>NC_060175.1:48565321-49889071 GCF_021184085.1 Oncorhynchus gorbuscha
AAACAGGAGCTGCCTCCACTATTCCAGAACAATTTCAACTTCAACATTTCAACAACATCAAATCACCTATTCTTAGTCTAAGACAGTGACATAGATTCCAAAAACAATTTAGTCCAATCAATGTAAGCTAAATATCATTTGGCTGTCCATGCTACTGATTTCTCTGTCCGTCTCTATGTGTGTATGTGTGTGTCTCTCTGTGTGTGTTAGTAGAAAAAGCATGTTGACTCACCCGAATTGTAAAGAAACGCCAATGTCAACCTCCAATATTTCCTGTTGCCAAAATGGTCTATGACTATCATACAGCACACGCTTTTAGTTGATGTTGTCCTATACTACCTAGCTAAAGTGCTTGCTCGCTAGCCAAACTTCCTTCCATGGGCAACAATTAGCCAGTTTGGTAACATTAGCCTACTGTTACTAACAAAACAAATTTAATCTTCAACATAGAAATGCTACCAAAAGGGGCCTCCCGAGTGGCGCAGTGGTCTAAAGTACTGCATTGCAGTGCTAGCTGTGCCACTAAAGATTCTGAGTTTGAGTCCAAGCTCTGTGGCAGCGGGCCGCGAACTGGAGACTCAAGGGGTGGCGCACAATTGACCCAGCGTCGTCCGGTTTAGGGGAGGGTTTGGCCGGAGGGGTGTCTGCGCGCACTAGTGACTCCTGTGGCAGGCGGTGTATTTCGGAGGACGCACGGCTCTCGACCTTTGCCTCTTCCGAGTCCGTACAGGAGTTGCAGCGATGAGACAAGACTGTAACATTGAGGAGAAAAAGTGTTTTTATTTTTTATCAATAAATAGAAATGCTACCAAAAATCATTTACTGAATCTTGTTGCAGATGAGGTGAACCATTATTCACCAAACAATATTTTGAAAGAGGAAGCAAAGTACTTTAAGCATATGTTTTCGTTTCAGTCTCCTCCATCTCCACTAACCGAAGATAATTGTAAGGATTTTTCCCCCTATTAATAATGTAAAATGAACAAATGTACATAAAGACTCATGTGAAGGCCAAATGACAGAGGAGGAACTTCTTGATCCAATTAAAGCCTTTAAGTCTGGGATAACTCTAGGGCTTGATGGCATACCAGTTTCGGGTTATCAAACCTTAATTTACTCAAGAGGACCATTATTAGCATGTTTGAACCATTTCTATAAAAATGGTAGATACTCAACAAGAAGGTCTGATTTCATTATTACTGAAACAGGACCCAAGTGGTAAATATAAAGATCCAGTCCAATGAAAAAAATTGGAGGCCCCTTACACTTCAGTGTTGTGATGAAAAATTGAAATCAAAGTGCATAGCATATAGAATTTAAAAGGGATTGTCGGATATTATTCATCCTATTCAGACAGGTTTTTTATATGGACAAAACATTTAAGATAATATCATATAGATAATATAAGACAAGTACTGGAAACAATAGAACACTTTGAAAAATCTGGGGTAGAATCTGTTAGACTTGGCGCTGCAGTACCACTTCCCTTGCGGTAGCAGAGAGAACAGTCTATGACTAGGGTGGCTGGAGTCTTTAGAAATGTTTTGGGCCTTCCTCTGACACCGTCTGGTATAGAGGTCCTGGATATCACGAAGCTTGGCCCCAGTGATGTACTGGGCAATACGCATTACCCTCTGTAGTGCCTTGCGGTTGGAGGCTGAGCAGTTGCCATACCAGGTGGTGATGCAACCTCGATGGTGTAGCTGTAGAACTTTGAGGATGTGAGGACCCATGCCAAATCTATTCAGTCTCCTGAGGGGGATTAGGTGTTATCGTGCCCTCTTCACGACTGTCTTGATGTGTTTGGACCATGATAGTTTGTTGGTGATGTGGACACCAAGGAACTTGAAGCTCTCAACCTGTTCCACAACAGCCCTGTCGGTGACAATGGGGGAGTGCTTGGTCCTCCTTTTCCTGTTGTTCACAATCATCTCCTTTTTCTTGGTTACGTTGAGGGAGGTATTAATCCTGGTACCGCACTGCCAGGTCTCTGACCTCCTCCCTATAGGCTGTCTCATCGTAGTTGGTGATCAGGCCTACCACTGTCGTGTCATCGGCAAACTTAATGATGGTGTTGGAGTCATGCTTGGCCATGCAGTCATGGGTGAACAGGGAGTACAGGAGGGGACTGAGCATGCACCGCGGAGGGGCCCATGTGTTGAGGATCAGCGAGGCAGATGTGTTGTTGCCTACCCTTACCACAAGCGGATGGCCCATCAGAAAGTCCAGGATCCAATTGCAGAGGAAGGTATTTAGTCCTAGGGTCCTTAGCTTAGTTAAGCTCTTTGAAGGCACGATGGTCATGAACGCTGAGCTGTAGTCAGTTAATAGCATTCTCACGTAGGTGTTCCTTTTATCCAGGTGGAAAAGGGCAGTGTGGAGTGCAATAGAGATTGCATCATCTGTGGATTTGTTGGGGCGGTATGCAAATTGGAGTGGATCTAGGGTTTCTAGGATAATGGTATTGATGTGAGAGATGACCAGCCTTTCAAAGTAAATAATGGCTACTTTTAAAATAGTAAATAATGGCTACGTTTAAAATAGTAAATAATGGCTACTTCTCAGAAAGTATTACACTGTCAAGAGGAGTAAAACAAGGTAGTCCACTATCGGCATATCTATTTATTACCTTGGCATGACGTTTTGATAACTGTAATTCTCTCCCAGACAAGGTGAGTTTTATCAATATATTCACTTCAATTTACTCTTATTTTGTTATTGCTAATTAGCAACAGAGAAGACCTCAGCAAGACTACAAATTCCTGCAGGAAGCTCTCGTAGATCATCTCTAGCCGATACTGTCAGCTGCCATTCACCAGTGTGATCAAAGACATGTGCCCAATCCATGATTAATCCATGTGCGGTTTTGAAATGAATTGAATAGTGTTGAACTTCTTCCATCCTCTTTCTCTGTCTTAGCGAGCTAGTTAGCAGCTAGTTAGCAGAGCAATAGATCATATACCCCAGATACCAGATTTAGATGTGTGATAACTCAGTTCTTCATTGATGAGAATTAATCTAAAAATCTATTGAAATTCAGAGTTGACTTTGTTTAGACATTCAGCCAGTATTGTAGATGCATAACCAGTGACAAATCTTAAAAGGCACAGCATTTCTTTATTCAGAGTGGTACATGCATTCACATCAACAGAAGATCTCTTTGTTTCTTGGGACCTAGAACAAACATCTCTGTTTTGTCCGAGTTTAAAAGTAGAAAGTTTGCAGCCATCCACTTCCTTATGTCTGAAACACATGCTTCTAACGAGGGCAATTTTGGGGCTTCACCATGTTTCATTGAAATGTACAGCTGTGTGTCATCTCTGTGTACAGCTGTGTGTCAACTCCCCACCAACTACCGGCTCTCACCCTATTTTTATGTTTCCCTCCTCAGGCCGGTGGTTCCTGGTGCCCTTTCTGATGCCTTCCCTCACGACACCCCTCCGCCTCCCCTGGACATTGATGGGTCCCCTGCCTATGCCATCAGGAGTGGAGGAGTGCTGTTGGGTTCCAGCAGCTGACATCCTGGACCCCAACATTGGCCCGGGATTTCCATCTCCGCCGTCCAGACCGGCCCGCTCCTCGCCCTCGACGCCGTCCTCCTGGCCGGTGTCATCCTGCGGCTGGAGCCCCGCATTGTGGTGGGGTAGTGTCACGCCTACTCCAGTTCCCTCTCTCCAGCGCTGGACCTCGCCGGTCTACTAACCACCAGTCCTGGCAACCCACATTATTCACAGCTGGCAACAATCATTACGCACACTTGCTCCCCATGATTATGCACACCTGGACTTCATCATTTCCTTGATTACCTCCCCTTAATTTAGCCCACGGTAGCCTCAGTCATCAGGCAGTATCGGTTTAATTTACGCTCAGTATGCTACTCCTGTTTTGTTTATCTTCCTATTGTTAAACTAAATAAAGGACTGCCCGTTCCATGATCTCGCCATCACGGTTGACAACTCCATTGTGTCCTCCTCCCAGAGCGCTAAGAACCTTGGCGTGATCCTGGACAACAAACTGTCGTTCTCAACTAACATCAAGGCGGTGGCCCGTTCCTGTAGGTTCATGCTCTACAACATCCGCAGAGTACGACCCTGCCTCACACAGGAAGCGGCGCAGGTCCTAATCCAGGCACTTGTCATCTCCCGTCTGGATTACTGCAACTCGCTGTTGGCTGGGCTCCCTGCCTGTGCCATTAAACCCCTACAACTCATCCAGAACGCCGCAGCCCGTCTAGTGTTCAACCTTCCCAAGTTCTCTCACGTCACCCCGCTCCTCCGCTCTCTCCACTGGCTTCCAGTTGAAGCTCGCATCCGCTACAAGACCATGGTGCTTGCCTACGGAGCTGTGAGGGGAACGGCACCTCAGTACCTCCAGGCTCTGATCAGGCCCTACACCCAAATAAGGGCACTGCGTTCATCCACCTCTGGCCTGCTCGCCTCCCTACCACTGAGGAAGTACAGTTCCCGCTCAGCTCAGTCAAAACTGTTCGCTGCTCTGGCTCCCCAATGGTGGAACAAACTCCCTCACGACGCCAGGACAGCGGAGTCAATCACCACCTTCCGGAGACACCTGAAACCCCACCTCTTTAAGGAACACCTAGGATAGGATAAAGTAATCCTTCTCACCCCCCCTCCCCCCCTTAAAATATTTAGATGCACTATTGTAAAGTGGTTGTTCCACTGGATGTCATAAGGTGAATGCACCAATTTGTAAGTCGCTCTGGATAAGAGCGTCTGCTAAATGACTTAAATGTAAATGTAAATGTTAAACTCACCTGCTTCCTGACTCCCTGCATATACGTCACAAATGCGTTGCCATCCCTACTGCTTCTGATCTGGCGGACTCACTAAACACAAATACTGTGTTTGTAAATGATGTCGGAGTGTTGGAGTGTGCCCCTATCTGTCCATAAAAATAAAAGGAAATTGTGCAGTCTGGTTTGCTTAATATAAGGAATTTGATGTATAGCATTTTAGATTTGTATTTAGTCACATGCACAGGTGTAGTTGCAGTGTACATTTAAATATGTGAGCTCCAACAGTGAAGGTGTTAACTTTTAATTACAGTGGTGGAAAACATACTCAATTGTCAAACTTGAGTAAAAGCTAAGTACATTTAAAACCAGATACTTTTAATCAAGTAGTGTTTTACTGCGACTTTAACTGGTCATTTTCTATTAAGGTATCGTTACTTTTACTCAAGTATGACAATTGAGTACTTTTTCCACCACTGTTCATTTCTATCAATCAGGTGGGCTTTTGTTTTGCAAACTCTGTCATGATATATGCAGCTGCCAAAACCTTACCAGACCATCACATTCCTCTCTCGCAAAATGCTCTATTAAAGGGATATTACACTCATAAATGTTTTTAGTTTTTTTGCCCTAAAAAAAAGTATTCTGCTGTGATTTAGGCATTGAAATGTGTTTATCTATGAATAATTGTAATTTTGAAAGTGACATTCTTTGTGAAGTGCCTGTACTCAGCTCCTTGGTTATGCTTGAATTCTGGCATGGGCATAGCTAGTGATGAGGCCAGGGAAGTTGAAAGGGCTGAGGCCCTCTTGTGGAGAAAATGTATATCAAGAGAATTCAACTTCTCACACAGTAAAAAAAGTAGTTATGTATGGAAGTGATTGTTCTTTCAATTGTACAATGACCTATGGACAAGTAACTTCCAATCTTGATCTTAATGTTTGTGTGTGTGTTACTTTTTAAATAATTACATACCACTGAAACTGAATTAATTAAAACATCAGAGTAAGACATTCAGCATTTTACTTTTCACCTTGGTACAGCATGTCTGAAGATTTGAACAAGAATGTCCTCTATAATGAGAGGAAGAGTTGCTGGTACCTCATGTTCCTTCATCAACCCACCTCATAATTATTATTATTATCAACCTTGATAATCCTCTTAATGACATGTAGCCACACTGAACTGAGTGTAAAATGATCCACACACAGAGCAGAATGCTCTACTGGTCACTCTGAGAACTGAGGGGAAATATAGCAGAAACACCTATGTTTCACCCAAGTGTGAATGAGCCGCTGACGACTGGTCTCCACAAAAGTGTGTATGATCCATATTAAATGCATATGCACCACTAAAATGCCTCTTTTCGCAATGTGCTCCAGTGCAGTATTGCCTCGACCAAAGTACAAATACAGTAATACACTCCAATGTCCCACATTCATTTGGCCTTATCTTACAAGACATCCACAACTTTGCAAGCCAAATCTACGAGCCCTGGGAGAGGACTAAGTGGGATGTAAGCGGGGAGTTGGACCTACTGCAATATTCCTGATGGACAATAGAGTGTAGTATATCAACACACTATGAAATATTCAATATAAAAATAGGCTTATATTATTGACAAACTAACTCAGTTGTGCACTTTGGATATGTGTTTTAGATGTACTACAGTTTCCAGCAGACCTACCAGTTTAATACTATTTGATTGCTCCTGATAACTGCATGCTCAGGTTTAGTGCACGCTGTCATGACAGTTATATCCTATGGACATTTTCTCAGATAGAGGTTGACTGCAGTATTTCCACTGGGGCCAGAACATAGAGAATGATAGAGGCCTCTACTGGCTAAAAGGCTGTTTGAGGGCTTCCACCATTTTAATACAGTCAACTGGGTGGGACTTCCAACTTCATTGGCTGATCCCTCCTGATGACCCGGTTGGATTCATGTTCCACCGGGTCATCAGGAGGGATCAGCTAATCAGGAAGAAGAAAATGGACTACTTTAAAATGGAGATAGCCTCAATGACGCTCCTATGAGCTTCACACAGTTGCTCCTGCATCTCAAATTGGCAATCCTAAAGAAAAATATGTAACAGCTATTTTACATACAATTACCGTTCAAAAGTTTGGGGTCACCACGAAATGTCATTGTTTTTGAATGAAAAGCAATTTTTTTTGTCCTTTAAAATAACATAAAATTGATCAGAAATACAGTGTAGACATTGTTAATATTGTAAATTACTATTATAGCTGCAATTATGTTAGCAAAGATAAAAACTGTTGTCCTTATTAAAGAAGCAACAAAACTGGCCTTCTTGAAACCAGTTGAGTATCTGGAGCGTCAGCATTTGTGAGTTAGATTACAGGCTCAAAATGGCCAGAAACAAATAACTTTCTTCTGAAACTTGTCAGTCTATTATTGTTCAGAGAAATTAAGGCTATTCCATGCGAGAAATTGCCAAGAAACTGAAGATCTCGTACAACACTGTGTACTTCTCCCTTCACAGATCAGCGCAAACTGTCTCTAACCAGAATAGAAAGAGGAGTGGGAGGCCCCGGTGCACAAGTGAGCAAGAAGACAAGTACATTAGAGTGTCTAGTTTGAGAAACAGATGCCTCACAAGTCCTCAACTGGCAGCTTCAATAAATAGTACCCGCAAAACACCAGTCTCAACATCAACAGTGAAGAGGTGACTCCGGGATACCCCAAAAAATGACTTTAGTAGTTTACACCACTGGATATTCTGTTTTAATGCACAAAGGAACCTGTATCTGATAACATGGCCCTTTGGTGTGTGCAGTGGCAATTTTAGCATGTAAATCTTGGTGAGGCAAACTCAACAACAACAAAAATGTAGATGCATTCCATTAAAGACTGGGCTCCCGAGTGGCGCAGCTCTCTAAGGCACTGCATCTCAGTGCTAGGGGCATCATTACAGACCCTGGTTCAATTCCAGGCTGTATCACAACTGGCTGTGATTGGGAGTCCCATAGGGCGGTGCACAATTGGCCCAGCATAATCTGGGTTAGAGTTCGGCCGGGGTAAGCCAACATTGTAATGTGCTCACTTAAACATGAAGGTGGCGTGGCGATTTGTCATCGAAGTCTGGCATTCTATGGATTTATGGTGGGAACTCGGAAAAGAAACACACAGCCACTCCATTGAATAGCAGTCTACTGATACTGATTGCTTTGCACTGCTTGCAGTTAGCCACTGATTCCTTCCAAACGACTCATTGTTGAATTAGCCATTTCCGACTTGTTGTGTAATCTTTATGTCCAATGCCCGATGAGCACCGATACGTTTCATTTATAGATTTTCTTCATTATTTCTCTTCAAATTACAAGGATTAAAAAGGATTTGACAGTAGATTGTCAACTTGATTTATGATGATGACTACTAGCTAAGACTTTGAAAGTAAGATGTTGACATGATCAGTCCAATCAAAGCTACTGTAGATATAACATGATTTGATGTCATTCTATCTGTGGCCAATGACATTGAGCCTTCTTGGATGGGCACTTCTAATATAACTCTATGGCAGAAAACAAGGGGCTAAAATTTTCGAGCTCTAACCTTAGACTTGCGGGTGACATACTGTCCCATGAATGACACAAAACTGAGCCAATCATGTGCAACACTCTGTATTTTCTGCTGGCTTGCCCCACCACCACAGAAAGCACTGATCTAGGCTGAAACATCTGCATTTTAGAGCTGCTTTACTCAAGAAAGCAAAACAGAGACCATGTTTTATTAACTCAATCCATTTTTTCTTGTTATATTGTTTGCAAACTGATATGTGACACGTATTAATGCCAAAATATCAAGCAAAACAGGCAAGCCCCCCAAAAATATAATTATTACTTTTTAAATTTACCTAAAAATGTGAGGTTCATAACACCTTCCCTGAATGACGGCTCGCCACTGGGTGTGCGCTGTGTGGCAGCTTACTTCTAGCTGGTTTACAGTAGTATGCATGTTCTGTGGAAACCAGAGGAAACGACATGGACCGAAGAACACTGTTAGAGGGAGGGGCTACAAATGGCCAACGCGTTTCCCCGCCCATTTAAAAAACATGAGCATGCGCACTTTCATAGAACTCGGACTTAAATATTTTGCACTACTGTTCCTTTCTTCATACTGTCCGTGTCAATTCGCCGGCGTTTTCTTCCTGTAGGTTTCACACATTGTTTTTAATAGATCAAGAATTGGAAATGAGTGGAGATCATTCTCACAACGATAGCCAGGTAACATTTGGAATATTTTGCAGTGTCAGTTGTGTAGGATATTAAAATTATTTGCCTCAGCTACACTAACTTAGCTAGCTAACGTTAGCAAGTGACCTAGCTAGATAACTTGGCTAGCTAATCGCTGTTAACTGTATATAATTGGCTGCTACAAACGTGACAGTAATATTTACGTGTTGTCGTACTTTTTAATCCTGTTATGTGATTTTCACAATGTCGTTAACGTTATGTCCACACAATTGTAAACTAACTTTAGCTAACTAAGCTAAGGCAGCTAATTGCTGTTGAACGCCATATAAGACCAGTCACTGGCCAGCCATCACATCAGGGTTGCTAGATAGCTGACGTTAGGCTAGCTAGCTGTTAGACAAAGTTAAAAGTTAAA
This sequence comes from Oncorhynchus gorbuscha, assembly GCF_021184085.1. Classification (NCBI taxonomy): domain Eukaryota; kingdom Metazoa; phylum Chordata; class Actinopteri; order Salmoniformes; family Salmonidae; genus Oncorhynchus; species Oncorhynchus gorbuscha. The sequence goes on from NC_060175.1 coordinate 48,574,707, forward strand.
TATCTAGCTAGAAAGCCATCAACTAAGATACCTAATCAATCTTTGTTTTAAAATTTGCAGATCGACTCCGGCTCTCGGGTCAATGGTAAGTGTGATGTGTCAACCTGAAATGTCACAATGATTTTTCTCCTTAGAATTCTGACCTGTCCGCAGACTCCGCACAGTTAGCTAGCGATCCATTTAGCATTTTAATATGTGATCTTGCCTGTATGTACTTTGACTATTGCTAAATGAATGGCATCTTGAGGACATTTTAAAGTTGTCTGAATCTATTTACTAGCTAGCTAGCATGTGCTAGTTCGCTAGCCAGACAGATAGTTTAGCAAAGGACAGAAATGGCGTCCAGAGACTAAGTCCTCTGCCTCACTCACAAGCGCCTATTGTTCAAATGGGTGGCTCTTTAATAGTTTTTAGACATTTTATAATCTCGATCTGAACATAGATTCATAAAGACCTGGATGTGTTTTATTGGTATGTCAAATTAGATTTTGTTGTTGGCCTTCGTAAAATGCCACATTCCGGGTCTGAAAGTAAGTGTTTGGGGGTTGAGGACTTAGTCTCTGCGCCATTTTCTTTTTTCTGACTGTAGAAAACATAGCTGAAGTGCAGATGGCGGTGATATGGAGGCGAAACACGCAGGAGCGTTTGGATCAGACATGATTCACAGTGATGAAAGTAGTACAATCATCTTATAGCCCAATTAACCTTAAACAGCATTCTGGTACAGTCTTACCTGAATTTATTTTGGATAGCTACTGTTTCTTCATAAAAAGGCACATTTACTTTAGCTAGTTGTAAACCTATGAAGTAGTTAAGTAAAACCCTTTCCAGACTTCTTGTACAACATATTATAGCAGGACATATGTTACTAACATATGTCTGTTATATATTTTTTAGGACTGAATTCATTGATAGCTTTGTTGCCATGGCCTGACCCACATGGCTACTGAGATCTACCTAAAAGAAGTAAAAACCCAGCAGTGGTATTTAACAAGTATGAATGAGCATTCGGAGGTTTCACAAGCTACATGCTTCCCCTTGCCACTAAGTAAAAATTGCTTTTCTGAAAGGTTCTCTACCTGAACAATGTCAAACAAGTAATGTCAATATAGGAGAATGTATTTCCTATGAACAGGGGTTCCACTACTAGGCCTTGGGACATCATGGTTGGCTGCCACAACATCCTACAGCTTTTGACCGACCAATAATCTTTCCCAAGAAGTCTTAAGTGTCAGCTTCTATGTAATAATATAATATATGCCATTTAGCAGACGCTTTTATCCAAAGCGACTTAGTCATGTCCAGATAGAGGGTGGGTTTTGACATGCAAAGAAGCCATCGTTCTCAATTCGGATGTAAACTTGTTAGAACAGTGCATTGACCCCATTTTCTAATGTGGCATGTCTCATAACAGCCTTAACCTGTTACATTACAGCTTTTTTGGGGGGGTTGAAAAAAAATGAATGTTTCTCAATCTACACACTACCCAATAATGACAAAACGAAAGCAGCTTTTTAGAAATTTTAGGGGTAAGAAATTTAAAAAAATTGACAGGATTTGGAAAGGCACGCCTGTCTAGATAAGGTCCCAGAGTTGTCAGAGTAAAAAACCATGCCATGAGGTTGAAGGAATTGTAGAGCTCCGAGACAGGATTAGGTTGAGTCACAGATCTCAAAGGCTACCAAAACATGTAGGCAGTATTGAAGGTCCCCAATAACACAATGGCCTCTATTCTTAAATGGAAGGAATTTGGAACCACCAAGACTCTCCTAGAGCTTGCCACCTGGCCAAACTTAGCAATCGGGGAGAAAGGCCTTGGTCAGGGAGGTGACCAAGAATCTGATGGTCACTCTGAAAGAGGTCCTCTGTGGAGATGGTTGTCCTTCTGGAATGTTCTCCAATCTCTGCAGTACCCCACCAATCAGCCCTTTTATGGCCTTTGGGGCCAAATGGAAGCCACTCCTCAGTAAAAGGCACATGATCGCCTGCTTTGAGTTTGCCAAAAGGCACCTAAAGGCATGGTGGTGGCAGCATCATGCCGTGGGAGTATTATTATTTTTAGTGGCAGGGACTAGGAGACTAGTCAGGATCGTGGCAAAGATGAACAGAGCAAAGTACAGAGCTCCTTGATGAATACCTGCTCAAGACCTCAGACTTGGGCAAAGGTTCACCTTCCAACAGGACAACCACCCTAAGCACACAGCCAAGACCACACAGGAGTGGCTTCGGGACAAGTCTTTGAATGTCCTTGGGTGGCCCAGCCAGGGCCCGGACTTGAACCCGCTCGAATATCTCTGGAGAGCCCTAAAATTAGCTGTGCAGCAACGTGACAGCTTGAGAGAATGAAACTCTCCAAATACAGGTGTGCCACACTTGTGACATTATACCCAGCAAGACTCGAGGCTATAATCGCTGCCAAAGCTGCCTCAACAAAGTACTGGGTAAAATGTCTGACTACTTACGTGTATGTGAGATTTTTTAATACAAATGTGGAGGAAGTCCAGGTCTAAATACTTTCCAAATGTAGATTCATTCCTTGATTTGCACTGATGTATTGCATGAAAAGCTGTAATGTACCCTCATCCTATTACTAGGTATTTGTAAACGGTGCAAGCCACTGCAAGTTCTTGCCCCAATACTGTGATAGAATTTGATCATTTTATACCCTGTAAGAACTATAGCCCATTCTGCAATCCCTAACTATTTTTGCCTCTAGGGTAACTTTGTATCCTATTTGGTTGTAAATACAAATTGTTCCATGATCACACCTTTTCAAAACATGCCTTGATGGCAATACATGGAAGTAATTTAATGTATTAAGTTTCTTTGGCTGTCAGCTCGTTTGACTCAAGTGCCCGTGTCTGTCTGTCAACTAGAGAAGATTGGAATTAAGGATAATAAAATATGGACAAGCAATATCAGAGCGGCATAGACTAAGATACAGTAGAAGAGTATAGAATGAAGTATATACATATGAGATGAGTATTGAAGCTAGACGAGGCCTGTTAACTTGTCTTGCTCCCCTTTTTCTTCCATGTTGATACTGTGTCCCAGTAAAAATGTACCTTAGCTGTCACTGCGCACTAGGAGGAGCTGTCTTACCATGTAAGGCATATCCTCTCCCATAGCACAAATTAATAACTTAATCTGCCCACAGTACTCTCAATCCTCAGTCTGACCTGAATTTGTGAAGGGTGTTCTATTGATAGTGTTTGGTCTGCCATAAACAAGGGCCCCAAAATGCAAATGTACCTCAAGTTAACGGGATAAGATGGCCCTAATCCAAATGCTACCAGTACCAACCAGTCATTTTATTCCGGTTGACACATGCCCACACAATCTGACAGGCAGTATTCAGATTCCCACCTGGGTGGTGGATGAGGGCTTAGAGCGGGATCGTGTCTATCTAGTCATGCATTCAGACATTACAACACTAGTATCTTCCCATGTCTTTTTATGTACTTGTGTATTTATTTTCTCACTCTGCCTGTTGGGGACTTTATTTTGAACTACCTGTTTAGTTTTCACCATGGAAATCTTGTCTAAACTTGTTCGGAGTGGTATCGTTTACCCGTTGTTCCTGGTGCGGTAGATGTCTTTTTGTTCTTTGGTTTTGGCCTGCTGGGTTTAGAGATGGGTTGGAGAAGGTGGGTACTTTTCCTTTGGCAATAGATCACCAGCTCGTAGTCCTAAAACCCCAAAATGAGTTACCTCTGGTTTATTCAGCCATTCCTTTGGGGGAAGGATATGGTTTAGGATAACCTCTGATCTGATCTTATTTCAGGGTTTAACATAGGCTAGAGAGACCTTAGTCAAAGACCTTTTATGAATTATGAAGCCTTTGTTTTTTAATTCTACAAATGCTTCAAAATTCAGTGACATTTGGGGATTCTCATTAAAACAAAACTAAGGTCTCCTAAGCCTGTGCTGCTTTTATCCCAAAACTCCATTTATTTCCCCATATGCTCTATGTAATGAACCATAGTGGAGTTGGTGCCTACAAAAAGACACCATTGCTACTGCTCTCTATGGTCATCATTATTTAGCTATTTTTTTCTTTATATTTTATATTTTGCAGATTCTCACAAGCATAAAGATAAGTACAAGGATAAAGAACACAAACACAAGGACCATAAGGAGCGTGAGAATTCAAAATATGGAAACAGGTATGAGTCACCACTCTTAAGCAGGGTTGCATAGGTAAATGAGTGTCTAGTAATGGAAGGGGAAATCTAGTGCGCTGGGGCAGTAATTTGACACTCAAACATTTGCTTTGACGAGCTCTTTAACGTTGGTGTTTGTATGGTCATGTGTCTATGCAGGTTGTGCATGAATGAGCATAGGGCAAGAGTCACTTTTTGTTGCTCTAGTCTAGTAAATCCTAAACATTCTCTAGTTAGTCGATTTCCCTATTGGTATTTAGGTCTAGTAACTGATCCTGGTGGAATGTTTTTATAATCTGTCAAATTCCAGTGACCATAAGGAATTCTCTGAGAAGAAGCACGGAGAAAAGGAAAAGGAGAGAATTAAGCACAAAGATGGCAGCACAGACCGACATAGGGAAAAAGACAAGAGGAAGGAGGTGAGGGTGCTAATTGTCCCATAGAGATGGCTGCATTGCTACCATTTTGGTTTAGATGTGCCAATCTGTATGTCAATTTTATTTTTTTGTCCAGTCTCACCTTCAGTGCAAACCGTAACTTATAGCGATTAACAATATGCATGTTTTAATTCTTCGTTGTCATCTTGCAGATCAAGCCGAAGAAGGAAAAAGAAAATGGCTTTTCCAGGTAAGTTTTTAGTTTGTATTGTACATTTCTGCTGTATACAATTGCTGGTTATACATATCTGACTTCAAAATGCACAATGAAACTAAATGTTTGATTTCTATCACCAGCCCTCCTCGCATTAAGTCTGAGCCGAACAATGATGACGTCTACCACTCTCCCAAGTCCCTGAAGAGAGAGCGTGACCATGATGAGTAAGTAGATCTGGACTGACTTCTGTCAGCTGGCCCATTTTTATTCCTTTGGCCCTGTTGTATTTGTACAATGAAGATTTTTAGTTTTAGTTGCCATGTTTTGACCAACCACATGTGGTTTGTCCTAATTATGTTGGGAAATCTAATGTTTGGTCATTGTTGGCTTTGCAAGAACTCCCCAGCTTCCTTTTGGTGTAGAGAAGACTAATATCGTTGTTGAATCTACCATTGCATTCCGGCCTCATCATAAGTTTTTTTTTTTGTGTGTGCTTTTTTTCCCCCAGAACTGAATTCAAACCCAAAAAAATTAAACTTGAAAATGACAAAGTGGACAAGAAGGCAAAGAAGAGGAAACCAGATGAGGTATGGGAAATGTTCAGATTAATATTGGCTCTATTTCAATGATCCCTTGAAAGAAAGACTCAAGCGTTTCTTCTGTTTATTGTAAAGGACATCAAGCCTAAAAAGACACACAAAAACAAGAAAGGGGATGTTGCTGATGGGAAAAAGAAAGCAAAGAAGGAGCCTGAGGAGAAGTGGAAGTGGTGAGTTTCATAGTTGCCCGCCAGCTGTGTTGCTACAGACTTGTTGTGAAGGCACACTGACTGAGTGGTGCTTTGTTATGGAATGCTCAAATATGGATGTTCTGTGTATCTTTGTTGGACAAAGTAATTTGTGCATCAATCATTTCCTTCGCACCAATCTACATTGTACCCGGTTGGACTACAGGTGGGAAGAGGAAAGGGCAACAGATGGTTCCAAATGGAGTTTTCTGGAACATAAAGGCCCAGTCATGGCAGCACCCTATGAACCTCTTCCCAGCAATGTCAGATTTTTCTATGATGGTAAGATTAATACTAAAGTGCTGCTAATTTTATGACACTTGGTCTATCTATGTGATTAAGTTGCTCAGTGGAAATCGTGGGATTGGCTGATTTAACAAGTCCGTTAATCTATATAGGGAAGCAGATAAAGCTCAGCCCCGAAGCTGAGGAGGTAGCCACCTTCTTTGCCAAAATGCTGGACCATGAGTACACTACCAAGGACGCCTTCCGGAAAAACTTCTTCAAAGATTGGAGAAAGGTAGGGGATGTTCAAGGCTGTATACTTTGGGTTTGCAAATTACCTGCTTATTAGAACTCTCATTGGTTTTAATTGTATAGTAATTCATGACTTGTCTAACTTCGTCCCCTCTCCTACAGGAAATGACCTCTGAGGAGAAGTCTAAGATTACAGACCTGAAGAAGTGTAACTTCAATGAGATTGGGGAATACTTCAAGGCTCAGTCTGAGGCCAGAAAGGCCATGACTAAAGATGATAAACTGGTGAGCTAGAACAATACTTTTACAAAATAAACATGACTGTCTAATAGTTCTACCCGTGGCGGCAGAGAATGGTAATACATAGTATCTTCAGGCTGGTCCTGGGTGCTACTGACTGTACCAGATCTAACTGGTTTGACTCTGGTTCTCTGCTTATTGTAGAAAATCAAAGTGGAGAACGAGCGCCTCCTCCAGGAGTATGGCTTCTGCATCATGGATAACCACAAGGAGCGCATCGCTAACTTTCGCATTGAGCCCCCGGGTCTATTCCGTGGCCGAGGAGACCACCCCAAGATGGGCATGCTGAAGCGCCGCATCCGCCCTGAGGACATCATCATCAACTGCAGCAAGTGAGTGAGAGGGTCTTGGTTGCATGTGGCAATATGAGCATATTGATAGAAAAGGCTTTGTTTTCTACAACTATTTTCTGGATAACTTTGACACATGGACTGCTTGTTTGGACCTGATTTGTGCATCTGAAGACTTGCTCTCACTCACCCACTTTGTCTGTCTCTTCCACAGGGGCTCCAAGCACCCCAAGCCTCCCCCTGGCACCAAATGGAAGGAGGTGCGTCATGACAACAAGGTGACCTGGCTGGTGTCGTGGACCGAGAACATCCAAGGCGCTATCAAATACATCATGCTGAACCCCAGCTCCAGAATCAAGGTAGGTTGACTAGTAGTGGCATCTTCATTATGGCTCATAGTGGATGCAGAGATATCGGGGTACTTTAATCGTTTAATATACTCTCACTTGAGATGCCAATGGCCAGGGCTTGACTGCAACCAAAACATTAGGGATGTGACAAATGGAAACATTTTAACGTTTAACCCTTTAGACCAAATAATTCTAGAATGCTGCTGTAGATTAAGTAATCCCTCTCACCCCACCCCCTAAGTTTTAGATGCACAAACTGTCCCACTGGATGTCATAAGGTGAATGCACCAATTTGAATGCTCTGGATGTCTGCTAAATGACTTAAATGTAAATGTTAAATGATTACTGAGAATTTAAGAACAAATTCTCACATTTCAAACGGGCATAACTTGTAAACTGGAGGTCGACCGATTAATCGGCATGGCTGATTAGACTAACAGGCTTGACCACCTGTTACGCGAGTGCAGCAAGGAGCCAAAGTAGGTTGCTAGCTAGCATTAAATTTATCAAATTTATAAAAAAAAATATCTTAACATAGTCACTAGTTAAACTAGTAATATCAACCATGTGTAGTTATCTAGCGTGTCCTGCGTTGCATATAATCAATGTGGTGCCTGTTAATTTATCATCGAATCACAGCCTACTTTGCCAAACGGGTGACAAAAGCGCAATCGTAGCACCAATGTACCTAACCATAAACATCAATGCTTTTCTCAAAATCAATACACAAGTATATATTAACCTGCATATTTAGTTCAAAGAAATTCATGTTAGCGGGCAATATTAACTAGGGAAATTGTGTCACTTCTCTTGCGTTCAGTGTAAGCCGAGTCAGGGTATATGCAGCAGTTTGGCCAGCCTGGCTCGTTGTGAACTGTGACGACCATTTCTTCCTAACAAAGACAGTAATTAATTTGCCAGAATTTTACATAATTATGACATTAGAGGTTGTGCAATGTAACAGTAATATTTAGACTTGGTTGCCACCCATTCAATAAAATGCATAACTGTTCTGTATTTCACTGAAAGAATAAACGTTTTGTCATTATTACAAATCTATAAATCGGCCAATTAATTGGTATGGGCTTTCTTTGGTCCTCCACTCGGTATCGGTGTTAAAATGATAATCGGTCGACCTCCATTGTAAAGTCAAGTTTTTAGCTAACTTTTAAAGAGTACATCTTTAATGACGCCACATGTCAATACGAATAACACTGTCTTCCATTGTCTAGACACTCACAAAACCACTGAGTATTTAAATTGTAAATTTGACTAAATGACTCACTCAATGTACCAAGTATAATATTATACTTAAATATTATTTACATAATACAATTATCCAATGTGGCCAAAGAACAATATTCAGAAAGTATTTCAAAACCCACACAAAGTAGGCTGATTGCATTGTTACAGAAGTAAGAATCGTTGTCAAACAACTACTTCAATGTTCCAGATTTAGTACAGACCAGGCCTGACGATGTTGAAATGGTGGCCTACTTCACAATTCAGTGAAATGTATTAGATGGAGGCAGATGACGATACAAAACAACTGTTCAGAGACACAAGATTTTGTAGTCCGAATTTCATATTTCAGTCACTTTTAGTGTTTGCATTTAGCCTACATGTCATGGAACTTCTGGAAGCACGCCCCCATCCTACAATGTGGCACAGAACACCTAGAGCACCCAAAAGGAGGTTTCTACACATCTCACTCTTTGCCCTGTGTTCACTCTGGATTAGAGGTCGACAGTGATTTTTCAACGACACCGATTATTGGAGGACACAAAAAGCCGCTACCGATTAAATCAGACTTTTTTTTTATTTTTACATTTAATTTATTTGTAGTAATGACAATTACAACAATACTGAATTAGCACTTATTTTAAATATAATACATCAATAAAATCAATTTAGCCTCATAAATAATGAAACATGTTCAATTTGGTTTAAATAATGCAAAAACAAAGTGTTGAAGAAAGTAAAAGTGCAGTATGTGCTATGTAAGAAAGCTAACGTTTTAGTTCCTTGCTCAGAACATATGAAAGCTGGTGGTTCCTTTTAACATGAGTCTTCAATATTCCCAGGTAAGAAGTTTTAGGTTGTAGTTATTATAGGACTATTTCTCTCTATTCCACTTGTATTTCATTAACCTTTGACTTTTGGATGTTCTTATAGGCACTTTAGTATTGCCAGTGTAACAGTATAGCTTGAAGTCATAAACGGCACAATGCTTGACGCACAATGAAGAGCTGCTGGCAAAGCGCACACAAGTGCTGTTTAAATGTTTATGCACCTGTTTCTGCCTACCACCGCTAAGTCAGATACTTAGATACTTGTATGCTCAGTCAGATTATATGCAACGCATGTGTAGATAACTAGTGGTGATTTTTTTTAAATAAGTTTAACTAGCTAGCAACTTTGCCTGTTACGCGAATGCAGTAAGCCTTCTCCTTGTGGAGTGCAAAGAGAGGCAGGTCATTATTGCGTTGGACTAGTTAACTGTAAGGTTGCAAGATTGGATCCCCGAGCTGACAAGGTGAAAATCTGTTCTGCCCCTGAACGAGGCAGTTAACCCACCGTTCCTAGGCCGTCATTGAAAATAGGAATGTGTTCTTAACTGACTTGCCTAGTTAAATAAATAAAGATTTAACAAATAAAATAATAATTGGTGTCCAAAAATACAGATTTTCGATTGTTATGAACTTGAAATCGTCCCTAATTAATCGCTCGACCTCTACTCTGGATACACACCCCAAACACCCTTTCTTGCGCCCTTCAAACTTCACCTGCTTTCAAATTGAGTTACAACTCGGTACACACCCTGGTGCCAGTCTTGGCTCTCCTTTTCCTGCCACTGTAGCCATATCAAACTGAATGCACAAGCTGCATTTTGAAGGCCTTCAGGGACCAGCACCTGCGGTTTCTGGGAAGTGGCCTTTTCAGGGTCCCCCTCAATGTATGCATTGTTGAGCATCCCCAAAAACTAATAATTCCAATTTCTGCCTGTGCTTCAAACATTGTTTGGTCAAGATGGTCAACCTGGAGCCTCCCAGGTGGCAGTGGTCTAGAGCACTGCATCGCAGCGCTAGCTGTGCCACCAGAGACTTGAGTTCGCACCCGGCCGTGACTGGGAGGTCTGTGGGGACGACGCACAATTGGCCTAGCGTCGTCCAGGTTAGGGAGGGTTTGGCCGGTAGGGATATACTTGTCTCATCGCGCACCAGCGACTCCTGTGGCGAGCCGGGCGCAGTGCACGCTAGCCAAGGTCGCCAGGTGCACTGTGTTTCCTCCTACACATTGGTGCGGCTGGCTTCCCGGTTGGAGGCCCACTGTGTTAAGAAGCAGTGCGGTTGTGTTTCAGAGGACGCGTGACTATCGACCTTCGTCTCTCCCGAGCCCGAACGGGAGTTGTAGCGATGAGACAAGATGTTAACTACCACTACGAAAAAGGGGGCAAAATATGCTCAACCATTTCTTGTTGTAATCATTACAAGCTCAAACAGGTTCTTACCACTTTTTTAAAACTCCAAAGCCACTGTCACTTTAGGTCCATGCTGGGTGAATGGGAGACTTAGGGCAGGTGCACGTGTGTGCAGTCCCTCTGCTTCATCCTCTTGTTCCTCACTCCCTCTTCCTTGCTTCACTTCTCCCTCCTTGCGCCACATCTCTATCCATGCCTCCAATCATCTCTAACTCTTCCTCCCTGCCTTTTGCTGTTGAGCCCTGACTCTCCACATCACTTCTCTCACTTTCACTTAACTTGAGCAACAAATGGGATACAATTGTGGTCAGGTAATCTCTTGTCACACTCGCTCTTTCTTCCTTCCTTTTTTCAACCATACTGTCCTTCCTAATAAGGGGTTTCCATAATAAATTGTGATAGTGACACTCCTCCCATTCTCCTCTCTCGCACACATCAACTCTTCCTTAACAGACTAACTACAGAGTTGACCAATATTAGCTGATTAGTTATGAAACTGGGACCGTTTCCTAATGACTTGCATCAGTAGAAACAACACACTCAAACTGGACAATTCTCAATCTCTTCAAAGACTCAATCATGTACACAGTTGTGGCTGCTTTGCGTGATTGTCTCTACCTTCTTGCCCTTTGTGCTGTTGTCTTTGCCCAATGTTTGTACCATGTTTTGGCTGCTACCATGTGTTGCTGCCTTGCTAGGTTGTCTTAAGTCTCTATGTAGTGTTATGTGTCCTATATTTTATTTTTAATCCCAGCCCCATCCCTGCAGGAGGTCTTTTGGTAGGCCATCATTGTAAATAATTATTTGTTCTTAACTGACTTTCCTAGATTAAAAAAAATAAGAGACCAAACAAGCAACTTAGCTGGCTAATGTAAACAAATAACCAACTCATGAGCTCCACTGTGCTGACATCTACTACCCTAACATGACAGCTAAACTGTCAAATAATAGGAAAACGAGGCCAAGTACAGCCTATGAATATCTGCACCAAGCAAACATGACAAATCTTAACCTAAACCCAACTGATAACTGACTCTAGCCTTCATTTTGGTTGCTAGTTAGCTGGTTGTCTGTATGGCTAGCTCGAAAGTGACAGCTGAGGTTGATGCTTTGAGTGCAGCCCTATTTACTGCTACTCAATTTCTTGCCTGACAGATTAGCTAGTTAAACAACCAACTAGTTAGTTGCAGTGTTTAGCTGTGTATATAGTCAGCTATTTCCACGAGACTGAGCGCAATTATTCGAGCTCAAGGGCTGATGTGCTCGCCTGTATCAACCAAATTATCATGACATGATTTGCTAATATGAGAGCTAATTCAAAGTTTCACAGCATCAAACATCGACAACACATCTGCTGTTTTAAATATTTCACTCACCTCGTCAACGCTTTTCAAAGTGCAAGGACGAGTCGAATCCGTATCACCAACCAACATACACAGCCTCTTTCACAGTGAAAAAGTAGTGTCCGTTTCAGCGCCATTTTTGCTTAATCAGATTAAAAAATGACTGTACCCTATTTCTGGTTGACAACAACCACGCGAATACGACAGCAGGTTAGCAATTTTATTGTGCGACAGACAAGATTCCTACAAAACAAGGATGTTCGTGGACGCTCTATAGTAATTTAAAGGTCGACTGCCTCTCTGGTTTCTAATTATTACACAGAACCAAAACCGGCTGCGTGCTTGCGTCAGCGTGCATACAGTGGGGCAAAAAAAGTATTGTCAGCCACCAATTGTGCAAGTTTTCCCACTTAAAAAGATGAGGCCTGTAATTTTCATCATAGGTACACTTCAACTATGACAGACAAAATGAGAAATCTAGAAAATCACATTGTAGGATTTTTTAATGAATTTATTTGCAAATTATGGTGGAACATAAGTATTTGGTCACCTACAAACAAGCAAGATTTCTGGCTCTCACAGACCCATAACTTCTTTGAGGCTCCTCTGTCCTCCACTCGTTATCTGTATTAATGGCACCTGTTTGAACTTGTTATCAGTATAAAAGACACCTGTCCACAACCTCAGTCACACTCCAAACTCCACTATGGCCAAGCCCAAAGAGCTGTCAAAGGACACCAGAAACAAAATTGTAGACATGCACCAGGCTGGGAAGATTGAATCTGCAATAGGTAAGCAGCTTGGTTTGAAGAAATCAACTGTGGGAGCAATTATTAGGAAATGGAAGACAATATAAGACCACTGATAATTTCCCTTATTCTGGGGCTCCACGCAAGATCTCACCCTGTGGGGTCAAAATGATCACAAGAACAGTGAGCAAAAATCCCAGAACCACACGGGGGGACCTAGTGAAGCATCTGCAGAGAGCTGGGAACAAAGTAACAAAGCCTACCATCAGTAAAACACTACGGCGCCAGGGACTCAAATCCTGCAGTGCCAGACGTGTCCCCCTGCTTAAGCCAGTACATGTCCAGGCCCGTCTGAAGTTTGCTAGAGAGCATTAGGATGATCCAGAAGAAAATTGGGAGAATGTCATATGGTCAGATGAAACCAAAATATAACTTTTTGTTAAACTCAACTCTTTGTGTTTGGAGGACAAAGAATGCTGAGTTGCATCCAAAGAACACCATGCCTACTGTGAAGCATGGGGGTGGAAAAATCATGCTTTGGGGCTGTTTTTCTGCAAAGGGACCTGGATGACTGATCCGTGCAAAGGAAAGAATGATTGGGGCCATGTATCGTGAGATCGAGTGAACCTCCCATCAGCAAAGGGCATTGAAGATGAAACGTGGCTGGGTCTTTCAGCATGACAATGATCCCAATCACACCGCCTGGGCAACGAAGGAGTGGCTTTGTAAGAAGCATTTCAAGGACCTGGAGTGGCCTAGCCAGTCTCCAGATGTCAACCCCATAGAAAATCTTTGGGGAGTTGAATGTCCATGTTGCCCAGCAACAGCCCCAAAACATCACTGCTATAGAGATCTGCATGGAGGAATGGGCCAAAATACCAGCAACAGTGTGTGAAAACCTTGTGAAGACTTACAGAAAACGTTTGACCTCTGTCATTGCCAACAAAGGGTATATAACAAAGTATTGAGAAACTTGACCAAATAATTATTTTCCACCATAATTTGCATCTTGTCTGTCATAGTTGAAGTGTACCTATGATAAATTACAGGCCTCATCTTTTTAAGTGGGAGAACTTGCACAATTGGTGGCTGACTAAATACTTTTTGGCCCCACTGTACATTAATTTGGTCCCCCTACACCAAACGCTATCACGACACGCAGGTTAAAATATCAAAACAAACTCTGAACCAATTATATTAATTTGGGGACAGGTCGAAAAGCATTAAACATTTTTGCCAATTTAGCTGGTTTTAGCATGCACTTGCTAGCTAATTTGTCCTATTTATAATGGAATAACATGTATTCCTACATTTATTTTGCAGAGCACGAGACGTGAGCGGTGTGGTCAGCCTATTAGACTAGCATTTTGTTTATCGGTTTTCATTAACTCTCTAACATGCTGACCAGACTGGACACGTTGCGGGAGCGAGCATCACAAAATACATTTCGAAATCCATGTTATTCAATTATTGCACCCAACGAGCATCTGCGATGCCAAAGGCGAAGATGGAACTCCTTTTTCTGACCCAGATTGCGCTGCAAGTCCTGCCTCTCATTGGTTTATAGAAGCAGGTACCCACATGGGTGATTGAAAGACAAACTGTTTTGCCAGTTGTCGTGGTAATACTATGAAAGTGTAGATGGATCACCATATAAGTTCAAAGATAAATGCCTGGAAGGAGGAGAGATGACTAGAAACGATTCGGTTGGCTGTTTTTGTGTGGCTTAATTGTTGGAGTCGAGGGCATTTCAGGTAAAATAACTATGTTTATATCCAAGGACAAATTAGCAAGCAACAAAGCTAGCTAAATGGGACAAATTGGCTAGCAAATTAACTAGCTAAATTGCCATACATGTTTAATGCTTTTCAACCTGTCCCCAAATTAATATAATTGGTTCAGAGTTTGTTTTGATATTTTAACCTGCGTGTGGTGATCTTGTTTGGTGTTGGGGGACAAAATGCATTTATGCACGATGGCACACGTGTGCAGCAGGTTTGGGTTCCATGTAAGGTCAAAGTCCGTGCCACCCAGTGAATCTAATAGCATAATCAAATCTGCAAAATAATCTGTTTAAGCAGTTTTTTTATTTTTTGCATTCGATGAGTCTTCCATCGCATCCGCCTGTGTCGCACTAACTCATCTGCGACGAATGCAACAGCGGCGTTGGTCAGATCAGGAGACATCCCAAAAATCGGCCTAATCACAATTTGTCTGTAGCGTCCGAACAGTTTGGCCTACAAACTATGACCCCTCTATAGAAAGATGACTCTCACAATGGTATTCTGTCTGTATTTTACTCATCTGAAGTCAGTACAGCTGATCAGCCAACTTCTGTCTAACATCCAAACATTTTGGCTAGACCATAACATTCACCTCTGTGGAAAGGTGAATCTCACGGACACGTACATGTCGATTGTTTTGCTCTGTGATGCCCAGACTTGTCTGAAGGTACCTGTTGAAACATTTTATGGAGTTGTATATGGACACTGCTTAGTGCCAAAAATAAGGGGTTAAGTTATTTATATTTTTTACAAATGCTTATTGTTTATCTCTGATAGGATACACTTAAGAACTTCCCAAAAAATGTTGGGGTGGATCTGTTCCATGTAGTGAATGTTATTCAATGCGTTTATGGACTATTAGTTTTAAGGCCAAACACATTTTCATCAAATCATGTTTTTATATATTGTCTTATACTTCTAGGTGCCTTCATTACAAATCAAATAGCCAAATTGTCCTTGGTATGACTTTAAAACAATTCCATGGTTTTGGGTTTCACTGTGTCCCTAACCAGATGGTTAAGCATCATCTCTACCACCATTACTGTACCTCAATTCCAAAGTTTGAATTTCCTTAACTTTCTACAAGTATTGCCATACAGGACTTTACTGCTATCGCTTACCTTTCTCTGCCACTTTTCCGAAGTTAAAGACGATGACGTAATTGGTCTACTCCAAAATAATTGATTCCTTGGCTCCTTGCAAGTCTACTCCCTTTCCTGAGTGTCAAGAGTCTGTGAGTGTAAACTCAGCAAAAAAAAGAAACGCCCCTTTTTCAGGACCCGTCTTTCAAAGATCATTTGTCAAAATCGAAATAACTTCCCAGATCTTCATTGTAAAGGGTTTAGACACTGTTTCCCATGCTTGTTCAATGAACCATAACCTTTCCACAGGTGCATGTTCATCACTAACAGCTTAGACAGTAGGCAATTAAGGTCAGTTATGAAAACTTAGGACACTAAAGAGGCCATTCTACTGACTCTGAAACACCAAAAGAAAGATGCCCAGGGTCCCTGCTCATCTGTGTGAACGTGCCTTAGGAATGCTGCAAGGAGGCATGAGGACTACAGATGTGGCCAGGGCAATAAATTGCAATGTCCGTACTGTGAAATGCCTAAGCCAGCGCTACAGGGAGACCGGACAGATAGCTGATCATCCTCGGTGGCAGACCACGTGTAACACCCGCACAGGATCGGTACATCTTAAGGTCACACCTGCGGGACCGGTACAGGATGGCAACAATTGCCAGAGTTAAACCAGGAATGCACAATCCCTCCAGTGTTGAGAAAGTCCCCAATAGGCTGAGAGGCTGCACTGAGGGCTTGTAGGCCTGTTGTAAGGTCCTCACCGGCAACAACATTGCTGATATCGGCACACCCACCATTGCTGGACCAGACAGGACTGGCAAAAAGTTATCTTCACTGTCAAGTCGCGGTTTTGTCTCACCAGGGGTGAAGGTCGGTTTCGTGTTTATTGTCGAAGGAATGAGCGTTACACCGAGGCCTGTACTTTGGAGCGGGATCGAGGTGGAGGGTCCGTCATGGTCTGGGGTATTGTGTCGCATCATCTGCCTGCAATGACATCATGCTCAGTCCATCTCAACGCTGTGTGTTACAGGGAAGACATCCTCCCTCATGTGGTACTCTTCCTGCAGGCTCATCTTGACATGACCCTCCAGCATGACAATGCCACCACACACAGAATGAGCAGTATGGCTTATTTCCTGCAAGACTGAAATGTCAGTGTTCTGCCATGGCCAGCGACGAGCCCAGATCTCAATCCCATTGAGCATGTCTGGGACCTGTTTGATCGGTGGGTGATGGCTAGCCCCCCCCCAAGAAATGTCCGGGAACTTACAGGTGCCTTTGTGGAAGAGTGGGGTAACATCTCACAGAAAGAACTGGAAAATCTGGTGCAGTCAATGAGGAGATGCACTGCAGTACTTAATGCAGCTGGTGGCCACTGACTGACTTTTGATTTTGACCACCCCCCTCTTTTTTTGTTTGTTTTAGGGACACATTAATCCATTTCTGTTAGTCAAATACACGTCTGTGGAACTTGTTCAGTTTGTCTTAGATGTTGAATCTTATGTTCATACAAATATTTAGACATTTGCTGAAAATAAACTCAGTTGACAGTGAGGACGTACATTTTTTTTGTTGAGTTTAATATATAGTTCTGGTGCGCGAGCGGGGTGTGCCATTTGCGGTGAATAGATCTACAACAAGTAGCCTGTATAGGCCTAGCGCTGGAATGTGTTTTTGTTTTTTGTGTAGGACATTGCATTTACTGATTGCCATGTAGGCCAATTTGATTAATCAATCTAGCAACAATTCATGTTGGGTCGCAGGGAGAAAAGGACTGGCAGAAGTATGAGACGGCCCGAAATCTGAAGAAGTGTGTGGAACGGCTGAGGAACCAGTACCGTGAGGACTGGAAGTCCAAGGAGATGAGAATCCGACAGAGAGCCGTGGCACTCTACTTCATCGACAAGGTTAGACTGCTGCTCTACTCACTCACTCACACAGAGTTCCAAGTTTGGTTGTAACCTGTTCCCTGTGGTGCTGTGCCCCAGTTGGCTCTGAGAGCAGGTAACGAGAAGGAGGAAGGGGAGTCGGCGGACACAGTGGGCTGCTGCTCCCTCAGGGTGGAACACATCAACCTATACCCCGAGAAGGATGGCCAGGATTTTGTGGTGGAGTTTGACTTTCTGGGTAAAGACTCCATCCGCTACTACAACAAAGTCCCAGTGGAGAAGCGGGTAAGGACTTCAAGAATTAGCTTTTAGTTGAGAACATTTTCTGTCTTTTTTCCCCTGTAGTTGAACTACAATGGTTTCCAGATTCCTGTCCAGAGAATGCTTGCTCCCTGTGATTGTTACGAGTTGTAAATATTGTGTCCTTTTTTTATTAGGTTTTCAAGAACCTGCAGCTGTTCATGGAGAACAAGCAGCCAGAGGACGACCTCTTTGACCGGCTCAATGTAAGAACGAAACAAGAATTTTGTGAGGAAGGACTTTTAATACACATTTGTGAATTGCAGTGTATTTATTTGACGTCGCTGGAGTGTGAATGCACGAAGACGCGTGTGGGAATTGGATGTTGTCTCGTAATTCTGCCCCTCTTGTAATCTGTCGTATTTTCTCATGGTGTTCTCTCCAGACCTCCATTCTGAACAAGCACCTCCAGGAGCTGATGGATGGCCTGACGGCCAAAGTGTTCCGTACCTACAACGCCTCCATCACCCTTCAGCAGCAGCTGAAGGAGCTCACCAGCCGTAAGTCATCAAGGCCGTGAGCATACCCGTGGCAGAGGGTCTGAGAATGCACAACCTGCCCAAAACACACTTTTTTTGAATTGGTATGACCTGAGGTGGGACCTGCGAGCTTCATGGAAGACAGAGCTCCGGAATGTTGTAGATATGTGTACAGCTGGTCACTTGTAATACGGTGTAAAGTGTTACAACAGTTGCTATAAAATTTTCTCCTCTACTTGTAGCTGATGAGAACCTTCCAGCCAAGATCCTATCGTACAACCGGGCCAACAGAGCTGTGGCCATTCTGTGTAACCATCAGAGGGCCCAACCCAAGACCTTTGAGAAGTCTATGCAGAACCTCCAGACTAAAGTGAGGCACGGGGGGGGGGCACACACGGCTATTCTAATGGCGCTTTGCCAAAGACTGTGGCTTTTGTTTAGGATGTTTGATTTGTTTTTAAGTGTTTGTCAGCTGGATGCATACTCTGCCCTTGGTTATTTTGGGAGTACTTGTCTCTGGAATATCAGTCTTTTATAGGCACATAATAATAATCCAGTTGTACATGGCGTTTACTTCAAGATTGTTAACGTTGATGATAATTCTATCAGATTGATGCAAAGAAGGACCAACTCTCGGACGCAAAGAGGGACGTGAAGAGCGCCAAGGCTGACCTCAAAGTACGGCGAGAAGAGAAGTTCAAAAAGTAAGTATGAAGATATGATTGGCCTCAGGCATCCAAGGGTACTTTTGTGCTGGAATGGAGATGTAGCCGGTTCCCTCCCTTGCTCCCCCAGAGCCGTGGAGACCAAGAAGAAGGCTGTGGAGAGGCTAGAGGAGCAGCTGATGAAGCTAGAGGTGCAGGCGACGGACCGCGAGGAGAACAAGCAGATCGCTCTAGGCACCTCCAAACTCAACTACTTGGACCCGCGCATCTCTGTGGCCTGGTGAGACACGCCCGCAAACTTGTTGACAAACATGCACAACGTCTTACACCCGCCGTTGCTTGCCCCTTGATCCGCACCCACTGTTCTGCGAGTAAATGTTGACTCGTGGCTTTGTCTTAGATTAGTTAAAAGTAGTGAGTTGAGGGGTTTGGTTTTGAGGGAGTGAACTCCTGCAGTGTTGCTCGCTCTAATATCCTTCTGCCATCTTCCTAGGTGTAAGAAGTGGGGTATCCCTATCGAGAAGATCTACAACAAAACACAGCGTGAGAAGTTTGCCTGGGCTATCGACATGGCGGAGGATGACTATGAATTTTAAATCATGTTTGCGGTTTTAATTATGCGATTTGTATTTTATTTTATTGGATACTTGTTTCTATCTTAACTGATTACACCCGATGGCCAGCCTGACAAGGGAAAAGGTGTGCACTCAACAAGCATGGTGAGGAATGAGTGAGCAGGGGTCAGGATGTATAGGCCATTACAGATGGGAGGACGAGGTGGGATTGTCTTTGAAGGTCCGAGTCGATGGCTGAACTATACCCACACCCAAAGGTGATACGGTAATCCCAATGATTGGATGAGAACCAGTGGATGAGCTTTTTTGCCTTTTTGGTTCTCTTCGTCTTCTGCCACATGCACGACCTGAAGATGTCTGAACTTTGAACTCTGGGGTCCTATATCTACTGTATTCAACAACAAAAACGACTGCTTCGTGTATTCCGTTGTTTTTTTATTTTTCATTTGGTCTGTATTTTTAGCCCTCCCATATTAATGGATTCTATATTTTAATAGAAGAAAGTAAAATCATGAAATGAATTCCTTATGTACACCCATGCGCCTTTTGAGAAAATGAAATGTGAGCTCTAGGTATGAGAGTTGTGTGGGGGGGGGGCCACGAAAGTGTTTGGGTGAGTGTGATGTTTTAAACTGGACTATGCCGATTGTGTACCATGAATGAGAATGCTTTGACAAGTAAGGGGGGAAATGCTAAACCCATGTCAATATTTACCTAAGCAAGCTGAATGTGAATCATTTGTTTTACAGTATCTATCAGGGACTTATTTTCAATGTGAACTGATTTTTATTTTTCTCCCCTTGTGTTGCCAGCATTCTCTGAATCTTTCTGCATAGCCCTGTCTCGCTCTGGTTTTAATTTAATAATTTCTGATTGTTTCCGAGAGGGGGAACAACTCCCTTATCTGTTACTTGAAAAGAATAATATTTTAATGTATTTTAAGTTAATGGAAAAATTTTTTTTTTTTGTTAAAGGGTGTGAGGGATATAAACTTTGCCAAAAATGTTACAATTTTAGGCAGTCATTTTTGTTTAAAAACTTTCTTTATTCTCAGTCAACAGGAGTTTCAATGTGAATTATCCATTCATTTTATTCCACTCATGTCTCAAGAGGAAAGTTGGTGTTTGTAGCAGGTAACTTCCTTTTCTGTCATAGCCTCCAATCATGTTTTATGCTCATTGTATATTGAAAATAAAACCAACTCTACACACTGGTTCTATTTTGTGTTATTGTGACACTTGTTATTATTGTGGCTTTGCAAAGGGCTTTTTTGTTGTCTCAAACGTCCTTGACTTAAGTTGTATCAGTCACTATGTTTCACCCTGCTGACTGTCACTTTTCAACATACATTTCTCATTTAGGTGTACTGTGGCAATGTTTCAAGAGGCTTCCTGTGTTCCCAGAACCCAGTGTAATAACAAGCTCTGTCTACCCTGAACAGGAGGCCCCAGGAAGCATCCCCACTGCCTGTTGATTTTGGACAAGTCGCTATAGGAGGGATCAGGCAGGGTTTGGCACAAGCCTGGTTCTGATTGGATTTAACGCCATGAATCTCTATCAATTCTTGACAGCTTTAATTTGTAATGAATAGATTTAGCTTGCAAATTGAGACTCTGACAGACTGCAGTGACCATGGCTAAATTGAGAGACCAGTTAAGTGCAGATGTCAAGCAACGTACAAGTGCCGTGTGAAAGTTTTCGTATAACATAACATGAGTGCAGGTGTCTAAGATGGTCCATTTCCGATAGAGTGCTACCCAGCTGGGATCCATTCAACATGAGCAGTAACTGGCTGACTGGACTGATGATGAACTTGGAAATCCTTTGTAGCCATTCTGACGCATGCTGTTCTTTGCAGTATTCAATAAATGTCAAATCAGTGAGGCAAACCTCTGCAGATATTAGGATTGTGTTATTAATCGCAACAGAAAGGTATCTAAATATCCCTAGCTTTGAGTGTGGAAAATGATTCAAAGGTGAAATGCCATATTGAGAGTAAGCTAGTGATTATCATTAGATCTAGCTGTTCATATTGACATAGGCATAGGCATACACAAGCATTTTTGTACATAATGGCTCTGATCACAACTTGCCAATACAGTACACTGGAAATAATAATTTAAAAAAATCTGCCATCGAAGCAAGAGCTCAGTTTGACACCAATTGATTTTTCTTGTAAAGGCGTTGGTGTCTTTAACTTTGAGAGAGTGTATCAACTGTCCACTACCAGTAGATGACACTGTTTAAAAGGAAGACTTGCCCATTCTTTCTTGATCTAGATTAATACGCCCCTACAAATATCGAATTAACTCTTTAATTCAATCCCACTTCTGACACCAGTGTAATGAAACCGGCAAGGAGCTCATCTCGAACCCTGAACCCGGCCCGTAGCCCAGCACGCCATGGACTGTGCCACAAGAGCATGCTCGAGTGGCAGAGTCGATATCCGCGCTCATAAACACGGGGTCGCTACAAACATGTCATGTTTGTTCTATAATCAATCTACAGGTGTGACAGCTTTTCATGTGGCAGTAAAAACAAGTAAGCAGTCTTCCTCAGTGAGAATTTATTCTGGAAAGTGTAGAAAGGATGATACAACAGTGCTTTATGATCAAACTATTTCATAAAAGTTAAAGTGATCATAACACCGTAAGTCCAGATTTCTTTTCATCTTTATTTTTCAAAGCAAAACAAATTGGTAACATTCAACACAAGTGCATACACTGCTGGTAGGAGATCACCTCCAATTTCACTTTGGATGGTATAGCACCGTTCTTAGCTATTTAGCAGCTTATTAGACGCATGTAGTGACCATGTTTGTTAATATGAAAAATTCAGAGGAATGAAAAGATCTCCTCATTTGGCTCTCTAGCTAGCACAAGATCTACCTCTGTGTCCTCCAAGGCATTTGATCAAATTGACATTTATTTTATAGCATTTGCCAGTATATTTCATATTACAGCTGAATGTTAAGCTTTTACAAGAATACAGAAGCAGCATCTTTTTTTAAAAATTTATTCACAGATATAAACCAGCACAGCAGTAACTTTAATGCACTGGCACCTTTTTTTTTTATCTCAACATCACAGTAGCTGGAAAGCTATATGTGATGGGCGGACCGGTCATATCAATGCATTGGGACAGACTTAGTAAGGCAACGTTCGCGTGACAGGCTTCTCTTATGATTGGGTTTGTAGATTCAGCCAGGGCAGTATTGATTTTGACAGAGCTCTGTCAATATCTTTATTCTGGGGCAGTGTGATTTTAGCATTGCTGTCTGCTAGTGCATTGTATTGTCTCTTGCGTGTAGCTCAGGGTTTCTCAAACGCAGTCCTCAGGACCCCAAGGGGTGCACGTTTAGGTTTTTTGCCCGAACACTACACAGCTGATTCAAATAATCAACTAATCATCAAGCTTAGATAATTTGAATCAGCTGTGTAGTGTTTGGGCAAAACTAAATGTGTTCCGGAGGACCAAGTTTGGGAAACGCTGCTGTAGCTGAACTGTTGAGTGATCACCAACATTTATACAGAGATAAATAAAACTAGAGGCTCAATTATTTCTGGACTTACAGTGACTATAGAAGAAGAGTAAGTAAAATTGAAAAACCAATTAACGGAGGAAAGTAAAATTCAAGGCAGTGCTGAAGTACTGGTTGCTAAAAAAAAAAGTTACAAATATCAAAGCCAACAATAACATCTCCTAGACACTGCTCATTTTGTCCAGTCAACAAAACCCCTCTTTAGTGCAGTTTCAATCATATACATCTCCCTTTCCCTAAACAGTATCTCTTTATCCCGCTCCCATCTTCCCTCATTCAAGTCAGTTGTCCAGTCAGTGTTAGTCTTCTCTCTGTCTCATCCGGCTTACCACCCTCTATGCGCACCATCCCATTCCTCACACGACCACAAAGAAGAATGAAGAAAGGCTTGAACATCACAGGACTCAAAAGGTGAGAAGTTCTTTCTTTAGAGGATGGCAGGAAGTGATGGGGTTATTCACAGTTACAGTCCAACGGTCCAGCTACAATCACATCTGCTGTCATAATGAACACACCAGACCATGGCCATCTGTAAAGCCAGCCAGCCAACCCATCCTTTACCCCCGGTAGGTTTGGGCCACTCCGTCACACTTCAAGCAGCTCTATTATCAGACGGTCCCTGAAAACACACACACAGGACTCACATTAGTACAATACTGTTCTGATGAAAATAAATTTTCCATGAATAAATGTTATATATGTATTTTTTGAATAAGCACTGTTAAAAGATATAGAAGTTAGTCTCTGATTTCCTCGTAACATCCAACTCACAAAAGACAATAGACATGATTTATTCACATATATTAGCATGCTCTCTTAATCTATAATTCAATGGCCCAGACTCCAACTCTTCTAAAAATAGCTTCTTAAAACACAGACCTTTGATTGTCTGAACAAGCCACTCTATATGAATACCCACACTCTCTCCCCCGGTTCATTTCTTTATTCTTCACACAGTAACAACTACAAACACATAACTGACATTTTTTCTTCAACTTCAATTTTACAGTTTACAAAGCCATAAATAAATCATATCCAATATTAGAGCAATATATAGCTACTGTAAATATCAACAGTATAGTTTTTGACATTCTGTGATGACGAAGGAGCAATTATCTTCCTCATCCAGGCTGGCACGTAAACAACTGACCTAACACATAGAAATTCCATGAAGGTATGCATATGCAGGGCAGAGACAACAATAATGCCACCGGCAAAACTAGAATAGTCCCTGTAAGCAAAATGACGTTGAAAAGATGTCAAAAATACGTATGTCCAAGTCAGTTAAGAACACATTCTTATTTTCAATGACGGCCTGGGAACAGTGGGTTAACTGCCTGTTCAGGGGCAGAACGACAGATTTGTACCTTGTCAGCTCGGGGGTTTGAACTCGCAACCTTCCGGTTACTAGTCCAACGCTCTAACCACTAGGCTACCCTGCCGCCCCAGGCTGTTGCATTGGCATTATTAGTCCTGATTCCTTTGACTAATCATTTTGGCTATTTAAGCTCTGAATTATTTTTATTTAACTAGGAAAGAACAAATTCTTATTTACAATGACGGCCTACCCTGGCCAAACCTGGACGACGCTGGGCCAATTGTGCGCCGCCCTATGGGACTCCCAATTACAGCCGAATGTGATGCAGCCTGTATACCCAACTTCATCAGGAGGAGTTATCCTGAGCATATTTTCAATGGGTTTACACAGCGGGAAATGCAGAAGTATTTTATTTTTCGCTATGATCAGCTCGTCAAATTTACGGATACAGACTTGAAACCACTGATCATGACACGTGGTGAAACTCCTGGACAGCAGCTGTGAGTAGCCAGATTATCCATTCCATATTGTCCATTTTTACTTTGACCTGTCCTGTGTTAGGATACAGTTGAAGTCGGAAGTTTACATACACCTTAGCCAAATACATTTAAACTCTCAGTTTTCACAATTCCTAACATTTAATCCTAGTAAAAAGTCCCTGTTTTAGGTCAGTTAGGATCACCACTTTATTTTAAGAATGTGACATGTCAGAATAATAGCAGAGAGAATGATTTCAGCTTTTATTTATTTCATCACATTCCCAGTGGGTCAGAAGTTTACATACACTCAATTAGTATTTGGTAGCATTGCCTTTAAATTGTTTAACTTGGGTCAAACGTTTCAGGTATCCTTCCACAAGCTTCCCAAAAGTTGGTTGAGTTTTGGCCCATTCTTCCTGACAGAGCTGATGTAACTGAGTTAGGTTTGTAGGCCTCCTTGCTCGCACACACTTTTTCAGTTCTGCCCACACATTTTCTATAGGATTGAGGTCAGGGCTTTGTGATGGCCACTCCAATACCTAGACTTTGTTGTCCTTAAACCATTTTGCCACAACTTTGGAAATATGCTTGGGGTCATTGTTCATTTGGAAGACCCATTTGCGACCAAGCTTTAACTTCCTGACTGATGTCTTCAGATGTTGCTTCAACATGTCCACATAATTGTCCTCCTCATGTAGCCATCTATTTATTTTGTGAAGTGTGCCAGTCCCTCCTACAACAAAGCACCCCCACAACATGATGCTGCCACCTCCACAACATGATGCTGCCACCTCCGTGCTTCACAGTTGGGATGGTGTTCTTCGGCTTGCAAGCCTCCCTTTTTCCCCCTCCAAACATAACTATTGTCATTATGGCCAAACAGTTCTGTTTTTGTTTCATCAGACCAGAGGACAAGTACGATCTTTGTCCCCATGTGCAGTTGCAAACCGTAGTCTGGCTTTCTTATGGTGGTTTTGGAGCAGTGACTTCTTCCTTGCTGAGCGGCCTTTCAGATTATGTCAATATAGGACTCGTTTTACTGTGGATATAGATACTTTTGTACCGGTTTCCTCCAGCATCTTCACAAAAACCTTTGCTATATTTATGGGATTGATTTGCACTTTTCACACCAAAGTACTTTCATCTCTAGGAGACAGAACGCGTCTCCTTCCTGAGCGGTAAGACGACTGCGTGGTTCCATGGTGTTTGTACTTGCGTACTATTGTTTATACAGATCCATGTGGTACCTTCAGGCATTTGGAAATTTCTCCCAAGGATGAATCAGACTTGTGGAGGTCCACACATTTTTTTCTGAGGTCTTGGCTGATTTATTTTGATTTTCCCATGATGTCAAGCAAAGAGACACTGAGTTTGAAGGTAGGCCTTGAAATACATCCACATGTACACCTCCAATTCACTCAAATTATGTCAATTAGCCTATCAGATGCTTCTAAAGCCATGATATAATTTTCTGGAATTTTCCAAGCTGTTTAAAGGCACAGTCAACTTAGTGTATCTAAACTCCTGACCCACTGGAATTGTGATACAGTGAATTATAAGTGAAATAATCTGTCTGTCAACTATTGTTGGAAAAATTACTTGTGTCATGCACAAAGTAGATATCCGAACAGGCTTGGCAAAACTATAGTATGTTAACAAGGAATTTGTGGAGTGGTTGAAAAACGAGTTTTAATGACTCCAACATAAGTGTATGTAAACTTCAGACTTCAACTGTATATTGTTTCTTAACATATCAGCACATTTTGTATTTGATTGGGTGCCATTTAGATTAGGCTATTTGTTCGGAGAAAAATACATGATGTAAAAAAAGTGTCTGTCTCATTACATTGTCATACATTTTATCTCCAGCCTGTAGGCTACAGAAAAGGCCACCCGTATACTATGTCTGCTACATGATTTATGTTAGATCATTTTTGGGGGACGGAGCGTTGGTGGAGAGTAGCAGCGATGCGTTTCTCCAACAGCACTCTGGAGAGGCATGCTGGGAAAGGAAAAAGGAAATATTTTGCACCCCTGCATTTTGACAAAGTGGGCACTGATTATCACAGGCTGGCATCAGCGCTCACCTAAAAAACCCATATGCCACTGGTTGAGAGAAATAGTTATTGTTTTTGGGCAGAAATATACGAGGTTTGGCCTCCCAGTGGTCCAAGGCACTGCATTGCAGTGCTAGAGGCGTCACTACAGACCCCGGTTCAATCCCATGGTGTGTCACAGCCGGCCGCGACCGAGAGACCCATGAGGCGGCGTCCATTGGCCGTCTGGGTTTGGGTAGGATTTGGCCAGCCCAGGATATCCTTGTCCCATTGCACTCTAGCGAGTCCTTGTGGCGGGCCGGGTGCAGTGCACACTGACTTTGGTCGCCAGTTGTACAGTGTTTCCTCCGACACATTGGTGCGGCTAGCTTCTGGGTTAAGTGAGCATTGTGTCAAGAAGCAGTGTGGCTTGGCAGGGTCGTGTTTCAGAGGACGCATTGCTCTCGACCTTCGCCTCGCACGAGTCCGTAGGGGAGTTGCAGCGATGGGACAAGACTGTAGCTACGAATTGGATATCATGACGAAGGGGTACGTGTTTTTTGACATTTCTATTTTTTTAAACATCAAAATAATTATGTGAGGTTTTATGTGTTGTTGGAGGTGCGTCTTGACCAGTTTAGCTCAAATGCCACCCTCTTCAATCTGCCTCAATAGGCGGCGGCCTAATCCTGCCCAATGAGCGGTCCGGCCTTGAGTATATGAGGTGATCACAGATTCAGTACTTTTCATTAGACAACGGTAACTGATAGAACTCACCTGGGCTCTGTCTGCTGCTCACCAAAGGCCTGGCTGGTAACTGGCTGCTGGTGGTCATCCTCCCTCTCTGCCCAGTGACCATGTAGTCCTTCGGCATTCCCTGTATCCACAGCTCTTTCTCTCTCCCCAGTCTCCTCTGGCCCTGCTGGACTCAACAGCGGCCTCTGTGTGTCTGCACCCCACCAGAATCCCCGCTGCCCTGAGCTCAGCCCCTCAGGTCCTCCATCAAGCTGCTTGTTCACCTCCTGCTCCACCAGTTTCCTATGAACCTCCTGAGGGTTGATCAGTGCCCCTGCGTTGTAGTCTCTGGGGCCTTTTCCTTCCTCCCCCTCTGCTGGTAGGCACTGGTAGCCCTCCAGCCATTTCAGCTGGCTGTTCTTGTGAATATAGCGGCTGTCACTGAACCAGCGGACCACCTCTGGCTTGGGCAGACCCGTCATGATACTCAGCTCCTCGGACTGCTGGCTGCTGGGCCAGCGTGTGCTGGTGAATGCCTGTCTCAGAAGGTGCACCTGCCTGGGTGT
Organism: Oncorhynchus gorbuscha; assembly: GCF_021184085.1. Taxonomy (NCBI): domain Eukaryota; kingdom Metazoa; phylum Chordata; class Actinopteri; order Salmoniformes; family Salmonidae; genus Oncorhynchus; species Oncorhynchus gorbuscha. The sequence goes on from NC_060175.1 coordinate 48,602,693, forward strand.
TTTCTTGCCCCAGGGGGCAGAGAAGGACGGTTGTGACAGGTCTGAGATGTGAGTCTCAGACTTGAGCTCTGGATGGAAGGCCTCTGAAGCAGGTTTTGAAGCTGGATCGCTCACCATGGACCTCTGCAGGTTGATCTTTATGGGGTCAACTTTTAGTTCAGGGCAGGTCCTGTCATCCCCAAAATGGTCTTCCTCCTTGATAAGCTGCCGCAGGACTGACATAGCTTTCATTGGAACCTCCTTCGTGCATTTGCCATCCTCTACAATAGATATGCCACTGCCGCTGCTTTTGGCAATGACACTGGTGCTGGTGTTTTCGTTTTGGGCTTTGCTGGCATGGTTCAGGTTGTTGACATTATCATTATTGCTAGTACTGGAGTAGCCACTACTCATACTGCCGTTGTTGGACTTGTGGATATTGTTGTCGTTACGGTCATCATCACCCATTGTTGATGGGTAATGATCCTGATTAGCTGTGTTGCCGTTGCTATGGATGTTATAGGCGATAACGTTAGATTTGGCGGTATTACTCATGACCACTTTACTTTTGTTGCTGCTGCTGAAGCCTTCCAGGACAGATGGTATGCTATAATGTCCGCTGCTTTGATTGTTTGGTTTGTCAGGGCTGTCAGTGAGACAATCATCATTATTGCCAATGTTGGAGGTGCAACTGATGATGCTGATTGGTTTCCTAGTGCCATGGTCCCCGGCGTCAGTACTAATGGAGGAGTAACTACTGATGCTGCTGCTGCTACTGCAACTACTACTGCTACTGCTGCTTCTGCTGATGGTGCTAATGACACAACCATTGTTTCCCGCCAATCCCAACCTTTGCGCAACACTCTTGTCAGACTCCAGGCTGGGCACAGTAGTGGGGATAGTGTTCCTGGCTACTACCTGCGTTGTTCCGCTGACCACTGTCTGATATTTCGGGGGGATCATGGTTGGGGCGACATAAGAGACCCTAGTGGTGACCGGGTGACCAGAGGCTGAAATGCTAGCCGAAGTGGCTATGACTCCAGCATGCCTGTTCACTAAACTACCATGGGACACCCTGGCAGCCTGGTGGCTGGGGCCCACTGGAGCAGGCTGGGCATGGACAGTGTGTTGGTTTACAACATGATTGTTGTGCCGTTGCTTAGGGGGCTGTTTTGGGGGTGCTGTTCCTTGAAAGACAGTGCTGAACATCTTTCTCCTGGCCTCCTCTATCTCCTCGGGGGACCAGCTGATGCCCTGTTTGAGTCTATGGGCGGTAAACCAGAGTTTGATCAGCTCCTCTGGCCAATCAGAGACCACGGTCAGGTAGCAAAGCTCAGCTTTGGTCGGGTAGGGGAACTTTCCAAAGGAAGTCTTGAGAAAACTGCTGGTGTCCATGGCAGCATCATAGGTGGGGATGCTGCTCAGGGGAATCATCACCTTTGGGAGGTTTTTGATGGAATCGGAGGATGAGGAGGAGAATGAGAAAGTGGGAGGGCTGTGCTGGTGATAGGCTTGATTGGGCACCGTTGTCGTTATCACATGAGTGTGAGGTTTCCTCAACATAGCAGGGCCACTGGTCCCACTGAGAGACCCATTCTGTAGTTTAGGCACATTCGTCAACATGGTGGGGTCTGTCTGCTTCATCTCCTTCCCAGTGTCTATCCTCCGCACCTCTACTGTGTGGGAGACTACAATCTTCTTGTGCTGTCCCTTGGCCTTCATCATTCTCACTATAGGAGTTTTAGTGAAGGAGATTGCAGGATCGTTAGAGTCCACCCCATTTGTTGTGAACAGGCTCTGCTCCACGATAGTCGCCCCATCGCTCTTCCTGACATGCAGGGACACGGTGACAGAGCCCCCCGACACCCCAGGGTGAGCTTTAGAGTTGTGCAGGGCTAGGGCCTCAAACCTGACCACTGACACACCACAGATCAGGCAGTAGAAACTGGGCTGGGCCCTGAAGTCTACGTGGCAGCTGTGCAGGTGGTCCAAAAAGTAGTTCAGATCTCTGGACTCAAAGTGGCAAGGTGGGCAGCTGTATGTGCCCCCTTTCTGCCATCGGTCACCCCCTTCAGGTCTAAAGGAATCCTGGAAGAAATGGCGTCCGTCTTTTCCAGATATGCTGAGGATACTGTCCTCTGGGATTGTGGGTAGGAGCTCAGGGAGGCAGCCAAGTATGATCTCCTCACGCATGTGTTTGTTTTTGGATGGGATCATGCATGGCACTGTTGACTTCCTCTTGCTGGCCATTGTATTGTAGTGGTGTGTAGATGATGGGTGACTGACTGATTGTCCCGTATGGTAACGGAGGGCGAGTGGTATGTGGAGAGGACTGATGGGGTTTAAATGTCATGGGCCAGCCGCGATGACATTACAGTGTTGCTTCATGTTTGTCCTCAGCTTCTGGGACTCCTCTCACACGACAACAGGCTGTTTTGGCAGCTCACTGGAAACCTATGGGAGAGAAAACAGAAAAAGATGTGATAAGTTAAATAATTCCTAATAAGAATGCATCCACACACAATCAGGGAAACTCCCAGTCATTTTTACATTGTCATGTGCCTCCCTCTTCTGCCAACCTTGGATAAGAGCCAGTCTACATTTTACAGGCAATAATGTTCCAACCCTTTACATTGGGGTGTACACAACTTTTGGGAGCCATCTGGTGACATCAGTGCTCCCCGATGTGCTCTCAACAATGATTTTAATGACACATGCAACATTGCATTATGTTGAGCAATCAAATTGACAGATTGCATCAAAGGGCCTCCAACTATTTGTCACCCTTTATTTAGGATGACGTACGCTATTCGTTTTGGTAAACACGCACATCCATGAATACACACACACACACATCCACTCTCTGTAAATATACCCCCTTCGTACTCTAACACACTCACACATGGAGGTTCCTCACAATTGCTTCAAATTGCACATATGCATGCACGCACACACTCGTACACACCAGTGTTTCCCTTATATTCATTTAGCTGCTAAATCGTTGCCATCACTCCAAAATATATGATACAAAAATATATATATATATAATTTGGAAAATAATTTCCGGGATGGTAAAAATGTTTTCAGTGTAAACCAGATATAAAGCATGTAGAAAAGATAGTGGAACTATATATTTTTAAACAAGATCATCTTTGAGAACCAACAATCATCAAAATAAAAACTAGACAGAGAATCTAAAACTGTTATGTTTGAGTCACTCAGATGGCTAATGCCGTGTTCTTACGCTATTAGCCATGACAATTGCAGGACACTAGCTTTAAAACAGATTTTTTTTTCTCTCAACCTCATGACAAAATGTGTAGAATTGCATGACACTAAGGCAAAATGTGTAGGGTTGAAGAAAATTAGCTCTAGGACAGCAAAATGATGTCTCTGCGGCCGAGAGGACGGTTTAAGACTCCACCATTAGCCACGCCCACTCCCCCCAACGCTAACTTTCATGCCGATGCTGAAAATAATCCTTAACTCAGTTTGAAGCCTTTTCAGGACAAAGGTCAACTCAGATCAGTGTTTTCTGCTTATTCGGTTTTTACAGTTATGTAGCTAAATATATAGATAACAACATTCTTAGTACAACAACGTAGAATATGAAGCGAGGACACAATCTGCTTCAATTCCACACTGCCCTCTCATTAAATACAACCCTCATATTCTCTCTCTCCCTCCGCCTCTCTTGCTGTGAATTGAAAAACTGCTCTTGATCTTATCTAGTTCTCACAGAGATTTCATGATGCTTCGGCAGATAGCTGAGATTTGTCTCTCTTTGGCAGACGTTAATCATCTTCATCATCAGTCCACATCTCAGTGTCCACCTCAGTACTTAAAACTAATTTATTACAAGGTGTGTCAATATAGCACGCCGAATGAGCACACTATTACATTCTTGAAATATCTATAGCCAAATTCTTAAGAGTCAGGTCATTATTCTCTTGAACGTGGCCATACTCCTGAAAAACATGTACGTCTTCAGCCAGTCAGACTGAGTGAAGTTATGTGTATGCATTCACCATGGCCTGCTGGTTGATAAATAAAAGATGAACCTGTTCCGGAATTTAAAATCCCAAATGACTACCCACAGTACATGCTGATCCCGGAAGGGCCGCGATGTCCTTTTTGTAACTGCCTCTTTTATTTCTAATGACGGCTCCCTTCCGACAAAAAAAAAAAAAAAAAACACACACCAAAAAAAAACTAGGTCACCAGCATCTTATGTATTAATCCCGGTTCGCTGCATCCAGACGTGGGCATTTGCTGTATGTTTAGCTGGCAGGGAGGTCATGATACTTTCTGACGGCACACAGTTAACCCCTGATGAGGACAGTGGGGTTTAGCGAGTGCATTCCATTGAGACGTTGGCTACAGCTCTCATGCCAGCGAATCTGATCTTCTCATGCTCAACGAATAACATGTGAAGGTATGGTTTTAGTACTGTGTGGACAGGGGAAAGGCAGTGGACTTACTAGTTAGTTCCCAGTTACAGTACATTCGGAAGGTATTCAAACCACTTGACTTTTCCCACGTTTTGTTACGTTGGTCTTATTTTAAAAAATGGATTCAATTAAATGTTTTCCCTCATCAATCTACACACAATACCACATAATGACAAAGTGAAAACAGGTTTTTAGATTTTTTTTTTGCACATTTATTAAAAACAGAAATACCTTATACCTCAAAATTGAGCTCAGGTTCATCCTGTTCTCATTGATCATTCTTGTGATGTTTCTACAACTTGATTTGAGCCCACCTGTGGTAAATTCAATTGATAGGACTTGATTTGGAAAGGCACACACCTGTTTATGTAAGGTCCCACAGTTGACAGTGCATGTTAGAGCAGAATCCAAGCCATGAGGTCAAAGAAATTGTCTGTAGAGCTCTGAGACAGGATTGTGTCGAAGCACAGATTTGGGGAAGGGTACCAAAACATTTCTTCAGCATTGAAGGTCCCCAAGAACAAGTTGAGTAAAAGCAGTAAAAGGCACATGACAGCCCGCTTGGAGTTTGCCAAAAGGCACCTAAAGGACTCTCAGACCATGAGAAACAAGATTCTCTGGTCTGATGAAAACAAGATTCAACTCTTTGGCCTGAATGCCAAGCGTCACGTCTGGAGGAAATCTGGCACTATCCCTACAGTGAAGCATGGTGGTGGCAGCATCATGCCGTGGGGATGTTTTTCAGCGACAGGGACTGGGAGACTAGTCAGGAGTGAAGGAAAGATGAACGGTGCAAAGTACAGAGATACCCTTGATGAAAACCTGCTCAGGACCTCAGACTGGGGCGAAGGTCCAGCTTCCAGCAGGACAACGACCCTAAGCACACAGCAAAGACAACGCAGGAGTGGCTTCGGGACAAGTCTTTGAGTGGCCCAGCCAGAGCCCGATTGAACATCTCTGGGGAGACCTGAAAGTAGCTGTGCAGCGGTGCTCTGCATCCAACCTGACAGCGCTTGAGAGGAGCTGCAGAGAAGAATGGGGAAAAACACCCCAAATACAGGTGTGTCAAGCTTGTAGCGTCATACCCAAGAAGAATCCAGGCTGTAATCGCTGTCAACGGTGCTTCAACAAAGTACTGAGTAAAGGGTCTAAATACTTATGTAAATGTTAAGATGTTTTATTTAATCCGTTTTAGAATAAGGCTGTAACGTAACAAAATGCGGAAAAAGTCAAGAGGTCTGAATACTTTCCGAATGCACCAGGAGGTGAAGCAGTTAATTGTAATGTATAACTATAATCATTACTGCCTCATCCTAACTGATAGTTTTTCACAAATGTGGCTCAAATTTGGTTTCCTGGTCTCAGAGCTCCCCAATCACATGTTGAAATACTAATGCATCAAGGAGATGTGCATGTAAAAAACAAATATCGGTCTTCATCACAATGATACAAAGGCCATGCCATTTAAAAAATACCATGTGATGGAAAATGTCATCTGAGCACTAATAGGTTGAAGTTATTTGTGTCCCGCGTACTGCGCTGAGATATAGCACAGTGTCGTAGCCCTGGTACCTCTCCCCCTAAAACATCCAATTCCATGCATGACAAACCCAAGACAGGCACAAAGTTGAGCAAGGGTACATGAAGAACCAGGTCACCATTCAAAAGAATGGGGTGCATTATCTCACGAGCGAGATGTGCGATCAGACAAGACTAGGGCTTCTCAGACAGGGAGCCATTGAATGGTGCACTCTGAAAAGAGGGGCCTCGTGTTTCATCGCTAAAGTAGACGACTCAGACGGGAACTGTCTCCCGGTGTGTCGTATGTCCCGATACTGGCACTGGCTCTATGGCTGAGATGAAAAGAGTTTAATCTCCATAGACCTGGAGAGTACTGATCTGAACTGAGGCAAAGTAACAGAGCTTTCAGACAAGCTCTCAGAACACCCCCGCTCACTCTTCATAAGCAAAGTCCTCATGTTACCTTGTGTGCTCAACTCAGTCGAAATGATTTAATTTCAAGTAAATATTTAATATTTGCTTTATAAGAATAAAACACTTATTTTAAAAAACATGTGGTTTCATAGCTGAAGGGGTATGAAGTGGTACATCTGCAATAAAATAGCCCACAGGCACGCGTAAATTGTAGGTCACCAACAGTTGATATTTGCAAACAGAGATTGGCTTTTGCAATGCCATGTTGCTGGTCACATGACTGAGGAGTAAAGAGGACAGAGAAAAAGGAATGACATAGGGAGAGCAGACCCAGACAGACAGCTGGAGTAAGAGGAGGACATGGGTGAAGATGACAGAGAATGCAATGAAGTACACATCCACATCGTTTTACACCAAAGCTTTCAGAAATATTTATCTTTTAACTCAACTGCCAGTAAACAGTTGGTGATGCTGCAGTCACACAAGGGCTGAGGAGATCTTGGCTGTTTTATGACAACATTTGTTTTTCCATATATTAGTGTGTCAGTGATCCACAGCTGTCTTGAATGCCTGCTTAGCTGGTATTGAGTTGAAGATCAACAGAAACAGAAACAGCTCCTGGCATAAGTGGGTGTGGGACAGACAGAACAACTCCTGACAGACACATCTAAACGACAGGAAAAAATATGTTTATGAGTACATCTTCCGCCAAATGTCCATTAAATAGATTCAAGTCATGTGAGTGGGTTAGCTGGAAACCCAAATATAAGTCAGAGACGGATAGCAATTACTGCCCTGAACAGGGAAGACGTTGAGAACAATGCCGCCTCATTTATAAGAGAAACGTGATCCAGCGCTGGGAGCCTTATTCAGAAGACTGACCGTCGGCTTGTCATTGTTCCATTTCCTGCATGTCTGGATGTCTCCTGTGTCTATCATGCTTTCTGTGTCTGTTATTGACTGAATGGCTGGAATTTAGTGGGCACATAATAATTTAAGTGTATAGCTATGTAATGGATTAGTGATTGCATTCATAAAATCCACATTTACTGTCATGAAAAACACACCTGTAGCCAAGGATGTGAGTGGTTAACCTAGTGTTAATATAGTGGGATCTGTCTTCAATATGTTCCCAATTGTATGCCCGTAAATTCTGTATCGGAGTGTGTCTTCAGGGTGTGTGTGTTATGTATTTCTACGTGTACCAGTATATGTATGTGTGTGAATGTATGAATGCCTGCTGAGACGCAGGTGTTGTCAGACGTCAACTCCCCCCCCCCCCCCCCACATCCGTGACTGCAGCCGGTCCGCTGAGAGACCAGTCGGCGATGCCACTCATGTGTTAACATTGTCATGGCAACCCCTCTCTTCTCCTTGCCCACCACACCCCACACAGAGGTGTCAATCGTCTACACCCACCACGCAAGCAGACAGCCGTGTGTGCGCACACACACACACACACACACACACACACACACACACACACACACACACACACACACACACACACACACACACACACACACACACACACACACACACACACACACACACACACACACACACACACACAAAACAACCTTATATGGCAGGCAAAGGACAATGTTAATCCTCCTGCAGTGCCATCTCTGAAATTGCCAGCCTTGGCTTAGCTGTTCCGGACTATTGGGGTGGGGTCAGTTGTAAAGACACCTTCCCACAATGACAATACCTGCTCAACTACACAGTCCACCCTACTGATTAAGTGTTTGTGGCACCATCTAATAAAAAACAAATGAGGTCTACATACATTGCAAAGGGTTAGGGTTAGGGCTAATGCCAAAGCATCTCTAGTTCTGTTCAGATAGATTTTCATGTCCTCCATCGGAATCTTATATTTTTCACCAGAGCCTTCCTCAACGGCCTGGGTGAATGACGGACTAAATTTGTGTGAAGAAATCCTGAGTCACGGGAGCCTATTTCTGCGTTTTTAATGAATAACTCCTTCAGTTCTGTATCTGGGACTCCAGGCCATTGATTTGGCAACTTAAAAAGAAAAAGGAAGAAAAATGGCGGCGTATTGCGCATTGTACTGTCCAACCTAAAATGGCTGACATCACAGCCTCTTGTAACTGCCAGAGTTTGGCAAATGCCAGCTCCTGCTGACCAAACCTTTCTTGCACGAGACAGAGAAAGTGGCAGGGGCTCTCTCCTCTCTAGCCCCTAGTTTTTGTGCAGATAAGTTTATTTTGGTTGGAACAGAGCAAACATGCTGTCTCAAGGAGGCTTTCGATCGCATTGTACCTCGATACTCCTAAGAAAAAAGCGATACCATACGATGAAAAGGAGAGAATAAGAGTGAACCCATACAGAGTGGTGTAGACTTTCAGACTAACAAAACAAAGCTCTCTAAGTAGTATGCTTATGGGACTGTTTTTGTGAGGAGGGGGAAGTATGCTGTTATCATGAATATGGTTGTTTGTACAGAACTGCTGGGAAATAGATCTGGTTGGCATTAGATAGCTGATTTTCCTCTCTGAACTTGAGGAATGTTATACACTCGATGTCAGCTAAAACTGCAAATCATGACCATATGACCTGCTTGAGTGTGCTCTGGCAATGGCTACACAGCACAGTGAAACCTAGGGCACAGAAATGAAAATATTGTTTGACTGGTGTCGATAGACATCAGAACATATAATCCGCAAAGCGGTATATTTGTACAGTAACTAAGGAGTGTCATTCGAGGACGTTTCTTTTTTAGAGTGGGGTGGGCACTCTCGGTCCATTACGCTGTGTCTGTGTATACAAACACTCTCTGTTATGGCCATAGCCAAAACTGTGAGCCATCCCTAATTGCAGGGAATAAGGATAAAAGGCAATATGCCTGGCCTCATTAGAACAGTTCCGAGAAGGAGCGATGGAAGAACGTTCCCAGGGATCCACAATGGGAATTGACATTCCCCCAGTGTAACCTCCTAGAAGAGTGCAACCCTCTACACATACACACTCACTGGACCAGGCTGAATCTAGCCAGGCTGTGGGAGCTAGCGTGTCTAGCTTTGTATTAGTCAGTAATGAGAGACGTCTGCCAAGCATTGGAGCAAGGGAATAATCCTATTTTACATATGTCATGCATCTATGAATTTTGAGGGGGCGCTAATGGTAAAATTAGGTGTCTGCATATTTATTCTAATTGAATAACCTTACATTATATTTCATATACCTTGGTAGCATGACATGCTTCTTCCGTTCCAATTGGTATGATGCCTCTGACTCATTGCATGTGCATGAATCACTCACGCATTTCCCTGATTACAGGGTTGAATATTTAACCGATAGTTACCGGATGAATATTTTCTGCTGCTCATTCAAGAGGTAGGATACCATCGTATTGTCCTATATAATGTGTATGAACATCAGACACACACAGAGCAGTGGATAAGGTAATATTAGTCAGCACTGGGATCCATGCTGAATGCCTGCTGTGTCACAGGCATGTTGGACAGCTAACAGAAAACGCATTGATTATACAGGGTCACCTCATTGGCTAGACACCTAAAGAAATGTGGGTGTCCTGTCTGTTTTAGAGATGGGAGTCATGAGGAAGACTTTACAGCTTGCAATATTCTGACAGTTTGACACACATGAAAAAAGGCAGATCAAAAGATGACAGCTCCCAAAATGCAGTTCATTGCTGGCTGAGCTATCAGCAAATCAGTATCGAGGACTGAGGGAAATTAAATTAAAACAATTGTGCAATACATATAACCAATAATGTGTTCAATTAAACATTGAAACATTACTTAAGAGTTGAAACGATTAATGTCGCCATAAAATTCATAGATTAAAAAGGAATACATTTTTTTGCAGAAGATCCAGCTGGACGTCTGGGTTGTCCAAGTTAGGCTACCAGTCATCAAATCCAATAAGATTATGTATTCGTCACATAAAAAGTCCTTAAAACTTAAATACGGGAATAGTCAACACTGACTCACTCAAAAAAGAAGAGGGAAATATTCAGTGTTGTGCAATAAATTCATCAGAAACGTCACATTGTAACGTGCGAGAGAGGGCAAGTAAACGTTGTAGGCTACATTCTTGAAACTAACAAACTGGCAAGTTAACTCGTTCACTCCAGTAGCCTGTTGGGAAACATTGGCTCTCTTCTTACTTGCGACAATCTTCAGCTCATTCTGTAGAATTAAACATATTTCCCAAAATCCTAACTCGACACCCCCCACCTACTGTCGCCATTTTATATATTTGCGACTTCATATAAACTGCCTAGACTAGACTACAGCGCCAGATAAAATTCTATAGCCAAAATTGGAGTAAACAATCTGGAATTATAACTCTAATAATACGAGTTATTCTATTGTACAAGGGAAAGTGCCATTACCTTGATAGTTGGTCCGGAGTAAAATGGAATCCGACATTAATATAGAAATGAATTATATTAGATTAGCTCCGTTCGTTGCGCTTTGAGAGGAGGGGGTGGGTCCTCGCCTCAGATGAACCCGGTGAACTGGCGTGAACCCGTCAGTCTGTGAACACAGCAAGGTAGGCTACATTACCTCTCCTCGCACACTGTATGGACAGAAAACAACTATGGTCGGCGGCTGGACGACGCAGACAAAAATTATACGTAGTGTAGCCTATTTCCTATGAACACGTGATTCAAAGCGTCACCCAAAATCCTAAACCCTTTCATCTAAATGTTGGAGAGGGGCGGGGGTCGGACGGTGAATGTATACGCGAGAGATGCGCTCTGAACAAAGCAAAAGTATTGGAAACGAACAACGATCGGTCAGTTTTGAACAGTAGCCTACTGAAAATGTAATAGTGTATTTGAGCATTTGCCAAATGTGTAGCTTAATAATTTTGACATAATTTCCAATCAGAAAATGTCTTACCTGCCACGTAAGCCTAATAACAACAGTCATAGCCTAATGAATATACATAAGAATTATGTAACCCGTGTTAAGGTGTCCGTCTAACCATATAGGCATTTTGGAGAGTGGTTCATACAAGGGGAAAGTATTGAATAATTATTATACTTCAATGAATGAGACATTAGGCCTGAATATCAACAAGGCCAATTCAGCCTAATGAAAAGCGCGCGTAAAGGGGTAAACAGCTAATTTCACAAATGTGTCGCGGCGATGCGCCATATCCTATTTCTATTTGCATTTTCCAGTTATACCGACTCTAGGTTCACAGAGCGACAATAAACTAACTTTACTGGTCCGTTAAATAAGGTACCTATATAACAAGCACTAGGCTCTTATAGTCTTTGGTTATACTAGTGCGTAAAAAAGAAAGCACATTTATGTGGCAATATGGGGACATTGCGTCCATCATTTGCATTTCGAGGTGATTGCCAAAACCACTGTTTCACATTTTGATTTCAATTCAGGAATACACAGACCTTGTCAATCACTTTAAAACATAAATGCTGGGTGTTATTTTAAATATTAAGAATCAATGTCATGATAAGTAAGCCAATTAGACTTGTTCTTGTAGTTTTATCATCATATAGCGTAGCCTGGCCTACAGTGTCACTCATAGGCCACTTGTGTGTGTAAAAAAAGAAGGCTCCATCCAGTATGTGGCATTGAGAGGCAAATGAGGCACATTGCGTTCATCATTTGAATTTCGAGGTGAATTATTATTTTTACTGTCAACAACACTAGAGTTTCATCTTTTGAATTTTCAGGCATAACCTATACTAATCTCGGTTAACCCATTTGTTCCCACGTTTTTCCCAGACATGCCACTGCAAATCTTATACTATTAGTAACCTTAACATGTATTGTCTTATATATATATATACATATATATTTAAAAGTATGTTTAAAAAATATATGTTTTATTATTGATGGGAACATAAAAAAAGAAGGCAGGTAGCCTAGTGATTAGAGCGTTGGACTAGTAACCAAAAGGTTGCTAAATCGAATCCCCGAGCTGACAAGGTAAAAATCTGCCGTTCTGCCCCTGAACAAGGCAGCTAACCCACTGTTCCTAGACCAGTTAACCCACTTTTCCTAGACACTGTTCCTAGGCTGTCCTTGAAAATAAGAATTTCTTCTTAACTGACTTTCCTAGTTGAATAAAGGTAAAATTAAGTGCTCTGCTTATAATACCATTTACAGACTTGTTTTCCTATTCCTCAGCCCCAATATCTATATACCTCAGCCCACTTTCCCACACACCTAAACCCAAATAATTACCTACACACCCCAGCCCTGTTACCCCCATGCCCTAACACCCACATTCCAATACCCTAATATTGATACACCCATCGCCGAGCCCTAAATGTAGCGTGTCCACCCGGTGAAAACTTTAGTGATGACATTTCCATATGTTATAAAATACATTTTACCAAGACAAATATGATTATTCATGTTCTGAATCGTTCAGTGGGGTCTTTCTCTGACATATCATTAACATTATATCCAAAAAGTCAGATTTCGTAACCTAATACATCTGATAATAGCCAAAGCACCAAACTTTGTTGACAGCGCTTAGCAGCTTTATCACAGAAACTTTTGAGGATTTTACATTTTGTGGTTGTCGCCTTCCACGTTGTGTCAGGGGGTCGCAAATAGCTAAATTAGCATGGCACGAGCTGAATTAAATGTAAAAGACTTTGAAAATGAAAAGCTTGAGGTAAGCTCAGTGCCCCGTTGACATTTCACTGAGTACACTTGTTTTGGTGAGAAGTCTTCGAAAAAGAACAGGAACTTAGCATTAATATGAACAACCTATACTAAAATATGAAAATACTACAAGTCATGTCTCTAAATCAATATCTATCTTACCTCTATATTGTTTTATGTCCTCTGGGTTTGAGAAGAAAAATTACAAGTTCAATAATAAGTCTGTCAGGAAGCCTTAATTCTCGCTCAGCATCCAGCCTAGCTGACACGATGCCATTTTCCTGATTTATGGACACATTTTTTCCTCTGGCCTCCATTGATTTAGTCACCCTGATTTTGAATATGCTACACGGGTAACAATTCCAATAAATTTGGAACGTATTATGATAGAGACATGAGATTTTACCCATTGATCAAAATATGCTTTTTTTTATTGGATAACCTACCAAATGCCCTATTTGTTACTCATAGACTCCAGTTCCTTTGCCAATATACCTCATCCCTGTTACTTGCCTATCTCATCCATGTTACCCACTTTCCTTATGGCTGTATTCCCCTAGTCACCAACTGTAGCCTATATCTAGCTATACACTGCACACCCCAACCCTGTTATTTACATATCTTAGTCTTGCAACTTCTGACTTGTATACTGTAATACTTTCATAGATAAACTCATAGTACAGTGCTATAACACATGTGCCCCTGCCCCATTCAATTTTTTAGTACCAGAGATTTGAATGGACAATAGAGGTTCATCCAGACCCACTACCCGTATGAGCCTTGTGTATCCCCACACCCCATTACTCATGTAAACCAAGTAAATCCATGGGCATACTCACATTAAACAGGTCTACCCCAGTGTCCAAGTCTCAACATTCATACAAACCAGGTCTACTCTTGTGACTATTCTGCAAAACTCACTTAAACCGGGTCTATCATTGTGCAACAAACAAACCTATTGACATAAAATGTTTGTTAAGTTATTACACTAATTCAGTGTATGGGTCTATACATGGCCAATTCCCACTGAAATAACAAAATATGACGTTTAACAGTCAAAATCACTGATTTAAACACATGTAAAGACTAATGAATAATGGTAAAATCCTCTAAGATGATATTGATCAAGTATATTCATAACCCAACTCAACTTCAATCTACTGAAAAATGAAATCATCTGCTGATGAAATATATATAATAAGTTAGAGCCAATGCATTTTCCCATTGGTCAAAAATGTGACCTCTAGGATATAGTCCTACCACAAGCATCATGGATTCAATGTATTGAAACTTAAAGGCACATACAGTAACAGTCACATGTTTGGACACACCTACTTTCTTCATGTGTACTATTTTCTACATTGTAGAATAATAATAAAGACATCAAAACTATGAAATAACGCATATGGAATCATGTAGTAACCATATATATACAAAATACTTATTTTCCAACATAATTTGCAAATACATTTATAAAAAATCCTACAATGTGATTTTCTGGATTTTTTTTCCATTTTGTCTGTCATAGTTAAAGTGTACCTATGATGAAAATTACAGGCCTCTCTCATGTTTCTAAGGGGGAGAACTTGCACAATTGGTGGCTGACTAAATACTTTTTTGCCCCAATGTATTTTATATTTGAGATTCTTCAAAATAGCCACCCTTTGCCTTGATGACAGATTTTCACACTCTTGGCATTCTCCAGCTTCATGAGGTAGTCACCTAGAATGCCTGGTAGCCTGGTTCCTCTCTAGGTTTCACCCTAGGTTTTGGCCTTTCTAGGGAGTTTTTCCTAGCCACCGTGCTTCTATACCTGCATTGCTAGCTGTTTGGTGTTTTAGCCTGGGTTTCTGGAGAGCACTTTGAGATATCAGCTGATGTACGAAGAGTTATATAAATACATTTGATTTGAATGCATTTAAATTAACAGGTGTGCCTTGTTAAAAGTTATTTTGTGGAATTTCTTTCCTTAATGCATTTGAACCAATCAGTTGTGTTGTGACAAGGTAGGAGTGGTATAGAGAAGATATCCCTATTTGGTAAAATACCAAGTCCATATTATGTCAAGAACAGCTCAAATAAATAAAGAGAAACGAAAGTGCATCATTACTTTAAGACATGAAGGTTAGTCAATCCGGAAAAGTTTCTTCAAGTGCAGTAGCAAAAACCATCACCCGCTATGATGAAACTGGCTCTCATGTGGACCGCCACAGGACAGGAAGACCCAGAGTTACCAGCCTCAGAAATTGCAGCCCAAAGAAATGCTTCACAGAGTTAAAGTAACAGACACATCTCAACATCAACTGTTCAGAGACTGCGTGAATCAGGCCTTCATGGTCAAATTTCTGCAAAGAAACCACTACTAAAGGTCACCAATAAGAAGAAGAGACTTGCTTGGGCCAAGAAACACAAGTAATGGATATTAGACCGGTGGAAATCTGTCCTTTGGTCTGATGAGTCCAAATGTGAAATTTTTGGTTCTAACCGCCGTGTCTTTGTGAGACGCAGAGTAGGTGAACGGATGATCTCCGCATGTGTGGTTCCCACCGTGAATCATGGAGAAGGAGGTGTGATGGTCCTTTGCTGGTGACACTGTCTGTGATTTATTTAGAATTCAAGGCACACTTAACCAGCATAGCTACCACAGCATTTTGCGATATGCCATTCCATGTGGTTTGCGCTTATATAATAATAATATAATAATAATAATATATGCCATTTAGCAGACGCTTTTATCCAAAGCGACTTACAGTCATGTGTGCATACATTCTACGTATGGGTGGTCCTGGGAATCGAACCCACTACCCTGGCGTTACAAGCACCATGCTCTACCAACTGAGCTACAGAAGGACCACTGAGCTACAGAAGGACCACTGAGCTACAGAAGGACCACCGCTTAGTGGAACTATAATTTGTTTGCAATAGGACTTTGACCCTAAACATATCTCCGGGCTGTGTAAGGGCTATATGACCAAGGAGAGTGATGGAGTGCTGCATTAGATGACCTGGCCCCCACAATCCCCCAACCTCAACCCATTTGAGATGGTTGGGGATGAATTGGAGTGAAGGAAAAGCAGCCAATTAGTGCTCAGTATATGTGGGAGCATATGTTGAGAGAATTTCAAGACTGTGCAAAACTGTCATCAAGGCAAAGGGTGGCTAATTTGAAGAATGTCAAATGTAAAATATATTTGGATTTGTTTAAAACTTTTTGGGTTATTACATGATTCCATATGTGTTATTTCATAGTTTTGATGTCTTCACTATTATTCTACAATGTAGACAATTGTAAAAAATAAAGAAAAACCCTTGAATGAGTAGGTGTGTCCAAACTTGACTGGTGCTGTATGTTAACTAGACCCTTTAAACATTATATTTACAAAGAAAATATTTTAACATTTCAACAATGTATTACATTTTTTAATCTGTTCAATATAGACCTCTGGTGCCAAATTCGTCTGTAAAAGTACACCTTGGAGGATATGCTTGTGGCCTTGTGACCATTTTGAGAAATCATATGCAACTCCTCTGGAACATACTAGATACCTTAATAATGCATAATAAATTACTTATAAGTACAACTTAACTTCTCTAGAGCCTGTAAAGTACAACAACAAAAATATTTCACTATTGTGACCGATGGGATTAAATGGGTAAACCCAAATCTCAAATCACACGTTGGCCTAATTTGTCAGATGCTTTACGTATAGTCTGTCCACAAGAGATTAAGGCTACACAGTCATGATCAGGGTGGCCACATGTCCCAGATTTTATCAACATATATTTTTTTTAATGGTTGATTTGCGCTGTATTTCAGTCAGACATTCCAACCTGTCTCGTTGCGCTTATGGAAAGAAATTATAAGGATGTGGTAGCCTAAATTGACTGGTGATAAACACTTCTCCAATCATTGTGGAGATCTGATATTCTGTGCAATGCAAGACAAGATGTAGGCCAATGTCATAGGCCTATCATCAACCAATCATATTTCTGAAATCCTTTTGGGCTAAATTCCAGCTAAACGTGGAGAGGACAGTTAGGCCCCACTAACAAAATGCATGCTTTTGACTAAGAGCTACAAAAGAAAGTAAATAGTGAGTGAGGCTCTCCATGCTCATTACTTGCTTATTCAACATGTTTTCTGCTACTTCGCTCAATTCCATTTTAAGTCTCCCTTCCTAGCAGTGGTGTTATAAAGTAGGCTACTTAAGTAAAAAATATGTTAAAGTAACCTGCTACACTGAACAAAAATATAAACGTAACATGTAAAGTATTGGTCCCATGTTTAATGAGTTAAAATAAAAATAAACAGAAATGTTCCATACGCACAAAAAGCTTATTTTTCAAAAATGTTGTGCACACAAGTTTATATCCCTGTTAGTGAGCATTTCTCCTTTGTCAATATAATGCATCCACCTGTCAGGCATGGCATATGAAGAAGGGGATTAAACAGCATGATCATTACACAGGTGCACCTTATGCTGGGGACAATAAAAGGCCACTTTAAAATGTGTAGTTTTGTCACACAACACAATGCCACCGTTTTGAGGGAGTGTGCAATTGGCATAATGACTGCAGGAATGCCCACCAGAGCTGTTGCCAGGGAATTGAATGTTAATTTCTCTACCATAAGCTACCAATGTCATTTTAGAGAATTTGGCAGTACGTCCAACCGGCATCACAACCGCAGACAACGTGTTAACACGCCAGCCCTGGACCTCCACATCTGGCTTCTTTACCTGTGGGATCCTCTGAGAGGGGAGTATGGGTGGTGCTGAGGAGTATTTCTGTCTGTAAAAAACGAACACTTTTATGGGGAAAAACTCATTCTGATTGGTTAGGCTTGGCTGCCAAATGGGTGTGTCTATGCCCTCCCAGCCCACCCATGGATGCATCCCTGCCCAGTCATGTGAAATCTGTAGATTAGGACCTAATAAATTCATTTCAATTGGCTGACTTCCTTATATGAACTGTAACTCAGTCAAATCTTTGACATTTTAAAGTTTAAATTTTTGTTCAGTATATTTAATTTGTTTTGGGGGGTATCTGTTCTTTACTTTACTACTTATATTTTTGATTACTAGAACTCCATTACATTCCTAAAGCAAATATTTACATTTTACTCGAAAATGGTCAGGCAGGACAGTAAATTGGTCAAATTCACACACCTAACAATATTCTGTATACATCTGGCCCTTCTTTGGACACTGTGTTAACAAACCTCCAAACAAGCTTCAATACCATACAACACTCCTTCTGTGGCCTACAACTGATTTTAAATGCTAGTAAAACTAAATGCATGCTCTTAAACCGATTGCTGCCCGCACCCGCCCGCCCGACTAGCATCACTACTCTGGACAGTTCTGACTTAGAATATGTGGACAACTACAAATACCTAGGTGTCTGGTTAGACTGTAAACTCACATTAAGCATCTCCAATCCAAAATTAAATCTAAAATTGGCTTCCTATTTCGCAACAATTCCTCCTTCATTCATGCTGCCAAACATACCCTCGTAAAACTGACTATCCTACCGATCATTGACTTCGGCAATGTCATTTACAAAATAGTCTCCAACACTCTACTCAGCAAATTGGATGTAGTGTATAACAGTGCCATCTGTTTTGTCACCAAAGCCCCATATACTACCCACCACTGCGACCTGTATGCTCTTGTTGGCTGGCCCTCGCTTCATATCCGTTGCCAAACCCACTGGCTCCAGGTCATCTATAAGTCTTTGCTAGGAAAAGCCCTGCGTTATCTCAGCTCACTGTTCACCATAGCAACACCCACCTGTAGCACACGCTCCAGCAGGTATATTTCACTGGTCATCCCAAAGCCAAAACCTGCTTTGGCCGCCTTTTCTTCCAGTTCTCTGCTGCCAATGACTGGAACGGATTGCAATAGTCACTGAAGCTGGAGACTTATATCTCCCTCTCTAACTTTAAGCATCAGCTGTCAGAGCTGTCCCTGTACACAGCCCATCTTTAAATAGCACAGCCAACATCCCCATATTGTTATTTTTTTGTTGTTGCTCTTTTGCACCCCAGTATCTCTACTTGCACCCCAGTATCTCTACTTGCACATCTATCACTCCAGTGTTAACACTAAATTGTAATTATTTCGCCTCTATGGCCTATTTACTGCCTTACCTCCCTAATCTTACTACATTTGCACACACTGTACATATATATTTTTGTATTGTGTTATTGACTGTATGTTTGTTTATCCCATGTGTAACTCTGTTGTTGTTTTTGTCGCACTGCTTTGCTTTATCTTGTCCAGGTCAAAGTTGCAAATGAGAACTTGTTCTCAACTGGGCCTACCTGGTTAAATAAAGGTGAAATAAAATAAATAAAAAATAATGCATCCTAAAACATTATTCATGTAGACTACACTGTCTCGCGAATATCCCGCCTAAATCGCCCTGTTGTCCCGCATTTGGGTATTTTAAATGTGGTCTCCCTAGACATGATCAATTACTTGATAACACAACCAACTAACATAACTTGATAGCACACATGGTTAACAGCGGTAATGATTACCTGGTTTAATTTTAAAAACTGAAAACGTCAATGTCATGGTAAGTTCAGCCAAATAGGCTTTTGCTTATTTCTTTTAACATCCATATGATATACAGTACTTTAGGGCAGGCCTACCTATAGGCCGTCGTGTCAAAATATAGCCTGCAATATACTACGGTAGTCCGGGAATTTGGGGTCGTGATTTGAAAGTGGATACTGGGATACTGGGGTTTGTTTGGCTTCAAATTCAAACTGCTGGCCAATGAGCGAGCGCGTTTAGCAGAGCGCTCTAAAGCGCAGGCCTGTGTACACAAGTCTGGTTGCACAACTTTCGAGTAACCAATGCCTACTACGGATGGGCCGGAACTGAGTTCAACGCAAAATACGCAAAATACAAATGTGCTTTTTCTGGCTACATTGTTCCACACGTATAGGAGGATCCCTTAATTGAATGGTTACTGCATATTCTAAATAGTAACATTATGGCTCAATCGCAATGTTTGGACGATTCACCTGGAAGGTGGCCGTCAACAAGACAGGGAAATTATTTGAATATACAGGAGTTGTACAACGAAAAGCACCGATTAGCGTTAGAGGAGCTTATTTCAGGTGGAGTTGATTCCTTTCTGGATTTTCTAAAAAAAGAACAAATTCCGAACTTTCTCTCAGATGACGAGATCAAACAGATTGGCAGTGCTGCGGCGGTCCCACGCTGTGCGTCCCTTCAGGGTGAAGACGTGATCATTGAGCAGTCGGTAAGTAGCTCCATGGACTGCTCCTCGGTGACTTACTTCCCAGAGGTCTCAGACGTGGAACCACCGCTGTTGGAAATCGGCTGGCCCGCCTTTACATCGGGCTCTTACCGAGGAGTCACTCGCGCTGTCGCACACTTCCAACCCAGCTATGGGGAATGCATCTATAGTTGTAAGGAAGCTGCGAGAAGAATGATAAAAAGTGCCAAGGAGGTAATAAATGAACAAAATATTAAAATGGTCACCAATAGGCATACCACGTGTTGAGTTTTATGTGTGTTGTTTAGTGATACATATTAATGGTATAGGCATGTATGGAAGGACCCATTTTGTATTTGCCTGAATTTGGCACACCTCCAATGTAAAATTCAAACCAGCCATGCAGGGCCGACTCTAGCCTTTTATGGGCCATCCTAAGCGAGATTTGGTTTAGATAGTTGGCTAGTCTTATTTACCAATCTAAACATTGTTAGCTGACATGGCTAATTGAGTGACTGACATAACAATCGAGAAATTGCTGAGAAACAATCACATTTCAAGCTTTCACATTGTGTGTTCAACTATTGTGACTCACAACAGTAAGTTGAGACCCTGACTGGATTTCTCAGTTTTAAAGCAAGTTTTTTGCAGTTCTACACATTGTACAATGGGACAGAGAACATTTGAAAATATTCTACTCATTTTGGGGTGGAGAAACATTTATGTTTTAAAGTTGTTGGCAATTCCACACATTTTGCATTGACTTATGCCATGTTAATGATATCTTAGTAAGAGTGACTAACAAAATCAATGCCATGCACCCTGGAGGTCAGAGGTCACCTTGGCATGAAACCGGTGGTATTCGGCCATGTTTACTACAAGGTTAGATAGTAGGCTAGACTAATTTGCCAATCTAAAAATTGTTAGCTGACGCCTATGTTTGGTTTGGGCTAAATCGAGTCCGGTCCAAAAAAAAACATCTGTGGTCATTGAAATCAAGGCCAGAACGGACGGATCAAATTTGTATGTCTTTACAACATCCCTGGACGTTGGAGTCGGACGGTGCTCCCTGGGTGATTGACAAGGTCTCGTATATAAATATTTGTGAGGTCTGGATGAACCTTTATATGGTTTGATGTTCAGCTTCTCAAAAGCATAGTTTTTCTTTCTCCTTTATAATTCACAGATTCTTATAGAAAACGATATTACCCATTTTGAAGAGCAGTAGATACTTGCTCATAAAGGTCAGACAAAAGAAAGAACCCCATTAATGTTAGTCACATGTTCAAACTCAATACATTTCTGGATATGTTGGAACTGTCAGTTTGATGCAGTTTCCTTACCATCCTGATGAGTTGACGTTCCAGAAAAGAGAATGAAGAAAAGGCTCCAAACTACCAAGTATGTGGTTCAGAGGAGCACCTACAGTAATAGTACATCAATGAATGTGTCTGAACATGCTTTTCACAATGTTTGTGTGCTCTTTTTTTAATGCTTAGCCTTGGGTGTTGATCTGCCTATGCGTGCAGGTGCGCTGTAGGTAGGTTTACAGCTAAAGTGGAGAACTCAGGTTTGAGTTGCAGTAAATTGAATGTCTCTGCTTCAGGCCTTATAGTTGCGCAGCATCAGTTTGAGAATAACAATTTAGAAAATGCCCCAAAAGGCCCTTGATCTGTACGCCATTGAGTTATTATTCTTGAGAGGGCACTAGAAAATACAATTTTATCAAGAAATGCTAACATCGTTGCAACAATTTTCTAACCTGCTTCTGGAGAACATGAGGTCAGACATCAGCAGGATTTCTAAAAGCACCTCACAATGAGCCTGATTGTCCCTGTCAGAGAAACTCATTTGTTTGCTGACCAAGCATTTACATATGATTGCAATGGCAACAGACCACAGTTGACTGCAAGCGAGGATCATTTAAGTACACATGACAGAGAAAGTGTGGCCAATAAAGGAGTTGGCTCAGTGTTTTTTTTCCTTAATGGTTGATTAAGACCTGGTTTTTGGGCACCAGCAGGTATAAGAGCCCATTCAGAGTGACCCTGACTCACAAATAGTAAGTCAGAAGAGCAGCCTCTCTAAAATTGTAAACTGGACCTGAATGGTGCTTTGACTAACCAATGATTGATGTACCATTACAGGTGATTGCCATAGTGACAGACTCTCTGACAGACCTGGACATATTCAAGGATCTTCAAGAGGCGTGCACGCGGCACAGAGTTCCAGTCTACATCCTGCTGGAACACTCCTGTGTGCCTGCATTCCTCAAAATGTGCAACAACATCAATGTGCGCCTGGACGAGCTTCTGGTATGTGGGTGTGATGACTCCACCTTTGTGTCGTATCTCCGATAAGCCATGATTACAGTTTCAATACATACCTAGTTCAGTAAAGGTTCAATAAAATGAAACTGATGGTCATATAATGCATTGTTTTCATGATCAATGGAAACATGGTTTGTTTATGACTTACTTAGTAGCATGATCATGCTGTCTGCATGTTTTATAAGTGACCAGTGACTGGCTTGTATTTCATACTGTTTTTGTTTCATTCCTCATTAAAGCAAATGCGAGTGAGGACCATAACTGGTGGTACGTACTTCATGAGATCAGGGGCCAAGATTACTGGAAAGGTACATGAACGGTTCATGTTGATTGATGGGAACCGAGTGGCTACAGGCTCCTACAGGTAAAGACTTCCTGCTTTACTAACAAGGCATTATACAGTATAGCATTGAAAAACGTCCCAAGCAATAAAACATTACTAAATACTTTCCCCTTGTATGAATCAAGCTACTGTAAGTGATGTAGCCATCCTTATTTGACTGAAATGGGGTATACAACTGTAAAGCATTTTGGTTAATTCTTAGGTTCAATTGGACTGATGGTAAACTAAACAGCAGCAACCTGATTGAGTTGTCAGGCCAGATCACTGAGAACTTTGATGAGGAGTTCCGCATCCTGTATGCCCAGTCCATGCCTGTTATTACCAGGGGCCCAGCCAGTGCCCGAATCAGTGGCATCTACGACCACCTGCTCATCAAACTCCCCGTCACGTCATCCCCTCAGCCGGCCAGAGAAAGGCCCCCAGTCGAGTCTGTCTGTCTGGAAGTATTGGACAAAATTGTCTGTCTGACCAGCACACCTAGCCGGGCCCAGGCTGTGGCAGTGCTGCCCCCCCAGAGAGGACACTGGGGCGAGGGGCCGTAAGAGCAGCCCGGTCTCAGACTCCTCCACCATAGGGGAAGACTGGATGGAGCAGCAGCACATGCAGGAGATCCTGTCTGGAAGTGCTGCCCAGTGCCTGCCTACAGGTGACCCTGCCACTGTTACAGCAGCAGTGGATGTGCTGGTCACACCCCTCGTCACTCCTTGTCATGTCTCCACCCAGACCAGCTTCACCACGGTGGACATTGGAGTGCAGACAGATCTGACTCAGTACACTAACCTTCTCTCCCCCAACAAGGCTACAGTTACCCACTTTGCCACCACCAATAACCAGACCGACAACATCCAGAATGAAGCTGCCTCCTCAGATTCCATCTCTACCTCCCCCAGGCAGCACCTCGCCCCCCATGGTGTGGACCGTCGCACTGCAATCCGTCACTGTACCTCGCCCCCCGATGGGAACCTGAGGGAGTGCTTCCACAAGCTGACCAAAGAGCGTCAGTATCACTACTCCAACATCCGCTCCAAGCTGGAGCACATGGGGACCATGCTGTCCCACCGCCGTGAGCTAGTAGACCTCACCAACATGGCCCTGGGGCCCGGGCTGCATAGAGCATGCAAGTCCCAGAAAGAATGGGAACAGAGACAGGGGCATAACCCTGGCCTGCTGATGGACTGTGTGGGCATGGACACTTGGCCAAGGGCCAGATGTTTACAATAAAATAACTTATTGAGCTGCAGGGCCTTGGAGATGATGGGTGTTGTGGAAAGGGTTCTGTGTTTCGTAGGTATACACTACCTGAAACAAATGGGTTTAAAGGGCAATATGAAATATTTGAGGCTTATTCTTCCTTAGTCTTAAGATTTTGAAAGTACACTACATGGCCAGAAGGATGTGGACACCCCTTCAAATTGGTGGATTCGGCTATTTCAGCCACACCCGTTGCTGACAGGTTAATGAAATCTAGCACACAGCCAAGCAACCTCCATAGACAAACATTGGCAGTAGAATGGCCCATCCTCAAGAGATCAGTGACTTTCACCACCTTCGCCACCTTTCCAACAAGTAATTTCATTACATGTCTGCCCTGCTATAGCTGCTCCAGTAAACTGAAAGTGCTGTTATTGTGAAGTGGAAACGTCTAGAAACAACAATGGCTCAGCCGTAAAAGTGGTTGGCCACACAAGCTCGCAGAACGGGACCGTAGAGTGCTGAAGCCCGTTGCATGTAAAAATCTGTTGCAACACTCACTACCGAGTTCCAAACTGCCTCTGGAAGCAACGCCAGCACAAGAACTGTTCATTGGGAGCTTCATGAAATGGGTTTCCATGGCCGAGCAGTCACACACAAGATTACCATGCACAATTCCAAGCATTGTCTGGAGTGGTGTAAAGCTCACAAATCTGGGTTTGGAGTACACTACCTGCATGAGTGCATAGTGCCAACTGTAAAGTTTGGTGGATGAGGAATAATGGTCTGGGGCTGTTTTTCATGGTTTGGGCTAGGCCCCTTAGTTCAAGTGAAGAGAAATCTTACGCAACAGCATACAATGACATTCTAGATGATTCTGTACTTCCAACTTTGTGGCAACAAAGTGGGGAAGGCCCTTTCCTGTTTCAGCATGACAATGCTCCCATGCACAAGGGGTGGTCCATACAGAAATGGTTTGATAAGATCCGTGTGGACGAACTTGACTGGCCTGCACAGAGTCCTGACCTCAACCCCATTGAACACCTTTGTGATGAATTGGAATGGCGACTGCGAGCCAGGCCTAGCTGCCCAACGTCAGTGCCTGACCTCACTAATGCTCTTGTGGCTGGATGGAAGCAAGTCCCCGCAGTAATGATCCAACATCTAATGAAAAGCCTTCCCTGAAGAGTGGAGGCTGTTATAGCAGTAAAGGGGGACCAACACCATATTGAAGCCCATGATTTTGGAATGAGAGAGTCTACGAGCATGTGTCCACATACTTTTGGATATGTAGAGTATGTGTTATTGTGATGCAGCCTTCTTCCTCTTGTTATTTACAACCTGTCCCCTTTCTTTCAACCCTGTTTGAACATGACTACTAGAAATTGACATGAAATGGCAAGAGATCGGCCACAGATAGACTGTCATTTTCCTTGTCCATTTTTGCCACGAAATGGTACGTTTTTAAGCATGGACATTGTGCAATAAGACACAATCTGTATAGTTTTTATGAAAATATTTTATTGAACCAAGATTGTCCAATGATTTATTTGAGAAACGCTACAATTCATAAATTGATATTTTATGACAATTTTAAGTGAGCCATTTTGTCTGCTGTAACTAAACTTAATTATGCTGGATACTAACATGCAGTCGAACTTAACCTGAGTACTGAGAAAGTATAGGTTTTATGATATCGATTGATGTACTTCATTGCTGACACAAATGGAAATAAAGGAGTATTTATATTATCTGCTTTCAGTCATCACTTTTCTTAATACTTTTACACTGTCCCATCCCCATAATGAGTACTTCAAACCAGTGACCATGTGTCCTTAAACCCAATTCTTAATGCTGCTTTTCATGAAATTGCTGATCATTATATTATGCGACGTGATCACTGTGGAAATGAACCAACAAGTGACCGTGGAATCACTTACATTTTTATGAATAATCATGTTGAGGGCAAAAGCACTTTAAGTCTCGTTCATCAGAATATTGTGTTTACGTAGTTATTTTATTGATTGATTGCTATACAATATCTATTAGCCATTGTGTGGTGGTTGGGTGTATTGGCACCCTCTGCCACTGGTCTCAATTTAACAGCTGGGTGTGGTGTGGGCCACTTTGCATGGGGTAGACATTCATCCAGCAAATATTTTCAGAGTATATGTCAAGGGAAGCTAAGCAACAGCACAAATGAAGTAATGACACAATAACAATACAGGTATTACACTAGTGTATGTCCAATATTACATCATATGTATAAGGCCTTGTACTATACTGCCATAGGTCAGAGTGCCATTTGGATTTGGCAGGAACATGTTGTTTTTTCTCATCTGAGCACAAAGGTCCTGAGATGATCGAGCCAAGATCTTGGCTCCTTTAAAAAAAATGCCGCCCTCAAATGTGTTACTCTGAGTTTTTGTGTGAGTAATATTTAGCCACATTCAGGATGGACACCGTGACGGGCACTATGGGTTAAACTGTGTCCCAATAAACCAGTTTATTGTTTGGGATTTCCCATTTATTTGTAGATAATTTGGATATAGTTTAGGCAATTTTACAAAAGGAATACATTGGATGGCGTAGAGTTACCTACAAGTATGATAACACCCCTTCATTATTTTGCGAACTGTGGCAAACATTATCACTGTAGGCCTATTGCCTCATAACTAGAATCTCCATAAAATATGACTGTATTATTGCGGTAATAACAATGAAAAAGACATTAACAGCAAAAAATCAGTTTGTATTTTGTTTACTTAGAAGCCAGCAGGCTCAATTTACTTTCCCAAAGTAAGGCAGCCATTTTACCAACTCACTTTCAGACTTGTATATTCATCCCCCACAGGGCAGCATATCAGAACCCACTCTATTAATTTATGCAAATGGTCCCAACCTAAGGGATTTGATCTGTGAGTAAATGCACTGGGTGTATTGTGAGAGAAATACACGAGATTCTAATTGGGTGCTGTAAGACAACCAATGTGTTTGTAATGAAAAAAGTGGCAGGGGCTCCATAGCGTAGTGCTCGTTGCCTTTTAGGTTTTTACTCATTTGTAAATAGCATCTTCATGGCAAGATGGCGCCGATAGACATGGTCGCCCTGTTCATGGCTCCTAAGCAACTTTGCAGTATTTGTTTTAGAGTGTGTGTGTGTGTTATTTCTCACATTATTAGCTCAGAAGTCTTTTCCATTAATACATACAGCCGGAAATAACATTTTAAGAAACATTTCTCTACACCCGCAATAACATCTGCTAAATATGTATATGGTACCAATAACATTTGATTTGATTTGCATATCCTGCTACACAGTGACAGTATGAATGAAATGTATATCATTTAGTCTATAATTGAATTACTTCTCAATTGCAAGTATATCCTATTTTCAAAGACTGATAGGCTGCTATTATAATAATTTGTTTGTTTTAGTACTTTGACAGGAAAGACAGGCATTCATAGATTGAAATTAACAGTAGGGTGTGAACTGGCTCTTGATAAGCAATTCAGGTAGTGAAAGCCAGTCTCTTCACAGTTCAAATCAAAATTGATTTGTCACATGTATCGAATACAACAGGTAGACTTTACCGTGGAATGCTAGTTTACGAGCCCTTCCCAACAATGCAGTTCTAAAATAGAATCATTTAAAAAATAGTAACACGAGGAAAAAAATTGAGCTACAGTGCCTTGCGAAAGTATTCGGCCCCCTTGAACTTTGCGACCTTTTCCGACATTTCAGGCTTCAAACATAAAGATATAAAACTGTATTTTTTTGTGAAGAATCAACAACAAGTGGGACACAATCATGAAGTGGAATGACATTTATTGGATATTTCAAACTTTTTTAACAAATCAAAAACTGAAAAATTGGGCGTGCAAAATTATTCAGCCCCCTTAAGTTAATACTTTGTAGCGCCACCTTTTGCTGCGATTACAGCTGTAAGTCGCTTGGGGTATGTCTATCAGTTTTGCACATCAAGAGACTGAAATTTTTGCCCATTCCTCCTTGCAAAACAGCTCGAGCTCAGTGAGGTTGGATGGAGAGCATTTGTGAACAGCAGTTTTCAGTTCTTTCCACAGATTCTCGATTGGATTCAAGTCTGGACTTTGACTTGGCCATTCTAACACCTGGATATGTTTATTTTTGAACCATTCCATTGTAGATTTTGCTTTGTGTTTTGGATCATTGTCTTGTTGGAAGACAAATCTCCGTCCCAGTCTCAGGTATTTTGCAGACTCCATCAGGTTTTCTTACAGAATGGTCCTGTATTTAGCTCCATCCATCTTCCCATCAATTTTAACCATCTTCCCTGTCCCTGCTGAAGAAAAGCAGGCCCAAACCATGATGCTGCCACCACCATGTTTGACAGTGGGGATGGTGTGTTCAGGGTAATGAGCTGTGTTGCTTTTACGCCAAACATAACGTTTTGCATTGTTGCCAAAAAGTTACATTTTGGTTTCATCTGACCAGAGCACCTTCTTCTACATGTTTGGTGTGTCTCCCAGGTGGCTTGTGGCAAACTTTAAACGACACTTTTTATGGATATCTTTAAGAAATGGCTTTCTTTTTGCCACTTCCATAAAGGCCAGATTTGTGCAATATACAACTGATTGTTGTCCTATGGACAGAGTCTCCCACCTCAGCTGTAGATCTCTGCAGTTCATCCAGAGTGATCATGGGCCTCTTGGCTGCATCTCTGATCAGTCTTCTCCTAGTATGAGCTGAAAGTTTAGAGGGACGGCCAGGTCTTAGTAGATTTGCAGTGGTCTGATACTCCTTCCATTTCAATATTATCGCTTGCACAGTGCTCCTTGGGATGTTTAAAGCTTGGGAAATCTTTTTGTATCCAAATCCGACTTTAAACTTCTTCACAACAGTATCTCGGACCTGCCTTGTGTGTTCCTTGTTCTTCATGATGCTCTCTGCGCTTTTAACGGACCTCTGAGACTATCACAGTGCAGGTGCATTTATACGGAGACTTGATTACACACAGGTGGATTGTATTTACATCATTAGTCATTTAGGTCAACATTGGATCATTCAGAGATCCTCACTGAACTTCTGGAGAGAGTTTGCTGCACTGAAAGTAAAGGGGCTGAATAATTTTGCACGCCCAATTTTTCAGTTTTTGATTGGTTAAAGTTTGAAATATCCAATAAATGTCGTTCCACTTCATGATTGTGTCCCACTTGTTGTTGATTCTTCACAAAAAAAATACAATTTTATATCTTTATGTTTGAAGCCTGAAATGTGGCAAAAGGTCGCAAAGTTCAAGGGGGCCGAATACTTTCGCAAGGCACTGTATATACAGAGAATTCCAGTCGCAGATCAATGTGCAGGGGTACAAGGTGTTTGAGGGACATGCAGTATGTCCATGAAGGCAGGGAAAAGTGACTAGGCATCAGGATAGATAATAATAAAAGTAAAATAGAGAACAGAGTAGCAGCAGCATATGATTGATGAGTGTAAAAGTGTGTATGTGTATTTGTGTTGTCGGTGTGTGTGTGTGCAGTGTCTGTGTGTATATATAGTGTGCTGTATGTGCCATTCAGAAGGTGAATGGGCAAGACAAAATATTTAAGTTACTTTGAACGAGGTAGGTGCCAGATACACTGGTTTGTGTCAAGAACTGCAACGCTGCTGGGTTTTTCATGCTCCACAGTTTCCTGTGCGTATCAAGAATGGTCCGCCACTCAAAGGACTTCCAGCCAACTTGACACAACTGCAGAAAGCATTCCTGTGGAACGCCTTTGACACCTAGTTAGAGTCCATGCCCTGACAAATTGAGGCTGTTCTGAGGGCAAAAGGGGGTGCAACTCAATATTAGGAAGGTGTTTGTCATGTTTTGTACACACTGTGTATAGTCTTGTGAGTGTGCATAAAGTCAGTGCAAGATAGAGTTAGTGCAGATAGTCTGGGTAACCATTTCATGAACTATTTCGCAGTCTAATGAATATTTTGCAGTCTTATGGCTTGGGGGTAGAAGTTGTGACTGTCTCAAAGTTTGACCATGTTCAATCAAAGCATTCATTATGAACTACTATAATGATCTACTATCATTTCTAAGTTACTAATGACTAAAACCAAGAGTGAGAGCTGTCTGAAATAGGTATCGTGTGGGGTTAAAGGGATCTTCCTAATGGTTCATTTCATCAACAGTACCGTGTCTCTGCCACCAGAGAGAGCTCTAGCCTTGTTTATATCAACATTACATACTGTATGTTGTGGTCTATTGTGTCTGTCTCCAATTTGTCTAAAAACTCGAGGACCGTTTCTTTTGTCTGGTTACCACAACAGTCCATTGATACATGCATTTTCAGAATGACCAGCTACTGTAGTAATTTATTCCGATGGAGAAAAACACTGCAATTTGTACACAATCATTGGATCTTAACTTCTTTCTAAAATGACAGATTTTTTAAATCTCAGGTAAATGACAATTAGAGTCCTTTTACATGTCCTCTTTAGGTAATTTCTCTAATCCCAGGAGGGCAGAATATTTCCTGGTGCATGCTGGGTAATGTCATTTTGGCTGTTATAGTGTCTGACGGAAGGTGTAACGTTGTGTCCCGACACAAATTGAATTAAAATATAATCCCATTTGTAACTAAAAGTATACCATTGTCTATTACCTTGAATCACAATTATGTAAATGAGAATTAACATTGTGCTCATCTTTTTTTTGAAAGCAACATCTCAATCTCCTGTATAATCACTGTTTTCAATCTATAACTGAGGCAGACATGATGCATGCATGCCAGGCATACTAATGCTTTGTGAATGAACCTTTTTGTGTCCGATAGGTCACAATTCTTCATTTCTGGTTTCATTGGTCAGATAAGGTGCACAGTGTGTGTGCTAGGGAATTCCTCTCACTCATAACATCAACAGTGTAAGTTCACACACTCTTTTGCAGGAATCTTTAGTAATAAGAAAAGTTCCCTTGTCTTTTACTTTGTCAAGTATCTCAGTACCAACCCCACCCTGTCCTCCCCCCACTGATCTCTTATTGAACAGCAATGATGGGGGTGAGACAGACAGTAACAGCCATCCCCATTGATTATTGGATTGGTTTCCATCTCCCTGTAGATGTATATACGCTCCCTTGGTGCCTGGGTGCTGAGGTATTAGCTGCTCTTCTCTCTGTCGTCTAAGTCACACATTTGCAATGACATTCATTAGAGGGGGATTTGAAGAGAGCACAGCAAGGTATGTACACTCATCCTCTGTGCCATTTTACTCAAACTGTTTTAATACCCATTTCAAATTTGGGGTTTATACTGTAAACCTAAATTAAGGCAGTTGTGGCGACCAGAAACTATCTGGTTTACCCTGCTTGCGTAATGTTTATTTAATTTGACAGACATAAAATGGCTCTCCTGATGGCCAAAGTAAACCTCACAATTACCCTGAACACTTTTGATGAGATTCGCTGTTGATTGCTTGACCTCTAGTTGGCCAGACTGTGAGCTACAGTATGGACATTCCCACAGGCATCACTCTTGTGTATTTTGCAATTGCCACTGAATTTCATCTGTATTTTTACTGCATGTTTAACCAATTATCCCTCTCTCTCTCTCTCTCTACACACATACACACACACACACACACACTCTTTCTCTCTCTTTCTTTCTTTCTTATCTGGTATCAGCCTGAATAACTTGGTCTAAGCATTATATTTCAGAAGGCTACTAACTGTTAAAACACCCTGACATATAAACACTGATAAAAACCTGCTCAGTTGGCTGAATCCTGCTTTGTTTAACTGTCCCCTGTCACGATTAATCCTGTTTGTAATGCCATCTCTGCTTTGTTTTCCATGAGGGAGTGCAAGGGCGAGTCATTGCCCTGGAGAGGGAGTGTTCTGCCTTGGGCTCCAAAACATAGATAATAAATGTTCAAGTCATTGGAAAATGAAGCGAGCCTAAAGCATGTAGTCAGGTTTAATGTTGTCGTTCTATGGTTGTTTGCGATGGGTGAGTAAGATAGAGTGGCATGTATTGTGGTTCAGATGCATGAAATGTTGTCACTTCCTGGTCTCAAATGCTGATGACACACTATAGTAACGCAGGCGGATGGGATTGTTGATAGACTCTCTGTGCTAACTGCATGCTCTGCATTTACACACTGTCCAACAACAGCATGACTGCTATTTTTAGACCAGCTGCTCCTCTGCAGCACCCTTTAATCAGCTATTCACCAATGATTTATAGTAAGAGCCTACGTGAAACAGCTGTAGTGTTGGGAAAACCATACGTAGGCTTATATTTTACATATTTTGAAGTTACTACATTTTTATTTGTAATTAGGTACAGTAAGCACCAGGAGAATGCCCGCTAAAGTGGCAACGGTTGTAATGTTTCTGTTGTCCTTGCTGTCGTGGAAGTGCTGGGTCTGGTTCTGCAGATACACACTTGCTGACAGGGAACAACTATGTTTGAGACCTCTAAAACCTGGCATAGGATGTCACACAGTCAGAGTAATGGTGAGTCAACCTGGCCAACAGTACCTTGACCCAACCCGAGTCACACACTTCTGGTCATTCCATGGAATCCCACAGACAAGGCCTTGCACAAAGAGACATGAGTCAGTTAGTTAGTAACACTCACTAGGACAGCACATTTTATTGTAACAAAGATGAACTAGAACAATATTTAAACATGCCATCTGTTTGTGTCAACCTCCACACTGGGCAAAACTAGCTGAATCAATGTTGTTTACACATCATTTAAACCCATAAATGTATTATGATGATGTTGAATCAACCATTTTTGGACCTGCAAAAATTAATCAATGTAAGGGAATATTGTATTTCATCCAACTTTTAACCTAAATCCAATGACTGGGGGTAATTTCTGATTGATTTCACGTTAGTTGACAAGTCAACCTAATGTAAATCCAAACTAGACTTTGAACTGATGTCTGTGCCCAGTGGGCTCCTTCGCTCAGTGAGACCAGGATACTTGGATCACATTGGTTGGCAAGAAACACTAGATCATTCAGTTACTAACACACACACACACAATACAGTACATGCATGTACTTTCATTTTGTAATGACTCAGTGCAGGAAATCCAGCCATCGTTTCAGCCAAAGCAACTAGACAGCGTATTCCGTGTGTGTTCTGTGTGACACCTCCTCTGGTGTCTATTTCAACAGCTCTATCCATGTATCGATCCATGTCTTCCATTGATCCAGGCATTGATTTGTCTTGCAATCCATAGCCCGTCTGTTTGTTTCAGCAGGCTTTTAAATGATCAGCTATTAAGGTAAGTCCAAAGGTTAGTGATAGCCTTTATATGTATACAGAGGCATGGTGGATAGTGCAGGGAAAAAGGGATTGAGAAGAGAGGGGATTAAATGGACATTAAATGGACAGAAAAGTGGGGATTTCAAATAAGGTGTGTGATATGTTGTCACCGGTAATGAGAAATAACAAATTCAGAGGTACGCAATAATTGCTTTTATGTTGTCTAGTTTTCTTGGGCTGTGTTTGCACAGGCAGCGCAAATCTGATATTTTGCAACTAATTGGTCTGTTGACCAATCAGATCAGATCTTTTGCCAATAATAGAGAGTCCAGTTAACAGAGGATAAACTCTGACCCTGTTACTAAGGCCAGTCCATCCACGGGGGGGGGGGACTCCTTAGATGGTCGATTATATGTTTAATTAACTGATGCATTGAACTATTGACAGGCTTTTAATAACATTTGTGTTTTATAATAACAAGTAGGTGCCGATAAAGCTACATATTATGGGGTCCTATATGTGTGGTTCAGAACAGTATGGGGTTGTTAGAGAAGCGTGAGATAATACTGAAATGGGATTCTTTTGAATGATCTGGTGCACTCATAATTGAATCAGGACCCAATTTTTCAGTGGTTTTATTTTCCTTGTACAGTTGAAGTCAGAAGTTTACATACACTTAGGTTGGAGTCATTAAAACTCATTTTTCAACCACTCCACAAATGTCTTGTAAAACAAACTATAGTTTTGGCAAGTCGGTTAGGACATCTACTTTGTGCATGACACAAGTGCTTTTTCCAACAATTGTTTATAAACAATAAGTTGACTGTGCCTTGAAACAGCTTGGAAAATTCCAGAAAATGATGTCATGGCTTTAGAAGCTTCTGATAGGCTAATTGACATCATATGAGTCAATTGGAGGTGTACCTGTGGATGTATTTTAAGGCCTACCTTCAAACACAGTGCCTCTTTGCTTGACATTATTGGAAAATCAAAAGAAATCAGCCAAGACCTCAGAAAAAAATTGTAGACCTCCACAAGTTTGGTTCATCCTTGGGAGCAATTTCCAAACGCCAGAAGGTACCACATTCATCTGTACAAACATTAGTACTCAAGTATAAACACAATGGGACCACGCAGCTGTCATACCTCTCAGGAAGGAGACGCATTCTGTCTCCTAGAGATGAATGTACTTTGGTGTGAAAAGTGCAAAACATTCCCAGAACAACAGCAAAGGACCTTGTGAAGATGCTGGAGGAAACCGGTACAAATGTATCAATATCCACAGTAAAACGAGTCCTATATCGACATAACCTGAAAGGCCGCTCAGCAAGGAAGAAGCCACTGCTCCAAAACCGTCATAAAAAAGCCAGATTACGGTTTGCAACTGCACATGGGGAATAAGATTGTACTTTTTGGAGAAATGTCCTCTGGTCTGATGAAACAAAAATAGAACTGTTTGGCCATAATGACCATCGTTATGTTTGGAGGGAAAAGGGGGAGGCTTGCAAGCTGAAGAACACCATCCCAACCGTGAATCATGGGGGTGACAGCATCATGTTGTGGGGTTGCTTTGCTGCAGGAGGTAAGGAATGTACGAGCTAGGATCGCCTACAAACCTGAGTCAGTTACACCAGCTCTGTCAGGAGGAATGGGCCAAAACTCAACCAACTTATGGGAAGCTTGTGGAAGGATACCCGAAACGTTTGACCCAAGTTAAACAATTGCAAGGCAATGCTACCAAATACTAATTGAGTAGCTAAAACTTCTGACCCACTGGGAATGTGATGAAATAAATAAAAGCTGAAATAAATCATTCTCTCTACTCTTATTCTGACGTTTCAGATTCTCAAGATGAAGTGGTGATCCAAACTGACCTAAGACAGGGAATTTTTACTAGGATTAAATGTCAAGCATTTCGCTACACTCGCATTAACATCTGCTAACCATGTGTATGTGACAAATAAAATTTGATTTGAATTGAATTGTGACACTGCGTTTAAATGTATTTGGCAAAGGTGTATGTAAACGTCCAACTTTAACTGTATATACTGCTACATCCCCACATTTTATTATGTTGAAGGAGTTCCAAAAACAACAATGATACAACCATTTCTAACCATTAATCATGTTCTGCTGGTTACATGTCTGCAGCTGTCTCAATAATTCTGACAATGGAGCCCGTTTCTGCCCAACAGCTCACTGCCTATTGTGTGTGAACTTGGATTTAGCTCAAGGGTATATCCACCCAGCTAATGTGACATTGCTGGAAAAAGGAAAACAAATTGGGCTGACATCTCATACAGTAGCTTGTCTTGATTGTGTGATGGCTGCTGCTGCTAATGTGTTAGGATGGGTAGACCTGCGCAGGGAGAGGGGGGTGCAGGGATGGGGGAAGGGGCACAGACTGCAAGATCAGCACAACTGGAATTGCATTGATTCAGTCAACTGCAGAGTTGGAGCTTGATGTGGAATTCTGTTTATTGGAGTGAGGTTTACACGCTGGTCTCCATTTTGTTCTCATTTCTTACAATATAGCCATAATCATCTTATCCTCTATTACGGTAAGCAGTAGTGTTATACAGTGTGGTGTAGCTGCATACGTGATTGACAGGATTAGCGTAATACAATGATGTGTGGATGATGTTGATTAAATGTTTTTGGCATGTAATGCATTTTCCCAGGGTCTTTATTTCCTAGCAAGCACATAATTAATACATTGATTGGTTAAAGGCCTTAATCTACTGCAAATGTGCCTCTCGGTCAACAATATTTAGCATAAAGACTGTGGGCTATCCTTTATGGTGGAAGGTCTGATACTAGTATTCTATTTCAGTTTGTCTAAAGGAGACAGAGACATTTTCAGCCTGGTCTCATAGACTACACTTAACATAGTAAACATAAATCCGGGACACTCAAATTGATACGTTTGGAATGGTTACAAAAGACAGATGGTTACTTAAGGCAAAAACGAAAATAGGGGGGGCTGTTCGGGGTGGATGGGTAGGCTTAATGAGAATGTCTAGTAACCAAAAGGTTGCGAGTTTGAATCTCACCACGGACAATTTTAGCTAGTTAGCAACTTTTAAATTACTTACTACTTTTTTGCTAGTTTGCAACTACTTAGCATGTTAGCTAACCCTTCCCATAACCCTAGCCTTAACCCTTTAACCTAACTCCTAAACTTAACCCTAACCCCTAGCCTAGCTAACATTAGCCACCTACCTAGAATTTGTAACAAATCATATGTTTTGAAAATTCGTAACATATTGTATGTTACAAAAATGTGCAACATATTGTACGTTTTGCGAATTCGTAACATATAATATAGATTGTAGTTCATAACATATCATACGAAATGGGTGATGGGCAACCACAAAATAATACTTAATATACGAACTGTAACATATCATGCTAAAAGGTGTGTCTCAGATTTACGTACAGAATATGAGACCAGATTGACTTTTTATGAAAACCTTTCCCAACAAGCCCCCACCCCCCACACCCAGCCTCCATCTACCTGCAGGGATGTTTGTTTACGCCTGAAGGTTTATTCTGATTGCCTCGTATTTTCCTTGCAGTTTGTCGTCTTGCTGATCCAAACATTTCTCGTATTTCAATATTCTTATCATCCACCAGCAGTAAAATGATCAATTTTACGTCTATCTAATAAGTGTGACTATGAGTCAATATTAATTCCAGGAATCCAGCAAAATAGAGAGGTAGCAGAGGAGGGACAGGCAATAGGAGTAGTCGTAGTCGTAGTGCCTGACTCTGATTTTATACAGAGTCAGCAAGGGTGCAATATCAACCATCTCCATAGGCTTCTATTGGACGCTTTAATCTTAATTGAGAGCATCACATATTGATATTCCTAAGGCCTTGCTGCCCTTCCCCTTTCAGCTACACTGCACTAGAGCATGGGGAATGCTTTGTCAGGCAGCCAAGAGGCCAAAGGCAAGGTCAACTCTTCTTTATAATGGCAGGTGACTAGGAAAGTTGGAATTACCGCTTTGATGATGCTGCTGCTTTCTCTATTGGAATGTTCTGAACTTAGTGCAAAACAGAGTTAAATGTTACTCTTCTCCTTTCTCTTATCCATTATTTTCCTCTTGTTGGAATGCAATGATGCATTTAGCTGGAATCAAATATTAGAGACTGTGAGCGTGTTTGTGTGTAATGTCTGTAGTTGCTTGAGTTATAAACGAACAGCTTTTCCCCACAACTCAAGCCAAGGCCAAGGAGAATGGTGATGTAATGCAGTGCCAGTAAAAACAAAATAATCATTTGCATCCATTTGTAAATCAAACCTAGTTCATTATAGCCGCTGGTATGAGCTGATGCTAAGTGTCTGCTTTCTGTCTTTGTCTGTCACAGCTCCCTGTAACGTATTGTCACATGCACACAGTAGGCTAATATCCCAAATATCAGTTTTGTTGTTGCACTGAATAATGCATTACTTTTGAGGCTGCACAATTTCAGTAGCTGTACTGTGTGTACATACTTGAGCATGAGGTTTTAGCAGTGATACCAGCATTTAGGAGACAACTGACTGTCTTGGGTCACAAGCAGAAAGCCCTAACAGGCCCTTTAACTGTAATAAACACCACAAGGGTGCAGTTTCTGCTCTTTAATCCCCAAACGCCTCTGTGGAGTGGCTAAACAGACCCAGATCTGCCCTGTAGATCGAGGTAGTGATAAGTCACCTGTCAGACTGGGGAGTGAGGAGAGGAAGGTGTGGGACTGTAGCTCTCTCTCCACTCCTGTGGGAAGGCTCCTCCTGCCACCTTTCCAATGACAAAAACAAACAAACAAACACACACACACACACACACAGTGTTAATAACACAGCCAAGGGTGGCAGCTGAGTTGACAGCCCCTATCTGTGAGACTGAGGACTGAGTGCTCCAATGTTTCTCAGGCGTCACAACTACTTGTGGGGGGAGTCTCTGGGTTGATTTTGACAGGTTTATCAACTGATCAGTGCCAGATAAAAGTTCAGCGGCTGCTCCTACTTCAAAGTATCTCCCCTGATCCTGTGGGAAAGCCCAATGTCCCTGCTTTCCACAAGAAACCACAACTCACAGATCCAGTCATCATATTTTTTTTTTACAGAGTCAGCCATTGCCGTACAGCACCCGTGAAGCAAATTAGAGTTAAGCGCCTTACTCAAGGACACATGGACAGATTTTTCACCTTGTCCACTTGGGTATTCAAAACCAATGACCTTTCGGTAACTGGCCCAACGCTCTAAATGCCGCCCTATATGCATTTTTTATCTTCATGTCGTAAACATATAAAGTAGCATATACAGAGTCTCAATTATGGACTGTAAACAAAGACGGAACTTTCCATAGCTTAAATGTTATGTTCCATTGCAAATGATTTTCACACTATATGTTGTGTTAAGTAAAAGTAGCATACTTTTTGTTTAGAGGCTGACACCAAACAAATTGAGCCATTCATGATCTTTGTCGCACATGCAAATAACACTAACATCGTTTAACTTTGTGTGGGTTGGTGAGGTTTATATCAAGCATCTCAGTCAGCAGAGATGTTGCGTTATTGTGACTGGAAAGGGGATGCTGTACACATGTAAGTTAGAGCCATTTCTTTCTCTGTGGACACCTGCTCGTCAAACTTCTCATTCCAAAATCATGAGCAT
This sequence comes from Oncorhynchus gorbuscha, assembly GCF_021184085.1. Lineage (NCBI taxonomy): Eukaryota > Metazoa > Chordata > Actinopteri > Salmoniformes > Salmonidae > Oncorhynchus > Oncorhynchus gorbuscha. The sequence goes on from NC_060175.1 coordinate 48,641,736, forward strand.
TAATATGGAGTTGGTCCCCCTTTGCTGCTATAACAGCCTCCACTCTTCTGTCAAGGCTTTCCACTAGATGTTGAAACATTGCTAGGGGGACTTGCTTCCATTCAGCCACGAGCATTAGTGAGGTTCGGGCACCAATATTAGGCGATTAGGCCTGCCTCGCAGTTGGCATTCCAATTCATCCCAAAGATGTTAGATGGGGTTGAGGTCAAGGCTCTGTGCAGGCCAGTCAATTTCTTCCACACCGATCTCAACAAACCATTTCTGTATGGACCTCGCTTTGTGCACGGGAGCATTGTCATGCTGAAACAGGAAAGGGCCTTCCCCCAAACTGTTGCCACAATGTTGGAAGCACATAATCGTCTAGAATGTAATTGTATGCTGTAGCATTAAGATTTCCCTTCACTGAAACTAAGGGGCCTAGCCCAAACCATTATTCCTCCTCCACCAAACTTTACAGTTGGCACTATGCATTTGGGCAGATAGCGATCTCCTGACATCTGCCAAACCCAGACTCATACGTCAGACTGCCAGATGGTGAAGCGTGATTCATCACTCCAGAGAATGTGTTTCCACTGCTCCAGAGTCCAATGGTGGCGAGCGTTACACCACTGCAGCCGATGCTTGGCATTGCGCATGGTGATCTTAGGCTTGTGTGCGGCTGCTCGGCCATGGAAACCCATTATACTCCCAACGAACAGTTGCAGTTGAAGTCGGAAGTTTACATAAACCTTAGCCAAATACATTTAAACTCAGTTTTTCACAATTCCTGACATTTAATCCTAGTAAAAATGCCCTGTCTTAGGTCAGTTAGGATCACCACTTCATTTTGAGAATGTGACATGACAGAATAATAGCAGAGGGAATGATTTCAGCTTTTATTTATTTCATCACATTCCCAGTGGGTCAGAAGTTTACATACACTCAATTAGTATTTGGTAGCATTGCCTTTAAATTGTTTAACTTGGGTCAAACGTTTCAGGTAGCCTAGCTTTTTCAGTTCTGCCCACACATTTTCTATAGGATTGAGGTCAGGGCTTTGTGATGGCCACTCCAATACTTTGACTTTGTTGTCCTTAAGCCATTTTGCATTAACTTTTGAAGTATGCTTTGGGTCATTGTCCATTTGGAAGACCCATTCGCGACCAAGCTTTAACTTCCTGACTGATGTCTTGAGATGTTGCTTCAATATATCCACATAATTTTCCCTCATGATGCCATCTATTTTGTGAAGTGCACCATTCCCTCCTGCAGCAAAGCACCCCCACAACATGATGCTGCCACCCCCGTGCTTCACGGTTGGGATGGTGTTCTTCGGCTTGCAAGCCCTTTTTCCTCCAAACATAACGATGGTCTTTATGGCTATTTTGGAGCAGTGGCTTCTTACTTGTTGAGCGGCTTTTCAGGTTATGTCGATATAGGACTCGTTTCACTGTGGATTATATATATCTTTGTACGTGTTTCCTCCGGTATATTCACAAGGTTATTTTCTGTTGTTCTGGGATTGATTTGCACTTTTTGCACCAAAGAACGTTCATCTCTAGGAGACAGAATGCATCTCCTTCCTGAGCGGTATGACGGCTGTGTGGTCCCATGGTGTTTATACTTGCGTACTATTGTTTGTACAGATGAACGTGGTATCTTCAGGCATTTGGAAATTGCTCCTAAGGATGAACCAGACTGGCTGATTTCTTTTGATTTTCCCATGATGTGAGAGGCAGAGAGGCACTGAGTTTGAAGGTAGGCCTTGAAATACATCCACAGGTACACCTCCAATTGACTCAAATTATGTCAATTAGCCTATCAGAAGCTTCTAAAGCCATGCCATCATGTTCTGGAATTTTCTGAGTTGTTTAAAGGCACAGTCAACTTAGTGTATGTAAACATCTGACCCACTGCAATTGTGATACAGTGAATTATAAGTGAAATAATCTGTCTGTTAACAATTGTTGTAAAGATTACTTGTGTCATGCACAAAGTAGATGTCCTAACCAACTTGCCAAAACTATAGTTTGTTAACAAGACATTTGTATAGTGGTTCAAAAACGACTTTTAATGACTCCAACCTAAGTGTATGTAAACTTCCGACTTCAACTGTATTGTGCTGACGTTGCTTACAGAGGCAGATTTGAACTCAGTAGTGAGTGTTGCAACCGAGGACAGATGATTTTTAAGCGCTACGCACTTCAGCACTCAGCGGTCCTGTTCTGTGAGCTTGAGTGGCCTACCACTTCACGGCTGAGCCTTTGTTGCTCCCAGACGTTTACACTTCACAATAAAAACACTTACAGTTGACAGGGGCAGCTCTAGTAGGGCAGAATGTTGATTAACTGACTTGTTTGAAAGGTGGCATCCTAGGACGATGCTACTAAGCTCTTCCGTAAGGCCATTCAACTGCCAATGTTTGTCTACGGGGATTGCATGGCTGTGTTCTCGATTTTATACACCTGTCAGCAATGGGTGTGGCTTAAAAAGCTGAATCCACTAATATGAAGGGGCGTCCACATGCTTTTGTGTGTATATAGCCCTCACCACCACGTCCCTTGTCAGAGAGTGTTATCATGACTTTTTGACCTTTACGCAACTGCACAATGGAGACTTTGAACAGATAACTACCCAGGATGTTTTCACCAACATAGTACAACACAGCAAGCGCATTTGGTTTCTTGGAAGTTATGGGAACGTATTTTTTTCATTGCCAATTGGTTCTGAGGAAGAAGCCATACATTTCCTGACCGGAAAAAAATGAATGTTTTTGAAACGTTCTGAGAACGGGAATGAAAATGTTGCCTGTTTTGGGAACATACATTTTTAGGTTGCAGGGCAGTTCTGAGAATATTTTATTATGGTTCCCTAAAAGTTTTGGGATATTTAATTAATGTTCTGAGAACATATAGGACACATTAATTTGCTTAAGCAATCATGCAAGCACATTTAGTTTTTGTTGTGGCACGGCATCAGTGAGATTCGAACCTATGATCTTCTGTGCTTTATCCTTGGAATTAGTCCACTGCACCACTTCAACTCATACTAAGCTGTTAATTTTAGTCTATTCAAACAGACACCATTTCAAAGGAAAAAATCACTCATTAAAATCAGGTATAGCCAAGTAGTGGGCGTCGCCAACACACTTAACAAAATAGAAGATAGAGAGAGTTTGTCTGACACAGACAGAATTTATATGATTTTAAATAACTTTCTTAGAACATTCTTTGAACATTACTGTTTTCTTGTGGTTTTCATGGAAACTTTTCTTGTACTGAAATTGCCACAAAAGAACATTTGTTTCATGACTTGAAATAGAACCATGAAGAAACATGTAGAAAACATTATGCTGATGTACTGAATTTCCCACAGAAGAACATTGTTTCTTTAGGTTCTTAGAGCAATTTGAGAACATGACTATAAATACAACCATAAGAAAATGTTATGCTGTACTGAAATACAGTACTGTGCAAACGTTTTAGGCAGGTGTGAAAAAATGCTGTAAAATAAGAATGTTTTCAAAAATAGAAATGTTAATAGTTTATATTTATCAATTAACAAAATGCAACGTGAGTGAACAGAAGATAAATCTACATCAAATCCATATTTGGTGTGACCACGCTTTGCCTTCAAAACAGCATTGTTTCTTCAAGGTTCACTTGCACACAGTTTTTGAAGGAACTTGGCAGGTAGGTTGGCCCAAACATCTTGGAGACCTAACCACAGTTCTTCTGTGGATTAGGAAGCCTCGGTTGCTTCTCTCTCTTCATGTAATCCCAGACAGACTCGATGATCAGGGCTCTGTGGGGGCCATACCATCACTTCCAGGACTCCTTGTTCTTTTTTACCCTGAAGATAGTTCTTAATGATTTTCGCTGTATGTTTGGGTTGTTGTCATGCTGCAGAATACATTTGGGGCCAATCAGATGCCTCCCTGACAGTATTGCATGATGGATAATTATCTGCCTGTACTTCTCAGCATGGAGGAGACCATTAATTCTGACCAAATCCCCAACTCCAGTTGCAGAAATGCAGCCCTAAACTTGCGAGGAACCTCCACCATGCTTCACTGTTGCCTGTAGACACTCATTTGTGTACTGCTCTCCAGTCCTTCGGCGAACAAACTGCCTTCTGCTACAGCTAAATATTTCACATTTTGACTCATCAGTCCAGAGCAACTGCTGCCATTTTTCTGTACCCCAGTTCCTGTGTTTTCGTGCATAGTTGAGTCACTTCACTTGGCCTTGTTCCCACGTCAGAGGTATGGCTTTTTGGCCGCAAGTCTTCCATGAAGGCCACTTCTGACCAGACTTCTCCGGATGGTAGATGGGTGTACCAGAAGCCACTGTTTTCTGCCAATTCTGAGCTGATGGCATTGCTGGACATCTTCTGATTGCAAAGGGAAGTAAGCATGTGTCTTTAATCTGCTGCAGTAAATTTCCTTGGCCGACCACTGTGTCTACGGTCCTCAACGTTTCCCGTTTCTTTGTACTTCTTCAAAAGAGCTTGGACTGCACATCTGGAAACCTGTCTGCCTTGACATTCTGCCTGGGAGAGACCTTGCTGCTAATGCAGTATAACTACCTTGTGTCTTGTTGCTGGGCTCAGTCTTGCCATGGTGTATGACTTTTGACAGTTTACTGTCTTCAGCAACCTCACCTTGTTAGCTGAGTTTGGCTGTTCCTCACCCAGTTTATTCCTCCTACACAGCTGTTTCTGTTTCAGTTAATGATTGTGTTTCAAACTACATATTGAATTGATGATCATTAGCACCTGTTTGGTATAATTGTTTAATCAGACACCTGACTATATGCCTACAAAATCCCTGACTTTGTGCAAGTGTACCTACAAGAATTGATGTTGTTTTGACGGAAAAGGATGGTCACACCAAATATGGATTTGATGTAGATTTTTCTTCTGTTCACTCACTTTGCATTTAGTCAATTGATAAATATAATCTATTAACATGTCTATTTTTGAAAGCATTTTTTCACACCTGCCTAAAACCTTTGCACAGAGCTGTATCCACAGAAGAACTGGTAGCCTACTGATTTCTGTGTGTGTGCGTTTGTGCAAGTAGAAAGAACATGTTGACTACCCTACTTGTAGAGAAATGCTATTGCCATCCTCCTTTCATATTGCCTAAACGGCCTACGACTCTGTCATACAGTACACGCTTTTAGTTTTTGTTGGCCTAAGCTACCTGGCTAAAATGCTTGCTTGCTTTTGTGGGCAACAATGCGCCAGGCCAACTGGTTAACATTAGCGTACTACACCTATCTACATGTTAAACTTCCATCCTCTCAGGCCATGGGTACAATGTGTGAATGTAAGATTATACAGTAGAGATAATTAAGTAACCACAAGTCCAAATCCCTATCTCCATCCATGGCTAATTTTGAAATGGACAATTTTAGCTAGCCACCGGATGACAACGACACCACAAGATGCAACAACTCACACTTTTTGCTGTCAATGACGTTTGGCTTCTGATGTAATGTTATTGGTGTGAAGCCAAATCATAACTGGCTTCCCTTGACACTTTATTTTGATGAGCTAGGACCATTCACAGCTGAGCTCAATCAGTTCAGCTCAATGCTGATTGGCTATTATTTTTTTTATCAAGAGAGGCCAAATGCTCGCTGGCTTCTCTTGCATTCAATGTGTCATGTTTTGTCTTATATCATCTTGTCATTTTGCTTTTCCTTCTGTTCGTTTCCCCCTGCTGGTCTTATTAGGTTCGTTCCCTTTTTCTATCCCTCTCTCTCCCCCTCCCTCTCTCTCCTCTCTCTATCGTTCCGTTCCTGCTCCCAGCTGTTCCTATTCCCCTAATCATCATTTAGTCTTCCCACACCTGTTCCCGATCCTTTCCCCTGATTAGAGTCCCTATTTATTCCTTTGTGTTCCGTTCCTGTCCCGTCGGTTCCTTGTTTTGTATTCACCATGCTGTGATTGTGTTTCGCCCTGTCCTGTCGTGTTTTTGCCTTCATCAGATGCTGCGTGTGAGCAGGTGTCTCTGTCTACTACGGCCTGCGCCTACCCGGCGACCTGCAGTCTGTGGCCGCTTCTCTTGTTATCCCCTCTACAGACTAGAGGATTTCTGTTACTCCCTGTTTGGATTTGAATAAACTCTGTTTCTGTTAAGTCGCTTTTGGGTCCTCTATCACCTGCATGACAGAAGGAACCGACCAAGTAATGGACCCAGCGACTTCAGACGCTCGTTACACTGCCGTCGAGATCCAAGGAGCCATGCTCGGCAGACACGAGCAGGAATTGTCTGCTGCTCGCCATGCCGTGGAGAACCTGGCCGCTCAGGTTTCCGACCTCTCTGGACAGTTCCAGAGTCTACGTCTCGTGCCACCTGTTACTTCCTGGCCTGCCGAGCCTCCAGAACCTAGGGTTAATAACCCACCTTGCTACTCCGGGCAGCCCACTGAGTGCCGCTCCTATCCTCGTTACTCCTGACGTCACTAGACAATTCATTGTCGAGGTTGACGCTTCAGAGGTAGGCGTGGGAGCCATTCTATCCCAGCGCATCCAGTCTGACGATAAGGTTCATCCTTGCGCTTATTTTTCTCATCGCCTGTCGCCATCTGAGCGCAACTATGATGTGGGTAACCGTGAACTGCTCGCCATCCGCTTAGCCCTAGGCGAATGGCGACAGTGGTTGGAGGGCGACCGTTCCTTTTGTCGTTTGGACAGACCATAAGAACCTTGAGTACATCCGTTCTGCCAAACGACTTAATGCCCGTCAAGCTCGTTGGGCGTTGTTTTTCGCTCGTTTCGAGTTTGTGATTTCTTACCGTCCGGGTAGCAAGAACACCAAGCCTGATGCCTTATCCCGTCTGTTTAGTTCTTCTGTGGCTTCTACTGATCTCGAGGGGATTCTTCCTTATGGGCGTGTTGTCGGGTTGACAGTCTGGGGAATTGAAAGACAGGTTAAGCAAGCACTCACGCACACTGCGCGCCGCGCGCTTGTCCTAGTAACCTCCTTTTCGTTCCTGTTTCCACTCGTCTGGCTGTTCTTCAGTGGGCTCACTCTGCCAAGTTAGCTGGTCATCCCGGTGTTCGAGGCACTCTTGCGTCTATTCGCCAGCGCTTTTGGTGGCCGACTCAGGAGCGTGACACGCGCCGTTTCGTGGCTGCGTGTTCAGACTGCGCGCAGAAGAAGTCTGGTAATTTTTTTCTGCTTCTGCTCCTGGTCTTGCTGGGTCTCAGTCTGTTCCCTGCCATCGCATCTCTCCTGTTCTTGTTCCTGCCCTTGCTGTGTCTCAGTCTGTCCCTAGTTCTCATTTTTTTTTTAGAGTAGTACCCTAGTTTCCCTTTTTATCGTTTTTCGTTACGGTCCTGAGGAGAGGAGTTGGGTTCTTTCTCGGGACGTGCTGGACCGTTTGATCTATGATTTCCTCCGTTGCCGCCAGTGTTCCTCCTCGAGAGCGCCAGGAGGCGCTCGGTGAGTGGGGGGTACTGTCATGTTTTGTCTTATATCATCTTGTCATTTTGCTTTTCCTTCTGTTCGTTTCCCCTGCTGGTCTTATTAGGTTCGTTCCCTTTTTCTATCCCTCTCTCTCCCCCTCCCTCTCTCTCCTCTCTCTATCGTTCCGTTCCTGCTCCCAGCTGTTCCTATTCCCCTAATCATCATTTAGTCTTCCCACACCTGTTCCCGATCCTTTCCCCTGATTAGAGTCCCTATTTATTCCTTTGTGTTCCGTTCCTGTCCCGTCGGTTCCTTGTTTTGTATTCACCATGCTGTGATTGTGTTTCGCCCTGTCCTGTCGTGTTTTTTGCCTTCATCAGATGCTGCGTGTGAGCAGGTGTCTCTGTCTACTACGGCCTGCGCCTACCCGAAGCGACCTGCAGTCTGTGGCCGCTTCTCTTGTTATTCCCCTCTACAGACTAGAGGATTTCTGTTACTCCCTGTTTGGATTTGAATAAACTCTGTTTCTGTTAAGTCGCTTTTGGGTCCTCTATCACCTGCATGACACAATGTCCTACGGGAGACAACAATGTCATACTATTTTTGACCAGATAGAATCAGATAGACAGGCTACACATACTGAGACAGAGGGGCACTGTTTCATTTGTTTGCATGATTTCTCCGGTGAGATACATTTAGCCTGTTGCATATTGAAGGAAATTTATGAAACCCAGAGTCAAAATATAAATATTTTGTATGTTTTTGTATTTTGGGGAAGCCTGGATTCCCTTGGCATGCATGAATACACAACGCTGGAAAGATATGGTTCTCAGAACGTTATGTGCTAGCTGGGAACTCTCAACAGAAATGTGGCATTCCTAATTAATTTAGTGAGACAAACATTACATTTCTTTGATAAAGCAATTTCTTGATGAAGCCTTTTGTTCATTCTTTGAAACATCCTTTCGCGTGCTGATTTGGTAATAGTACTATATCTCTCTGTAGCTGAATTCTTGGACATCATTTGCGTGTGTGAGGTTAAGTGAGTATATGGGAGACAGACGGTTGGGAAATTCCCACAACAATGGAGCCCTCTTGAGCGTTCCGGAACACCTGACAGGGATAGGTTAAGGTCAAAGGGTGTGGGGTCACATGTCAGGGGTCTGTAAACCCCTGATACACAGTTACACAACATGTTGTCTGTTAGGGATGTAGGCTCACTGCTCAGCCACATGTGGGCATTGTATCCACTTAGACAGACCTCACACTCCCTTCTCTCTTCTAGCATGTCCTTTGCCATGTCAACAGATTCATATTAACACGTATGAGACTGTGTGTCTTGTGTATGTGCATGCTATTAAATAAAATAAGCATACGAAAAGAAAAGTGGGCAGTGGAGATCGAAAAAAAAAATGAATGACAGACGATAGAGGATGCATAGTGTTTAATGATATCATGTTTCCCTTCTGTATGTTCAGGTTAGACACTGCAGACATCTCTTTACCACTTAGAAAGAACGTGGTCATTCAACCTTTAATGTTCTCATTTGTTTCCTACTATGGGAAAATACTGCTTGGGTTTTTTCTTTCTGTTTTTAAAATCCCAGAACAATGTACTTCCTGTATCTCAACCAAATCAAATCAAATGTATTTATATAACCCTTCTTACATCAGCTGATATCTCAAAGTGCTGTACTGAAACCCAGCCTAAAACCGCAAACAGCAAGCAATGCAGGTGTAGAAGCACGGTGGCTAGGAAAAACTCCCTAGAAAGGCCAAAACCTAGGAAGAAACCTAGAGAGGAACCAGGCTATGAGGGGTGGCCAGTCCTATTCTGGCCGTGCCGTGTGGAGATTATAACAGAACATGGCCAAGATGTTCAAATGTTCATAAATGACCAGCATGGTCAAATAATAATAATCACAGTAGTTGTCGAAGGGTGCAGCAAGTCAGCACCTCAGGAGTAAATGTCAGTTGGCTTTTTATAGCCAATCATTAAGAGTATCTCTACCGCTCCTGCTGTCTCTAGAGAGTTGAAGACAGCAGGTCTGGGACAGGTAGCACATCCGGTGAACAGGTCAGGGTTCCGTAGCCGCAGGCAGAACAGTTGAAACTCGAGCAGCAGCACGGCCAGGTGGACTGTGGACAGCAAGGAGTCATCATGCTAGGTAGTCCTGAGGCATGGACCTAGGGCTCAGGCCCTCCGGGAGAGAGAAAGAAAGAGAGAGAATTAGAGAGAGCATACTCAAATTCACACAGGACACCGGATAAGACAGGAGAAGTACTCCAGATATAACAATCTGACCCTAGCCCCCCGACACATATAAACATAAATACTGGAGGCTGAGACAGGAGGGGTCAGGAGACACTGTGGCCCCATCCGATGATACCCCCGGACAGGGCCAAACAGGAAGGATATAACCCCACCCACTTTGCCAAAGCACAGCCCCCACACCACTAGAAGGATATCTTCAACCACCAACTTACCATCCTGAGACAAGGCCGAGTATAGCCCACAAAGATCTCCGCCACGGCACAACCCAAGGGGGGGACGCCAACCCAGACAGGAAGATCACGTCAGTGACTCAACCCTCTCAAGTGACGCAACCCTCCTAGGGACGGCATGAAAGAGCACCAGTAAGCTAGTGACTCAGCCCCTGTAATAGGGTTAGAGGTAGAGAATCCCAGTGGAGAGAGGGGAACCGGCCAGGCAGAGACAGCAAGGGCAGTTCGTTGCTCCAGAGCCTTTCCGTTCACCTTCACACTCCTGGGCCAGACTACACTCAATCATATGACCCACTGAAGAGATGAGTCTTCAGTAAAGACTTAAAGGTTGAGACCGAGTCTGCGTCTCTCACATGGGTAGGCAGACCATTCCATAAAAATGGAGCTCTATAGGAGGAAGCCCTGCCTCCAGCTGTTTGCTTAGAAATTCTAGGGACAATTAGGAGGCCTGCGTCTTGTGATCGTAGCGTACGTGTAGGTATGTACGGCAGGACCAAATCGAAAAGATAGGTAGGAGCAAGCCCATGTAATGCTTTGTAGGTTAGCAGTAAATCCCTGAAATCAGCCCTTGCCTTAACAGGAAGCCAGTGTTGGGAGGCAAGCACTGGGAGTAATATGATCAAATTTTTGGGTGCTAGTCAGGATTCTAGCAGCTGTATTTAGCACTAACTGAAGTTTATTTAGTGCTTTATCCGGATAGCCGGAAAGTAGAGCATTGCAGTCGCCTAACCTAGAACTAACAAAAGCATGGATACATTTTTCTGCATCATTTATGGACAGAAAGTTTATGATTTTTGCAATGTTACGTACCACAAATGAGAACAAATGCATTCAGTGCATTCGGAAAATATTCAAACCCCTTCACTTTTTCCACATTTTGTTACATTGCAGCCTTATTATAAAATCAATCTACACACAATTTCCCATAATGACAAAGCAAAAACAGGTTTTTAGAAATTTTAGTAAATACAGAAATATCTTCTTTTCACGAGTATTCAGACCCTTTGCTATGAGACTCGAAATTGAGATCAGGTGCATCCCGTTTCCACTGATCTTAATTTTTATTTGATTTTTTATTTAACCTTTATTTAACTTTGCAAGTCAGTTAAGAACAAATTCTTATTTACAATGACGGCCTACCAAAAAGCAAAAGGCCTCCTGCGGGGATGGGGGCCTGGGATTAAAAATAAGAAAATAAAAAATAAATATAGGACAAAACACACATCACGACAAGAGAGACAACACTACATAAAGAGAGACCTAAGACAACAACATAGCAAGGCAGCAACACATGACAACACAACATTGATTTGATTTGATTTGGGGGGAAAAAGAAGATTTGATTTGATTTGGTAGCAACACAACATGACAACAACATGGTAGTAACACAACATGGTAGCAGCACAAAACATGGTACAAACATTATTGGGTACAGACAACAGCACAAAGGGCAAGAAGGTAGAGAAAACAAAACTTCACGCAAAGAAGCCACAACTGTCAGTAAGGGTGTCCATGACTGAGTCTTTGAATAAAGAGATTGAGATAAAACGGTCCAGTTTGAGTGTTTGTTGAAGCTCGTTCCAGTCGCTAGCTGCAGCGAACTGAAAAGACGAGCGACCCAGGGAAGTGTGTGCTTTGGGGACCTGGCAGGACTGGTGTTGTATTTGGAGGATCATCCTTGAGATGTTTCTACAACTTGACTGGAGTCCACCTGTGGTAAATTCAATTGATTGGCCATGATTTGGAGAGGCACATACTTGTCATGAGGTTGAAGGAATTGTCTGTAGAGTTCCGAGACAGGATTGTGTCGAGCTACAGATCAAGGGAAGAGTACCAAAACATTTCTGCAGCATTGAAGGTCCCCAAGAACACAGTGGCCTCCATCATTCTTAAATGGATGAAGTTTGGAAGCACCAATATACAAACTCTTTGGCCTGAATTCCAAGCGTCACGTCTGATGGCGCCGGAAGAAATGGCAGCAGTTTTACAGGCACCCAACCAATTGTGCTATTATGTGGGGATTTTTGCGTTATTTGTAACTTATTTTGTACGTAATGTTTCTGCAACCGTATCTTACAGCAAAAAATAACTTCTGGATATCAGGACAGCGATCACTCACCTTGGATTCGACAAAGATTTTTTCTTCAACAAGCAAGACGCACAAGACATTATCCAAACACCCAACTTTCCCATTATTTGCAAGAGGAAGCGACGCAGAGACGGATGCCTGCTCAGGACCCGGAAAAGGCGGGTGGGAAAGCTGCCGTTACAGTCAATACTACTCGCCAATGTGCAATCATTGGACAATAAACTAGACAAGGTACGATCACGAATATCCTACAAATGGGACATCAAATACGGTAATATCCTATGTTTCACGGAATCGTGGCTGAATGACGACATGGATATTCAGCTAGCGGGATATACGCTGCACCAGCAAGATAGAACAGTACACTCCGGTAAAATGAGGGGGGGGGCGGTCTGTGCATATTTGTAAACAACAGCTGGTGCACAAAATCTAAGGAAGTCTCTAGATTTTGCTCGCCGGAAGTAGAGTATATTGTGATAAATTGCAGGCCACACTACTTGCCTAGAGAGCTTTCAGCTATACTTTTTGTCGCTGTTTATTTACCACCACAGACAGATGCTGGCACTAAGACTACACTCAGTCAGCTGTGTAAGGAAATAAGCAAACAGGAAACCACTCACCCAGAGGCGGCACTCTTAGTGGCCGGATAATTTAATGCAGGGAAACTTAAATCAGTTCTACCAAATTTCCATCAATATGTTAAATGTGCAACCAGAGGGAAAAAAATTCTAGATCATCTGTACTCCACACCACAGAGACGGGTACAAAACTCTCCCTCACCCTCCATTTGGTAAATCCGACCACAACTCTATCATTCTGATTCCTGCTTACAAGCAAAAATTAAAGCAGGAAGCACCAGTGACTCGGTCTATAAAAAAAGTGGTCAGATGAAGCAGATGCTAAACTACAGGACTGTTTTGCTATCACAGACTGGAACATGTTCCGGGATTCTTCCGATGGCATTGAGGAGTACACCACATCAGTCACCGGCTTTATCAATAAGTGCATCGAGGACGTCGTCCCCACAGTGACTGTACGTACATACCCCAACCAGAAGCCATGGATTACAGGCAACATTCGCACTGAGCTGAAGGGTAGAGCTGCCACTTTCAAGGTGCGGGACTCTAATCTGGAAGCTTACAAGAAATCCTGCTATGCCCTGCGACAAACCATCAAACAGGCAAAGCATCAATACAGGGCTAAGATTGAATCCGGGATTCACCGGCTCCGACGCTCTGATGCTCGTCTTATGTGGCAGGGCTTGCAAACTATTACAGACTACAAAGGAAAGCATAGCCGCGAGCTGCCCAGTGACACAAGCCTACCAGACGAGCTAAATCACTTCTATGCTCGCTTCGAGGCAAGCAACACTGAGGCATGCATGAGAGCATCAGCTGTTCCGGACAACTGTGTGAACACTCTCTCTGTAGCCGACGTGAGTAAGACCTTTAAACAGGTCAACATACACAAGGCTGCGGGGCCAGATGGATTACCAGGATGTGTGCTCCGGGCATGTGCTGACCAACTGGCAGGTGTCTTCACTGACATTTTCAACATGTCCCTAATTGAGTCTGTAATACCAACATGTTTCAAGCAGACCACCATAGTCCCTGTGCCCAAAAACACAAAGGCAACCTGCCTAAATGACTACAGACCCGTAGCACTCACGTCCGTAGCCATGAAGTGCTTTGAAAGGTTGGTAATGGCTCACATCAACACGATTATCCCAGAAACCCTAGACCCACTCCAATTTGCATACCGCCCAAACAGATCCACAGATGATGCAATCTCTATTGCACTCCACACTGCCCTTTCCCACTTGGACAAAAGGAACATTTATGTGAAAATGCTATTCATTGACTACAGCTCAGCGTTCAACACCATAGTACCCTCAAAGCTCATCACTAAGCTAAGGATCCTGGGACTAAACACCTCCCTCCTCAACTGGATCCTGGACTTCCTAACAGGCCGCCACCAGGTGGTGAGGGTAGGTAGCATCAAATCTGCGACGCTGATCCTCAACACTGGAGCTCCCCAGGGGTGCGTGCTCAGTCCCCTCCTGTACTCCCTGTTTACCCACAACTACATGGTCAGGCACGACTCCAACACCATCATTAAGTTTGCAGACGACACAACAGTGGTAGGCCTGATTACTGACAACGACAAGAGGCAGGCCTATAGGAAGGAGGTCAGAGACCTGGCTGGGTGGTGCCAGAATAACAACATATCCCTCAACGTAACCAAGACTAAGGAGATGATTGTGGACTACAGGAAAAGGAGAACCGAGCACGCCACCATTCTCATCGACGGGGCTGTAGTGGAGCAGGCTGAGAACTTCAAGTTCCTTGGTGTCCACATCAACAACAAACTAGAATGGTCCAAATACGCCAAGACAGTCGTGAAGAGGGCACTACAAAGCCTATTCCCCTCAAGAAATTAAAAAAAGATTTGGCATGGGTCCTGAGATCCTCAAAAGGTTCTACAGCTGCAACATCGAGAGCATGGTTGCATCACTGCCTGTTACGGCAATTACTCGGCCTCTGACCGCAAGGCACTACAAAGGGTAGTGCGTACGGCCCAGTACATCACTGAGGCTAAGCTGCCTGCCATCCAGGATCTCTACCCCAGGCGGTGTCAGAGGCAGGCTCAAAAAAATTTCAAAGACCCAGCCACCCCATTCATAAACTGTTCTCTCTATTACCGCATTGCAAGCGGTACCGGAGTGCCAAGTCTAGGACAAAATGGCTTCTCAACAGTTTTTACCCCCAAGCCATAAGACTCCTGAACAGGTAATCAAATGGCTACCCGGACTATTTGCATTGTGTGCCTACCCAACCCCTCTTTTGTACGCTGCTGCTACTCTCTGTTTATCATATATGCATAGTCACTTTAACTATACATTCATGTACATACTACCTCAATTGGGCCAACCAACCAGTGCTCCCGCACATTGGCTAACCGGACTATCTGCATTGTGTCCCACCACCTGCCGACCCCCTTTTTTACGCTACTGCTACTCTCTGTTCATCATATATGCATAGTCACTTTAACCATATCTACATGTACATACTACTATCAGCCTGACTAACCGGTGTCTGTATGTTGCCTCGCTACTTTTATAGCCTTGCTACTGTATATAGCCTGTCTTTTTACTGTTGTTTTATTTCTTTACCTACCCATTGCAATACCTTTTTTTCTGCATGTGACAAATAAACTTTGATTTGATGGATACCAGGCACCGCTCATCACCTGGCCAATACCATTCCTACGGTGAAGCATGGTGGTGGCAGCATCATGCTGTGGGGATGTTTCTCAATGGTAAGGTCTGGGAGACTAGTCAGGATCGAGGGAAAGATGAACAGAGCAAAGTACAGAGAGATCCTTGATGAAAACCTGCAGCAGAACGCTCAGGACCTCAGACTGAGTCAAAGGTTGACCTTCCAACAGGACAATGACCCTAAGCACACAACCAAGACAACCCAGGAGTGGCTTCGGGACTAGTCTCTGAATGTCCTTGAGTGGCCCAGCCAGAGCCTGGACATGATCCCGATCGAACATCTTTGTAGAGATGCTGCGCAGCGACGCTCCCCATCCAGCCTGACAGAGTTTGAGAGGATCTGCAGAGAAGAATTTGGATACTCCCTAAATACAGATGTGCCAAGCTTGTAGCCTCATACCAAAGAAGACTCGAGGCTGTAATCACTGCCAAAGGTGTTTCAACAAAGTACTGAGTAAATGGTCTGAATACTTGTGTAAATGCAATATTTCAGTTTTTTATTTTTAATGAATTTGCTAAAAATTCTCAATCGGTTTTTGCTTTGTCATTATGGGGTATTGTGTGTCACTGAATGAGATGTGGGGGGGGGGACAACTGTACAGCTGTAACGTACCAAAATGTGGAAAAAGTCAAAGGGTCTGAATACTCCAAATGCTCCAAATGCCCAGTACATGAGTGTACTGTATAAAGGATGGCTTAGTTAAGTAGAACTCTCATAGACTCTATGCTGTGTCAATGAAAGCCCTTCTCCATGCAGCTAGACTACAGCACAGAGTTGGTTTGTGTCTTTGGTTGCTTTAGTTGTTTTAACCAGGCTTTAACAATGGTGAGAGAACTGGGTCTGGAATCAAAGAATGGGTGTGTGGAGGGAAAAGCAACCCTTTCAACTGTTATGACTGTAGGAAGAAGAAAAAGAGGAAGCAGAAAGATGTCGAGAAGAAACCATAGGGAGGAGTGGCCTTGAGGTCTTTTTAGCTTTTCTGAGAAACACAAACTTCTGATTAAAAAAATGGAGGGAGATGTATGACACATATATCTTGGAAGGACACACCCGACTCCCAGTTAGTATATCTTAAAACCCGACTGCCAAAAGATCTTTATCTAGCTAAACCATACTCATGTTAATGATACGCATAGTAACTCACTAAATGACCTTATGGGGCAGGGGGCTAATTGTGTTTTCAGAATGGCTAACTGTCTTCTATTTTCACTCTTATTCACTCTTTATCATAAGAGGAGTAATTTTACAGTAAATATATATCACCTTTGTTTCTTCCAAGGAATAGCAGATGGTGATCAAGTAAATTGCACAATCTTCTCTTGAAAGGAAGTCCTCCCTAAATCTGGGGTTGGTCATACAAATCAAATGACGCCTGTGACTAGGCTTCTTAGTGTTCATGTCCCGTATATGTGAATGTAACATTTAGGATAAACAACTCACACACAAGAAATGTAACCCAGCGTCCAGGATAGCCAACCCCAGCAGCAGAGAAGGATGTATCCCTGTTCCAAACACACTAACAGACATGCACCGGCGAGAGCATGCACACACATACATATGCCAGGCGGTCACACATACTAACATTTGTTGTGACACTCTACCTTCTTATTCATTCCAACATCATCCTAATCTTAATCAGAGTCCTACTTTATTATTGAACCTTGAGGAAACAGCTCTTTAGCTTTACAACAACATCCTATTTACCAATAAACAAACTCCTCAGTGACTTCAGGATGCAAGTCTCATTACTTCAAATACTAAACAGCAGTGCATACAGCCACACAGTTTGAGACTAGCTTTGAAGTTTGTGTTGAACTCAACAGGGTGCAGACTGGCGTCTGAATGGGGAATGACCCTTAATCGTCACTGCTTTGCTAACATTACTGAGATCTCCAACTCTGCCCTTGCCATCCAGATAGTGAACCAGTGCCAAGGGCCAGAGGCTGTGAAAAGGGAAGAGGCAGTCAGGGGGGAAGAGCCTGAGTTAACCTCCGTGGCTCATGTTTCTACGGGGCACTAATGGACGACTGTCATCGTTACGGACTGAAACAGGAGGGCGCCTGCCAGCTGCGTGACCCCCATAAAACAGAGCAGGAAATCCTAGCAGGGAAATGAGAGTGAAGGAGAGAGGAACTCCTGCTCGTTTCTCTTCTCTCCTTCAACTCTACTCTCTCTCTTTTCCCTGTTGTCTCTCTCACATGACCAGCTTCAATCTTTGACCTCCAGCTTACTGCTGCTGCTCTCTGTTTATTAAGCACTACATGAATTAACTTCCATGTTCCCCTCTCGGCCAATAAACTGCTATGTCACCACTATGAAAAGAAAGAGAAAAAAAAGAGAAAGAACTGTTTACTGTAAGAATTGTCAGGAGCTTCAGAAGAACAAGGTTGGGAATTGGCTACTAGGTTATTTTAGGTCTCTGAATTGTACAATTTATTTAACCGTTACATTGTGCTCATGTCTAGATTTTGAGCTAATATTCAAACAATATACATAAACTCCATTGAATTCTTGTTACAGTTGAGGGCCTTTAAACTGTGAATTACTATATGCAGAGCATTACCTTTGCTCTGTCTCCAAAGTCCAGAGTCAGTAATTGTCTCATCCCTCTCAGAAGTACTCAGAGAAACGTGATTGCTGCTTTATCAGGGGGGATCCTTATCAGATCCTCAGTGACTCACGCCTGTAAACATGCAGAAGACAGGACTGTCTCCTGGTGCTCTATTACATCAAACGAGATAGCTTGCCACCTTTATTATAGCACTGGAGCTACACATTAATCTGGATCACGAGTCTCCTCTGCTGAAGCTGTCATGTGATAAACTGGGTAATTTACGGTAGTGCCATCATAATTACAATACAACCCTTCAAGATGTGCATTTTATTGTAGACCCAAGGGATTAGATAAAAACACAAGACAAAACAGTGTCACTTATGACTTGAGATACTTGACTAATACATTTAGGATTCATACAGTACTTTCAATAATGATCCTAATGTGCATGTTTGTGAACATGTTTGTGTGTGTGCATGTGTAATCTGTGTATGATTCAGATTGGCACAACTCTGCACAGATAGGACTGGACATCCTGAGCGGAAACCACCGCTGCCCGAGCTGCATTTTCCTGCACCACACAACCCACTCTCTCAAAGAGTCACTTGACTGGACCCTCATATAGGAAGTGAAAGAGGAAGCCCCCCCCCCCATCCCATCCTCTATTCCACTCTTTGCTGTGCTGTTCACGTGAAGCCACAGATAGACAGGTCATCCATTGCACAATAACAATAGTTAAGTTGGAAATAACTGGCTCTGACTGGTAATGTCCTGCTGCTGTAGATGTCAAATGTCTGGTCAGTGGATGGTATTATCATGGAAATTTCCTCAGCAAGCAGGTGAATTATGAAAAATCATACTTTTACTGTAACTGTTGGCAGGAGAGGCATTTGCTGTGACAAATATTATACCCCTGGCCTTGCTGTTGTATGGGGTTAGCTACTGATGTATGATCTTAATTTGATCCATTTGCTACAGCAGGAAAATAATCCTGCTGTAACATCGTTCTTCGTTTGTCGAAAGAGAGTCGGACCGAAATGCAGCGTGGTTGTTACTCATGTTCTTTAATGAATGAAATGACGATACATGAAAATGACGTAATATATAAAAACAACAAAACAACAAACGGAACGAGAAACCTAATTACAGCCTATCTGGTGAAACTACACAGAGATAGGAACAATCACCCACGAAATAAAAAGCGAAACCAGGCTACCTAAATACGGTTCCCAATCAGAGACAACGAGAATCACCTGACTCTGATTGAGAACCGCCTCAGGCAGCCAAGCCTATACAACACCCCTAATCAGCCGCGATCCCAAATACTACAAACCCCAATACGAAAATACAATAACATAAACCCATGTCACACCCTGGCCTGACCAAATATATAACGAAAACACAAAATACAATGACCAAGGCGTGACAGAATCCCCCCCTAAGGTGCGGACTCCCGGACGCACCTCAAAACCATAGGGAGGGTCCGGGTGGGCGTTTGTCCATGGTGGCGGTTCCGGCTCGGGACGTGGACCCCACTCCATTAAAGTCATAGTTCCTCCCCTTCGCGTCCTGGGATAATCCACCCTCGCCGCCGACCATGGCCTAATAGTCCTCACCCAGAACCCCACAGAACTGAGGAGCAACTCGTGACTGAGGGACAGCTCGGGACTGAGGGGCAGCTCGGGACTGAGGGGCAGCTCGGGACTGAGGGACAGCTCGGGACTGAGGGGCAGCTCGGGACTGAGGGGCAGCTCGGGACTGAGGGACAGCTCGGGACTGAGGGGCCAGCTCGGGACTGAGGGGCAGCTCGGGACTGAGGGGCAGCTCGGGACTGAGGGGCAGCTCGAGACTGAGGGGCAGCTCGAGACTGAGGGGCAGCTCGAGACTGAGGGGCAACTCGAGACTGAGGGGCAGCCCGGAACTGAGGGGAAGCCCAGTACTGAGAGAAAGCCCAGTACTGAGAGGAAGCCCAGTACTGAGAGGAAGCCCAGTACTGAGATGAAGCTCATGCAGGTAGTAGGCTCCGGTAGATCCTGGCTGGCTGGCGGATCTGGAAGATACTGGTTGACTAGCAGATCTGGAAGATACTGGTTGACTAGCAGATCTGGAAGAGACTGGTTGACTGGCAGATCTGGAAGAATCTGGTTGACTGGCAGATCTAGAAGATCATGGTTGACTGGTGGATCTAGCTGCTCTATGCAGACTGACAGCTCCTTGCAGACTGACAGCTCTGACTGCTCCATGCAGGCTGGCAGCACCTTGCAGACTGGCAGCTCCTTGCAGAATAGCAGCTCCTTGCAGACTGGCAGCTCTGGCTGCTTCATGCAGACTGACAGCTCTGGCTGCTTCATACAGACTGACAGCTCTGACTGCTCCATGCAGGCTGACAGCTCTGACTGCTCCATGCAGGCTGGCAGCACCTTGCAGACTGGCAGCTCCTTGCAGACTGGCAGCTCTGGCTGCTTTATTCAGACTGACAGCTCTGGCTGCTTCATACAGACTGACAGCTCTGGCTGCTTCATGCAGACTGACAGCACCATGCAGACGGACAGCTCCCTGCAGACTGGCAGCTCAGGCTGCTCCATGCAGACTGACAGCTCAGGCTGCTCCGAACAGGCAGGAGGCTCCGGCAGCGCTGTAGAGGAGGAAGGCTCTGATAGCGCTGAACAGACAGGAGACTCCAGTAGCGCAGGAGGGAATGAAGGCTCTGGCTGTGCTGAACAGGCGAGGCGCACAGAAGGCCTGGTGCGTGGTGCTGGAACTGGTGCTACAGGATCGAGGACACGCACAGGAAGCCTGGTGTGGGGAGCTGCTACCGGAGGACTGGTATGTGAAGGTGGCACAGGATGGACTGGACCGTGAAGATGTACTGGAGAGCCTGAGAGCAGGACTGGCACAGGACGTGCAAGGCTAGGTAGGTACACAGGAGGCTTAGTGCGTGAGGCTGGCACATTTTTCACCAGCCGACTAACACGCACCTCAGGACGAGTATGGAGCGCTGACCCAGGTGCCATCAAATCCCCGACACGCTCCGTCGGACGAATCTTGTACCTAAAGCACCAAGCTAGCAACTCCCTCATTACTCTCCACTCCACCTTCCCCATTAACTCCTTCACAGTCTCTGCTTCGCTCACCTCTAACACCGGCTCTGGTTCAGGTCTCCTCCTTGGCTCCTCACGATAAACAAGGAGAGTTGGCTCTGGATAGACCGGACCGTGCAGGCGCACTGGAGCTCTTGAGCACCGAGCCTGCCCAACCTTACCTGGCTCGATGCCCACTCTAGCCCGGCCAATACGAAGGGCTGGTATGTGCCGCACCGGGCTATGCACCCGCACTGGAAACACCATGCGCTCCATAGCATAACACGGTGCCTGCCTGGTCTCTCTAGCCCCCCGGTAAGCACAGGGAGTTTGCGCAGGTCTCCTACCTGGCATAGCCATACTCTCTTTAAGCCCCCCCCCAATAATTTTTTGGGGCTGCTTTTCGGGCTTCCTTGCCAACCGTGTTCCCTCGTATCGTCGGCTCCTATCTCCGGCTGCCTCTGCTCTCCTTAGTGCCTCCACCTGTTCCCATGGGAGGCGATCTCTTCCGGCCAGTATCTCCTCCCAAGTGTAACAACCTTTACCATCCAACACGTCTTCCCATGTCCATTCTCCGAATAATTCATCCTCCTTTTGCTGCTCCAGCTGTCGCTGCCTGTTTCCACGCCACTCGGTCCGTGTGTGGTGGGTGATTCTGCTGTAACCTCGTTCTTCGTTTGTCGAATGAGAGTGTGGTTGTTACTCATGGTCTTTAATGAATGAAATGACGATACATGAAAATAACGTAATATACAAAAACAACAAAACAACAAACGGAACGAGAAACCTAATTACAGCCTATCTGGTGAAACTACACAGAGACAGGTACAATCACCCACGAAATAAAAAGCGAAACCAGGCTACCTAAATACGGTTCCCAATCAGAGACAACGAGAATCACCTGACTCTGATTGAGAACCGCCTCAGGCAGCCAAGCCTATACAACACCCCTAATCAGCCGCGATCCCAAATACTACAAACCCCAATACGAAAATACAATAACATAAACCCATGTCACACCCTGGCCTGACCAAATATATAACGAAAACACAAAATACAATGACCAAGGCGTGACACCTGCAGCATCAGGAAATGTGAATTATTTTATGTGGATTATATTTCATGGACATTTTTGTAGGGGGTTAATACATTTTTTGTAAAGGGAAATCAAGTCTGAAATTTCAACATAGACATTACAAACATCAGAAGCCTTTTTAAAACCCAAATACACTAAAAATTAAGATCCTACTTCTGTTAAGGATGGGTATGACTGTGAGGATGGTGGATTGGCTTGAGGTTTGAGTAGAAAAGGCCCCGTTTGCCCCGCACCCCTCCCTTACTGACGCCCTGGCTGTGTTCATTGGTGACACTGCCTCTCCCCACACAATGGCGCACATCCCTAACATTCCTATGTCTGTGCCCACTGTCTGTGGAGCAGCCAGGCCTCGGCAAATCAGCACAAAGCTCCAAGAGCAGGACTCCATTTGCCTGCCCCATCCCCCATCACACAACTACCTTCAATACAAACAATAACAGTACCCTAAAATCATGTTGTCACCTGTGTTTATACATTTTTATTGAGCAATAGAATTTAAAGTGAATCAGTCCCTTTCGATGTATTACATTACAACTATAACTAAACCAGCAGTAATAACTGATGATAACACTTTAAAATGGTCTACTCTACTGTGATGACCTGCTGGTAGGTCAACTGAAGGTCAACTGTTTGTGAATTTGAAAGGTGTAAAGGTGGCTGATGATGCTTGCCCTCCTCCTCTCTTTATATTTTCCTCCCTCAACCACTCTTTCTCTCAATACATCTGTTTCTCTAGTTCTTTCCATCCATATCTTGTGTTTGAAAACCATTTATCTCCTTCTCTCCATCTCTAGTCTATTTTCTCTCTCCACCATTCTCCCCGTCTCTCTTCAACTCTCTCTCGCTGACGCCACAGAGAAGCAGACACCTTTCATCCTGCTGACTCAGTAATCAGCCTGAGGCGGTGGGTGTGGGGTGGGGGTGTTGGTGGCAGCGACCGAGCGAGGAGGGGGAAGTGCTTGGCTTCCACATCAGGCACACTAGCCTATCACATGCAATGAAAAAGAGCTGGCTAATGGCTTTTAGAATGGTGTCCTGCAAGCTGTGTTTCAGGAGCGCAAACCACTGTCTCCTCTCTTTCAACAATCTACTTCATACTAAACACAGTGACTGTCACATGCAGGCAGATATATAAGCGCACATGCATACACACACAAATCCACTGTAATTGCACTGGTTATTACATTAAATAGATGGAAATCAAAGGATTGTTACATATTCAGATCTTGGGAGCGGGTCCATGCCTGATTCACATCTTTCTGCTCCTGTGTAATCACATTGGTGACGACAAGCAGAAGACACTACAAACAGACCACTTGATCCTCACCCTGGGCAGTGGAATGACCTTCCGGGAATCTGCCTACTGTTTTCAATGGGAAAGTGCTTTTGCACCTGTGCTCTGTTTCTGAGGCAGTTCACACACTGCACAGAGGGTAAGGTCAACACTCTGAGGTCATATACTGTATGAGTGGAGGAGAAACAGTCAGCCAGGTTAAAGGTTAAAACCATTCGTATAACACCTGCTCATCGGAAATCTTGAGAAAAAAAGTTAAAGGAAAAAAGAACACAACACTTTTATTCAACATTCAATCTATTGAAAATTTCTCATGGATGCTGTTTTATTGTGTTTACTAAACAGCTCTCAGTGAGTAAATGTAAATATCTTACCAAAAACAACTGCACAAACTGCACAAAGTTTATCAAAAATGATACAAGCCTATTTAGGATAAATGTTAAATACTTTGGCTGGTACAGTATGGGTACACATTGTTACGTAGTACTTACAAATGTTAAATATCTTTGCAACTTGCCCAATTTCAGAGATTTACAATAGAACTAGTGTGATCAACATTGAGGGAAGGTTTAATACAATCAATTTAAGTTGGTTTGCAATTGTAATGGATGTAAAAGAATATATAAAAAACATTATAATCAATGTGCAGTCACATCAACCATGATGTACAAATGTGTTTATATTGTGTAATTAAGCAGTCATATAACAGTACACTTGCTTACAGTTTGTAACCAAAATATAAATACATGTTTTAACAACACTTGATATAAAGTAGGACGATAGTCCACAATTTAAATTAAATGTCAATCCATGAACATACATAAAGTATTCAGACCCCTTGACATTTTCCACATTTTGTTACGTTACAGTCTTATTCTAAAATTGAGGAAAAAAAATTCCCCTCATCAATCTATACACAATAATAGCCCATAATGACAAAGCGAAAAACAGGTTTTAGAAATGTTTGAATTTTTTACTACTTATTTACTTAAGTATTCAATCCCTTTGCTATGAGACTCTAAATTAATCTCAGGTACATCCGGTTTCCATTGATCATCCTTGAGAAGTTTATACAATTTGATTGGAGCACACCTGCTGTAAATTCAATTGATTGGACATGATTTGGAAAGGCACACAGCGGTCTATATAAGGTACCACAGTTGACAGCGCATGTCAGAGCAAAAAACAAGCCATGAGGTCGAAAGAATTGTCTGTAGAGCTCCGAGCCAGGATTGTGTCGAGGCACAGATCAGGGGAAGGATACCAAAGCATTTCTGCAGCATTGAAGGTCCCCAAGAAAACAGTGGCCTCCATCATTCTTAACTGAGCAATCAGGGGGAGAATGGCCTTGGTCAGAGAGGTGACAAAGAACGCCCAGTCTGAGGTCCTGAGAGCTCTGGTGCAGGTTTTCATCAAGTATCTCTCTGCCATTCATCTTTGCCTTGTTTCAGACAAGTCTCTGAGTCCCTGCCGCTGAAAAACACCCCCACAGCATGATTCTGCCACAACCATGCTTCACCGTAGGGATGGTGTCAGGTTTCCTCCAGACGTGACGCTTGGCATTCAGGCCAAAGAGTTCAATCTTTTTCTCATGGTCTGAGAGTCTTTAGGTGTCTTTTGACAAACTCCAAGCGGGCTTCATGTGCCTTTTACTGAGGAGTGGCTTCCGTCTGAATACTCTACCATAAAGGCCTGATTGGTGGAGTG
The DNA here is from genome assembly GCF_021184085.1 of Oncorhynchus gorbuscha. Lineage (NCBI taxonomy): Eukaryota > Metazoa > Chordata > Actinopteri > Salmoniformes > Salmonidae > Oncorhynchus > Oncorhynchus gorbuscha. The sequence continues at coordinate 48,666,737 of NC_060175.1, forward strand.
CTGCAGAGATGGTTGTCCTTCTGGAAGGTTCACCTATCTCCACAGAGGAACTCTAGAGCTCTGTCAGAGTGACAATTGGGTTCTTGGTCACCTCCCTGACCAAGGCCCTTCTCCCCCGATTTCTCAGTTTGGCCGGGCGGCCAGCTTAGGAAGAGTCTTGGTGGTTTCAAACTTCTTCCATTTAAGAATGATGGAGGCCACTGTGTTTTTGGGGACCTTCAAACGACCACCCATCAATACTGTCAAAAACGCTCCCAAAACCTATCTTTCTCAGGCCTGGAAGGATATTGACCTCATCCAGTCAGTTGAGGATGCCTGGTTGTCTTTAAAAGTAATTTCCTCACCGTCTTAAATAAGCATGCCCCTTTCAAAAAATGTAGAACTAAGAACAGATATAGCCCTTGCTTCACTCCAGACCTGACTACCCACGACCAGCACAAAAACATTCTGTGGCGTACTGCAATAGCATCAAATAGTCCCCGCGATATGCACCTTTTCAGGGAAGTCAGGAACCAATATACACAATCAGTTAGGAACGCAAAGGCTAGCTTTTTCAAACAGACATTTGCATCCTGTAGCTCTAACTCCAAAAATTTCTGGGACACTGTAAAGTCCATGGAGAATAAGAGCACCTCCTCCCAGCTGCCCATTGCACTGAGGCTAGGAAACACTGTCACCACCGATAAATCCATGATAATCGAGAATTTCAATAAGCATTTCTCTACAGCTGGCAATGCTTTCCTCCTGGCTACCCCAACCCTGGCCAACAGCTCCACACACCCCACAGCTACTTGCCTAAGCATCCCCAGCTTCTCCTTCACCCAAATCCAGATAGCAGATGTTCTGAAAGAGCTGCAAAACCGTGACCTGTACAAATCAGCTGGGCTAGACAATCTGGACCCTCTCTTTCTAAAATTATACACCGCCATTGTTGCAACTCCTGTAACTAGTCTGTTCAACCTCTCTTTCGCATCGTCCAAGATTCCCAAAGACTGTAAAGCTGCCGCGGTCATCCCCCTCTTCAAAGGGGGAGACACTCTAGAACCAAACTGTTACAGACCTACATCCATCCTGCCCTGCCTTTCTAAAGTCTTCGAAAGCCAAGATAACAAACAGATCACTGACCATTTCGAATCCCACCATACCTTCTCCGCTGTGCAATCTGGTTTCCGAGCTGGTCACGGGTGCACCTCAGCCACGCTCAAGGTACTAAACGATATCATAACCGCCATCGATAAAAGACTGTATTGTGCAGCCGTCTTCATCGACCTGGTCAAGGCTTTCGACTCTGTCAATCACCACATTCTTGTCAACAGCCTTGGTTTCTCAAATGACTGCCTCGCCTGGTTTACCAACTACTTCTCAGATAGAGTTCAGTGTGTCAAATCGGAGGGCCTGTTGTCTGGACCTCTGGCAGTCTCTATGGGGGTACCACAGGGTTCAATTCTCGGGCCGACTCTTTTCTTTGCTAATATAAAGGATGTCGCTCATGCTGTGGGTGTGTCCCTGATCCACCTCTACGCAGACGACACCATTCTGTATACATCTGTCCCTTCTTTGGACACTGTGTTAACAAACCTCCAATCGAGCTTCAATGCCATACAACTTACAACAGTACTTTTTCACAGTACTGTAGGTGTCTGGCTAGACTGTCAACTCTCCTTCCAGACTCATATTAAACATCTCCAATCCAAAATTAAATCTAGAATCGGCTTCCTATTTCGCAACAAAGCCTCCTTCACTCACGCTGCCAAACATATCCTCGTAAAACTAACTATCCTACCGATCCTCGACTTTGGCGATGTCATTTACAAAATAGCCTCCAACACTCTACTCAGCAAACTGGATGCAGTCTATCACAGTGCCATCCATTTTGTCACCAATGCCCCATATACCACCCACCACTGCGACCTGTATGCTCTCGTTGGCTGGCCCTCGCTACATATTCCTCGCCAGACCCACTGGCTCCAGGTCATCTATAAGTCTTTGCTAGGTAAAGCTCCGCCTTATCTCAGCTCATTGGTCACCATAACAACACCCACCTGTAGCACACGGTCCAGCAGGTAGATCTCACTGGTCATCCCCAAAGCCAACACCCACTTTGGCTGCCTTTCCTTCCAGTTCTCTGCTGCCAATGACTGGAACAAATTGCAAAAATCGCTGAAGTTGGAGACATATCTCCCTCACTAACTTTATGCATCAGCTATCTGAGCAGCTTACCGATCGCTGCAGCTGTACATAGCCAATCTGTAAATAACCCACCCAACTACCTACCTCATCCCCATATTGTTTTTATTTACTTTTTTGCTCTTTTGCACACCAATATTTCTACTTGCACTTCATCATCTGCACATCTATCACTTCAGTGTTAATTTGTTAAATTGTAATTACTTCGCTACTATGGCCTATTTATTGCCTTACCTTCTTACTTAATTTGCACACACTATATATAGATTTTTCTATTGTATTATTGACTGTACTTTTGTTTATCCTATGTGTTAACTCTGTGTTGTCTTTTGTCGCACTGCTTTGAATTATCTTGGCCAGAACGCCGTTGTAAATTAGAATTTGTTCTGAACTGGCATATCTGGTTAAATAAAGGTGAAATAAATCAAATATATATTTTTAAATGCTGCATTCTTTTGGTACCCTTCCCCTGATCTGTGCTTCGACACAATCCAGTCTCAACACTCTACGGACAATTATTTTGACCTCATGGTTTGGTTTTTGCTCTAACATGAACTGTCAATTGTGGGACCTTATATAGACAGGTCTGTGCCTTTCCAAATCATGTCCAATAAATTGAATTTACCACAAGTGGACTCCAATCAAGTTGTAGAAACATATCAAGGATGATCAATGCAAACAGGATGCACCTAAGCTCAATTTCCATTCTCCTAGCAAATGTGAATTTTGTGAATTTATGTGAATATTTTTTCTGTTTTTAATATTTTATACATTTGCAAAAAATTCTAAAAACCTGTTTTTGCTTTGTCATTATGGGGTATTATGTGTAGGTTGCTGATCATTTTTTTTTTTAAATATATATTTTAGAATAAGGCTGTAATGTAAAAATTGTGGAAAAGTCAAGGGTTCTGAATACTTTCCGAAACCACTGTAAATTCATTAACACTTCCATTGTTTAACACCTCCCTAATTTGAACTGCAAACTTCCACCATGGTTTAACAACTCCCCCCACCCCTCCCATTTTGCCAGTTACCCACTGATATGTATAAAAGGGGTATGTATACATTTACATTTACATTTAAGTCATTTAGCAGACGCTCTTATCCAGAGCGACTTACAATACCTGCAAGAAAGTGGTAAATAAGACAATGTTTGAAGGTGGGTCATATACACATGTCACAGGTAATATACCACATATTCTGTCTGAAATGGGCATTATCTCCACCACACAGCCCCAGCCAGTGAGTCTTCAGAGTCTTCACATCCAGTGGTCCCTCAGGAAGCAACCATCAATGAAGGTCAAAGGTCAGCATACAGAAAAAAGAGACACTCCACTTTCATTTGTCACAAGCCAAATTAGTGCATTTGTATGCAAAAGTGTTTATTATTAGGCCTAAGTTTTGTATAATTTAAAAAAATATCAAGTCAGTTGACTGTGTGTGAAACAAATACAATTTTATATTTTCACTATATAGCCATGCTTCCACAGCTTTCTTGGAGCCTGATATACAATGCGTATGCTCCAAGTGCAAAGTTCACACTTGTTTTCTCAGACGGAATTAATCCTAGACGTTATGGTATGGTGAAATGAGTGTAAATGGAGAGACATTTGTTTTAATCAATCACTCAATAACCTTTTTTTATAAAACACATTTGTCACAGCTTTGAATTTGGTGTTGTAATGACTGTCCTTCTTTCCACATCAATAAGCCTATTAAAAGTAAGCAAGATGACTTGGTTCCTTTACATTTTGTCTGCCTGTCGCACTACACTTCTCCTTTATACAGACATGAGTAAAATAATAATCGTACTGCTAAGTGTTAAAACTACATGGCCACATAAAGCAAACCTTTGTCTCTAAAAAATATATATTCTGGAGAAAGAAAATTTTACGAAATCTAAAGCCACTGGCTTCCATGATCTAGTCATGTAATCAATGAAAGGATACATAAATGAGCCAGATTTTTTTTTATAAGTGGATCCAACAATTACTCAACAGACTAACACAAAGAAGTATTAATGGCTTTATTGATCTAAAGCAGATGACAAATGATTTCAACATGGCTGGATAGGTAACAAAAAAAATGATGGTCATTTGCAGGCAATAATAAATCAATAATATTTTTAAAAAATCTAGCTCTTTTTCTTGAACAATTAACAAAAATGTATGTGAAAGAAAAACAACACAATTTTAAGCCACATCTGGCCAGCAGAACCAGGTCCTCAAAATGCAATGTGAGTAAAAGGATATCCAGCACAGGGAGATAGATACATCATCATCAACCATGTATGCATTATATTTATTAGAATAGAATTATCACAGAAAAGCACTTGAGTGAAGATCTGAACACAAATAAGTAAAACCATTTCCAAGTGTTTCGGTGGATGAATCAATGTAAGACAAGATTGAGAGTCGGCCTAGTAGCCTACATGAAGACAAAATTAATATTCTAATTCTCGTTTGTAACGTAATTTCATAAATCAGACTGGTTATTCAATTTAACAAAAGTAAGAGGAACTATTTCAAGTATGTTCATGAAGATGTGTGTGTGTGGCAAAGTAGCCTACAACAGCCAAGTTTAGGCCTACTAAATAGACAGTTCCATACATGTCCAGCATGCATGATTGATTATAGATTAATATTACAAATCTGACTTATTATCGTAATAACTTTAAAAGCTGAATTAGATGATAGGTTTGCATCAGAACTAGTATGAAATCATTAATATTGTTAAAACAAATAAGCATATCAATAAAAAAAATCATTAAAATAGATTTTGTGGCTGTTACAAAGAATAAACTCACATAAAATACTCAGGCGAGGAAGGATTGTCACTGGTAGACCCAGTTTCATGGTAACCGTTAGAACCAGTCAATTTCTCGCATTTGAGTTTATATGCGTCCCTCTCGCGTGCCAGCCGGTTGAGCTCGTTCTTTAACTGCTCCACCTGTGTGACGAGGCTGGTCTTCTCATGCTCCAGAACGTGCTTCAGCTGAACACGTTTGTAGCGGCAGGATTGTGCATAACCGCGGTTTTTCAGGGTTCGGCGCTTCTGCTTCAGACGCATCACGTCGTCCTTGGTCAGACCCCTCAAGTGCCGATTGAGCTCCCTCACTGACATAGACACCAGCTGGTCGTCGGAGAAGCCGCTCTCCGCGTTGAGTCGTCTGTCGTGGCGAGTCTGCTGATGGAGGTGGTGCGCACTTAGCTGCGAGTCGGGTGAGTGCTGAGCCGAGTAGTCGAGGTCGTGCTTGTTGTGGTTATATTGATTTTGGCAGTGCATATCTTGCATATCAGGGGGACCCGAGAGGGCGTCGGGTTGACGGTTAAGTCCAGGGTACTGCTGGGCATGACCGTTGAGGTTATGTGCCGCCCCGTACCCTTCGAAATCCGATTGGAGAGCCTGTTGGTGATCGTGTGGAGAGGGTTGGTGCCCGTGGACTGTGGTACCGATGAGGGCCTCCACTGCGTCCTCAGGTGTCAGGCCAAAAGTGTTGGGATACATTTGCTGAGAATAACCTCCACTGCTGGGCGTCCAGTAAAGATCATCATCGGGGTTCCTCTGCTCACCCGGATTATAACTCGGTGATGAGGGCACCGAACTGCAAGGGGTGCTGACCGGGGTGGAGGAGACTGAGTCCGGTCTCTGGAGCTCGCTGCACGGCCCAAAGAATGAGCGGTCGATCCCCTGCATTGTCTCCTTCTTCACATCGAACTTCATCAAGTCGAACGCACTGACATAACCCAAGGGGTTTTTCGGCAGACCCAGGTTTGTATGCGATTCGGCGGTCATTCTTTTCTGGATCTATTTATCTTGGCCACATCCAAGGGTCACAAAACTCAATTCTCTCATGCAGTCTTTTGCAACAATTGCACTATTGGTACGACGTTTTATACAATCAGTAAGTCCGTCAAATGAAATCGACAGTGAAAATACGCGTGCGCAAAAATGGAAAGAAACCCGTCCTCTTCACTCAAAAGTTTAGAAACACATACTATTAATCGGACAGAAGAAAAGTGCTCAGAGTCCACGGCGGGGCCAAGAGCTTTCTGCATGTGTGTAGCGCTACTGGTTTATGCTTGCGAGCGCACTTTCTTCATAAAGAACCGTTGCATGATGTCACACGATATAGACTACACCTCCATGCTCCTCTCCAATAAAAAGACGGCGAGAAGGGCGATTTGCATAATAGCTGATGTATGTGTTTTGACAATCCAGCAGAGGTTGAATGTAGAATGTAGCCCACTTTTTTTTTTTTTACATAGACCTGCAGACATATTGTACACGTTTAGGCTACTGTGGCCTACTTCTTTATTTCATTTGTGCATACGTTTCTCTTTCCTTCACACTTTCCCTCGCCAATTGATGTATTAAAAGTGTTTATTTTGAAAGACCATTTAGGAACTGATGCTGGAATGCAAAGCATCTGAGGATTAAATAGCCTATGTTAATTCTGTAGGCTATATGTCCAGGGATATATATATATATATATAGTCAATAGGGCTAGTAAATAAACATTTTGTCGCCCTAAATTACCATATGACTTTCCATATGAATAACATAAAAGCGTCACGGTTATATTTGGACAACGGTGCTTATATTTAAGGGGAAGTTCATTCTGCAAAAAAGACAATTAAGAATTCTAATAGAGCTGTTGTGCTTTTTGAATAATGCACCACCACCCATAATAAACAAATAGCCTATCCTACCTCTAATCCATGAGTAGCCCATTGAAAATAAGTGTTTATATTCCACTTGCATGTGTTATTATTTGATTTCTCCTTACATTATATGAAAAGCACAAAGGCTTGATCATAGAGCTATAGGTTAATTCTAAATAACTGTATTTCTATGGGGTTTCTCCTGAGAATGGGCAACCAAATGTTCTATTCGTGGATCTATGCTGACCCCTTGAGGTGATATGAGGTAAAACTTCATTCTTGCCCCTCAGTGTGTACTGAACTGTGAATGAAAACGAGTTGTCTGATAGCTACCCCGCTCTTTTGAAATTAAAACAAAATGTGAATGTTGACTTTTTTATAGTGACCTTGCCAAAAGAATGTAAAGAGCATGCACAGTAGCCTATACCAAGTAAGTATGATAATGGTGGCTTGTGATTTTCTCAGCATGTCACATATTGTACTTTCTTGTAGCCTTCTCTCCCTCGGTTTGTGTATGTGTGTGTTTATACATAACATCTATCCAACATGGTCAGAGGGTGCTGCTGGGCACTGGTTATTTGGTAAACATACAGGCTTCTAATGAAATGAGTAGTTTTTTTCAGACCAGTGACAGTAAAGGAACATGGAGAAAATGGGAAGCAGCATAAACAGAAAATCAATGGCCAGACTGCACAAGGCTAAAGTTATGATTGCTGGAGAACAACTGAGGTATGAGAGAGAAAGTGTGAGAGAGAGAGAGAGAGGGATTGGCTTTCTTTATGGTTATGCTACCTGTTGAAATGTACTGTGTCTAAATCCGACAAGCTCCTTCCAGATATAGTAGTTTGCATATTTCCTTCAGCTGACCTTCCAATTTAATGTAAACATTTAATTATAAGGGATACAATATATCATGTAGAGATGTCAACTGAAACTGATTCAATTCATGTTTGAATATATTTCTTAATGTGCCCTTGTCTACGTATAGTAGTTATAGCTGCTTTATTCAACATTTTACCTCACTGCAAGGTTGAGGCTGCATGATGGCAAACTGATCAAGGATCGACGGTACCATCTGCGCACTTACCCCAACTGCTTTGTAGCCAAAGAGCTTACAGACTGGTTAATCAGCAACAAGGAAGCTCCCGATCAGGCCACAGCGGTCTGCCTCATGCAACACCTGATGGACCATGACATTGTGCACCATGGTAGGGCACCACAATAACATTCCTCGGGGGATATAAAATGCATAGTAGCTTTTCCAAGAGCTTATAGCCTCTCACATGACAAAGTCCATATCCAACTCCTATAATGCAGTTTCTCACAAGAGCATAAGAGCTTTGCTAAGATACTAACATTGATAATTGATATGGGAGATCCAAAATGCTGAACCATAAAGTAGGGCAATATGAAGACACTCTCAGGACGTTTCCTTTGTCTCTCTTCCACTCTGATCTCTTTAGTTTGTGACAAGCACCCTATATTCAAGGATGCAAAATTGCTGTACCGTTTCCGTAAGGATGATGGCACATTTCCATTTAACACCGAGGTGAAGGTCTTCATCCGAGGACAACGATTGTATGAGCAGTAAGAACTACTTCGTTCACCCTGGGGGTCTCTATCTGTCAGGAACAAGTGCCCTTGCTGAGGTCAAACCCATCTTAGGGTAACCACACCATCTGTATTATGTTCTCAGTATGTGCTAGTTATGGTGATTACGGACTGAAACTTGAAACTTTACCAACTGTATACACAAGTTTGTGTGTAATTGTTCCATTCGTTCTGTCTCTGGAGTGCAAAATGGATGTGACCTGATTTGTGTGTCTGTTTTTTGCAGTCTAATAACAGGCAGAGACTCCATTCTGCAACTAAGGGAGGAGCAGGGTGTTGCATACCAGCGCTCCATCCCTGGCTGCCAGTTGATGGACTGGTTGTTACAGAATGGAGAGACGGAGAGTAGGCGCCAGGGTTTGGAGTTCTGCCGTGCTTTGCTAGAGCATGGCATCATTCAGCATGGTGAGTTATGTTACCTTTTAACCTTTGGCTGATAACATTGGAGGTAATACTGTTTCCATAGCCTCTCGCAGTTGATCGCCTACTCAAATTACTTCTATCAGAAAATTAGTACGATGCTTTTCCTCTCTCCTCTTCCCAATTCCCATTAGTGTCAAAGAAGTACGACTTCTTTGACAGTAGATTACTGTATCAGTTCTGCATCAATTTTCGCCGCCGGCGCCACCTGTCTGAGCTCTTGAATGAAACTGATCGAGACAAAAAGGAAGGTGCATCAGTGCATGCACTGGAGGACAACCATGCCGACAGCCCCTTTGTCCTGCCCAAGATCCCCCCACAAGAGGAAAGCAGTGGTTTTCAATCTGGTAAATGCAAACATAAAAACAAAGCAAGAACTCTAAAATACTTCATATGCACATTTCTTCCAAGGTTGCCAATACTGTTGTGACACAGTGGATGAGCTGTTTATGCATACATGCATGCATTTATGTCTGACCTCTCATAGCAGTGCAGCCCAATAAACCATTGAAGATGATACCCAATGTCCATCAGGCCAATTTGAACTCTCTGCAGCTACATGCTAGTGGATATTTACCCCCTGCCACACTCTCCTCTGCCCCAGTGGTGAGATGCAATCCAAAATCAGGTCAGATCGTCCCTCTGTTCTTTTTTGACATAATTAGTTCTGTTCAGGCTTACAAAGATGTAGACTCCCTAAGCAGTTAATCTCTGATGAAGGCAAAACATAATGTTTTAACCGAAAAGTATAACAACATTTAAAAATAGTTAATATTGAGCAAGAGCGCCTACTTTTTCTGACCTGCCAAGTCTCCCAGAGGTCAACATGGTTTAGCAATGCTATTGATAAAATCATGTATTTAAACACTGAAAAGACAACTCTACATTGGTTTTGACAGTGCTTAAGAGGAATGTAACATGTGAGGAGCTACTGTCCCTTGGTGCACCCTTCATCAAGAGAGTGTTGACGGTGAGCTATAAGGCCAATATACTGTATGTCCTTCCTCTTTCTAGTCGTGTCTCTATTGGGGAAGTAAATATGTTTTAGCCCCCTCATACCAGTGTTTTGCATCTCAGGTGATGGGAGATGCAGTGGGCTGGGGCTTTGTGATCAGAGGTGTGGCTCCAGTTTACGTGCAGGCAGTCGATCCTGGAAGCCCTGCTGCTGCTGCAGGGGTTAAGGTAACACAAACACATACAAAAATAGTTACACACACAGTAATATATGAATATGTGTTTATCATGACATTCTCCTGTACTTCTACTTCTAATGCCTAGGTGCGTCAGTTTGTGTGCCAGGTGAATGGGCGGAGCGTTCTTCACCTGGATTACCGCCAGGTCACCAGGTTGGTGATGACCGGACCTCACACTGTTGTGTTGGAGGTCATGGAACCACTGGGGTGACTTGGAGTCCCTTCAAAATCTTCCAAAATCAGCCTCCAAAATCTCCTGAACTAACTCCACTATTGTGTGCTGTGTGCCAAATGGGAAAGTTGTGGTATCTTTGGCTGCATTTAGACAGGCAGCCCAATGATGATCTTATCCACTAATTGGTCTTTTGACCAGTAAAATCAGATCTTTTCACATCAGAGTTTTTCCAGCGCAGATCTGATTTGTCAAATGATCAATTACTTAAAAAGATTAGAATTAGGATGCCTGTCTAAACCCAACCCTTGTAGCCTACAAAAAGATCTGTAAACTACTTCCAATTTCTTAGGAGTCTTGAAATAAAAATTATCCCAGTGCATGGCTTTGTTGTTGAGCTCTGGATAGCTGAGTTATAGATTCAGCCTGTTAAATATTATTATGTCTATTCATGATTTAGCTTCAGTAGCTAGCCTAGAGAGAAATTGGCAGTGCCTGCCAAAACTATACTGAAGACAAATATAAACAAGGCTATATGAGCTGAAACAAAATATCACAGAAATGTTCCATATGCACAAAGAGCTTCTTTCTCTCAATTTTTTTTACATCCCTGTTAGTGACATTTCTCCTTTGCCAATATAATTCATCCACCTGACAGGTGTGGCATATCAAGAAACTGATTCAACAGCATGATCATTACACAGGGGCACCTTGTGCTGGGGACAATAAAAGGCCACACTAAAATGTGCAATTGAATGTTAATTTCTCTACCATAAGCATCCAACAACATTGTTTTAGAGAATTTAGCTGGGCGTCCAACCGGCCTCACATCCACAGACCACGTGTATGGCGTCTTGTGGGTGAGCCGTTTGCTTATGTCAATGTTGGAAACAGAGTGCCCCATGGTGCGGTGGGGTTATGGTATGGACAGGCATATGCTACAGACAACACATACAATTGCATTTTATCGATGGCAATTTGAATGCAAAAAGAATCATGACAAGATCCTGATGACCATTGTCGTGCCATTCATCCGCCGCCATCACCTCATGTTTCAAATCAAACTTTATTTATCACAAGTGCTGAATACAAGTGTAGACCTTACCATGAAATACTTACTTACAAGCCCTTAACCAACAATGCAGTTCAAAAAAGAGTTAAGAAAATATTTAGCAAATAAACTAAAGTAAAAAAAATATAAAAAGTAACGCAATAAAATAAGAGGCTATATACAGGGGGTACCGGTACTGAGTCAATGTGCAGGTGTAGAGGTCAGTCGAGGTAATTTGTACATGGAGGTAGGGGTGAAGTGACAATGCATAGATAATAAACAGCAAGTAGCACCAGTTTACAAAACAAATGGAGGGGGGGGGGTGTAAATAGTCTGTGGCCACTTGATTAATTGTTCAGCAGTGTTATGGCTTGGGGGTAGAAGCTGTTAAGGAGCCTTTTGGCCATAGACTTAAAACAGTCTATGACTTGGGTGACTGGAGTCTCTGACAATTCTTTGGGCTTTCCTCTGACACCGCCTAGTATATCGGTCCTGGATGGCAGGAAGCTTGGCCCCAGTGATGTACTGGGCCGTACACACTACCCTCTGTAGCGCCTTACGGTCAAATGCCGAGCAGTTGCCATACTAAGCGGTGATGCGACTGGTCAGGATGCTCTCAGTGGTGCAGCTGTAGAACATTTTGAGGATCAGGGGACACATGCCAAATCTTTTCAGTCTCTTGAGGGGGAAAGGTGTTGTCGTGCCCTCTTCACAACTGTCTTTGTGTGTTTGGACCATGATAGTTTGTTGGTGATGTGGACACCAAGGAACTTGAAGCTCTCGACCCACTCCACTACAGCCCCTATCCCATCTGGACAAGAGGAATACCTATGTAAGAATGCCGTTCATTGACTACAGCTCAGCATTCAACACCATAGTACCCTCCAAGCTCATCATCAGGCTGGTCCTGGGTCTCGACCCCGCCCTGTGCAATTGGGTCCTGTAGTTTCTGACGGGCCGACCCCAGGTGGTGAAGGTAGGAAACAACATCTCCACTTTGATGACCCTCAACACTATGAACCCACAAGGGTGTGTGCTCAGCCCCCTAATGTAGTCCCTGTTCACCCACGACTGCGTGGCCGTGCACGCCTCCAACTCAATCATCAAGTTTGCAGATGACACAACAGTAGTGGGCTTGATTACTAACAATGACAAGACAGCCTACAGGAAGGAGGTGAGGGCACTCGGAGTGTGGTGTCAGGAAAACAACCTCTCAATTAACGTCAACAAAACAAAGGAAACAGCAGAAGGAGCACCCCCCCCTATTTACATCGAAGGGACAGCAGTGGAGAAGGTGCAAAGTTTTAAGTTCTTTGGCGTACATATCACGGACAAACTGAAATGGTCCACCCACCCAGACAGTGTGGTGAAGAAGGCGCAACACCGCCTCTTTACCCTCGGGAGGCTGAAGAAATTTGGCTTGTCACCCCAAACCCTGACAAACTTTATCACCGCCTGGTACGGCAACTGCACCGCCCTCAACCGCCAACCGCAAGGCTCTCCAGAGGGTGGTGCGGTCTGCACAACACATCACCGGTGGCAAACTACCTGCCCTCCATGACACCTACAACACCAGATGTCACAGGAAGGCCAAAATGATAATCAAGGACAGCTTGGCCATCGCTCATCCATATATTTATATTCTCATTCAACTCTTTAGATTTGTGTGTATTAGGTAGTTGTTGGGGAATTGTGAGATTACTTGTTAGATATTACTGCACTGTCGGAACTAGAAGCACAAGCATTGCGCTACACTCGCATTAACATCTGCTAACCATGTGTATGTGACCAATAGATTTTGATTTGATGTGGATGCTCTGGATCAACGTGTATGACAGCGTGTTCCAGTTCACAACAATATCCAGCAACTTCGCACAGCCATTGACGAGGAGTGGGACAACATTCCACAGGTCACAATCAAGAGCCTGATCAACTCAGAGGAGATGTGTTGCTCTGCATGGTGGTCACACCAGATACTGACTGGTTTTCTGATCCACGTGTCGCCCCTACTTATTTTTATATACATCTGTGACCAACAGATGCATATCTGTATTCCCAGTCATGTGAAATCCTTAGATTGGAGCCTAATGGATTTATTTCAATTGACTGTTTTCCTTATATGAACTGTAACTCTGTAAAATCTTTGAAATTGTTGCATGTTGAGTTTATATTTTTGTTCAGTATATATCAAAAAGGCAGTAGTATTCCATGGGCCCACATATCCTGGATTATGTGGGTGGGTCCAGTTCAAGTAAAACATACTTCGAATGAAACTTTCCTTAATTATACACGTAAGGATCATTGTTGTGACCTTTGAAACAATTACATACTCAGTGCTAAAGAAAGCAAGTATGTCAGAAAAAAAATCGTAAATTAAAAACTTCTCATCCCCAAACACTCACTTCCGTCTTTTTCTCCTCGCCATTTTGGATTGTATTGTTGATTTGGTTGGGGTTAGTTGGGAACATTCAGGAGGGAAGGATTTATAGATGATTATCAGAGTCTATTGTAACAGTCCAATGTATTTTATCTAATATGCACTAGCATGTATCACAAATATTTTGCCTGTTAGAAAGTAATCTAACATATTGCAGATGGCACAGAGATTCGGCTAGCTAGCTAAGCAGCAACACCGGCTTGGCGAGGACGAACAACAACCGCATCATTGAGTTGGATTCAATCGTTGGCCAGCTAGCGAGCTAACGTTACTTGTAAAACTAGCATTTGGGCTCCCAGTTGTTTTGTGGTCGGGTTCGGAGACATACCAGGTAAGATTGGTTGGAGGAAAGACTCAAAATGTGATTTATAATTAGCTAGCTAACATTAGCTAGCTACGTTATGTGAGGCAACTGTCGTTAACTAGCTGACAAACATGCATGGCTACGCTAGCTAACTGATCGGCTGGACGTTGGCTAACTACTGCATGCTAGCCAGCTCGCTTTCTACTAAGCTTAACCCCAGACGGCAGCTGGCAAGTAAGTTAAATGGTAACTAGCATCCATGATGTGTATTTTCTACTTCAGTTTACATTGCATTGCATACATGCATTGTGTTTAACAACGTTTTCTAAATAACCATCGTGGTTAGCAAGCATACCAACACCAGAGATCTAACGTTAGCTGGCTTCTATGCTTGCTAAAAATGATGCCCTTTCACGGTAACAATAGCTAACGTTAGCTATATACTACCCAGGCTTTTCAGTGCACTGACATTTGGAAATAGTCGCTAGCTTTACTGTTAACAATATAGCTAGTTTAAGTACCATAAGTTCAAAAGCCTAACTTGCAGGCACAACTAAGCCAAGTTAGCTAGATAGTCGTCTCAAAATCTTTGACTGAACGCTACCATTATTACCACGTTTAGCTTGCTGTAGTCACGACATCACAACCTAGCTAGCTAGGCCAAAATAAATGTTGAAAATAAAGAATGTTGTGCCAGAACTGAAGTCCCATCACTTCTGTGCCATCCACGCGGCTTTCTTGTGATTTAGCTATGATTTTCAACTGCAAATAGTCATAACTAACTTCATAGCTAAGGTATCAGTGATTTTATACTAAACATGGGCATAAAAAATATTTTTGAGGATTTTCACGAAATGTTATCCATAGAATGGTCCTTTTTGGACGAACGATTGTTGACATATTTGACATTGAATCTAAAAGCTTAATTGCGAGATAATTAGTTGGTATGTTTATTACATTTTGGCCTTACCCAGGGCTCCTTTAAACCAGTTAAAGGTAACTAAATGTAATCGAAATGTCCTCTACAATATCCTCAAAAGTAATTATTTATCATGAGAGGGCCATAAACAATAACTAGTAATGCAGCATACTCAAAGGTTAAAATCTCACCTTTCTGATAAAAAATAGTTATACATTGCTGAGGTGTAGTCACCTTTGAGGACAGAAGTTCAAGTACCCAGTACAAATATGATGAAAATATGATATTTAATTCCTATTCAACAAAACTGTATGAATACGTCTTGAAATGACTTGTATACTTTCTAAATAATGCATATTCAAATTCTAAAACAACTAACAAGATTTCACCTGCCATATAACTGTAAAATGCATATTTGTATGTTTCGTGTTAAACAAAATGTGCATATTTTTATAAATGTCTCTTAATCAAAATGTATTCCCCCCGATAGCTGTGAACGATTCAAAGAGCTTTAGCTTGTCTTCCTGAACTCGTTAGGAACTCGACTTTCATCTCATTAATCTTTTGTCTATGACAGTGTTTTTTTGTTTTACGTGTATGAATTATTTTAGAGTAATGGCTATAATTTGATTTCTGAATGTGCTTCCGCGATGAAACCACACTCCCTTGCTGCGCTACAATGTAAGGATTGCAGGCATATGCTTTGTTGGTGATGTAGGATTCAGCCAGGAGTTGAAAAGAAAATTAAATGTTAGGAGGGACACCCCAGCTTCAAGTGGTTTCAGATTTCACAGGCTGAAAAGGGGACCTTACATCAAAGAGGCATTAAAAACTCCATTATGTTTCATCTGTAAGCAGGGCCGGCTCTAGATTTTTGGGTGCCCTAAGTGGGCCCTTTAAATAAATAAAAAGTGGCCCCCCTTCTTGACAGTGTAGACATAAATTTACATTTTAACGTTAATTTCCTGCAATATCACACATTTTTCCATGGGGTGGATAATTTTTACATTTTTATAACACATTTCAAGCAATTCTACTAATTTTGTCATGGGGCGGAAAGACCTTTCTGCAGTTTTAATCCTTAACAAGCTGGCTACACCGCGAGTGTTGCAAAATACATTTAGAAATCTATATTATTCAATTATTTCATCCGGTTGACCGTTTTGGGTGTGGAGGACCTTGTGCATTTCAGGTAAAATAACAACTCAATGTTTATATCCCAGGACAAATTAGCCAGCCACAGAAAGCTAGCTAAATAGGACAAATTAGCTAACAAGTGCTAGCTAGCTAAATTGCCATAAATGTTTAATGCTTTTCGACCTGTCCCCAAATTAATGTAATTGGTTCAGAGTTTATTTTATATTTGAACCTGCGTGTTGTGATCGCGTTTGGTGTGGGTGGACGAAATACATTTATGCATGATGGCGCACGTGCACAACCTGTTTGGGTTCCGTGCTAGTTTAATTAAATAATTAAAAATCCCCATCAAAATCAGTCAGTTTAAGCTAGAGAGATCAGTTTTTTGAGTGCCCTGTGTCTCAGTCCTCCGCATCCGCCTATGTCTGTTTTCCACATCTGCGGTCGAAGGTGGCCAAGCTTCTTCTCACAAAATTGTCTAGCGTCTGAACGGTTTGGCCTATACATTCTTTGACCACTCTATGGAAAGGGGAGACACTGACAATCACAATGGTTTTCTTTTTTGCCCTACGACCCCCCCCCCACAAGTCAAGTGTTACGGGACTTCACATTTTGCCATGACTTATGCTATGCTAATGATATCTGAGAGTGACTATCAAGATCAATGGGTTCCCCCTGGAGGTCAGAGCCCATGGGCACGTGCTGTGCTGTAAGGGCCTGGTTGGTTTGCCCATTATTACTACAAGTATAGATAACTCGCTAGACTAACCAATCTAAAGCTTGCATTGTCTACTATGTATGCCATGTTATAATTTTTAACTAGCTGAGATCCCACTCTGGAACTTTGATATGCCTGTAGACTGGAGTCTCTTATGTTCAACAATTTATAGAAAAATGTGCCGAATCAACAACAGCAGCAAAATCATATTCATAAATGAATGTAAGAAAATTGTTATAGATTGGTTAGCTGACAACATCACAAACGATGCGCGCTATTCAATGTGGCAAAAGTCTGTGTGTTGTGATTCTGGGTAGCCAGATTGCTAGCAACAATGACAAGAAGCTGCCATGCAGGGAATCTTAGGTAGCTCATTTCAGCTATTTTTATCTTATTCTTGATACCATGTCTTGTTTTGACTGATGTCATGTCTATGCGAATTTAGCTAAAATTCACTAGCTAGCTAACCATCAACTGTAACGATGTAGGCCATATGGGTTTGACATGCGTACTAATAGAATTCTCCCTGATTTATTCTTCTTGCAGACTGGAAAGATGTATCAACTCCCTGTGAACAACCTCACTAGCATACGAAGAGCAAGGAAACAGGTGAAGAAGGCACTTAGTGACATTGGACTGGAGTACTGCAAGGAGCAAGCGGAGGTGAGCTTAAATGTTTATTTTTCATAGCTTTTACCTATCACTAAGGTTTTGGTTGAAGTGTGTGTGACTTCTGTGTGTTTCATTTATAATTTTGTAGTCACTTGTGCTCTCAACCATTGTGGTGGTAGAAATGAATAGGCATGTTTTCCAATTTGACATGATCCAGCATACAGTTTTGTGATTTCTGATCAAATTGCTCTTCCCTCTCACATAGGACCTCAAAGAATTTTGCCCAGATGAGAACTATGTGAAGAATACTGTCTGCCTGGAACTTTGTTCATGGGATCCGTCATTCTCCAAAACACAGGTAAATCACTCGCACTAGTCAATTTAAAAGATTGGTTATTCAATTACCACTTATTTTTGGGGCTTGTAATGATTATAGTGCTTCTTTGTTTGTCACAATCATAAATCAAACTAGTTTTGGATGAAGGAGCAATCATTAACAAAACAATTTACAATTTTTTGGTGCAGTGTCCAATTCTTAAACTCTCCTGGGTATTTGTCTTACAGGAGTACCGGTCAAAGCCTTTCTGCTGCACAGAGTGCCATTTCTCTTCCAAGTACTACTCAGGCTACAAGAACCACTTTCGAAATGTCCACAGGAACAACTTTGAGAGCCGCATCCTGCTGAACTGCCCTTACTGCACTTTCACTGCGAGCAAGAAGACTATGGAAACTCATGTCAAGGTCTTCCACATATCCAGTGCGGTGCGTCAGGGTCTGGGTGCCTACCAGGGGGCTGCTATGGGCGCAAATAACAAGGTGGAGAGGGCAATGTACTATTGCAAGAAGTGTACCTACCGGGACCCTCTGTACAATGTTGTGCGAAGGCACATCTACAGGGAGCACTTCCAGCATGTGGTCTCACCCTATGTTGCCATGGTCTCAGAAACATCAGTCAAAAATGGAGCCAATGCTGTCAATGGTAACAACATCCTCTGTAAGCGCTGTCAGTTCTCCACCCGTAGCTATGAGGCATTCGTGCAGCATGTCATTGAATATCATGAGCGCATTGGCTCTCAGGTGACAACCATGATTGGACATGCTAATGTTGTGGTGTCTAGACCCCAAAGCTATGGTATGACCCAGAAGGGTTCTGTGGTGACTGGGGGTCGTACTCTGACGTCTGAACAGGTTAGCCATATGGTGGGAGCCCATCAAAAGCAGGGGCCTTCTGGACTGAAGAATATGACCAGTCAGTCCTCTATTGCTGGCCAGCGTTTGACCATTCCTGGCCATAGTGGATTGGGAGAAGGCAGAGCCTCCTTATCCAATAACTTAACGTCACCCTCAGGAAAGCAGGTTTCTGGTGCTAACGCTAGTCTTACATCCCAAACACAGAAGTGGAAGATATGCACGGTCTGCAATGAGCTCTTCCCTGAAAACCTGTACAGTGCTCATTTTGAGAAGGCACACAAGGCTAAGAAGGTATGGGCAATTGCAAAGTTCATCATGAAGATCCACAACTTCACCAGTAAGTGTTTGCTTTGCAACCGTTATCTGCCAAGTGACACGTTGCTTAACCACATGCTGATCCATGGGCTCACCTGCCCACAGTGTCATGCCAGCTTCAATAATGTGGAGAAAATGCTGGATCATGTGGGTCAGGCTCACCCAGATGACTTTGTTGGTCCTCCAGCTGCCTCCCCGCTAACCTTTGACCTCACAATTGGGCAGGCTAAGAACAAGATCATTCAGCTTATTGTTATAACCTATAACATGAAGGAACCTGTAGCTGCCCAGGAGCAGTCTATGGCTTCCCATGCTCAGAACAGCTTCCTTGCTCCAGTGAAGAGTCTGCCTTCAAAGATGCTAGAAAGAAAGAATGACATGCTTGCCAGAAGTCAAGCCACTGTATCTGGCAGCAATGAGGTTGGCAAGACCCTATGCCCACTGTGTTTCACCATCCTCAAGGGTCCCATCTCTGATGCATTGGCACAGCATCTGAGGGAACGACACCAAGTGCTTCAGACGATGCACCCTGTGGAGAAGAAGTTGACGTACAAGTGCATCCACTGTTTGGGTGTCTACACCAGCAACATGGTGGCCTCCACGATCACTCTGCATCTTGTGCAGTGCCGAGCTGTGGGCAGGGCCCAGAAGGGTCCGGGACCAAAGTCTGCCTTAACACTCAACTCTTCTGGTGCAGGGTTTTTAAAGCGTCAGCTACCCACCCAAACCATGTCTGACTCCAAGAGGATGAAGATTAACAATGATGTTGGATATTACCCCATGGACAAGCCAGGGGAGGCTGTGGATCTAGTGTTGGACCCCAGAAGCTATGAGCACAAGACCTATGAGGCACGAAAAGCCTTCCTCTCAGCCTATTTCAATCGTCGTCCCTATCTAACCTCACAGGAAGAAGAGAAGCTGTCTGCAAGCCTGTGGCTCTGGAAGTCTGACATTGCCAGTCACTTTGCTCACCGAAGGAGGTCATGTGAGAGGGACTGTGAGACCAGGAAATTGAAAGTGCTACTTGGCTTTGACATGCAGGCACTCAAGGGACTGAAACATGACATGGATTTTGAGGAGAAAACCAAGCTCCCTGTCACCTCAGTGGAGAAAGCCTTTAAGTCTAGGCCGACACTTAACACAGACCAAAGCAAACGATGCGAGACAATTAACTGTACCCTCAAGCTAAGTACTTACACAGAAGTGACAGAACCCATATCAATTGACTCGTCTGATAGTGAGTCAGAACAAGAGGACTGTTCTGTTAAGAATGGGGAAGTTGACACACACAAATCTGTGGATGTCACATCTTAAGAGAAATCAAACCTGCCAGAAGAGAGAACTCCAAGCATTGATGGGCCTTCAAGAGAAAAGGTGCCTTGGTTTGATAACATGAGACATCAAAATGAGAAGTCTAAAAGACCTGCGGTAGACAAAGTATAACGGGGGTTTAGTGCAGGTAATCATTGCACACTACAATTATTCGGTTTAGGAAAGTATGAGAGACTGACAGGACAAATGAAGACTTCATAAAGTCAGTGGGATGCGCAGTTTAAGTAAAGAACAATGACTTATGAATTAGGAACTACACAAGTATAGAAACAAACTTAACTTCTGGCTCCAGATAAACGTTTGCTGAAGTGAGCTAAACAATGGTGCAAAATAAAATGTATGGCGTCTGTAACTAATATTGGCTGTAACATTGTACATATTTAGTAGGCCTACATTAGATTATGCATACATTCAGACTAATGTCACAGTTTTAAGTGTAATAAAAAAAACATTCACTCTTCATATAGGCATATGCACATATGATGTATTATTGTCATTTACATTTTAGAGATAGCAGGGTAATATGTATGCCTATGTTCACTTTTGTTTAATAAAGCTGTTTGCAATTAACCTTCTCATTTGACCAACACTAGTATCATGTCATTGTGCCCTTCTGTTATGCAAATATATTCCATTGCACAATTCATTTATTAAAGTAAAAATGTTTGTTACATTTTCATTAAATGTTTGGAAAAATTGAAAAGGTCAACTCAGATTAATATACCCTCAATGAAAGGGTAAGTAAATGATTTATAAAGAAATATTTGTACAAAATCTGAGGGAATACATTGATATAAATATATATATTTTACATTGATATAAATATCAGAACACAGAATATCTGCCCTGTGACATTTTGAACACAGGTCTCAACTTCCGCTGTGCCGAGTCTGATTGGTTGTTAATTTTGTGAAAAGGCGGAACATCCGATCTACTTGAGAGAACTGGCCAATGGCCAACGTGCATTAATGGCCTTTTCGCTGCTGCAAATATGTCGATATTCTATATGCCTTTATGCACAAAAACGAATCCACCTTTGAAAAAATCGATACCTCTCCCTTGAAAGGTGCTTCAGTCTTAGTTGCAATTGTAAGTATGACAGACCATGCTATTTTTAATGATTGGGTTATAAAATATTACTATGGAGATCGGAAGCTTGTACAGTGTGTAGCTAAGCAATATATGAAGCTGTCATTTCTAGCTTGCTAGCAACGATGCTAATTTATACGTATAACTTAGCTACAATAATTCACTTATTTTATGCATACCGTATTGAGAAATTATAGCTTGGTTGTCACTTTTACTCCAGGTGATATTAACTTGATCTCAATACGTTTGTTTTTGAGCTGTGAAATCCATTTATATGGCTATTGCGCAGCAGGAAAGCAAACACATATTGACAATTTGTTACTAGTAGCTAGGTTATGCAACTTGTCAAACGTGCCATAATGTAAACAATAGCTACATTATCCGTTTCATTTTATCTAGCGAAGAAAGCGCATTGTTTGGTGGAAATTAAACGCTTTAGATCTGTTGCGGTTGGTGCCGTTTTAAAATGAGTATGGCCTTATTACTATTACAGCATATTGGACGACTGCCATTCGTATTTTATTCACCCAGCTCAATGTAACATCGATAGGTTCCGGCTACTACATGATACTCGAATTTTCCATATACCCATCATGAGGTTGCTACAACCTAGCCTATGAATGGAAGTTTGCAACGTAGGTTGAGAGAAAAATGTGAGTAATCAAGGTGACAGTGACACGTTCAATACGGTCTTGCACACGTGCCTGCATCAAGCTCATCTAAGGTGTAATCATTAGTCCAGTTGCAATCGAGAGTTTATATTTGACAAATGAAGTGATGTTTATTCCCGTTTTGTTCCGTTTAAGAAACGTTTTTCAACAGAATCGGCTAAATTAATACACCTCTGATCAAACACAGTTCACTTTAATAGCAGCCACATCCTCCTCACATTTTCTCTTCATGTGTGGACTTCAGTGCACAATCAGCTGCCTGTGACCAGGTGGAAATACTTTTCCAAGCCAAACCTTCATATCATAACTGCTAACCGCTACACACAGCCTACATTGTTGTCACCATATTAGCCAATGTCCTAGTCAACATAGCTAATGGAACTAACTTGTTACTAAACCCGCTACAATCATGCAGTACAGTGAGTGTACAGTCAGGAAGCAGTTTAGCTAGCAGTTACACCAGTGGGCCCCGGTAGCAATAAATAAACAAAACCAAACGTTTACCTTGACTTAGAAGAGTTCCAGTGTTGGATAGACACAGCTAGCTAACATAGTTTAGCCTACCCAAACAGAGGCATGCTTACTAGCTGCATTTGCTAGCTAAGTAAGTGAAAGTGAAAAAAATAAAACAAAATGTATAGCTCCCTCTCTCGCTTCTCCTTCAGTTGGGAATAAATTAATTAGTTCACTTTTAAGCTATTGTTTTTCGAGTTGTTTTTCTCACCACATTTCAGGCACTGCAATGCTAGCTAGCTGTAGCTTATGCTTTCAGTATTAGATTAATTATCTTATTCTTTGATTGGTTGGACAACATGTCAGGTCATGCTGCAAGAGCTCTGATAGGTTGGAGGACATCCTCCGGAAGGTCTCATAATTACTGTTTATGTCTATGGAAGGGGGTGAGAACCATGAGCCTCCTGGGGTTTGTATTGAAGTCAGTGTAGCCAGAGGATAATAATAATAATAATAATATATGCCATTTAGCAGACGCTTTTATCCAAAGCGACTTACAGTCATGTGTGCATACATTCTACGTATGGATGATGGAAACTAGCTGCCCCCTCTGTGTACATTGTGGTGCTACCCTACAGAATGCTTTTGAGGCTACAGTAGTCCTTCATTGCAAAACCGTGTTTTATTCAATTATTTGGTGACATGTAAATATATTTAGTATAGTTCTATCAAAAAATTTTGATTTATTTTTTATTTTTAACACAGGCTGGTCCTCCCCTTCTTCCTCTAAGGAGCCTCTACCTCATTTAGTTAACAAAAACAGCTAGCTTGCTACCTGACATTAATGGTATTAATTGCGTAATTTGTTTCATACATGTGTCAGCGGCTTATTTGGACCTGGATTTAGCAAGACTTTCTATATTGGTTTATGTAAGGACTAGTAGATCATAACATTGATTTACATTATTTCTAGGTGATTGTGATGCTGCTGGGGCAGATAGTTTTATTCTTAATGATAATGACCAATAGAATCCACAGTGTTTTCATGTGTTCTGCATCTGAGAATTTGTGTGTGTGTGTTTTCTTTTTCTTCCAGGGTGTGATTACTTGTTGCAGCCCAGAGGAAACTGCCAGAGGGCAAGCCTTCATTCCAGACATCCCAGTTACAGTGGTAGGTATGGCAGGAGAGCCCTGCGATTCCAAATAGTGTAGAGTCAATGGATAAAGAGGGTGCATAGAAGGTGGAAAATATGTCTTACAGTAACAGGGAACTGGTGGTGTTTTTTATAAGCTATAAACTGTCCCAGAGAAATTATCCATGTTGTCAGTTGGTGCTGGAGGGTGCAAGTGGACGGACTGAGGGGGATGAAACCATTGCAAATGGGTCTTTGGGGAATAACAGGAACGGCAGAAGCAATTTGGGTATGCCTTCCTCTGCACAAGGGGGAATTGAGGCGGTGAAAGCAGCACTACGGGACTCAGTGGATGAGTTTGAGCTACGTTACACGCGCGCCTTCAGTGACCTCTGCTCCCAGCTCCACATCACCCCTGCCACAGCCTACCACAGCTTTGAGAGCGTGATGGACGAAGTGTTCAGGGACGGGGTCAACTGGGGTCGCGTGGTGGGCCTGTTTGCTTTTGGCGGGGCCCTGTGTGTTGAGTGTGTTGAGAAGGATATGAGCCACCTGGTGACGCGCATCGCAGACTGGATGGCCACCTACCTGGACAACCACATCCAGCCCTGGATCCAGAGCCAAGGAGGATGGGTAGGTTAGAGCTGATATTATACATCCACACATTCTATATCCTTGTTATGGAATTTTGTAATACATTCTCATTGTCAACACTATGGTGTGTGTGTGTGCGCCTCGTTTGCTGCACCCACTCTCTGTGAAATTGAGGATACCATGATCGACTACCCTAAAAGGAGAAGCTACAGAGGGGTATTGGGATACACTGATGATTTATCTTCCTCTCTGTTCCCTGAAAGGACCGTTTTGCGGAGATCTTCGGCAGAGATGCAGCTGCAGACGTCCGACGGTCCCAGGAGAGCTTAAAAAAATGGCTGCTAGTTGGGGTGATGCTGCTTTCAGGAGTACTGGTCGGCACTCTCATCATGAAGAAATGCCAGTGAGTGGTGGAATAGGAGCGACATCTACTTTACCCCCAGCACATATAAACCCAGCACATATAAAAGCAAAATCAATGAAAATAGAACTGAATAGTTTGTTTACATAAGCCCAGTCTGCTTGTGCACTGACAGAAACCTGATTAGTAGCCCTGGATATTGCTGTTTTTGGGCAATCAATATGTAGCTTGGTGAGCTGTTTTACTACTCACGTCTCCTGTCCTGCGCCCTTCTTTTTACATTTTAAAAGTGATACATATAATAACATTTTATGATATTTTTCATATTGTTGGTTTTATTTTATTTTTTCTTTACGTTGGTAAAGGGTGTTGCGTTCAAGACTAGAGATGCTTTAAATGGACCTGATAAGCTAAGAGTGAATGGGAAAAATACAGCTTGTGTGATAGATTGTTTTTGTGTTTTTAGGTTTGTGTGTTACCCTGTATACCCTAGGACCAACTACATACATTCTTTCCAAATGGACACTTGACATAACATTGAAGATTCTAAAATATTGTTTTTATTTAGTGTGCTCCAAGAAGTTAAACCAAACCTGTTTTCATTTGACATTTTCTTTAAGTGTTCCGTTCCTTCCTTGCTGTGCTGAAGTTTCAGGCATGCACTAAATAATAAAACATATTCATGTTTTAAGTGTTTTTGTTTTATGTGATTCACTGACAATAGTACAACACAGAGAGTGAGAACACAGAGTAAGTGATACATTCAGATTGGCCACGCTGTATTCTCATATGCCATTAGGGGGTGCATGTGCTCAACAAATACCGTTTCTGGAGTGACTATTTTTCAGCCTCAACTCTGTGCAACATATCAGGAATACCTTGTCCTGTTTCCCAGAGAGTGTTGATCTGAAGAGTGTATCTCTAAAAATACTGCTAATGTCACATTGGCTCTCGAAGCTCTTTGCTAGTAGAGTTTGGAAATGGCTTACAACACTGATGGCAGTGGAACATCCAACTTGGCTTGGAATCCTAGTCCTGCTACCCTTGCACAATTAAAAGCAGCCATTGTAATCCCTTTGAATTTCATACTTGAATCTATAGTATGTAGTTGTAAATAATGTATATTTCCTGTTCTCATCCTACACAATGTAGTTGACTTTAGTTGACTTCAAGAGCATACATAGTTTGATAAACTTGTAGGTATTTCCAGATAATAACATACTACTGGATCTATTCTTTGGTGCCTACGATATTAAAAACACAAAAAGAGATGACTTCTCAAAGAAGAAGGCTGAAAGTCTGAATGGAATAGACATGACAGATCTGGAAGGACTATATCGAGCAGGCTGGACCCAGCCTGTGGTTGCTAATCTCTCCCTGTCATTTGTTGCCTTTTCCGCAAACTATAGCTAGCCACACCAGCGGATAAAGCCAGTTAAGGAAATACATTATGGAAACTCACCAGCTTCTCAGAGAATCTAACTCTTATTCGTCATATTCTCATGTCATATTTCCTACCTCTGCATCTGGCTTCCTTTTGAAACCTCACAAAACTGTGAGCGGAATTAGCCCGAAGCAGAGTTTTGTCTTCAGTCATAGCACATGAGAGTTTCATTGAATCTGACAGGTCACACTTCCATACACCAAAGAATATATCACTTGTCTCTGGAAACAATGTTGATATACACTTTTAACCTTGTTGCTTAGAATAGACCATTATATTTCCACCAACCCTTTCATTTGTTTGGCTTATTGTTTAAGTTCTCAGGGTCAACCTCAGAGTGAAACTAATGCATTCTGGGAAATGTATTTCCCCATTTTGAACAAAATGTGATTAATGAAATATAACTAAGAATAGTCACATACAGGTTTTTATTTCCTTGATCATTAAGAGTTTGTCCTGAAAATCAATTGTTTCAACAAAATTTTATATGCATATACAGTACCAGTCAAAAGTTTGGACACGCCTATTCATCAAGGGTTTTTCTTTATTTTTATATTTTATACATTGTGGAATAATAGTGAAAACATCAAAACTATGAAATAACATGGAATCAGTAACCCAAAAAAGTGTTAAATTAAAATATATTTTATATTTGAGATTCTTCAAAGTAGCTGTTCTTGCCATAATATGGACTTGGTATTTTACCTAATAGGGCTATATTTTGTCACAATACAGCTTATTGGTTCAAACACAATAAGAAGGAAAGAAATTCCAGGCACACCTGTTAATTGAAACGCATTCCAGGTGACTACTTTATGAAGCTGGTTGAGAGAATGCCAAGAGTGTGCAAAGCTGTCATCAAGGCAATGTAATGAACACGATGGGAGACAGAAAGCTGTTTTCAAGCGCAGGGCGCAGCAGGTGTTTGTTGAAAAGGACCACTGGAGGAGGCAGGTAGCTGGGTCCAAGGGCAGGCAGAAGGTCATACACAGGGGGTCCAACAAGGCAACAGTATAGGCAGGGAAAAGGCAGGTAATGTCATCCGGGAGATCAGGCAATAGGTTGATAACAGGAAATCCGATAGGCTAAGGTACAGGCAGGGAATATGCATCTTTAGTGTGGCACGCAAAAACTCATACATGGGAGGATAACTTACAGGAAACCCAATGCTCCAAATAGAGGCGCGTCACAAAACAAACAATACCTCACAATGATGGGGTGCAAAAAACTGAACTAAATAGTGTTTAATAATGACATACATGTGTGTGGACAGGTGATCAGAATTCAGGTGATTGGGTTCTGGAGAGTGAGCTGTGTTTAGGGGATCTATGTGTTTGAGAGTGTGAGCTGGAAAGTGACCTGCGTTCAGGGGATCTTGAGAGTGTGAGATGGAAGCAGACGTTATATGCAAAGGGTGGCTACTTTGAAGAATCTCAAATATAAATTATATGTTGATTTGTTTAAAACTTTTTTGCATACTACATGATTCCATATATGTTTTTTAATAGTTTTGATGTCTTCAGTATTATTCTACATTCTTCTAGAAAATAGTGAGATTTAAGAAAAACCCTTGAATATGTAGGTGTGTCCAAACTTTTGACTGGTGCTGTATATAACGACATGCTTGATGTTTTATGTACAATATGCCATTTTTGTATAGACTACACCTAGAAGAGGCATTTTAATTTAATTTCACTGAATTCAATTATTTCCTTTAATTCAAATTCAAATTGCAATTATGTATCCTGTTGACTACTTCAATTCAAATTCAATCATTTAATTAGAATTTATGAGGCATTCTCAATTCAATTCTGAATTGAGCCCAAAGCTGCTATACATGATCTTGACTCTATGGTCAGAGAGCCCTGGACATAAGAGAGTCCTGGAAGTCATACTGTATGAAGTTTATTTTTTGGACATGTAAAAGCAGGCTAAAGATAATTTATGACCCCTTCTCATAATGAAAGTGGATGTAAGCTTGAGCCTAGGTGGCATATCCAGATGTTCACTGGTTCTTCTTGCAACAGGGTGGTGTGCTGACAAGGCTGAAACAGAATGTTGCATGAATAAAGACACAACTATGCAAATGAATGTTTACATCTAGATCTGGTCCATTGAATCTATTTGTGTGGATTTGTGTCCACAGCTTGTGTAGGTTGAAAGCATGACGCAGTGTGAAGTGCAAGAAATATACAGTAATACCGAAGTAAAAAAAATGTCTATGCAGAGAAGTGCTCACAACTGTAGCCTTCTTTATGGTCATGCCTCATGAATAGCTTGGTTTAGTTTTTAATTTAAAGTGACTGTTATCATACTACCATTTATTAGCTTTATATTATCATTGGATCACTATTACTGTAGTAATCATTATTGTTCAATTGATTGGGTCTCTTTAGATTGATTAGTCTGTTTATTGTTAGATCAGGCCTATTCATTCATGCATTGCTTAGTACCTGTGTGCTCTGCAGAGCCTCTGAGTGAGTAACTACGGGGGGAGTGTGTATGACTGGCTTTTGGCAGTAGGTGGGTGGTTTACAGTGTGTGGCTTCAGTGATAAGTTATCAGTAGTCAGACAGCCATTGTACTGAACAACCCCAACCCTACTCCCCACCGCAGACTGAAAAATACACTTTTGAGGTCACAACTTCTATATTATATTGGGTTATACTTGTCCATACCTATATGTATAATTTAGTCTAGTTCAGCTATGTTACAAAAAAAAGGTCCAGTGTGACTTACAGTTAGATATTAGCACATGATATTGATTTTGCCTTTGGCTATATCTGTAAGCAAATTTGAATCAGTATATAGAACTTTGATATCATATTTGTCTCTGATTCATTACAAAGCACATTATGATTGTTGTTTATACATTACCTTTTTGCATTCAATCTTTTGAAAATGTATTAAAAATAAAAAACAGAAATACTTTATTTTCACAAGTATTCAGACCCTTTTCTATGAGACTCAAAATTGAGCTCAGGTGCATCCTGTTTCCATTGATCATCCTTCAGATGTTTCTACAACTTGATTGGAGTCCCCTTGTGGTAACTTCAATTGATTGGACATGATTTGGAAAGACACACACCTGTCTATTTAAGGTCCCACAGTTGACAGTGCATATCAGAGCAAAAACCAAGCCATGAGGTCAAAGGAATTTTCCGTAAGATCTTCGAGACAGGATTGTGTCGAGGCACAGATCTGAGGAAGTGTACATCATTCTTAAATGGAAGAACTTTGGAATCACCAAGACTCTTCCTAGAGCTGACCATCCGGTCAGCACTCCACCAATCAAGCCAAACTGAGCAATCGGGGGAGAATGGCCTTGGTCGGGGAGGTGACCAAGAACCCAATGATCACTTTGACAGAGCTCCAGAATTCCTCTGTGGAGATGGGAGAACCTCCAAGAAGGAGAACCATCTCTGCAGCACTCTACCAATCGGCCAGGCGGAAGACACTCCTCAGTAAAAGGCACGACAGCCTACTTGGAGTTTGCCAAAAGACACCTAAAGGACCATGAGAAACAAGAGTCTCTGGTCTGATGAAACCAAGATTGAAGTCTTTGGCCTGAATGCCCTAGCGTTACGTCTGGAGGAAACCTGGCATCATCAATAACCTGGCTGTATATTCGCTGCCAAAGGTGCTTCAACAAAGTACTGAGTAAAGGGTTATGTAACTGAAATATCATATTTAAAAAAAAATATAAACAAACATTTCTTAAAACCTGTTTGTGCTTTGTCATTATGGGGTGTTGTGTGTAGATTGTGGAGGGAAAAAGCCATTTAACCCATTTTTGAAAGAAACTGAAACATAACAAAGTGGAAAAAGTCAAGGGGTCTGTATGCACTGTGCATATAGGTAGGGGTAAAATGACTAGGCAACATGATAGATAATAAACAGTATCAGCAACTTATGTGATGAGTCAAAATAGTGCAAAAAGTGTCAATGCAGATAGTCCGGGTAGCTATTTGGTTAACTATTTAGCAGTCTCATGGCATGGGGGTAGAAGCTGTTCAGGGTGCTGTTGGTGCATCGGTACGGCTTTCCGTGCGGTAGCAGAGAGAATAGTCTATGACTTGGGTGGCTGGAGTAGTTAACCATTTTTAAGGCCTTCCTATGACACCACCTGGTATAGATGTCCTGGATGGCAGGGAGCTCGGCCCCAGTGATGTACTTGGCCTTATGCACTACCCTCTGTAGCGTCTTGCAGTCAAATGCCAAGCAGTTGCCATATCAAGCGGGGATGCAGCCAGTCAAGATGCTCTCAGTGGTGCAGCTGTATAACTTTTTGAGGATCTGAGGACCCATGGCAAATCTTTCCAGCCTCCTTTGGGGGAAGAGGCGTTGGTATGCCTAATTCACGACTGTGTTGGTGTTTGTGGACCATGTTAATTCCTTAGTGATGTGGACACTGAGGAACTTGAAGCTCTCAACCTGCTCCACTACAGCCCCTGGTACCACATTGTCAGGTTACTGACCTCCCTACAGGCTAATATAATATAATAATATATGCCATTTAGCAGACGCTTTTATCCAAAGCGACTTACAATCATGTGTGCATACATTCTACGTATGGGTGGTCCCGGAGATCGAACCCACTACCCTGGCGTTACAAGCGCCATGCTCTACCAACTGAGCTACACAGGACCAGGCTGTCTCTTCGTCATCGATGATCAGGCCTACCACCGTCAAGTCATCAGAAAAATTAATGATGGTGTTGAAGATGGAGAACAGTAGGGGACTAAGCACATATCCCTGACGGGCCCCCATGTTGAGGGTCAGCATTGCAGATGTGTTGTTGCCTACTCTCATAACCTAGAGACGGCCTGTGGGGGGGTCCGGTATCGATTTACAAAGGAGGTGTTCAGTCCCAGGGTCCTGAGATCAGTGATGATCTTTGAGGGCACTTTAGTGTTGAATGCTAAGTTGTAGTCGATGAACAGCATTCTCACAGATGTGTTCCTCTTGTCCACGTGTGAGAGGGCAGTGTGGAGTGCAATAAAGATTGCACTCCACACATCCCCTCTCCCTAAATTATGGGGTGGGTCCAGGGTGCCTGGGATGATGGTGTTGATGTGAGCCATGATCAGCCTTTCAAAGCATTTCATGGCAACAGATGTGAGTGCTACGGGGCGATAGTCATTTAGACAGGTTAGCTTGGCGTTCTGGGGCACAGGAACTATGGTGGTCTGCTTGAAACATGTAGGTTTCAAGCAGACCAGCGCATGTTCTGAGTACACGTCCTGGTAATCTCTCCCTGCGGATGTGTGAATGTTAACCTGTTTAAGGTCTTACTCACATCGGCAATGGAGAGCGAGATCACAAAGTCGTCTGGAACAGCTGGTGCTTTCTCATGCATGGTTCAGTGTTGCTTGCCTCAGCCGAGCATAGAAGGCATTAAGCTCGTCAGTGGGCAGTTCGCGGCTGGGTTTCCCTTTGTAATCCGAGATAGTTTGCAAACCCTGCCACATCCACGAGCATCAGAGCCGGCATAGTAGAATTTGATCTTAGTCCTGTATTTATGCTTTGCCTGTTTGATGGCTCGTCGGAGGTCGTTGCAGGATTTCTTATAAGCTTCTGAATTAGTGTATCGCATGAAAGCGGCAGCTCTAGCCGTTAGCTCAGTGCAGATGTTGCCTGTAATGGCTTCTGGGTGGGATATGTACGTACTATGTTGTCAATGCGCTTAATAATGAAGCCGGTAACTGATGTGGTAAACTCCTCAATATTATCGGATGAATCCTGGAACATATTCCAGTCTGTGCTAGCAAAACAGTCTTGTAGCTTAGCATCCACTCGAGACTTCCTTAGCATTAGAGATTACGCACCAGCTTTTCTTAACAAAGAGAAACACCCCTCTCCCTCATCTTTCCCGAGGCTGCCGACCAGTCTTGATGCATAGAAAAGTCAGCGATATGTATATTATCCATGTCCTTATCCATGACTCCATGAAATATAGAATATTACACTTCTTCATATAGTTATTTTTAGTTGAATGTGTGTGTACCAGCTTGTGTGTCGATTTTTGTTGACCTAACGGTAGGTAATGCCACATCAATCTAAATGTAGAACCTGGCACACCTTTCTCACTTGAGCTGAATGTTTTGTCACTTTACACTGCTTAATGGAAAACTGAGGATTTGCATGTCCGGTGCTCCCAATACAATTCCACTGTCAGTCCTTACCCCCAACAGAGCCTGGACAAAGACACCATTATATCTCAGTGAGTGAAGGTACAATGCCACTATAGTGACTCACCACAGCACCTGAAAGAGTGCAGAAAATTTAAATACCATTTACACGTTGAAAACGATAAACGTGTGCCTCAACCCCAGGAATTTGTATAGTAAATAGTCAGAAACAGTTTTCTTAATTTTACCATTCATGTTTTATTGTTTATGAGGAGCTTGTAAGAAATTACAAATATAGAAATGTAGCAAATACAAAACAATTCACATTTGAATGCCCTTTCACCTTCAACTAAAATCATAAACATTTGAAAAGGGATATGGCAACTTTAGTACACACAATTCGGTACGTATTTACAAAATACAGATAGCTACAAGTTCATACCAGTGTTACCCGTATCAATGATTACAGTGTGAAGTTTAAACTTTACTTTTAAAGTTTTAGTATTCATAGAAATAGAATATGCCTTTAACAAAATACAATCAAATCCTTCCATAAAAGTTTTTATTTTTTGATCTTGTAAAAATGTGCAGTTTTATGTCCAGTGTTAAGACAAGATCAACTTCACACATAAAATAGGAAGGAAAAAGTATAAATGCATTTATGTACAAGGCATCCATTGCTACAAAGAAGCTATTCCTCAGTAGGCGAGTTTGTGTCTGTACTGTATGTGCTGTATGTTGCCTTTATGGGTCTGAATGTGTCTAGGTCTGTGTCACACCAGTGTGGGCACCATGCCAGTGTTTGGGTGATGGGTGTAAGACAGGCTGACAGACGGGTGCAGGCCGGAGGGTGGGGAGAGGAAGTGAGGGGTGTGGCTGTAGGAGAGCTGTGACCCTGGACCCAGCGAGTAGGGGCCTCCGTGGTCATCGAGGGGGGGACCCTGTGATAGGTCAGGGTACTGCTCCAACATGGCACTCTTTTTGCCCTTCTTGTTCTTGTTGGACGCTTTACGGTTTCGTGTTTGGATACCGTCTTTCTTCATAGTAAGGGGTCTGTTGACCTGTCAAAAGAGAAGTGTACCTTAATTTCACATACATAAATTAGTACATTCTCTTTCTTATTAACCTGATACTGCTATACTACAGGGGGTAGATCAACAAAAAAAAACTCTATTGAGGTTCAAATTTAGGGTTGAAGTTCAAGTTTATGTTCAATGACTTGGGTTCAGAATCAGTAGCTTGGGGTTGTGTGGGGTTTTGCCGTTTCAATCACTGAGGAAGTGCTAGCTACAAATGGTAATAGTAGTTCTCTAGCTAATTGAGAACAGTCAATGTATCTTGTTCATTGACTCACGTTGTGCAGCTTGAAGTAGAGGCCACAGGCGTTGCACACAGGCTCACCCCTGGCGTTCCGTCTCCACAGCGTGGTGGTGCTGGTGTGACAGTTGGCACATTGAGTCCCGGCCCGCTTGCTGACAATCTGAAACAGAGAGAGAGAAAGATAAGTCAATTCTGTAGATTAAAGATGAGCTCCAATGTTTATCTGGATTCATTGTGTTTTTCGACCAATTGATTGGCATGTCAACACCATAGAATTTACAACGGATTATTATCACATCTTATGTGTGAAGTTGATCCTTATGCCATATCATACCAGTCTTTTCTTTGGTCGGATCAGGGGACGATTTTGGCCATTCATCTTATGGTAAAGCCCACAGGCGTTACACAGGTAGTGTCCTGTTCCATCTCGACGCCATAGAGGGGTGGCAGTGGCTCCACAGTTGACACACTCTCTGGCCTCTGCCACAAATCACAGACACACAAATAATTATCTGGAATCCCACAGGACGTTCAGAGGACAGAGTAAAATTACTTAGGTGGGATAGCATGGATATGATGCATGATGCTCACCTGGGGGAGACAGCCTCATTTTATTACGTAGTTTGGGGGAGTAGGAGGAGGGGCTCATCCATGCCCCTGGGGAGGAGTATAGGCCTGCCATTGTGTAGTCCTGTGGAGAGGTCATGTATGAGCTGTAGGGGCCCAGCATGTGTGAATGGGAGTGGGGAGATGGTGTGCACACACTCCCAGCAGCGGAAGTCAGATTCAGAAAACTGCTTCCACCACTTCCACCCAAAGGACTCAAGCGCTCGGCCTTCAGGGCCTCCTGAAGCCTGGGACTCTCCTTGCCATCCCTACCTGGAGAGGAGTACCCATCTCTGGAGGTGAACGAGGACGTGGCGCTGGAGGCATAAAGGGAGGTTGGGGTGTATGGGTGCAGAGGAGTCTTAGTGAAAGGATTGCTGGTCCAGGTAGAGGATGATGGGTTGTATGGAGAGCTCAGAGAGTGGCTGCCAGGGCCATCCAGCCATTGAAGGTTGCTCAGGAGAGAGGGCGAGGAGTACACCTGGCGAACTGTATGAGAGAGAAGCAGTAGAGGGGCACAGTTGTCAGGGGAGTCCCTGATTACAGAAACTGTACATTATTTTAAATTCAATATGAATTATTTCTATGAAAGGTCAACATAAATGTTTTAAAGTTATCTTATGTTTCTCGCTTCTGACCTGAGCCCTGTCTGTAGCCTGATGGAGCCCTGCTGTGGCTGTGGTTGGAGAAGTATGAGGGAAGGCTGGTGTAGTCAGTCTCGGGGTTGGAGAAGAAGGGCTCTCCCTCCTCTCCTGGAGGTAGTAAGCCAGGCTCTGAGGAGAAGCTGGCCAGGGGATCAGAGCTGAGCAGAGCCGGAGACACCCAGTGAGACTGTTCAGAGGAATCCTCCATTCTTACAGAGATAACCACTAACTCTGAAACAACAGAAAGGATTAGGAGAAACCAAATTATTCCTAGTTGGAACCTGATTAGGAGCTATAGCAACAACCAGACAGTACCAGCATCTCAGAAGGCTGATGTGAAGTGTTTACAAATACTGTTTTTTGTGAGGCTGCCATTTTAAAGAAACACATGTAACTTCAAGACATGAAGGTCACTCAACAGCAGCAGGTTTTCAAACTTCCCTTTCAAGGATCCTCATTTGACTGTGGCTGAAAGTAGACCCTAAAAATAAATAGGCCTATCTGTAACTACAAACAGTGAACAAACGTTTGCTTACAACCAATGACCTTTATAGGAATTCCTATTTAGGGCTCACAAGTGGGGCAGCAGTCTAAGGCACTGCATCTCTGTGCTAGAGTTGTCACTACAGACACCCTTGTTTGAATCCAGGCTGTATCACAACCAGCCGTGACTGGGAGTCCCATAGGGCGGCGCACAATTGGCCCAGCGTCGTCCGGGTTTGGCCGTTGTAGGCCGTCATTGTAAATAACAATTTGTTCTTAACTGACTTGCCTAGTTAAATAAAGGTTAAATGTCAAAACAGAACGTCAGTTCTAAGGAAAGCAAATCTAAATGTAATAATGAAATTGAAAAAAGTTCATTAGATGGCAATAATCTAGATGTTCAGCATTTAGATAATTTGATGTAGTTCAGTGACAATTTAGCATAACATAAAGTGCATAAGCCGAGTATAAATGAGTTTATTGTGTAGTGGAGGGTAAACGCAAATAAACACAGTTACCCCCCCCCTACAGTTTCAACACTTTTTGCCGAAAAAAACACTTAATGTATTGGAAGCGTTACTTTTTTCCCCATGACCGGCGATCACAGTTGTTTGCCCACCTATTTCCTTTTTTTACCACTACATCGTGATCACATTCACTGTAGTGGCTAATTGATTATATAATGTAACAGAGAGTGCTTCTAACCAAAACAAATGATACATCTATGGAAATAACAGAAGTAGTGTCTGCTCTGGAACACACCGTGCATGCTGTCAGTAGTAGAGACAATGTTGACCCATATCTTTATTAACTTGTGATAAGAGGAAAGAGGAGCCTGATAGGGTCTGATAGAGTCTGAGAAAATCAGATAGAGCACATTA
Source organism: Oncorhynchus gorbuscha (assembly GCF_021184085.1). NCBI lineage: Eukaryota > Metazoa > Chordata > Actinopteri > Salmoniformes > Salmonidae > Oncorhynchus > Oncorhynchus gorbuscha. The sequence continues at coordinate 48,702,810 of NC_060175.1, forward strand.
TTGTCATACTAAATATACCCAGCACCAGTGATGCGACGGAACACCAACCCTAATCTCATCTGATTAATAGAAATGTGTTGTCGCACAATTACTGCTGACTACCACCCGGCAGACCATACAAAACCACTGTCATGGAACTTCTCTGAATAACAAACAGTGCAGAATAAATCAATGCTATCACTGCAACAACAACAACAACAAAACTATTTCCTTAATAACCACGTTAGGAAAATAGTGACATTTCACTGTCATTTTGCAATGGAATTTACTCTCGTTTGTATACCAGCCATCATGGCAAAAATAATTAGACGTTACAAAAAAGTTGTAACGTAACATTTTTCTAATTAAAAAGTAAATTAATTAAATGAAAATGCTTGATAAATTCACATCCATGCACCATTTCTCCACAACACATACTGATAAGTATACTCTTGTCTGTGTAGAAATAATTCAACCTTCTACTCATTGACTGTAACTGTAGGATTACAGTTGTTGTTACCAAAATGTAAAATTATCTAAAGAGGTCATTGCCACTCACCATTACCATCTCACTTATGGTTGCAGCCAATCAAACAACTAATGGTCTGGAGTAATACAGAAGGCTAACTTCCACAGGTTTCAGGTAGACACCATTACACTTGTGATCCTCCACTATCATTCAGGCTGATATTGTGAACACTATTAGAAAAAAAGGTGCTATCTAGAACCTTTAAGGGTTCTTCGGCTTTCCCCAGAGGAGAACCCTTTGAACAACCCCTTCCTACATGTGGTTCTACATAGAACCCAAAATGGGGACCTCCTATGGGGACAGCCGAAGAACCCTATTAGAACCAGTTTTTTTTCTAAGAGTGTACAGTGGCACTGTAATGTGACAGAAACGCTGCACCTACCTGAGGTCCTTGTGAAGAGTGGATGTCAAAGGAGAGCAGAGGATGGCCGCAGTACAGGATACCCAGCTAGGTGAGAGATTGAGAGAACACACCGCCCTGAGGTTCCAGTGTCTGGATCTATGTCTGTGTGGGCAAATCGCCAGAAGAATAACTGAGGTCTTGTACCCCTGGAAAAAAATGACTGAGGTTAACGTTAGAAAGGGAGCGATGGGAGGGGTTAGGAAGAACTCTTTTGAAAGACACACCTCCTGGTCCTGCTATACCAAGAAACATCTCATTTGTCTGCTTGGGTAGACTCACTATAGTCAGCCACAACTACAAATGGTCAGTAAATATACCCAGAAACTCCTTATAATCATTATATACCTCTGTGTTATTGACAGGAATGGTAAACAGGAACTTTTTAACATTATTTGTATACGATTTATGTGAAGGAACTGTTGTATAAAAAAGGGGAGTTGACGGGTATTAAAATTACGTGTGTGTTAATGTGACTTGTTTCAGTTATATCTCGACCAATATCTTAGACTAGTAAGACTAGTCAGCATTTCACTGCCTCCATTAGACTTTTGCGCTTTGGAATCTCTTCTCAGTATTTGCTCCTGAATTACAATCTTTATTGAGTCATGCAGCCAGCTTACAGCAGGGACTGTTTTTGTCTGTTGATGGATATGCATACAATGCAGATAAGACCAGACACACATGGAAAAAGGAGAGGCGGGTATTTAAACAAAGCAAGTGAAAAATGCAAAGAATACATTTCTCTGTGGTTCAGCACAGCTTAGAGTGGAGGACAGTAATGCAAATCAGGAGAGGTGCTGCAATCATGGAGAGAGATATGGTCTGGACACAGGTAGGCTTCAGACAGGCCTCACTCTGTCACAGTCATTTGCTAGTCAAAGCATCCCCCACTTTCCTCCTCCTTTGTTCATTTACAGTTTTCAGGGAAATTAGGAGAGAGTTAGAGAGAAGTGAACCTTTTAATTGCACAAGAAACACGTCCTACTGTAGCTCACTGCCTGTAACTGTCTTTTTTGAAAGAAGAACAGACTTTACCTGAACAACTGCTGTATAATCCCTGTTCTATAATGGTGGTGAAAGAGAGCATTCAAATACACAATATTCAAATTTGAACAATACTGAGGAAATATACAGTGTTGATTGATGAATGAAGCATTAAATCCAAAGTCGTAGAGATCATTTTCAGCCTTATAGCTCACTCAACGAAAGGGAGAAACATTGAAGATGAGAGCGAGAGGATGAGGTGGTCCTGACTGTGGACAGCTGGGTTTGTGTGAGGAAAGGAGAGTGGTGGAGAGCGGTGGCGAGGGATGTGGCTGGTGGCACTCTGTCAGCGAGCTGCTTGTCTCTGATAAGAGGTTATCAAGATGAAAGGGGGAGGCCAGGAATTACACTGTCACCCAGTAAACACAGAGGAATAAAGGCACCTTGCAAAGCCATGCCACTCATAATACACATGTGTATGAGTGGGAAAAAAAAAAAAAAAAAAACATTTATACACACAAATATACATCTCTGTCTTTGCACTGGCATGCGCCGTAAAACACACACACACACACACACACACACACACACACACACACACACACACACACACACACACACACACACACACACACACACACACACACACACACACACACACACACACACACACACACACACACACACACACACACATAAATATATCTGAAACTGAAAAAGTATAACCTATATTATACAGTTAAGCAATTGTACCATAATAGAATTGGTTATACCATGATGATGGGGGGTGCAGGGGACACAGCGGGTGGCCATTGAGGTCAAACCTCCAATTCCCAAGAAACAGTCTTCTTTGTATGCAGTAGTCTTATCTTTACCACACAGAGGCTGCTGAGCCATTCTCAGACACGGGTATACACCCGGGACTACTGCCCCCCCTTCTCTCTTGCTAACTCTCAGACATGCTGTGTCTCTGTGTACATGAAGTGTGCGCTGTCAGAGAGAAATTGTCTCGGGCATCTACACAGTTATAACAGTAAAAACTGGGATTATTACACAAATCATTTAAAATGTATTACTAATGAAATCTTTACTCAACAATGGTCAATCACAAATTATAGGCTTGTACCACACCCCAACTGCCAGAAAACCCTGACACACCCCAACATATTTGTGTGTATAAAACTCTAAGCAAGGCTATTGTCAGCGCTTCATCTGATAAATACAAGATATGCGTCTTACACAGGCCCTGAAGGGCAAATCTTAGCAACAGCCATATTCACAGAGATATTAAGATATTTTATTGCAATACAAAAAAATATATAAATATGTGATTAAAATGTTTCACTGCCATCTTTGATTTTTTTGGTTGTAGTTCTCCAAGTTGTCATTATTATTCTAAATATAAAAATCAGAACAACAAATATTTGTTATACCGTTGCAAGTGCTTGAATCACCATAACATACCTTTACTGTCTAATTTGATCTTTCCTATTGGAAAAGATAAGATCTTTCCTATTTGATACTCTGGAAGCCCCCTTTTTTGTTTTTGTTTTAAAGATATTGTGATAATGATATCACATGATGAATGTATTTATCAAAGTAAGATCAAATCTTGAGTGTATAATATGATATGATATACCGTCTTGATTAATCATGGCATTGGTGATGATGGCGATGGTAACAATCACCACACCTTGGAACAGTGAGAGCTGATAGAACTCCTTCCAGAAATCCTTGTGTCGGCCCATATATAACATCATATGACGGACCACCCTCTGGTGAAGGAACTGTTTCATTGGCTGAGGGTCTTTCATTTCAAGTCGTCTTCACTCGATGGTTAATTGGCTTCATTCACTTTCATGTAATTGGCGCCGTCGTTGAAGCACTTGCCAAGGCGCCAGGCTTCTTTCTAGCAGCTTTATGCACTGGGATGGGATTTAAATGCAAGATTTAAATCTTCAAAAATGTAACGTCCATTGAAAGAAACTTCAGTACAAATTGTTCAAGTCAATAACCAGCTGAATAAATGTGGGCAAAAAAGGACGAAAATTGTGTTTCGAATTGGGGTTGTGCGCACTGCCAGGAATAGGTTTTACTTCGTGTTGCCCTCTGATAAGAAACAAAGACAAACGTGAGATAAAATCTATAACATATATCTATAATTACCTCAGATATTCGATTTCTTAAGTCATTTAACCAAAGTTGTTGCCATTGTTGAATATGTTTACAGAAAGTGATGGGACATAACATAGCTGGTAAATTAAGACAGGGAAAGTCTGAACTCATTACGGAATTGGGCAAACCTAAACCTCGGCAATTCTGCATAAGTCCGAAAAACAATATTAAGACAATGCTGGCCTATGTAGGTTTGTCATTATTTATAGTTGCCATATGTGCCCCTTAATGCGACTTTTCTCTGGAAAGGAGCTTGGAAAGGGTAGATCACTTTCTCTTTGGGAATCCCCTCCTTTTTTTCTGAGACGCAACATAGGGTCAAATTATGCTACTGTAAAAAAAAACTTTAAAAAACGGTGTCAAATTACTATAAAGTTCATAGTTATTCTACAAGGTATTGTTTGTGATAGCACAGTATCAAATAACGTTCATATCACAAATGTAATTCATCAATGATAATTGCATCCATATCACTGTTCTGTAAAGTGAACTGTCATATAATTTTGTGTGTGACACAGTCCCAAAATGAAATGAAAGGGGAACTCAGTGTGTGCTCAGGGTGGGGAAATCCTTCTTCATGAACAGATACAGTATGTAAATTATTTCTTCACTAACATGTACCTAGCAACCACTGGGACTGACTTTCTCACCAAAGAAGTGAGCCTAGAGGGAAGTGCAGTCATTCTGCAGGTTGTTTGTGGTACTTACTATCTTAATTATGTTCAATCTGTCCCAACACATTAAATAATTGAACAGCTGCTGACCGTGGCTGCTAGTGTCTTTTCTCAGCTCATAACAAGACTCATATTAGTCTTCATTCAGATCTGGGACACTGCTGCGGTAGAGAGTTTACAGTCGCTGGGTAAGCCCCTGTATAGGGGCTTTCACTGTTGCCTAACTATGTTTAACATCACGTCAGAGACCTCTTTCTCTGCTCTGGAGGTTTGGAGAAAAGAGTGACCTGACTGACTTTCCATTCATTGTGATACGTAACAAGACTGAGCAACAAATGTGATGTTAGTCACTAAACATTAGGGTACATCTTAATGATTTTCTGTGTTTTTTCCTAATTTTCTCCACTCCTGTGTCGACACTGATCTGATAACACAAGATAGGTGAAACATAGTAGCGGTGGCCCTGACCCAAGGCTAACCTACCAGATATTTGCCTTCACTATAATAATAATATATGCCATTTAGCAGACGCTTTTATCCAAAGCGATACACACACACACTGAAGAAGGTTGACACTGAAACATGTCTGACTTCACTAGATATTACTTGAGTTATTTCACAATAGTGGAGGTGGAGGAAGATGAGAGGAAGCTACTGCATTGTTAGTGGAAATGTCCTCAGCCTGATCTCTGTAACCATTAAAAATAGCTATCTGTCCAAAACAAGCTAGCCAATTGGCTTTTTCTTTCTTGTAGATGTGCCGGAAGCAAGCTGTGCTGTGAAGAGATACAGTTGAAGTCGGAAGTTTACATACACTTATGTTGGAGTCATTAAAACTCGTTTTTTTCAACCACTCCACAAATTTCTTGTAGACAAACAATAGTTTTTACAAGTCTGTTAGGACATCTACTTTGTGCATGACACAATACAATTTTCCAACAATTGTTTACAGGCAGATTATTTCACTTATAATTCACTGTATCACAATTGCAGTGGGTCAGATGTTTACATACACTAAGTTGACTGTGCTTTTAAACAGCTTGGAAAATTCCAGAAAATGTCATGGCTTTAGAAGCTTCTGATAGGCTAATTGACATCATTTGAGTCAATTGGAGGTGGACCTGTGCATGTATTTCAAGGCCTACCTTCAAACTCACTGCCTCTTTGCTTGACATCATGGGAAAATCAAAAGAAATCAGTCAAGACCTCGGAAAAACATTTGCAGAGCTCCACAAGTCTGGTTCATCCTTGGGAGAAATTTCCAAACGCCTGAAGATACCACGTTCATCTGTACAAAAAAATAGTACGCAAGTATAAACATCATGGGACCACACAGCCGTCATACCACTCAGGAAGGAGACGCGTTCTCTCTCCTAGAGTTGAACATTTTTGGTGCGAAAAGTGCAAATCAATCCCAGAACAACAGCAAATTACCTTGTGAAGATCCTGGAGGATGCAGGTACAAAGGTATCTATATCCACAGTAAAACAAGTCCTATATCGAGATAACCTGAAAGGCCGCTCAGCAAGGAAGAAGCCACTGCTCCAAAACCGCCATATAAAAGCCAGACTACAGTTTGCAACTGCACATGGAGAATAAGATCATATTTTTGGAGAAATGTCCTCTGGTCTGATGAAACAAAAATGGCCATAATAGCCATAAAGACCATCGTTATGTTTGGAGTAAAAACGGGAAGGCTTGCAAGCCGAATAATACCATCCCAACGGTGAAGCACGGGGGTGGCAGCATCATGTTGTGGGAGTGCTTTGCTGCAGGAGGGACTGGTGCACTTCACAAAATAGATGGCATCATGAGGAAAATTATGTGGATATATTGAAGCACCATCTGAAGACATCGGTCAGGAAGTTAAAGCTTGGTCGCAAATGGACAATGAATTTTTACTTGGATTAAATCTCAGGAATTGTAAAAATAAAAAATAAATAAAACAGAGTTTAAATGTATTTGGCTAAGGTGTATGTAAACTTCCGACTTCAACTGTAGGTGCACAGTACTGTGAGGGAAGAGCTAAGGGGGACATTGATGTGGCAAAGCCCTTTTCAAATGCAGCCAGGACAGCTTTACAACAGGTGAGCGAGTCAGCGTTAGGTCTCTTTGGGGCTTGCAGTTGTGAAAGTGATGAAGACTGCAACCACTAAGACAGGTGTTTATTCAGTAGTTTATTATCCAAACTATGGCATAAAAAAATGTATCCAACTTTGAATCACTGTGCTAGTGTATCAAACTATCCCACAATGACTGGAAATAATGTGATGTTTAACATGTTTATTTTGATGTTAAAAGATACATTACTCCCTACAGTACAAAAAACACACATCGGAAAATACAGGACAATTCCAGACAACCTGCAAACAGCTGGAAGAAACTCACAAGTGTCAGTGCTAAGACCAGCACCTGCCCCACTGTGGGAGGTAAAGTTCTGAAAGAACTCGGCACTGTGCAAAAATAGTGACCCGGTAAAGGTACTGTGGAAGAAAAGGACACATTTGTATACCACATGAAGGGAACAAACTCATTAAATGTAAAAACTTTTTTTTTTTTTTTATCCTTCAGCTTATGGTCAAACTTAAGGCTTTTACTACTAAAATACACTGGTTGCATGCATGTCTACCTTTGCTCAACAGACACTGACACGTACAAAATCATGGATGTATATGAAACAGTTGTTTCATTATAGAAATAAATCAGGATAATCTGGAGACTAAGGTGATGCCCAGAGAAGAAATTAAACCAAGATGCAAGTACTACAATCTCAAGAGGTAACACATTCTCCCCTGACTTCACTTGTTCTCTGGTCATTTCAGTACAGTCATGTCCACTCCAAGATTTCCCTCTTTATAAAACTCTGTGTGATTTATCCTGAAGACAAATTTATCGGTAATGAACCTTGCTGTGTTTCAGACTTGCAAATCTGTTAAATAAATGCAAGTCATAGCAATTGAATCAGGGATAGTTTCTTTTACAAGTCTAGACACAAAAGGCAAGTGAGAGATGACCAACATGTAAAAACATTTTGGTACAGGTAATTATATAAAAATGCCAAGATGTTACTTTATTCTTGCTCTGGAACAACTAATTTACAAGCGAGTCCAAACTCTGGCTATGCTTCTTCCTTCCCACCAAAACATCCCAATTTAAAAGGTATACTTTTCACAATTAACTTGCACACCTCACCTCTATAGTTGTTCAAATAAGAGCCTAAAAAGACATGTAAATTGGATTTGGTGGTTCCTAACAGTTTAAGGAAAGAAAATCTACCACTATAATTTTTCTGTCTAACACAAGGATCACCAACTCGATTAAGCCGCAGGCCGAATTTTTTTCTTGAGTGGTTGGTCGCGAGGCCGGAATATAATTACAAAAAATGTGTAGACTGCAAATTGACCGAAAGAAGCCCAACCAGATATGACTAAAACAATAATTTCAAACCTTGCTACATGTGTATACAATCACATCTCTATTATGCATGAAAATACTTCGGAACTGATTTCCTAAATTAAAAACCACTCGGAGCGGATTTCCTGATGTTTTTACAGTATTATGTCCAACAACAAAAATATACTCTTTTTTTGTGGGGGGGGCTAAACATGGGCCGGGCCGCCAGGTAAGGATACCCGTTCTAAAATATATGTGCGGGGAAGGAGTATGACAACGGATCAGATTTTTCTTCATTAATTTTCCATGTTTGGCATACACACAGTGATACAAGCATTGAAAGATGTGGTAAACAAAGTAAAAGCACTCCTCTCCCTGGGTCTGTTTCAAATTCCCTTCAGTCCTATTACATCTGGGGACCTAGTCAGAACAAATACAAAAGTCTTTATTTTTCATACCCTCTGATACAACATACAACTGATCGAACCAGGATTTAAAAATATAGTGGCTACTTCAGCACTGCCACCCGTCTTCCCACCAACACTTGAAAACAATGGAGACGAACAATAGTAAACACACAACAAAATAAAGGAGTTGACGTTTTAAAAATGCAGTGACAATGAAAAGCTTAAAAAAATACAAAAATAAACTACACAAATATCTTCTGCATCAGTGCTTGCTAATTTCTGGGGAAGATTTTTGCAAGATGTGTGTGTATGCTGCAAGTTTCAGTCCTAGAAAAGTCGGTCTCACTACATGTTTTCCTTCGTCATTCGATTCGTTGTCCTCTTCATAGCATCAGACCTCAGTTCTCATCTCAGGGGAAAAGCACACGGATGAGATTACTAGGAGACTGGAATCCAGTATGATATCAGAATCGATTGGTTTCTTAAATTAAGCACATTTCTCCTTGAGGGAAAAATCACCCCTTTTGTTTGTTTTCTCCATTTTGATTGTTCCTCCCATCTAAACTAACACCACCACTGCCTCTTGTTCAGCACATCCTCAAACTGTACATCAGCTCGTGTAGTCTCACTACAGCCCCCTCCCCACCAAAAAAAGAACATTAAGCTCAAGCCGGCTCACAGCTTGTGAAGCTGTAAATGTTTCTCTACAATTGCTGAACTACTGAATGTAGCCAAAAAGATGTATAATAAAAGTAGCTAGAGAGAGAAAAAAATAAAAAAAGTTCTGAAGTAAAATCTATAACGTGCTTTTTTAAATGTGTTGCTCCAGAAATAGTGGGACAAATAGAAAAAGGGTCTTGTCTACAGAACCATATCTCTTATTGACTTCCATCTAGGGTTTCTGCTGCCATTTTGTTTATGTTGCTGGCTGGATGAAGGTTAACTTGAGAATGGGGTGAAGTCAGGATGAGGATGGAGGAATCAGTCTTCCTGGTCAAAAAGGACAGTGGGGGGTGTCATCTGTGCAATCTCACGGGTCAGTTCTTGCTTTCTTTTGACCAGCAGCCTTACTGCAGGGGCAGACAGAAAGCAAAACATTTATTGAAAATAATTTGCCATTGTTGAGGAGAATATTCATCCACAACCAGTTAGTGATGATAATGTGTGGGGAATGTAGGCTAGATTAGATGGAACCAGGTACTTACGCATCAGGCGAGGAAACTGGTCTTTTTGGGGCAAGTTTTGCCGAGGCTCCATCTTTGCTGGACTCTAAAAAGGGGAAAATACATTAAAGAGAAACCGTACTTACAGACTTAAAAGCAAGTGCAACCATAATTATAGAGACGCTGCTCCATTTTGCTGAACAGCAGATTTTAAATGAAAGTTTACCCACCTTGCAGCCATCGGACTTGTGTGGCAGGGCCGTAACCCTTCTCGTTGCGCGCAGCTATGCGGAAGATGATGGCGGGCTTGGTGGTGTAGTCTATGTGGGCATTGGAGAGGCTGGAGGACTGCACCAAGCAGGAGGGGTTGGGCCCACAGTACACCCGCATGAAGGCCAGCTGGGCTGGGGTGGAGGCTTTGGGCTCAGCTGTCTGGGTGCTCTGGATGGCCAGGTACACAGAGTACTCAATGATCTTCCCTGATGTCACAGAGGGAGGCTCCCAGGTGAGGTGGGCACCATCTGGGCTCTGAGAGGGAAAGATGGAACCGTTGTTTTTTTAATTAAATTTTTAAAATTTTACCTTTATTTAACCAGGCAAGTCAGTTAAGAACATATTCTTATTTTCAATGACGGCCTGGGAACAGTGAGTTAACTGCCTGTTCAGGGGCAGAACAACAGATTTGTACCTTGTCAGCTCGGGGGTTTGAACTCGCAACCTTCCGGTTACTAGTCCAACACTCTAACCACTAGGCTACGCTGCCGCCCCTAGGCTAATGCAAGACCAGCAGAAAAACAATCCATATTCCATCAAGACTAGAAAAACTACAACCTCTGATTATTTGTCAAGGATAACATAAAACAGTAATTGTTCCGTTTTTAGTTTTACCTTGCTGATTTTGATGGCACAAGGTGCTCCAGGGAAGCCTGGTAAACAGGTCTTAAAAGCAGATATCTCTGAGAAGAAACCACGACCACAAGCGTTGATACCAGCGACACGGAACTTGTAGGCTGTGCCAGGCTGCAGCTCCATTTTCTTCATCTGGTTATGGTCTGGGATGGCACCCGAGTCATCCTACAACACACACATCGTTAGTGCTGCACTGAACTCTGATCTCAAAGCCATAAACGGCATGAATCCAGCTTTGAGGCTTACCTCCACTTGAGAATCGTCCTCTGGGATGAAGTGCGTAACCACCATGTTTGTCACCTTGACGATGCCAACGTCAAACCACTGGTTCTCTTTTTTTACAAGAGTCTTGATAGGGGCTGGTTGAGGGTTTAGCTTCTGTATATTTCCGCAACATAAAAAGGGAATTAAAGCATGTTGTGCCATTCAACATTCCTCTCAAATTGTGATCACAGGCAGGACATTATGGGTACTCACCCCACCCTCAATGCCATTGGCCACCTCTGCTACAGCAGCTTGTAGCTTGGCTGGACTGGCAACAGAAAATGTGCTTGAGGGGGCCAGGGCTGCAAGGGGACAATAGGGAGAAGTCAATTTAAGACCTAGAGAAACTATTAGTAAGAACAAAGAATTACACTCCTAAAAGAGAATTTAAAGAAATACTCACTCTCAGTGGATGTGCGCGGCAGCAGTGATGCCACAGCGCTGGAGACAGCTGCAGCCATCTCGGGGTGTCCGTTGTTCTCAGACGCAGGGTCGTTGAGGCTGTCTGCGGGGGCAAGGCCCTCAGTGGGTAGGGCCTGGGCATTTCCTTGCTGCTGGGCCAGAGCCTGGGCCTGAGCCTCCTGGAGCTGGTGCTGCTGCTGGACCAGGGCTGCCAACTCCTGCTGGGTCAGGACGATGGGGATTGTGATGGCCTGCTGTCCGGTCGAGCCAGAATCACCCTCGTCTATACATGCAGGGGAACGCAGTTTGATTGTGAGATTGTTACAGTTGGGGAGCGGTTGTCTTCACACACATTTAAAGTATTTTGAGATTAATCCATTTATCATCTACCAACAATTGCCTGGTAATACACTGCCAATCTGAGGGCCATACTTACTCATGACTGCCTGCTGTGCTGCCTGGAGGACTGCCTGAATGGCCAGGGCCTGGGCCTCCTCTGTGGCTGCAGCCTGCGCCGCTGCCTCCGCCGCTGCGGTCACAGCCAGCTCCTCTGCAGACAGACCTGTCCCTATCTGTCCCTCTGACAGCTCTGGGGACAGCCCAGTCTCCATAACGGCCTCTCCCCCCTCCGTGGCCGCGTCTGTCTGCATGGGCTCTTCTGTGGAACCCGCAGCACCCTCAGCGATCGACAAAATGGACTGGAGATAAAAAGGGTAGAAATTAATGAGTGCAAATTCTCAAAATGGACAAGATGAATCAATTATTTCCATACATTATTGATTTTGGGCATTAGTTGCTGATAATTTGCCTAACCATGCCAGTGAGTAATTCTGAACTAAATTCTTAGCATAACAATTGTGCAATTGCTAGTGTATCAGTAGAGTATAGACTGTCAAAGCATTGTTAGTTCAGTTAGGGGTTTCTTTACAGGTACTGAGGGCCCCGGGGCTGGTGTGGATTGAGTCACAGTAGTGATGGCTCTGCTCTGGATGGTGGCTGGGGTTGTTTCTGATGCAGTGGTGGAAGGAGTTTCTGTACTGCTGGTGGCACTGTCTGCTCCATCTGCTGTAGGAAACACATGACATTAAATATAGCCCTAAACATTAAAATAAAACCATTTAAAAAAACAGTATCTATTCTAACGATATACCTGTGGCAGTAGTTGCCGTGTTGGTGGTGCCAGTCTCGTGGGTTTCACAGGGGGGGTTGGAACACACCCTCTGCGCCGTCCCCGTCTGGTTTCCGGCCATGTTTGAGCTGGCCTGGGACGGGGTGCTGGTGGTCCCAGTTTCGTGAGTCTCGCAGGGTGGGTTTGAGCACACCCTCTGTACAGTGCCAGTCTGCCCATTACCCATGCTGGACAAGGACTGAGTGGTAGTGTTGGTTGTGCCTGTTTCATGTGTCTCGCAGGGTGGGTTTAAGCACATCGTAGAGCCCACGGCTGGCTTGGGACTCTGCACAGTTCCGGTTTGGGCTGAGCCCATGTCGGAGCATGCCGTGGTGGGGGTGAATGTGGTGCCGGTGCTCAGGTTCTCTGGTCCCTGGTTGCCTGTGGCGTTTCCCGGGGAAGAAGAGGTGGTCGTCTGAGGAGGAGAGGACAGAGATGGGGGGTGAGAAGATGAGCTACCCTGGACAGTGTCCATTTGGTTAGACCCCATGATGGAGTGGGTGATGGTTGAGGTGTTAGTGGTGCCCATCTCGTGGGTCTCTGATGGAGGGCTTGTACACACCTTCATTGCCCCGCCCATGTTGGTGGAGGCGGTCGTTGTGGTGTTGGTGGTGCCCGTCTCATGGGTCTCACAGGGGGGGTTGGAGCAGACCCTCTGCACCCCACCTATATCGGAGGAGGCTGTGGTTGCGGTGTTGGTGGTTCCTGTTTCGTGGGTCTCACAGGGGGGGTTGGAGCAGACCATGGTGACAGTGCCAGGGACATCCCCGACCTCAGTGGAAGAAGGCTGCTCAGAGGTGGGGGAGGCCAGGAAGGACACAGGCAGGTCCTGCACTGGCTGGGCCTCAACCCCGCTGGGGGTGGTGATGAGAGTCACCTGGGTAGGCTGGTTTGCTGACTGCAATGAGAGCACATCAGTTATTGATTCTGATTGAGAAAACCCAATCAAAAAGTTCTCCACATTGTACAGCATGACATTTCATGTCCCAATTCTCAAGAACATAATTGGAGCTATAGCTACATATCTGTATTAAAGAATAGCACAGTCAGCTTACCATGGTGGAAGCGGAAAGGGTAGTAGCTGTGGTCAGACTGGTCTGGGCTGCTGACACAGTGATGGCAGTGGGGTTGATAACTTGGCTGGACAGGGTGGCGATGGTGCCAAGGGTGGTGATTGGAGTTGCCAGAGAGGCATTGGCACTGGCTACAATGCTCCCTGCCAGACTGGAGGAGGCCGTCCCTGTGACAGTCCCCAGGGTGGTGACACCTAGGGGAACGAACAAAGTACTAACTGAACAAGGGGCAGACAGCTGGAACTATGCGTGATTTTGTTTTTAGCCGCATACTTATAAATTGAACAGACAGCACCTGTTAATAATTATGAAAATGTTATCCATACCAGTTGTTCCCTTGACGACCAGTGTAGTTATATTGGGCTTGACAGAAGACATCGTGACCGGGGTGACAAGTCTGACTCCACCCATGGGTACAGTGCGCAGAATGGTGCCAGGTTGGCCCGGGGCTCCCTTCAAAACCACCTATAAAAACCAAGGGGGAGGTAAAATAATATAATTGAGAAGCTAGGGGGCACTATTACACTCTTCCACTGGGGCAAGACATTTGATACAGCTATTGGTAGCACTAATCATCAGAGAAGATTCAAATATAGTCCCCAGAGGTATGCATGCATTTCAACTGCTCCAAACATTGCTGTACTTAGCCGTATGATATTTATCAAATGTAACTAAATATAAAATGCCATGTGACATTTAAAAGTTAAAAAAGGCACCAATGTCAAAACTGAAACATCTCAAATTGTTTCACATAGCCTATAAATATTATGCATAAACATACATATTCTACAAGAGGTTGTAAGGGTCATAATTTCTGTGAGGTACCTGTGTCAGCCCTTGCTGGCCAGTTGCAGTGCCAAGCTTGGGCATGGTAGTGATGATTTTGCCTGGAGTGCCAGTGGTCATCATCTTGGTGCTGATGATGGTATAGGGCGTCTTCCCTGTGCTGCTGGTCACTGTTAGCAATAAAACAAACTGTCAGCATACGGTCCTCTTGTATTGTGCTGAATTGTCCCTGAAACATGAAGCCAGTGGGTTCTGACCTGTGGCTCCAGGCTGGGTCATAATAGCAGACATAGGGATGGTCTTGATGATGGTGGTACCCTGTTTGGTTATGGTGGGTGACATGCCGCTGATGTTCAGGATGGTGGGTTTGTTCCCGGTTCCTCCCGCCTGGGATGTGGTGATGATGGTGGTGGGCTTGCCGTCCGCTGAGGTCACCAGCTTCAGTATGGTGCCGGCAGGGAGAGAACCCTTGGTCTACGGGAGACAAAGTGGATTATGAACATGATCAACTGAAAGCAGGCGGAGCCTGCCCATGGAGTTTTAACTACCTCCTTCTCCTGCTCTCATGCAGATAGCTGACCTGTATGAGCTGTGTGAGAGGGTTAGTGGAAGCCTGGCCTGTAACAGCCGATGTCTGCACTGGCTTGGTTTGTACCACAGACATCATCTTGCCAAGGTTGGAGATCTGCTGACATAGGAGAGAGACTCAAGTTTATGAGTCACCAGAAAACATCACAGTATTTGGCGCCAGGAGATCAGTGTCATGTGGACAACTGAACGGAGTACGGCTGAGCTGTGAGTACAGCCAATCTAACTGACCCCCTGCAGATCTATGAACTCAAGCTGTTCCTTATCTTGGAGGTTTCCACAGCCACATCATCTATCACGGGTTCATGCCTAGGCCATATAAGATTCATCTGATACGTGTGGGGGACAACAACAAAAAAACTAGCCAAAGTGTGAAACTATTTCTCAGTTCACAGCATGCATATCAAATTCTTAAGGAGCGAGATCTTGTATAAGGAGACATTTCTCAACCTTCTGCCTGTATTCCCTCCCCTCCGTGTCCTGTAAGACTGTCTAGTTCTCTCACCAAAGTGCCGCTGCCTCCCATTGTGAGGGGGCTCTTGACCAGGGTGATGGTCTTGGTGACTCCTCCCACCATGGTGGTAACCACCTGGTGTTGCTGGGCTACGGTAACCGTGCCCGACTTGTGCACAGTGATGATAGGTCTGTTGGGCGAGTTGGGTGACGATACGGTCGCTGTGCCCACCTGAGCTGCAGCCGTCTTCAGCATGCGAGTGGCTGGGTTACTAACCTGGAAGTATAAAATACAAACTGTGTTAAGGGTGTAAATTCTAAACTGGGCCATGACAGAGACTACCTGACAAACCCATACATTCTGCCATTGAGTTTCATTTATTTTTGTACAGACTGATATTTGATGAGTCTTACCATGAGAGGGTCTTACCATGAGAGGAGATGCCATTTTGACTGTGGTGGAGCCAGCCATGGTTTTGACAAGGGTGGCACCTGCTGGAATGTTGAGTACAGTGCTTGAAGAGGGTGGGATCTTCTGTGTGGCTGCTGCAGCTGCAGCCAAAGCTGCCATGCCACTCATCGGAGGGCTGCTGCAGACTGGCTAAAAGGAAAACAAACAGTCCTGAGTGAGACAATACTCTTGGCATTACTCTCGAGACAACTTTTTATCCTTGAATAACAAAACCATTTCACAATTGTCCATACTGTTCCTTGGGCGGTCTGGGCAGGAACAACCATGCGAACTCCTGGAAGAAGTGTGACTGGGGATTTCCCAGCCTGGTTGGGTCGCACAGTGACAAGGAGGTACCCGTGCCAGACGGAGGCGCTGCAACCTTCAAGATAGCTGTCAAAACAACAGAAAACCTGCTCAGTATATAGAGCCTTCGAGGTCTGCTTTTTACATACCATTTGGTATACGGTTATCAAAATACAATGGGCTGTAAAGATGAACAATGAAAACTGTGACAATAGTCCATAAAATGGTACAAACAACCTCCACTTAACAAGTAGGACATCCATGGTTTTACCTGGCCCATGAGCTGTGGAGGCAGCCAGCGGGCTTCTGGGAATGTTGGGAAGGATTGTAGGAGAAGAAGCCTGGGGCACAATAGTGATACCTGTGTGTGGTAGGTTCTGAGCAGAGGGAGCAGCTGTGGCTGGGCCCTTAGGCAAGTTCCCTTGCAGAGAGGTGGCGGCATTGAGGGCCGGCGAGGTCACAGCAGTGGCAGCAGGAATGTCGTACTTTTGTAGCTGCAGCAGATAGGTGTCTGCAGTGGACACAGCGCCCCAGCTTACCTCCAGGGAGTTGGTGTTGGCACGGACTAGCTGCACTCTCGAGGGAGCGTGTGGCCTCTCTGTAACAAAAACATAAAATGGTCACATATCTTATAAGTAATCAACAGAAGCAGAGAAAGCCTCACCAAGAGCACAGTTGAGCAAATACTGTGGGCTTACTTTACCAGAGTAAAATAGCAAATAGGAGTTGACTCACCTGTTTCAAGGTACCAGAGGTCTTTACAGCAGACTTGGTTGTTCCATGCTTTACGGTAACCGTCACGGCCACTCCAGACATACAACCTAGAGTTGATGGCCACCGAGCAATGTCCTGCCCGGGCCCTTGGGATATTGTCCTCCAGAGTATCCATCACCACTGATTCCCAGGCCATGGAGTCTGGGGTAAAAAAGAAACATGAGGTTTACATTAGATTTTTTTGACAGTAATATAACTTGACCACCAGGTGACACTGCCATTTACCAATGAATGTTCACCCAGACTGAGTTTGTTGGAGTCGATCAATTCATAATCCACAAATCAAATCTAGAGAAACAATCAGTGTGTAAGGTTTAATGCAAGTAGTAGCACCAATAACTGAAAACGGAGAGACGAACCAAGATTTAGGCAGGCCAGTGTGTTTGTGCACTTCCATTCCTTCTCATGTGTGGCCACCTTCACATCATCCATAACCAGGGGAACCCACCCCCCAAACACAAACATCCTACAATGAGGTAGACAAAGAGATGAGAATCAAGCAGACATCAAAAATAGGCTTACTGCTGAGAGATTTAACCAATTGTTATTCCAGAGATCTAAATGATCATAATATAATTTCAACAGGTATTCAGGGAGATCTCACTTGTTTGTGATGGTGGTGGCAGAGTGAAGACTCCTGGGCAGAGGTGCTGTGCCATTCACTGATGGCTTAGTCCAGGTCAGGGTGTCTGCAGACAGAGCAGGATAATTTAGATAATACACAGACTAGACTGATTTATGCAAATAAGAGACAAAGAGTGATTATATACAATAATATGGTAATACTGTTAACTCAGGAGCCTACCGATGTCAAGTGTCCATAGATCTCCCAGACGACAGCCACTCATCCCTCCATAGATGATCAGGCGAGATTTCTTGCTGTCCTTTTCTGTGTACACTACGGCAGTGTGGCTCTCGCGAGGAGGTGGCAAAACACCATAAGTAATTGGTATATCCCAGCCCACAACACTGGAGCCAGCACGAAGCTCCAGCGTGTACAGATCATTCAGGTATCTAAGTTACAAAATAGAGATTTCAGTCAGAAAGTATTTCGAATTGCTTACTACAAAATCTCTGTTTGCTTCCATTCCACAGCATAATTTATCCGTATACCCCACTGGTCACATTTCACATCTCCTTCTTAAGGCATCCGTACCTGGGGATGTTGTTTTTGGGGTCCTCGCTGTCATTAGCCAGTCCTCCAAACAAGTAGCACTTGTTACCCACCAGCGAGAAACTGTGGCCAAGTCGAGGACAGGGAGGTGGGCCATTTTTGGGAGTCTTAGCTTTCAACTTTTTCCATTCCCATCTGCTGGCCTGAACAAAAATAAAGCATATGCAAAAGATTATCATCATGCTTGCTGTAATCCATTAATCATAATCTATTTAGAAGTACTTAAAGACAGCCATTGTCCCCTGGCTTTAGCTCTACCAATGTTATAGCAAGAATGTGGTGTAAGCATTCCATTACCTGTAGCTCATAGAGATCATTGCTGTATTTTCCATATTCCACCATTCCACCAAACACCAGAAGCCGGGTGCCATCACAAACAAAACCATATGCAGCACATCCAGGGGGAATATCACCACGAACCGCAGGGATAAACCATTGGTTTGTTGCTAGATTAAATAAATAGAGGTTAGTCAGATAGACAGATAGACATTGTTGGGTGGTCAAGTGCTGGGTAGGCCTATGATGTGAAGCAAATGCTCTTTTGAGTAAATATTTACTCAAGCATGTTCCAAGCATCTCTGACAAATGTAGCCTGCATCTTCTTGTTTCTTGAAACTTTCTCATGAGAAGTGTATGTTCTATGCATTGTAATATTATCTGCATAACCCAAAGTTTAAAAACATCAACTGACATTTCAACTGTGTAACGTCATTGCGCTCTCAAAAACGTAACATATAATAATAATAATTTAACACTTATAACTGTGCATGTTGACTACATAAGTGCTTCTTTGGAACAAACTGTTGAACTAACTACATTTGTAACTCGGGACAATATCAGTACAGTAAAGTGAACAGAAATTGAGTGCATCCAATAATTGAGTGTTCAAAACAGTGCTCCTGTCGTCCATTTTATTTTAGCGCGCCATTTTCATTTGTGCGCTTTCCGTTCTTTGCCACCAGGCGGCGACAGTTTGTCAGGTAATGTCAGACTACATTTCTCTAAATCTGATCTTCAGCACACTACACAAAACAGGCTGCTGACAACAGCGGGCGAATGCAACATATAGAGGGGCCATCGGATTAGAAGAAAAAAAGTATAGTAGAATGACGCATCTCCTACAGTAATTGCTAATATCAAATAAATTATATTATGGAGAGTTGGCAATATGCAGATTCGGCTGCATGGTGAAGTTATCGTACCTGTGTTGTAGACATGCAACTCATCCACAATTCCTTCATTTCCTCCTCCAAAAACAACCATCAATTCCTTTATAGCAACGGCTCTGTGACCATGTCTGGGCCGAGGGACAGGGCCAGACCATCCCAGTACCCGCTTCCATCGTGGCTGTAGAGCTGAACCAGTCATGTCCTCTTCAGGAAAAAAAAATAGTTGTTTAAACAAAAAAACGAGAACTCCAAAGCAAGATTGATGACAAGTTCTGATCAAGTCTATTGATACTTGCGAAGTGAGGACAAAACTATGACAAATTGTGCAGAGTGAAAACTGCAGGTGCAATCGAATGTTGGGCCCAAACCCGATGCATTGATAGCGTGCATTTGAAAAAAATAATATTGTAATTGTAAACTCCAGGGAAGTCGCCATTTTCCTGACGTTTCGCAAAAAGCCGGCAATTATAATAATTAATTATGATACACCTAATAGCTACTCACTCTAAAGATACAATGTATTCGACATCACAACTCAAAGCATATAAGTTATATTGTGCGCCCTTAGAATTTTTTTATGTGTTTGCATCTTGCAGTTAAAGCTTTGAAGCAACCCTAAAGTGCCACTATGGGAGCCGCCATCTTGTATAACAACCAAACAAACCTCCGCCAGTCTGAAAAATGGCGGAATAGAAGACAAATGAAAGACATAGGTGTGTTAAATTAAGCTTTAACCTACTGCTTCAACAAGCAGGTGTACTAGCCATATCCCACTACAGTCATATTACTAAATATGTGGATCAAGTGTACCACTAATAATACACGAAACGCATTTTCAATTAGACCCCACAAGGATTGCGATTTTCACGCTTCTCTGGGAGTCGCCATATTTGTCACATTCATTCAATCTATCGCCGCTTCTGCTTTGCATTACAATTGTATACATCTTTAAGTGGAATCGAATGTAATTTCTCAGATGCACAATACCACGTGAAATCGGAAACTTTCACAACACATCAATTAGAAACCCGCGCATGCACTACAGAGTTATGGCTAATAGAGACTATCGTAGCCAAACAAACTCACAATGTTAGCATGGCAGGCTTATTAGCACAGCGTCCTTTACCAATTACATACAATAGTTAGATAAATATAAATTCATTATATAGCCAGTGTAATTTAATGCAATATGTAACATTTCAAATAAAGTGTTGTTATTTATCATGCCGTCTCCGGAATCAGCCATCTTTTCGAATATCGGCCTACTTTTAAGCTCCCTCAAGAAAAATGGCCGTACAGTTCGCCACAACAAAACACCTCTATTTACCAAATCTGACATCCATAAGACATATTACTTACCTCTTTCGGTGTACTATTTCCAATAAGACGATTTGGGTGTCTACTCATGAATCACTAGCCCAAATTCATTCGATTTGTGAAGAAGTATTCCCTCTCATGCCTGCCTGGAAGCTGCCATCTTCTTGACAACCAAAAGGGGAAGAAAACAGCATTTGGCGTCACCCAAAACAAAAATGGCGACTGGTATAGAATCGCTATGCACATTGGACAGATAAACGTGCGTTTTGACTTCAAATCAACCTACACAATTCAGTGTAATATCTTTGAAATGGGCATTTACATTTGGACATCAAATATTTAATTTAGTTCGTTGGAAGTTATCATACTACATTGTCCCTTAATAAAGATGGCGATGCACACATATTTCAGTTAGTACACGATTAAGCATATATAAGAGTTGTGATATTTATGTTATCTAAATAACTTAAATAACAAAACACATAATAAACTGGAATTATGAACAGTTTGTTTTGGGGGATTTCACAGTCCCATTCAACACCCACTGCTAATTGCCACGCCCCCACTTTCAATAAAGCGACAGTGCGGTACCGAATTTTGGCGTATCTGAATGTCGCATTGAATGTATGCACGAAGGCATCAACAAGGTAAATAGCCTGCCCTACAGGTACGCAGTAAGCCATATGAAGACAATCACTTTAATATTGTAAAAATTCACACTTCTTGTCTGTATGCAAAGTAACATATGAGGGGCATATTCTGCATGGGAAAATTCTAGACCCAAAGCACAAGACTGGCCAATGGACATGACTCTTTGGCTTCAAATGGCTTAAAGGTGCTTCAAATGGCTTAAAGGTGCTTAACATTCATTTTGATAAGTACTTTTTCTCTCATTGCTAACTACCAGGACGTTTGAAAACAGGCTGAGGCCTCTCGAGTTGCGCAAAGGTTATTACCGATCGGGAGTTCCAATTGGCACACAATTGGACACAATTGGTCCAGTGTCGTCCGGGTTAGGGGAGGGTTTGGCTGGGGGACTTACTTGGCTCATCGCGTTCTAGCAACTCCTTGTGGCGGGCTGGGTGCCTGCAGGCTGCCTCGGTTTTCAATTGAAAGGTGTTTCCTCCAGCACATTTGTGCAGTTGGCTTCCCGGGTTAAGCGAGCAGGTGTTAAGAAGCATGGTTTGATGGGTCATGTTTCGGAGGACAAATGACTCAACTTTCGCCTCTCCCAAGGCTGTTGGGGAGTTGCAGCAATGAGACAAGATCGTAATCATGAAATTGGGGAGGAAAAGGGGGTGAAATACTAAACAAAAAACAGACAGTGGGCAGGGAGCTTAAATTAATGAGCTCGCCTTGACTGACAGCAAATGTAGCAACTTGGATGCAGTGTTGCAGTAAAATCATCTCCAGAGAATTTATTTGATCTGGTTTCCATCAAATATCCAATTTAATGAAAAGCATGATTTTGACTGTTCATGTCCTTTAATGGGTTATTGCAAAGGATAAGCATTTATCTGTTGTTTTTGATATGTTTATTTTCTTACAGTAAAACATCATTCCAACAAAAATGCTGAGAAACATAGATAAAACATGTCTACATTCAAAGAGCCAGCCTAAGGGGTAGGACTATTTTAGCTTATTCTGTCAGTAGGCTATTCAGGTGTAGGTAGGTAGGCCTGGCTATTAACAGCATACCTTTTATGTAGGGTAAATTAAAGTTAATTGAAATTCAATCTCAAGAATTTAAAATGAATTACTTTTCAATTATTGGGAAAAGTACAGCATGCTGGATGCCTAACAGGGATTTAATATCACATTTCATAAATGTAGAAGGAACGGACAGGAGAAGAAAAAAAAGCACTCAGTAGGCCTTTACACCTGAGACATTTTGCTACTATTTTCACTGTTGCTCTTTTGGTTTATGGTGGGGCATAGGCTTATATTCTGACCATCTGCCAGATGCGGGCGCTTTCCTCAATGGAACAGAACTGCATTTTCTCTTGTGCTTGCAAAAGGTTAGCAGGGGGCAGTCTAACATAGCAAAATGTCTCAGGTGCTTACTGAGAGTTCTTTATTCCGTGCCTTCATATACATTAAATGTGAAAACAAATCCCTGTTAGGCATCCAGCATGCTTTACTTAAATTGTAATTTGAGGGAAGAGCAAATGAGCCTACCTCTTAACATTGCCTGTCCAGTTCCTTATGGGAAATGGATAGGTAGTTAGAACAGGGATTTGTTTTCTCCTGTTAAGTTAATTCACATAATGTAGCTGAAGGAACGGAGAGGGTTACAGAGCAACATTTCTGCCAGCCAGCCAACCAACCCACTCAGTTTCTTTATAGCAAGCAGATACTCCTCCTTTCTCTGCATTTGATTCCTCTGTTCTCACCTCAGTGTTTAAAGTCCTCATCTGACCTGGTCCTCTTTGTCTCAGGATATATGATTAGGGTAAACCCATTTAAATTCAGCCATTTTTTGACAACATCCCTTTTGATTTAAACAAACCTTTCCATATATGTTTGCTCATGGAAGAATGGGTCAGAAAGTTATTTTGGACCTGAATGCCAAAACATTCAGGAGATAAAGATGCTCAAATTTGACCTGTTTTGCATGCCCCATACCATGAGACATCTGTCTTCATCACTGGAAAAGATAAACGGTTAAGTTTGATATTATTTAAAAGCTTTCAAACTATTTTATAATTTCTTTAAAAATATATACTGAACAAAAATATGAAATGCAACAATTTCTAAGATTTTACAGTTACAGTTCATATAAGGAAACCAGTCCATTTAAATTAATAAATTAGGCCCTAATGTATGGATTTCACATGACTGGGCAGGGGTGCAGGCCACTCCCCCCTCGTGGTCTGTGGTTGTGAGGCCTTTTGGACGCACTACCAAATGCCTCAGTTTATGGTAGAGAAATTAACATAAAATGATCTGTCAATAACGCTAGGTGGAAATTCCTGCAGTCAGCATGCCAATTGTGCACTCCCTCAACATGAGACATCTGTGGCATTGTGTTGTGACAACTGCACATTTTAAAGTGGCCTATTGTCCCCAGCACAAGGTGCACCTATGTAAGGATCATGCTGTTTAATCAGCTTCTTATTTCAGCTCATGAAACATGGGACTAACACATTACATGCTGCGTTTAAATTCTCGTTCAATGTAGTTTTATAAAAATTAAGACTTTTTTTCAATTATCTAAATACATGTAAACTCATGTTTTAAATATTTGCATATTGTATTTTAGACCCTACTTTACATCTGAGGTTTTTGTGTTGTGCCTGCCATCTGTTGAGAGACAACATGCTCTTGAATACAGTATGAGTGTTATTTCAATCATAGAAATAGAATTCTTAGAATTGACATCCCTTCAGACCACTGCAATTTAGCTGGTACACCATTGAAATGTAAATTGAATTTCAATTTTAGCTTCTAATTACTACCACAAAGATGGCCTCTGGTCCACCCACCATCAGATGTCAACCTAATTGTGCGTGTCTATTCTATTATTGATATTTCTACAATTTCAATAGGTTTCTATGGAGGATTGACAGTATAATTTAAAACAGTCCCATTCTCTGACGTGTGGACCTCCAACCATATTTATGCTACCATTTGAAAGTTGACCCCACCCTCTATTCAAGAGCATGTTGTGTCTCAACTGATGGTGAGCACAACACAACCTCAGATTATGTAAAATAGGGTACAACATATGCGAATATGAGGACGGGAAAAAAAATTGGTCCAAAAATTCCCTTTCAGAGCACCTACATTGGGCAAATATGTAAAAGAGATTTCAAATGGATATACCCATTACTTTTTTCTTATTTGACTTATCTGATTATTTTTCTATTAGCCTAAATTTGTCCTTTCGTCTATCATATAATCTAAGATGTGAAACAACATGCATTTACAATATACATTTGCACTTATGTGCATTTTTGTATATTGCTTGTAGTATATGCATGGTATTTTTAAAGAGTGCATGCATGGCACAAGAGTAATGGAAAAGGTCAAATTACTTTGCATCAAAAAATGACTTGTAAAACATGATTTCTAATCTCAAGAAAAAAAAGAGGTAAACCTGTCTGATACCAGTTGCTTTTTAAATATGTCCAACATGTCATGATGACAGAACATTTTGTGACCGGCATCTGAACAAAAACGATTCTGACTTGGAACATGTCAGCATGTTTTTCAGTAATGGAGGGTAGTCTTAGCTTTAGAATAGATGTTTTAAATTGGAGGACTTGTTTTGCATTGACAGGTTTGGGATCGCAATGGATTTAGTGACTGAAGATCAGTTCGACTGGATAAGCTTAGCATTGATAGCTGATAGTTTGTCAGGAACAGCGGGTAAAGACTGTACAGTCGTGGCCAAAAGTTTTAAGAATGACACCAATATTACTTTTCAAAGTTTGCTGCTTCAGTGTCTTAAATATTTGTCAGATGTTACTATGGAATACTGAAGTATAATTACAAGCATTTCATAGGTGTCAAAGGCTTAATTGGTTGCACAAAGACCAAGCCAGGATGAGCAGACACGGATTCATTAAGCCAGGTGAAACCAATCCTGGATAGATGCGCGCTCACGGCTCACTCAAATAGACCCCGCCACAGATCAGATTAACTGATGTACCATGGCAACTAGAGCCGCGTACTTTTCCCCGTCGGAAGCACAAATCCTCATGGAGGCATACGAGGAGGTAAAAGATATAATTAAGAAGAAAGGCAACACCGCCACAGTGATAAAGCAAAGAGAAAAAGCGTGGCAAAGTATTGCAGACCGCCTGAATGCGTAAGTAGTGCACAATTACACACTCACCGCTCCGCTGAAACATCACAATTACAATTCAAATATTTAATTCACATCTCCAAAAACGCAGTTGTACTGTAATTATGAAACGGTTAAATTTTTAATTGAAATGCACTGCAGATATGAGTGAAATTGTGTAAAGTAAGTCCATCACACTGTATAAAGCTATGATAAATTATTATTAAAGCCTTACATTATTATTTAACGTTACTACGCTCAGTACGGTTTAATCTTAGCCGTTGTACTCTGCTTCTTATGTTGTCCACCGTTTTTTTTGTGTTTCTCCTGCTTTCATTAATGTAAAGCTGCTTTGACAGAATGAAACAATTGTGAAAAGTGCTATATAAATAAAATTTAATTGAATAAATAGATGAGCTATAATAATAATCACTTTAATTTATATAGCGCCTTTCAAAGGACCCAAGGTCGGTTGCTCACTGCACTGCAAAAATGTCTTTCTTACTAAGTATTTTTGTCTTGTTGTCAGTAAAAAAAAAATATCTAAAAAACATCTTGAATATTTTCTTGAGCAAAATTACCTAGGAAAATAAGCAAAAAAATCTGCCAGTGAAACGAGAACTTTTCTAAAATTAAGTGTTTATGGAAAAAGTAAACTTATTTCAAGAGAATTTGTATTATATTGACAGATTTTTTATTTGCTTGTTTTAAGCACACATTTACTTAAAGTTTATATTTTTTGTCTAAACTATACTTATTTTGCTAGGTCATTTAGCAAATCAAGAAAATACATCTTTATTTAAGTTTTTTTGTTTGTTGATATTTTTACTGAAAACAAGACAAAAATACCAAGTAATTTTTTGCAGTGTGACTCCGGTCCTCTGGCAGTCTCTATGGGGGTGCCACAGGGTTCAATTCTGGGCCAACTCTTTTCTCTGTGTATATCAATGATGTTGCTCTTGCTGCGGGCGATTCCCTGATCCACCTCTACGCAGACGACACCATTCTATATACTTTCGGCCCGTCATTGGACACTGTGCTATCTAACCTCCAAACGAGCTTCAATGCCATACAGCACTCCTTCCGTGGCCTCCAACTGCTCTTAAATGCGAGTAAAACCAAATGCATGCTTTTCAACCGATCGCTGCCTGCACCCGCATGCCCGACTAGCATCACCACCCTGGATGGTTCCGACCTTGAATATGTGGACATCTATAAGTACCTAGGTGTCTGGCTAGACTGCAAACTCTCCTTCCAGACCCACATCAAACATCTCCAATCGAAAATCAAATCAAGAGTCGGCTTTCTATTCCGCAACAAAGCCTCCTTCACTCACGCTGCCAAGCTTACCCTAGTTAAACTGACTATCCTACCGATCCTCGACTTCGGCGATGTCATCTACAAAATGGCTTCCAACACTCTACTCAGCAAACTGGATGCAGTCTATCACAGTGCCATCCGTTTTGTCACTAAAGCACCTTATACCACCCACCACTGCGACTTGTATGCTCTAGTCGGCTGGCCCTCATTACATATTCGTCGCCAGACCCACTGGCTCCAGGTCATCTACAAGTCCATGCTAGGTAAAGCTCCGCCTTACCTCAGTTCACTGGTCACGATGGCAACACCCATCCGTAGCACGCGCTCCAGCAGGTGTATCTCACTGATCATCCCTAAAGCCAACACATCATTTGGCCGCCTTTCGTTCCAGTACTCTGCTGCCTGTGACTGGAACGAATTGCAAAAATCGCTGAAGTTGAAGACTTTTATCTCCCTCACCAACTTCAAACATCAGCTATCCGAGCAGCTAACCGATCGCTGCAGCTGTACATAGTCTATAGGAAAATAGCCCACCCATTTTCACCTACCTCATTCCCATACTTTTTTTATACTGTTTTTATTTATTTATTTTTCTGCTCTTTTGCACACCAATATCTCTACCTGTACATGACCTGATCATTTATCACTCCAGTGTTAATCTGCAAAACTGTATTATTCGCCTACCTCCTCATGCCTTTTGCACACATTGTATATAGACTGCCCATTTTTTTCTACTGTGTTACTGACTTGTTAATTGTTTATTCCATGTGTAACTCTGTGTTGTCTGTTCACACTGCTATGCTTTTATCTTGGCCAGGTCGCAGTTGCAAATGAGAACTTGTTCTCAACTAGCCTACCTGGTTAAATAAAGGTGAAATAAAAATTTAAAAAATGTGTGTGTGTGTAGATTAAACATGAACGGGCCAAAACGGACATGGCAGCAGGTCAAAATCAAATACAAGAACATTCTGCAGAATGGTATGGTCCCTGACTAATATTTAACAAAGCACAAGCATATATTGTACCCAGAAGGTGCCTGCTCACACATTGTCTGTACTGTTTTAGCAATGAAAAAGAATACCCACAGACAAGGCACGGGTGGTGGGTCACCAAAGGCTGACCTTACCCCAGCAGAGGACATGGCCTTGGAGCTAAATAAAGACAGGCCCGTCTTAGAGGGGATCCCTGGGGGGAAAGAGACGAGCATAGGTTCCTCCCAAGATGCCACCCGCTTCATTCAAGGTATGTCCTTCCATCTCTACATGGGATACAACCACATTCATATTGAATCAATTTGGACTGTCTGACTTTGGTTTACCTATTGCCTTGCAGTGTCTGGCAGCACTGTGTTCCTGTTAGAGCCACCAGCACAAGCACCAGACGATGCTGATCCAGTGAGTACTCCATCAAAGGCATACTGTAGGCCTGGCATGTCTTGTCTACTAGCTTCAATATGAATCCGATTAAATGTGATAGGGTGAAGGCCCCAGTGCAGCAGCAACAGCACATGATGGAGACGATGATGATGAGGAGGAGACCATCTCTCTGGATTCCAGAAGGCATGAGGTATCATGGAAAGACTGTGAAAGTACTATTTACTCTACAATGGTGAGGAGTCCTCATCAAAATCAAAAAATCTAATTTCTTTTACAGGACCCAGATGCTATACAGTGGGAAAACCAGCCTGGCAACATAGTGCGTTTTAATAAAAGGACACCACATCCTGCCAAATTCCAGCTGCGCTAATTGTATTGTGTTCACAGAGCTCACAAGCTATCAGAAAGTTGTATGGCAACCACCTCCGGCGCCAAATAGAACTGGCAGACATAGACATTCAGTACAAGAAGGAAAAGATGGAAAATCTTGCACTGGAGTCTGAAATAAAAAAGAGGACAATTAGGAAACTGGACCTTGAAATAAAAAAACTTGAGAGGGAGGTGAGATATGCCTTCAATGTACACTGTATGCTAACTGTAACACAAATGTATTAATCATTATTTGTATTTCCTCCCCTAGCTCCAAGAAGATGACACAGCTCAAAATAAAAATTAGGGATATTCTCGTAAAGTTAAGTGAGCCATGACATATGAGCTCTTATTGTGAGCACACAGGACGGTGGCATCTTTCTAAGTTTTTTTTTATTTTCCCAGCAATCAGTACAACCAAGTCATCGTTATAAGGCATCGCCCTCTTTTGCCCACCCCCCCAGCACCAGGTGTGGCCACTAGCCTATATGAAGGTCCAAAATTGTGTGTTCCTTTCTGCTCTGACAATGGCATGCCCATTCGTGCGAGATGTGGTGGATGAAGAAGCACTTGTGCTGAGGAGAGCCTTCAGGCGAGAAAGGGACCGGTTGGACCCACTGGCCTTCCCTGACGACCATCTATATGAAAGATACAGGTTTTCTGCAGATGGCATCAGGTATCTATGCAGACTACTGGGTCCCAGGATTAAGCACCGCACTGCACGGAGCCATGCACTGAGTGTGGAGCAAATGGTTTGTGTGGCCTTGCGCTTTTTTGCTAGTGGAGCCTTCCTGTACTCAGTGGGGGATGCAGAACAGCTGAACAAGGCCACAATTTGCCGCACAATAAGGAGTGTGTGTCTGGCTATCAAAGCATTAGCAGATGTCTTCATCTCCTTCCCTGGCCACAGAAGACTCTGTGACATCAAAGAGGAGTTCTATAGGATTGCAGGTAAGAGGATCTACAAATTACAGGACAACTGTTAACACATAGTAGGATACTCATTACTTTGTGTGACAGGTTTCCCCAATGTCATTGGTGCAGTGGACTGCACACACATAAGGATAAAAGCCCCTCAGTTGCCCATGAGGCCGATTTTGTGAATAGGAAATCCTTTCACAGCATTAATGTTCAGGTGAACATAACTTTTTGATATTGTCCATTGACGAACACTCTGCATTGCCAGTGATGTGCATTGATTGGTGTAATATTCCTCATCTTATGATTTCAGATGGTCTGCAATGCTGACTGTGTGATCAGCAATGTTGTGGCAAAATGGCCTGGCTCAGTCCATGACTCCAGAATCTTTCGGGCCTCTGAAATCTATCAGTGCCTATCACAAGGTAAGCCACACAACCCCTATTTATAACCATCATGGCTGTGTCAAGAATATCACTGTGTTTATGAGGTAGTAATGATGAGATTTTGTGTTGACAGGTGAATTCTCTGGTGTGTTGCTGGGAGACAGGGGGTATGGCTGCCAGCCTTTTCTCCTGACACCTTTCACAGACCCCCAGGAAGCACAGCAGGCCTACAATCATGCCCATGCCAGGACCAGAGTTGAAATGACCTTTGGCCTCCTGAAGGCACGCTTTCACTGCCTTCACAAATTATGGGTCAGCCCTGTTAGGGCATGTGATATTACTGTGGCTTGTGCTGTCCTCCACAATGTGGCCTGCCTGAGGAAGGAGAGGGCCCCCAGAGTGCCACCAGCCATGGACTGGGACAATCCGGCAATCTTCCCTGATGACGACAGTGGTCGGCTGCTGAGGGACCAATATGTGTTGAATTATTTTAGTTAGTATGTGTGCTTTCAATTGTGGTTAAATATGTCCTGCGGTGGCAGAGGAATTTGGGTTTTTTTGGGTTCGTTTTTTTACGAATTTGGCCTCTTATGATGTTTGTGCGGTATACTGTGTGTAATACAAGGCTGCAGGAGGCTACTGCATCCATTCATTTGTCTGTTCAGTTGATGTGTATGGATTTGTCCTGCATTTATTTTAGTGTGCAGACATGCAGGGTGTGTTATATACAGACCTTTGAATGTGTATGTATCATTTTGTATAATATGCTTGGATTCTGTGCTTTCCATCTTGTAGAGTCACTGTGACTTCAGTTTCGAAAGGAGCTGATGGTTTACCTGCTTTGTTTTGTCCTTATTCAATAAAGGAACATAATGTTACACATTGTGTTTTTATATTCATATGGAATGTGTATTTGTTTATATGACAGAGTACTAGGGCCACACTGAAGAAAAAGGATAGTCATAAATTTATGAGGCTGGTTCTTTCTGCAGAAAAGCTACATATTGTTTTTACAGTTTTGATACTTAATATTCTGGCACATCAGCATGTCTTTGTTTATGAAACCATACTGAAGTACAATTTCACGAAATGCCCCGCATCTGTCATTTTAACAACTGTCCTCCTTTAAAACAACTGGTTACAATATTATGACTTGTCTTTTTTTTCCCTCTGTGGCCCTAATATTCTATCATTTTATATATAGTCTATGGGAAACTGTAAATTATCTAATGATAGCAACATCTAAAAATCATTTTTTATCCAAAATCATTGAAATTAATGATCACAAACGTTTAAATAATGACAGTGGGTCTAGTTATATGTGATAACAATGTATAGTGAGCAGTGAAATAACTATTGGTTTCCATTTGTGGTGACTGCTGACTGACATTAGGGATGAGATTAAATAGATCCTGGAATTTAGCCTGGTCTGGAGCAGGCTAGCTCCACAGAATAAATCTCCATGGTAATTTATACCATAACATATCCTCCTGCCCCTATCCATCTTTAGTGCAACCGGATTACGGATCAATTGAGCCAGGATCACCAAGATATCCTGGCTTAATCCCTTATCCTAGTTTTGTGCAACAGGACCCTGGCCATGGACCCAAAATATTGATGTTTTGTTCCCCTAGCCACTTAGTTATCACTTTTGCCTCATGGCAAGGTGCTCCATCATGCTGAAAAAAGCATTGTTCATCACCAAAATGTTCCTGGATGGTTGGGAGAAGTTTCTTTCAGAGGATATGTTGGTACCATTCTTTATTCATGGCTGTGTTCTTAGGCAGAAGTGTGAGTGAGCCCACTCCCTTGGCTGAGAAGCAACCCAACGCATGAATTGTCTCAGGATGCTTTACTGTTGGCATGACACAGGACTGATGGTAGCGCTCACCTGGTCTTCCCCGGACAAGCTTTTTTCCAGATGCCCCAAACAATCGGAAAGGGGATGCATCAGAGGAAAATGACTTTACCACAGTCCTCAGCAGTCCAATCCCTGTACCTTTTGCAGAATATCAGTCTGTCCCTGATGTTTTTCCTGGAGAGAAGTGGCTTCTTTGCTGCCCTTCTTGACACCAAGCCATCCTCCAAAAGTCTTCGCCTCACTGTGCGTGCAGATGCACTCATACCTGCCTGCTGCCATTCCTGAGCAAGCTCTGTACTAGTGATGCCACGATCCTGCAGCTGAATCAACTTTAGGAGACGGTCCTGGCGCTTGCTGGACTTTCTTGGGTGCCCTGAAGCCGCCTTCACAACAATTGAACCGCTCTCCTTGAAGTTCTAGATGATCAGATAAATGGTTGATTTAGGTGCAATCTTACTGGCTGCAATATCCTTGCCTGTGAAGCCCTTTTTGTGCAAAGCAATGATGAATGCACGTGTTTCCTTGCAGGTAACCATGGTTGACAGAGGAAGATGATTGACAGAGGAATGATTCCAAGCACCACCCTCCTTTTGAAGCTTCCAGTCTGTTATTCGAACTCAATCAGCATGACAGAGGGATCTCCAGCCTTATCCTTGTCAACACTCACACCTGTGTTAACGAGAGAATCACTGACACAATGTCAGCTGGTCCTTTTGTGGCAGGGCTGAAATGCAGTGGAAATGTTTTTTGGGGATTCAGTCATTTGCATGGCAAAGAGGGACTTTGCAATTCATCTGATCACTCTTCATAACATTCTGGACTATATGCAAATTGCCATCATACAAACTGAGGCAGCAGACTTTGAAAATTAATATTTGTGTCATTCTCAACTTTTGGCCACGACTGTAGGTCTACTTACAGGTCTACTTACATCTTTTCTTCCCCACATAATGCCGTTTGGACTTTATAATGCAGCAAACCTTTTATTTAGGTCTATTAGATGATGTTATCTGTGAAGTAGACACACAAAAAAAAGGTTAGGTGTTAAACAAAATTTATCCTTCAATATTAGCCTGAGGACCTGAGCCCTAGAATCATGCTTCAGGACAACTTGGCCTGATGACTCCTGGCTGTCCCCAGTCCACCTGGTCGTGCTGCTGCTCCAGTTTCAACTGTTCTGCCTGGGCTAGGGAACCCTGACCTGTTCACCGGGCGTGCAACCTTGTCCCGGACCTGCTGTTTTCGACTCTAGACTCGGCTACAAAAAGGCAACTGACATTTACTCCTACGGTACCTGTTGCACCTTCTACAATCACTGTGATTATTATTTGATCCTGCCGGTCATCTATGAACATCTTGAAGAAGAATCTGGCCTTAAATGGCCATGTACTCTTATCTCCACTCTGTGCAGCCAGAAGAGGACTGACTACCCATCAGAGCCTGGTTCCTCTCTTCCTAGGTTCCTGCCTTTCTATGGAGTTTTTCCTAGCCACCGTGCTCCTACATATGCATTGCTTGCTGTTTGGGGTTTTAGTCTGGGTTTCTGTGTAGCACTTAGTGACATATGCTGATGTGAAAAGGGCTTTATAAATAAATGTGATTGATTGATATACACATGCAACTAACAGTTATTAAAACATTTATGATATCATGGTTGTTCAAGAACTTCATAGGTAAATAAATAAGTGTGTGTCTTTGAACATGTGTAAACTGTGTGTTAGAGAGAGCTGTGTGATGCGCGGGGGAGGGTAATACATTAATTAACAAATTATCCGATTAACATAATTAAAAGTATGGTATGCTAATAAAAGTAAACATGACATAGTTTGATTAACCATCTTGCCCATGGCTTCAGTTTCAGACATGCCTTTTAGTTATTATAATTTTAAAAGTGAAATGCACATTGTTTCTCTGCCAGAAATGGTTGTTAATTCTTTCCACAGATTCTTTGGAATCTTTTTTATTCGATCTTTGATAGGCTTTGGTTACCTACAATCAATACATTCTTAATTTGACATGAGCTCACTACATATACACTACATATTTTTCTGAGATGCCATTGCATCTTAATTCTGTACATTTAAAACAATCTAAATAAGCATTTTTATATCATGTTCTGTTTTTGCCCTTGACATTTAAAGGATAAATGTACCTTCTCAAGAGGTCAGTAAACCAAGTGTTGCTAACTTTAATCAAATCAATGTATCATGTAATTAGCACAAATTAAGCCTTTCCACGTCATTTGCAAGAATTCTGTCCAGAAATAGACCTTTAATTGTGGTGACGCACCTGTGTTAATTAGCTCATGTGTTAATTACTAATGAGATTGTGGAAGTGCCTGCAGAAGCACGTTCAGTAAAAGGAGAAATTAAAGGTTGAATAAGTTGTTTTAGAAGCTAGCAAGATGCATTACTTACCAACAACAGCAGCAAATCCCCTCAAAAACGACATCCCATTTAGAAATGTACTTTCCTTTCTTTGTCTAACTACACTATGTGCAGTTTGAGAACGATTCAATCTTTTTGAAATACTATTTTTACTGACTTGAGAGTCATGATTCATTTTTCAAAGTGACTCGTTCATTTTAGTAGTTCGTTTGACATACTGGCTGCAATGGATCCTACAGCAGGATTAATACCTCGTTCCTCCAGCTCAGCGGCTCCGGACAGCGCATAGAATAAAAATACATGTTTAGAACTGTTAACTGATCGCATTGTGCAGGAATTAATGCAATTTATTAATGGTGCTTGCGAAGCAAAGGTCCCCACTTTAAATATTTGACATACTACTTATTATTTTTCTTCTAGTTTTGCTTTAGCACCTACTTCCTCTAACACCGTGTAAACCAAAAAAAGCCACTCAAACTTTACATTGTGTTTACGGGTCTGGATTGAGTTGCTTGTATACAACTTTGTCCTTTTTGTCCATCTTCACTTTCATAGGACTTTTCAACATTCTAAATCTCCCAAGTGTGACATTATCACTTCCATTTACTGTAAAGGCAACCATACCACTTTTGAAACATATCAGTTACGTTGACCACTTTGCCAACAACTGAGACAAAAAGTTAGAGCGTATGAAATCTTTCTCTGCTTATCAAATCTGAACTCGGAACAAAAATATCTTATAACGATACAGCTGTTTAGCTAACTTTTTAAAAAAATAAACCGCTGACATTTTGACCACTTTCCCAACAAGTTAGACAAGTTATTGGGCATGACATATTTGTCTACTTATCTGCTATTCAAATCTGTCGTCTGAACAAAAATATATCTTATAGATCAAAGTTACAGCTGTTTTAGTAACCGCATCAATAACATTTTCTGTGAACTCGTAGAAACAACTACCGTTTGACCACTCCCCCAACAAGTTAGAGTATATGAAATCTTTGTCCACTTCTCTGCTATTTAAATAAAAAAATTGGAACAAAATGTGCTTTTACCAATAAAAAAATTAAAGCTGCTTATCGGAATTGAGTGATGGAAAGTAACTAGTTAACGTCAGCTAACAGCTCTCATGTCCGTTGCTATGGATACTCATTCTCAGAACCATCATTTGTTTTCACAGATTTCAACACGGACTGCAATTTTTGATGGACCTTAACAAGCAGAAACAGGATGTAGAAAATTAATGAAGGAAAACAGCACTGCCCTTGCATTTGACTAACATTACACTGCATAACGCCGACCACACAACTATGGACCACAACTACTGACCACTAATGACCACAACACACCCCAACCACACAACTACTGACCACAACTACTGGCTACTACTGACCACAATCACACAACTATTGACCACACATCTACTGGCTACTGCTGACCACACAACTACGGACCACAACTTGAATCACAACTACTAACCACAACCACAAAACTACTGA
Source organism: Oncorhynchus gorbuscha (assembly GCF_021184085.1). Classification (NCBI taxonomy): domain Eukaryota; kingdom Metazoa; phylum Chordata; class Actinopteri; order Salmoniformes; family Salmonidae; genus Oncorhynchus; species Oncorhynchus gorbuscha. The sequence continues at coordinate 48,738,256 of NC_060175.1, forward strand.
CTGAAGGTGACCAGATTTCTGAAATGAAAGCCGGGGACATTTCCAGGGACAGCTCCAGCCGGGGACAGGCCACCAAAAACGGGGACTGTCCCCGGGAAACTGGGACATCTGGTCACCCTATACTGCCTACAACTACAGACCACAACCACACAACTACTGACTGCCACTACTGTCTCAATCAATGAGGCACTAGGCGAAAAGGGTCCATATCAGGGGATATCTTCACATGACATGTTTTTGATATTCTAGAGAATACAGACCATTTCCAATTAATGTTTTGTGGATTTTTATCATATCCTGACAAATGGGTGTGTTCTGCTATTTCAGCCACACCCGTTGCTGACAGGTGTATAGAATTTAGCACACAGACATGCAATCTCCATAGACAAACATTGGCAGTAGAATGGCCTCACTGAAGAGCTCAGTGACTTTCAACGTGACACGGGCATAGGATGCCACCTTTCCAACAATTCAGTTAGTCAAATCTGCCCTGCTAGAGCTTTCCCCCGTCAACTGTAAGTGCTGTTATTGTGATTTGGAAACGTCTAGGAGCATCAACGGTTCAGCCGCAAAGTGTTAGACCACACAACCTCACAGAATGGGATCGGCGAGTGGAGAAGCACATAGAGCATACAAATCATCTGTCCTTGGTTGGAACACTCACTACCGAGTTCCAAATGGCCTTTGGAAGCAATGTCAGCACAATAATTGTTTGTCAGTAGCTTCATGAAGTGAGTTTCCATGGCCGAGCAGCTGCACACAAGCCTAAGATCACCATGCCCAATGATCACCATGCCCAACATCGGCTGGAGTGGTGTAAAGCTCGTCGCCATTGGACACTGGAGAACTGGAAACGCGTTCTCTGGAGTGATGAATCACACTTCACCATCTGGTAGTCCGACAGACATCTGGGTTTGACGGATGCCAGGAGAACGCTACCTGCCCCAATGTATAGTGCTAACTGTAAACTTTGGAACAATGCTCTGGGATTGTTTTTCATGGATTTGGCTAGGCCCCTTAGTACCAGTGAAGGGAATTCCTAACGTTACAGCATACAATGACATTCTAGATGATTCCGTGCTTCCAACTTTGTGGCAACAGTTTGGGCAAGGCCCTTTCCTGTTTCAGCTTGACAATGCCCCCGTGCACAAAGCATGGTCATACAGAAATGTTTTATCTAGATCGGTTTATAAGAACTTGACTGACCTGCACAGAGCCCTCACCTCAACCCCATTGGGATGAATTGGAACGCCTATTACAAGCCAGGCCTAATCTCCCAACATAAGTGCCCGACCTCATTAATGTCCTTGTGGCTGAATTGAAGCATGTCCCCGACGCAATTTTCCAACATCAAGTGGAAAGCCTTCCCAGAAGAGTTGAGGTATTTCCAGCAGCAAAGGGGGGACCCATCTCCATATTAATGCCCATTACTTTGAAATGAAATGTTTGATGAGCATGCTTTTGGTCATGTAGTGTATGTGATATCCTATTTTCTCTCTTCATGTTAGCAAATACTGACTGTATGCATCGCATATGTGTTTTCCCAACACTTTCCTTGATAACAAAGTATATTGATTCCAGATATGATTCTCTTGACTGAGGTCCATATCCATATGAAAATAAAGATGATTTCTGAGTTTAAAGCAATAATTTGTCAAATATGAAATTCCTCCGGATATCATTCATGGTATGGCCGGCTATTGACTTATGAGTTTGTAAGCGGTATGTGGTCGACTTGACAACTGAAGAAACAAAGTAGTGAGAAGCTGTTCAGAAAATACTTCAAATAAGTTAGAGTAGCTAATTTTTAGATGTTTTATTTATCGTAGTAACTAGAATCAAGAACGTTAGCTAATTTGGCCAGCAATCAGTAGGGAGGGCTAGCTGGCTAGGCTTGATAGGGGAGTAAAAGCTAACTCGTAGCCTAGCTAGCTAACTGTTATGAATTTTATGAATAATGACTAAACAATGTATACATTTAACTATAACTAATTAAACTCTACCCTGTTTTACTGGTTAATAATGTTAGTTCATAAGAAAGAGGTTATGTAGCATGGACAAGGGCTAATTGGAAATGATAAAGATTGTGGAAGAAGGAATGTATGTCTGTGCCTAACAAAAACAAAGAGGTTAAGGATCCTATGTTTGAACTGACCCAGCTATAACTCTGTGGGTATAAAATAAGACAGCGAGAGCCCCTCCAGGTTTTCCCGTATCTGGGGGGGGGGGACTGGAACTGTCAGCTAAGTGGTAATAAACTGTGGTGAGACTTCAGGAGATAATCCAGATATAGTGTGTAATGTATGTGTGTTAGTGGGTTGGAATGGACTTTTGATTCTGCTTTGTCTTTGTCGAAGAAGAGGAGGGACATCTAAAAACGCGATGATGTTATATGTGGTATATAAACTTATGTACATGGTACTTTTGTCACACCCCGGTCAAAGTATTTAGTGTTTTTCTTCATGTATTTGGTCAGGCCAGGGTGTGACATGGGTTTTTGTATGTGGTGTGTAGCTTAGTGGGGTTGTAGCTTAGTGGGGTGTTCTAGGAAAGTCTATGGCTCTCTGAAGTGGTTCTCAATCAGAGGCAGGCGGTTATCGTTGTCTCTGATTGGGAACCATATTTAGGCAGCCATATTCTTTGGTTGTATTGTGGGTGATTGTCCTGAGTGTCATTGTTAGATGTTAGTTGACACATGAATAGTCTGTTTCGGGTTTCGTTTCGGTTATTGTTTTGTAGTGTTCGTGTTTAGTCGTGTTTTACGTTTGTTTAAATAAACATGGATCGAAATCGACACGCTGCAGTTTGGTCCGACTCTCCTTCACCATTAGAAAACCATGACAGAATCACCCACCACAAACGGACCAAGCAGCGTGTCAACAGGCAGGAGCCACAGGAGAGGCAACAGAGGCAGCAGCAGCAGGAGCAGCAGCAGCTGCAGTGGGAGAGGCTGCACTACCTGGAGAAATGGACTTGGGAGGAGATTCTAGACGGGAAAGGACCCTAGGAACAGCCTGGAGATTATTGTCGCCCCAAAGCCGAGCTGGAGGCAGCAAAAGCAGAGAGGCGGCATTATGAGGAGCTACCACGGCAGAGCGGATGGAAGCCCGAGATTCAGACCCAAAAATTTATTGGCTCACAAGGAGCAGGGCTACGCCAGGTAGGAGACCTGAGCCAACTTCCTGTGGTTACCGGGGGGCTAGAGAGACCGGGCAGGCACTGTGTTATGCAGTGGTGCGCACGGTGTCCCCAGTGCGGGTGCATAGCCCGGTGCGGTATATTCATACTCCTCGTATCGGCCGGGCTAGAGTGGGCATCGAGCCAGGTAAGGTTGGGCAGGCTCGGTGCTCAAGAGCTCCAGTGCGCCTGCACAGTCCGGTCTATCCAGTACCACCTCCACACCCCAGCCCTCCGGTAGCAGCTCCCCGCACCAGGCTTCCTGTGCGTGTCCTCGGCCCAGTACCACCAGTGCCAGCACCACGCATCAGGCCTACAGTGCGCCTCGCCTCTCCTGCGCTGCCGGAGCCTTTCTCCTCTCCTGCGCTACCGGAGTCTCCCGCCTGTCCTGCGCTGCTGCCGGAGTCTCCCGCCTGTCCGGCGCTGCTGCCATAGTCTCCCGCCTGTCCGGCGCTGCTGCCGGAGTCTCCCGCCTGTCCGGCGCTGCTGCCGGAGTCTCCCGCCTGTCCGGCGCTGCTGCCGGAGTCTCCCGCCTGTCCGGCGCTGCTGCCGGAGTCTCCTGCGCTGTCGGAGCCTTTCTCCTCTCCTGCGCTACCGGAGTCTCCTGTCTACATGGAGCAGCCAGAGCTGCCAGTCTGCAAGGAGCTGCCAGTCTGCAAGGAGCTGCCAGTCTGCAAGGAGCTGCCAGTCTGCAGGGAGCTGTCAGCCTGCATGGAGCAGTCAGAGCTGTCAGCCTGCATGGAGCAGTCAGAGCTGTCAGCCTGCATGGAGCAGTCAGAGCTGTCAGTCTGCATGAAGCAGCCAGAGCTGCCAGTCTGCAAGGAGCTGCCAGTCTGCATGAAGCTGTCAGCCTGTATGGAGCAGCCAGAGCTGCCAGTCTACATGGAGCAGCCAGAGCTGTCAGTCTGCATGGAACAGCCAGAGCTGTCAGTCTGCAATGAGCTGCCAGTCTGCAAGGAGCTATCAATCTGCATGAAGCAGCCAGAGCTGTCAGTCTGCAAGGAGCTGTCAGTCTGCAAGGAGCTGTCAGTCTGCAAGAAGCCGCCAGTCTGCAAGAAGCCGCCAGTCTGTAAGAAGCCGCCAGAGCTGTCAGCCCACATGGAGCAGCCAGAGTCGCCAGTCTGCGTGGAGGAGCCAGAGCCGCCAGTCAGCATGGAGCAGCCAGATCTTTCAGTCTGCCCAGCGCCACCAGTCTGCCCAGCGCCGCCAGTCTGCCCAGCGCCGCCAGTCTGCCCAGCGCCGCCAGTCTGCCCAGTGCCGCCAGTCTGCCCAGCGCTGCCAGGATCCGCCAGAACTGCCAGGATCCGCCAGAACTGCCAGGATCCGCCAGGATCCGCCAGATTCGCCAGAACCGCCAGTCTGCCAGGATCCGCCAGAACTGCCAGTCTGACAGGATCCGCCAGTCTGACAGGATTGCCAGATCTGCCAGTCAACCAGGCTCTTCCAGATCTGCCAGTCAACCAGGCTCTTCCAGATCTGCCAGTCAGCCGGGATCTGCCAGAACTGTCAGTCAACCAGGCTCTTCCAGATCTGCCAGTCAGCCGGGATCTGCCAGAACTGCCAGTCAGCCAGGATCTGTCAGTCGGCCAGGATCCGCCAGTCAGCCAGGATCTGCCAGTCAGCCAGGATCTGGTAGATCCATCAACCTGCCTGAGCTTCCTCTTACTCCTGAGCTTCCTCTTACTCCTGAGCTTCCTTTTCGCTCCTGAGCTTCCTTTTCGCTCCTGAGCTTCCTTTTCGCTCCCGAGCTTCCCCTCAGTCCCGAGCTTCCCCTCAGTCCCGAGCTTCCCCTCAGTCCCGAGCTTCCCCTCAGTCCCGAGCTTCACCTCAGTCCCGAGCTTCACCTCAGTCCTGATCTGCTCCTCAGTCTAGTGGGGTTCTGGGTGAGGACTACTAGGCCATGGTTGGCGGCGAGGTTGGACTATCCAGGGACGCAAGGAGAGGGACTAAGACATTAACTGAGTGGGGTCCACGTCCCGCGCCGGAGCCGCCACCATGGACGGATGCCCACCCGGACCCTCCCTATTGATTTGGGGTGCGTTCGGGAGTCCGCACCTTAGGGTGGGGGGGTGTTCTGTCACGCCCTGGTCAAAGTATTTTGTGTTTTTCTTCATGTATTTGGTCAGGCCAGGGTGTGACATGGGTTTTTGTATGTGGTGTGTAGCTTAGTGGGGTTGTAGCTTAGTGGGGTGTTCTAGGAAAGTCTATGGCTCTCTGAAGTGGTTCTCAATCAGAGGCAGGTGGTTATCGTTGTCTCTGATTGGGAACCATATTTAGGCAGCCATATTCTTTGGTTGTATTGTGGGTGATTGTCCTGAGTGTCCTGATGTCCTTGTTAGATATTAGTTGACACATGAATAGGCTGTTTCGGGTTTCGTTTCGTTTATTGTTTTGTAGTGTTGTAGTGTTCGTGTTTAGTCGTGTTTTACGTTTGTTTAAATAAATATGGATCGAAATCGACACGCTGCATTTTGGTCCGACTCTCCTTCACCAATAGAAAACCGTGACAACTTTAAGTAGAGCGCTCTCAAGAATAAACGCTATTGGCGAATTTTGATTGACTGGTCTGTCTATTTTATGCAAATAAGAAGCTTACAAATTCTTATAAAACAGACAGTGTTTTAAATTGAATTGGTTAATGAACACATAAGAACTAAATAAATCTAACACTAACAAATAACATTTACTTCCCTTCAAGGATGTTTTTTTTCACCCCCTATTAATCCTCTAGGTGACAGCTAACATTTTTAAAATGTTTTAGTGTATTTTGTATTACTGGTTAAAATATGCTAGCTAGCTAACTAGCAACTTGGCTAGCTAGCTAGCTTTTTTCAGTTTGTTTTCTCATCATGAATGAAGCTACCTTTTCGGTATGGTTATGTGAAATGACATTTTCTTGCCATTTGACACAATTTTGATTTATGCATTAACAGTTTGGAGTGGATCACAGACCAACACTACCACCACCTTGGGTCTGGACTATGAGGGACAGCCGCTGACGACCCAATCTGCACCCATCACATCCATAACAACTGTGTGCAACTTGTATTTTCTGTTAAATAAAATACATTTTTAGCAAAGATTGGCCTACATTTGCGTCTTTACAGAAAACATGTTGTGATTGCAGCTTTGGCTTTGCTGTGCTGCATTTAAAAAATGGCAGGGATGTGCTTTGGATTAAAAATGACAATGTTTGCTTTTCTGTGCCTTGTAGTCTACGACTGAATATGGTGCAAATGTATGCTCAGCTATGTCACCTTCATGTGAAGAAACAATTATTTTTGGCACCTAAACAGGTACATTTAATTTGGGCGCTGGACATTGATCATGAGTCAGCTTTAGTCCATTTTCAATCAGACATATGAAGATGTATATTATTATATCATGTAAGGATATTCTTTTAAATTATGACTTTTGGGAGAAATACGGATCCATACATGATCAGGTAATGACTACATATATGATAAATATCTGAAAGTACAGTACCAGTCAGAAGTCGACACCAACTCATTCAAGAGTTTCTTTTTTTACACTTTTTCTACATTGTACATCAAAACTATGAAATAACACGTAATCATGTAGTAACCAAAAAAAGTGTAAAACAAATCCAAATATATTTGAAATTCTTCAAAGTAGCCACCCTTTGCCTTGAGAGCTTTACACACTCTTGGCATTCTCTCAACCAGCTTCACCTGGATTTCTTGTCCAACAGTCTTGAAGGAGTTAACACATGCTGAGCACTTGTTTGCTGCTTTTCCTTCACTCTGCTGTCCAACTTATCCCAAACCATCTCAATTGGGTTGAGGTCAGGTGATTATGGAGGCCAAGTCATCTGATGCTGCGCTCCATCACTCTCCTACTTGGTCAAATAGCCCTTACACAGCCTGGATGTGTGTTGGGTCATTGTCCTGTTGAAAAACAAATGAGAGTCCCACTAAGTGCAAACCTGATCGGATGGTGTATTGCTGCAGAATACTGTGGTAGCCATGCTGGTTAAGTTTGACTTGAATTCTAAATAAATCAGTGTCACCAGCAAAGCATCCCCACACCATCACACCTCCTCCTCCATGTTTCATGGTGGGAACACATGCAGAGATAATCCGTTCACCTACTTTGCGTCTCACAAAGATTCGGTGGTTAGAACCAAAAAATCTAAAGTTCAGACTCATCAGACCGAAGGACGGCTTTCCGCTTGTCTAATATCCATTGCTCGTGTTTCTTGGCCAAAGCAAGTCTCTTCTTCTTATTGGTGTCCCTTTAGTAGTGGTTTCCTTGCAGCAAAGGCCTGATTCATGCAGACTCCTCTGAACAGTTGATGTTGAGCTGTGTCTGTTACTTGAACTGTGTGAAGCATTTATTTGGGCTGCAATCTGAAATGCAGTTAACTCTAATGAACTTATCCTCTGCAGCGGAGGTAACTCTGGGCCGGTCTTTTCCTGTGGACATCCTCATGAGAGCCAGTTTCATCATAGTGCTTGATGGTTTTTGCGACTGCACTTGAAGAAACTTTCAAAGTTCTTGACATTTTCCAGATTCACTGACCTTCGTGTCTTAATGTAATGATGGACTGTCATTTATATTTGCTTATTTAGGCTATTCTTGCCATAATATGGACTTGGTATTTTACTAAATAGGGCTATCTTCTGTATACCAGCCCTACCTTGTCACAACACAACTGATTGGCTCAAACACATAAGGAAATAAATTCCACAAATTAACTTAAGGCACACCTGTTAATTGAAATGCATTCCAGGTGACTGTCTCATGAATCTGGTTAAGAGAATGCCAAGAGTGTGCAAAGCTGTCATCAAAGGGTGGCTACTTTGAAGAATCTCCAATTTAATATATATTTTGATTTGTTTAACACTTTTTTTTTTGGTTACTACATTCCATGTGATTCCATGTGTGTTATTTCATACTTTTGATGCCTTCACTATTATTCTACAATGTAGAAAATAGTACAAATAAAGAAAAACCCTGGAATGAGTGGGTGTGTCCAAAGTTTTGACTGAATGTAATCCGATTACTTTACTGAGTTTGGGAAATCCAAAAGTTACGTTATTGATTAGTCAATTCCACTCCGACAGTGCTTGTCCTAATATTTATATATTTCTTATCTCCATTCTTTAACACTTTGTGTGAATTGTTAGATATTACTGCACTGCTAGGAACACAAGCATTTCGCTACACCCGCAATAACATCTGCTAAATATGTGTGTGACCACTAACATTTTATTTCATTTGGATTTTGTTTGACAAAGACACAGTGGTTGGAACCAAAAATAGCACTCACTTCCGTCATCATGAAGTGCTTTGAGAGACTAGTCAAGGACCATATCACCTCCACCCTTCCTGACACCCTAGACCCACTCCAATTTGCTTACCGCCCCAATAGGTCCACAGACAACACAATCGCAACCACACTGCCCTAACCCATCTGGACAAGAGGAATACCTATGTGAGAATGCTGTTCATCGACTACAGCTCAGCATTTAACACCATAGTACCCTCCAAACTCGTTATCAAGCTCTCGACCCCGCCCTGTGCAACTGGGTACTGGATTTCCTGACGGGCCGCCCCCAGGTGGTGAGGGTAGGTAACAACATCTCTACCCCGCTGATCCTCAACACTGGGGCCCCACAAGGGTGCGTTCTGAGCACTCTCCTGTAATCCCTGTTCACCCATGACTACGTGGCCATGCACACCTCCAACTCAATCATCAAGCTTGCGGACGACACTACAGCTTGATTACCAACAACGACGAGACGGCCTACAGGGAGGAGGTGAGGGCCCTCGGAGTGTGGTGTCAGGAAAATAACCTCACACTCAATGTCAACAAAACAAAGGAGATGATTGTGGACTTCAGGAAACAGCAGAGGGAGCACTCCCCTATCCACATCGACAGGGACAGTAGTGGAGAGGGTAGTAAGTTTTAAGTTCCTTGGCATACCCATCACGGACAAACTGAATTGGTCCACCCACACAAACAGCGCTGTGAAGAAGGCGCAGCAGAGCCTCTTCAACCTCAGGAGGCTGAAGAAATGTGGCTTGTCACCAAAAGCACTCAAACCTTTACAGATGCACAATCGAGAGCATCCTGTCGGGCTGTATCACCGCCTGGTATGGAAACTGCTCCACCCACAACAGCAAGGCTCTCCAGAGGGTAGTGATCACCGGGGGCAAACTACCAAACTACCTGCCCTCCAGGACACCTACACCACCCGATGTCACAGGAAGGCGATAAAGATCATCAAGGACAACAACCACCCGAGCCACTGCCTGTTCACCCTGCTATCACCCAGAAGGCAAGGTCAGTACAGGTGCATCAAAGCAGGGACCGAGAGACTGAAAAACAGCTTCTATCTCAAGGCCATCACACTGTTAAGCAGCCACCACTAACATTGAGTGGCTGCTGCCAAAATACTGACTCAACCCCAGCCACTTTAATGATGGAAATGAATGGAAAAAAATGTATCACTAGCCACTTTAAACAATGGCACTTAATATAATGTTTACATACCCTACATTACTCATCTCATATGTATATGTATAAACTGTACTCTATATCATCTACTGCATCTTGCCATCTTTATGTAATACATGTATCACTAGCCACTTTAAACTATGGACCTTTAAGGTTACATACCCTACATAACGCATCTCGTGTGTATATGCTGTACTTGATACCATCTACTGCATCTTGCCTATGCCGTTCTGTACCATCACTCATTCATATATCTTTATGTACATATTCTTTATGCCTTTACATTTGTGTGTATAAGGTAGTAGTTGTGGAATTGTTAGGTTAGATTACTCGTTGGTTATTACTGCATTGTCGGAACTAGAAGCACAAGCATTTCGCTACACTCGCATTAACATCTGCTAACCATGTGTATGTGACAAATAAAATTTGATTTGATATTATCAAGGAACCTACCAAGTACAACCCTAAATCTGTAACCATGGGCACCCTCTTAGATATCATCCTGACCAACTTGCTCTCTAAATACACCTCTGCTGTCTTCAACCAGGATCTCAGCGATCACTGCCTGATTGCCTGTGTGCTTAAGCAGTCCATGGACAAACGACCACCCCTCATCACTATCAAACTCACCCTAAAACACTGGAGCGAGCAGGCCTTTTTAATCGACCTGGCCCGGGTACCCTGGAAGGATATTGACCTCATCCCGTCAGTAGAGGATGCCTGGTTGCTCATTTTCCACACCATCTAAAAAAGCATGCCCCATTTTAAAAATGTAGAATTAAGAACAGATATAGCCCTTGGTTCACCCAAGACTTGACTGCCTTTGACCAGCACAAAAACATCCTGAGGCGTACTGCATTAGCATCGAATAGCCCCCACGATATGTGACTTATCAGGGAAGTCAGGAACCAATATACATTACACAGTCAGTTAGGAAAGCAAAGGCTAGCTTTTTCAAACAGAAATTTGTATCCTGTAGCACTAATCCCAAAAAGTTTTGGGACACTGTATAGTCCATGGAGAATAAGAGCACCTCCTCTCAGCTGCCCACTTCACTGAGGCTAGGAAACACTGTCACCACCGATAAATCTACGTTAATCGAGAATTTCAATAAGCATTTTTCAACGGCTGGCCATGCTTTCCACCTGGCTACCCCTATCCCGGCCAACAGCTCTGCACCCCCTGCAGCAACTTGCCCAAGCCCCCCTCACTTCTCCTTCACCCAAATCCAGACAGCTAATGCTCTGAAAGAGCTGAAAAATCTGGATCGCTACAAATCAGCTGGGCTAGACAATCTGGACCCTCTCTTTCTAAAATTGTCAGCCAAAATTGTTGCAACCCCTATTACTAGCCTGTTCAACCTATTTTGTATCGTCTAAGATCCCCAAAGATTGGAAAGCTGCCGCAGTCATCCCCCTCTTCAAAGGTGGAGACACTCTCGACCTAAACTGTTATAGACCTATATCCATCCTGCCCTGCCTTTCTAAAATCTTTGAAAGCCAAGTTAACAAACAGATCACCGACCATTTCGAATCCCACTGTACCTTCTCCACTATGCAATCTGGTTTACGAACTGGTCATGGTTGCCCCTCAGCTATGCTCAATGTCCTAAACGATATTATAACCGCCATTGATAAAAGACAGTACTGTGGAGCCGTCTTCATCGACCTGGCCAAGGCTTTCGACTCTGTCAATCACCGTATTCTTATCGGCAGACTCAACAGCCTTGGTTCACCAACTACTTCGCAGACAGAGTTCAGTGTGTCAAATCAGAGGGCCTGTTGTCCGGACCTCTGGCAGTCTCTATGGAGGTGCCACAAGGTTCAATTCTTGGGCCAACTCATTTCTCTGTATATATATCAATGATGTCGCTCTTGCTGCTGGTGATTCTCTGATCCACCTCTACGCAGACAACACCATTCTGTATACATCTGGCCCTTCTTTGGACACTGTGAACAAACCTCCAAATGAGCTTCAATGCCATACAACACTCCTTCTGTGGCCTCCAAGTGCATTTAAATGCTAGTGAAACTAAATGCTTGCTCTTCAACCGATTGCTGCCCCCATCCGCCAGCCCGCCCAGCATCACTACTCTGGACAGTTCTGACTTAGAATATGTGGACAACTACAAATACCTAGGTGTCTAGTTAGACTGTAAACTCTCCTTCCAGACTTACATTAAGCATCTCCAATCCAAAATTAAATCTAGAATCGGCTTCCTATTTCACAACAAAGCCTCCTTCACTCATACTGCCAAACATACCCTCATAAAACGGACTATCCTACCGATCCTTGACTTTGGCGATGCCATTTACAAAATAGCCCTCTACTCAGCCAACTGGATGTAATCTATCACAGTGCCATCCATTTTGTCACCAAAGCCCCATATACTACCCGCCACTGCGACCTGTATGCTCTCGTTGGCTGGCCCTCACTACATATTCTTCCGCAAACCCACTGGCTCCAGGTCATCTATAAGTCTTTGCTAGGTAAAGCCCCGCCTTATCTCAGCTCACTGTTCCTCATAGCAACACCCATCTGTAGCACGCGCTCCAGCAGTTATATTTCAGTGGTCCTCCCCAAATTCAACACCTACTTTGGACGCCTGTCCTCCCAGTTTTCTGCTGCCAATGACTGGAACGAATTGCAAAAATCACTGAAGCTGGATACTTATTTCTCCCCCTCGAACTTTAAGCATCAGCTGTCAGAGCAGCTTACCGATCACTATACCTGTACACAGCCAATCTGTAAATAGCACACCCAACTACCTCAACCCCATATTGTTATTTATCTTCTTGCTCTTTTGCACCCCAGTGTCTCTACTTGCACATCATCGTCTGCACATCTATCACTCCAGTGTTAATGCTTAATTGTCATTATTTTGCCTCTATGGCCTATTTATTGCCATACATCCCTACTCTTCTACATTAACACACACTGTACATATGTTTCTATTGTTATTGACTGTATGTTTCTTTATGCGTAACTCTCTGTGTTGTTTTTGTCGCACTGCTTTGCTTTATCTTGGCCAGGTCGCAGTTGTAAATGAGAACTTGTTCTCAACTGGCGTACCTGGTTAAATAAAGGTGAAATTGAAAAAAGTATTTTACCCGTCTCCTTCCCTTCATCTACAGTGATTGAAGTGGACATCTACAAGTGACATCAATAAGGGATCAGAGTTTTCACCTGGATTCATCTGGTCAGTCCATGTCATGGAAAGAGTAGGTGTTCTTAATGTTTTTTGTACACTCAGTGTATATACCTTTACAAAAATATTAAATATAAATAATAATTTCAAGAGAGGAAATATATTCATAACAACAACAAAAAAATAGAACAATTATAATAATAAGTCAGGCTGGTATTAAACACCCACAAAGCAGTAAAGTGGAGTAGAGGGAAAATAACGGCTGCCACATTCGGCAGAATTTGTCAAAGGAACCCTGTATGTAGGATAGTCTGTGTGTCCAGCGAGTGTGGTGGAGGATTTTACATCTGTAAATAGAACAGGAGTGAACACCGTATAGAAAACCTTTCCATGCGTCATTAGTAAACTCATCAACTAGATATTTTTTTCCAATAAAGTTTGAATAGATGTTAATGAAAGATTGTGAAGAGAGTAGGTTTTATCATAGTTATAAGAAATAATACTGTTTTATATTTGGGGATCGTGTTAAAAATGCATCAGTGGAAGGGCCCACAGGAAGACTGGGGAATTGAGAGGTCATGTCACGGACAAAGCTGCTCACCTGTAAATAAATAAATTACTATTTGGAAGGTGAAATTTTGCTGAGAATTGTTGGAACGATGCAAATGTGCCGTCACAATGCATCAAATCATTCAATGATTTGTAAAGGTTAAACCACATGGAGAAGGCTCCATCTACCACGGAAAATGTGATTTCTGAGTAGTGGGGTCCTTAATGAAGAGGTTTGTAATCCAAAGTTTTACATCTAAACTGGTTCCAGCTCTTAAGGGTGGTTTTTACTTAAATGTTTTTGGCTCGGTTATAATCTGAAGTAGCAGAGTTAATAGAGGAGTGGCCAAAGCCGCCAGTGAGGATTGGCTCACAGGAGGAAGCATCTACAGTTGAAGTCGGAAGTTTACATACACCTTAGCCAAATACATTTAAACTCAGTTTCACAATTCCTGACAATTAATCATAGTACAAATTCCCTGTCTTAGGTCAGTTAGGATCACCACTTCATTTTAAGAATGTGAAATGTCAGAATAATAGTAGAGAGAATGATGTATTTCTGCTTTTTATTTCTTTTATCACATTCCCAGTGGGTCAGAAGTTTACATACACTCAAATAGTATTTGGTATCATTGCCTTTAAATTGTTTAACTTGGGTCAAATGTTTCGGGTAGCCTTCCACAAGCTTCCCACAATAAGTTGGGTAGATTTTAGCCCATTCCTCCTGACAGAGCTGGTGTAACTGAGTCAGATTTGTAGGCCTCCTTGCTTGGATCACACTATTTAGTTCTGCCCACAAATTGAAAATGATTATCTATGGGATTGAGGTCAGGGCTTTGTGATTGCCACTCCAATACCTTGACTGTGTTGTCCTTAAGCCATTTTTTCACAACTTTGGAAGTATGCTTGGGTCATTGTCCATTTGGAAGACCAATTTGTGACCAAGCTTTAACTTCCTGACTGATGTCTTGAGATGTTGCTTCAATATATCCACTTAATTTTACATCCGAATGGAGCCATCTAGTTTGTGAAGTGCACCAGTCCCTCCTGCAGCAAAGCACCTCCACAACATGATTCTGCCACCCCAGTGCTTCACGGTTGGGATGGTGTCCTTCGGCTTGCAAGCCTCCCCCTTTTTCCTCCTAACATAACGATGGTCATTATGGCCGAACAGTTCTATTTTTGTTTCATCAGACCAGAGGACATTTCTCCAAAAGGAAAACTTTGTCCCCATGTGCAGTTGCAAACCGTAGTCTGGCTTTTATATGGCAGTTTTGGAGCAGTGGCTTCTTCCTTGCTGAACGGCCTTTCAGGTTATGTTGATAAAGGACTCGTTTAACTGTGGATAAAGATACCTTTGTACCTGTTTCATCCAGCATCTTCACAAGGTCCTTTGCTGTTGTTCTGGGATTGATTTGCACTTTTCACACCAAAGTACATTCATCTTTAGTAGACAGAACACGTCTCCTTCCTGAGCGTTATGATGGCTGCGTGGTCCCATGGTGTTTATATTTGCGTACTATTGTTTGTACAGATGAATGTGGTACCTTCAGGCATTTGGAAATTGCTCCCAAGGATGAACCAGACATGTGGAGGTCTACAATTTATATTGAGGTCTTGGATAATTTATCTTGATTTTCCCATGATGTCAGGCAAAGAGTCAATGAGTTTGAAGATTGGCCTTGAAATACATCCACAGGTACACCTACAATTGACTCAAACGATGTCAATTAGCCTATTAGAAGCTTCTAAAGCCATGACATCATTTTCTGGAATTTTCCAAGCTGTTTGAAGGCACAGTCAACGTAGTTTATGGAAGCTTCTTACACACTGGAATTGTGATACAGTGAAATAATATGTTTGTAAACAATTGTTGGAAAAATTACTTGTGTCATGCACCAAGTAGATGTCCTAACCGACTTGCCAAAACTATAGTTTGTTAGCAAGAAATTTGTGGTGTGGTTGAAAAATTAGTTTTAATGACTCCAACCTAACTGTATGTAAACTTCCGACTTCAACTGTACTTCAGCCAATCATGTTGCAGCAGTCTGTTGTTTACCCTTGGTTGAACACTGTACGCAATGTTAGGAAGTAGCAGTAGCCACCGTAGTATGGTGGTGAAAAATTGTGTTTTATAAAGAAAGTATTCATATCCACCCCCCCACCCACCCACCATTAAATCAAGGTAAGGAGGAATTTGACAATTTTGCAGCCTGAATGGAGAATGTGTTATGTACGAACGGATCCACGGGGGACTGAGAGTGTATAGATGGCTCCATGCATTCCCTTTCGATTGAAAAATAAAATGTCTCAATATCACCATTTACCAGCCCTTTGGCTACAAGTACACCTTGCGGATCCTTGAATTTAGTTTATTCCAAGGGAACCCTGAGATAATCCCATCGAGCTTTTTTATACATTGAAAAAAAGTAGGAGGATTTCGGAAGGGTATTCATTTTTACAGAGTTAATTCAACCAGCTAATGATAGGGGGAGTAGTAGTAATTATATAGTTTAGGTGACATCAGACAACTTGGAAACTCTCCCTCTGTCCCCTCTCATATGTCTCCCCGCTTTCTCATACCATTGTCTATTCTTATAAAACAAGACAAATTACAAAAGTGGAATTTCACTCTCCTGGACGGCAGGTAGCCTTGCGATTAGAGAGACAAGCCAGCAACCAGAGGGTTGCCCGTTTGAATCCCAGGTCTGACTGAAAAAAATCTGATGAGAATTTAGCTGACAACGGGAGGGTTGCTGGTATTAAATCCTAGATGACATTGCCTGTCGGTGAGCCATTGAGCAAGGCACTAAAACCCTCACAACAACTGCTCCACATGCACCCAGTGTGGCAGCCCACTGCTCCAACCTCTCCGACCTGCATGTGTGTCTTTCGGAGCGTTTAGGATGAAGTGAAAGTAACATTTTGGTTGGACCTTCAGTGTACAACTGGCTAATATAGTGATCTTAATCTCTTAATCTTAAAAAAAGACAGCCTGAGGTCATTGTGGTAATGTTTTTCCTTCATTAAAATGCTATTGTTCCCACCTTCTGAAAGAAAAGCGATTTACTTCAATAAGTATTGAAATCAAAAGGCTTAACAGGTTAAAGCATTATCTTCATGCCTCCTTTACAGTAATAAGCAATTGGCAAAGTCTGCACCGTAATTACACTTAGTCCTTAATTACTTAATTAGTCCGTAACAGCTCTATCCTTAATTCAACTATGCAGCCACAGGTGCGTACAGAAGCGTGCCCCCTCAGATTTATCCTGTTTAAAAAATACAGTATATATACAAAAGTACAGTATAAATACAAAAGTATGTGGACATCGCTTCAAATTAGTGGATTCCGCTATTTCAACCACCCCATTGCTGACCGGTGAATAAAATAAAGCACACAGCCACGCAGTCCCCATAGACAAACTTTGGCAGTAAAATGGCCTCACTGTAGAGCTCAGTGACTTTCACTGTGATGGTGTCATGTCCCAACAAGTCAGTTCATCAAATACCCTTCTAAAGCTGGCCCGGTCAACTGTAAATGTTGTTATTTTGAAGTGGAAATGTCTAAGAGCAATAGCGGCTCAGCCATGAAGTGGTAAGCCACATAAACTCACAGAATGGGACCGCTGAGTGTGGAAGTGTGTAGCGCGTCTGTCCTTGGTTGCAACAATCACTACCGAGTTCCAAACTGGCACCGACTGAGATGGCCGCCTCGCTTCGCGTTCCTAGGAAACTATGCAGTTTTTTGTTTTTTTACGTGTTATTTCTTACATTAGTACCCCAGGTCATCTTAGGTTTCATTACATACAGTCGAGAAGAACTACTGAATATAAGATCAGCGTCAGCGTACTGAATATAAGATCAGCGTCAACTCACCATCAGTACGACCAAGAATATGTTTTCCGCGACGCGGATCCTGTGTTCTGCCTTACAAACAGGACAACGGAATGGATCGCATGCAGTGACCCAAGGAAACGACTCCGAAAAAGAGGTAAACGCGGCGGTGTTCTGGTCAGACTCCGAAAAAGGGCACATCGCGCACCACTTCCCAGTATTCTTCTTGCCAATGTCCAGTCTCTCGACAACAAGGTTGATGAAATCCGAGCAAGGGTGGCATACCAGAGGGACATCAGAGACTGCAACGTTCTCTGCTTTACGGAAACATGGCTTACTGGGAAGACGCTATCCAGGGCGGTGCAGCCAACGGGTTTCTCCACACATCGCGCCGACAGAAACAAACATCTCTCTGGTAAGAAGAGTGGCGGGGGCGTATGCCTCATGACTAACGGGACATGGTGTGATGAAGGAAACATACAGGAACTCAAATCCTTCTGTTCACCTGATTTAGAATTCCTCACAATCAAATGTAGACCGCATTATCTTCCAAGAGAATTCTCTTCGATTATAATCACAGCCGTATATACCCCCCCCCAAGCAGACACATCGATGGCTCTGAACGAACTTTATTTAACTCTTTGCAAACTGGAAAACATTTATCCGGAGGCTGCATTCATTGTAGCTGGGGATTTTAACAAAGCCAATCTGAAAACAAGACTCCCTAAATTGTATCAGCATATCGATTGCGCAACCAGGGGTGGTAAAACCTTGGATCATTGTTACTCTAACTTTCGCGACGCATATAAGGCCCTGCCCCGCCCCCCTTTCGGAAAAGCTGACCACGACTCCATTTTGCTGATCCCTGCCTACAGGCAGAAATTAAAACAAGAGGCTCCCACGCTGAGGTCTGTCCAACGCTGGTCAGACCAAGCTGACTCTACACTCCAAGACTGCTTCCATCACGTGGACTGGGACATGTTTCGTATTGCGTCAGATGGGAATATTGACGAATACGCTGATTCGGTGTGCGAGTTCATTAGAACGTGCGTCGAAGATGTCGTTCCCATAGCAACGATAAAAACATTCCCTAATCAGAAACCGTGGATTGATGGCAGCATTCGCGTGAAACTGAAAGCGCGAACCACTGCTTTTAATCAGGGCAAGGTGTCTGGCAACATGACTGAATACAAACAGTGCAGCTATTCCCTCCGCAAGGCTATTAAACAAGCTAAGCGTCAGTACAGAGACAAAGTGGAATCTCAATTCAATGGCTCAGACACAAGAGGCATGTGGCAGGGTCTACAGTCAATCACGGACTACAAGATGAAATCCAGCCCAGTCACGGATCAGGATGTCTTGCTCCCAGGCAGACTAAATAACTTTTTTGCCCGCTTTGAGGACAATACAGTGCCACTGACACGGCCTGCAACGGAAACATGCGGTCTCTCCTTCACTGCAGCCGAGGTGAGTAAGACATTTAAACGTGTTAACCCTCGCAAGGCTGCAGGCCCAGACGGCATCCCCAGCCGCGCCCTCAGAGCATGCGCAGACCAGCTGGCCGGTGTGTTTACGGACATATTCAATCAATCCCTATACCAGTCTGCTGTTCCCACATGCTTCAAGAGGGCCACCATTGTTCCTGTTCCCAAGAAAGCTAAGGTAAATGAGCTAAATGACTACCGCCCCGTAGCACTCACTTCCGTCATCATGAAGTGCTTTGAGAGACTAGTCAAGGACCATATCACCTCCACCCTACCTGACACCCTAGACCCACTCCAATTTGCTTACCGCCCAAATAGGTCCACAGACGATGCAATCTCAACCACACTGCACACTGCCCTAACCCACCTGGACAAGAGGAATATGTGAGAATGCTTTCCGTTTTATGTGAGAATGCTGTTCATCGACTACAGCTCGGCATTCAACACCATAGTACCCTCCAAGCTCGTCATCAAGCTCGAGACCCTGGGTCTCGACCCCGCCCTGTGCAACTGGGTACTGGACTTCCTGACGGCTTGCCGCCCCCAGGTGGTCAACAAAACTAAGGAGATGATTGTGGACTTCAGAAACAGCAGAGGGCGATGGAACAGGGTACATCTCCTCCCCGCAGAGGGTAGTGAGGACTTGTGCACAACGCATCACCGGGGGCAAACTACCTGCCCTCCAGGACACCTACACCACCCGTTGTTACAGGAAGGCCATAAAGATCATCAAGGACATCAACCACCCGAACCACTGCCTGTTCACCCCGCTATCATCCAGAAGGCGAGGTCAGTACAGGTGCATCAAAGCTGGGACCGAGAGACTGAAAAACAGCTTCTATCTCAAGGCCATCAGACTGTTAAACAGCCACCACTAACATTGAGTGGCTGCTGCCAACACACTGTCATTGACACTGACCCAACTCCAGCCATTTTAATAATGGGAATTGATGGGAAATGATGTAAATATATCACTAGCCACTTTAAACAATGCTACCTTATATAATGTTACTTACCCTACATTATTCATCTCATATGCATATGTATATACTGTACTCTACATCATCGACTGCATCCTTATGTAACACATGTATCACTAGCCACTTTAACTATGCCACTTTGTTTACTTTGTCTACACACTCATCTCATATGTATATACTGTACTCGATACCATCTACTGTATGCTGCTCTGTACCATCACTCATTCATATATCCTTATGTACATGTTCCTTATCCCCTTACACTGTGTATAAGACAGTTTTGGAATTGTTAGTTAGATTACTTGTTGGTTATCACTGCATTGTCGGAACTAGAAGCACAAGCATTTCGCTACACTCGCATTAACATCTGCTAACCATGTGTATGTGACAAATAAAATTGATTTGATTTGATTTGATTTGAACTGCCTCTGGAAGCAAAGTCAGCACAATAACTGTTTGTCGGGAGATTCATGAAATTGGTTTCCGTGGCCAAGCAGCCGCACACAAGCGCCTAAGATCACCATGCGCAATGCCAAGAGTCGGCTGGAGTGGTGTATAGCTCACCTCCATTGGATTCAGGAGCAGTGGAAACGCATTCTCTGGAGTGATGAATCATGCTTCACTATCTGACAGTCTGACAGACAAATCTGGGTTTGGCAGATGCACAAAGCGAGGTTCATACAGAAATGGTTTGTTGGGATCGGTGTGGAAGAACATGACTGGCCTGCACAGAGCTCTGACCTCAACTCCATTGACCACCTTTGGGATGAATTGGAACGCCGGTTGCGAGCCAGGCCTAATCGCCCAACATCAGTGTCCGACCTCACTAATGCTCGTGGCTGAATGACAGCAAATCCCTGCAGCAATGTTCCAACATCTAGTGGAAAGCCTTTCCTGAAGAGTGGAGGCTGTTATAGCAGCAAAGGGGGACCAACTCCATATCAATGTCCATGATTTTGGAATGAGATGTTCGATGTGCAGGTGTACACATACTTTTGGTCATATAATGTATATCTAGTTGTTGTTTCTCTGTAATGCTACGAGCCACCTAGGAATTTTATTAATTTGGCTTCAGCTAGCACAGATAGGTTCCCAATCTCCCAACCTCATAACTAGCTATGAAGAAGCCATTTCCGGCTATCAATCAAGTTAGTAACTAACTTTGTCTATCTTTTTAGCTGGCATTCCTGCTGACAAAGTTGGTAGACTTTAGAAAAGCAAGCAATAACTAAATATACTGAACAAGGCTCAAATTCCTTTCAATCGTTTACCCAGATTTTAGCAGAGATGCAGCGAAGAATATTTTGTTTCTTAAAAATAAAAAAAACAACAGTCAGGAGGATACAGACAGCTTACATATGCTGAAAAATATGCATTTACTTTTTTTTTACTTAGAATTAATCATAATAATTATGGCCCCATATAGCAGGAAAAAAGTTGTCAGGTGTTTCAAAAACGCTAAATTCTTAAATTTATGGTCGGGGGCCTAGCCCCCCTTCGGATCATCCCCCATCCATCCTCAGGACTTTGTGCCCCCTCATAGACTACAGTATTTAAAACATAGAATCATATATCCTTTATAAGGTATACATTGTTGTGATAAAATTGTAAAAAAATTATATTATGATCAAATAAAACATTTTTAAAAACCTACCTGGTTTTCCCCATGTACTGTAGGCTACTGCAAAATCTGTCAAAGAATTTAGCCTGGAAAAATATTGATTGTAATGGAGGATATTTCTTCCAGAACAACACAATTCTTCCAGAGCAACAGCAAAAACAACAACACAATTATTATCAATAAGTATTCACACATTATTAATAAGGTAATATGCTAAATAAAACAATACTAACAAATTAGTAATACCACCAATAGTAGGCTAATAATAATAATTTAAAAAATAATGTGGTAGTATTGTTACTATTAGTATTATAATAAAAATAACGAAGTAATATGATTGAAATGAAATCATGGAATGATGTTAAACGAACACAAGGCCACACAAATACAATTTGCAACCCATGTTCAGATCACACCATGTTTACATGATTAAAAGTCCATTCCATCCCAATATATCCCTGTAGACCTACATTAGTCTTTCATAAACAACAAAGACAATACCAAAATCCCAATTTACACAAGAGCGTTATTTTCACCTCTGGTCAGATTTCTTGAAGAAAGTCGGGGGCAAATCCGAGTTCTGCTAGTAGTGAACTTTTACCAATCACGAATAGTTCAGAACTAGCGGAATTCCAGACTTACCCTCGAAGCGATGCAACATCTTATGGAGGAGCTCGATGAGGAGATGGCAGGTAGGCTTTACAAGAAGTTCCTTCAATTTAATGGTTCAGTTGTGCTATAGTTGTGCCTCCCCCCCAAAAAACAATGGCGTAACAGGATAAAGGAGCATTTGTCAATCGTAACACAGCCAAACAGCTATAAATAGTGAAAGTAGGACAAAAGAAAACACAGAGGTAACACTTTAACAGACTGTTCTTGCGCGTCATCGTGTTTGCTGCTTTCATCCTCTCCCCTTCTTGGAGGTCATCTGAAGTCTGTTAGTTAAACGTCTCATTTAACAACTCTAGAAAACGGAAAACGATATCAGGAGTTAAATAAAACCCTTAACCATGCGTGTGTTCTACCGCCGGGGACTAAATCTGTCTCCATTCTGGGTTTTGGATAAACCCCGCCTCGACAAAATGAATCATCAATCAGGAGAGATTAAGACGTTTCTGACTGGACTCCTGTCAATACTAATTAGACTTTAATTGGTAGGCTAAATCCTGCAGAACCCCATTTGTCCAAATAAGCTGCTTTAGTCTGTAGACAAATCCCTCCATGCTTACATCTGTCTAACCCACATACAGTGCCTTCAGAAAGGATTCATACCTCTTGACTTTTTTCACATTTTGTTGTTACAGCCTGAATTCAAAATTGATAAATATATATTTTTCTCTCACCCAGCTACACACAATTCCCCATAATAACAAAGTGAAAACATGTTTTTAGAACTTGTTGCTAATTGGTTGAAAATGAAATGAGTAGAACATCTAATTTGCATAAGTATTCACACACCTTAAGCTATGACATTCCAAATTAAACTATACCATGAAGTCCAAGGAACTCTCCATAGATCTCTGAGATATAATTGTGATGAGGCATATGGGGAAGGGGTCTCTGGGGAAGGGTATAAAACAATTTCGAGATTGTTGAAAGTATCCAAAAGTACAGTGGTCTCCATCGTTGGGAAACTGTAAAAATATAGAACTACCCAGACTATGCCTAGAGCTGGCTGTCCGACCAAACTGTACAACTGGGCAAGAAGGACCTTGGCCAGGTAGGTGACCAAGAACCCAATGACCACTCTGATAGGACTACAGAGTTCCTTGGCTGAGATGGGAGAACCTGCCAGAAGGACAATGGTCTCTACAGCACTTCACTAATCTAGGCTTTATGGAAGAGTGGCCAGACAGAAGCCACTCCTGAGAAAAAAGCAAACGAAAGCACGCCTGGAGTTTGCAAAGGCACAGCTCATCACCTGTCTTTTTCAGCGGGAGGGACTGGGAGACTGGTAGAGGGAACAATGAATGGAGCCAAATATAGGCAAATCCTTGATGAGAACCTGTTTCAGGGTGCAAACGACCTTAGACCGAGGTAAAGATTTCCGTTCCAACAGGACAATGACCCCAAGCATACAGCCAAAGCAATGCTGGAAAGCTTCATAACAAGAATGTGAAAGTACTTGGTTGGCCTTTCAAAGCCATTAATTGAATCCTATTGAAAATATGTGGAAATACTTGAATATTGCTGTTCACAGCTGCTCCCCATCTAGTTTTCCCAGAAGAAATCTGCAGAGGAAAAGTGCCCAAAACCAGATGTGCAAAGCTGATACAGACATACTCAGTAGTGTAAACTACTTAAGTAAAAATACTTTCAAGTATTAAGTCATTTTTGGGGGGCATCTGTACTTAGCTATACATTTTTTTGACTACTTTAAATTTTTCTCCATACATTTTCACTGACACCCAAAAGTACTCGTTACATTTTGAATGCTTAGCAGGACAGGAAATTGGTTCAATTCAAATACTCATCAAGAGAACACATGGTCATCCCTACTGCCTCTGATCTGGCGGACTCACTCTGAGTGTTGGAGTGTGCCCGGGGCTAGCGATTCATTTTTAAATAATAAAATGGTGTCGTCTGCTTTGCTTAACATAAGGAATTGGAAGTGATTTATACTTTCACTTTCAATACTTAAGTGTATTTCAGCAATTACATTTACTGTTGAAACTTAAGTATATTTATTTAGAACCAAATACTTACAGTAGTATTTTACTGGGTGACTTTAACTTTTACTTGAGTAACTTTCTGTTAAGGTATCAATACTTTAAGTATCACAATTTGGTACATTTTCACCACTGGACATACTGTACCTACCCAAGAAGACTCAAAGCTGTAATCGCTGCCAAAGATGTTTCTACAAAGTATCGACTCAGATGTGTGAATACTTAAACTACCGGTCAAAAGTTTTAGAACGCCTACTCATTCAAGGGTTTTTCTTTATTTGTACTATTTCTACATTGCAGAATAACAGTGAAGACATCAAAACTATTGAATAACCACAAATGGAATCATGTTGTAACAAAATAAGTCTTAAACAAATCAAAATATATTTTATATTTCAGATTCTTCAAATAGCTACCTTTTGACTTGATGACAGCTTTGCACACTCTGGCATTCTCTCAACCAGCTTCATGTGGTAGTCACCTGGAATGCATTTCAATTAACAGGTGTGCCTTCTTAAAAGTACATTTGTGATATTTCTTTCCTTCTTCATTCATTGAGCCAATCAGTTGTGTTGTGACAAGATAGGGGTGGTATACAGAAGATAGCCCTATTTGGTAAAAGACCAAGTCGATATTATGGCAAGAAAAGCTGAAATAAGAAAAGAGAAACGACAGTCCATCATTACTTTAAGACATGGAGATCAGTCAATGCGGAAAATGTCAAGAACTTTGAAAGTTTCTTCAAGTACAGTCACAAACACCGTCAAGCACTATGATGAAACTAGCTCTCATGAGGATCGCCACAGGAATGGAAGACCCAGAGTTACCTCTGCTGTAGAGGATACGTTCTTTAGAGTTAATAGACTCAGAAATTGCAGCCCAAAGAAATGCTTCTCAGAGTTCAAGTAACAGACGCATCTCAACATCAACTGTTCAGAGGAGAATGTGTGAATCAGGCCTTCATTGTCAAATTTCTGCAAAGAAACCACTACTAAAGGACACCAATAAGAAGAGACTTGCTTGGGCCAAGAAACACAAGCAATGGACATTAAGACCGGTGGAAATGTGTCCTTTGGTCTGGAGTCCAAATTGGAGATTTTTGATTCCTACCGCCGTTTCTTTGTGAGACATGGTGTGGGGGAACGGATGATCTCTGCATGTGTATTTCCCACCGTAAAGCATGGGGGAGGAGGTGTTATGGTATGGGGGTGCTTTACTGGTGACACTGTCTGTGCTGTATTTAGAATTCAAGGTACACTTAAACAGCATGGCTACCACAGCATTCTTCAGCGATACAGTCCCACTAAGCCTAATCCAGATGGGATGGTATCATTTGTTTTTCAACAGGACAATGTCTCAACACACCTCCAGGCTGTGTAAGGTCTATTTGACCAAGAAGGAGAGTGATGGAGTGGTGCATCAGACCTGGCCTCCACAATCCCCCGACCTCAACCAAATTGAGATGGTTTGGGATGAGTCGGACTGCAGAGTGAAGGAAAAGTATCCCTTAAGTGCTCAGCACATGTGGGAACACCTTCAAGACTGTTGGAAAAGCATTCCAGGTGAAGCTGGTTGAGAGAATGCCAAGAGTGTGCAAAGCTGTCATCAAGGCAAAGGGTGGCTATTTGAAGAATCTCAAATATAAAATACAATGTAGAAAATAGTAAAAAAAAGAAAAACCCTTGAATGAGTAGGTGTTCTAAAACCTTTGACCTGTAGTGTATGTAAATGAGATATTTCTGAATTTAATTTTCGTTAAATTAGAAAACCTTTCTAAAAACATGTTTCCATTTTGTCATTATGGGCTATTGTGTGTGTGTATGGGTGCAAAAAAAATCAATTTAATCCATTTTTTATTCAGACTGTAACCACAACTGTCTATATAAGGTCCCACAGTTGACAGTGCATGTCAGAGCAACAACCAAGCCATGAGGTTGAAGGTATTGTCCGTAGAGCTTCGAGACAGGATTGTGTCGAGGCACGGATCTGGGGAAGGGTACCAAACATGTCTGCAGTATTGAAAAACCCAAGAACACAGTGACCTTCGTCATTCATAAATGGAAGAAGTTTGGAATCACCAAGAATCACGTCTGGAGGAAACCAGGCACCATCCCTACTGTGAAGCATGGTGGTGGCAGCATCATGCTGTGTGGATGTTTTTCAGCGGCAGGGACTGGGAGATTAGTCAGGATGGAGGGAAAGATGAACAGAGCAAAGTACAGAGAGATTCTTGATGAAAACCTGCTCCAGAGTGCTCATTACCTCAGACTGGGGCAAAGGTTCACTTTCCAACAGGACAACGACCCTAAGCACACAGCCAACACGATGCAGGAGTGGCTTCGGGACAAGTCTCTGAATGTATTTTAGTTGCCCAGCCAGAGCCCGGACTTGAACCCGATCGAATATCTCTTGGAGAGACCTGAAAATAGCTGTGCAGCAACGCTCCCCATCCAACCTGACAGAGCTTGAGAGGATCTGCAAAGTAGAATGGGAGAAACTCCTCAAATACAGGTGTGCCAAGCTTATAGCGTCATACCCAAGAAGTCTCGAGGCTGCAATCGCTGCCAAATGTGCTTCAACAAAGTACTGATTTAAAGGGTCTGAATACTTATGTAAATGTGATATTTCAGTTTTGCAGGTCTTGTACAGGTCAGTACAGTGCCAGCACTGTTATTGCAATGTGCAGGGGTACTGGAGAGATTGTACATGTAAACAACGGTAAAAGTACATGTAAACAGGGGTAAATGTGTCTGGTAGCAGGATAAATACTAATGATAATAATAATCGTAATAAACAATATAGTAGCAATGAATGGTAATATTAATCACTATAATAAATACATTTATTTTGGCAGTAGGGTATGTGGTGTGTGCATGGTAATGAGTGAGTGTGAGTTTATATCAATGGAGGCTCCTCAGAGGAGGAATAGGAGGATCATCCTCCTCAGTGAATTTCAGAAAAATAAAAATAGTAAAACATTGAAAAAGTTCTACTTTTTATCTAAAACTGAACTAAATATATTCACATCACCAAATAATGGATTAAAATGCAATGAAGTTCTACAGTAGCCTCAACAGCACTCTGTAGGGTAGCACCATGGTGTAGCCAGAGGACAGCTAGCTTCCATCCTCCTCTTGGTACATTGACTTCAGTACAAAACCTAGGAGGCTCTTGGTTTTCACCCACTTCCATAGACTTACACAGTAATTATGACAACTTCCGGAGGACGTCCTTCAACCTATCAGAGCTCTCGCAGCATGAACTGACAAGTTGTCAACCCGATCAGAGAATTAATCTAGTACTGAAAGCATAAGCTACAGCTAGCTAGCACTGCAGTCCATAAAATGTGGTAAGTAGTTGACCCAAAGAGAGAGAAAGACAATAGTTGAACAGTTTTCAAAAAAATGTGTTTCTTCAAAAATGAAGAAGAATCGAGTAAGAGACAGAGAGAAAGATTTTGTCTTCTTTTTTTCACTTGCAGTTTCACTTTCTTGGCTAGGAAATGCAGCTGGCTAGTTACTTAAACACACTGCTCAAACAGAGCGATGCTATGTTAGCTAGCTGGCTATGACTATCCAACACAGCACTGGAACTCTTCCAAGTCAAGGTAAGCTTTTGGTTTTATTAATTTATTGCCACTGAGGCCCGCCGGTGTAACTGCTTACTCACTATACACTGTAACGTTACTGCAAGATTATAGCGGGTTTACTAACACATTAGTTGTATTAGTTATGTTGACTAGGACGTTACTTTAGCTAATATGGGGATAATGATGTAGTCTGTGTGTAGCGGTCATGACAAGGTTTGGCTTGGAAAGCTTTTTTTCACCTGGTCACATAGCTGTTGTGTTGTTCATTGAAGTCCATAAACAAATGGAAAATGTGAGAGGAGAGCGCATAGAGGCGGGAAGGAATAAAACATGGCTGCTATGAAAGTGAACTGTGTTTATGCGTGATTATGAATGTTTCCATTCCGCCGATTCTGTCTGAAAACTGCTTCTTAAACGGAAGAAAACTAAACGGGGATAACAATACCTGAATTTGTCCAATGGAAACTCTCGTTTGCAACAGTTGGACTAATGATTACACCCTAGATAAGCTAGATGCATACAAGAGCGCACAATGCGTTATTGAATGTGTCAATGTCTGTCCAGGTGTCACTGTCTGTCATCTCAAATTTTTGTCTCGACCTGTACCTACGTTGTGAACTTCATTCATAGGTGAGGTTGTAGCAACCCAATGATGGGTATAGGGAACATTTGAGTATCATGTAGTATCCTAAACCTATCGATGTTACATTGAACTGGGTGACCGGAATATGAATGACAGTCATCCAACATGCTGTAATATAAATAAGGCCATGCTCATGAAGAATGAAATTGTCCTCCCTCATCATAAACTGCAATGTCCACCACTGGTGTATATGTAAGGTGTCAGTAGTGAGTGTGTGAAAATGATTGAATGTAAAGAGTGTCAATGTAGGTGTGTGTGGTTGAGTGGTAGAGACCTGAGGATGGGCATAGGGTTCGTGCAGATAGTCTGTGGGACAGAGGGAGGACATGGGTAGTTAGCTATTCAACAGTTTTATACTATTCAACGGTCTTATGGCCTGGGGAAATAAGCTCTTTCGGAGCCTGGCGGACAGGAGAAGAGAGAACAGTCCATGGTTCGGGTGGCAGGAGTCCTTTGCAGTTTTTCGGGCTTTTCTCAGACACTGCCATGCATGAATGTCTTGGATGGCTGGGAGGTCGCCCACTTTTGCAGTGTTTAAAGTACATTTTCTGTCATTTCTTCACATTTTGCCATTGGATGGAGAAATATTTTCAGTTTAAAGCTAATTTCCTGCAATTCTTCACATTTTTCCATGAACTGGCGAGAAACTTTGGTAGTTTAACAGCAAATTTCCTGCCATTCTAGACATTTTGCCATGGCTTGTACCATGTTCATACAGTGGCGATTTTAGCATGTATGTCTTGGTGGTGAAAAAAAAAGGTGTGATGCATGCCAGCAATGCCACTATACAACACAACAATAAACAATAAATGAATTGCTCTATAACGGTGACAACGGTGCCCACAAACTGTTAGAGCCTACATAAAGCTGTCCCAACAGGAGTGTTATGCAGGTGAATGAGGACCCAAAAGCGACTTGGCGAAAACAGAGTTTTTTAATCCAGTAAAGTTACTTTACAAACAAAAGGCATAATACTACTCGTAATGACGAGAACAGACTGGAGACTTGATCAAGAACTGCAGGTTGCCTCGGGAAGGCACTTGAACGTAGCAGACTCAGACACCTGCTCACCACGCAGCATCTGAGGGAAACACGACACGACAGGGCAATACATAGACACAGCACGGTGAATAATAGACAAGGATCCGACAGGACAGGAACGGAAAACAAGGGAAGAAATAGGGACTCTAATCAGGGGAAAAGATAAGGAACAGGTGTGGGAAGACTAAATGATTGATTAGGGGAATAGGAACAGCTGGGAGCAGGAACGGAACGATAGAGAGAAGAGAGAGCGAGAGAGTGAGAGAGGGAGGGGGAGAGAGAGGGATAGAAAGAGGGAAAGAACCTAATAAGACCAGCAGAGGGAAACGAATAGAAGGGGAAGCACAGGGACAAGACATGATAATCAATGACAAAACATGACAAGGAGAGTCCCAACAGCAGTCCCAACACCTTACTACAGCAACACATGGCTATCACTGGAACCTTGTCTGGCAGCGAAACAGTTCATTCAGCCTCATTTACAGCCTTTAAAAAAAACATAGCTGATATGGCCGACTTGCTGAAACAAATGTGGTTTCTACTGACAATTGAGATGTACAAACTACGGCATAAGGGGAAGACAAGCGAATAAGAGGCAATCCATAATTGAGATTAAGACATTAATGAGTGAGCTAGGACCGACGTAGCCAATATAACTATTTGTTCAGCACTTTTGAAATGTACAGCGACAGAATTCAGAACAGCCGTTCTTACAGTGTTCTCCCTGTACACCAAGTCAGAACTGTAGGATAAATAAAGAGGGCATATAAGCAGACAATGAGAGCTCTTACAATATTCAATGATTACATTTCTCAAAAACAGGTTATAGGCTACATGTGCACCACCAAGTCAGAACATTAGGTGAAATTAAGAGGTGAAAATATACCAAATTATTAGGGTGAGGCACATGGGCTACTACTAACAGCTTACTACACAACGTAAACTTAATATTACTTTCTTAGCTACAGTATACATATCCCCCTGGCATATTACATAATTTATGCAGCAGCATACAAGACAATTTTGGACTCACCTTATTGTGCGAATAGCAGGCTAATGATTGCTTGCAATACTTGCAGTTAGCCACTGATTCCTTCCAAACTACTCATTGTTGAATTTGCGATTTCAAACTTGTTGTGTAATGTTTATGTCCAATGGCCGATGAGCACCGATATCTGTAATTTGGATTAAAAAGGATTTGCCAGTAGATTGTCGACTTGATTCATGATGATGACTGCTAGCTAAGATAGCTAGCTATTTCGAAAGTATGATGTTGACATGATCAGTCCAATCCAAGCTACTGTAGATACAACATGATTTGATGTCATTTTATCTGTGGTCAATGACCTTGAATCTTCTTGAATGGGCACTTCTAATGTAAATCTATGGCAGCACCCAAGGGGTGCTTGAATTTTCAAGCTCTACCCTTAGACTTGGGGGTGACGTAGTGTCCCCATGAATGACAGAACACTGAGCCAATCACAGTGCAATGCTTCATATTTTCTGCTGGCTTGCCCCACCACCACCACAGAAAGCACTGAGCTAGGCTGAAACACCTGCATTTTGGAGCTCCCTTACTCAAGAAAACAAAAAAGAGACCATGTTTGTATGCAGTTTTATTAACTCAATGATATATATATTGTTTTAGCCCTGTTTGCAAACTGATATGTGACACGTGTTAATGGCAAAATAACATGCAAAACATGCAAGCCCATTTGCTAAAAATGTGGGGCTCTGCACCAGCGACTCTGAATGACTGTTGGCCACTGTGTTCATATGATATATATGTGAGAGTGACTAACAAAATCAATGGGGGCCTCCTGGAGGTCAGGTCCCCTGAGCACATGCCCTGCATGCCCGGTTGGTAATTTGCTAATGACAAGATTTAGATAGCTGGCTAGACTACCTTACCAAGCAATCAACAAAATAAATTGCTGACATGAGCTAATTTAGGGACTGACATAGCAACTGGAAAATGTTAAGAAAAGACAATCAAGTCCATGCCATTGCACAAATTATTACATGGCCCCTGTGCCAACTCTGCCCTAATTCCTCCAATGCCATAATCCTTTCAAAAGACCCAAAGGATGGTATATAAACCCTAGAGTAGTTGAGAAGAATGGATAGGACTTCAGCATTCAACTTCAGGAACTCCTGTTAACCAGTCCAGGAAGGCAGAGCTAGGAGTGTTTGTTGCCAGGGGGCACGGTGATACAATGAGAGAATCAGGCTCTGCCTACACTAACAGCAATCACACTGAAGGTACAGTACATTTTGTACAGTTTAGTGCCTTGGTTGATATCATTTGGTAGTATTGAAAGAGACTAATTCTGTGCATTCCCCAAAATATTGTAGTTATTGTAGATTTACAGAGGGTAATGGTCAGAGGTGGGACCAAGTCATTGTTTACAAGTGTCAAGTCTTAGCACTCAAGTCCCAAGTCAAGACAGGCAAGCCCGAGTCAAGTCTCAAATCAAGACCAACAAGTTTCAAGTCAAGTCTCAAGTCCTAAACTTTGAGTTTCGAGTCCTAAACAAGTCATAATGTGCTCTTCGCCAAATGTAATACCATTTCATATTTTTAACAAGAGTAATAGTTAGTATTTTACAGTTACGCAAATCATGAATGCTTTTAATATATACAGTGGGGCAAAAAAAGTATTTCGTCAGCCACCAATTGTGCAAGTTCTCCCACTTAAAAATATGAGAGAGGCCTGTAATTTTCATCATAGGTACACTTCAACTATGACAGACAAAATGAGAAAAAATTATTGGTGTAAAATAAGTATTTGGTCACCTACAAACAAGCAAGATTTCTGGCTCTCACAGACCTGTAACTTCTTCTTTAAGAGGCTCCTCTGTCCTCCACTCGTTACCTGTATTAATGGCATCTGTTTGAACTTGTTATAAGTATAAAAGACACCTGTCCACAACCTCAAACAGTCACACTCCAAACTCCACTATGGCCAAGCCCAAAGATCTGTCAAAGGACACCAGAAACAAAAGACCTGCTGGGAAGACTGAATCTGCAATAGGTAAGCAGCTTGGTTTGAAGAAATCAACTGTGGGAGCAATTATTAGGAAATGGAAGACATACAAGACCACTGATAATCTCCCTCGATCTGGGGCTCCACGCAAGATCTCACCCCGTGGGGTCAAATTGATCACAAGAACGGTGAGCAAAAATCCCAGAACCACACGGGGGGACCTAGTGAATGACCTGCAGAGAGCTGGGACCAAAGTAACAAAGCCTACTATCAGTAACACACTATGCCGCCAGGGACTCAAATCCTGCAGTGCCAGGCGTGTCCCCCTGCTTAAGCCAGTACATGTCCAGGCCCGTCTGAAGTTTGCTAGAGAGCATTTGGATGATCCAGAAGAAGATTGGGAGAATGTCATATGGTCAGATGAAACCAAAATATAACTTTTTGGTAAAAACTCAACTCGTCGTGTTTGGAGGACAAAGAATGCTGAGTTGCATGCAAAGAACACCATACCTACTGTGAAGCATCGGGGTGGAAACATCATGCTTTGGGGCTGTTTTTCTGCAAAGGGACCAGGATGCCTGATCCGTGTAAAGGAAAGAATGAATGGGGCCATGTATCGTGAGATTTTGAGTGAAAACCTCCTTCCATCAGCAAGGGCATTGAAGATGAAACGAGCTGGGTCTTTCAGCATGACAATGACCCCTAATACACCGCCCAGGCAACGAAGGAGTGGCTTCGTAAAAAGCATTTCAAGGTCCTGGAGTGGCCTAGCCAGTCTCCAGATCTCAACCCCATAGAAAATCTTTGGAGGGAGTTCAAAGTCTGTGTTGCCAGCAACAGCCCCAAAACATCACTGCTCTAGAGGAGATCTGCATGGAGGAATGGGCCAAAATACCAGCAATAGTGTGTGAAAACCTTGTGAAGACTTACAGAAAACGTTTGACCTCTGTCATTGCCAACAAAGGGTATATAACAAAGTATTGAGATAAACTTTTGTTATTGACCAAATACTTATTTTCCACCATAATTTGCAAATAAATTCATTAAAAATCCTACAATGTGATTTTCTGGATTTCTTTTCTCATTTTGTCTGTCATAGTACCTATGATGACAATTACAGGCCTCTCTCATCTTTTTAAGTGGGAGACTTTGCACAATTGGTGGCGGACTAAATACTTTTTTGCCCCACTATATATATTTATAACTTTCCTAATAAACTCTATATTTCCATGGAAATACATGGGTAGCAATGAGAAAGACCCTGTCGTCTATATTAGCCACGACTTACCGTTCTTTGTGCAGCTTCAAATGTCTAACAAAGTTGGAAGTTGTTGCGCCTGCATCTGTCATTTTCTTCACGCATGTTTTGCAAGTTGCAGTCTTGCAGTCAAGTTGTAGTCTTTATATCTGAAAATAATAATATTGGGTATCATCTTTCCAAGGGCTCCATCTGAATTCACCCGCTGACATTCCTCTGCACTGCCACGCCACCTTTTTTAATAGCATCATTTTTTATATTTGGCCTTGGGGAGGGTATCAAGTCAGTTCGAGTCGAAAGGCTCAAGTCCAAGTTAAGTCACGAGTCATTGGCGTTAAAGTCAAAGTCGAGTTGCGAGTCATCATATTTGTGAGTCTGACTCGAGTCCAAGTCATGTGACTCGAGTCCACACCTCTGGTAATGGTTTTAAACTAAATTGATGTTGCTAAAGGTATTTTGTTGCAGTGTAGTCTTGTATAAGTTATTTCACAAACAGCAGACCTGCCATTTGTAACTGGCACTGGCAGTACGCACAATACATTTTGTTGTATAATATTTCAAGACTTTGAATGATCTTCGTGGTCATTGCCTCAGCCTGGAGACAAGTCCTACATGATTACTCTCATGATTACATGCTGCTTCCTCCTCCTGGCCGTAGTCATTTTCTGCTACATTTTTGTGTGGCTGTCCATCTGTGATATTTAAAATATACTATACTGTAGCAAGCAACTATGCTGTTCAATACAGTAATGGTCAAGTGTACCTTTTGGAAATGCATATTACAGGGATAAATCGAAACTTTTGCTATTCCTTCTGAATGGCCACAGGTTACCGCACAGCAGAAAGGCTGAAAGTTAAAAATGAAGTGTCCAGGATGGTTGTTGTCATGATTATCACTTTCTGTGTATGCTGTGGACCTTATATCTGCTTTGCTGCGGCTAACCCTGGGTATGCTTTCCCCCCTCTGGCTGCCACAATCCCTGCCTACTTTGCCAAGAGCACCACCATCTACAATCCAGGTATATATATGTCTTCTTTTTTTCTTACCAATTTCATGTTACAAAGCTCTAACAACACACATTTTTCTAAATGTTTCACAAATGCCTTTCTTGTGTACATTTATTTTATTTAAAAAAGCATCAGATGACGATGTGTTTGCTCACTTTGTAAATAGACATTCAATTTCAAAGTCTTCTTATGTTTAATTATTCCTCTCTCTCCAGTTCCGTACTTGCACCATGCAGCTCTTTGGCAAGGCAGAATATGATGGCTCTGAAGTGTCTACATTAAAACAGAGATTTCCTCTGTGGCACCTGCATAAACCCCAGGCGACCTCTTGGAAACAAATGTACAGTATATCCTCTTGTGTTTCTTAAACAAATCATTTCCCACAACTTTTAAGGAGATTATTAAGCTTTAACGCATGTGCAATGTGTGTAAAAAACCTTACCCACAAAACCTAAATTGACATGGACCACCCCTTGGAGTTTTTTTTAGCTGTTGTAGTGGTAAATTATGGGAATATGTGTATATATAGTACTACTATCAATGTCTCTTCAAGTGGCAAATAAAAAGTTGCCATCTTGGAAGGCATTCCACTCTTCAGTGGCTAAACTAGACAGCATCACTGCTAAGGAGAACTGAAATGAACTGCCATTGGAAATCTGATCATTTCAAAACTATGTGAACAATTTATGGGTTCAAAACCTCTCACTTTCAAAGTAACTTGTGAGGTAAACATTTTGTAGCCCTCTTGCAAAAACAAACAAAAAAAGAATACATGTAAATAGATAACTGTGTATATATACAATGTATTTAACAATGTTTTTTTCTGCTTAAAATAAACATCATGCATGTAGCAAAATGAAAATACCTTCTGGTCTCACTTTCTATGTTTTTCAACTGTTTATTCAATGTTTATTCACTGCTACCTGTTATGAATGATTGTTTAAAGACCAAACTCACATGACACGCCCCATATGAACTCTCTTGTAAAGCGGATAGGATAGAGATTATCTCACCAATCAGCCTAAAGACCCAAAGTGATCCACTTTCCTCATTATTGGTTTGTATTTACAGCATGAAAAGCTTGAGCATGGAATTGTATTACTGTATTGTCAAAATACATTTTCTCTAAGAATAATTGTTAAGTCAACAATTTTCTTGCATGAAAAGGATAAGCAATTTCGTCTGAATGCTGAGGAACGCGACACCAAAAGCACTTCTTATCCAAGAAGGATAAACCTTAAATTCAAACCTTGGTCTTCAGTTCTTCCGGGTCAGCATACAGTAATTGAACTTTTGTGTGTGTGTGTGTGTGTGTGTATGTGTGTGTGTGTGTGTGTGTGTGTGTGTGTGTGTGTGTGTGTGTGTGTGTGTGTGTGTGTGTGTGTGTGTGTGTGTGTGTGTGTGTGTGTGTGTGTGTGTGTGTGTGTGTGTGTGTGTGTGTGTGTGTGTGTGTGTGTGTGTGTGTGTGTGTGTGTGTGTGTGAAACCATTTCTGATTTAGATCTTAATCTCGATGAGGACGTAGCTGGTATAAAACCCCACAGATTGGGGTACACCATTTTGTTGGTTGCTAACACCACAACAGGTGAAGAGCAAGAGAAGCAAACCAGAAGACAGAAAAAGCTGGCAACAGTTAAAGGCCAAAAACACAACTGTGGCAACAAACAACTGGCAAGGCGAAAATTTTAGAACAATTTAATGACTGAAAGGGATATAATATATTGTCTTCTCAGAAATGGCAGAGGGTTGGGGAAATGCAGCTTATGCAGCCAGGCGACATATAATGAAGAGACAACAAGAGAATCGTCCTTCACCTACACCAATAGCAATAACACCAAAGGTGGGAGAGAACCAGCAACTGCTTCTGCCTTGATTGCAACTTCCAATTAATATTTTATTTGATTTAAATCATGAGGTTATGTTTCCTGTATGTATTGATGATATATACAACATGGATGGCATAAGTGAACTTGTGCTTCATGTCATGTTTTGTCTTATATTGTCTTGTCATTTTGCTTTTCCTTCTGTTCGTTTTCCCCCTGCTGGTCTTTTTAGGTTCGTTAGGCTCTCTCTCTTCTCTCTATCGTTCCGTTCCTGCTCCCAGCTGTTCCTATTCCCCTAATCAATCATTTAGTCTTCCCACACCTGTTCCCTATCTTTTCCCCTGATTAGAGTCCCTATTTCTCCCCTTGTTTTCCGTTTCTGTCCTGTCGGATCCTTGTATATTGTTCACCGTGCTGTGTCTTTGTATCGCCCTGTCGTGTCGTGTTTCCCTCAGATGCTGCGTGGTGAGCAGGTGTCTGAGTCTGCTACGGTCAAGTGCCTTCCCGAGGCAACCTGCAGTTTATGATCGAGTCTCCAGTCTGTTCTCGTCATTACGAGTGGAATTGTTCTTTATGCTTTATTTACCGCTCCGATTTGTCTAGGAGTATTGAATATTACTTTACTGGATTAAAGACTCTGTTTTCGCCAAGTCGCTTTTGGGTCCTCATTCACCTGCATAACAGAAGGATCCGACCAAAGAATGGACCCAGCGACTACAGACGCTCGTAACACTGCCGTCGAGATCCAAGGAGCCATGCTCGGCAGACACGAGCAGGAATTGTCTGCTGCTCGTCATGCCGTGGAGAACCTGGCCGCTCAGGTTTCCGACCTCTCTGGACAGTTCCAGAGTCTTCGTCTCGTGCCACCTGTTACTTCCTGGTCTGCCGAGCCTCCGGAACCTAGGGTTAATAACCCACCTTGCTACTCCGGGCAGCCCACGGAGTGCCGCTCCTTTCTCACCCAGTGTGATATTGTGTTCTCTCTCCAACCCAACACGTACTCTAGAGAGAGAGCTCGGGTTGCTTACGTCATTTCACTCCTTACTGGCCGGGCTCGAGAGTGGGGCACAGCTATCTGGGAGGCAAGGGCTGATTGCTCTAACAATTACCAGAACTTTAAAGAGGAGATGATTCGGGTTTTTGACCGTTCAGTTTTTGGTAGGGAGGCTTCTATTGCCCTGGCTTCCCTATGCCAAGGTGATCGATCCATAACGGATTACTCTATTGAGTTTCGCACTCTTGCTGCCTCTAGTGACTGGAACGAGCCGGCGCTGCTCGCTCGTTTTCTGGAGGGACTCCACGCAGTGGTTAAAGATGAGATTCTCTCCCGGGAGGTTCCTTCCAGTGTGGACTCTTTGATTGCTCTCGCCATCCGCATAGAACGACGGGTAGATCTTCGTCACCAGGCTCGTGGAAGAGAGCTCGCGTCAACGGTGTTTCCCTGCTCCGCATCGCAACCATCTCCCTCCTCTGGCTCAGAGACTGAGCCCATGCAGCTGGGAGGTATTCGCATCTCGACTAAGGAGAGGGAACGGAGGATCACCAACCGCCTGTGCCTCTATTGCGGACTTGCTGGACATTTTGTCAATTCATGTCCAGTAAAAGCCAGAGCTCATCAGTAAGCGGAGGGCTACTGGTGAGCGCTACTACTCAGGTCTCTCCATCTAGATCCTGTACTACTATGTCGGTCCATCTACGCTGGACCGGTTCGGGTGCTACATGCAGTGCCTTGATAGACTCTGGGGCTGAGGGTTGTTTCATGGACGAAGCATGGGCTCGGAAACATGACATTCCTTTCAGAGAGTTAGACAAGCCTACGCCCATGTTCGCCTTAGATGGTAGTCATCTTCCCAGTATCAGATTTGAGACACTACCTTTAACCCTCACAGTATCTGGTAACCACAGTGAGACTATTTCTTTTTTGATTTTTCGTTCACCTTTTACACCTGTTGTTTTGGGTCATCCCTGGCTAGTTTGTCATAATCCTTCTATTAATTGGTCTAGTAATTCTATCCTATCCTGGAACGTTTCTTGTCATGTGAAGTGTTTAATGTCTGCCATCCCTCCCGTTTCTTCTGTCCCCACTTCTCAGGAGGAACCTGGCGATTTGACAGGAGTGCCGGAGGAATATCATGATCTGCGCACGGTCTTCAGTCGGTCCCGAGCCAACTCCCTTCCTCCTCACCGGTCGTATGATTGTAGTATTGATCTCCTTCCGGGGACCACTCCTCCTCGGGGTAGACTATACTCTCTGTCGGCTCCCGAACGTAAGGCTCTCGAGGATTATTTGTCTGTGTCTCTTGACGCCGGTACCATAGTGCCTTCTTCCTCTCCGGCCGGGGCGGGGTTTTTTTGTTAAGAAAAAGGACGGTACTCTGCGCCCCTGCGTGGATTATCGAGGGCTGAATGACATAACGGTTAAGAATCGTTATCCGCTTCCCCTTATGTCATCAGCCTTCGAGATTCTGCAGGGAGCCAGGTGCTTTACTAAGTTGGACCTTCGTAACGCTTACCATCTCGTGCGCATCAGAGAGGGGGACGAGTGGAAAACGGCGTTTAACACTCCGTTAGGGCATTTTGAGTACCGGGTTCTGCCGTTTGGTCTCGCCAATGCGCCAGCTGTTTTTCAGGCATTAGTTAATGATGTTCTGAGAGACATGCTGAACATCTTTGTTTTTGTCTACCT
Organism: Oncorhynchus gorbuscha; assembly: GCF_021184085.1. Classification (NCBI taxonomy): domain Eukaryota; kingdom Metazoa; phylum Chordata; class Actinopteri; order Salmoniformes; family Salmonidae; genus Oncorhynchus; species Oncorhynchus gorbuscha. The sequence continues at coordinate 48,777,235 of NC_060175.1, forward strand.
TGACGATATCCTGATTTTTTCACCGTCACTCGAGATTCATGTTCAGCACGTTCGACGTGTTCTCCAGCGCCTTTTAGAGAATTGTCTCTACGTGAAGGCTGAGAAGTGCTCTTTTCATGTCTCCTCCGTTACTTTTCTCGGTTCCGTTATTTCCGCTGAAGGCATTCAGATGGATTCCGCTAAGGTCCAAGCTGTCAGTGATTGGCCCGTTCCAAGGTCACGTGTCGAGTTGCAGCGCTTTTTAGGTTTCGCTAATTTCTATCGGCGTTTCATTCGTAATTTCGGTCAAGTTGCTGCCCCTCTCACAGCTCTTACTTCTGTCAAGACGTGTTTTAAGTGGTCCGGTTCCGCCCAGGGAGCTTTTGATCTTCTAAAAGAACGTTTTACGTCCGCTCCTATCCTCGTTACTCCTGACGTCACTAGACAATTCATTGTCGAGGTTGGACGCTTCAGAGGTGGGCGTGGGAGCCATTCTATCCCAGCGCTTCCAGTCTGACGATAAGGTTCATCCTTGCGCTTATTTTTCTCATCGCCTGTCGCCATCTGAACGCAACTATGATGTGGGTAACCGCGAACTGCTCGCCATCCGCTTAGCCCTAGGCGAATGGCGACAGTGGTTGGAGGGGGCGACCGTTCCTTTTGTCGTTTGGACAGACCATAAGAACCTCGAGTACATCCGTTCTGCCAAACGACTTAATGCTCGTCAAGCTCGTTGGGCATTGTTTTTCGCTCGTTTCGAGTTTGTGATTTCTTACCGTCCGGGTAGCAAGAACACCAAGCCTGATGCCTTATCCCGTCTTTTTAGTTCTTCTGTGGCTTCTACTGATCCCGAGGGGATTCTTCCTTATGGGCGTGTTGTCGGGTTGACAGTCTGGGGAATTGAAAGACAGGTTAAGCAAGCACTCACGCACACTGCGTCGCCGCACGCTTGTCCTAGTAACCTTCTTTTCGTTCCTGTTTCCACTCGTCTGGCTGTTCTTCAGTGGGCTCACTCTGCCAAGTTAGCTGGTCATCCCGGTGTTCGAGGCACTCTTGCTTCTATTCGCCAGCGCTTTTGGTGGCCGACTCAGGAGCGTGACACGCGCCGTTTCGTGGCTGCTTGTTCGGACTGCGCGCAGACTAAGTCAGGTAACTCTCCTCCTGCCGGTCGTCTCAGACCGCTCCCCATTCCTTCTCGACCATGGTCTCACATCGCCCTAGACTTCATAACCGGTCTGCCTTTGTCTGCGGGGAAGACTGTGATTCTTACGGTTGTCGATAGGTTCTCTAAGGCGGCACATTTCATTCCCCTCGCTAAACTTCCTTCCGCTAAGGAGACGGCACAAATCATCATCGAGAATGTGTTCAGAATTCATGGCCTCCCGTTAGACGCCGTTTCAGACAGAGGCCCGTAATTCACGTCACAGTTTTGGAGGGAGTTCTGTCGTTTGATTGGTGCGTCCGTCAGTCTCTCTTCCGGGTTTCATCCCCAGTCTAACGGTCAAGCAGAGAGGGCCAATCAGACGATTGGTCGCATACTACGCAGCCTTTCTTTCAGAAACCCTGCGTCTTGGGCAGAACAGCTCCCCTGGGCAGAATACGCTCACAACTCGCTTCCTTCGTCTGCTACCGGGTTATCTCCGTTTCAGAGTAGTCTGGGTTACCAGCCTCCTCTGTTCTCATCCCAGCTTGCCGAGTCCAGCGTTCCCTCCGCTCAAGCGTTTGTCCAACGTTGTGAGCGCACCTGGAGGAGGGTGAGGTCTGCACTTTGCCGTTACAGGGCACAGACTGTGAGAGCCGCCAATAAACGTAGGATTAAGAGTCCAAGGTATTGTTGCGGCCAGAGAGTGTGGCTTTCCACTCGCAACCTTCCTCTTACGACAGCTTCTCGTAAGTTGACTCCGCGGTTCATTGGTCCGTTCCGTGTCTCCCAGGTCGTCAATCCTGTCGCTGTGCGACTGCTTCTTCCGCGACATCTTCGTCGCGTCCATCCTGTCTTCCATGTCTCCTGTGTCAAGCCCTTTCTTCGCACCCCCGTTCGTCTTCCCTCCCCCTCCCGTCCTTGTCGAGCGCACCTATTTACAAGGTACGTAGGATCATGGACATGCGTTCTCGGGGACGGGGTCACCAATACTTAGTGGATTGGGAGGGTTACGGTCCTGAGGAGAGGAGTTGGGTTCCGTCTCGGGACGTGCTGGACCGTTCACTGATTGATGATTTCCTCCGTTGCCGCCAGGATTCCTCCTCGAGTGCGCCAGGAGGCGCTCGGTGAGTGGGGGGTACTGTCATGTTTTGTCTTATATTGTCTTGTCATTTTGCTTTTCCTTCTGTTCGTTTTCCCCCTGCTGGTCTTTTTAGGTTCGTTCCCCTTTTTCTCTCTCCCTCCCTCTCTCTCTTCTCTCTATCGTTCCGTTCCTGCTCCCAGCTGTTCCTATTCCCCTAATCAATAATTTAGTCTTCCCACACCTGTTCCCTATCTTTTCCCCTGATTAGAGTCCCTATTTCTCCCCTTGTTTTCCGTTTCTGTCCTGTCGGATCCTTGTATATTGTTCACCGTGCTGTGTCTTTGTATCGCCCTGTCGTGTCGTGTTTCCCTCAGATGCTGCGTGGTGAGCAGGTGTCTGAGTCTGCTACGGTCAAGTGCCTTCCCGAGGCAACCTGCAGTTTATGATCGAGTCTCCAGTCTGTTCTCTTCATTACGAGTGGAATTGTTCTTTATGCTTTATTTACCGCTCCGATTTGTCTAGGAGTATTGAATATTACTTTACTGGATTAAAGACTCTGTTTTCGCCAAGTCGCTTTTGGGTCCTCATTCACCTGCATAACACTTCATACATAATCATTTTAATGAATTAATATTATTGTTGTAATTTGCATTGCTTTTGCATCTTCACTGATACTTTAAAAGCATGTAGCTCATCTAACCAGGTACTTGCACCTGTCATTTTCTTCTTCTGACAAAATGACTTTTCTATTTTCTTCTCTCAGATCCCTTTGAGGGCCCCAACTATCACATTGCTCCAAGATGGGTGTACAATGTTTCAACACTTTGTATGATCATAGTGGTCATCCTCTCAGTCTTCACCAATGGCCTGGTACTGGTGGCCACTGCAAAATTCAAGAAGCTCCAACACCCTCTCAACTGGATCTTGGTCAACCTTGCTATTGCTGACATTGGGGAGACACTTTTGGCTAGCACCATCAGCGTTATCAACCAGGTTTTTGGCTACTTCATTCTGGGACACCCAATGTGTGTCTTTGAGGGATTCACCGTCTCCACTTGTGGTAAAATGCAGTTTTACATGGACAACAATTTGATCTAATATTTAACAAGGAAATTCTACATTTCTACATAGTGCTGAGAAATAGTATTTGTCAGTTGCTAGAGCACCATAACAATAATCAGAATGTCTCTTTTGTATAATGTATATGTAAATCTTATACAGGTATTGCTGCTCTATGGTCTCTGGCTGTCATCTCCTGGGAGAGATGGGTGGTGGTGTGTAAGCCCTTTGGAAGTGTCAAGTTTAATGCCAAATGGGCCATGGGAGGCATTATCTTCTGCTTTCTGGTGTTCTCCCCCCCATCTTTGGCTGGAGCAGGTGGGGATTTCTCTTCTTATTGCACAGAGGATTCAAGTTCAAAACATGTAATTATTTAACCAATTTCTCTCTCTCTCTCTCCCTCCACCAGGTACTGGCCTCATGGCCTGAAGACTTCATGTGGACCTGATGTCTTCGGAGGCAATGAGGATCCTGGAGTCAAGTCCTACATGATTGTTCTCATGATTACATGCTGCTTCTTCCCCCTGTTCATGATCATCTTCTGCTACATCTTCGTTTGGCTCGCCATCCGTGCTGTAAGTGATATTTTAAATATACTATAATGTAGCAAGCAGCAATGTTGGTAAATACAGTAATGGTCAAGTGTACCTTTTGAAAAGGCATATCAGAGGGATAAATATAACCTTTTGACATTCCTTCTGAATGACCACAGGTTGCTGCACAGCAGAAAGACTCTGAGTCAACACAGAAAGCTGAGAAGGAAGTGTCCAGGATGGTGGTTGTCATGATTATAGCTTACTGTGTATGCTGGGGTCCTTATACCTGCTTTGCCTGCTTTGCTGCGGCTAACCCTGGGTATGCTTTCCACCCTCTGGCTGCCGCAATGCCTGCCTACTTTGCCAAGAGCGCCACCATCTACAATCCAGTTATATATGTCTTCATGAACAAACAGGTAAATCGTAACAAGATTCTCAAATCTCTTACCGATTTCATGTTACAAAGCTCTAACAACACACATTTTTCTAAATGTTTCACAAATGCCTTTCTTGTGTACATTTATTTTATTTGAAAAAGCATCAGATGACGATGTGTTCGCTCACTTTGTAGATAGACATTCCATTTCAAAGTCTTCTTATGTTTAATTATCCCTCTCTCTCCAGTTCCGTACTTGCATCATGCAACTCTTCGGCAAGGCAGAAGATGATGGCACTGAAGTGTCTACACCCAGAACAGAGGTTTCCTCTGTTGCACCCACATAAACTTTCCCTATTCATCAAACTGATCTGGAAACAGACATGTAGGAAAGGAAACAAAAAGGAAGTTATCTACATTGAACTTGTATGTATGTTTTGCTGCCATGTGTTTAATCTATTTCCAAAAGCTAGTACAGGCTCAAAACCTCCTTTGAATCAATGTTGATCTGGGGAGAATTGTACATATTAATTTGAAGATGATTTATACCACACTGAGAATTGAGCATGCATAAATTAGTTTGTTCATTTATAAAATTTCTGCCATGAAGCAAACCTTCAATTTTAGACAGAATTGCAAATACACAACATTTATAAAAAATATATATATTTGTCATGTTTTCATTTGACTGTTTTATGAAAATAAAATATGCAGAAAACTGGAAATGACTATTTTGTTTTATGTCGTTTATATTACAATAAGATAACAAATGATAACCCCCATCTGCTACCTTCTCATTGTAAGCCCCTGGAAACTATATCATATATGCAGTATACAGTATATAGGATTTTTATTTACATCAAAAACATAAATGTGAACGAGAGACGGACTCTGGTACAATTATGATAATTTCAAATCTCACAAACAAGCCCACTTCATTTTTCAATTCAATATCAACACTGAGATTGTCATGTTTTGTCTTATATTGTCTTGTTATTATGCTTTCCCTTCTGTTCGTTTCCCCCTGCTGGTCTTATTAGGTTCGTTCCCTTTTTCTATCCCTCTCTCTCTCCCTCCCTCTCTCTCCTCTCTCTATCGTTCCGTTCCTGCTCCCAGCTGTTCCTCATTCTCCTACTCACTCATTTAGTCTTTTCACACCTGTTCCCTGTCTTGTCCTCTGATTAGAGTCCCTATTTCTCCCCTTGTTTTCCGTTTCTGTCCTGTCGGATCCTTGTATGATGTTCGCTGTGCTGTGTCTTTGTCTCGCCCTGTCGTGTCTTGTCTCCTTCAGATGCTGCGTGTGAGCAGGTGTCTGAGTCTGCTACGGTCGGTGCCTTCCCGAGGCAACCTACAGTTAATGGTCGAGTCTCCAGTCTGTCCTCGTCACTACGAGTGGATTTAAGTTTTTTTATGTTTTGTTTTCTGCTCTGATTGTCCAGGAGTATTGCTTTTATCCTTTACTGGAATAAAGACTCTGTTTTCGCCAAGTCGCTTTTGGGTCCTCATTCACCTGCATAACAGAAGGATCCGACCAAGAATGGACCCAGCGACTACGGATTCTCGTAACACTGCCGTCGAGATCCAGGGAGCCATGCTCGGCAGACACGAGCAGGAATTGTCTGCTGCTCGTCATGCCGTTGAGAACCTGGCCGCTCAGGTTTCCGACCTCTCTGGACAGTTCCAGAGTCTTCGTCTCGTGCCACCTGCTACTTCCTGGTCTGCCGAGTCTCCGGAACCTAGGGTTAATAACCCACCTTGTTACTCCGGGCAGCCCACTGAGTGCCGCTCCTTTCTCACCCAGTGTGATATTGTGTTCTCTCTCCAACCCAACACATACTCAAGAGAGAGAGCTCGGGTTGCTTACGTCATATCACTCCTTACTGGCCGGGCACGAGAGTGGGGCACAGCTATCTGGGAGGCAAGGGCTGATTGTTCTAACAATTACCTGAACTTTAAAGAGGAGATGATACGGGTTTTTGATCGTTCAGTTTTTGGTAGGGAGGCTTCTAGGGCCCTGGCTTCCCTATGTCAAGGTGATCGATCCATAACGGATTACTCTATAGAGTTTCGCACTCTTGCTGCCTCTAGTGACTGGAACGAGCCGGCGCTGCTCGCTCGTTTTCTGGAGGGACTCCACGCAGAGGTTAAGGATGAGATTCTCTCCTGGGAGGTTCCTTCCAGTGTGGACTCTTTGATTGCACTCGCCATCCGCATAGAACGACGGGTAGATCTTCGTCACCGAGCTCGTGGAAGAGAGCTCGCGTTAACGGTGTTTCCCCTCTCCGCATCGCAACCATCTCCCTCCTCCGGCTCAGAGACTGAGCCCATGCAGCTGGGAGGTATTCGCATCTCGACTAAGGAGAGGGAACGGAGGATCACCAACCGCCTGTGCCTCTATTGCGGACTTGCTGGACATTTTGTCAATTCATGTCCAGTAAAAGCCAGAGCTCATCAGTAAGCGGAGGGCTACTGGTGAGCGCTACTACTCAGGTCTCTCCATCAAGATCCTGTACTACTATGTCGGTCCATCTACGCTGGACCGGTTCGGGTGCTACATGCAGTGCCTTGATAGACTCTGGGGCTGAGGGTTGTTTTATGGACGAAGCATGGGCTCGGAAACATGACATTCCTCTCAGACAGTTAGGGAAGCCTACGCCCATGTTCGCCTTAGATGGTAGTCATCTCCCCAGTATCAGATATGAGACACTACCTTTAACCCTCACAGTATCTGGTAACCACAGTGAGACCATTTCCTTTTTGATTTTTCGTTCACCTTTTACACCTGTTGTTTTGGGTCATCCCTGGATAGTATGTCATAATCCTTCTATTAATTGGTCTAGTAATTCTATCCTATCCTGGAACGTTTCTTGTCATGTGAAGTGTTTAATGTCTGCTATCCCTCCTGTTTCTTCTGTCCCCTCTTCTCAGGAGGAACCTGGTGATTTGACAGGAGTGCCGGAGGAATATCATGATCTGCGCACGGTCTTCAGTCGGTCCAGAGCCAACTCCCTTCCTCCTCACCGGTCGTATGATTGTAGTATTGATCTCCTTCCGGGGACCACTCCTCCTCGGGGTAGACTATACTCTCTGTCGGCTCCCGAACGTAAGGCTCTCTAGGATTATTTGTCTGTGTCTCTTGACGCCGGCACCGTAGTGCCTTCTTCCTCTCCTGCCGGGGCGGGTTTTTTTTTGTTAAGAAGAAGGACGGTACTCTGCGCCCCTGTGTGGATTATCGAGGGCTGAATGACATAACGGTTAAGAATCGTTATCCGCTTCCCCTTATGTCATCAGCCTTCGAGATTCTGCAGGGAGCCAGGTTCTTTACTAAGTTGGACCTTCGTAACGCTTACCATCTCGTGCGCATCAGAGAGGGGGACGAGTGGAAAACGGCGTTTAACACTCCGTTAGGGCATTTTGAGTACCGGGTTCTGCCGTTTGGTCTCGCTAATGCTCCAGCTGTTTTTCAGGCATTAGTTAATGATGTACTGAGAGACATGCTGAACATCTTTGTTTTTGTCTACCTTGACGATATCCTGATTTTTTCACCGTCACTCGAGATTCATGTTCAGCACGTTCGACGTGTACTCCAGCGCCTTTTAGAGAATTGTCTCTACGTGAAGGCTGAGAAGTGCGCCTTTCATGTCTCCTCCGTCACTTTTCTCAGTTCTGTTATTTCCGCTGAAGGCATTCAGATGGATCCCGCTAAGGTCCAGGCTGTCAGTGATTGGCCCGTTCCAAGGTCACGTGTCGAGTTGCAGCGCTTTCTAGGTTTCGCTAATTTCTATCGGCGTTTCATTCGTAATTTCGGTCAAGTTGCTGCCCCTCTCACAGCTCTTACTTCTGTCAAGACGTGCTTTAAGTGGTCCGGTTCCGCCCAGGGAGCTTTTGATCTCCTCAAGAAACGTTTTACGTCCGCTCCTATCCTCGTTACTCCTGACGTCACTAAACAATTCATTGTCGAGGTTGACGCTTCAGAGGTGGGCGTGGGAGCCATTCTATCCCAGCGCTTCCAGTCTGACGATAAGGTTCATCCTTGCGCTTATTTTTCTCATCGCCTGTCGCCATCGGAACGCAACTATGATGTGGGTAACCGCGAACTGCTCGCCATCCGCTTAGCCCTAGGCGAATGGCGACAGTGGTTGGAGGGGCGACCGTTCCTTTTGTCGTTTGGACTGACCATAAGAACCTTGAGTACATCCGTTCTGCCAAACGACTTAATGCACGTCAAGCTCGTTGGGCGTTGTTTTTCGCTCGTTTCGAGTTTGTGATTTCTTATCGTCCGGGTAATAAGAACACCAAGCCTGATGCCTTATCCCGTCTCTTTAGTTCTTCTGTGGCTTCTACTGATCCCGAGGGGATTCTTCCTTATGGGCGTGTTGTCGGGTTGACAGTCTGGGGAATTGAGAGACAGGTTAAGCAAGCACTCACTCACACTGCGTCGCCGCGCGCTTGTCCTAGTAACCTTCTTTTCGTTCCTGTTTCTACTCGTCTGGCTGTTCTTCAGTGGGCTCACTCTGCCAAGTTAGCTGGTCATCCCGGCGTTTGAGGTACTCTTGCTTCTATTCACCAGCGCTTTTGGTGGCCTACTCAGGAGCGTGACACGCGCCGTTTCGTGGCTGCTTGTTCGGACTGCGCGCAGACTAAGTCAGGTAACTCTCCTCCTGCCGGTCGTCTCAGACCGCTTCCCATTCCTTCTCGACCATGGTCTCACATCGCCTTAGTCTTCATTACCGGTCTGCCTTTGTCTGCGGGGAAGACTGTGATTCTTACGGTTGTCGATAGGTTCTCTAAGGCGGCACATTTCATTCCCCTCGCTAAGCTTCCTTCCGCTAAGGAGACGGCACAAATCATCATCGAGAATGTGTTCAGAATTCATGGCCTCCCGTTAGACGCCGTTTCAGACAGAGGTCCGCAATTCACGTCACAGTTTTGGAGGGAGTTCTGTCGTTTGATTGGTGCGTCCGTCAGTCTCTCTTCCGGGTTTCATCCCCAGTCTAACGGTCAAGCAGAAAGGGCCAATCAGACGATTGGTCGCATACTACGCAGCCTTTCTTTTAGAAACCCTGCGTCTTGGGCAGAACAGCTCCCCTGGGCAGAATACGCTCACAACTCGCTTCCTTCGTCTGCTACCGGGTTATCTCCGTTTCAGAGTAGTCTGGGTTACCAGCCTCCTCTGTTCTCGTCCCAGCTTGCCGAGTCCAGCGTTCCCTCCGCTCAGGCGTTTGTCCAACGTTGTGAGCGCACCTGGAGGAGGGTGAGGTCTGCACTTTGCCGTTACAGGGCACAGACTGTGAGAGCCGCCAATAAACGTAGGATTAAGAGTCCTGCGGCCAGAGAGTGTGGCTTTCCACTCGTAACCTTCCCCTTACGACAGCTTCTCGTAAGTTGACTCCGCGGTTCATTGGTCCGTTCCGTGTCTCCCAGGTCGTCAATCCTGTCGCTGTGCGACTGCTTCTTCCGCGACATCTTCGTCGCGTCCATCCTGTCTTCCATGTCTCCTGTGTCAAGCCCTTTCTTCGCACCCCGTTCGTCTTCCCTCCCCCGTCCTTGTCGAGGGCGCACCTATTTACAAGGTACGTAGGATCATGGACATGCGTTCTCGGGGACGGGGTCACCAATACTTAGTGGATTGGGAGGGTTACGGTCCTGAGGAGAGGAGTTGGGTTCCATCTCGGGACGTGCTGGACCGTTCGCTGATTGACGATTTCCTCCGTTGCCGCCAGGATTCCTCCTCGAGTGCGCCAGGAGGCGCTCGGTGAGTGGGGGGGTACTGTCATGTTTTGTCTTATATTGTCTTGTCATTATGCTTTCCCTTCTGTTCGTTTCCCCCTGCTGGTCTTATTAGGTTCGTTCCCTTTTTCTATCCCTCTCTCTCTCCCTCCCTCTCTCTCCTCTCTCTATCGTTCCGTTCCTGCTCCCAGCTGTTCCTCATTCTCCTACTCACTCATTTAGTCTTTTCACACCTGTTCCCTATCTTGTCCTCTGATGAGAGTCCCTATTTCTCCCCTTGTTTTCCGTTTCTGTCCTGTCGGATCCTTGTATGATGTTCGCTGTGCTGTGTCTTTGTCTCGCCCTGTCGTGTCTTGTCTCCTTCAGATGCTGCGTGTGAGCAGGTGTCTGAGTCTGCTACAGTCGGTGCCTTCCCGAGGCAACCTACAGTTAATGGTCGAGTCTCCAGTCTGTCCTCGTCACTACGAGTGGATTTAAGTTTTTTTATGTTTTGTTTTCTGCTCTGATTGTCCAGGAGTATTGCTTTTATCCTTTACTGGAATAAAGACTCTGTTTTCGCCAAGTCGCTTTTGGGTCCTCATTCACCTGCATAACAGAGATGGTACAAGATGTGTTAGAATTGAAAGTGAATGTAATTTCTAAATAACTGATTTGGTATGGAGTCTGTAAATGTAAAGGATTATACAGCGACATTGGATTGGTCATACCAATTGAAGTGGCCGTAATCTTGACCTTAGAAACTCAAGTGGATGGAAAGGTGACCCGTACTGGCTGGTTAAGTCACACCTTATGCAAGTATGCTTGATCTGAAAAGTCATTAGTCATTCCCTTTTCAGAGACGTGCGCCCTCAAGATTTTGACAAAAAATGGTCTGGTCTGTTTACCAGGCAGTGATCATCCTAACTCTCCTCAACAGCTGCAAGACCTTGACCATCTACAGTCCCCACATCCATAGCCGCAGGAAGTAGAGGGGCTGAGTTGAGGCACTCCCCTGAAAACCCTGGATAAAAAAATAAAAGAAATGTTTTTCACAAAAGTAGTGCACTGGGCCTTTAATAGTCATTTTCTTTGTACACCGCGGCCACTGCTCTACAAAGGGCTACAATGATTAAATAAAGACTGTAATGAAAAAGTACAGTATTAACCCTACTCAGATGGAGGACACAAGTAACAGTCAGATGTCTTTGTCTTGTCTTGTCCTGTCCCAGGTATATATCTTTTTTCTTCGTGTATATATTTGTAAGATTTGAAAATATATATATATTTTTTTAGCCCTTTTTTCTCCCCAATTTCGTGGTATCCAATTGTTTAGTAGCTACTATCTTGTCTCATCGTTACAACACCCGTACGGGCTCAGGAGAGACGAAAGTTGAAAGTCATGCGTCCTCCAATACACAACCCAACCAAGCCGCAATGCTTCTTAACACAGCGTGCATCCAACCCGAAAGCCAGCTGTACCAATGTGTCGGAGGAAACACTGTGCACCTGGCAACCTTGGTTAGTGTGCACTGCGCACGGCCCGCCACAGGAGTCGCTGGTGCGCGATGAGACAAGGACATCCCTACCGGCTAACTAGCTACTAGCTAATAGTCAGTTAGCCACTGCTAGTGGTCATCACCGTTAACTCAGACATCAGCCAGCCTCAGCACGGTCAATTCCTGCCAGTCTGCACAGCGCGATATCAACCCAGAGCATATCGGACTGCTTTTTCTCTACCACATATCCGGATTCCTACCTCAAGCTCTGAACCTTTACACCGGATCATCGCAGTTAGCTTGCTGCTATCCGAGTGGCTACTCATGGCTAACGTCTCTGTTCCAAAGCAAGCACCAGTTAGCCTGGAGCTAGCCTGGGGCTAGGCCAATCTCCCGGCTAGCCGAAGAGATCCATCAGACAATTCCTGGGCTTCAATACCTCTTTTGCCAATTGGCCTGGACACTTTGCTGCTGACACGGAGCCCTGCTTATCCATCACGACTGGTCTGCCGACGAAACCGTTCGAGGGGGTTTCAACAGGCTCTTCCGTTGCTCTTCCTCCCCCTGAGGCCCATCTGTTACGGAGTCTAGTTGATAGGTAATGGACTAGCCAGACTGTTCCCCGGACTCCAGTTGTAGGGATTCGTACAATGCACAAACAAGGCTATTGAACCTGACATTGGTGTCTGTCGTTATTTTCTTTATCTAACATATCATACTGAAACACCATCCTCTAGCCTGCTAGCCCCGGCCTGCTAGCTGTCTGAATCGCCGTGTCTCCAGCTCCTTAGCTACTCACTGCACCATATGATCACTCATATATCACACATGCCTCTCCCTAACGTCAATATGCATTGTCTATTGCTGTTTTGGTTAGTTATTATTGTCTTATTCCACTGTAGAGCCTCCAGTTCTGCTCAATATGCCTTAGCTATCCGTTTTGTTCCACCCCCCACACATGCAGTGAACTCACCTGGCTTAAATAGTGCCTCTAGAGATAAAAAAAAACCTCTCTCATCGTCACTCAATGCCTAGGTTTACCCACACTGTACTCACATCCTGTTACGGAGTATAGTTGATAGGTATTCGACTAGCCGGACTGTTCCCCGGATTCCATATGTAGGGATTTGTACAATGAACAAACAAGGCTATTGAACTTGACATTGGTGTCCGTCTTTATTCCTTTATCCAACATATCATACTGAAACATGCTATCAGAAGTGGCTCGGAAAACACACGTTTGTTATTTTTGTAGCTAAGTACAGTATAGGCGCAGTTACGTTCCATATGCGAACACACGCCGTTTCCTACGCACAACACTGATCACCTCGTTGTTAGCTGGCTAGCTAGCATCACTACCTACCTCGATGACTGAAGGCAAAGAAATATCCTATTCCATCGCTATGGCAGCGAACATTCCGCCACCAAATCCCAAGGTTCTCACAGGGGACTGGAATATTAATTGGGACAACTTCAGGGATGATTTCGAGGACTATGCGCTGGCGACCGGTCTACATGAGAAACACAACCAGGTACAAGCTGCAACTGGGCAGGGAATGCAGGCATATCTACCGGCACAATCTCACCCTCACAGCACGACAACAGTGTGATGCAAAGGCTATATTGGATGCATTGGAGAATTACTTCAAACCCGCCAGAAACCTCATTTACAAGCGGTTCATTTTCGGAAGCTGCAAACAGGAAGAGGGTGAGTCGGTACACAACTTTGTAACCCGTTTGAGAGAGAAATCCGCCACTTGTGAAGTACGGGGGATTGAAAGATGAATTGATTCTTGACAAAATAGTATAGGGAATTGCAAATGAGGATACGTGCCGGCGTCTACTGAGAGAGAGAGAGTTTGAACACACCCACCGAAAACATGGACAGCAGCCCAGCACAACGACTTCTGTCCAGATGTCTGAAGACTACCATCCCCGTAGCTAACAAGTTACTTGAGCCCTGCGTCATGGTTGGCGTCACGGACAAACTGCGTCACAAAAAGCAGCTCGCTAAGTGCTTCTACGACCGGACTGCTCGAGACCTACCAGAGCTGGAGGTGGGTGAAACGATAAGGATGAAACCACTGCTGGGAGACCACACAGGACTTTGGAGGCTGGGCACATGCCTGCAGAGAGTTGCACCACGTTCTTACCTGGTGGATGTTGGTGGCTCCCTCTATCGTCGCAATCGGGTGGATCTGCGCATAGCAGAGTAGACAAACCAGAACACGCCATACTCACCTAGATGAGCTGGATCACAGTCCAGGCCTAAGGGTAAGGGGCTAAGAATTGAGACATGTGCCAACTGAAGGTGAGGCTTCTACCCCACCAAGCTCTCCAGCTCGTGGCCCTAATCCTACCCCTGTCAGAGCCAATACTTACTCACGGGTTGGTCGGCTGTGCAAGCCACCGGACAGGCTTACTCTGTAAGCAAGAGACTGTTAACTTGCCCTCGGTTAATTAAAATATATGTTTTTTCTTAAATAATTAAATTAAATTAAAAAAGGAAGATGACAACTGAAGTAAAAATAAAATGTCATGCTTTTTCTATTGTTATGACCTGACTGTTAAGAGCTTAATGTTATGCCTTTATGTTTGCACTTTCTATTGAAAAGGATGATGTTACGGAGTCTAGTTGATAAGTATTCGACTAGCCGGACTGTTCCCTGGACTCCATATGTAGGGATTTGTACAATGCACAAACAAGGCTATTGAACTTGACATTGGTGTCCGTCTTTATTCCTTTATCCAACATATCATACTGAAACACATCCTACCATACCTTGTCTGTACATTACGCCTTGAATCTATTCTTCCGCACCCAGAAATCTGCTCCTTTTACTCTCTGTTCCGAACGCACTAGACAGCCAGTTCTTATAGCCTTTAGCAGTACCATTATCTAACTCCTCCTCTGTTCCTCAAGTGATGTAGAGGTTAGCCCAGGCCCTGCAGCCTCCAGCACCACTCCCCTTCCCCAGGTGCTCTCATTTGTTGACTTCTGTAACCGTGAAAGCCTTAGTTTCATGCATGTTGACATTAGAAGCCTCCTAGTTTGTTTTATTCACTGCTTTAGCACACTCCGCCAACCCAGATGTCCCAGCTGTGTCTGAATCCTGGTTTAGGAAGGTGACCAAAAATCCTGAAATTTCCACCCCCAACTACAACATTTTCCGACAAGATAGAACTGCCAAAGAGGGCAGAGTTGCAATCTACTGCAGAGACATCCTGCAGAGTTCTCTCATGTTATCCAGGTCTGTGCCCAAACAATTTGAGTTTCTACTTTTAAAAATCCACCTTCCCAGAAACAAGTCTCTCACCGTTGCCGCTTGTTATAGACCCCCCTCAGCCCCCAGCTGGACACTATATTTGTTAGGTGCTGTTAATATGCTGTTAAGTGTTTAGAGTTGGCTATAACTAATTTATTGATGTAATTATGATATGCTTTAGGTCAGGCCCTATTGTACCCTATTCAGATGGGATTAGTTTTACTGGGTCAGGTTGGGTAATGCAATTATGTACACGAGCACAAAAGCTCACATCTGACATTTTAGTCCCGTCCTCTGATAATACTGTGAATCGACATCCCTGTGTTTTGAGGGAACGAGTTTGACAGGTGATTCGCTGGACGTAATGTAGCCTGTCAATGTCACGCGGGACTAGGTGGGTGAAGGAATCAGACGCAGATAGTTCCACTGGGGTAAAGTGCTCTTTACTACGGCACACAAAATGATAAGCCCAACAATACAGGGCGCGAACATACAACAATGACAACCCCAAAAAAAACACAGGGTGTCAAGTTCAGAAAATAAATCCACCTCTACTTAAAATGCACACATGTAACATAAAGACAATCCCGCACAAAACAAGGGCAGGTCAACCTACTAAATATAGGGAAGCTCATAAAACCAAACAACAGAAACACAGGTGAAACTAATAAGACAAAACAAACAGACAAACGAAAAAGGGATCGGTGGCGGCTAGTAGGACGGTGACGACGACCGCCGAGCACCGCCCGAACAGGCAGGGGAGCCAACTTCTATTAAAGTGAATGCTTTTGTGTATATGTTTTCTGCATATGAATTGAATATTTCCAAATGCTTCAGTAAAAAATATTGAGCATATTTAATGCAACCCTTGCTGTTAATAGATTGCAATCCACATACAACTGAAATAATGGAAATGATAAATTTACTTTCTCATCCATAGACTTAACGTGTCTCAAGTGCAATGTTTATCATCTGAAGATTGGAGGGCATTTAAGGACGCACTGCAGATCACTAAAATATACTAATGATTATGATCACACTTCCTCAATTCAAATATTATGGCGACACTATACCAGAGATGGTTTGGTATGGTTTAGAAACTTGGGAACCAAGCTCGAGTTATCACCTGTACATGTTGAAATACTGTATCTTCAAGAATATAATAAAAACCTACAGGATTCTATCATAACTGTCAATTTATATATATATTTAAGAAATAAGGGGGCAGTTTGGAGAAAGCTGATCCCATTCGAATTGTCCTCTGGAATAATGGGAATTCTGGAGTAATAATTATGTACCCAAAGTTCTCTAGTAATACTAGTCCCGCGCAAATAGGTCTTTGGTTACGCGTATGCGATGCGTACACGTATCACGAAAAGAGAGCAAGGGTTGAGGGAATATGGAGGGATTTCGGTAACAGAACTTTTGAGTCAGAAATGGCTGTGATTTATGTTGCGTGAAAAACAATTTGATGTTCTGTGGTGGCTGCTGCAGTAGGGAGGTGAGCGAGAACGGGTGCTAGTTAGTCACTCACTGTAAAAAATTTTTTTTACATTTCTTATATTTTTTGTACATTTCTTTCATGTATTGTTTCATTTTTACAGTAGTATTATGACTTGGGCTGGGGCCCACTTCAAAGTCCTTTGATGAATTGAATCTTAATATATGTTTATTTTTCTGTCACACAAGTTCAGATCTATGACTGTGGAGATAAAAGTGCAAAGGGCAAAGACGGGTGGTTCAGCTGATGCTGCTGCCCTCAGGGCCGTGGATTTAAAGGATATTTTGAACGTTATATTTTGCCTTACCTCTCTTATCCTACCTCATTTGCACATGCGGTATATAGATTATTCTACCGTTAGTACTGTAATTGATAGGTTCATCTGTGAGTTTATCCAATTTCCCATTTCTCATCATTTTTTTTCAGACAAAATTGCTACCAAACTCTGACAGCCTGACGACAGCAATGAACTTAGCATTTTCAGATGGATGAAAAATAAAATGTAATCTAAGACAGAGTGTTTAAAAAAATAAATAATAATAATGATATCGGTTCAGTCGATATTGTTATACCATTTTCACAACATCCCCTAGTAGTAGCATGACATGCAATTCAGTCAACATTTTACATTTCAAAACTTGAGTACAGATAAAGACTTGTTGGTATATCAAAGGCAGAAATGACATTAGTAGCCATGTGAACTTGAACCTCACCGGCATATCTAAAGCGTGTGTCTGAGGTCGTGCATACGGAATATATGATCCTAATATTTTTGACCAACCTTTACTTGGCGATACTTAATTCACTCTCGATTTGGAAGGAACCTGTGTCAAACAAACGGTTTCTTACAGGTGGAACTCGGATAACTACAGAAATTACAGGCTAAGACTGGACAGAGAGGGAGGCCTATGCATTAATCTTATATTTCTCCAATGCCAAATCAGGAAGAGTGCCCACATTTTGTCTTGTCATCGTGGTCCGAGTTCCATTGATTTATTTACAAAGGTCGATGTGAGTGATTAATTTGTGCACCCAATGATTACAGTAGAACAAGCTAATCAATTCCAGTCTTGAGTGACCACCTGTTAAATATTGGCGCGTGAGCAGTTTACCAATACATAAAAAGACCTTGATGTGCCACCACACCTTCAAGGAGTCGCCACAGGATGCAGTTAGCAAACCTTGGAGCTATGAAGGACCAGAGCTTTCCCTATTGTTGTCAGTCTTTGTGGCCTGCGGTTAATACTGAACCTACAGAGGACTCAAATGTTGGTGAAACAAAGGGGCCAACAATCAAACGTAAATAAGGGATGTTTTTGGGAAACAAACTTGTGTGAGAAAACATATTAGACAAAAATAAATGTCTACCATGTCATTATTGTACTTTTGGAATGGTTTTAGATTTATTTTCTGAACAGTATTATGCTCCTGAAGGTTTTCACTCCAAATGAGCAGACGTACATGAGGGTAAATATCCAGAAAGATGTATGGAATACCTTGGTGTAAATAGTTTATCAAGTCATTCCGATTACACAGATCAGGTAAATTCAAGTTTAATTGTGAGAAACAAGTGTCGTGACTTTCATTAATCTGATGACTATTTATTTAATCCACTGTTTAATTGTTACCTGATTTAAATGAATCATGTAAAAATGTACTCATTAGGATTTGGGGCACCAAGGAAGGGGTTGTTTAGAGTTAACATCTCCCGAATTAAACACCATAACGTGTATATATCTATTTAATCAATAAACAGTCATCTTATTAATCATTATCTCTTATCATATCATCATTCTGACCAGTCGTAACCTTCTTGGATCTGCGAAAACCCCAGCCTTGCTCATGGTTCAGAACTACACCAATTGATTTAATGATTTATTTACTAGCAAACTAAATAATAACACAGAATAAACATACACCCTTTACATGAGACAAAGGTCCCTCATTTTCCTGACAAGATACTGTGGGGCAAAAAAGTATTTAGTCAGCCACCAATTGTGCAAGTTCTCCCACTTAAAAAGATGAGAGGCCTGTAATTTTCATCAAAGGTACACTTCAACTATGACAGACAAAATGAGAAGAAAAAAAATCCAGAAAATCACATTGTAGGATTTTTAATGAATTTATTTGCATATTATGGTGGAAAATAAGTATTTGGTCAATAACAAAAGTTTCTCAATACTTTGTTATATACCCTTTGTTGGCAATGACAGAGGTCAAACGTTTTCTGTAAGTCTTCACAAGGTTTTCACACACTATTGCTGGTATTTTGGCCCATTCCTCCATGCAGATCTCCTCTAGAGCAGTGATGTTTTGGGGCTGTTGCTGGACAACACGGATTTTCAACTCCCTCCAAAGATTTTCTATGGGGTTGAGATCTGTAGACTGGCTAGGCCACTCCAGGACCTTGAAATGCTTCTTACGAAGCCACTCCTTCGTTGCCCGGGCGGTGTGTTTGGGATCATTGTCATGCTGAAAGACCAAGCCACGTTTCATCTTCAATGCCCTTGCTGATGGAAGGAGGTTTTCACTCAAAAGCTCACGATACATGGCCCCATTCATTCTTTCCTTTACACGGATCAGTCGTCCTGGTCCTTTTGCAGAAAAACAGCCCCAACGCATGATGTTTCCACCCCCATGCTTCACAGTAGGTATGGTGTTCTTTGGATGCAACTCAGCATTCTTTGTCCTCCAAACACGACGAGTTGATATTTTACCATAAATATATATTTTGGTGTCATCTGACCATTTGACATTCTCCCAATCTTCTTCTGGATCATCTAAATGCTCTCTAGCAAACTTCAGATGGGCCTGGACATGTTCTGGGATTTTTGCTCACCGCTCACCGTTCTTGTGATCATTTTGTGGTCTTGTATGTCTTCCATTTCCTAATAATTGCTCCCACAGTTGATTTCTTCAAACCAAGCTGCTTACCTATTGCAGATTCAGTCTTCCCAGCCTGGTGCAGTTCTACAATTTTGTTTCTGGTGTCCTTTGACAGCTCTTTGGTCTTGGCCATAGTGGAGTTTGGAGTGTGACTGTTTGAGGTTGTGGACAGGTGTCTTTTATACTGATAACAAGTTCAAACAGGTGCCATTAATACAGGTAATCAGTGGAGGACAGAGGAGCCTCTTAAAGAAGAAGTTACAGGTCTGTGAGAGCCAGTGTCATGTTTTGTCTTATATTGTCTTGTCATTTTGCTTTTCCTTCTGTTCGTTTTCCCCCTGCTGGTCTTTTTAGGTTCGTTCCCCTTTTTCTCTCCTCCTCCCTCTCTCTCTTCTCTCTATCGTTCCGTTCCTGCTCCCAGCTGTTCCTATTCCCCTAATCAATCATTTAGTCTTCCCACACCTGTTCCCTATCTTTTCCCCTGATTAGAGTCCCTATTTCTCCCCTTGTTTTCCGTTTCTATCCTGTCGGATCCTTGTATACTGTTCACCGTGCTGTGTCTTTGTATCGCCCTGTCGTGTCGTGTTTCCCTCAGATGCTGCGTGGTGAGCAGGTGTCTGAGTCTGCTACGGTCAAGTGCCTTCCCGAGGCAACCTGCAGTTCATTATCGAGTCTCCAGTCAGTTCTCGTGATTACGAGTGAAATTGTTTCTTATGCTTTATTTACCGCTCCGATTTGTCTAGGAGTATTGCTATTTCCTTAAACTGGATTAAAGACTCTGTTTTCGCCAAGTCGCTTTTGGGTCCTCATTCACCTGCATAACAGCCAGAAATCTTGCTTGTTTGTAGGTGACCAAATACTTATTTTCCACCATAATTTGCAAATAAATTCATAAAAAATTCTACAATGTGATTTTCTGGATTTTTTTTCTCATTTTGTCTGTCATAGTTGAAGTGTACCTATGATGAAAATTACAGGCCTCTCTCATCTTTTTAAGTGGGAGAACTTGCACAATTGGTGGCTGACTAAATACTTGTTTGCCCCACTGTATGTCTTGCTCCCCCGAGATTGAGAGGGGAAAAAAAGAGAGACAGAGTAAAGGGGACACTTAACGTGGACAAATTCTATAACTATTCTACCACCCGTTTGGAATAAGAAAAAATGAATGTACAGCTGAAGTCGGAAGTTTACATACACTTCGGTTGGAGTCATTAAAACTAGTTTTCAACCACTCCACTAATTTTATGTTAATTAAGAAACTATAGTTTTGGTAAGTCGGTTAGGACATCTACTTTGTGCATGACATAAGTCATTTTTCCAACAATTGTTTACAGGCAGCTTATTTCACTTATAATTCACTGTAACACAATTCCAGTGGGTCAGATATTTACATACACTAAGTTGATTGTACCTTTAAACAGCTTGAAAACTCCAGAACATTATGTCATGGCTTTAGAAGCTTCTGATAGGCTAATTGACATCCTTTGAGTCAATTTCAGGTGTACCTGTGGATGTATTTCAAGGTCTACCTTCAAAGTCAGTGCCTCTTTGCTTAACATCATGGGGAAATCAAAAGAAATCAGCCAAGACCTCAGAAAAAAAATTGTAGACCTCCACAAGTCTGATTCATCCTTGGGAGCAATTTCCAAACGCCTGAAGGTACCACATTCATCTGTACAAACAATAGTATGCAAGTATGAACACCATGGGACCGAAAAGTGCAAATCAATCCAAGAACAACAGCAAAGGACCTTGTGAAGATGCTGGAGAGAACAGGTACAAAAGTATCTATATACACAGTAAAACGAGTCCTATATCGACATAACCTGAAAGGCCGCTCAGCAAGGAAGAAGCCACTACTCCAAAACAGCCATAAAAAAGCCAGACTATGGTTTGCAACTGCTCATGGGGACAAAGATGGTACTTTTTGGAGAAATGTCCTCCGGTCTGATGAAACAAAAATAGAACTGTTAGGTGATAATGACCATTGTTATGTTTGGAAGAAAAAGGGGGAGGCTTTCAAGCCAATGAACACCATCCCAACCGTGAAGCACAGAGGTGGCAGCATCATGTTGTGGGGGTGCTTTGCTGCAGGAGAGACTGGTGCACTTCACAAAATAGATGGCATTATGAGGATGGAAAATTATGTGGATATATTGAAGCAACATCTCAAGACATCAGTCAGGAAGTTAAAGCTTGGTCGCAAATGGGTCTTCAATTTGGACAATGACCCCAAGCATACTTCCAAAGTTGTGGCAGAAAAGGACAACAAAGTCAAGGTATTGGAGGGGCCATCACAAAGTCCTGACCTCAATCCTATAGAAAATGTGTGGGCAGAACTGAAAAAGCATGTGCAGGCAAGGAGGCCTACAAACCTGACTCAGTTACACCAGCTCTGTCAGGAGGAATGGGCCAAAATCCACCCAACTTATTGTGGGAAGCTTGTGGAAGGCTACCCAAAACATTTGACCCAGTTAATCAATTTAAAGGCAATGCTACCAAGTACTAATTGAATGTATGTAAACTTCTGACCCACTTCGAATGTGATGAAAGATATAAAAGCTGCAATAAATAATTCTCTCTGCTATTATTCTGACATTTCACATTCTTAAAATAAAGTGGTGATCCTAACTGACGCAAGACAAGGAATTTGTACTAGATTTAAATGTCAGGAATTGTGAAAAAATAAGTTTAAATGTATTTGGCTAATTTATATCTAAACTTCCGACTTCAACTGTATTTACGTATGGGTGTCTTTGTCCTAAACAGAACTAGAGAGTTCACTCTTCCATTCCCTTCTGAAGCTGCTTATTTGAAGATAAGCCAGCCGTGCCGATGGTTCCAGTGGGTTGATTTGAGACTCGTAGTAGGATGGGATGGTTTGAAGAGTTCAAGATATTTGACTCAGGACAGCTAATCAGCTGTACCAGTGATTGTCTGAAAGGGGAGTTTGTCCTCTCTCCCTCGTTGATTATTCACGGTTAAGGATTCAGACCACTATAGACATGAGCTGAAGCTCTTCATCTCTCTGGTCTAAAGGAAGGTGAGTTTATTTCTTCACCTTATGTTGAGGTTCAAAGTTTCAACCATTTCAAACATGTAGCTAATGCCTCGTTTCCTGGTGTAATGTTATTTTCGTTATCAAGGCTTTTTATGCAATCTGGCCAAAGGGGACGGCTCCGTTCGCCTGACACGCTCTCCGACCTCACTCGGGCCGTGGCTACAGTTTTTATATGAAAGAGTTTCTCTTATACCTCCTATAATCACATCTGATCTTAACAAAAATACTTTAATAATTTTTCATATGCAGAACGTATTGGATGGAAACTTGATAAAGGGGATATACTTTCCAAGTTACAGTATTTCATCCATACAGTGTTTAATGACATCACAAAATGAAAACCAATATTACATTATTATTATTATTGAGTTCCCCATTGACCATATCCCACATTATGTTAGAAATATTGTTCCAGTATTCACTTCCTCCACCAAACTTTTCAGTTAGTACTATGCATTGGGGCAGGTAGGGTCCACACTCCAGTCGATGGTTGCCATTGCGCATGTTGATCTTAGGCTTCTCTGCGGTTGCTCGGCCATGGAAACCCATTTCAATAAGCTCCTAACAGGTATTATGTATTGTGTGGCCTACCGCTTCATGGCTGAGCTGTTGTTGCTCCTAGACATTTCCACTTCACAATAACAGCACTTACAGTTGACTAGAGCAGTTCTAGCAGGGCAGAAATTTCACGAACTGACTTGTTGGAAGGGTGGCATCCTACACTATATTAAACTGATGCATTTGGCAATGTTCAACTTCCATTCACTGGCACTATGAAGAATAGCTTAACCGTAGTTATTGATAACCTATTATACTTTAGTTGAATTTACAAGGCATAGATTACCAGACTACCAAGATATAGCCTATGCGCACGGTTCTGATCCCTCGCCTGCTCCTCGCTATAAAAAACGCCAGTGTGTGTTTGGTCTGTTGTGTGTCGAATAGCTCAGCCTACTCATTGATAACCCCTACTTTACTTTAGTGAGCTTGCTCAAGACATTGTAGGCTAAATGTAGCATTGCTATATAGCTTACATCTGTTGATTACTGATGCACAGTTCTGACTGTCTACCTAGCCATCACTAGCACATTAGAGGCTGCTGCCTATAGGCTGCCTATAGGCATAGACTAAGAATCACTGATCACTTTAAGGAATGGAACACTAGTCACTTTAATAACGTTTACATATCTGGTATTACTCATCTCATATGCACATACTGTATTCTATACTATTCTATGGTATCTTAGTCCGTTATGCTCTGATATCGCTTGTCCTTATGTGTATATAGTCTTAATTAATTCCTACTTACATTTGTGTGTATTGGGTATATGTAGTGTAATTTGTTAGATATTACTGCATTGTCGGAGCTAGAAGCATAAGCATTTCGCTACACCCGCAATAACATCTGCCAATAACGTGTATGTGATCAATTCTATTTTTATTAGTGTCCAACATCCCAGGCGGTGCCCCTCCCATCTCTCTTTCTTTGCTGTGAAAGATGCGAGAGTTTGTGATTTCGAAGGAGATTACGGAAAATAGTTTAGTCGTTGCAAAAATACTGAATCGTAGGAGTCGATTGAAGCTTGACACCGGGAAATGGGAAGAGACGGGCAAGGACTCGATTGGTTGAGGATGCCTGGTCATTCTTTAAGAGTAACTTCCTCACCATTTTAGATAAGCATGCTCCGTTCAAAAAATGCAGAACTAAGAACAGATACAGCCCTTGGTTCACTCCAGACCTGACTGCCCTCGACCAGCACAAAAACATCCTGTGGCGGACTGCAATAGCATCGAACAGTCCCCGCGATATGCAACTGTTCAGGGAAGTCAGGAACCAATACACGCAGTCAGTCAGGAAAGCTAAGGCCAGCTTCTTCAGGCAGAAGTTTGCATCCTGTAGCTCCAACTCCAAAAAGTTCTGGGACACTGTGAAGTCCATGGAGAACAAGAGCACCTCCTCCCAGCTGCCCACTGCACTGAGGCTAGGGAACACGGTCACCACCGACAAATCCATGATTATCGAAAACTTCAACAAGCATTTCTCAACGGCTGGCCATGCCTTCCGCCTGGCTACTCCTACCTCGGCCAACAGCCCCGGCCCCCGCAGCTCCTCGCCCAAGCCTCTCCAGGTTCTCCTTTACCCAAATCCAGATAGCAGATGTTCTGAAAGAGCTGCAAAACCTGGACCCGTATAAATCAGCTGGGCTTGACAATCTGGACCCTCTATTTCTGAAACTATCCGCCGCCATTGTCGCAACCCCTATTACCAGCCTGTTCAACCTCTCTTTCATATCGTCTGAGATCCCCAAGGACTGGAAAGCTGCCGCAGTCATCCACCTCTTCAAAGGGGGTGACACCCTGGACCCAAACTGTTACAGACCTATATCCATCCTGCCCTGCCTATCTAAGGTCTTCGAAAACCAAGTCAACAAACAGGTGACTGACCATCTCGAATCCCACCGTACCTTCTCCGCTATGCAATCCGGTTTCCGAGCCGGTCACGGGTGCACCTCAGCCACACTCAAGGTACTAAACGACATCATAACCGCCATCGATAAAAGACAGTACTGTGCAGCCGTCTTCATCGACCTTGCCAAGGCTTTCGACTCTGTCAATCACCATATTCTTATCGGCAGACTCAGTAGCCTCGGTTTTTCGGATGACTGCCTTGCCTGGTTCACCAATTACTTTGCAGACAGAGTTCAGTGTGTCAAATCGGAGGACATGTTGTCCGGTCCTCTGGCAGTCTCTATGGGGGTGCCACAGGGTTCAATTCTCGGGCCGACTCTTTTCTCTGTATATATCAATGATGTTGCTCTTGCTGCGGGCGATTCCCTGATCCACCTCTACGCAGACGACACCATTGTATACACTTTCGGCCCGTCATTGGACACTGTGCTATCTAACCTCCAATCGAGCTTCAATGCCATACAACACTCCTTCAGTGGCCTCCAACTGCTCTTAAACGCTAGTAAAACCAAATGCATGCTTTTCAACCGATCGCTGCCTGCACCCGCATGCCCGACTAGCATCACCACACTGGATGGCTCCGACCTTGAATATGTGGACTATAAGTACCTAGGTGTCTGGCTAGACTGCAAACTCTCCTTCCAGACCCATATCAAACATCTCCAATCGAAAATCAAATCAAGAATCGGCTTTCTATTCCGCAACAAAGCCTCCTTCACTCACGCTGCCAAGCTTACCCTAGTAAAACTGACTATCCTACCGATCCTCGACTTCGGCGACGTCATCTACAAAATTGCTTCTAACACTCTACTCAGCAAACTGGATGCAGTTTATAACAGTGCCATCCGTTTTGTCACTAAAGCACCTTATACTACCCACCACTGCGACTTGTATGCTCTAGTCGGCTGGCCCTCGCTACATATTCGTCGCCAGACCCACTGGCTTCAGGTCATCTACAAGGCCATGCTAGGCAAAGCTCCGTCTTATCTCAGCTCACTGGTCACGATGGCAACACCCACCCGTAGCACGCGCTCCAGCAGGTGTATCTCATTGATCATCCCTAAAGCCAACACCTCATTCGGCCGCCTTTCGTTCCAGTACTCTGCTGCCTGTGACTGGAAAGATTTGCAAAAATCGCTGAAGTTGGAGACTTTTATCTCCCTCACCAACTTCAAACATCAGCTAGCTGAGCAGCTAACCGATCGCTGCAGCTGTACATAATCTATTGGTAAATAGCACACCCATTTTCACCTACCTCATCCCCACAGTTTTTATTTATTTACTTTTCTGCTCTTTTGCACACCAATATCTCTACCTGTACATGATCATTTATCACTCCAGTGTTAATCTGCAATATTGTAATTATTCGCCTACCTCCTCATGCCTTTTGCACACATTGTATATAGACTCCCCTTTTTTTCTCTGTGTTATTGACTTGTTAATTGTTTACTCCATGTGTAACTCTGTGTTGTCTGTTCACACTGCTATGCTTTATCTTGGCCAGGTCGCAGTTGCAAATGAGAACTTGTTCTCAACTAGCCTACCTGGTTAAATAAAGGTGAAATAAAAAATAAATAAAATTGTTTTTGAAGCGACACTCCACCACTACTCGTTGCTGGCATTTTCCGCAATTGGCACATTATTAGTTAGATACTGTACCTAGCTCGACAGAATTTTAAATTCCACGCTAAATGCAGACATGACAGGGAACACAAATTCTCCAGTTGTTATTTTGACAAACTAATTGTCAAGTTTGACAACTTCCTGCCCCCCCTCCAAAAAAAACTCCCTGCTAACGTTGGCTAATGCTGCTCTCACACAGGTGCCTCATTCGGAATTATTTGAACTGAAGTAAAGGTATGTTTTTATCTTGTTTATAGAAGTGTTGAAGTGGTAACACTGTTGTATTATAGTGGCCACACTGACCAACTTGTATTGTTTGTTGTCCAACACTTTGGAAGCGTAGCTGTTTTCTCCGTAACGTTAGCAGCTAGCTAACTAGCTAATATGTCCACACATCTTTACGTAAGTCGTCATTATTGTGTAACTTTAGCTAGCTAGCCAGCCAGCCAACGTCATTTTGGTCTAGCTATCCACTGCCTTTAATAGAAAAGGAGTAAGCAAACTGAAATGTACAGGCTTTAATCTGATTAACAGTTTGGGTGAATTCCATTTGAATTCAGTCAATGCAAGAGCTTTCCAATACAGATCGTTAAATTCTTGAACTGGACTCCACATGTTGGTAAACAGCAGAGGGGAAGCGAGAGGCCCAACTCGTCGGAAAATCGGTCTCCCTCCTGTCGCCAACCAAGGAAGTTGTTTTTGCATGGAGGTCAATGAGTGTCGAAATAAATGGCTTATTTGCTACGTGAGGTTTATTTGTTCGAATAAAAGTTTTGTAATGTTTAAGTTATTACGAGTGTGCTGATATAAGCAACTTTGAGGAAATAAACGTTTAAGTATTACAATGAGATGTATCCACCAATTTTAAGAAAGGATATGCGGGAACTAGACAGCCCACCGCGCAGCTGTGTGGACAACGTATCCCGTTGTTAGGGCGGAGAGACGTGTATCTTGTCAGTATATCCATACTCTTTACGTTATTGGCATGGCTGTTTTGACCTTTTGCTTCTGGGGCAGTGGTATTCAAAGTCGTGGTCGCGGGGAACTTCAGAGGGGACGTAAAATATATGTTTTTTTGGAACAAAATTAAGAGTACAGATGATTTAATGGGACAATATACAAACGTTTTTGAGAAAGATATTTTGAAAAAAAAATGTTATTGAGTAAATGTATTTATTGGTTTCTTTGATGAACATGTCATTAATTGAAGGTTATTTGTTGATGTGTCATTAGATTTGGGGTGGAAAAAATGCTGTCCCCATAAACTCTGACTGGGATAAAAATGGGGTCCCCACTGAACAAGTTTGAATACCATAGCTCTGTGGACATGTATCTGCAGCCAAAAAGGGTTGACGGAAGTAAGGTCCATAGGTTAAGTCATTGGTCAGGAAGAACTAGAGTAAGCGAACTAACCATATGAGACCCTGCACCAATGACTGCATTACCTACACAGAGGGGTAGTTATACCACAAAGCAGGATAAATGAAAGGAGCCCAGCAAGTGAGAATGTTGAACAAAATCCCATTTCAATTTATTCTGCTGGTTCATCTGGGTGTTGGAAATATAATCTTGTTCAGGAGTCTGACTTCCAGAGCTTGCTATCTGAGGATGAGTTAGACCTATACAGCCAAGCCATATAAAAGCCAGAGCATATTGTACATGTATATATTCTTACCTCTCTCTTCCCTCTCCTGTTTGAATGGAGGTATACAACCCAACTGAGCCATGTCATCGCGTGTGCTGCTTCGGCAGCAGCTGATGCGGGAACAAGCCCAGGAACAAGAGAGACGGGAGGCCCAGCAGCAGAACTCTGTGGCTCAGCTCAGGGCAACTGACTCCACCCCTGCCATCTATGTCACTCTGCCCCCAATGGCTGCTCGCAAGCCACCCGCACAGGTGCCCGTGGAGGTGTTGAAGGTGAGACTCCACTTCAAATGGTTTCTCTCCAGGGAACTACACATCATGAAATGGTAGCTTATAACCTCCATATTAAATTGGCATGTTACAAGTTGCCTTCTTAGTTGGCTGTTTGACTAACATGTTTTTTAAATGTGTTAGGTGCAGAGCCATCTGGAGAACCCCACCAAGTATCACATCCAGCAGTCTCAGAGGCAGCAGGTGAAGGAGTATCTCTCCACCACCCTCGGCAATAAGGTGGCACCTCAAATCCTAGGTGTATCTCCCTTGCCACTGTCTAGCTCTGCCCCTGAGATGACTCCCACGGCCCTCAGTGCTCCAAACAGCCCAATGGCTTTACTCAATCTGGGATCCAAGAAAGAGGAGGTATGTGGTATGACTTAAGACCGCATTACACTGCAATACACCACTCACATTGGCTTGATGTCTTAAGTGGGATGGTATCATGCTACTGTTTGTATGGAACTACTGCCTTTTGCGGCAGGCATCAGATTTGTAACTAATTTGAACTCCCACAATTTATAGACGTTTTGTTTAGTCTAAGTGGAATAAAGCTATGCGAAGTCCATGGATAAAGCTCACAATTGAACGGCTTCTCATTGTCTCAGACATATTTTCAATGAAAGTTTGGGTTGAAGGCCTAACCTACTGATCACGTAATTACTTTTTTGTTTGTTCTGTAATGCCTCTTGTCATGTTGCCATTGTTGGCTTAGTTGCACAGTCTGCTGTTAAATACTACACTGTCAGCTTAATGATATCTGCACCTCTCTTAGACACATGCCTTTTCTTTTGAAATCATTCTTCATTAGGGCAAGATAATTACTTTGTGTCATTGTACCTTCCATAGATATATACAGTGGGGCAAAAAAAGTATTTAGTCAGCCACCAATTGTGCAAGTTCTCCCACTTAAAAAGATGAGAGAGGCCTGTAATTTTCATCATAGGTACACTTCATCTATGACAGACAAAATGAGAGAGAAAAAATCCAGAAAATCACATTGTAGGATTTGTAATGAATTTATTTGCTAATTATGGTGGGAAATAAGTATTTGGTCACCTACAAACAAGCAAGATTTCTGGCTCTCACAGACCTTCTTTAAGAGGCTCTTCTGTCCTCCACTCGTTACCTGTATTAATGGAACCTGTTTGAACTTGCTATCAGTATAAAATACACCTGTCCACAACATCAAACAGTCACACTCCAAACTCCACTATGGCCAAGACCAAAGAGCTGTCAAAGGACACCAGAAACAAAATTGTAGACCTGCACCAGGCTGTGAAGACTGAATCTGCAATAGGTAAGCAGCTTGGTTTGAAGAAATCAACTGTGGGAGCAATTATTAGGAAATGGAAGACAATCAAGACCACTGATAATCTCCCTCGATCTGGGGCTCCACACAAGATCTCACCCTGTGGGGTCAAAATGATCACAAGAACGGTGAGCAAAAGTCCCAGAACCACACGGGGGGACCTAGTGAATGACCTGCAGAGAGCTGGGACCAAAGTAACAAAACCTACCATCAGTAACACACTACGCCGCCAGGGCCTCAGATCCTGCAGTGCCAGGCGTGTCCCCCTGCTTAAGCCAGTACATGTCCAGGCCCGTCTGAAGTTTGCTAGAGAGCATTTGGATGATCCAGAAGAAGATTGTGAGAATGTAATATGGTCAGATGAAACCAAAATATAACTTTTTGGTAAAAACTCAACTCGTTGTGTTTGGAGGACAAAGAATGCTGAGTTGCAACGAAACGAAAGAGTGGCTTCGTAAGAAGCATTTCAAGGTCCTGGAGTGGCCTAGCCAGTCTCCAGATCTCAACCCCATAGAAAATCTTTGGAGGGAGTTGAAAGTCTGTGTTGCCCAGCAACAGCCCCAAAACATCACTGCTCTAGAGGAGATCTGCATGGAGGAATGGGCCAAAATACCAGCAACAGTGTGTGAAAACCTTGTGAAGACTTACAGAAAACGTTTGACCTCTGTCATTGCCAACAAATGGTATATAACAAAGTATTTAGATACACTTTCGTTATTGACAAAATACTTATTTTCCACCATAATTTGCAAATAAATTGATTAAAAATCCTACAATGTGATTTTCTGGATTTTTCCCCCTCATTTTGTCTGTCATAATTGAAGTGTACCTATGATGAATATTACAGGCCTCTCTCATCCTATTAAGTGGGAGAACTTGCACAATTGGTGGCTGACTAAATGCTTTTTTGCCCCACTGTATATGTGTGTGTGTATATATATATATATATATTTACACATTTCAAGTAATGTAATACAGTTTAATTCAAGCTGTCCTTTAACTTTCCACATTAAAAAATATATATTTTATTAGCTGTTCTATTATGTCTGTGTGTCTTTCCAGATAGATGGCGTAATTGACGACATCATCAGCCTTGAATCAAGTTTCAATGATGACTTCATGACGTTAATTGACTTGGGTCTACAGCTGCCTAGTACAGTATGTGGAAATGTGTATTTGTCAATTCCAATTGGGCTAATATGAAAACACAAGTATGGACAAATGTGTGGATCTGTCAAATTAGTGACAATTATGCATTGAAATTCAATTAACAACTAGCCTATCATTTTTGGAATTATCTTGCTATATCTGTTTTGTCGTGGTTGAATTTCTCAAACTGGAATTCAGTGGTGCTGGAGGAGTAAACATACTCTTCTGGCACTTATCTAAGACTCGTCAGGCCAGTGTTGTCTGGGTGGGGTAGCAACCAGGGGAAACGGGAGAGGAGGACAAATCATGCAGGGCATGGCAGTATGTGAAGTTGGAATGGTGGACAATTCAGAGGGTGCTCAAAATACGTTTTTAACAGTTGAGTTGTTAGATGGAAAGAGATTGAAGAGATTACTTCCCGCATCAGAAAATTGGGATTTGGGTTTTGCTTCAGGAGCATGAAAAGAAAGAACATTGAGGTAAATCAATCAGGTTGTTTGGCAGTACATGGCAGAGTGGCCTTGTTAAAATGTCTTCAGGATTGGTGGGTCCCCTGTAGAACGGTTGAGCTAATGTAGGCTAAAGCAATTAGCATGCGGTTGTAAGTAACAAGAACATTTCCCAGGACATAGACATATCTGATATTGGCAGAAAGCTTAACTTCTTGTTAATATAACGGCACTGTGCAATTTACAGTAGCTATTACAGTGAAATAATACAATGCTATTGTTTTAGGAGAATGCACTGTTTTGAACATGAAAAGTTATTAATAAACAAATGACACATTTGGGCAGTCTTGATACATTTTAAAGAGAAATGCAATGGTTCCTTGGATCAGTCCAATAGTATGCACATGCACCTCTGCCATCTAGTGGCCAAAATCTAAATTGCACCTGTGCTGGAATAATACATTCTCTTGCATTTCAAGATGATGGTACATCAGATGATGGTATTATCTTTTACCAGATCTAATGTGTATATTCTCCTACATTCCTTTCACATTTCCACAAACCTCAAAGTGTTTCCTTTCAAATGGTACCTAGAATATGCATATCCTTGCTTCATGGCCAGCGCTACAGGCAGTTAGATTTGGCTATGTCATTTTAGGTGGGGAAAATGGGGGGGGGGGATAGACATTTAGCAATATTTCTCACATTTATAAGGATTTATAGCCTACCGCAACACATGTCAGATTTGTTTCAAATGCGTTAATGCTTTTGGATACCTTTTCCATAATTGAAGGTTCAACAAGGTATTAGGCTTATAATAAATTGTGATGACTTGCTTGAAATTATATTCCATATAAACCAGCCAACCTGTCGTATGGTAATTTAGTATCCTTGTGTACAATCATTGAAGGTCAAATATAATACAGTACTACAATGTAGCTTATCTTAAAAATGTTCTACTTCTACCAGGATCGATATACAAATTTGAGTTATTGGAAATCTAGGATGTTGGATTCCCATTATCAAATTGTATTTGTCACATACACAGTTTACAGCAGGTATAAAATGTGCAGTGAAATGCTTATGTGCTAACTCCCTCAACAAGGCTGTACATTAGTCAATAACAATAATAACAAAGGGTCAAGTCAAAAATGACAAGTAATAAGAGAGATAGTATGCATAGTAATAATGGACTGTATTACACTGCATTTACAAATATAAAGTGGGTATTGACTTGGATCACACAGTGGAATAAATACTATATAGGTAGCCTAGCGCTTAAGAGTGTTGGCCCAGTGACAGAAAGGTCGCTGGTTTGGATTTCCAAGCCGACTAAGGGAAAAATCTGTCTGTGCCCTTGAGCAAGAGCAACTTACAGGAGCAATTATGGTTAAGAGCATCTGCTAATTGTCTAAAATGTGACAATAGAACGGCAGCGTTGAGTGTGTGCTTGTGGGTGTTTGTGTGGGTAGTCAGTGCAAATAGTTTCTAAGATGCAGGTCTTTGTAGGGAGACCACTAGAGTTAGCTGTTCAGCAGTCTCGGAGCCTGCTCCTGTACTCCCTGTACACGACTGCGTGGTCACGCATGACTCCAACACCATCATAAAGTTTGGTGGTGGGCCTGATCGCCGACGGCTATGACACAGCCTGTTTTGAAAGTTATGACAGTTAAATGAGTATTCTGATACATGTAGAACAAGAAAACATATGACAATAGAAAATATATTGAGTTGAATTTTTATGTTTCATTAGTTTCTCCTGGAAGCTTGTCCAGGTTGTCAGTGTTAAACTTTGTTTGCTTTGATGTTAATGCAGTGGTTTCCCTTGCCTCTTACAGCTCCCTGGGAACCTCCTGGATGTATACCATAGTCCTGGAATGGCAGCACCTACCCTCACTGTCAGCAACTCCTGCCCTGCGGATCTGACCAATATTAAAAGGGAATACTCTGGTATGGCCTTGTTCCTTTCCCTGTACTAGGTCCATGATCTTCACTGTCCAGTTCCTCCATATTTTCTATAGCTCTGGAGATAAGAATGTTTTTGGGGGGATTATAAACTTCTTATGTTATGTCCTATGTAACTTTCCATTTTGTTAAATTGTAAATTGTTAGAATGGATTTTTAGACTGCACAGCAGCACCTCTAAAGTATATGTTATGTTTAATATGCAGATACCAAAGCGCTGGTGAAAGAGAGACAGAAGAAGGACAACCATAACCTCAGTGAGTCATACCTTCTTTTTTTTTTTTTTACTCACTTCTGTATTGTTCTTTACCCTCTATGATGCTAGACAGCTCTTGTTCCTCTTGGAGTGGCAGTGAGTTTCATTTCTTAATCTCTTTCCCCATTGTTTCTCTTGACAGTTGAGAGGAGGCGGAGGTTTAACATCAATGACCGCATAACGGAGCTTGGGGCCATAATACCCAAGTCAAGTGACCCGTGAGTTTGTCGTTATTGTTCTCTTATTCAGGACATTTACTTTAGATGACTTGATCAGTGGTGGTATTGGTATACAAATAAATCTCAATCAGATTTTACATTTTGGGAATGAAAAGCAATATTACAAATTAAAATAATTATTGATGCAATGCATATCCAACCCGGAAGCCAGCCGCACCAATGTGTCGGAGGAAACTGTACACCTGGCGACCTGGTCAGCGTGCACTGCGCCCGGTCTGCCACAGGAGTCGCTAGTGCGCGATGAGACAACGATATCCCTGCCGGCCAAACCCTCCCTAACCCGGACGACGCTAGGCCAATTGTGCGTCGCCCCATGGACCTCCCAGTCGCGGCCCACGGCGACAGAGCCTTGGCTCGAACCCAGAGTCTCTGGTGGCACAGCTAGCACTGCGATGCAGTGCCTTAGACCACTGTGCCACCCGGGAGGCCACTGAAAAGCAATATTCAATTTGTATCAGATTTGATATTCCTCTCTAACAACCTTCTCTCTTTTTCTCATGGCTGTAGGGAGATGCGCTGGAATAAGGGCACCATTCTGAAGGCCTCGGTGGACTACATCAGGAAGCTGCAGAAGGAGCAGCAGAGAGCCAAGGAGGTAGAGATGCGTCAGAAGAAGCTGGAACATGCTAACCACAGCTTGATGCTGCGCATCCAGGTCAGTTATTGGACATACAGTGCCTTCAGAAAGTATTCACACCTCTTGACTTTTTCCACATTTTGTTGTTACAGCCTGAATTTAAAATGGATTACATTTAGATTTTTTTGTCACTGGCCTACACACAATAACCCATAATGTCAAAGTGGAATTCTGTTTTTCAAAATTAACTAATTAATTAAAAATGAAAAGCTGAAATGTCTTGAGTCAATAATTATTCAACCCCTTTGTTATGGCAACAAATTTGCTAAACAAATCACGTAATAAGTTGCATGGACTCACTCTGTGCAATGATAGTGTTTGACATGATTTCTGAATTACTACCTCATTTCTGTACCCCACACATACAAATACATTTACATTTACATTTAAGTCATTTAAGGTCCAGAGCGACTTACCATTCACCTTATGACATCCAGTGGGACAGTCACTTAACAATAGTGCATCTAAAACTTAGGGGGTGGGGTTTCAAATCCTAGGTATTCCAAAGACCGGAAGGTGGTGATTGGCTGTTTCCAAGTTTGTTCCACCATTGGGGGCCAAGAGTTTTGACTGGGCTGAGCGGGAGCTACTTCCTCAGTGGTAGGGAGGCGAGCAGGGAGGTGGTTTTCCAATGCCTCAAGAAAATGGGTAAAAATAAAAAAGTAGACATTGATTATCCCTTTTAGCATGGTGAAGTTATTAATTACACTTTGGATGGTGTATCAATACACCCAGTCACTACAAAGATACAGATGTCCTTCCTAACTCAGTTGCTGGAGAGGGAGGAAATCGCTCAGGAGTTTCACCATGAAGCCAATGGTGACTTTAAAACCATTACAAAGTTTAATGGCTGTGATAGAACTGAGGATGGATCAACAACGTTGTTACTCCACAAAATGTACAGAATAAAAATATTCCAAAACAAGCATCCTGTTTGCAATAAGGCTCTAAAATAAATTAACTTTATGTCCTGAATATAAAGCGTTATGTTTGGGGCAAATCCAACACAATAAATCACATAGAACCACTCTTCATATTTTCAAGCATGGTGGTGGCAGCATCGTGTTATGGGTATGCTTGTCATTGGCAAGGAGGTTGGTTAGAATAAGAAGAAATGGAATAAAGCTAAGCACAGGCAAAATCCTAGAGGAAAACCTGGTTCAGTCTGCTTTCCAACAGACACTGGGAGACATTCACCAAATCTACACAGGAGTTGCTTACCAAGACAACATTGAATGGCCTATTTACAGTTTTGACTAAAAGCGGCTTGAAAATCTATGGCATGACTTGAAAATAGCTGTTAAGCAGCAATGATCAACAACCAACTTGACAGAGCTTAAAGAATTTTAAAAAGGATAATTGGCAAATATTGCGCAATCCAGTTGTGCAAAGCTCTTAGACTTACCCTGAAAGACTCACATCTGTAATCACTGCCAAAGATGATTCTTTAAAAAATATATTTTAATCACTTTTTTTCAATCCACACCATACACAAAAATGGATATCTTCTCGTGAGTCAAGTGGCCTTGGCTTACCATATAAAGCAGGCAGACAGGCATCAAGCATTCAGTTACTGTTCGATTGATTGTTAGAATGAGTAAAACTAGTGATCTAAGCGACTTTGAGCGTGGTAACCAAGAATGGTGCGACAAACAAAAAAACATCCAGTCAGCGGCAGTCCTGTGGGAGAAAACATTATTGATGAGAGAGGTTGGAGAACAATGACAAGAATCGTGCAAGCCAACAGGTGTGCCACAAACAGACAAAATAACGGCGCAGTATAACAGTGGTGTGCAGAACGCATCTTGGAACGCACAACTCGTTGATCGTTGTCACGGAGGGGCTATTGCAGCAGACGACCACACCGGATTACACTCCTATCAGCTAAAAACAACAAGCTGCTCCAGTGGACATGCAATCACCAACACTGGACAATTGAGGAGTGGAAAACATTGCCTGGTCCGACGAATCCCGGTTCCTGTTCCGTCATGCTGATAGTCAGGATTTGGCCTCAACAGTATGAGTCCATGGACCCATCCTGCCTGGGGTCAACTGGACAGGCTTGTGGTGGTGGTGTACTGGTGTGGGGAATGTTTTTCTGGCACACTTCAGGTCCCTTGATACCAATTGAGGAACGATTGAATGTCATGCCCTGAAGAATTCAGGCTGTTCTGGAGGCAAAGGGTCCAACTTGGTACTAGATGGGTGTACCTGATAAACTGGTCACTGAGTTTATATATTTTTATTTTTAATATTTTCATTTTTACACATGTAAAAATGTTTCCACTTTGACAGAGTATTTTGTAGATCGTTGGCAAAATAATTGAATTAAATCCAACTTTGTAACAACAAAATATGGAAAAAGTCAAAAGGGGTGTGAATACTTTCTGAAGTTACTATAGTTATCATGAATATAAGGAGAAATACATCTAGAAATGTTATCATACAATATATTTAGAGATCATTATTTTTTGTTCTTATGTGAAGGAGTTGGAGATACAGGCTCAGCTCCATGGCCTCTCGAGTCCGATGTCACATGGCCTGAGTTCAGACCCCTCCCTCCTTCAGCAGCAGCACCTTCAGCAGGGAGACCATAAACAAGGGCCCAGCGCTGGAGAGGCCTGCTCCCAAACCTTTCTCAGCCTGGGGGCAGCAGCCATGGCACAGCCTGTCCTTACCTCCTCCCCACCTTCCTCTGACTCCCCTGTGGTTGTGACCATAAGCAGCCCCCTGGACCTGGGCAGTGTAAGCTTCACCGAGCTGGATGACCCCTCCAATGCTGGGCTGTACCTAGACGTGGGGCTGGGGGACATCATCATGGACGAGGGGTACACACTGTCCCCAGAGAGGGTGGACCCACTGTTTTTCGTGTCACCAGGTGCCTCAAAGACCAGCAGTCGTGGGAGCAGCTTCAGTATGGAGGAGGACTTGTAGCAGGGACATACTGGGGTCAAACTGGTAGAGCGAGACCAGGGAGTTGGGTAATGAGAGGGTTGAGGAAAGGAGGAGGAGCACTGGAAAATAAGAGCTAGAACACTGCATATGGCACTGGACTCTTTAAAACAAACAGCCAACGGTTTCACAAAAAATGACTTTGATCTGAATCATGCATTAGTCCAAAGTAAATGGCTATCCTTTCCTCCCTTACCAAGTTAATATTGGTCCCTGAATTTAGAAACCCCCCCCCCTTTTTTTCCCAGCACACCATCAATGATAAATGCAATCATTTTCAAATGGAACATAGTAAAATTAGGATATGGACATTTGATTTTTAAAAATATTTTTCTTGCAAGCCTCAACTCAACCAAGATTTCCCTGCACAGACTTTAGAGGAAATAAGAGTGGTGGTTTAGTTAAGTACAGTATATTATTGCTTCATTGTAGAGTATATACTTTGTGCACTTTAACTTTTGTGGGAAGGTTCTTGTCTATTTAGTGAAATTGGCAAGAACTACATAACGGGTGCTTTATTGAATTTAGGTATTTTTTTAACGGAGTTGAATATCAGGATTTCTATAGCTTAAAGTACACAAGTGAATGCATTTTACAGATCTCATGTTTGTCTAACAAAAATGTACCAAAGGGATATTTTATTAAATATATAAGGCACATAGTTTGTGATGTAAAAAAATGATTTGATAACCTCTAAAAACCCAAAATATATATTTACTGTATCTTACATTTCTAAAATATTTGTGAACTTTCAAAACATGTTTGTTGCACCTTTTCCTGTTGTCTATGCATTTTTTAAAAGCTTTTGTCTGTTGAATGGCTATACAGCCGGTATGTAACTGAACTTACAAGCAGAATAAATATACAAGAAAAGCAAAAGCTGCTGCAGCTAGTCAGACAACGCAGGCCATCTTTCACAGAATGATCATAGATTTAAGTCTTTATACGGGTGCATTATATATATATTTTTCATAGTCAATGGAAGTATAGCTTTAACGTTTGCCACTAATCTCTGAAACACTGCCTGCTGTGTGTGTTGCAGAAACGTACTGGGCTATGCAGTATATTTCTTAGATGATCATATGGTAATTTGTGATGATAATACTAATATGATTATGTTGACTAAGATTTCTATAGCGATTTTCCAAGGCCTTGTCACATAGACTTGACTTCTAGCTCTAGACATACAGTTACCTTTTTCTGAGTCATCTAATCTGAAAATGTGTAACATTCCACATGTTTTTCCAAGAGACTGAAATCCGTGCATGGTTAGTGTGTATTACTCCTCTAGCCCTCAGTCTCGGGCTTTCTTTCATTTGTATTGACAAGCTTTTCAAAGAAAAGTACGTTCATTAGCAGTATATGTTAGGGGTCTGTTTACACGTCTGGAACTCTGTTTTTCTATGTATTGTCAATTGATGCTTCCCAGATGCTGTTGAAACATTTGTGCCTTTCCTCCATGTCAAGGAAGATGGATGCAGAGTCTACTCTCCTAACAGGCTTTTATTTAAAAAAACATAAAAAGAGAAATGTTTGACACGTGAACTCAAAAAATGCAATATGTCTGATTATCTGAATGTTTTTTTTTTAAATGCAGTTTAGTGTTACTTGAACTGCAGCTGTGGTTTGATATGAGATCCTCTATTTTGAATCATTTCGAAAAATATATATTGCTGTTCTGATTTTCACTTATGGTTCTGCATTTACTGGAACAGAAACCTTTAACAGCTTTAAAGGGAATACATTGTTGGCCACTTTGAATTATATTTGAAAGTGTATTGAATTACTTGCTTTTTCTATACTCAGCAATATTAAGCAATCTTTCACTCTTTACTGTTTTCTGGTATAACCAAAATAAAAATTTAGAAAACCTTCAAATTTCAATTCCATGCTTTGTCTTGTTGATCATGATATTTCACAATGGACAAAGTAAAGGGTTTTCAGAGTGCAATGTGTCTCAATGGTTGGGCTTAATTGTTCCAAACACCCTTTCCTTGCATACCCACTGCTTTCTCAGATTGGTATTTGATATTTTGTTAGGATCTCCATTAGCTATTGCTAAAGCAGCAGCTACTCTTCCTGGGGTCAACACAAAACATTTGATTTTATTTCACCTTTATTTAACCAGGTAGGCTAACTGAGAACAAGTTCTCATTTGCAACTGCGACCTGGCCAAGATAAAGCAAAGCAGTGTGACTCAGACAACAACACAGAGCTACACATGGAGTAAACAATAAACAAGCCAATAATACAAGTCAATGACACAGTAGAGAAAATAAAGTCTATATACTGTGTGTGCAAAAGGCATGAGGAGGTAGGCAATAAATAGGCCATAGGAGCGAATAATTACAATTTCACAGATTAACACTGGAGTGATAAATGAGCAGATTATGATGTGCAAGTAGAGATACTGGTGTGCAAAAGAGCAGAAAAGTAAATAAAATAAAAACAGTATGGGGATGAGGTAGGAAGATTGGATGGGCTATTTACAGATGGACTTTGTACAGCTGCAGTGATCGGTTAGCTGCTCAGATAGTTGATGTTTAAAGTTGGTGAGGGAAATAAAAGTCTCCAACTTCAGTGATTTTTGCAATTCGTTCCAATAACTGGCAGCAGAGAACTGGAAGGAAAGGCGGCCAAATGAGGTGTTGGCTTTGGGGATGATCAGTGAAATATACCTGCTGGAACGTGTGCTACGGGTGGGTGTTGTTATCGTGACCAGTGAACTGAGATAAGGCGGAGCTTTACCGAGCATGGACTTATAGATGACCTGGAGCCAGTGGGTCTGGCGACGAATATGTAGCAAGGGCCAGTCGACTAGAGCATACAGGTCGCAGTGGTGGGTGGTATAAGGTGATTTGGTAACAAAACGGATGGCACTGTGATAGACTGCATCCAGTTTGCTGAGTAGAGTGATGGAAGCTATTTTGTAGATGACATCGCCGAAGTCGAGGATCGGTAGGATAGTCAGTTTTACAAGGGTAAGTTTGGCGGCGTGAGTGAAGGAGACTTTGTTGCGAAATAGAAAGCTGATTCTAAATTTTATTTTGGATTGGAGATGTTTAATATGAGTCTGGAAGAAGAGTTGACAGTCTAGCCAGACACCTAGGTATTTATAGTTGTCCACATATTCTAGGTCGGAACCGTCCAGGGTGGTGATGCTAGTCGGACGGGCGGGTGCGGGCAGCGAACGGTTGAAAAGCATGCATTTGGTTTTACTAGTTTTAAGAGCAATTGGAGGCCACGGAAGGAGTGTTGTATGGCATTGAAGCTCGTTTGGAGGTTAGTTAACACAGTGTCCAAGGAAGGGCCAGAAGTATACAGAATGGTGTCGTCTGCATAGAGGTGGATCAGGGAATCGCCCGCAGCAAGAGCGACATCATTGATATATACAGAGAAAAGATTCTGCCCAAGAATTGAACCCTGTGGTACCCCCATAGAGACTGCCAGAGGTCTGGACAACATGCCCTCCGATTTGACACACTGAACTCTGTCTGCAAAGTAGTTGGTGAACCAGGCGAGGCAGTCGTCAGAAAAACCAAGGCTATTGAGTCTGCTGATAAGAATACGGTGATTGACAGAGTTGAAAGCCTTGGCCAGGTCGATGAAGATGGCTGCACCGTACTGTCTTATCGATGGCGGTTATGATATCGTTTAGTACCTTGAGCCGTGACCGGCTCGGAAGCCGGATTGCACAGCGGATTCGAAATGGTCAGTGATTTGTTTATTAACTTGGCTTTCGAAGACTTTAGATAGGCAGGGCAGGATGGATATAGGTCTGTAACAGCTTGGGTCTAGGGTGTCACCCCCTTTGAAGAGGGGGATGACCGCGGCAGCTTTCCAATCTTTAGGGATCTCGGACGATACGAAAGAGAGGTTGAACAGGCTGGTAATAGGGGTTGCAACAATGGCGGCGGATAGTTTTAGAAAGAGAGGGTCCAGATTGTCTAGCCCAGCTGATTTGTACAGCACTTTTGAGATATCAGCTGATGTACGAAGGGCTATATAAAAATATAAATATAAATACATTTGAGATTTGATGTGATTTGTACTGGTCCAGGTTTTGCAGCTCTTTCAGAACATCTGCTGTCTGGATATGGGTGAAGGAGAAGCTGGGGGGCTTGGGCGAGTAGCTGTGGCGGTGGGGGGGGGGGGGGGGGAGGTGTTGGCCGGGGTTGGAGTAGCCAGGAGGAAGGCATGGCCAGCCTTGGAGGAATGCTTATTGAAATTTTCGATTAACATGGTTTTATCAGTGTTACCTAGCCTCAGAGCAGTGGGCAGCTGGGAGGAGGTGCTCTTGTTCTCCATGGAATTTACAGTGTCCCAAAACCTTGCAGAGTTAGAGCTGCAGGATGTGAATTTCTGCTTGAAAAAGATAGCCTTTGCTTTTATGACTGACTGCGTGTATTGGTTCCTGACTTCCCTGAACAGTTGCATATCGTGGGGACTATTCGATGCTATGGCAGTCCGCCACAGGATGTTTTTGTGCCGGTCAAGGGCAGTCAGGTCTGGAGTGAACCAAGGGCTATATCTGTTCTTAGTTCTACATTTTTTGAACGGGGCATGCTTATCTAAGATGGTGAGGAAATTACTTTTAAAGAATGACCAGGCATCCTCGACTGACGGGATGAGGTCAATATCCTTCCAGGATACCCGGGCCAGGTCGATTAGAAAGGCCTGCTTGCAGAAGTGTTTTAGGGAGCGTTTGACAGTGATGATGGGTGGTCGTTTGACTGCGGACCCATAGCGGATACAGTTAATGAGGCAGTGATCGCTGAGATCCTGATTGAAAACAGCGGTGGTGTATTTGGAGGGCAAGTTGGTCAGGATAATGTCTATAAGGGTGCCCATGTTTCTGGATTTAGGGTTGTACCTGGTGGGTTCCTTGATGATTTGTGTGAGATTGAGGGCATCTCGGTTAGATTGTAGGACTGACGGGGTGTTAAGCATATCCCAGTTTAGGTCACATAATAGAACGAACTCTGAAGCTAGATGGGGATCATTTCACAAATGGTGTCCATGGCACATCTGGGAGCGGAGGGGGGTCGATAGCAGACGGCAACAGTGAGAGACTTATTTCTGGAGAGGTTCATTTTTAAAATTAGAAGTTCAAACTGTTTGGGTATAGACCTGGAAAGTATGACAGAACTTTGCAGGCTCTCTCTGCAGTAGATTGCAACTCCTCCCCCTTTGGCAGTTCTATCTTGACGGAAAATGTTGTAGCTGGGTATGGAAATCTCAGAATTGTTGGTGGCCTACCTAAGCCAGGATTCAGACACGACAAGGACATCAGTGTTGGCGGAGTGTGCTAAAGCAGTGAGTAAAACAAGCTTAGGGAGGAGGC
Source organism: Oncorhynchus gorbuscha (assembly GCF_021184085.1). Taxonomy (NCBI): domain Eukaryota; kingdom Metazoa; phylum Chordata; class Actinopteri; order Salmoniformes; family Salmonidae; genus Oncorhynchus; species Oncorhynchus gorbuscha. Next base: position 48,819,641 of record NC_060175.1, read on the forward strand.
TTCTGATGTTGACATGAAATCAACGTTTTTTTGATCACAGAAGTCAACAAATGAGGGTGCCTGGGGACACGCAGGGTCTGGGTTTACCTCCACATCACCCGAGGAACAGAGGAGGAGTAGGATGAGGGTATGGCTAAAGGCTATCAAAACTGGTCGCCTAGAGCGTTGGGGACAAAGAATAAAATGAGAAGATTTCTGGGCGTGGTAGAATAGATTCAGGGCATAATGTGCAGACAGGGGTATGGTGGGGTGCGGGTACAGCGGGGGTAAGCCCAGGCACTGAGTGATGACAAGAGAGGTTGTATCTCTGGATAAGCTGGTTATAATGGGTGAGGTCACCGCATATTTGGGAGGTGGGACAAAGGAGGTATCAGAGTTATAATGAGCGGAACTAGGGGCTCCATTGTCAACTAAAACAATAACTATCCTAAAAACAGTATACAAGGCATATTGACATACAGTAAGGCATAAAGTAATCACGTGTTGATTTGGAGAGCTGGCTAAGACAACAACAACAGCTAATCACCTAAAACAACAACAACAGGTAAAATGGCAATGAATGGGCAGAGGGTCGGTTAACTACACACAGAGCCTGAGTTCACGGCTGAGGCCGGCAGATAAACAAAAAAACAAATAAATAAATATATAAACAGAATGGAGAACTGTGATGAATGGACAGTCCAGCGGGCATCAGCTATGTAGCCAAGTGATCATAGGGTCCAGGGGGCAGCAATTTAAGGAACAGGGGAACCGCAGAGTAGTTGTTACTACGCTAGCACGCGGGCGACGCAGCGTTTAAAGTTAGTAACCCGGGGCTAGTAGAAGCGTTTGCTCCGACGGAGGCCTGTTGAAGGCACAGCGGATGGAGTATTTCGTCGGCAGACCTGTCGTGGTGGTGCAGCGGGGCGCCGTGTCGACTAAGGATCCAAGCCAGGTGGCGAAAGAGGTATTGTAGTTGTAGTAATTTTTCTATCCTGGCTCACGGCTAACTGGTGCTAGCTTCGGGGCAGAGGCATTAGCCACTATAGCCACTTGGTAGCAGTGGTGATCCAGTGCCAAAGTCCAGAGCTTACGGCAAAGATCCGGTGGAGTAGTGTGTTCTAGCCGTGTTTGGGTGGAGTCCGGGTGAACAACTGAGTAGGCCGGGAGGTGGGCCTCAGGGATAGCTTCGGTACTGGGTAACTCGGTGGGTGCTAGCTAGCTGTAAAGATCAGGAGAATGGTCCAGGGATTACGGCAGGAATCCGGCGTTGTAGTGGAGAGACAGTCCGTTACTGGTAGGCTGGCGAGTATTATCCAGGCAAAAAAAGGGCTGGTACCTGTGAAGGTAAAGGCCGCTAGCAGTGGCTAACAATGACTAAATAGCTTGTAGCTAAATTAGCTGGTTAGCTTCTGATGGCTGTGGTTCTTGCTATAAGGTCTAAAACTGACAAATAGTAGCGGTTCCGTATCACATTGGGTGAGGCAGGTTACCGGAAGGTATACATGAACTAAAATGAAGATGAGATTGAAAATACAATTGAAATATATACAAAAAAGACGAAAAAATATAAAAGTACACCAGAGAATGAACAAAACACGTCTGCACTGCTGCGCCATCTTGGGTATAAAACATGAGGTAATGCATAACATTAACAGACAAGTACATCACAAGGATACAAAAATGTCTCATAAGAAACTAGCTCCCTGGTACACAGAAAATACCCGAGCTCTGAAGCAAGCTTCCAGAAAATTGGAACGGAAATGGCGCCACACCAAACTGGAAGTCTTCCGACTAGCTTGGAAGGACGGTACCGTGCAGTACCGAAGAGCCCTTACTGCTGCTCGATCATCCTATTTTTCGAACTTAATTGTGGAAAATAAGAACAATCCGAAATTCCTTATTGATACTGTGGCAAAGCTAACTAAAAGCAGCATTCCCCAAGAGAGGATGACTTTCACTTTAGCAGTGATAAATTCATGAACTTCTTTGATGAAAAGATTATGATTATTAGAAAGCAAATTACGGACTCCTCTTTAAACCTGCGTATTCCTCCAAACCTCAGTTGTCCTGAGTCTGCACAACTCTGCCAGGACCTAGGATCAAGAGAGACGCTCAAGTGTACTATAGTACTATATCTACTATAGTACTATAGTACTATACTTTAGTACTATATCTCTTGACACAATGATGAAAATAATCATGGCCTCTAAACCTTCAAGCTGTATACTGGACCCTATTCCAACTAAACTACTGAAAGAGCTGCTTCCTGTGCTTGGCCCTCCTATGTTGAACATAATAAACGTCTCTCTATCAACTGGATGTGTACCAAACTCACTAAAAGTGGCAGTAATAAAGCCTCTCTTGAAAAAGCCAAACCTTGACCCAGAAAATATAAAAAACTATCGGCCTATATCGAATCTTCCATTCCTCTCAAAAATTTTAGAGAAGGCTGTTGCGCAGCAACTCACTGCCTTCCTGAAGACAAACAATGTATACGAAATGCTTCAGTCTGGTTTTAGACCCCATCATAGCACTGAGACGGCACTTGTGAAGGTGGTAAATGACATTTTAATGGCATCGGACCGAGGCTCTGCATCTGTCCTCGTGCTCCTAGACCTTAGTGCTGCTTTTGATACCATCGATCACCACATTCTTTTGGAGAGATTGGAAACCCAAATTGGTCTACACGGACATGTTCTGGCCTGGTTTAGGTCTTATCTGTCGGAAAGATATCAATTTGTCTCTGTGAATAGTTTGTCCTCTGACAAATCAACTGTAAATTTCGGTGTTCCCCAAGGTTCTGTTTTAGGACCACTATTGTTTTCACTATATATTTTACCTCTTGGGGATGTTATTCGAAAACATAATGTAAACTTTCACTGCTATGCGGATGACACACAGCTGTACATTTCAATGAAACATGGTGAAGCCCCAAAATTGCCCTCGCTAGAAGCATGTGTTTCAGACATAAGGAAGTGGATGGCTGCAAACTTTCTACTATTAAACTCGGACAAAACAGAGATGCTTGTTCTAGGTCCCAAAACAAAGAGATCTTCTGTTGAATCTGACAATTAATCTGACAATTAATCTTAATGGTTGTACAGTCGTCTCAAATAAAACTGTGAAGGACCTCGGCATTACTCTGGACCCTGATCTCTCTTTTGAAGAACATATCAAGACCATTTCGAGGACAGCTTTTTTCCATCTACGTAACATTGCAAAAATCAGAAACTTTCTGTCCAAAAATGATGCAGAAAAATTAATCCATGCTTTTGTCACTTCTAGGTTAGACTACTGCAATGCTCTATTTTCCGGCTACCCAGATAAAGCACTAAATAAACTTCAGTTAGTGCTAAATACGGCTGCTAGAATCCTGACTAGAACCAAAAAATTTGATCATATTACTCCAGTGCTAGCCTCTCTACACTGGCTTCCTGTCAAAGCAAGGGCTGATTTCAAGGTTTTACTGCTAACCTACAAAGCATTACATGGGCTTGCTCCTACCTACCTCTCTGATTTGGTCCTGCCGTACATACCTACACGTACGCTACGGTCACAAGACGCAGGCCTCCTAATTGTCCCTAGAATTTCTAAGCAAACAGCTGGAGGCAGGGCTTTCTCCTATAGAGCTCCATTTTTATGGAACGGTCTGCCTACCCATGTCAGAGGCGCAAACTCGGTCTCAACCTTTAAGTCTTTACTGAAGACTCATCTCTTCAGTGGGTCATATGATTGAGTGTAGTCTGGCCCAGGAGTGGGAAGGTGAACGGAAAGGCTCTGGAGCAACGAATCGCCCTTGCTGTCTCTGCCTGGCCGGTTCCCCTCTTTCCACTGGGATTCTCTGCCTCTAACCCTGTTACGGGGGCTGAGTCACTGGCTTGCTGGGGCTCTCTCATGCCGTCCCTGGGGGGGGTGCGTCACCTGGGTGGGTTGATTCACTGTTGTGGTCGGCCTGTCTGGGTTGGCGCCCCCCCTGGGTTGTACCGTGGCGGAGATCTTTGTGGGCTATACTCGGCCTTGTCTCAGGATGGTAAGTTGGTGGTTGAAGATATCCCTCTAGTGGTGTGGGGGCTGTGCTTTGGCAAAGTGGGTGGGGTTATATCCTTCCTGTTTGGCCCTGTCCGGGGTGTCCTCGGATGGGGCCACAGTGTCTCCTGACCCCTCCTGTCTCAGCATCCAGTATTTATGCTGCAGTAGTTTATGTGTCGGGGGGGCTAGGGTCAGTTTGTTATATCTGGAGTACTTCTCCTGTCCTATTCGGTGTCCTGTGTGAATCTAAGTGTGCGTTCTCTAATTCTCTCCTTCTCTCTTTCTTTCTCTCTCTCGGAGGACCTGAGCCCTAGGACCATGCCCCAGGACTACCTGACATGATGACTCCTTGCTGTCCCCAGTCCACCTGGCCATGCTGCTGCTCCAGTTTAAACTGGCCTGGGCCCTAGGACCATGTCCCAGGACTACCTGACATGATGACTCCTTGCTGTCCCCAGTCCACCTGGCCAAGCTGCTGCTCCAGTTTCAACTGTTCTGCCTTACTATTATTCAACCATGCTGGTCATTTATGAACATTTGAACATCTTGGCCACGTTCTGTTATAATCTCCACCCGGCACAGCCAGAAGAGGACTGGCCACCCCACATATGCTCTCTCTAATTCTCTCCTTCTTTCTCTCTCTCGGAGGACCTGAGCCCTAGGACCGTGCCCCAGGACTACCTGACATGATGGCTCCTTGCTGTCCCCAGTCCACCTGACTGTGCTGCTGCTCCAGTTTCAACTGTTCTGCCTTATTATTATTCGACCATGCTGGTCATTTATGAACATTTGAACATCTTGGTCATGTTCTGTTATAATCTCTACCCGGCACAGCCAGAAGAGGACTGGCCACCCCACATAGCCCGGTTCCTCTCTAGGTTTCTTCTTAGGTTTTGGCCTTTCTAGGGAGTTTTTCCTAGCCACCGTGTTTTTACACCTGCATTGTTTGCTGTTTGGGGTTTTAGGCTGGGTTTCTGTACAGCACTTTGAGATATCAGCTGATGTACGAAGGGCTATATAAATACATTTGATTTGATTTGACAAGGACAATATATTTGAAAATGTCTACATTGATCAGTCCAAAATGTCTTTTAAATTCTATCATGGAAATGATTGTACAGTTGAAGTTGGAAGTTTACATACACTTAAGTTGGAGTCATTAAACCCGTTTTTCAACCACTCCACAAATTTCATGTTAACAAACTATAGTTTTGGCATGTTGGTTAGGACATCTACTTTGTGCATGACACAAGTAATTTTTCCAACAATTGTTTACAGACCGATTATTTCACTTATAATTCACTGTATCACATTTCGAGTGGGTCAGACGTTTACATATACTAAGTTGACTGTGCCTTGAAACAGCTTGGAAAATTCCACAAAATGATGTCATGGCTTTAGAAGCTTCTTGACATCATTTGAGTCAATTGGAGGTGTACCTGTGGTTGTATTTCAAGGACTACCTTCAAAGTCAGTGCCTCTTTGCTTAACATCATGGGGAAAGGAAACTGGTACAAAAGTATCTATATACACAGTAAAAACGAGTCCTATATCAACATAACCTGAAGGGCCGCTCAGCAAGGAAGAAGCCACTGCTCCAGAACCGCCATAAAAAAGCCAGACTATGTTTTGCAACTGCACGTGAGGACAAAGATCGTACTTTTGGGAGAAATGTCCTCCAGTCTGATTAAACAAAAATAGAACTGTTAGGCCATAATGGCCATCGTTATCCCAACCGTGAAGCACGGGGGAGGCAGCATCATGTTGTGGGGGTGCTTTGGTGCAGGAGGTAGTGTGATGCACTTCACAAAATAGATGGCATCATGAGGGAGGAAAATGATGTGGGTATTAAAGCTTGGTCGCAAATGGGGTCATTGTCATTATTATTTTTACCCTGTAATGATTTTGATTGGCTTATTCCAAGATAGTGATTTATTTTTCATGTTAAACTCAGATTTAACTTTAGCTGAGTATTATATATTCATTCCTCTAATGTACGCCTTAAAAACATCCCAAATGATGTCAGAGGTCAGCTATTCTCTGTTCTCTATGTCTACATTTGTAGACATAGAGACATACATTTGTAGTTCTTGCAGGAAAACCGCATCTGCTGACAATCTCTTAAAATGTTAAAGAACCATGCTTTTTATGCCATCATGAAGCCTGTGCACATTCCATATAATAAGGTGGATTTGATTGACTTGTATAAAATAGAATCAAAGTTAACATTTACTGTTCCGTCTGTTATGGTAGGATGAGGTCACATGAGGTCGGTCGACATCACATGGATATGGAAGAGTCAGAGTATGAATAAATATAGCATACATTACATATATAAAACGTGTGAACATGTAGGCTGAGTAAACATTTAACAGAGAACACACAAAAAAACAGTTATTTGATGGGCTATGCTTTTTTAGGACTTTAAAGATCCTACTCCTCCTCTAATATACCAAGAATCTGTGGTTTATGTCATTGTAAATACATTGAAGAAAGACTGCCACTTAAATACAGTGGTCAGTTTTTAATACCTTGTGATTTAAAGTATAGTGGCAGGTGGGGCTCTATTTGGGGAGAGTGGGTCCACCGAGAGACCGAAATGAGATGAGTGGAGGCACCACACATACTTCAGGGAAGTGTCTGATGACCTCAAAGCTCCCCTGTCCTGATCCCTCGGATAGAGCCCATCTCCACTCTCGCCAATAACCATCATTTGATCTTAACTATAATGGCAAACAAAGAATAATACTGAATTGACATCCTCTCCTAATTTGGCCAGGGTTTCCTGGGGTAACATGTAATCTCTTAAACCTGAAGGGCTTTTGTTACAATTACCACCCGCTATTGGTTTCATTAGGTAAAAAGAAACATTAAAGAACATTAAATAATCGGCATTGAACTTGAGCTAGATGTCTGCATGCGACTGATTTATTCATCCAGCTCCCGCCTACACCAGCAGCTTTTCATACAACACCGCTGGCATTCTTTTTTGTTTATTTTGAAGGGAAAAATATACCCCCTTTTTCTCCCCATTTAAAAAAAATATTGTCTCATCGCTGCAACTCCCCAACTGGCTCGGGGGAGGTGAAGGTGGAGTCATGCATCCTCCGAAACATGACCCGCCTAACCGCGCTCCTTAACACCCACCAGCTTAACCCGGACGCCTGCCGTACCAATGTGTCGGAGGAAACACACAACTGGCAACCGGGGTAAGCCCGCAGTCACCCAGCCCGCCACAAGGAGTCACGAGAGCGTGATGAGCCAAGCAAAGCACCACCGACCAAACCCTCCCCTAACCTGGACGAAGCTAGGCCAATTGTGTGCCATCCTATGGGACTCCCGGCCACGGCCGGTTGGAAATAAATCTGGTCTATAGTAACGCCTCTAGCACTGCATGCGATGCAGTGCCTTAGACCGCTGATCCACTCGGTAGGCCACACCAGCTGGCTTTCTGTCCAACTCCCATCTCCTACCGCAACTGGTCCGGAACCCAACCTCAGTCCACCAATGTTATTTTAGGCATATGTGATGACGCAGCTCACTTGCCAGCTATTGGCAAAAAATGTTTTTTAAATAGCCACAGATTCCTTCCAAACCACTCATTGTTGAATTTGCGATTTCCAACTTGTGTAATGTTTATGTCCAATGACTGATGAGCACCGATATGTTCTATTTTTAATTTCTCTTCATATGACAAGGATTGACAAACATTTGCCAGTAGATTGTCGACGTGGTTCATGACGATGACTGCTTGTTAGCTAAGATTTTGAAAGTATGATGTTGACATGATCAGTCCAATCAAAGCTACAGTAGATATAACGTGATGCGACGTAATTTTATCTGTGGCCAATGACCTTGAGCCTTCTTGGATGGGCACTTCTAATGTAACTCTATGGCAGCGCCCAAGGGGCTTGAATACTTGAGCTCTCCCTGTAGATTTTGTGGCGATGTAGTGTCCCCATGACTGACCGAACACTGAGTCACGGCCCAACTAGAGAACATTACCAAGCCCTACGCTCAGTATTTTCCGCTGGCCTACCTACCCTGAATGACGGGTTGGCATTGCAGTGGTGTCAAACTCATTCCACAGAGGGGCCTAGTGTCTGCGGGTTTTTGTTTTTTCCTTTCAATTAAGACCCAGACAACCAGGTGAGGGGAGTTCCTTACTAATTAGCGACCTTAATTCGTTAATCAAGAACAAGGGTGGAGCGATAACCTGCAGACGCTCAGCCCTCTGGAATGAGTTTGACACGTGATCTACACCGATTGAAGTGGATTTAACAAGTGACATCAATACGGGAATATAGCTTTCACCTGGTCAGTCTATGTCCCTCAAACGCCACTCTGGACCTCGAAGCCTGTTCCACTGCTTGTTTTCATTGTTCCCCTCTAATCAACCACATCAGGTGGGTGCACTGAATTATCAGGTAGAACAGAAAACCAGCAGGCTCTAGACCTCTTAGGGTTAGAGTTGAATACCCCTGGTCTATGTTGTGGAAAGAGCAGGTTTTCCTAATGTTTTGTACACTCAGTGAAGGTTAAATTACCAGACATTCTCATGTGGCCCATTATATTAGGCTATCAGTACTGGGCTATATCGACAAATAAGCTAGACGTAGTTTAAAGAGATCCGAGTTGAAGAGACTTGCATTTTCTCTTGAGCCACATTTGATAGCCAACCTTTTTAGGAGTGGGACAATTTCCGGATGGAGACAAATATGGGTGATCAATATCATTTTTTGCCCTCCGAACAGCCTAAGTTTGTTGCGGGCATGGATTCTACAAGGTGTCGAAAGCTTTCCATAGGGATGTTGGCCCATGTTGACTCCCAATGTTTTATCAAGTTGGCTGGATGCCCTTTGGATGGAGGACTATTCTTAATACACACAGAAAACTGTTGAGTGTGAAAAACCCAGCAGTGTTGCAGTTCTTGACACAAACCAGTGTGCCTGGCACCTAGTACCATACCCCATTCAAAGGCACTTAATTATTTTGTCTTGGCCATTCACCCTCTGAATGGCACACATACACAATCCATTTCTCAAGGCTAAAAAATCCTTCTTTAACCTGTCTCCTCACCTTCATCTACACTGATTTAAAGTGGATTTAACAAGTGACATCAATAAGGGATCATGACTTTCACCTGGTCAGTATATGTCAATGAAATTGCAGGTGTTCTTAATGTTTTGTACACTCAGTGTACTAGTCACATTTGATCTTGCATGCCCAACTAGGAGAGGTAGGCTACTGCACTTGAAGCAGCAAATTCTGAGAGAGTGAATAATGTGACAAAGATGTAAGCTAATGCATACAAAGACGTTTCTAAATAATCTGCTGGACATCCCAAGAGCAGCATGAAATATGCTGACCGCACTGCAATGATCTCTGTTGTGGCTGCAGCCCTCTATCTTGAGCCTTTTTGCAGTCTATCACCTTTAACGGGCTTTAGCTGTGGTTTAGTGTAACGTGTTACAGTTACCACCCATAATGGTTGTATGAGGTATTGTGCTGGGTTTTTGAACAAGGTCCTACTGCTCAGTCAAATGAACCAGAATCAGATGGGAGTTTCAACTATGGTCCTTGGCTCCCGCTGAAGCTATGTAGTTTCCTCACTCTAAAGTTTGAACTTAAGGGTTTTCACCGCCCTTCCCCTACACCACATTCACACCAGGAGCTTCTACCAGTCACAAACATACACACGTATCAGTACATACTTAGGCATCAACTGGCACATGGATTTGGAATGTATTCAATATAGTAGTGTTGTGGATCCCCTTAACTTTGCAGGAAATTATACATAATTTTCACTGATTGCATGAGAGCAAGGAGGTTTACAGCTTTATTTTCCCAAACTTCTGTAATTAAATTGCTGAAGTGTCGGAAGTTATTGTGTCAAGATGGAGAGTATACTTAGTGCAATCTCCAAAAATACAGATATTCAATACATAAGTGCAATTGTCTAGAGATACTGTTTCTGTGTAAGTGGGTTCATTTTAATAACTTTAATTCCATTATAAATATTTTTTCTTGAATACTAAGAATATCAACACTAATTTTCTATACATGTATACAGTGTAGCTAAGAAACGTCTGAATATCCAGCCATACTGAAAATGTGCCCTATACTACCAATATATTACATTTGTAGAATTCATACTCTTTATTGTCACATAATAATATTACCATGCTGTTGTTAAATTTTAATTCTCAGTTGTCTTTCTAAATGCTGATGCCTTCCTTGCAGTTAAGAATTCCAGATACTTTACCCCACCCCACCCCCACCTCACTCACCACTTAGGGCCACTTTGCTCTGAATTAAATGTACATTTGTATATGAGCAGATTTATGATTTAGTTCATCACTAATCTCAATAAATTTAAAGTGCAGTGGTACCCTCTCAATAGTCACTCTCACTTCCTATCCTTTCTCTCTGCTGCCAATATCAAGACAGCTTATAAACAGCAATAAAATGATCACAGAGTTATCTATATGTGGTTACAGTGATCTCTCTTTTACATTGTGGGTCACCTTGAGTCATTGGTTAGAAAATCTGGTTGCCAGTGCAGACTTAGAAATACAAAGAACCAAGTAGACGTTGTCAGTTACCCCAAGATCTAGATGCAACACCACAGGAGGTTGGTGACAACTTAATTGGGGAGAACGGGCTCGTGGCAAGGATTGGAGATTGGAACGAAATCAGTGGAATGGTATCAAACATATGGTTTCCAGGTGTTTGGTGCCATTCCATTAGCGCCGTTCCGGACATTATTGTGAGCCTCCACTGTACAACACCTACATTTGTTAGATGAGTTAGCAGATTCATTATTGTCCTTTGAGTTTGGCCCACACAATCTCTACAATATCCGACTCTTCACAGTGTTCACATTCGTTTGACACTGATCTGGTTAGTGGAAGAGCATTTGTGAGATCTCCATGCCTAGATCCAGACACTCTGTGGCATGTATGCATGTAGCACAGACACAGCACTCAAATCCTGGACCTCCACACAGGCAACAGTGGGCATCCAGACACCCACCGCAGCCACAGTGATGGGACGTGTCCAACAGAGGCTCCAGGGAATCCGGCTCACAGCAGCACACTGTGGAGCATAGGGAAGAGCACAGGGACGAGGCACAGACATGGCAACCTTTCCCCGTGGCCAGTAAACAGTCCCAAGGCTGGCAGAACAGACATGCCAAGACGATTGAGGCACACAGGCCTAAAGGTGTGATAAGACAGGGAAACAAGTAGGGAAACATGGATTGGTAGGGCAGAGGCATTTGGAAAGTACAACACTATAAATAAAAACTAGATTTATACTATCTAAATCTATAAGCAATTAATTGCATCACATTCAGAATAGGCTCTCACCATCTCCTTCCACTTGGTGGATCTGTGCAGCAGAAGTTTTGTGGCTGCTCTTGCTGATTGAAGTGGATGGCTGTCTCATTTGGCATGGTGGGCAATGCTTTGTGGGGGTCAACTGTGGAGAAGTAAGCTGTGGTTGGTATTTTGCTACCAACCATTGTTGTGCATCACTCATGTCGTCTGCTGGTAAGGTTATATGGATGTTCTGGTGATGAAATTCAGAATTCTCACCAATAGGAGTTTCTGAATGTGACAGACCTGATATAAAATGAGATCAAGACATAAGTGGTGGTCTGTTACGTTTTCAGCTAATGCAATGTACAGATAGTTTCAATCTTCATTCAAAGTGATACCTAATCTTTTTGTTGGTAATACAGAATAAATAGGAAGCAGGTAGGATCTCTCATTGGCAGAGACTTCAGTCAAAGATAGTTGACTGTCATTGTGCACCTGGTCTGACAAAGTCAAAGATTCTTTGATTGGGAAGAAATGACCACATACAACATGCAATATTTGTTTCCTGGGTGAGGGGAAGAAAACATAACACATAGCTATGAAATTACAATACACCCAGAAATACTGAACATTCACTTTGAAAGGCTAGCAATCTGTACACATGAAGCACATGAAGTACCTGTGTGGTCCAATCCATTAGGAGCATGTTGTGCACTTAGGTCGTCTATTACATAGCACAACTCTGATCTCTTTTTATTCACATCTCCAGACTCAAGGTTCCCATCCATGGCATCAGTCATGAAACATTTTCTGTCTCTAAAGCAACTCAATCCATTTGAAATCTAAAAGGCATGAAAGAGACAAAGGATATTTCAGGTATTCACTAAATTGGTTGGAGGCAGCAGTTTCAGGTACTTTAATTTACAATCAGGTCCTGGTGGAAATGCACAGATATGCAACAAATAGCATAGTTAATATATTATTAATCTACATTTTGAAAAAGACTTCTGGATACTGGCCAGGATGAGGAAATGCTGACATCCTAATGAAAGTATAAGAGCACACAATTTGCCTTTGCTAGTAATCAGCAAGGGTTTGAGAGTTCTATAAGTGTAAGAATTGACCGTCACATCAGCACAACCCCCTTCCCTGGCCAAGAGTCTCTTTTGAGGTACGAGTCTTGACCACCAGGCCCCATATATGGCCCCGTTCAGCCAGCAAACTTAATCTGTGCATGTCATTGATAAATAAAAAACATGTATTCATTGTAGTCGAAGCAAAATGAATTTGCTTTGACTTCAGTGAACGATAGAGTAGAATCCACATCACATTCAGAAGCAATTCTATTTTCATCTTTTTAAAGACATAATCCCAAAGTACACTAAATTAAATATTTAAAAGCATATTGGTTTTATCAAATGCATAGCAAATATATTTTACTTATTGTGAATCTATTTCTAAATAGATTGATAATTATTATTTTTTGTACGGGACAGCAGTATCACACACGGCAATGAATTTGACTAATAGATTAATAAAAACTTTGCAATGCAACCACTGTAATTACATATTCTGCAAAAACAAAATGTACCTACATTAGAAGCCTTGGCATGGATAGAAGCTCTCTGGCATTGTAGTTGAAAGTGGATACAGCCTACTGTACTAACAACCTAAACAACACTGAGGACTACCTCTCCCCTCCCTCCCATGCTTCTCTCCCTGGTGTTTGTTTGTGTGTGTGTGTGTGTGTGTGTGTGTGTGTGTGTGTGTGTGTGTGTGTGTGTGTGTGTGTGTGTGTGTGTGTGTGTGTGTGTGTGTGTGTGTGTGTGTGTGTGTGTGTGTGTGTGTGTGTGTGTGTGTGTGTGTGTGTGTGTGTGTGTGTGTGTGCAAGAGAGAGAATTGACTGATGAGATTAAATAACATAAAGTGGGATTAGAGACTAATATTTCTAGATAGTGGATTCAGAAACAATATATGGGGTGTAATGCTGCTATCTTGAATGTTACCCAGCCAAACAAGGTAAAATGTTTTACATTTGAATGCACCTGATTAAGTGACACATTGATGAATCACCGTAGGAGATGGACTTGACTGCACAGGTGTTCTGTTTGAAACTGAGAGCATGTCGGTTGAAGATTCTTACAAAGAATGAGAATGGGTGGGCTACAGTGGTGAAAAAGAAAGTAAACAAGAGAAGTAAAGTTGCGCTGGAAATGAGGAAATCCAAGTCTAGTCTAGATGTGTTTTTAGTCGGAGTGAGGGTTCTAGACAAGTGTTATCTGGGAGCAGTGTGCCTATCAAGGGGGTTAGCGCATGAAATGCATGCAGATTAAATACATGAGGAAGTAGGTGACCCGTCATTTGACCCATATGGTGGATGGACTGAATAAATTCACTTCATCCATACTTTTGTTATTTGATGAAGAGTCTCCCATCTCATTTAAAAATAGGGGTTATGAGATACCCTTAAAGAGTGACTGCCTTTAAAAAGCAACGAATCCCTTTGAAAACGGCCTATGTGTGTCAAGTCCTGACCTTAGTTCCTTTTTTATGTCTCTATTTTGGTTTGGTCAGGGCGTGAGTTGGGGTGGACAGTCTTATGTTTTACATTCTAGGTTTTGTTCTTCTATATGCTTGGCCAGGTATGGTTCCCAATCAGAGGCAGCTGTCAATCGTTGTCTCTGATTGAGAACCATACTTAGGTAGCCTTTTCCCACGTGTTTTGTGGGTAATTATTTTTCTGTGTGTGTGTGTGTGTGTGTGTGTGTGTGTGTGTGTGTGTGTGTGTGTGTGTGTGTGTGGTGTGTGTGTGTGTGTGTGTGTGTGTGTGTGTGTGTGTGTGTGTGTGTGTGTGTGTGTGTGTGTGTGTGTGTGTGTGTGTGTGTGTGTGTGCGTGCGCGTGTGCGTGTGTGTGTGTACTTCGGTTGTGTCATGTTCTTTGTTGTTTACCTGTTTGTTTTTTGGTTGTTTCACTTTCATTAAAAGATGTGGAACTACATACACGCTGCGCCTTGGTCGATTTATGACAGGGAGTTTGAGGATAGCGAGCGTAACAATGTGGCATCAATATTTCTTTCTCTCTCTCGGAGGACCTGAGCCCTAGGACCATGCCCCAGGACTACCTGACATGATGACTCCTTGCTGTCCCCAGTCCACCTGGCCGTGCTGCTGCTCCAGTTTCAACTGTTCTGCCTTATTATTATTCGACCATGCTGGTCATTTATGAACATTTGAACATCTTGGCCATGTTCTGTTATAATCTCCACCCGGCACAGCCAGAAGAGGACTGGCCACCCCACATATGCTCTCTCTAATTCTCTCTTTCTTTCTCTCTCTCGGAGGACCTGAGCCCTTAGACCATGCACCAGGACTACCTGACATGATGACTCCTTGCTGTCCCCAGTCCACCTGACCGTGCTGCTGCTCCAGTTTCAACTGTTCTGCCTTATTATTCGACCATGCTGGTCATTTATGAACATTTGAACATCTTGGCCATGTTCTGTTATCTCCACCCGGCACAGCCAGAAGAGGACTGGCCACCCCACATAGCCTGGTTCCTCTCTAAGTTTCTTCCTAGGTTTTGGCCTTTCAAATCAAATCAAATTTTATTTGTCACATACACATGGTTAGCAGATGTTAATGCGAGTGTAGCGAAATGCTTGTGCTTCTAGTTCCGACAATGCAGTAATAACCAACAAGTAATCTAACTAACAATTCCAAAACTACTGTCTTTTACACAGTGTAAGGGGATAAAGAATATGTACATAAAGATATATGAATGAGTGATGGTACAGAGCAGCATAGGCAAGATACAGTAGATGGTATCGAGTACAGTATATACATATGAGATGAGTATGTAAACAAAGTGGCATAGTTAAAGTGGCTAGTGATACATGTATTACATAAGGATGCAGTAGATGATATAGAGTACAGTATATACGTATGCATATGAGATGAATAATGTAGGGTATGTAACATTATATAAGGTAGCATTGTTTAAAGTGGCTAGTGATATATTTTACATCATTTCCCATCAATTCCCATTATTAAAGTGGCTGGAGTTGAGTCAGTGTCAGTGTGTTGGCAGCAGCCACTCAATGTTAGTGGTGGCTGTTTAACAGTCTGATGGCCTTGAGATAGAAGCTGTTTTTCAGTCTCTCGGTCCCAGCTTTGATGCACCTGTACTGACCTCGTCTTCTAGATGATAGCGGGGTGAACAGGCAGTGGCTCGGGTGGTTGTTGTCCTTGATGTTCTTTATGGCCTTCCTGTAACATCGGGTGGTGTAGGTGTCCTTTCTAGGGAGTTTTACCTAGCCACCGTGCTTCTACACCTGCATTGCTTGCTGTTTGGGGTTTTAGGCTGGGTTTCTGTACAGCACTTTGAGATATCAGCTGATGTACGAAGGGCCATATAAATAAATTTGATTTGATAAGTCAGAAACAGTTATTCTAGTGTCAAAATTTACTACAACGTGTTTTCTTATAAAGTCAGTATCGTCTAAAACGACGTTTGGAACATCCGTGTGTCACAACGGGTAAATGAAGGTTTGGTTTTGACTTGACGATGTCCATTTGACCACCAACATGAGGTGAACAGCTGCGCTGATTGCTCTCTATGCATAGATAGTGAGACAGACCTGCCCAGAAGCTCTGACTTTGTTTACTTAAGACAACACATTGCATTTTTTTTTTTACTTGAGAAATACTGCACCAAACACCTTAATTAGATGCAAAATTGTGCAATTAAAACATTCTTGGCAAAAACTTCAACATTAATTACAGATTTCTTGAGTTACCTTAGATTAATTCTAGGGATTTTAAAGAAGGGAAATAGGCTTCTGCATCTAGTGTCTCATGGGAAACAAACATCATTAACCAAATGCAGAATCGGTCAGGAAACACACATCCAAGACTGAAATTTCATTTTTCTGATGAGCAACAGAAAAGCACATCTGCTAGTCGGTGTGTTCAGTGGCTTTTTAAGAGCTTTTGTGCATAAACCCTTTCAGTGTCATAAATGCAAAAGATTTGGTAATGTGGCAAGTGCATGCATACGGGAAGAGTATTGAGTGCCAGCGGAGGTTATACTGTATGTTGCAATTGTGGTGATGAACATGCACCCGAATTTCCTGATTGCCCTGTTAGGCTGAAGTAGAAAGATGTCACAAGAGTAAGGGCTGACCAGCGTGTCTCCTATCTGGAAGCGAAGAAAATAGTTGAAGGAGTGAGTAATGTTGAGGATGCAATGGTAGTAGAGCCTGCACCAGTGAATGTTTCTAGGCATCTGAGGGATGCTAATATAATCCACGTTAAAATGGTGGACTTTGTGTCATTTATTGCAATGGTCATAAAATGATCAGCGTAAATAGAGAAGAAATCAGAGAAAACTGGTATCAGCTGAATGTTTTTTAGGACTAAATGTTTTACAACTGAGGCCTTGCAAGGAATCCTGTTGAAGAATGTTCCACCCTCACAGGTCCCTGAGCCTGTTGGGATGTGATTCGAGTTGGACTGTGACTGAAGGAGAGGGATGTTTTTTTTGAATGTGTCTATTTTTCTATTTTGCATGATGTCTCCAGCCCCCCCCCCTTTCCCTTTCATGCAAATAATTGTTTTCTATAGTTTACTACACCATACAGCAGGTGCCGGCAATAGACAGAATCGTTGTAGTCTGCCAATAGACCTCAAAGAAGAAGAAGAACCAACTAATGGCTGGAGGAAAAAAGGAAGCGTGATTGTTGGTTTGATGATGTTGGATGAAAATGGAGGCGAGTAGTGTGGACGAAATGGAGGAAATGGAGCAAAGGTTGGAGAACAAAGAGCTGTGCTGGATTGTGAACAATATGTGTGTCAGTTCTGATGGTATGGAGTGGGAGGATGAGGGTTGAGGACCGGAACTGCCGGTAGTGAAAAGACATATGAAGAAAAGAGATCATGATACAGAAAGCAGTGGAGTGGGGGGGGGGGGGGGGGCATAGTGCAGAATTTGGTTGATGTCAGGTGCAGAGAGAATCTAAAGCGGCACAGCGATATAGAATCAGTCAGGCTGTAAGACAGAATGGTGGAACTACAGTGCAGGCTGATGGAGCTTCCATGACTGCTCCTGTACTAGGTGGACCTAATGTGGTAGCTGGTGCTTCTGCTGGGCCTGGGATGGTTTCAAGACTTGTTCAGAAATCTTGTGCTCATGAATGTGCTGTGTCAAAGGACACTTTGATAGTGAAATAAAGTTAACTTCATAGCTTTCTTTTAATTTTATCAACATGCCTCAGGTTGTGGAGAGCAGAAATGGAAGGAAATGGAAGTTATTCAGGGTAACAGATGCTTCTGCCGAAATGGTTGTTGACATGCTGAATAATCCTTAGGGGGGATTGTTTCAGCATAATATCAAGTCCAATGGTTGGGGGCTTGGGATTTTTTTTGTTTGAGGGGGGGGGGGTATAAATTAGTAGGGATTTATCTGGATTTTACATTTTCTTTTCTTAGTATTACAGAATTAGGCACGCCATGATTGATCGCACACTCCAGCATAGTAGGCGGGGGCATGCACATTCAACGTTTGTTTGCGGACCGCCACCGCAATGACATAGAAGAAGAAGACCCAACCAATGGTTGGCCAGCTATATACCGAATCCATCCGAGTTCAGCCGATGATTTCCGGCGTCGTCGAACCAGATTTTGACCCGGAGCAGTTGTTTACTATCGTTGAAATTTGATCGAGGATTGCAAAGACATCACAAATGGTAATGTTGGTTAACTAAATTAATAAAGAGAGGCGTTTTATTTTATGTGAATTTCACGGTTAGTTGCCTAGCATTGAGGTAGATTCGTGCTAGTCCCTGGCTAAGATAGGTAGTTAGCTAGCCAGTAATTTTGGGTATTAAGCAAAGATGGTGGATAAAGGAATATAGTTCACCCTGGCCGTTTACCATTGAAAAAAAAGGTACGTTCCGGTCTACTTAACTGGGTGTGTCTCCCATAGGCACCAATGCAATAATGAACCAGAAAAAAACAGTGAGTGGGTTGTCTCGCTTCCTTTTTCGTCTGTGGTATCATCAAGAGCCATATTACTAGCGAATTTGCCATCTGAAACGCAGCAGAATTCGTTTGTAAACAAATGTCTCATTGCGCAGACCAGTACGACTCGATGTAGAGTAAGAAAAATAGTAGATATGACACAATTTAAAATGTTTATGTTGTCTTTGCCATCAGGGTAGTTGTTTTTTAAAAGTATGATTAGCCGATCAGACTGAAACTCCAGCGGTATAGATAGATATTTTTATTTAACCTTTATTTAACTAGGCAAGTCAGAACAAATTCTTATTTTGAATGACGGCCTAGGAACAGTGGGTTAACTGCCTGTTCAGGGGCAGAACGACAGAGTACCTTGTCAGCTCGGGGGTTTGAACTTGCAACCTTCCGGTTCCTAGTCCAACTCTAACCATTAGGCTACCCTGCCGCCCCTGACAGACAGACAGATAGATAGCTTTGCCCTATCCAACGATAGTATATTCTGACCCGGGATGTTTTGTTAAAATTCTTGGTTTAATCCAGGCCCAGGGATGGGCAAATGGCCCACGGACCAATTAAAAATAAGTAAAAACCTAGTGCCGTAATTGTAGTGTACATGGAGCCAAATGTGGGTGAATTTAATGGCTTAAAACCTTGCCCCAGTATCTGTGCTAAAAGTTGGTATTCACTGTGATCAATTAGAGGTTAAAGAAATGAGAGTAAGGAACTCAGAGATAGCCTATGGCCAATGCAGCAGTAGGCTGCGTCATCAACTAATTGAAATACATGGACCTGAAGTCGACAAAATAAAAAACAGTAGAAAATATCCTGGTGAAAATTCGTGTTCCTTCAATTACATTCATCTCTCTACCACGTCTGTCTGCCTCTCTTTCAATCTGTCTTGATTTGAGCTATTGCTAGTGAAGTGCAACATATCAAATTATCACTGAGTTGGGCCTGTTGCTAGCTAAATTGCAACATTGTATTAACTAGCGTATTCAGGGCCCTCAGAGTTTGATGTGCCAGTGAGATCATGATATTTTTCTCTTTCACACCCGAGGCTTGTTTCATTTATCGAGGCCGGCAGTGTTGAAAATATTTTTCAAATACTGAGGAACTATCATTCTCAATGGATGTTAAAAAATACTATTTACTTGTGTGAGGTGAAGAAAAAATGACTGAGAAGCTCAATTTATTAGTGGTGTATGTGTGTAAATGTCACTTTTCTACATATGCATGCATTCTGGAGAGACACACCATATCTTTGACACACACCCATCCATCTTCTTGATGCAAAATTTTAAATGACACTCAACACACATCTTTACACACATACTGAACAAAAATATAAATGCAACATGTAAAGTGTTGGTCCCATTCTCCATTAGCTGAAATAAAAGATCCCAGAAATGTTCCATACTCACAAAAAGCTTACTTCTCTCAAATTTTGTGCTGAAATTTGTTTACAAAGCTCTTAGTGAGAGTTTCTCATTTGCCAAGATAATCCATCCACCTGACAGATGTGGCATATCAAGAAGCTGCAAACAACATGATCATTACACTGGTGCACCTTGTGCTGGGCACAATAAAAGGCTGCTCTAAAATGTGCGTTTTGTCAAACAACACAATGCCACAGATGTCAAAAGTTTTGGGGGAGCATGCAATTGGCATGCTGACTGCAGGAATGTTCACCAGAGCTGTTGCCAGAACATTTAATGTTCATTGCTCTACCATAATCTGCGTCTAACGTTTTTTTAGAGAATTTGTCAGTACGTCCAACCAGCTTCACAACCACAGACCACGTGTATGGTGTCGTGTGGGCTTGCTGTTTTCTTATGTCAACGTTTGAACTCAGTAAAAGTACCCCATGGTGGTCGTGGGGTTATGGTATGGGCAGGTATAAGGTACGGACAACAAACACAATTGCATTTTATTGATGGTATTTTGAATGCACAAACATACCGTGATAAGACCCTCAGGCTCATTGTCGTACCATTAATCTGCCGCCATCACCTCCTGTTCCAGCATGAAAATGCACGGCTCCATGTCGCAAGGATCTGTACACACTTCCTAGCCGTTTCAGATCCGTTACATATGACAGCGTATTCCACTTAGCACAGCCATTAGGAGTAGGACAACATTCCACAGGCCACAATCAACAGCTGGATTAACTCTATGTGAAGGAGATGTTGCGTTGCATGATGGTCACACCAGATACTGACTGATTTTATGATCCACTCCCTTTAAAAAAAAGCTATCTGTAATCCCAGTCATGTGAAATGCATAGATTGGGGCCTAATGAATATTTCAATTTACTGATTTCCTTATGTGAACTAACTCAGTAAAATCTTTGAAATTGTTGCATGTTGCGTTTATATTTTACGTAAGTAGTCCGACCCTTTGCTATGAGACTCGAAATTGAGCTCAGGTGCATCCTGTTTCCATTTATATTCTTAGATTTTTCTACAACTTGATTGGAGTCCACCTGTGGTAAATGGAATTGATTGGACATGATTTGGAAAAGCACACAACTGTCTATAAAAAGGTAAAACATTTGACAGTGCACGTCACAGCGAAAACCAAGCCATGAGGTCGAAGGAATTGTCTGTAGAGCTCCGAGACAGGATTGTGTCTGGGTAAGGGTACCAAAACATTTCTGCAGCATTGAAGGTCCCCAAGAACACAGTGACCACCATTATTCTTAAATGTAAGAAGTTTGACCGAGCTCTAGAGTTCCTCTGTGGAGATGGAAGAACCTTGCAGAAGCACAACATTCTCTGCAGCAGTCCACCAATCAGGCCTTTATGGTAGTGGCCAGACGGAAGCCACTCCTCAGTAAAAGACACATGACAGCCTGTTTGGAGTTTGCCCAAAGGCACCTAAAGACTCAGACCATGAGAAACAAGATTCTCTGGTCTGATGAAACCAAGATTGGCCTGAATGCCAAGTGTCACGCCTGGAAGAGACCTGGCACCATCCCTATGGTGAAGCATTGTGGTGGTGGCAGCATCATGCTGTGGGGATGTTTTTCAGCGGCAGAGACTGGGAGACTAGTCAGGCTTGAGGCAAAGATGAACAGAGCAAAGTACAGAAATCATTGATTTAAAACCTGCTCCAAAGCGCTCAGGACCTCAGACTGGGGGAAAAGGTTCACCTTTCAGCAGGACTAGGACCCTAAGCACACAGCCAAGACAACGCACAAGTGGCTTCAGGAAAAGTCTCTGAATGTCCTTGAGTGGCCCAGCTAGAGCCCGGACTTGAACCCAATCAAAACATCTCTGGAGAGACCTGAAAATAGCTGTGCAGCAACGCTCTCCATCCAACCTGCCCGAGCTTGAGAGGATCTGCAGAGAAGAAGGGGAGAAACTCTCCAAATACAGGTGTGCCAAGCTTGTAGCATCATACCCAAGTAGACTTGAGGCTGTAGTCGCTGCCAAAGGTTCTTCAACAAAGTACCTACTGAGTAAAGGGTCTGAATACTTCTGTAAATGTGATATCAGTTTTTTATTTTATTATAAATTAGCAGTATTGTGTGTAGAATGACGAGGGGAAAACGATTTCAGCAATTTTAGAATAAGGCTGTAACGTAACAAAATGTAGAGAAAGTCAAGGGGTCTGAATACTTTTCGAAGTCACTGTATATCACCAGAAAAGCATGCAAACGAGTGAAATTTCAATAACTTTTTAAAGTTTCTTCAAGTGCAGTCACAAAAACCATCAAGTGCTATGATGAAACTGGCTCATGAGAACCGTCACAGGAAAGGAAGACCCAGAATAACTGCACCTCAGATTGCAGCCCAAATGTTTCACAGAGACGCATCTCAACATCAACTGTTCAGAGGAGACTGCGTGAATCAGGCCTTTGTGGTAGAATTGCTGAAAAGAAAAAGAAACTACTATTAAAGGGCACCATTAAGAAGAGGAGACTTGCTCGGGGCAAGAAACATGAGCAATGGACATTAGACCGGTGGAATTCTGTCCTTTGGTCTGATGAGTCCAAATTGGAGGTTCATGGTTCCAACCGCAGTGTCTTTGTGAGACGCAGAGTAGGTGAACGGATAATCTCCGCATGTGTGGTTCCCACCGTGAAGCATGGAGGAGGAGGTTTGATTGTGGCGGGGGTGATTTTGCTGGTGACACTGTCTGTGATTTATTTAGAATTCAAGGCACACTTAACCAGCATGGCTACCACAGCATTCTGCAGTGATACGCCATCCCCTCTCGTTTGCTCTTAGTGGCACTATCATTTGTTTTTTAACAGAACAATGACCCGAACCACACCTCCAGACTGTGTAAGAGCTATTTGACCAATAAGGGCAGTGATGGAGTGCTACATCAGATGACCTAGCCTCCACAATCACCCAACCTCAACCCAATTGAGAGTGAAGGAAAAGCAGCCATTTAGGCCTCAGAGCCAGAACAACCTTTTTGACTGCTGTTGTCTTGACTATTCATTAATTATTCATGTACAACCCTTTATATATATATATATATATCTCAAGAAATGAAAACGTGCATTGTATCAAAGAAAGTCCACACAATTTTTTTTTACTGAAGTTGCCATAGCCTATAGCGCTCTGCATCTAGTGATTTAGCTGCTCTAGCATCAAAGGAAAGTTGGTAAGAGGAGGAGATGTAGAAAGTTTAACAGACAGGTTAGTTGTATTTGTTTGCTTATAATTAGTAAACATTCCAGCTATTAGGTCAAGTTTATCTACATGAAAATAAAGTTAATACAAATATATCATAACATTTAATGTAGGGCTATTTAAATGGTTTGACGGTTATTTTATATTTATGACCGTCTTCATCCATAACCTTCAGTTACACGGTTATTCAATTACTGTCACAGTTCAAGCAACTGAAAAAATGCCTATTTGACACCTTCAATGTAAATCACCAATTACTGCCACGCACAGGTTCGGAAGTCTACTACAACAGCTCAATACATTGGAGGTGCCGAAGCATTTTTTTGGGGGGGTGGGGTTGCCTGTAATTTATTATGTTGACCTTTTTTGGAAGTAAATACCAGCCGTAACGGGAGTAAATTAATATAGTTGCTCAGTGTCCTGGAAACACATCATACCCATCGCACAGATACTAAGATACGCACAAGCTAACGTAAGTTAATGTGATTAGCACAAGGTTGTAAGTAAACAAGACAATTTCAGAGGATATAGACATATCTGATATGGGCAGAAAGCTTAAATTATTGTTAATCTAACTGCACTGTCCAATTTACAGTAGCTATTACCGTGAAAGAATACCATGCTATTGTTTGAAGAGTGCACAGTTATGAACTTGAAAATGTATTCATTAACCAATTAGGCACATTTGGGAAGTCTTGATACAACATTTTGAACAGAAATGCAATGGTTCATTGAATCACTCTTAAACTGTGCACATACGCTGCTGCCATCTAGTGGCCGGAATATAAATTGCACCTAAACTGAATATTACATTTGGACCTTTCTCTTGCATTTCAAAGATGATGGTACAAAAACCAGAACAAAATGCATGCTTTTCTTTGTATTATCTTTTTCCAGGTCTAATGTGTTTTATGCTCCTACATTAATTTCACATTTCCACACATTTCTAAGTATTTCCTTTCAAATGGTTTCAAGAATATGCATATCCTTGCTTCAGGACCTGAGCTACAGGCAGTTAGATTTGGGTATGTCATTTTAGGCGAAAAAAGGGGTCCGATCCTTAAGTAAGAGGTTTAAATATTACTGTCTATTGAATGGGCTAGTTTAGCTATGAGGTTTGATCTGATTGGCAAGATGATTATGATCTTCTGATGTTTATCTCTTCCAGGACAGTGAATTGTCAGACTTCGAGCCTGCACCGGGGCTTGTGAGCACTATGGAGGGGGAGAAGGCACCGGTGTACTGCATTTGTCGAAAACCTGACATCAATTGCTTCATGATGTGAGTTTATTCAGATGATCATACAAGTAAACATGAAATCACTTTAAAACATTAACCTTGGTTTCATAGGGCTCACATCTGTTTTCCTTGTAGTGGTTGTGACAATTGCAATGAGTGGTTTCATGGTAACTGCATCAATCTCACAGAGAAGATGGCCAAAGCTATCAGGCAGTGGTACTGCCTGCGATGCCAAGGTGAGGTTTTAATGGTTTACCATGCACTATCATTCACATTGGGTACTCACATGTGCTTTCTAACCTTACACAATGTCTGTTGCTTTTGATTAGACGACAACCCATCATTGGAGATAAAATACCGTCCAAAGAAGAGCCGTGAAAAGGAGGCAGAGAGCCAGAGAGAGTCAGAGAGAAATTTTGAAAGACAGAACAGCACTCCAGATTATAAATCTGAAAAGTGCCGTGGATCAAATGTTAGTTATTTTACATCTAAACCTTATGTCCCCACTTTCTTTCAATGTATCTTTGGAGCTACTCTGTTGGCAAACATACAGTGCTTTCAGAAAGTATTCATACCCCTTGACTTATTCCACATTTTGTTGTGTTACAGCCCGAATTCAAAATGGATCAAATAAAATGTTTCTCTCACCAATCTACACACAATATCCCATAATGACAAAGTGAAAACATGTTTTTAGACATTTGCGCACATTTATTGAAAATTAAATACAGTTATCTAATCTACATACATTTTCACACTCCTTTGATCTTTCTGGGTAAGTCTCTAATAGCTTCCCACAGCTGGATTGTGCAACATTTTCCCATTATTAATTTAAAAAAATGTTCCAGCTCTGTCAAGTTGGTTGTTGATCATTGCTAGACCAACATTTTCAGGTCTTGCCATAGATTTTCAAGTAGATTTAAGTCTGTAACTGTAAATCAGCTACTCAGGAACATTCACTGTCTTCTTTGTAAGCAACTCCAGTGTAGATTTGGTGTTGTGTTTGGGGTAATTGTCCTGCTGAAAGGTGAATTCCTCTCCTTGTGTCTGGTGGAAAGCAGACAACCAGGTTTTCCTCTAGGATTTTGATTGTGCTTAGCTCCATTCCATTTATTTTTTATCCTGAAAAACTCCCCAGTCCTTAATGATAACAAGCTTACCCATAACATGATGCAGCCACCACTCTTCTTCAAAACACTTTGTATTCAGGACAAAAAGCTTTGCCACATTTTTTGCAGTATTACTTTAGATCCTTGTTGCAAACAGGATGCATGTTTTGGAATATTTTTTATTCTGTACAGGCTTTCTTTTCACTCTGTCATTTAGGTTAGTATTGTGGAGTAACTACAATGTTGTTGATCCATCCTCAGGTTTCTCCTATCACAGCCATTAAACTCTTAACTGTTTTAAAGTCACCTTTGGCCTCATGGTGAAATCTCTGAGCAGTTTCCTTCCTCTCCGGCAACAAAGTTAGGAAGGATGCCTGTATCTTTGTTGCGACTGGGTGTATTGATACACCATCGAAAGTTTAGTGAATAACTTCATCATGCTCAAAGGGATAACACTATTATTGTTGAACACTATTATTGTACACAGAGTGAGTCCATGCAACTTATGTGACTTTTTAAGCAAATATTCATTCCTGGACTTATTTCGGCTTGCCTTAACAAAGTGATTGAATACTTATTGATTCGAGACATTTCAGCTTTTCATTATTTTTGTTAAAATTTTGAAAAACATAATTCCACTTTGACATTATGGGGTATTATGTGTATGCCAGTGACACAATTCTTCATCAATTTTAAATTCAGTCTAACACAACAAAATGTGGAAAAATTCAAGGGGTGTGAATATTTTCTGAAGGCACTGTATCTTTGTCTCTTTTGTGTTTCTCAGGTTAAGCGCTCCGCTCGTATGTGTGGGGAGTGCGAGCCCTGCTTGAGGACTGAGGACTGTGCCACATGCGACTTCTGCAAGGATATGAAGAAATTTGGTGGTCCCAACAAAATAAGACAGAAGTGTCGATTTAGGCAGTGTGATGTCCGAGCCAGGGTCAGTTTCCTAATGATGAGACTATGCCATCAATCTCATTTTTCCTCCTAACATATTTTCAACTGGTCAATAAACAGTTGTAGTCTTGCAAACTATGTGACATAATGTCTCTAAATTCTCTGCAGAAAATGTTGCGTGTGAAGGATGAAGAGTTTAATTTGCGTGAAAGGAGGGATAATTCCTACCACCGGCGAAGACGATATTCAGATGACTACGATAGTGAGGCAGAACTCTACGAAAAGTACAAGGCGGCAGGATACGACGAAAACATGGTATTACAATAGAATTTTCATCCTAGTTTGTCATTTATCTAACAACAACAACAAATTGAAATGCATTCAAAATACACACAGATCATCTTTAGCTTGGGCAGCACCTTCAAGTATTTTGAATGTGGGTTCATCTATCTATCTTTTTTAAAAACCCAGCCATGGCTCAGTAATGAGGAGGACGGCCCTCCCTTCAGCCCTGTCCGGCGAAAGAAAGCTGTTAAGGTCAAGCATGTGAAGAGACGTGAAAATAAATTTGACAAGAAAGTAAGCAAATTTTATTTTTAGATCTAGCAAACACTCAAAGATTATTGTTACTTGTATCCATGCAGTTGCCGTCCACATCTACCAAATATTTGAATATTTCAGCTTTTGTTTTTTATTGCATCATGGGAATATTACTGTTGTGACAAAATACATAGAAGTGGAATGATTTTACATGACAATATAATATGTGTACAATGGGATTTGTTTTTGTGAATTTACATCAGAAAGAGTCACGGCGGCACAAACAGAAGCAGAAGCACAAGGACAAACTTCGGCACGACAATAAGGGCGATGCCAGAGATGGAGGAGGACAGCGGCAGTGTCTGGGCCCAGCTGTGTTGAGGCAGCATGCGCCAACTCCAAATACTGCTCAGAGGAATGTGGCATAAAGCTGGCTGCCAAGTAAGAACACAAATTACAACACTGACACAATGCAACAGTAAGAAAATGTGTCAACAGTAAAATACTTTCTATTTCTGTCTGCAGCCGGATCTTTGAGATTCTCCCTCAGCGTATCCAGCAGTGGCAGCAGAGCCCCTGCGTCGCTGAGGAGCAGGGCAAGAAGCAACTGGAGCGGATCCGGAGGGATCAGCAGAACGCCCGCATACGCCTCACCGACATGGAGAAACGCTTCCACGAGCTGGAGGGCATCATTGCCAAGGCCAAGCAGCAGGTGGTCCAGCAGGATGAGGAGGTGAGCGCCTTCAGTATAAGAACTTTTGTTGTTGCCCACTGCAGTATTTATCCAATAAGGTCGAAGCTCTTCAACTAGAGATATGTTTTTCCCGTTTGGGTTCAAATCTTTCTTTTGTTAATATTTTGGTTCCTGTTTCAGGCGAATGAAGGGGATAATGAAGAAACAGATCTGCTGATTTTCTGTGTGTCCTGCAGTCACCCTATCAACCCAAAAGTGGCATTGCGACACATGGAGAGATGTTATGCTAAGGTGAGTCTGTAGATCATCATAATATATGCGCTAACGTTTTTGACTGGGAAACATGCGACAGGCTTCAGACAGAGACGTCCTGTTTAGTTTCTCTGATCTTGGTTCTGACAGTTTGTGGTATACATCCAGACTGCAGTGCACTTGCCTGATGAGTGTTTGCTTGCAGTTGCTGCAACATCTTATATGGGGAGAAGATGAAACGTACAGAATGAACACTTAATATAGAGTACTAACAATACGAATATATAAGTTGCAAATATGCACTCCTACCAAAATGACCAAGGAAATGTGTACTCTTTACTGTATAAACTGATAACATTCTGTATTTTGCTCTCTTTTGCGTTGACAGTATGAGAGCCAGACTTCTTTTGGTTCCATGTACCCAACTAAGATCGAAGGGTAAGAGAGTCCAGCACTTTGAATGGGTTTGCTAGAAGTGGACTTTGTTTCACCAAGGTATTCTATGTGCTTTTTGTTTTCTCAGAGCAACAAGACTGTTCTGTGATGTGTACAATCCCCAGAGCAAGACCTACTGCAAGAGGCTTCAGGTCTTGTGCCCAGAGCATTCCAGGGACCCAAAGGTCAGTGATGATTGGCAAGTCAAATCCAAAGAACTTTGTCATAAAGCACACTAATTGTCCTGCTGTTTGCCTCATGATTTGTACCTTGGCTTCTCTTGCCCTTTTTATGTTTTGTGGGTAGGTCCCAGGGGATGAGGTGTGCGGCTGTCCTCTGGTCCGTAATGTGTTTGAGGTGACGGGAGAGCACTGCAGGGTTTCTAAGCGCAAATGTAATAAGCACTACAACTGGGAGAAGCTCAGAAGAGCCGAGGTGGACCTGGAGCGTGTCCGAGTGGTTAGTAGTGCAATGCACCACATCAATCTCTTATTTTAGGCCACTTCATCCAGGTTGGGGTCAATTCCTTTAGATTAGAATCAGAAAGATCCCAGAATTCTAGTTCATCTTTTGATTTCTAGCTAACTTGAATTGGAATTGACTAAGACCCTGGTTATAACAAACATATAATTGACCCTTCATAAGTAGTAATTGATGTGAAAGTGAATTTTAAACATTTGTTTTCAAAGACAGTTTTCAAAAATGATTTTAGTATTTTAATCATTACACCTTGCTTTTCTCCCAACATGTATTTGTGAACAGTGGTACAAACTAGACGAGCTCTTTGAGCAGGAGCGCAATATGAGGACTGCTATGACCAACAGGGCAGGTCTACTTGCTCTCATGCTGCACCAAACCATTCAGCATGACCCACTGACAACGGATCTCCGTTGCAACAAGGACAGATAGACAGCCACATCTGCATCTTCATGTTATTTCTGAGTGGCATTTTTGTACATTTGTCAGATTTATAGTATATCTTAGAATATAATCCTTTCCATCTTTTTGTAGAGGCTTCGGCTATTTTTATTAAGGATTTTATGACTTTTGTGCTGAAATTGATTAACTGAAATATTTGAATGATAAATTAATATATTTTTCCTTGTGTCCAGTACTATTGCTGCACTGTCACTGCTGGTATCTCTCTAGTCAAGAAAATAAAAGGATATGTGTACAACACAAGAAGTTGATAATATTCTGTTGCATTTATATTTGTGTTGAGTATTTTGCTTTGTATCTTTGTTTGATGTTTGTCTCACCATGTGTAATGTCATTCTGTTATCGCACCCACTAAGAAACAGGTACACCAGTGGTTTCAAACCCCTTTAGCTGCACTATACCACAGTCAACTGTTAAGTTGTCATGAGATGGAATATTCCACACATTCACACCACAAGTTAGTTTAGTAGTCGTTAGCTAGATACTTTTTTATTAAGAAATATAAAATATACAGTCATACTTTACAACACCAGTATACAAACAAAAAAAGAGACGCGCGCTAGCTACTAAAAGCAGGCATTTCACGTGAGCGAGAAAGGACACGTCTAAACGGTATCATTGGGACGTCCCAACTCTGACGTCACCCCACTGAAGTTCGGTTCAGTGAAGCGAGAGGTTTTACTCCGCCCAAAATCTGGCACGAAAATAAGTCCACGAAGTTAAGAATTTTTTGTCAGAGTGTCGAATTTGGTCAAAAATACATTGAATTACTACTTTTTTAGGTGAGGCTTATTTGATTGAATAGATGTTTTGTAATGGCTAGGTTGTTAAGAGTGGATGTACGTGGCATTTCGGCAACTTTGAAAAAAAACAACTTTATTTTGGAGTTATGCCTGTTGTCATGGAGACAGAGGACTGAGTCATCATGGACATTAGCATGGACAATTGCCATTGAGGGTTCCACCATTTCAAAGTAGTCAACGAAGTGGCTATTCCTATGATTTTCAAGAAATCAGCTAATGGAGAAGAAAATTGACTATTTTAAAATGGAGTCTCTGGCACTGCCCATTCTGTAAAAGATGCTATAATGTCACAGATACAAAGATGAGTCCTTTATTCAATTCACGTGGATTTATTGGCATGGGAAACATGTTTACATTGCCAAAACAAGTGAAATGGATCAACAAAAGTGACATGATCAAAAAGTGAGCAGTAAATATTAAACTCACGCAATTTTCAAAAGAATAAAGATATTTCAAATGTCATGTCTATATATAGTGTTAATAGTTGTTAATAAAGTGTTAATAAAATAATTACATATCTATCTCTACGGCATGTTGGTCACAAGTATTTATTTGCCCTCTTATTGGCTAGAATGGTCCCACCTGATTTCACCTTCTCCCGCCTGCCTTCCATCTTTGAGGACAGGAATTTCCATTGTTGTAGCGGTCACGCGAATGTCTTGTCAATGTAATATACACTGTCTAAGGTTAAGGTACATTTGGGGTAAACTAACGTTGCAGTAGAAATAGTAAGGGGTAGAGGGTAGGGACGACCCAAGCATCCATCTTTGCGTTTAATTTGTGTTTCCTGTTATGTTGCATGTAATTTCCGGTTCTTAACCGTCGATGGTAAGTTTTCGATATTAGATGCTGTTTTGAAAATATTTATGCTGTTTTGTTTTGGAGCTGCGTCCATTTTTCACATGTATGTTTCTCCTCGTAAGTGGTGGGTGTGCTCGTTAGCTCTGTCCAATAAACAGTCAACGGCGTTTTTGCTAGCTAATGTGGCTAACTGATCTAGCTATACTTCCGCTTACACTGATTATATGAATAGGTAACGTTATCTATCTAACGTTAGCCCTATTATGTTTCATATATTTGTCTGTGGCATCTCGGTAGCTGTTTCGCGGTTTTGGTTTCAATATGTGATTGTGTTTGAAATGACTTTCGTTTTTTTGCCATGGTGGTCGTGAATTGTCGTTTGCTTGTTAACGTTAGCTGCTATGTTAACAAGCTAGTTATCTAGCTAACGTTAGTTAACAATCAAAAGGCGACGAAGTATGGTAGTATTAGCTAGCTAACGTTAACTAGCTTATCTGTATGATGCTACTATGTCCACTTATGTCGTTCTTACCAAATACCTGTTAACGCCGTCACTAAAATAATCAGTACATAGAGTAGAGGAGCATTAGCTAACTGTTACAATGTTAGAGTTATTGATTATCGTTGGTTTGATTATTGTAGCTAACGTTACAGTAGATAGGAATTGACATGTCTGAATATATTTGACATTGTGGAGGATGCAATGTCTTGAATGATGCTCCATCTCGTTTCAAGTGTAAAAAAAAGTAGAAACAATAATATGGCAAATACTGTCAAATAATAATAATAATAAAATAAAAAAAACTTGACAACAAAATGAAGTTGTTGTATAACTACTAAAAGCAATACAACTAATAAAAACTACTAATACAACTAAGTACCTATTATTTTCATATATACGTGATGTTTCTAATTGTTAACTAAACTTACCTACTTTCAACTACCGGACAGCTGACTGTCAAGTTAGAAATATATTATGAGTAGCAGTCTCTGGCAATAGCAGACTGGTTTGAATAGGCTGAAACTTATTGAACAGCTCAGCTGACTGTATTGGGATGGTGTTATGATGTGGATGCATTGATTCAGGGTATACCCATGTGAAATTCTGCTTCCAGCCAATGCTGTTATTTCTCAACTTTATCCTTTCAGGTCCTATACATCAATGGGAAGACTGAAGGTTTTGAGAAGCCCTGCGGGGATGCAAGCACATATACAGAGAAGCAAAGTTTATGCTTGAGTTACTCTAGGACCCCACTGGATGTGAGCACTCCTGTATTGTTATGCAAGGTCTTGGATGTGTGAACCTTGGAAGTTGTTGTTCAAGAACATTTTGGAGAACATTTAGACCTGTGGCTTCATGAGTGTATAGAGCCACAGAAATGAATGAAGGACTGGTGGATAACCGAGGTTCCGGGAGAGGGCCAGGGGAGGAAGACATGGAGATAAACGGAGAGGTACTAAAACCTACAAATGATCTACTTATAGAAAGGGAGGAGAGGACTGAGGTTGGGGACAATGGGCTGGAGAGGACCTCTCAGGTCCTATTGCCACTGGAGGCCCTGGCTCCCTCGGACAGCCTTGACATTCAGGACCATGCCACCTCTGTTCCTGTGATAACAGGCCATGGGCAGACAGAGAAGATCCCAGGGGGAGTTGCTGAGGAACAACCTGTAGACTGGTTTGAGCCCCTGGAAGATGACAATTATGAAGATGACACACAGGGTTGGAACGTGGGCCTTGCGATGGGGGAGCGACGCGTGAATGGAAAAGGGGATGCCGAAGAGGAGAGTGTTGCAGGGAGCGAAAGGAGCGGTAGCGTGGCAGGCCTTGAGAAGAAAATCAACAGCAACAACCTGTATGTTGACTGAGATGTGACACTTGATTTGACTAGCTTTGGCTGCTGTTGTATCAATGTTATTAAAACATGTCAGGGTTTGTAGGGCCCATAAATCAATACAGAAGTTGGCTAATTTACTCCCCAACATAAAAGTACCCAACTTTTTTAAAGAAGGATTTATCTGGGGCAGTGAATTGGGGCAGTTGAGTGTTTTTTGTTTGTTTTTGTCATGAATCTTGTCCTGGAGTTAAGCTGGCGCAGCCACAAAGTCATCCAATCAAATTTTAACATTAAATTAAGACTTAAAGCACAGCTTTATTTTCATATTTTTTGCAATATAGACAATTTTGTCTTTGCAGCTGGCCTATCAAGCAGAAATCGCTCAGTTATGCCTCCAGGGCAAGATTCATCACAATTAACGTCAACTTGCTGTAATGGGCCCCAAATGTTCTTTCTTGTAGCAAATATGTAGACAGTCAAACTATATAGACTAGCCAGTCGATATGCTCTGCTGTTATGTTTTATGCTCTTATGCTGATATACTTTGCTGACATGTGTTTTTATTTTATGCCAGGTTTTCTGTTTATAGACGGAAGAAAAGAGTAACAGTTGAAGAGGGCTGGGAGGACTGGCCGGCACTTGGAAAGGGGTGGAAGCGCAAAGCGGTTGTTCGTCGTTCAGGTTCTAGTGTTGGCCAGAGTGACGTTTATTACATGAGGTAAAAACATTCTGGCAAAACTCATTTTTAGACCATGGGCCAGTCTAGATTTTTAACCATTGGTATTGTCTCATGACATGAGGTTCATTGTTATTTACGAGAGCTCACTTGCTGTACCTGTTTGAATAAGCCGTTGGTTTGAAATAAAAACGCGGTAAAACCAATTTCTTAATAATACAGAGGCCCACAGCGCATTAATTTCATTGTCAGTATTATATGCTTTAAGGTAACTTTTTATAAATCATTGATGCCACTAATGGATCACACTATCTTTATTCCCTTCTCTGTGAACCTGAAGTCCGAGTAATGAGCGTGTGAGAAGTAGGGTTGAGCTTTCCAAAGTCCTAGCAGATACTCTGGACATGACAATGTTTGATTACAAAGCAGGGGTGTTCAGGGGTGCTGGACAACCCAAGCCCTTGCGTGCGAGAAAGACGGTAATAATAAAATAAAAAGCTCCCAGTATATACTTGAAATTATACCTTTTCTTTCACTTCACTAATTTGAATGTATTTTATAACAACTACCATCTTGTCTATTCCAACCCATGGTCTGTTAGAACATACAGAAGGATCCTCCTCCCTTAGTGGACTGTGGATTTTCCTCAGAGTCCAGCTTGAAGGACAGAGGGGACCGGGCAGACAGTCCTGACTCCCATCACAGACTGACCCCTCTGAGTCGCAGCTCTATGGGCACGCCAAGCAAAGATCTCCAACATACCACTCCCCCAAGACCGAACTCGTCTCTCGCAAAGATTAGTTCAGCTTCTGTCGCTCATGATGTGGAAGATGTGAAGCAAAATGCAACTAAACTGCCCTTGAGCCCTGCATCATCCCTTTCAGTCTCCATCAATGGGAAGGCTGGTTCAGAGCCCTTCTTTGGGTGAGTCAAATGCTTCTATGTTATCCTATAATTTTATCTCTAAGAATTTAAGTTTACAAATTCCTCATACATAATCATGGTTTAGGCTATATATAAACTGAACAAAAATATAAACGCAACATGTAACGTGTTGGTCCCATGTTTCATGAGCTGAAACCAGACATTTTTCCTTAAGCACAAAAAGCTTCTTTCAAAGTTTGTGCGCAAATTTGTTTATATCCCAGTTAGTGAGCATTTCTTCTTCGGCTAAGATAATCCATTCACCTGACAGGTGTTGTATATCAAGAAGCTGATTAAACATCATGATGCACAAGGGACAATGAAAGGCCACTCTAAAATGTGTAGTTTTGTCTCGCAATACAATGCTACAGATGTCTCAAGTTTTGAGGTAGTGTGAAATTGGCATGTGGACTGCAGAAATGTCCACCAGAGCTGTTGCCAGAGAATTGAATGTTAATTTCTCTACCTGAAGCCGCCTCCAACGTCATTTTAGAGAATTTGGCAGTACGTCCAACTAGCCTCAAGACCACATGAAACCACGCCAGCCTAGGACCTCCACATCTGGTTTCTTCACCTGCAGGATCATCTGAGACCAGCCACCCGGACAGCTGATGAAACTGAGGAGTGTTTCTGTGTGTAAAAAAAGCACCTTTGGGGAAAAATCATTCTGATTGGCTGCCCCCCCCCCATGGCCCCTGAGGCCCATCCATGGCTGTGCCCCTGCCCAGTCATGTGAAATCTATAGATTAGGAACTAATGAATTTATTTAAATTGACAGATTTACTGTATCTCAGTAAAATCATTGAAATTGTTGCATGTTGCGTTTATATTTTTGTTCAGTACATATTTGTTAATTTGCCTATATTTGCCCTATTATACGCATGTGTGAATTGGAAATGTTTTTTTTGCATGTCTGCTTGAGTATTTCCCCTGAGATACAGCTTTCTTAAATGTAAAATAAGCAAAGAATACATGGGAGTGATTGAAGGGGTTGATGTTAATATCTTGAGGATGATTGTGATATTATGCACTTGGTACCTTAGGTAACTTGCTTCGATACTCTTTATTTCAGCATCTGTGCCATTTGTGGTAATTCATATACAGGCTTAGAGTATGAAAGGCAGATGAAGAGTCCCTGTTGCACCATATGCAGGGGTATGTCAACTCTTTAGTGTCAATTAAAGGAAAAAACATTTTACAAATTTGTTTTAAAGAGGAATAGAATTTACATATTTATTAGTTTAAAAACATTGTAAATGTGCCTGTTTTTACTGTTTTATGAAGTATACGTTTAATATTGTATTAACAGTATCCCTTTTTGCTTTTAGCCAACAATCCAACTATAGCCAAGATTCAACTTCATCAAAGATTCAGAAAGGTAAACGGGTGTTCCTCAAATAACGAGTCTACTACTCCCATTTCTGTTTTTAACATGTGTGCATGCTCCTCGACTTCCCGTTTTGTATGTTTGACTCTTTAATTATTTCAGTTTTACGTAGTTAAACAAGGATTTATCAACATAGGTCTACATGGATAGGAATACTCTAACTCCAGAATTATTGTTGTCTGTTTTAGTGGATTCCTTGTGGTCACTGTAGGGCTTGCCTTACCACAGAAGATTGTGGTAGTTGTGCCAACTGCAAAAAAACACTGAACCCTGACACCAGAAAACTTGTCCGCTGTCGGAAACGCAAATGCAAATGTCCTATCCTCAAGGTACAGACTGACCAAAGAACAGACAGAGATGGAAGAAATCCAAGTGGTGATTTAGTTTGATTGTTTATGTATGTGTATTTCAGTATAAACCCGATGGTCCCCAAATGTTGGATCCCTATCCCATGACGAATTTTCAGGTAATTTTCTAGAACCCCATTACCTAGGATATCTTAGTTTGCATGTATATGACAACTGCAGAAGGCTATTGTCTATTAATATCTATTATGCTTACTCAATATAGAGCAGTATGTCCCACAAGTCCACATATGAACTTTGGCAGTGAATTTGGAATATTCTCTTCACCTCTCCATGAAAAGCTCCCATAACTGAATGTAAAAGCATTTGTTTTGCAGATTGACAGCAGAGAATTGCAGGTAACAATACCCAGCCCTCTCTAATAATACTCATCTAATCCTTAGTAATCATTTAATATGCAAAGGAAACTATGAATGTAATTTAATAATAATGGGGCTTTTTTTCGCGTTGTTTGTAACTTATATTGTACATAATGTTGCTGCTACCGTCTCATGACCGAAAATAGCTTCTTTAATGAGTCCGACGTGAAGGATATACTGCTTCCACAAGACCAGGCCCAAATCCCCGTCATTCGCGTGAAGACGGAAATACAGGGAGCCGAGGATGGAATGCCATGCTAGAATTCATCGGCGAGTGGGTAAACCGCCTCTACCATCCGTTCTATTGGCAAACGTGCAATAATTGGAAAGTTAACTGGATGATCTATGATCGAGACTATCCTACCAACGGGACATTAACTTCTTATGGCTGAGATCCCGTTGAACAGGATCGACTTGACAATAGCCAGTGGAAGTGCAGGGCGCCAAATTCAAACAACAGAAATCTCATAATTAAAATTCCTCAAACATACAATTATTATACACCATTTTAAAGATAAACTTGTTGTTAATTCCACCACAGTGTCCGATTTCAAAAAGGCTTTACGACGAAAGCATAGCATGTGATTGTTAGGTCAGCACCTAGTCACAGAAAAACACAGCCATTTTTCCAGCCAAAGACAGGAGTTACAAAAAGCAGAAATGGAGA
Organism: Oncorhynchus gorbuscha; assembly: GCF_021184085.1. Taxonomy (NCBI): domain Eukaryota; kingdom Metazoa; phylum Chordata; class Actinopteri; order Salmoniformes; family Salmonidae; genus Oncorhynchus; species Oncorhynchus gorbuscha. Next base: position 48,856,561 of record NC_060175.1, read on the forward strand.
GAAAATTACTGACTGAGCTCATGGCCTTTTGCCAGACACCTTAGTCAAACAGCTCTTATTCTCTCCCCCTTCACAGTAGAAGCCTGAAACAATTATTTACGACTATTTACGACCACAAACTGATGCTGGCACTATTACCGCACTCTATGAGATGCATCAGGCCATAAGTAAACAAGAAAATGCTGCACTCCTAGTGGCCGGGGACTTTAATGTAGGCAAACTTAAATCTGTTTTACCTAATTTCTACCAGCATGTTACATGTACAACCAGAGGGAAACTCAAGACCACCTGTACTCCACACACAGAGACACATACAAAGCTCTCCCTCGCCCTCCATTTGGCAAATCTGACCATAATTCTATCCTCCTGATTCCTACTTACAAGCAAAAACTAAAGCAGGAAGTTCCAGTGACTCGCTTCATACGGATGTGGTGAGATGACACGGATGCTAGGCTACAGGACTGTTTTGCTAGCACAGATATGTTCCGGGATTCATTCAATAGTATTGAGGAGTATATCACCGCAGTCAGCGGCTTCATCAATAAGTGCATCGACGGCGTCGTCCGCACAGTGACCGTACGTACATATCCCAACCAGAAGCCATGGATTACAGACATCTGCACTGAGCAAAAGGCTAGAGCTGCTGCTTTCAAGGAGCAGGACACTAATCCAGACTCTTATAAGAAATCCCGCTATGCCCTCACAAACCATCAAACGGGCATTGCTTCAATACAGGACAAAGATTGAATCCTACTACACCAGCTCTGACGCTCGTCGGATGTGGCAGGGCTCGCAAACTATTATGGACTACAAAGGGAAACCCAGCTGTGAGCTGCCCAGTGACGCAAGCCTACCAGACGAGCTAAATGCCTTCTATGCTTGCTTCGAGGCAAGCAAGACTGAAGCATGCATGAGAGAACCAGCTCTTCTGGATGACTGTGATCACGCTCTCCGTAGTCGATGTGAGCAAGACCTTTAAACAGGTCAACATTCACAAGGCCGCGGGTCCAGACAGATTACCAGGATGTGAACTCAGAGCATTGCGCGGGACCCCCTGCCAAGTGTCTTCACTGACACTTTCAACCTCTCCCTGACCGAGTCTGTAATACCTACATCTTTCAAGCAGACCACCATCGTCCCGGTTGGTTCCCAAGAGAGCGAAGGTAACCTGCCTAAATGACTACTGCCCCGTAGCACTCACGTTGGTAGCCATGAAGTGCATTGAAAGGCTGGTCATGGCTCACATCAACACCATCATCCCGGAAACACTAGACCCACTTCAATTCGCATACCGAATACATCTAGATGCACTATTGTAAAGTGACTGTTCCACTCGATGTCATAAGGTGAATGCACCAATTTGTAAGTCGCTCTGGATAAGAGTGTCTGCTAAATGACTTAAATGTAATGTAATGTAATGTAAATACCGCCCCAACAGATTTGCAATCTCAATTGCACTCCACATTGCCCTCTCCCACCTGGACAAAAGGAACACCTATGTGAGAATGCTGTTTATTGACTACAGCTCAGCGTTCAACACCATAGTGCCCACAAAGCGCAGGACTAAGCAAATGACCCTCGGACTAACCACCTCCCTCTGCAACTGGATTCTGTACTTCCTGACGGGCTGCCCCTAGGTGGTAAGGGTAGGCAACAACGCATCTGCCACACTGATCCTCAACACTGGGGCCCCTCATGGGTGTGTGCTTAGTCCCCTCCTGTACTCCCTGTTCACCCACGTCTGCGTGGCCAAGCACAACTCCAACACCATCATTACGTTTGCTGACACCACAGTGGTAGGCCTGATCACTGACAACTATGAGACCGCCAATAGGAAGGAAGTCAGAGACCTGGCAGGTGTAGTGCCAGGACAACAACCTCTCCCTCAATGTGACAACAACCTCTTCCTCAATTTTGTGGTATCCAGTTAGAAGTTAGTCTTGTCTCATCGCTGCAACTTCCATACGGACTTGGGAGTGGCAAACGTTGAGAGCTGTGCATCTTCCGATACACAACCCAACCAAGACACACTGCTTCTTGACACAATACCCACTTAACCCGGAAGCCAGCCGCACCAATGTGTTGGAGGAAACACTGTACACCTGGCGACCGTGTCAGCATGCACTGCGCCCAGCACGCCACAGGGGTCGATAGTGCGCAATGGGACTAGAACATACCTGCCGGCCAAACCCTCCCCTAACCCGGACGACGCTCGGTCAATTGTGAGCCCCCCATGGGTTTCCCATTCGCTGCCGGCTGTGACAGAGCCTGGACTCGCACCCAGAATCTCTAGTGGCACAGCTACCCTTTTGTTTTTACTCTGCTGCTACTCGCTGTTTATTATCTATGCATTGTCACTTTAACCCTACCTACATAGTCAAATTAATTCGACTAACCTGTAACCCCGCACATTGACTCGGTACTGGCACCCCCTGTATATAGCCTTGTTATTTTTACTTTTTGTTTTATTTTGAATTTTATTTAAGAAAGTATTTACTAACTCTATTTCTTTAACTGTATTGTTGGTTAAGGGCTTGTATGTAAGCATTTCACAGTAAGATCTACACCTGTTGTATTTGGCACATGTGACAAATAAAATCAGATTTGGTATTGAATACAGAGGAAAGGGCAGAATAGATAAATCTCATTATTCCCACAGAACTCCACTTCTCAATACAGTGACCCTGAGGACTTCTCTGTGAATGTCGATATAGAAGATGACGATGAAGAGTTTGATGGTGATGATGCTGACTATGAGGTGTGCTCTGCTTCAAGATATCTTACCCCACTTCTATCGAGGAGTGCCCTCTGCTGGCCAATTACAACCTCCCACATTAAAACCCTGCTCTTCCTAGTGAGGTCTCCATCTGAATTTGGTCACAGTTTGGGCCAACAAGCTACCTTATATCGGTCCACTGAATATCTAGACAGTGACATGTACTTGTTTGATTTTTAATTGAATTTTTTTACATTTAACGATAGTAGTACAAATAATGATTTGTATTTTTTTTTTAAAACATTTTAATTATCATTCTGGCTTTCAGGCTTGGGTGAGGAAACGTAAGCGGCGCTCCTGTGGGAAGTGTGAAGCCTGTAATAGTAGGACAGACTGTGGCACTTGTGATTTCTGCATAGACAAACCCAAGTTTGGAGGCAGCAATAAGAAGAGACAGAAGTGCCGTCTACGGCAGTGCCAGAGACAGGCCATGGTAAGGGTTGATTACTCACCTATGTTGAAATAATTGTCAAGTTGTATGAGCATTTTGAGGGTGACAATATATTTTGAATGTACCGTTTGAATTGGCCCTTGTTTGGAATTAAGCAATGGCCGTACTCATTGTTATGCCATGAATGGACTCCTAACAACGCTTTCAATGGTGCTCTTATGTGTATGTATGTGTTTGACAGAGACACTTGTTGCCCTTTCAGTTGGGCCAGACTGATTTTGGGTCCCAAGAGGGGTGGGTGCAGCTTGGCAGGCCTAGGCCTCACTTTACATACAGTCGCAAGACAACCTCAAAGAAAAGAAAAACACCGCATCTGCAAGTGGACATGGAGTTCACTGATGATGACGACGAGCCACTGCAGCAAGAAGAGGATTATCGCTACATGGAAACAGTGAGTACTGCTATGTGGAGATGGCACAATGGGGAAAGGCAATGTTTATTGTTGTCGCATTGTCTTGAGTACAGGATTCCATTCAAATACTGATATGTGCATTAATTGTGTCTTATTGTTGTAGGCACATTGGCGCCCTATGCTTCCCAGCAAACGCCGGGATGAGAATTTCAGAAACCACATACCGACAGTCCAGGTTGGAATCAATTTGGATTCAAACTTAAAGAGAACATCGACTCAAACCTATCTTTTGATCTTTTTTTTCATTTTTTTTTTCATTAGTCCACTGTTAATCCCAAAAATGTTTTGCATGTCAGCAGTCAGGTTTTCAAGATCTAGAAGTGTCACTGGCCACATCATGATGGTGCAAAATGCAATGGTTTTTCCCTTTTTAAGATTCTGTTTAGGTTTACTTTTGTGGCATTTGCCTTTTGGCATTTTATATTGGTTAAAAATGCTCTTATCTTACAAATGCACAATATTTTCAACAGATGTTTCATATTTTACAGGCTCACAAAGAGACTGTGGAAATTGTCAAAAATAATTCACTTCTGGAGCATGTCCCAGATATCCTCAACCTTATAAGTTCTCCAGCAGTGAGTCACCCTTCTCTACCTTATTGAAATTCTCTTAAGCATGTAATGTTTTACAGTATAATAAAATCCCATGACTCGTGTGCTCTTCAGTCTTTACCTTTTTTAATATTTAGACTGGAGTATGGTGTAATGGTGTATTTCTTTCTTATTGCCCAGTATTGCACACTGTTCAAACCGGCAGACCCCGCGGTGAAATATGTTGGACCCCCAGTTGAGAATACATCCTCAGCAGCTCCGGACAGACAGAGTGGAATGAATGGAGGAAGGCCAAGTGTGGACATGGATGTAGAAACGCCGTCTGTGGAGCCAGAAGTGGAGGAGGTCACACCTATGGTAAGTGACCACTTCCTGCTTTGGTGCATAAGTACACTTTACAACATTGTAACTGATATTTAAGGCCAATAATTACCTTTCCATTTCAAACTACAAGACGTTAGGGATTACAATGGATTGCTTGGATCTTAAAATATTATATAGGAGATGCATGTGAAAGTAAGTCTGTAACTCGGAATTGATTCCAACTGTATTTTGTTACCCCTATTATGTTCTGTTTAGATCACTCAGATCTTCAGTCTTGCTGACAGTGCAGCAACAAGTGGGATCGACCAAGAACATGAGCTGTTAAAGCTACTGAAGTCCATTCACAGCTCTGCACTCCCCACACTCTGGTTTGCCATAATGGTGGAGGGCCCGACACTACAGCTACTGCAGTGCTCTAAGCTCTCCCACATGGTGGACACAACCGTGCAGATTGACCCGAGTTTCTACTATCAGATCTGTGTACAGGGCCAGCCGCTGCTCCTCACCCACCCGCTGTATGAAGCTCACCCATCCTGCTTGACATCTGTGCCCCAGGTGGCGAACCTGCTCCTGGATCTGGAGAAGTACAACGTGTGCCAGGGGGTCCCGACCAAGGAACAGCCATTCAGCCAGGCTCCAATTATCATTGAGCGGGCATCAACCTGTGACTTTCTGGTACTTAAAGAAACCGAGCACTGTGTGAGGTGTAAGGCCTTATCCTGCAGCTATTAAGGCCAGACACCACACCGTAATAGAGATTCCCCCCCTTAATCATATCACAATCAACTTTCTACAGTTGAATGTAGGCACAAATAATATTTTTTTGTATTACAATTTCAGATTTAAAAAAAAATTGAAATATATAAACTAGGTGACATCTCAATTAAATATTTGCATATCCCACACACAAAAAAAGTCTGGACACTGGATTAAGTCAGCCTAAATATTTTTGGTTTCATATTGTTAAGACACTCCATGACCGGACTTACTCAGTGCATTGTGGACAAATACTTGAAAAATATTTTTAATCTGTAAAATACTAAAGACATGAAAGTAAGATGCATTTTGGCACATTAAAAAACAAACATATTTAGGCAAGTATGAGAATATATCTATTTGCTTCTGAAGCTGGGGGTATTAGTTGGCATGTGGGAAGAGTCTTGACTTTTCGGAATTGGCAGTTCGACAAGTACACTGAATTTAGACTAACAAACACCTATTTAGACCCAATCACCATCTCTTCAAAGTAAATTACTACATATAGTTCAGTTTTTTTACATTTTCTATGAAATGGGCTTGTAAATTGTGTAATCCAATGTAGTGGGCTTTGAAATTATGGATGTTTGTCCATTTTAAAGTGGTTAAAATTAATGACATTTTGATGACTGTAGTATGATAAACTAATGAAAATATGCACTATCAAGATTGTCATTTTTGTTTACTTTTTGAAAATACTAATGTTAATGGACCAAAATACCAACAAATCTAAAAATTGATAGGTAGATGCTGTGATGTCATTTCAGCCTGTGGTGCCTGGCCTTAAAAACATTTGGTGCCGCAGGGTTAAGAGTCACCAGCACTTAGCAGTGTCACAGTACAGAGCATCACAGCTCTGCCCTTAAACAACATTTCAAGTCTGCTGGCAATGGACAACCAGGACTGTAGTATTTTACGCTTTTACCACTAGGCTTTGCAATTATATTTAAGACATTGAGGAAAGTGTTTTTTTTATAGCCCATTTTGTTAGTCTGTCTTACAAATAAATGTACAAATCATGAGGGTTTAAAGCCTGCTTTTTTCCAATACGTGTTCAGGTTGATTGGAGAACTAGTACAACATACAGATATAGCTTTCAGCTGCTCTCTGACATCCAATGTGAGCCGTGGGTCCTGTTTATTTTTCTTCTGTTTAGTGCTCAAGGTGGTAGGTTGGTGTGTCCACATTTCCTTGTGTAGATAAACCACTGATTATCTTGGGAAAGTAAGAAACCTTCAAGTTATTGACCATTAGCACATGAGTATTGTTTGATTAGATCATTGATTTGAAAATCAATATGTGAAACCAATGCCCTAAATGAAGACCAACATGGATGGGATTCACAGGAGGCTGCAGAGGGGAGGACGGTGCATAATAATGGCCGGAATGGAGCAAATGGAATGGCATCAAAAACCTGTATTTGGTACCATTTCCCTGAATCCTCTCCAGCCATTAGCACAAGTCCATCCTCCAATTAAGGTACCACCAACCTCCTGTGATGGGATTATCACATTGTCAACCATTTAACACAATGTTGTTTTGAGAGAAGGGCTTCCAGAACCTCTTCTAGAGGGTGACAGACAATGTGATAATTCTCAAGCATTATCTTCCTATTGCCACTGTCAATCATCATCTGAAGAGAACCACAACCAAATGGCTTGCTTGATTTGAATTAAGCATGTTATGCTGTATCTTTGACAGTGCTCATGGAAACGTTGCTACAGAACTACAGTCAGGTCTCTGTTGAAGATGTACTCTTCAGATATACATCTGAAAAATACAGATGTGCTAAAATGTAAGCACTATTTCGTTTTCTGTACAGCTATTTTAGTTTATATAAGTAATATTTGTATTTAAAAATTAACCCCGAAATTATTATTATTATCCCTCTTATTGCCCCTTGTTTGAAGCATGTGAATTATATTCCTATGGGGCTGGTCAGTGTTTTTTTCTTTTCTACTTCAGTTATTCGATATGGTTTCTTTGTAACTGTTGGTATCGTGGAGAAATCTGCATCTGTAAAGTGGGAAATTCTGGTGATATAATAAAGCCAATTAAAAAAATAAAAGTGGTGGTTTATGATGAAAATATAAGTATTTTGGCCGTTAGTTTTGTGGCTGTGATTCATTATACGAATTTATATAGTATTTAGGGCAAATACATTTTTTTTATCAGGATAGGATTCATTGTAAAATGTCAGTTCGGCTACAACAGGAGGCAGTGAAGGACCGTATGAAAATAAAAACTTGCTATTCTAGCTACAAGCCTATTTGCTTCTTTATCAAGGCTTGAGCACGCTACTAATTTACATACAAGGTGTGGTGACCATGGTTTGTGAATTTAGCAAACAGTATAGGCTATAATGTAGGACGACACGGAGCGCGCCACGGATTGGAAATGTAGGCAAAACGCAGGTATTTATTTAATTCTGAAACATGACTGATAGTGAAATTATACTAATAGGTCTGTGTGATAGGAAACCTGCTATTCAAAACGTTCTATATCTTGTCCGTTGCACTAGGTAGGACAACCTTTACCGTGAAGACAGATTTCACGTTTGAGATGCGGAAGGCGTCGACGCAAGGGAGAATGGGGGTTTTAGACGCGCGAGAAAGGGGCAGCTGATGCATTTCAATTGGAATATGGAGCCACATTGGATAAGCAGAAGAAGAATATCGTGAAATTGTAGCGAATGGTCCATTGATTGCTACACTAACATTTTAGTCAAAGAACATAACCTCGAGCGCTTTGATCGGGCCGTCTCCCGTGGTATTACCACATTGAACAGCACCATGGAGACCTCCGCACACACCGGTCATACTCCCAGTGAAGGGGATTCTATAGGCTCTAATGTGTCCTCTTCGTTGTAACAGTATAGGCAAGTGTACATCATGGAAAATATTAGCCTATAGCCAATAATATACTCAAGCCATGAGTTCATGGCACGTCTTAATTCATTTGAGATTCAAATCTTCGTCATCACGGGGTTCCCTTCAGGCAAGTAAAACCTTCAGCAATATCATTTTGTAGAATTACTTTACAACAAAAACGTGCATTCAAAGTATTTCCTGACGCAATGCAATTAAGAAATGCAATATGAGATGCCTTCATCAATCCACAGCTGTTTTTGATTAGGCTGTACCAGTCTAATGTGTCCATCTGCAGCATCTATGCAGATGTAGGGTAGGCTCCTGCTCTTTTAGCCCATTAAGATGGGCTTAATTGAATGGGGAGGTGGCATGCTCTTTTTAAAATATCATTTTTATAATTAAATATCTTCTATTCAACAACCTCACCACTGCTACTGTAATATTTGTGTAGCCTTTCCACTGTGTTCCTGTCACATGAAAAACCAAAACATCTGCCTATTTTTGGTTGTGATTTCTTCTAGTTGTACCTTACATTTTGACGTTTCATCATGACACATTGATGAATTCCCATATGTTGGACACATACTAAATTTCAAAAAGATATCAAGATTTTATTCTGAATACTACGAAACTCTATGTTTGTAGGATTTACTGAGGCACATGTATGATGGGGGGGCTTTAATGTCCTCGAGCTGTTGCTGCATATGATGATGATATGGAACATACATACATACATACATACACTGGGCCCATCAATAGTTTATACAGTTACTACCTAGAGCCTTGTTGTTCTCAAAAGCAATTTTCATGTAATCTGTCCCTGTTATTGTCTGACTATCCAACATAATTAAATATTTCTTTATTTTCTCATCCTTTAAGATGGTTCATTATGTTATATATATTTAGGATAAATATTTTTTATATTTTCTCAACCTTTAAGATGGTTATATTATGTTACTTATATTTATCATTTCAGCTTTAACAGTGGAGTTGTTAGAGACGAGGTCTGTAGGTTGTGCATGTTCCCACACTCATTGACCGGCACTGATATTAACACTATTGTAGAAACATTCATGAACAAGGATATCCAGATTTGCCAGGATCTGAGGTACTTGTCCAAATCTGTTCACCCGGACAGCGCCTCGGGGTAAATCACTGCTGCTGCCGCTTTGGTCTGTCTGGGAAACACTGCAGTGTTCTCAGAAAAGGATTTTCTATATTGTTGCAAAATGCAGTGATGCTTGGCACTGATCACTTTAGAAGTGATCCTTTTCACATGGTCTTTGAGTTCATTGAGCACGGCCATTAGAGGATGGTCACAGTACATCCATGAAGTTAAAGAATGGTCTGGAAATCAGTGGGCGGCAGACAGTAAACCTTTTTGAATGCTTGTCTAGGAGTATCGTTTGTGCACACTGTTTTCTTGTAGCCAAAGTAAACTAGAGCTGCAGGTTGGTTTGGCCTTCTTCCCCTCATCATGTCATTGTTTCATATAAATCAAGTATATCAATATAATTATTATTCTACTTTTCTATAAAGCATGCTCTGAACTTGTGTACAGTTTTCAGACTCACTGAACTTGTGTACAGTTTTCAGACTCAGGTGAACACAAACATTATAATTGGCTGTTGCGCCAAGGAGACACCATGTCCATGCCATTTATTGGATGTTGAACTGGAACGGACTGACAGGATTTGAGAAGCTGGTTTGATGTTCCACGAATGTAGTTATCAGCTACCAGGTATACACTGAGTGTACAAAACACTAAGGACACCTTCCTAATAGGGATGCACAATATATTGGTGAAGATATCGGAGTTGGCCGATATTAGCTTAAAATGCCAACATCGACATCGGTCCGATATCTAGTTTAACGGCGATGTGCAAAACCGATGTCAAAGCTGATGTGCATACCTATATAACGTAGGTACATGACGTAATGACGCCACATAAGATTTAGTGCAACACATGCAACACCGCATTCCTAACATAGCCAACAATGTCTGCTGTGTGGATCGAGCAGTCAACACGTCGAGCAGTCATTTGAAAGAGTAAGAACATTTCAGCCAGACAACTCAAAAGGCAAAATCCATTAACGCCAAGATAATGGAATTCATTGCCCTTGACAATCAACCGTTCTCTGTCGTGGGTGATGTTGGCTCACCGAGTGGTCGAGCACCGGCACACACTAAGTTCCCAAGTGCGCTATTTGTCAGATGTTGCCCTACAGGAGTTACACAGTAATAGCTTCACTGCTATTAGCTTCATGATTGACATTTGGACCAGCGATATCAGCTCCATGAGCATGCTGAGTCTGACAGCACAGTGGGTCACTGAGGATTTCGTACTGAGGAAAGTCGTATTTCATGCTCATGAATGCCATTTCAATGCATTTGAGAACATGTTTGAAACTTGGAATCATGAACACACTAGCTAGCTCCATTCAAACAACTGACTCTAGAAATAAGCTCATCAACTGCGCCTGCAGCAGACGTGATACCCTCTGTCATGGCATTGAAACACCTGCTCAACAAAACTGGCGGCAGGCTGTGAACAAGCGATTCGGTGGCATTCTCTCTTCACTGTGTCGCCACCATGCTCGATGCTATGTACAAGGACCGCTGCTTCGATGGGTACAAGAAATTTATAGTATTTATTTATTTTTTGCCAAGGAAAATATCGGATATCGGTATCGGCCAAACAATGTTATATCGGTGCACCACTTTTGCCCTCAGAACAGCCTCAATTCTTCAGGGTGTGGACTCTACAAGGTGTCGAAAGCGTTTCACAGGGATGCTGGCCAATGTTGACTCCAATGCTTCCCACAGTTATGTCAAGTTGCCTGGATGTCCTTTGGGTGATGGACCATTTTTGATACAAACAGGAAACTGTTGAGCGTGATAAACCTAGAAGCATTGCAGTTCTTGACACAAACTGGTGCAGCTGGCACATACTACCATACCCCGTTCAAAGGCACTTAAATCGTTTGTCTTGCCCATTCACCTTCTAAATGGCACACATAGTGCCTTCGGAAAGTATTCAGACCCTTTGACTTTTTCCACATTTTGATAGTTATAGGCTTATTCTAAAATTGATTCAATATTTTTTTCCCCTCATCAATCTACACAATACCCCATAATGACAAAGCAAAAACAGGTTTTTAGAAATTGTTGCTAATGTATAAAATGTCCCATTTACATAAGTATTTAGACCCTTTACTCTTTACTTTGCAGCGATTGCAGCATCAAGTCTTCTTAGGTATGACGCTACAAGCTTTGCACGCCTGTATTTGGGGAGTTTCTCCCATTCTTCTCTGCAGATCCTCTCAAGCCTGGACAGGTTGGTTATTTTCAGGTCTCTCCAGAGTTGTTTGATTTGGTTCAAGTCTGGTTTCTGGCTGGGCCACTCAAGGATATTCAGAGACTTGTCCCGAAGCCACTCCTCTGTGTTGTCTTGGCTGTGTGCTTAGGGTTGTTGTCCAGTCTGAGATCCTGAGCGCTCTGTACTTTGCTCCGTTCATCTTTCCCTCAAACCTGACTCGTCTCCCTCCCTGCCGCTGAAAAAAATCCTCACAGCATGATGCTGCTACCATAGGGGTGGTGCTAGTTTTCCTCCAGACGTGACGCTTGGCATTCTGGCCAGAGTTCAATCTTGGTTTCATCAGACCAAAGAATATTTTTTACCATGGTCTGAGAGTCTATAGGTGCCTTTTGGCAAACACCAAGCGGGCTGTTATGTGCCTTTTACTGAGGATTGGCTTCTGTCTGGCCACTCTACCATAAAGACCTGATTAGTGGAGTGCTGCAGAGATGGTTGTCCTTCTTGAAGGTTCTCCCATCTCCAAAGAGGAACTCTAGAGCTCTGTCTAAGTGACCATCGGGTTCTTTGTCACCTCCCTGACCAAGGCCCTTTTCCCCCGATTGCTCAGTTTGGCCGTGCGGCCAGCTGTGGGAAGAGTCTTGGTGGTTTCAAACTTCTTCCATTTAAGAATGATGGAGGCCACTGTGTTCTTGGTGACCTTAAATGCTGGAGATATTTTTTGGTACCCTTCCCCCTGATATGTGTCTCCACACAATCCTGTCTCGGAGCTCTACTTATAATTCCTTTCACCTGATGGCTTGTTTTTGCTCTGAAATGCACTGTGGAACCTTGTATAGACAGGTGTGTGCCTTTCCAAATCATGTCCAATCAATTGAATTTACCCCAGGTGGACTCCAATCAAGTTGTAGAAACATCTCAAGAATGATCAATGGAAACAGGATGCACCTGAGCTCAATTTCGAGTCTCATAGCAAAGGGTCTGAATACTTGTGTAAATAAGGTATTTCGGTTTTATTTTTTATAAACGTGCAAACATTTCTAAACATGTTTGCACTTTGTCATGATGGGCTAGTGTGTGTGTTGGATTGAGGAAACATTTATTTAATCCAGTTTAGAATAAGGCTGTAATGTAACAATGTGGAAAGGTCTAGGAGTCCGAATACTTTCTGAATGCACTGTACCTTAAAGAAAATGGGCCGTAGATCATAACCACCAATTTTGCCATGCAGCCTGACACATCTCCTTTGCATAGAGTTGATCAGGATGCTGATTGTGTTCTGTGGAATGTTTTCACACTCTTCAATGGCTGTGCGAAGCTGCTGGATATTGGCGGAAACCTGAACACGCTGTTGTACACGTCAATCCAGAGCATTTGTCATTATGGGGTATTGTGTGTAGATGGCTGAGTACATGTTTTTATTCTTTCAGAATACTTTCCGAAGGCACGGTACACAATCCATGTCTCAATAGTCTAAAGGCTTAACAATCTTTATTTGAACCTGTCTCCTCCCTTTTATCTACACTGATAGAAGTGGATTTAACAAGTGACATCAATAAGGGATCATAGCGTTCACCTGGATTCAACTGGTCAGTCTATGTCATGGAAAGAGCAGGTGTCCTTAATGTTTTGTACACTCTGTCTAAAGTAGCCTATACAATAACATTTTTGGGTCCCACCCACACACTGACCCAGACTCAGCTGGATAGGTGAAAGTGCCGAAAGTGTTACCTTGTATCGTACACATTGTGATGTGTCAATGAGACTCTGTTTCATCCAACAGCGAGGATGTGAACCAGTATAAAGGGCTTGGGGATTAGGACAAAACATTTCCACTGCAAGGATTTGGAATAGATACAGAGATCCCTTCATGTGGGAAAACAGTATAGTAATAATCTCTATTGACATAGGGCCACATTCCATTTTTTATTACATTCTGTTCTACCTTGAACCTACCAGAAATCTAGTAGTAGGAGGACACACCAGATTGCTTTCACCTATACTGTTGTTTCAGATCTGCGTAGGGTAGCGAGCCATCAAGGGCAGAGGGGAGGGAGTAGGATTTCAAAATGGGAATACTGCGCTAGCCATAGGATTGGCCACCATGTGCAAAGCTGCTCTGGGTCTTGCTGATAAGCATGTTATAATCAGTAGTTCAGAGAGGCACAGAGAGTGAGACGATATCATATTGGAAGGTCACCTGACCCTCCATAATCTCTCCACAGGGTCCAGCTGGTGGCTGGCTGTTCAGGTGCAGCTTGTTGAATGAGAGACAGAATGACTGTAATAAATCCTGAAGACTGTATTTACAATATATATTTTTTAAATCGAAGCCTCACTCACCCACCAACGAAATTGCTTCCCTCCCTCTGCCTACAGTTGTGGCCAAAAGTTTTGAGAATGACACAAATATTAATTTCCACAAAGTCTGCTGCTTCAGTGTCTTTAGGTATTTTTGTCAGATGTTACTATGGAATGCTGAAGTGTAATTACAAGCATGTCATAAGTGTCAAAGGCTGTTATTGAAATTACATTAAGTTGATGCAAAGAGTCAATATTTGCAGTGTTGACCCTTCTTTTTCAAGACCTCTGCAATCCGCCCTGGCATACTGTCAATTAACATCTGGGCCACATCCTGACTAATTCTTGCCTTACAAAATACTTTTAAACTGGAATAACTTGTCCCGATTGGTATTTTAAATCACTGATGAATGATCTTGAGACTGATTCACTGACCCGTCAATGTTTTTAATTAGCTGTTTTTGATTTGGTTATACTCTTGTGAATTCTGTGGTTTTTACTAGATTACTTGTAGTTTTTCCACGTTGTTTGTCTGTCATTTTTGTAATGACTTTTTGTAATGGCATTGTTCGCCAACAAACTGTACCTGGAGGGTTGGGAGAAGTTGCTCTCGGAGGATGTGTTGGTACCATTCTTTATTCACGGCTGTGTTCTTAGGCAAAATTGTGAGTGAGCCCACTCCCTTGGCTGAGAAGCAACCCCACACATGAATGGTCTCAGGATGTTTTACTGTTTGCATGACACAGAACTGATGGTAGCGCTCACCTTGTCTTCTCCGGTCAAGCTTTGTTCCGGATGCCCCAAACAATCGGAAAGGGGATTCATCAGAGATGACTTTACCCCAGTCCTCAGCAGTCCAATCCCTGTACCTTTTGCATAATATCAGTCTGTCCCTGATGTTTTTCCTGGAGAGAGAGAAGTGGCTTCTTTGCTGCCCTTCTAGACACCAGGCCATCCTCCAAAAGTATTCGCCTCACTGTGCATGCAGATGCACTCACACCTGCCTGCTGCCATTCCTGAGCAAGCTCTGTACTTGTGGTGCCCCGATCCCGCAGCTGAATCAACTTTAGCAGATGGTGCTTGCTGGTGCTTGCTGGACTTTCTTGGGCACCCTGAAGCCATCTTCACAACAATTGAACTGCTCTCCTTGAAGTTCTTGATTATCTGATAAATGGTTGATTTAGGTGCAATCTTACTGGCAGCAATATCCTTGTCTGTGAAGCCCTTTTTGTGCAAAGCAATGATGATGGCACTTGTTTCCTTGCAGGTAACCATGGTTGACAGAGGAAGAACAATGATTCCAAGCACCACCCTCCTTTTTAAGCTTCCAGTCTGTTATTCGAACTCAATCAGCATGACAGAGTGATCTCCAGCCTTGTCCTCGTCAACACTCACACCTGTGTTAACGAGAGAATCACTGACATGATGTTAGCTGGTCCGTTTGTGGCAGGGCTGAAAGGCAGTGGAAATGTTTTTGGGGGTTTCAGTTCATTTGCATGGCAAATAGGGACTTTGCAATTAATTGCAATTCATCTGATCACTCTTCATAACATTCCGGAGTATATGCAAATTGCCATCATACAAACTGAGGCAGCAGACTTTGTGAAAATTAATATTTGTGTCATTCTCAAAACTTTAGACCACGACTGCACACCCTTAAAAAAAAGTGCCATCTAGAACCTAACCTCTACCTGGAACCAAAAATGGTTCTACCTGGAACCAAAAAGGATTATCCTATGCCATGGGGACAGCCGAAGAACCCCTTTGGAAACCTTTTTTCTAAGAGCGTACTTAAAACATTACGAGTTTTAGTGCACCAATGTAGCACACAGCCATGCAATCTCCTTAAATAAACAAACATTGTCATTAGAATGGCCTTACTGAAGATCTCAGTGACTTTCAACGTGGCACCTTCATAGGATGCCATCTTTCCAACAAATGTCTGCCCTGCTAGAGCTGCCCCGGTCAACTGTAAGTGCTGTTATTGTGCTGTTATTGTGAAGTGGAAATGTCTAGGAGCAACAATGGCTCAGACGCGAAGTGGTTGGCCACACAAGCTCACAGAATGGGACTGGCGAGTGCTGAAGCACATAGCGTATAAAAATTGTCTGTCCTCAGTTGCAACACTCACTCCTGAGTTCCAAACTGCCTCCGGAAGCAATGTTAGCAATAACTGTTCCTCAGGAGCGTCATGAAATGGGCTTCCATGGCCAAGCAGCCGCACACAAGCCTAAGATCACCATGCGCAATACCAAGCGTCGGCTGGAATGGTGTAGAGCTTGCCACCATTGGACTCTCGAGCAGTGGAAACCCGTTCTCTGGAGGGAAGCTTCAACATCTGGCAATCCGACGGACGAATCTGGGTTTGGCAGATGCCAGGAAAACTCTACCTGCCCCAATGCATCGTGCCAACTGTAAAGTTTGGCGGTGGAGGAATAATGTCCCGGGGCTGATATTCATGGTTTGGGCTAGGCACCTTAGTTCCAGTGAAGGGAAATCTTAACGCTACAGCATACAGTGACTTTCTAGACGATTCTGTGCTCCCAACTTTGTGGCAACAGTTTCGGGAAGGCCCCTACCTGTTTCAGCATGCCAATGCCCTCTTGCATAAAGCGAAGTCAATACAGAAATGGTTTGTCGAGAGTCCCCGCAGCAATGTTCCAACATCTATTGGAAAGCCTTCCCAGAAGAGTGTAGGCTGTTATGGCAGTAAAGGGGGTACCAACTCCAAATTAATGCCCATGATTTTGGAATGAGATGTTCGACAAGCAGGTGTCCACATACTTTTGGTAGTGTATCTCTTGCAAAAGCAACAGGAGTCAGGGACCTTTAGAGGGGTACGCAAATGAAAATGACAATAAAATGAACTAAACGGAAAAATTTCAGCCAAAATGCATATGGTAAGATATACATTTCAAACTCTGCATTTTCAATTGAAGTTCCTTCCCAGGTGTGGACATTTCCTCTGTTATATTGTTAACTTTCTATCCCCCACCCACTGTCTTATGCTAAAGCTTTCGTCCCATAACTGTCCTCCAGGAATAATGCATACTTACTATACTATTATTATTATCTGAGGTCAAGTCAGGAATGTTACACAAATGAACATAGAGAAAATGTGCCAGAGCTACAGAAGAGAGCAGGTAAAATCTGTTTGATACAGCAATGCTTACTTATGAGAGAGATCTCTTCTAAAAAATAAAAAGAATGCTTGTCCTTTAAAAAAGAAAAATCTGATGCTGAGTATATATATTTATAGTATGTCTGTTGAGGTGAGTTTGTGTGTCATTTGACAATTCATGACAGGAGCAGGCAGCAGCTGTGTAAACAATGGTTGTAGCCACCACCAGGATTGAGTGTGTCACTGTAGCATCACCGATGGTCTATCTGCACTGGAGCCGAGGACACATTTCAGCTGCTCTTCTTTGCGTCTCTGCTAGTAGCATCAACATCATAATGGTATCAAAGCATTGGATACCTATAAATAAGAAACTATTTCCATTTGGCAAAGATATAGTAGCCTACATCACAGTATTCAAAGTAGTATGCACAAAAATATGCAAATTAATACGTATTTGGACTATCCGTGCTACAGAAGAAAACCATTTTAGTATCTTTAAATGGGCTGGAATGACGCATTGTTTACTGAGCTGTGATGGATTTTTGCCTGCCCTGCAGTGGTGGGGCTATACGGCCTGTGAATATTATCATATAATAGGCTAAGCTTGTAAAGATGTGTGGACATAGTAGAAGAGAAAGAGAGGCCTGCCCTGCAGCATTGACTATGTGGCCCCCCTGGACTTGAATATTAAACTCCTGGCTGATTTGCATTTTGCATGCGTGTGATGCGAGCTGCACACGGGCTGCCTGCCTGCGCTCAAAGCTCATGTTTTAATCAGCGTGTTTCTCTCCACAGCTCATCTGTATCACGATAACCATCGTCTCACTCCTAGCATATTCCGGCTGGGTCTCCCAAGTGTCCATCTCGTTCTTATACTGTCAATAGTCACTCCGTCTTGTTTCTCTGATCATCCCACTCATCTCACTGTCTCTTACCTCATTTGGTCTGACTGGTGATTTTCCTCTAAACCTTCTTTCTTTCCCGTAGGATTCACACAGGAATGTGAGTTTAGTGCTGAGTTATTGTACCTGTGTCTCTGAACACATCTGCCCTCCAGATGTGCCAGTACGGTAGTTACCTCTGACTCACACCATGGGATCAGCAGTCCTTTCAGGTGTGCTTTATTTGGTTCTAGGTTCAAAAGGCAGTAAATCCAGAACAGTAAGATAGGAGTCCTGTTGTATTTTACCAGCTCCCCCGCTCCTCATCCCTCTCATGCCATGTTTCCCTTGATTATTTATGAACGTACCTTCATTATTTATGAACTTTCTAAACTGATTGTGGAGAGTAGAGATCTAGCTGCTCACACTGCCTTTCTGTGCTGTGTGTATTACTTGGTTTGTGTGGAAGAAAACATTCCTAGATGACGTGCCGGCCTTATGGCTCCAGGCATCAACTCACCACACTTCCGTCAAAGTGGACAACCAACTGTTCCTGTCTGTCTCGCCATTTTTCCTATCAATCTCTCAGTCTTGCCCCTTTCCCCCCATGTTTTTAGACTGTTGAATGGCACATTTATTAATAATCTTGGTCGAAGTTTGGTAAACCACCTCCCTCTGGTCAATAACATGATGTCCTCTTCAGTGCACATTAAGTTAAATGAAGAATAATCGATTGACTAGGACTGGAGTGGATTCATGCAATGGGTTGGGTCAGACTATCAGTGTCAATGGACAGTGAATCATTACCGTGTCAGTTGTTTGTTTAAGACAAACAACTGAATCCGTTTGCTTCTGTTTAAGAAACGGTGTCTATCAATGGGAAGTCACACAAGGGGAATTTCACACTAGTACGTGTAAACTGGACCGTCTCAACTCCAGGACTGGACCCCATGTTAAATGTGTGAGGTATTTGAAGCATGAATCTCCCATATGGTATGAATGAGGGGGTAGTTACATGTTGTTGTTTTTTACGATGATAATATGGTGCCGATCTCTGTACACATCTTAAAAATGTTCCAACCTTACTCTTAGCTCTTGAGGCATTCTGTTGTTGATGGTGTTTTTGTCATGTTTTGTCTTAGATTGTCTTGTCATTTTGCTTTTCCCTCTGTTCATTTTCCCCCTGCTGGTCTTTTTAGGTTCGTTCCCCTTTTTCTCTCTCCCTTCCTCTCTCTCTTCTCTCTATCGTTCCGTTCCTGCTCCCAGCTGTTCCTATTCCCCTAATCAATCATTTAGTCTTCCCACACCTGTTCCTTATCTTTTCCCCTGATTAGAGTCCCTATTTCTTCCCTTGTTTTCCGTTCCTGTCCTGTCGGATCCTTGTCTATTGTTCACCGTGCTGTGTCTGTGTATCGCCCTGTCGTGTCGTGTTTCCCTCAGATGCTGCGTGGAGAGCAGGTGTCTGAGTCTGCTAGGTTCAAGTGCCTTCCCGAGGCAACCTGCAGTTCTTGATCGAGTCTCCAGTCTGTTCTCGTCATTACGAGTGGAATTATGTCTTATGTTTGTAGAATTACTTTACTGGATTAAAGACTCTGTTTTCGCCAAGTCGCTTTTGGGTCCTCATTCACCTGCATGACAGAAGGATCCGACCAAAGAATGGACCCAGCGACTACAGACGTTCGTAACACTGCCGTCGAGATCCAAGGAGCCATGCTCGGCAGACACGAGCAGGAATTGTCTGCTGCTCGCCATGCCGTGGAGAACCTGGCCGCTCAGGTTTCCGACCTCTCTGGACAGTTCCAGAGTCTTCGTCTCGTGCCACCTGTTACTTCCTGGCCAGCCGAGCCTCCGGAACCTAGGGTTAATAACCCACCTTGCTACTCCGGGCAGCCCACGGAGTGCCGCTCCTTTCTCACCCAGTGTGATATTGTGTTCTCTCTCCAACCCAACACATACTCTAGCGAGAGAGCTCGGGTTGCTTACGTCATTTCACTCCTTACTGGCCGGGCTCGAGAGTGGGGCACAGCTATCTGGGAGGCAAGGGCTGATTGTTCAAACAATTACCAGAACTTTAAAGAGGAGATGATTCGGGTTTTTGACCGTTCAGTTTTTGGTGGGGAGGCTTCTAGGGCCCTGGCTTCCCTATGCCAAGGTGATCGATCCATAACGGATTACTCTATAGAGTTTCGCACTCTTGCTGCCTCTAGTGACTGGAACGAGCCGGCGCTGCTCGCTCGTTTTCTGGAGGGACTCCACGCAGTGGTCAAAGATGAGATTCTCTCTCGGGAGGTTCCTTCCAGTGTGGACTCTTTGATTGCTCTCGCCATCCGCATAGAACGACGGGTAGATCTTCGTCACCAAGCTCGTGGAAGAGAGCTCGCGTCAACGGTGTTTCCCTGCTCCGCATCGCAACCATCTCCCTCCTCTGGCTCAGAGACTGAGCCCATGCAGCTGGGAGGTATTCGCATCTCGACTAAGGAGAGGGAACGGAGGATCACCAACCGCCTGTGCCTCTATTGCGGATTTGATGGACATTTTGTCAATTCATGTCCAGTAAAAGGCCAGAGCTCATCAGTAAGCGGAGGGCTACTGGTGAGCGCTACTACTCAGGTCTCTTCATCTAGATCCTGTACTACTATGTCGGTCCATCTACGCTGGACCGGTTCGGGTGCTACATGCAGTGCCTTGATTGACTCGGGGGCTGAGGGTTGTTTCATGGACGAAGCATGGGCTCGGAAACATGACATTCCTTTCAGACAGTTAGACAAGCCTACGCCCATGTTTGCCTTAGATGGTAGTCATCTTCCCAGTATCAGATTTGAGACACTACCTTTAACTCTCACAGTATCTGGTAACCACAGTGAGACTATTTCTTTTTTGATTTTTCGTTCACCTTTTACACCTGTTGTTTTGGGTCATCCCTGGCTAGTATGTCATAATCCTTCTATTAATTGGTCTAGTAATTCTATCCTATCCTGGAACGTTTCTTGTCATGTGAAGTGTTTAATGTCTGCCATCCCTCCCATTTCTTCTGTCCCCACTTCTCAGGAGGAACCTGGCGATTTGACAGGAGTGCCGGAGGAATATCATGATCTGCGCACGGTCTTCAGTCGGTCCCGAGCCAACTCCCTTCCTCCTCACCGGTCGTATGATTGTAGTATTGATCTCCTTCCGGGGACCACTCCTCCTCGGGGTAGACTATACTCTCTGTCGGCTCCCGAACGTAAGGCTCTCGAGGATTATTTATCTGTGTCTCTTGACGCCGGTACCATAGTGCCTTCTTCCTCTCCGGCCGGGGCGGGGTTCTTTTTGTTAAGAAAAAGGACGGTACTCTGCGCCCCTGCGTGGATTATCGAGGGCTGAATGACATAACGGTTAAGAATCGTTATCCGCTTCCCCTTATGTCATCAGCCTTCGAGATTCTGCAGGGAGCCAGGTGGTTTACTAAGTTGGACCTTCGTAACGCTTACCATCTCGTGCGCATCAGAGAGGGGGACGAGTGGAAAACGGCGTTTAACACTCCGTTAGGGCATTTTGAGTACCGGGTTCTGCCGTTTGGTCTCGCCAATGCGCCAGCTGTTTTTCAGGCATTAGTTAATGATGTTCTGAGAGACATGCTGAACATCTTTGTTTTTGTCTATCTTGACGATATCCTGATTTTTTCACCGTCACTCGAGATTCATGTTCAGCACGTTCGACGTGTTCTACAGCGCCTTTTAGAGAATTGTCTCTACGTGAAGGCTGAGAAGTGCTCTTTTCATGTCTCCTCCGTTACTTTTCTCGGTTCCGTTATTTCCGCTGAAGGCATTCAGATGGATTCCGCTAAGGTCCAAGCTGTCAGTGATTGGCCCGTTCCAAGGTCACGTGTCGAGTTGCAGCGCTTTTTAGGTTTCGCTAATTTCTATCGCCGTTTCATTCGTAATTTCGGTCAAGTTGCTGCCCCTCTCACAGCTCTTACTTCTGTCAAGACGTGTTTTAAGTGGTCCGGTTCCGCCCAGGGAGCTTTTGATCTTCTAAAAGAACGTTTTACGTCCGCTCCTATCCTCGTTACTCCTGACGTCACTAGACAATTCATTGTCGAGGTTGACGCTTCAGAGGTAGGCGTGGGAGCCATTCTATCCCAGCGCTTCCAGTCTGACGATAAGGTTCATCCTTGCGCTTATTTTTCTCATCGCCTGTCGCCATCTGAACGCAACTATGATGTGGGTAACCGCGAACTGCTCGCCATCCGCTTAGCCCTAGGCGAATGGCGACAGTGGTTGGAGGGGCGACCGTTCCTTTGTCGTTTGGACAGACCATAAGAACCTTGAGTACATCCGTTCTGCCAAACGACTTAATGCCCGTCAAGCTCGTTGGGCGTTGTTTTTCGCTCGTTTCGAGTTTATGATTTCTTACCGTCCGGGTAGCAAGAACACCAAGCCTGATGCCTTATCCCGTCTGTTTAGTTCTTCTGTGGCTTCTACTGATCCCGAGGGGATTCTTCCTTATGGGCGTGTTGTCGGGTTGACAGTCTGGGGAATTGAAAGACAGGTTAAGCAAGCACTCACGCACACTGCGTCGCCGCGCGCTTGTCCTAGTAACCTCCTTTTCGTTCCTGTTTCCACTCGTCTGGCTGTTCTTCAGTGGGCTCACTCTGCCAAGTTAGCTGGTCATCCCGGTGTTCGAGGCACTCTTGCGTCTATTCGCCAGCGCTTTTGGTGGCCGACTCAGGAGCGTGACACGCGCCGTTTCGTGGCTGCTTGTTCAGACTGCGCGCAGACTAAGTCGGGTAACTCTCCTCCTGCCGGTCGTCTCAGACCGCTCCCCATTCCTTCTCGACCATGGTCTCACATCGCCCTAGACTTCATTACCGGTCTGCCTTTGTCTGCGGGGAAGACTGTGATTCTTACGGTTGTCGATAGGTTCTCTAAGGCGGCACATTTCATTCCCCTCGCTAAACTTCCTTCCGCTAAGGAGACGGCACAAATCATCATCGAGAATGTGTTCAGAATTCATGGCCTCCCGTTAGACGCCGTTTCAGACAGAGGCCCGCAATTCACGTCACAGTTTTGGAGGGAGTTCTGTCGTTTGATTGGTGCGTCCGTCAGTCTCTCTTCCGGGTTTCATCCCCAGTCTAACGGTCAAGCAGAGAGGGCCAATCAGACGATTGGTCGCATACTACGCAGCCTTTCTTTCAGAAACCCTGCGTCTTGGGCAGAACAGCTCCCTGGGCAGAATACGCTCACAACTCGCTTCCTTCGTCTGCTACCGGGTTATCTCCGTTTCAGAGTAGTCTGGGTTACCAGCCTCCTCTGTTCTCTTCCCAGCTTGCCGAGTCCAGCGTTCCCTCCGCTCAAGCGTTTGTCCAACGTTGTGAGCGCACCTGGAGGAGGTGAGGTCTGCACTTTGCCGTTACAGGGCACAGACTGTGAGAGCCGCCAATAAACGCAGGATTAAGAGTCCAAGGTATTGTTGCGGCCAGAGAGTGTGGCTTTCCACTCGCAACCTTCCTCTTACGACAGCTTCTCGTAAGTTGACTCCGCGGTTCATTGGTCCGTTCCGTGTCTCCCAGGTCGTCAATCCTGTCGCTGTGCGACTGCTTCTTCCGCGACATCTTCGTCGCGTCCATCCTGTCTTCCATGTCTCCTGTGTCAAGCCCTTTCTTCGCACCCCCGTTCGTCTTCCCTCCCCCCCTCCCGTCCTTGTCGAGAGCGCACCTATTTACAAGGTACGTAGGATCATGGACATGCGTTCTCGGGGACGGGGTCACCAATACTTAGTGGATTGGGAGGGTTACGGTCCTGAGGAGAGGAGTTGGGTTCCGTCTCGGGACGTGCTGGACCGTTCACTCATTGATGATTTCCTCCGTTGCCGCCAGGATTCCTCCTCGAGTGCGCCAGGAGGCGCTCGGTGAGTGGGGGGATACTGTCATGTTTTGTCTTAGATTGTCTTGTCATTTTGCTTTTCCCTCTGTTCATTTTCCCCCTGCTGGTCTTTTTAGGTTCGTTCCCCTTTTTCTCTCTCCCTTCCTCTCTCTCTTCTCTCTATCGTTCCGTTCCTGCTCCCAGCTGTTCCTATTCCCCTAATCAATCATTTAGTCTTCCCACACCTGTTCCTTATCTTTTCCCCTGATTAGAGTCCCTATTTCTTCCCTTGTTTTCCGTTCCTGTCCTGTCGGATCCTTGTCTATTGTTCACCGTGCTGTGTCTGTGTATCGCCCTGTCGTGTCGTGTTTCCCTCAGATGCTGCGTGGAGAGCAGGTGTCTGAGTCTGCTAGGTTCAAGTGCCTTCCCGAGGCAACCTGCAGTTCTTGATCGAGTCTCCAGTCTGTTCTCGTCATTACGAGTGGAATTATGTCTTATGTTTGTAGAATTACTTTACTGGATTAAAGACTCTGTTTTCGCCAAGTCGCTTTTGGGTCCTCATTCACCTGCATGACAGTTTTGCTTAGGAAAGAAGGATGTGGTTATTTAGTAAACTGCAAGGAGCTGCCTGTTCTTTATGATTAAGATTCTGGAGTGAGAGATGCTCTGGCACTGAAGAGAATCACTATTGTTTGTTCTCTATGCAGCATAAGGGAACAAGGCCTGATTTGGAACAAGCTTGCATGGAATTCTGAATAATACCATAAATAAAAATGATAGGCTACCCCAGACTTCTTTAGACTGAGATGAGAAACCTCCTGCTTTGGCCATTGCTGGCAGGCTTTAAAGTCCATGCAGTAGATAATGAACCTTATCTGATGTTTATTTAGTTGGTGCTGTATATGAACTAATATACAGTGGGGCAAAAAAGTATTCAGTCAGCCACCAATTGTGCAAGTTCTCCCACTTAAAAAGATGAGAGAGGCCTGTAATTTTCATCATAGGTACACTTCAACTATAATACGTTTATCTCAATACATTGTTATATACACTTTGTTGGCAATGACAAGAGGTCAAACATTTTCTGTAAGTCTTCACAAGGTTTTCACACACTGTTGCTGGTATTTTGGCCCATTCCTCCATGCAGATCTCCTCTAGAGCAGTGATGTTTTGGGGCTGTTGCTGGGCAACACGGACTTTCAACTCCCTCCAAAGATTTTCTATGGGGTTGGGATCTGGAGACTGGCTAGGCCAGTCACTTTTGTTATCGACCAAATATTTATTTTCCACCATAATTTGCAAATAAATTCATTAAAAATCCTACAATGTGATTTTCTGGATTTTTTTTCTCATTTTGTCTGTCATAGTTGAAGTGTACCTATGATGAAAATTACAGGCCTCTCATCTTTTTAAGTGGCAGAACTTGCACAATTGGCTGACTAAATACTTTTTTGCCCCACTGTATATCATTCCTTCTCGCATCGATTTACTCGCTATCCTCCTCTCACCTTTTCCCTTCGCTTGTGGACTTCAGTACCCAACACATCAGCTGTTTGTGACCTGGTGAAACAACTTTTCCAAGCCAAACCTTCATATCATGGCCACTAACCGCTACACAGCCTACATCGTTGTCCCGTCATAGTCAACATAGCTACTAGAACTAACGCGTTACTAAACCCGCTACAATCATGAAGTACTGTGTACAGTCAGCAGCAAGCAGTTAAGCAGTTACACCGGCTGGCCCCAGTGGCAATAAATTCATAAAACCAAAAGCTTACCTTGACTTGGAAGAGTTCCAGTGTTGGATAGCCATAGCCAGCTAACTAACATGTCACCCATCTCTGTTTGAGCCAGCTATTTGTGTAGGCTAAACTAGCTAGCTAAGTAAGTGAAAGTTAAAACAAATATATATACTATGAAATATAGCTAGCTCTCTCTCTCTTGCTTCTCCTTAATTTGTTCAAAACTTTTCAACTATTGTCTTTCTCTCTCTTTGAGTCAATTACTCACCACATGTTATGCACTACAGTGCTAGCTAGCTGTATCTTATAATTTCAATAATAGATTAATTATCCGATCCTTTGATTCGGTGGACAACATGTCAATTCATTCTGCAAGAGCTCTGATAGGTTGGAGGATGTTCTCTGGAAGTTGTCATAATTACTGTGTAAGTCTATGGAAGGGGGTGAGAACCATGAGTCTCCTAGGTATTGTAATGAAGTCAATGTACCCAGAGGAGGAAGGAAACTAGCTGTCCTCTGGCTAAAACATGGTGCTACCCTACAGAGTGCGGCTGAGGCTACTGTAGATCTTCATTGCAAAACAGTGTGTTTTAATCAATTATTTGGTGACGTGAATATATTTAGTAGAGTCTTATCTAAAAAGGATACCTTTTAATGTTTTAATATTTTTATTTTTCACTGAGGAGGATGGTCTCCACTCATATATACAGAACAAAAATATGAATGCAACATGCACATTTTTTTACAGTTACAGTTCATACAAGGAAATCAATCAATTGAAATAAATGCATTAGACCCAAATCTATGGATTTCACATGATTGGGCAGGGGCACAGCCATGGGTGGACTTGGGAAGGTAGGTAGGCCCGCCCACTTGGGAGCCAGTTTTTCCACACAAAAGGGCTTTATTACAGACAGAAATACTCCTCAGTTTCATCAGCTGTCTGGGTGGCTGGTCTCAGATTAACCCGCAGGGGAAGAAGCCGGATGTGGAAGTCTTGGGCTGGCGTGGTTACACGTGGTCTGCGGTTGTGAGGCCGGTTGGATGTACTGCCAAATTCTCTAAAACTGTGTTGGAAGCAGATTATGGTAGAAAATGAACATGAAATTCTATGGCAAAAGTTCTAGTGGACATTCCTGCAGTCAACATGCCAATTGCATGCTCCCTCAAAACTTGAGACATCTGTGGCATTGTGTTGTGTGTCAAAATTGCACATTTTAGAGTGGCATCTTATTTTCTATTTCACCTTTAACCAGGTAGGCTAGTTGAGAAAAAAAATTATCGTTTACAACTGCGACCTGGCCAAGATAAAGCAAAGCAATGTGACACAAACAACACAGAGTTACACATGGAATAAACAAATGTACAGTCAATAACACAATAGAAAAGTCTATATACAGTGTGTGCAAATGTAGTAAGATTAGGGAGGTAAGGCAATAAATAGGCCATAGTGGCAAAATAATTACAATTTTACAATAAACACTGGAGTGGTAGATGTGCAGAAGATGAATGTGCAAGTAGAGATACTGGGGTGCAAAGGAGCAAAAAATAAATAACAATATGGCAATGAGGTAGTTGGGTGGGCTATTTACAGATGGGCTATGTACAGGTGCAATGATCGGTAAGTTGCTCTGACAGCTGAAGCTTAAAGTTAGTGAGGGAGATATAAGACTCCAGCTTCAGTGATTTTTGCAATTCGTTGCAGTCATTGGCAACAGAGAACTGGAAGGAAAGGCGGCCAAAGTAGGAGTTGGCTTTGGGGATGACCAGTGAAATATACCTGCTGGAGAGCGTGCTATGGGTGGGTGCTGCTATGGTGACTAGTGAGCTGAGATAAGGCGGAGTGAGCTTTACCTAGCAAAGACTTATAGATGATCTGAAGCCAGTGGGTTTGACGACGAATATGAAGCGAGGGCCAGTCAACAAGAGCATACAGGTCTCAGTGGTGGGTAGTATATGGGGCTTTGGTGACAAAACGAATGGCACTGTTATAGACTACATCCAAATTGCTGAGTAGAGTGTTGGAGCCTATTTTGTAAATTACATCGCCCAAGTCAAGGATCTGCAGGATAGTCAGTTTTACAAGGGTATGTTTGGCAGCATGAGTGAAGGATGCTTTGTTTCGAAATAGGAAGCTGATTCTAGATTTAATTTTGGACTGGAGATGCTTAATGTGAGTCTGGAAGGAGAGTTTACAGTCTAACCAGACACCTAGGTATTTGTAGTTGTCCACATATTCTAAGTCAAAACCGTCCAGAGTAGTGATGCTAGACGGGCGGGCAGGTGCTGGCAGCGATCGGTTGAAGAGCATGCATTTAGTTTTACTTGCATTTAAGAGCAGTTGGAGGCCACGGAAGGAGTGTTGTATGGCATTGAAGCTCATCTGGAGGTTTGTTAACACAGTGTCCAAAGAAGAGCCAGATGTATACAGAATTATTTCCCCCCAGCACAAGGTGCACCTGTGTAATGATCATGCTTTTTATAAAACTTCTTGATATGCCACACTTGTCAGGTTAATGGATTATCTTGGCAAGGAAGAAATGCTCACTAACTGGGATGTAACCAAATTTGTGGACAGAATTTGAGAGAATTTAGCTTTTTGTGAGTTTTTGCGATCTGGGATCTACATGTTGCGTTTAAAGTTTGTTCAGTATACATGGGTTCTAACTTGAAAATTATTTGTTATTTTACAAATTGTACAATTTATGCTCCCCACATATAAAAACCATGTAGACTGCCGGAAAACCCAGAACGCAAGATTGTAATTTCTCAAACGGTGGAGGAACATGTTGCCTGAACTTCATTTTTTTGTATGTAAAATGGCTCTGAGGATTTTTAACAATATTCACAACCTATTGATACAATTACAATCTTTATAGAATAAAAATATAATTTCAATAATTAAATGTGTAAAAACAGATTTGAGTGAACACCAGAAAGCCAGCTGCAGATGAAACAGAAAGTGAATTCTCTCCTCCCTCTATCCAAAGGTTTAGCTTGCAGCTATCACTGTTTAACTGGCTAGGTTTAGGATATTTACTAGCCCATACCAGTGATAAACTTCGCTATGTTATCGACATATGGTGGTACACAAACAAAATCTAGCCAAAAAGTCATATAGAAATGGAGTAAGAGGATAGGAAGCTAATGTTATCTGCTGTCTCTTTAACAAGAAACAACTGTGACTACATTGATCCTAAGATCCAAAAATAAACTTTCCCATGGACCAAAATCCACCCCTCAAAAGAAAACATGGCTCCGGGGCTTATCTGAAGTGACACCCGATCCGCGGTCCGAGCCATGGCCAAAGCATAGCATTTCAGTTTAGCCCGCACTCAGCAGGCCGTATAGAAAACTCTCCTATAGCCACAGAGTGACAAATTACCGCAACACGCATCCCCCCAAAAGACCTTGAAAACTATTTCCCATAGTACAAGCCTATCTAGGACAGCATCAGCAATTAGATGATAGATGTGTTTACATGTGCGTAGTTTTATCAGTGTTATTTAGATAAAAGACGTCAGCTAAATGTGGTAGCTCTACAGCTAGCTAACATTAGCATAGAGGTAGCATGCTAGCTTGCTCTTTCAATTACCTGGTTCACTTCCATGCCAGTGATCATACTTGCGGTCTCTGCTGGTGTTGCTAGCTGTCTGAGATGCTTAAGAAGCAACATTAATGGTAGGTGCAGCATCCACTTTGAGAAGCACATTTTTGCTGAAGCCCTCCATCCATTGTTGATTGCCATGGAAGTACTCGGATGAAATGTGCCCGCATAAATACTGGAGGCTGAGACAGGAGGGGTCAGGAGACACTGTGGCCCAATCCGATGATACCCCCGGACAGGGCCAAACAGGAAGGATATAACCCCACCCACTTTGCCAAGCACAGCCCCCACACTAGAGGGATATCTTCAACCACCAACTTACCATCCTGAGATGAGGCAGAGTATATCCCACAAAGATCTCTGCCACGGCACAACCCAAGGGGGGAGGGGGGGGGGATCACGTCAGTGACTCAACACACTGAAGTGATGCACCCCTCCTAGGGACGGCATGAAAGAGCACCAGTAAGCCAGTGACTCAGCCCCTGTAATGGGGTTAGAGGCAGAGAATCCCAGTGGAGAGAGGGGAACCAGCCAGGCAGAAACAGCAAGGGTGGTTCGTTGCTCCAGAGCCTTTCCGTTCACCTTCACACTCCTGGGCCGGACTACACTCAATCATATGACCCACTGAAGAGATGAGTCTTCAGCAAAGACTTAAAGGTTGAGACCGAGTCTGCGTCTCTCACATGGGTAGGCAGACCATTCCATTAAAATGGAGCTCTATAGGAGAAAGCCCTGCCTCCAGCTGTTTGCTTAGAAATTCTAGGGACAATTAGGAGGCCTGTGTCTTGGGACCGTAGCGTACGTGTAGGTATGTACGGCAGGACCAAATCAGAAAGATAGGTAGGAGCAAGACCATATAATGCTTTGTAGGTTAGCAGTACATCCTTGAAATCAGCCCTTTCCTTAACAGGAAGCCAGTGTAGGGAGGCTAGCACTGGAGTAATATGATTAAATTGTTTGGTTCTAGTCAAGATTCTAGCAGCCATATTTAGCACTAACTGAAGTTTATTTAGTGCTTTATCCGGGTAGCCGGAAAGTAAAACATTGCTGTAGTTTAACCTAACAATAGCATGGATACATTTTTCTGCCTAATTTTTAGACAGACAATTTCTGATTTGTGCAATGTTACATAGATGGAAAAAAGCTGTCCTTGAAACAGTCTTGATATGTTCATCAAAAGCGAGATTAGGGTAAAGAGTAACGCAGAGGTCCTTCACAGTTTTATTTGAGATGACTGTACAACCATCAAGATTAATTGTCAGATTCAACAGAAGATCTCTTTGTTTCTTGGGACCTAAAACAAGCCTCTCTTTTGTCTCAGTTTAAAAGTAGAACGTTTGCAGCCATCCACTTCCTTATGTCTGAAACACAGGCTTCTAGCGAGGGCAATTTTGGGGCTTCACCATGTTTCAAATGTACAGCTGTGTGTCATCCGCATAGCAGTGAAAGTTAACATTATGTTTTCTAATGACATCCCCAAGAGGTAAAATATATAGTGAAAACAATAGTGGTCCTAAAACGGAACTTTGAGGAACACCGAAATTTACATTTGAATTGTCAGAGGACAAACCTTTCACAGAGACAAACTGATATCGTTCTGACAGATAAGATATAAACCAGGCCAGAACTTGTCAGTGTAGACCAATTTGGGTTTCCAATCTCTCCAAAATAATTTGGTGATCGATGGTATCAAAAGCAGCACTAAGGTCTAGGAGCACGAGGACAGATGCCAAGCCTCGGTCTGATGCCAGGTCATTTACCACCTTCACAAGTGCAGTCTCAGTGCTATGATTGGGTCTAAAACCAGACTGGAGCATTTCGTATACATTGTTTGTCTTCGGGAAGGTAGTGAGTTGCTGCGCAAAAGCTTTTTCTACAATTTTTGAGAGGAATGGAAGATTCGATATAGGCCGATATTTTTTTATATTTTCTGGGTCAAGGTTTGGCTTTTTCAAGAGAGGCTTTATTACTGCCACTTTTTTGTGAGTTTGGTACACATCCGGTCGATAGAGAGATGTTTATTATGTTCAACAAAGGAGGGCCAAGCACAGGAACTAGCTCTTTCAGTAGTTTAGTTGGAATAGGGTCCAGTATGCAGCTTGAAAGTTTAGAGGCCATTATTATTTTCATCATTGTGTCAAGAGATCTAGTACTAAAACACTTGAGTGTCTCTCTTGATCCTAAGTCCTGGCAGAGTTGTGCAGACACAGGACAACTGAGCTTTGGAGGAATACGCAGATTTAAAGAAGAGTCCGTAATTTGCTTTCAAATGATCATGATCTTTTCCTCAAAAAAGTTCATGAATTTAGTTCATGAATTTATTACTGCTGAAGTGAAAGCCATCCTCACTTGGGGAATGCTGGTGTAAGTTGTCTTCACTGAATGTGTGCAACTGGGCATAAACAGAGCAGGTTGTGTCTTACTTTCAGCGAAAAGTTATTGCTGTTACTTTTGGTATTATTTTATTTTGTGTTGGTTACCTTTGGAAATTGAGACATGAAACACAGTTTAGGTTTCTCTCCATCTGTTCTTCTCCATATGTTATTAATTCTGTTTCACTCTCACTCCTCTTCGAAGACATGATTGTCAGAGCTAAGAGATGCAGGCATGCAGGCAGGCAGGCCATGCCCTCGTACAATTGCTTTAATACTATTTATTATGTTGGCACAGTCTACACTATCATGTTAAATACTTATGTTATTTAATTTTTGAATCACTCTATTAAGCACACTTTTGAATTATCCTGTTAACATGAAGCCATCCTATGCCACCAAGCATACATTTTATATAATGCACATACGATGGACATAGACAGGCTAGGCCTGATAGTCTATCATTGAAACAACACACACGGTTCTTATTCTATATTAACTGTAGGCCAATTCGTTTTTAGTCACATCACCAAAAATGTAAACTCTGCCTCTCTGTTACAGGATTTAGCATTAGAGACCTGAAAAGAATCACAGAGGCTCCCCCCACTGGCGGTGGCTGGGATCACTTTATTGTTTTTGACTAGTGGAAGACACATTCTTACTGGTTTAACAAAAATAGATGGCTAACCAAACTACTGGAGAACACATGCTTGAAGTTGCTAGGTAAGATTCATGTATTTAAACCATCCTGTGCTCTAGGCCCACATTATTTGTTCCATTTCTATTAGGTAATCACAGTGCTCTCTCTCAACAGGTGAGGTTTTGATTGGCTGAGGTTTGAGAAGCACGGCCTCACAAATCAGACCACATGGAGGTCAAAGGGCGCCTCATCACATCCATGAGTGTGGGGGCTCCAGGTGAGTTTTACACCTCCACAGAGAGATTTGGGGTTACTTACTAATTTATTGTGGACAGACGCATGTAACATAAGATGGTATCGTAGCATCTGTCAACAGCCTGTGGGATGTAACGACTAACAACTAACTTTGTTCCGGTGCACAGATTTTTCCGTCACTGATCCTTCAGACAAATCCCAATTTCGCAGGTGTTCACATCTTTCGGGGAGGGAACATTTGGCCCATAGACTTGCCTGGAACTTGCAGAGACAGGGGGGTGGAACTACCGCCCTGCTTCCGCTCCTCGTTCTAGTATCTTTTCTAACACATCTGCCCCCATAATTTAATTGATAATCTGATGCAATTACACAATATTTTAAGTGCTCAGTGATACTGTAATTACCTAGTAACACCATTGTTGCAACAAAGTAATTGTATAAATGGTTGTTGTCTCAGCTGCATGTGTTGATGTGTGTGTTGGTGTGCAGATCAGGACAGCAAGCTGCAAGCTGAACGCATCTCAGCACTGCAGGAGAGAAAGCAACTCCTGGAGGACCTCCTCAGCAGCCGAGTGGGAGAGCTGAGACAAGTGTGTCTGCTGGAGGCGGTCAGTTCCTCTTTCCTACCTTTTAACCATTGTAGGTCTCAGGTCAGTTCCTCTTTCCTACCTTTGATCCATTGTAGGTCTCAGGTCAGTTCCTCTTTCCAAACCTTTGAACCATTGTAGGTCTCAGGTCAGTTCCTCTTTCCTACCTTTGAACCATTGTAGGTCTCAGGTCAGTTCCTCTTTCCTACCTTTTAACCATTGTAGGTCTCAGGTCAGGTTAGAGGGAATGGCTCCATTCACCCAAGCCATGATATAGAGACGTGTGCTTTATCAGATTATTGAAAAGCATGAACCGACTTTGGGTTTGTTTTCTGTATCTGACTCAGTACGGAGCAGGTCTAAACCCCTGTAAACCTCAACCACCTGAAATTGTAACTCAGGCTCACTGAGTTTGGCTACAGATGAAAGAACAACATTTGGCAACTTTTGTTACATAGCGAAGTTTAAAGCTTTCCCCTTCCAGAGCTGCATGAGTCAAGAATATGTAGCGACAGCGTATCAATGTTAGCCTGATTTTCTCCAGAGGCAGAGCCAGACATACCAGGCAGCAACTCCAGCTTTTCACTCACAGCTGTTTCACACATCCCCCTGCTTTTGGTTTGAAATTGAACACAGATGTGTCTCAGCTTCTCTCTAGAATAAGATTATTAATGCATGGGGAACACTCTCTATATACTCTCTATATGCAGTACTTTTGATTTGGTGGTCGGATGTACCACCATTCAAATGATACTATTCTTGAACAACATGGTTTAATCTTCATTGGACTATTATCACGTTAGTTCTAGCACATGTATTCGAGCGCAACAATGAACTATTTTAAGATACAAAGACTGGAGACTAACAGGATATGTATCGGTGTTTATTACATTTGTTTCTATTGCTCAATTATATAACTATATTATATAACAGACAGTATGACATTTGACTTGGCATTGGCTGTATGAAAACAGTGTTCACTTTTTAATCTAACTAGGCTAATTCTGTGGCATGTATTTTGTCTGCAGGAGCTGACCGGGAAGGTCCCACATGTTTTCTCTCTGGAGACAGGAGAGAGAGCTCCCGTTGTACAGCGCAGAGCTGGCCTGCCACATAACAACACCAGGGGAGAGGTCAGAGGACTTTCTCAAATACTATGACACTGGTCACAGAGGTCCTGAATGTCTGTTAATACTGGTTATCAACACATCACTGACTAAGCTATTGCTTTGTGCAGGATGAGACAGGTCAGCGAAGGCAGATGAAAACAATCTTCAGTGGTGCTCTGTACAGGCACTCAGAGTCAGACAGGAATGTCCCCAACAGCAGGAGGACCGTTCACCGGGGATGCCACACAGGTAAGGCAGGAGTTCAAAGACGTGTTCACAGCTATACATACATATCTTGATAAATGTTTCCATGATATCTATCTAGGCCAAACAACTGGGTACTGGGTATCCCTTTCCTGCAGTCACATTACCTAGTGGCTTCATTGGTGGAATGTTATTCATATTTTTCATCATTTGATAATTAATCAAATAAATACAAATTTACTGCTGGAAATCCGGTGATTCCATGTCAATTCTTTGTTATATTTCAATCTTCTGTGATGTATATAAACTGTAATATTGGGATGCAAACTCAAAATGTAATACATTTCAACTCTATATCCGACATTGTACAGGTGTCTTCTTGTTTTAAAGCCTTTAACCATGTGTGTCATGTGTATTTGTTTAAGACTACCAAGAAACTCTCTGTGTACACCCTGATTTAGCCCACTGCAGTGAAAGGTTAACCTCACAGAAGTTCACTTTGATATGAGCCAGTTTCCTCTCCTGTCCCCTCCAATGATGTGATGGTACAGTATGTGTATTTGGTCTCTACTCCCTGTGATATAAAGAGGTTGTGTTTGTTTTTCTTGCAGAGGACACAGTGATGTCAGAGAGCACTAGCTCCATGTCAGATTCAACATCCCATGACAACGGTGAGCTAGCCAGAGCAATCATAACAACCAAATCTGTTAATGCTAGTGGGTAAAAATGATTGAGCAGTTATCTTTGTCTGTTTCACCCAAACACTGAAGTCTTGCAAAATATTATCCAAACGTCTAGACAGAGTTTGTTTTCATTGCGTTATTCGGTGAGGCTACATGAAAAGAGAGATTGGATGATTGGTACTGTGCATACTCAGTTTATAATCAGTTACTAGATGACAGATCACATTTCAGTACCTATCGTAAAAATGAGAAGAGCGAAGACTTACATTTGTCTTCCTTAAATTCAGAATTACACGGCTGCTGTCTGATTATGTTCATGAAAGAGAATGTTCTGTTTACTGTATTTGCGTGTCGATTGTGAGTTAGGGTGACTCAAGTTGACCAAACCTCATCTTCTCCCTCCCTTAGAGGAGTCCTCTCCCAGTGTGGCAGCAGACCACCTCTCCATGTCCCAGCCCCGTCTGTCCCTGGGCAGCCCAGACCACCAGGTCTGTAGGAAACTGTCCCCAGTGGAGATATACTATGAAATGAGGACGCGCCGTAACTCTGTGACCAGCTCCATCAGGTATTGTCAGTGTGTGTGTGTGTATGTGTGTGTGTGTGTACACGTGTAATGCTCTTCTTCTTCATGGGTCTAAAGCTATGAACTCATGTTTTTTTCCTAGCCCTAGTCATTCTCTACCAAGGAGTACATCTAATGTTGAAGGCAGAAGTGTTCCTGCTACCCCCCTCATCGCCCGGACTGCCCCAATCAGTGTTCATGTCAGGTAATATTCCTCTTCTGGTCCAGTGCTTCTGCTTAATGCAGCACATCCACTGCTACCCACCCACTATGATGACAGAGAGGCTGACAGAATAACAGATGAGTGCAGCAGGTAATTAGACTACAGAACATGCCAGCCATGGTAAACATTGCATCAACATTTGCATCAACATTTTATCATCAAAGCTCTTAAGATGATTTATTTTGTGAGAAGTCAGATGCTTAGTGCCATAGATACTTATATCAT
This sequence comes from Oncorhynchus gorbuscha, assembly GCF_021184085.1. Taxonomy (NCBI): domain Eukaryota; kingdom Metazoa; phylum Chordata; class Actinopteri; order Salmoniformes; family Salmonidae; genus Oncorhynchus; species Oncorhynchus gorbuscha. The sequence goes on from NC_060175.1 coordinate 48,892,373, forward strand.
GCTCCCGTTGATATCACACATTCAATCAATGGAGTATGAAAGGCAAAGATACTGTGTTTACATTAGGACTAACCTATTACAATAAGCTCCTTGCTCTCTTTCTCTCCTTTAGATCGGATGGCACTGGTGGGATTGCACTAAAGCAGTGGTCTGGCAGCCTGGATGTACCTCATATGGTGCCCTTAACCCAGGAAGGCTCCTCCTCGGAGCGCAGAGGCTGCCCGTACAGCTCCCGTGCCCGGCGGAGCAACAGTTCTGAGGCCTTGCTTGACCGCTCCAGTCTCCCCGAGGACCCAGGCCCCAGGAACGGGATGCCCGCCAAAGGAGGGCCTTACAAAAGCTCTGAGACCCTCACTGATGGCAAGCTGAGGCACATCCACCTGGGCAGTCCTGAGAGACACTTGGACGGCTCTGTGGAGCAGGGCAACAGGCTGTCCATGGGTGGGAGAGGAGAAGCAGGGGGAGGGGGTTACAACGAGCTCCTAATGGATTACATCTGGGGGAAGCAACAGAGGATTCAAGTGCAACACCAGCTGTACCAATCAACAGGTAGAATCTGGCAGGACATTTCCTCTCCTCGATCGTCCACTGCTGCAGTGCCTCCTCAAGCCAACGGCTTCTCCCTATCCCAGGTGCATCTACCCAGTGCTGCCCCACCCTACAGCCCCATGGTGATCCGTGGCTCCCAGGCTGAGCCTCACAGAGTCAAAGTCACGCGGACCAAGTCCTGTGGACCCTTCATCCCCCTGCAGCATGACACCATCCTGCTCTCTGCCTATGAGTCTCCCCACCCTGCCCCAAGCTCCACTACCTCCTCCATTCCCAACCTGCACCCCTACCAGACTGATCTGTCCGGTCCCTCATTCAATCACAGGCCTCCCCAGTTCTCTCGCCCAACCCCGGAGGACTCGACAAGGAGTCTACATAAAGCTCTGGCGCTGGAGGGTCTCAGAGACTGGTACCTGAGGAACGCCCTTGGCTACCCTACTACCACGTCAAAGGGGCATGATTCAGGGGTTTCCCGCCTCTCACACCCCCACCCTTTGGTGCACCAGGCTCAGTCTATACAAGGTGATCCACTCCATAGGTCCCAGATGTCTCAGTCAGCCAGCTTCCATGGCCACCCACTGCATGGAAGGTGAGTATTTCTGTACTTTGTAATGATTGTTGGTAACATTCACACAGGTACAGATTCTTGTACTTTTGAGTGCTGTGATGATTTGTGCTCTCTCTATGGCAGGTCAATGGAGTTCTCACTGTATCAAGAGCCCGTTCATCCTCAGATGCAAGACATGACTCCGAAGGAGCCCAGCGCTGACCCTGGCACGTTGGTCTAATGTAGCTGAATCATTTTTTAAACACATACTTGCACAAACACACACACACACACACACACACACACACACACACACACACACACACACACACACACACACACACACACACACACACACACACACACACACACACACACACACACACACACACACACACACACACACACACACACACACACACACACACACACACAGAGATCCAGACAATGTAAAATGAGCTGATATAAGGTGACCTCACAAGCTAAAAAAAACACATTACAACCCCAGCAGAAAAAGACTGTAAAGCCGTTCTGAATGCCCTGTTATTCTGTAGCTACCGTATACTGTATTGTATTCTATCGTTGGTCAGACCCAAGCCACATGTAACAAACATCCTCCTTGTTTAACCTAACAAATCTCCCAAGATATAATTTTTTTACAGAATATAGTATATGTATTCTAAATAACTATTTTGTATCTTATGAGGTATAAAGAATAGATATAGAACAGGTCATTTATTGCTCATTAGTCTTGTGATTTACAAACATATGTAATGAACTCATATGATCTAAAAAGTATTTAGACACCAGTGAATGTGTAAATGTACATGTTTGTAAAGATGAATATATTACATCTGTCTTATCTTTTCATCTGTCCATCAAACATGCATTGGCTTGCTATTTCTCATTTTTGTTAAATGAATGGGGACTTACATTGCAATATCGTAGACTGAGGAACAGGAGCTGTGGCTTTGTGTTTAAAACAGAACCCTACCTTTTGTAAAAACGTTAGTGCTTTCTAATAATCTGCAATGCTAACACTAATCCTTTCAAAGCTTGGTCTTCAATCAACAAATGAAAGTAATGCCTGTTGTTGCCAAATTGAGTTGTTTCATGCAATCTAATTTTTCTGCATTTTTTGAGTCCAGCTGCTGAAAGTCATAATAGTAAAGTTCAGAGGGCTTTTACTGGTCTAGGACAGTCGTTTGATGAACTTTCTAGTCATTTTTATTCATTCAGTTGCGTAGCATGTTTTCCTTCAGAGCACTTTATGAATGTCAAAAGCCTTAACCCCTCAAAAGCAAGTAGAACAGTGGGATGGGACATTTTCCCCAAGAGAGAACACTTGAAAACCAGAAAATGGTTGACAGGGTATCAAGTTTGAGCAAATAAGAAAATGTGTGGCCCAATTGGACATTCAAGATCAACAATAAACCACATATTTGGATCTGTATATATCATGATAATAAGAAAGATTTGACAATAAATTCCTTTTAAAAGGATCTAACAAGAACAGGGCTAGGGATGGCACTGCTGAATGATGGCATGAGCAGGCCTTATGTCAGAACTGTGCTAGTAGGAGATTCCATTTCCAATGTATCATGTTGTCATACGCTACTACTAGTATTGGCACAATGTTATCATACTGATAAAAATATTTTAAGTCATTAATGCCACCACAATTCAAGAACGACCCTTTTATAAGCTTCCCATGATGTGCTACGTGACCAAAACTATATGGACACCTGCTAATCGAACGTATCATTCCAAAATCATGGGCATTAATATGGAGTTGGTCCCCCCTTTGTTGCTATAACAGCCTCCACTCTTCTGGGAAGCCCTTCCAATAGATGTTGGAACATTGCTACTGGGACTTTCTCCCATTCAGCCACAAGTGCATTAGTGAGGTCGGGCACTGATGTTGGGCGATTAAACCTGGCTCGCAGTCAGCGTTCCAATTCATCCAAAGGTGATCGATGGGGTTGAGGTCAGGCCTCTGTGCAGGCTAGTGAAGTTCTTCCACACCAATCCTGACAAACCCTTTCTGTATGGACCTCGCCTTGTACACGAGGGAATTGTCATGCGGAAACAGAAAAGGGCCGTCCCCAAATGTTGTCACAGAATTGGATGCACAGAATTGTCTAGAATGTCATTGTATGCTGTAGCGTTAAGACTTCCCTTCACTGGTACTAAGGGGCCTAGCCCGAAACCGTGAAAAACAGCCCCAGACCATTATTCCTCCTCCACCAACTTCACAGTTGGCACTATGCATTGGGGCAGGTAGCATTCTCCTGGCATCCTCTAAAACCCAGATTTGTCCGTTGGACTGCCAGATGGTGAAGCGTGATTCATCACTCCAGAGAACGCGTTTCCACTGCTCCAGAGTCCAATGATGGCGAGCTTTACACCACCCTAGCCGAAGCTTGGCATTGCGCGTGGTGATCTTAGGCTTGTCTGTGGCTGCTCGGCCATGGAAACCCATTTAATGAAGCTCCAGACTAACACTTATTGTGCTGACTTTGTTTCCAGGGGCAGTTTGGAACTCTGTAGTGAGTGTTGCAACCAAGAACAGACGATTTTTATGCACTACGCGCTTTAGCACTCAGCGGTCCCGTTCTGTGAGCTTGTGTGGCCTACCACTTAGCTGCTGAGCCGTTGTTGCTCCTAGACGTTTCCACTTCACAATAACAGCACTTACAGTTGACCAGGGCAGCTCTAGCAGGGCAGAAATTTGATTAACTGACTTGTTGGAAAGGTGGCATCCTATGGCGGTGCCTCATTAAAAGTCACTGAGCTCTTCAGAAAAGGCCATTCTACTGCCAATGTTTGTCAATGGAGATTGCATTACTGTGTGCTCGATTTTATACACCTGTCGGTAATGGTTGTGGCTGAAATAGCAGAATCCGCTAATTTGAAGGGGTGTCCACATACTTTTGTATTTATAGCGTATGTGCTTGTCTGTTCTTGTGTATCATAGGTTCATGATTATACCATTATAAAAGTGCATAATTAACTAAATTAATGGTAGGAAAGGAATACCTCTGGAATAATATTGAAAGTGTAAGTGTATTTCTTCATTGATCATTATGGTGCAAACTGTCATCTGAAAACAAAAAAAAGTATGTACGTAGCTAATAATGATCTTTCATTTTTACTGAGGATAATAGACTCATGAATGCCATGGCTTTTCATCTATTGACATGTTTTACAGCTGAAAATGTTCCTTTCTTCTCAAGTACCTTTAGTGGAATGTTATATGGTTTTAAATGTTGCTGTTTTCCCATTCAGTAGTTAGTGTGTGAAATTCTTCCAGCTAGTCTAAACCTGAAACTGATGACCAAACTGCTGTGCATTGGGGGTCGTAAATGTATTTTTCAGGTGATGTAACTAATGTCTGTAAAACATAAATGAATATACACTCAGCTCAAAGCAAATTTATCCAGAATATATATTGTATATTTATGAACTTATAATATTTTGTATCTTTTTGTGAAATACACTTCTGTCATAAAGCCCATACAATTCTCAGCACCAGCAAGATAAGTGTGGTGTTAATTGACATTTACAAATGTATTTGTTTTTCGATTTTTGGAGTAATGCCACAAATGAGTTATATTGATTGACTGGACTGAGTTGAGACATGTTTTTTTCATCCCATTACACGATGACCATATTTCAAAGGGGTGAGACATACTGTACATTTTCTGTGGGAGGAGGATGGGGTGCATTCATTGATCTTTTTTAATAAAGTGTAATCATGGTTAATTAAACATGTTGAAATGGAATCATTCAAAAAGAAAACTTACAGTATATTGATTTTCATGTATTTACAATGTAATGACTGTGAGTGATTTGCCTCAGTTAAATAAAATAAGTATCATAGGACATTTCATCAGTTCATCCTTATTAGCCTAATTCTAATGGCTTTGGCTTTGCTTGAAGAATGACACAATTTGACAGATTACTTTTCTACAGAGGTGCAAAGTAACCAATTGCAAATACTCTTGTTACTAAACTTGAATAGATTTTCTGAGTAACTTTACTTCTACTTAAGTAAAATGTTATTAAAGTCACAGTACCTGAATAGGATATTTCAGTACTCTTTCCACCCCTGAAGGGAGTTTGTGAGTGAGGGAAAGAGCGCATGAGTGAGTTAAAATGTTAAACCTAACCTTAAACCCTAACGTTTAACACACTGCTAACCTTATGCCTAACCCTAACCTTAAATTTAGACCAAAAAGCATGAATCTTTATAATATAGCCAATTTGACTTTGGCTGTGTTATCTAGTGCAGTGGTCTTTAAAAAAAAATATTGCCCAGGGACCCCCTCCCAGGCAAACCAGTGACCCAATCATGTTTTCTCATCAGGTGAATGATAATGGGACGGAGAAGTAATCAACATTTTAAAATGAATAGATTTGGTAGACAGTTTTATTATTTTAACCACCCCACATTATAATTGGAGGCGGAATTGTACACTCTAACATAGCCTATTAGCTAGAAAGATAACTCCCAAACACATTTTCACTAGGAGCAGCTGTTTAGCTGGTTAAACAAAGGTTAGCCATGTGTTGGCAAAAATGTATGTCCAAGTTAAGAAACCTTACCAGCAGGCAGCAGCAGCGGTTTGAAATTCCAAATGAACGTATGTTGTTTCTAGCAATATTCATAAAAAAATTGAAACCCCCTACAGCGGGCCGCGGAGACCCAGTTAAATACCACTGATTCTAGTGGAAAGTGGAAACCAGTGTCCTGCCAGCCACCAGCACAACTCAGCTCACGTCATTTTCAGAACATATGCTGTGCTTATGGGCAAGCAGGCAGGCACGCAGAGCAAACATTGACGAGGGAAGAACGGTCCCTCAGCTGCCAGAGAAATCGGACACCGTTTTTCACTATTATATGTAAGTATTTGGGTAAATATTTTAAAAATAATTTCACAGTTACAGAGTGTAATAAATTTTAGAACCAATTGTTATTTAATATGTCACCGTGTAATAACTCCATGAACTTGAAGTTGTTCGCTGATATCAGCTTCAAAACAATGACAAACTGCAACATATAAACAACTTTTGTCGAGAACAGACTCAGGCTACCTAACGACTATTATTAGCACGCTAATTTCTGTTTTGCCTTAGATAGTTACTTTTATAAATCAGTTTCACAAATGTAAATCTGTTACATTTTTTAAACATTTGTTTTATTTAGAGGACAGGTTTGCTGTACTTGGCAGTGCTGAGGTCTTACCAAACAACTCAAACTGGAGGTTGTGTTTGACACCTTCATGACTTGACTGAGAGAATGACTTGACATTCCCATCTAGCTATAGTTGTGACATGTTTACAAGAAGGACTCTGCTAGAGAGCATGCACCCAGTCAATAGTTACAGGCCAGCTTTGAAGAGCTATTTAAGTTGACAAGCCATTCATCGAAACCCAGCTAAAAATAAACTGTCTCTTGCACATTCACTGGATCCTGAAAATGTAATTGCAGACAGTATCTAGAATGATAAGATTTACTAAATTTAGAATTTGAATAGGCTTTACTCTTTAGTAGATACAAGTGCCATAAAGGAAAATACTTCAGTAAATGAGGAATACCAAGTACAGTGCCTTCAGAAAGTATTCATACCCCTTGACTTACTCACAATTGTGTTGTTACATACAGCCTGAATTAAAAATGAATCAAATAAAAATCTCACCCATCTATACACAATACCTCGTAATTACAAAGTGAAGACATTTTGCAGATTTATTGAAAATCAAAAGTAAATACCTAATTTACATAAGTATTCACACCTAGTGCTTTAGTGGTGACCCTATTACCGCAACACCGTGTGCCACCAGTCATGAAGGCAGTCAAATTCCACGTGACCTTTCAGTCACTGTTATTGGGCTTCTCCAATAACAGTGCCATTCTAAATCAAAGCGAATTTCACACATATATTATTTATTATATGTCAAGACAAGATTTTTGTGTGACTGTTTCGAATCAGAGTCGGGACACCTCATGTAGCCTAACCCATAGGTCTATATGTTTTGATAAGGTTTGTAATCATAACTAAAGTGGCCAAAAAACTTCTTAAAATGAAGTACATTAATCCTCTTTACAAGGGGTGCAGAGCCTAACGGGCATACATACTGTATGCAGCGCGTGAGTTTCAAGTTTGGGAAAGATAATTTTCACCATAAAAATGCACCTTTATAATAAAAGCATTACATGCATAATCGCATTCATGGTCACTTTTGATAATGGTGTTTTCCCTTTTGTAATGAATTTCCTCCTCTTCCGAAGAGGAGAGGCGAAACGGATCAGAGGACCAATACGCGGCGTGGTAAGTGTCCATGGTTCTTTTTAATATGTTAAGGTACACATGAACAACTGACTACAAAAAACAATAAATGTGAAAACTCAAAACAGTCCTATCTGGTGCAATCACAGAGAATAGGAACAATCACCCACAAACACACAGTGAAACCCAGGCTACCTAAGTATGATTCTCAATCAGAGACAACTAATGACACCTGCCTCTGATTGAGAACCATACTAGGCCGAAACATAGAAATTCCCAAAACCTAGAAAAACAAACATAGACTGCCCACCCAACTCACGCCCTGACCATACTAACTAAATACAAAACACAGGAAATAAAGGTCAGAACGTGACACCGCTAATGGACATTTGCGCTTATAACCTACTGCTGTGTGTGCATTACTGTACTTATAATGGGAAGATATAGCCGAGTAGTTTATCAACATTTTTAGCTAAATGTTCTGATCTGTTGCGTCAGCCTCATTGCGTAAAAAATTATATTAATTTGGGATCTATCGCATCTTACAACTGTCCCAGAATATGTTTTGAATATGTATTTATCCCACAGAGTAGAATTTGTACTATGGGGGATAGTAGATTGACATAGGCTAGTGCTTTTGCAGTTCGTTAAGCCTATTCATCTTGTTGGCTATATCTTCAATATGCACCTCGGAATTGGATAAGGACACGCAAAGTTGCGTCCCCGGTACTTCTGATTTTAGGGTGCATTATCGCCACACAAATGGGAGGCCGCCGGGAAATTCGAGGCATAATCAAGTGCTTCTCAATTTGTAATTTAGAGACTGACAAAGAGTGTACAGACTTCGCAACAACAAAAAACAAAGCAGAGCTCATGTCTTTCAAGCAACTTTTAAAAAATCATCATTAGAGTCGCATCATTCAGCCTTACAATGTATTAACAAATCCAAACATATAGCCCAGTTTTTGTAGAACAACTAAAGTTACATTAATAACTATCAATAAGCATATAGGAGTACATATTTTTTTGTTAATTGCTCAACAGAATAACCACGTGTGCACTGCCTCAAATCAGTTGGAGAATATATCCTGTCTATTTTATTCAGCTTTGTTCAATTGTATTCTTCATACTACAAAATAATATGAAATAATGCCACGGAATTCTAAGCAAGTCTTGTCTGTTAAATGAACTAGTGTAGCCCACAGCCATTTGGCATAGCCATATTAGGAACTAATTAAGGACAACTCAAAGTATGCTATTCATTCTTCTGAAATAGGCTACATTTTCTTCATATCATGTTTCTTTAGACCTGTCTAAAATAAATAATGGATTCATTGTGAAGGTGTAGGATATATTACATGGATGTTATTAGACTTTTTAAAATGTAGGTGTTCCAAAGGTCTGCATCAGTGGCTTAGGGTCATGTATGAAAATGCCCATTTCCCATTGTTTTGACTACCATGGCTAGAAGAGATCTCACAACTTTAAAAGAGGGGTTTGTGGTGGCCAAACACCCTATTAAGACACTTTATGCTGGTGTTTCCTTTATTTTGGCAGTTACCTGTACATTGGCCACGTTGTGTTGCCTGATTTAACCTCATATATCCTATGTATAAATGCTTAGGATGTCAATTTATAATAGTGTGAAAGTGTTTAATGAAAAGTGTGTCTGTTTTTCTTTTTGCCGTAGACCTTCTGCGTGTACCATCTTCATCTCCATTTCCTTCAACCCTACACTTGCATGACCTGTGCTGTCTAGGCTAGAAGGCGTCGGCTCCCTGTTCTATTGTGTGTCCTTTGACAATGTCCAATGTGCCTTCATCTAGATATGCTGCTGCAATATCAGCCCTTTCCCTCAGTTTACCTGCTGTTAACCCCAACCCACCGCTTACCCCCAAATCATCCCTTACCCCCAAATCCCTGACCCCTAAACCACTAGTTGACCCTACCCCCAAACCACCCCTTACCATCAAACTATCATCATATTCCCCTTCACCTGAGATTTTCGGATCCGATGATGAGGAACAGGAGAATCCATCTGATTACTGTATAGGTACTTCACCAGTGTGCCAAATATCACCAAACAACAATACAATATTGTGTGGTAGGAGTTTTTATACAGTTTATTGTTGATCGGAAAGAGGCTTCAATGTTCATTGTAGGTGGCTACTACCCAGTGGAAATTGGAGCAATATTCATTGACCGTTACCAGGTGGTGAAGAAGTTGGGTTGGGGCCACTTCTCCACTGTGTGGCTAGGCTGGGACATTGAGTAAGTATAATAGTTATACTGATAACATTGTTTTTGTTATTGATTGACTTTAGGTTTCATATTGTGATTATGACAGTTGAAGCAAGTGATTCACATTTTGTATTTGTATGAGCAGGAAGAGGCGTTTTGTGGCTCTGAAGGTGGTAAAGAGTGCTCCAACCTTCACAGAGACTGGTTTGGATGAGATCAAGCTTCTGAAATGTGTTAGTATTGTATACCCATGTTCAACCTTTTATTCTCTGCTACATAGGCTTAATCAGTCTAATACCTTGCTTGTTCATCAACCAGAGCCAAGCTTATTAGGAAATATTGCCTTTTATTAGTTGCACAATGGTGATAATGAAAAGTCACATGTTTACTCCCCAGTTATGTCCTGTTATCAATTGCATTTAGGTAAGGGACAGTGACCCATCTGACCCTAAACGAGACACTGTTGTGCAACTTATCGATGACTTCAAGGTCTCTGGAGTCAATGGGGAGCGTATCCTTTTAAAAGTCCTCCACGTGTTATCATTTTACCCGTGATCTATTTCTCATACAGTATGTGTCGTATGTTAACTTGCACATCTGAGTGAAATGGTTTCTCCTTAATTCAGCTATGTGTCAGATGTATGCATGGTTCTTGAAGTGCTGGGTCACCAACTGCTGAAGTGGATCATCAAATCCAACTACACTGGCCTTCCCCTGCCCTGCGTTAAGAGCATCCTCAGACAGGTGGTGTCTTTCCCCTGTGATCTCTAAATCCTGTCTCTACCGTTTTATCATCCAGAGCAGCTTTTGTGAAAGGATGATCTCCTTTGTGTGTTCCCTGGTGTCATGTAGCCATAGTATATCACCATTGTTGTCTCATATCACAGGTTTTCCAGGGCTTAGATTACTTGCACACTAAATGCAAGATTATCCACACAGACATCAAGCCAGAGAACATCCTTTTGAGAGTGGATGATGTTTACGTCCAGGAGCTGGCAGCCGACACCAACCTACAGGAGCTGTCAGTTTCTCCTGCTCCCACAAGCTGTTCAGGTTAGGATTGCTCTCTATTCGAAGTTGGCATACATGTGTCATTAAGTACAATTCCCTCTTGTCTTTTTTAAACATATTTTATTTTTTAGATGGAGGGAAATGTTAAAGATTTGTTACAGAGAGATGGAGATGCAATAACAATGTTGAATATTAGGAGTCAAAGTTTAATATTACCTAATGTTATTATTTTTGTTCTCTATGATTTGATTTCATGCTCTCTTGTGCCTTGCTGATCTCTTCATCTACTACTGATGACAGAAAATACCAGTCTAAGAGAGAAGCAGGTATGGCAATCAACTCTTTGTCTTGTCTCAAATCATGAACCAACCATATTGCTACAAAGGGGGAAACATAGTTTCTGGTAATCTTTTGATGACCTCATCTTTCACCTATGTCTTTCTGACCCCTCCTATCATACTTTTGGTATTAGATTGTGTCAAACCTTTTGGGGAAGTTGACTGTGGCTTTCCAGACTCTTGGGGTTTGGGTAAGATGGCCTTGGCATTGTGAGTGTGTGCTGATTCACTGCATCTTGGCCCTATTAAGGATCTTCTGGAGGAAAGCATTGATCTGTGAATCTGGCTGTTGTCAATAGTTACAGTATTGTTTCAGGTGTTCTACTCATTCAACCTTTAAAACAGCAGTGGTGTGTGTGTGTGTGTGCTATAACAAATGTGTATTAATCATTAACTTGTACATGAACAGCATTTATGAATGAAGATGCACAGTTTACTAATTGCTATTTGTATACATTCAGTATGTATAACTATACCTTTGTGTTTGTAGTGAAATTGTTCACCTTGAACAATTCATTGAAAATTAGCATGCACTGCATGCAAAAGAGATTGGTGGTACTAATATTTAAAAAAAATGTACCTTATTTGCAGAGATTGGTTTAAAATATATTTAACACTGATGCATGCTGCAAAATGAGAGACGTCTCATTTTAAGTTTCCCATCAAAGTCCTGTGACTGTGCTCATAGACCGGGAAGGTTTCCAGGATCCCGAGGGCCAGGTTGTCGAGGAAGGAGAACAAACATCAACAGCCGCAGCAGGGCGAGGACACTTTAGTTGACCGTCAGAAGAGGGCAAAACCTCATGTGTCATTCTCCAATATCACCACTCCCTGTAGCACTCCCAGTTCCACCTCTCCCCCTAAGCCTTCAGGTCCTGTGCGTACTACTTGGAGACAGAACCTGCTGCATGAAGAAGCAATGGGCTCTGACAGCAAGGAGTCAGACTCGTCACCGATAGAAGATGCACCATCATTGACTACAATGTCTCACTGCTCTAGACAATCTACAGTGTTGCATCCTTCTACCCAGAGAGACAACCAGCCCTCATCACCATCACATGGTCAGTCTTGATCTGGAGCCCCCTGTATAGAGTATATTGTCACAGCATATTTCCGTATAATATATGTCAGAATACCTGTCCAGTGTTTCAATTTCATGATTTGCATTACAGTATTTCATGCATATGCTGATGATTAAGTTACACTAAGTGTACAAAACATTAGGAACACCTTCCTAATATTGAGTTGCAACGCCTTTTGCCCTCATAACATCCTTAATTCGTTGGGGCATGGACTCTACGAGGTGTCAAGCATTCCACAGGGATGCTGGCCCATGTTGACTCCAATGCTTCCCACAGTTGTGTCAAATTGGCTGGCTGTCCTTTGGGTGGTGGACCATTCTTGATACACAGGGAAACTTGAGCGTGTTTTTTCCTTTTCACCCACGGAACGGCACACAAACACAATCCATGTCTCAATTGTCTCAAGGATTATACATCCTTCTTTAATTTAACCTCTCTCCTCCCCTTCATCTACACTGATTGAAGTAGATTTCACAAATGACATTAATATGGGATCATACCTTTCATTTCATATCTATGTCATGGAAAGAGCAGGTGTTCCTAATGTTTTGTATGCTCAGTGTATATGAATGATATTTATGTTGTAATACATCATACATAGCATCCATTTTACACCAGAGCACTCACGGCACATCCATCTACCATAATATCTATCTGCACCATCTGTCTTGTATTTTGTGTCAGGGTTCAGTGAAACAGATATGTTGGTGAATCTTCTGAAGCCACAGAATGCTGATGAAATCAGCATCAAGATTGCAGATCTGGGCAATGCCTGCTGGGTGGTGAGTTACTATCTGACAGACGTTATGTACAGTGCCTTGCGAAAGTATTCGGCCCCCTTGAACTATGCGACCTTTTGCCACATTTCAGGCTTCAAACATAAAGATATAAAACTGAATTTATTTGTGAAGAATCAACAAGTCGGACACAATCATGAAGTGGAACGACATTTATTGGATATTTCAAACTTTTTTAACAAATCAAAAACTGAAAAATTGGGCGTGCAAATTTATTCAGCCCCTTTACTTTCAGTGCAGCAAACTCTCTCCAGAAGTTCAGTGAGGATCTCTGAATGATCCAATGTTGACCTAAATGACTAATGATGATAAATACAATCCACCTGTGTGTAATCAAGTCTCCGTATAAATGCACCTGCACTGTGATAGTCTCAGAGGTCCGTTAAAAGCGCAGAGAGCATCATGAAGAACAAGGAACATACCAGGCAGGTCTGAGATACTGTTGTGAAGAAGTTTAAAGCCGGATTTGGATACAAAAATATTTCCCAAGCTTTAAACATCTCAAGGAGCACTGTGCAAGCGATAATATTGAAATGGAAGGAGTATCAAACCACTGCAAATCTACCAAGACCTGGCCGTCCCTCTAAACTTTCAGCTCATACAAGGAGAAGACTCATCAGAGATGCAGCCAAGAGGGCCATGATCACTCTGGATGAACTGCAGAGATCTACAGCTGAGGTGGGAGACTCTGTCCATAGGACAACAATCAGTCGTATATTGCACAAATCTGGTCTTTTTCGAAGAGTGGCAAGAAGAAAGCCATTTCTTAAAGATATCCATAAAAAGTGTCGTTTAAAGTTTGCCACAAGCCACCTGGGAGACACACCAAACATGTGGAAGAAGGTGCTCTGGTCAGATGAAACTAAAATTGAACTTTTTGGCAACAATGCAAAACGTTATGTTTGGCGTAAAAGCAACACAGCTCATCACCCTGAACACACCATCCCCACTGTCAAACATGGTGGTGGCAGCATCATGGTTTGTGCCTGCTTTTCTTCAGCAGGGACAGGGAAGATGGTTAAAATTGATTGGAAGATGGATGGAGCCAAATACAGGACCATTCTGGAAGAAAACCTGATGGAGTCTGCAAAAGACCTGAGACTGGGACGGAGATTTGTCTTCCAATAAGACAATGATCCAAAACATAAAGCAAAATCTACAATGGAATGGTTCAAAAATAAACATATCCAGGTGTTAGAATGGCCAAGTCAAAGTCCAGACCTGAATCCAATCGATAATCTGTGGAAAGAACTGAAAACTGCTGTTCACAAATGCTCTCCATCCAACCTCACTGAGCTGGAGCTGTTTTGCAAGGAGGAATGGGAAAAAATTTCAGTCTCTCGATGTGCAAAACTGATAGAGACATACCCCAAGCGACTTACAGCTGTAATCACAGCAAAAGGTGGCGCTACAAAATATTAACTTAAGGGGGATGAATAATTTTGCACGCCCATTTTTTCAATTTTTTGATTTGTTAAAAAAGTTTGAAATATCCAATAAATGTCGTTCCACTTCATGATTGTGTCCCACTTGTTGTTGATTCTTCACAAAAAAATACAGTTTTATATCTTTATGTTTGAAGCCTGAAATGTGGCAAAAGGTCGCAAAGTTCAAGGGGGCCGAATACTTTCGCAAGGCACTGTATATGAATGAATACAGTATCAGTCAAAAGTTTGGACACCTACTTATTCCAGGTTTTTCTTAATTTCTTTTACTATTTTCTACATGGTAGAATAATAGTGAAGACATCAAAACTATGAAATAACACATATGGAATCATGTATTAACCAAAAAAGTATTAAATCATTCAAAATCTAAATATATTTTATATTTGAGATTCTTCAAAGTAGCCACCCTTTGCCTTGATGACAGCTTTGCACACTCTTGGCATTCTGTCAAACAGATTCATGGAATGCATTTCAATGAACAGGTGTGCCTTAAAAGTTAAAAGTTCATTTGTGGAATTTCTTTCCTTCTTAATGCGTTTGAGACAATCAAGGGTGTTGTGACAAGGTAGGGTTGGTATATAGAAGATAGCCATATTTGGTGAATTCCCAAGTCCATTTTATGGCAAGAACAGCTCAAATAAGCAAAGAGAAATGACTACTTTGAATATTCTCAAATATAAAATATATTTGTTTAACACCTTTTTTGGTTACTACATGATTCCATATGTGTTATTTCATTGTTTTCATGTCTTCAGTTTTATTCTACAATGTAGAAAATAGTCAAAATTAAGAAAAACCCTGTAATGAGAAGGTGTGTCCAAACTTTGGACTGGTACTGTATAGGTATTAAATATGGTACCTTAGATGACAAAATACATTAATATAACATTCAACAGGCTAATATCAAGTAATTGCTCATAGTATGGAGGGCTAATTCTTCACGTCTGCTCTCCAGTACAAACACTTCACAGAGGACATCCAGACCTGTCAGTACCGTTCTGTGGAGGTCCTGATTGGGGCTGGCTATGGCACTCCTGCAGACATCTGGAGCACAGCCTGCATGGTGAGAACCCAGGAGCACCACATCCACCCTAATGACCCTAATGACTGTCCATAATATCTATTACTAAGAACTCTTACCATTTCCATACAGGCATTTGAGCTGGCCACTGGAGAATATCTGTTTGAACCCCATTCAGGGGACAACTTCTCTCGAGAGGAAGGTAAAAGCCTTGTCCTTTCTCCTCTCTGTCCTGTGTTTTTCCTGGTGATTGGTCTTGCTCATAAAAAAAAGGAAATAAAATAAATGCTATAATATTTATTTCACCAGCATAGTCCAATGTCTCCTTTCAGATCACATTGCTCACATAATTGAGTTGCTGGGACCCCTTCCATCCCAGTTTGCCCTCTCAGGGAGAAACTCCAGGCGATATTTCAATCACAAAGGTATATCTATTCACAATTACTTGTGAACTGTTGTTTCCACAAAGGGTTTCTTGTAGCATCTGATTCATATTTATGTGAATCACCCTTGTTTTAATTTCACCCACACAATGACTATCAAATTCATTTGACATATTCTGTTCAGTCAATACTAAGACTCTTTCCCTTGTTTGCTAACAGGGCATCTGCGGCGCATCTCAAGGCTGAAGCCGTGGAGTTTGTGTGAGATCCTGCTGGATAAATACGAGTGGCCACGGGAGCAGGCAGTCCAGTTCAGTGCCTTCCTCCTCACCATGCTGGAGCCCCTCCCAGAGAAGAGAGCCACCGCTTCCCAGTGTTTAAAACATCCCTGGATCTCCTCATAGACATCATACTGTTACCTAGTGTCTGAACCCCTCTGGATCCCCTCATGGACACAGAGTCGCCACCACTGCCCAGTGTCTGAACCACCCTGGATTACATCATAGACACAGCCGTCTCACCGAGGCCACAGAGGTTACAGAGGTGAAGTCCCATAATACGATGATGATTTCAAGGGCAATTCCACCCATTTTAAACCTCATGTCATTATCTCAAGCACAATACCAGTGTCTAAATATGAAATTTGCGTATTTCTACTTTTTGTAGAACAAAATATAAATAAAAAAAGTTAAACGCGATGACATCATCAGAAGTTGAAACATAAAAAAGAAAAAGTGATTTTCTAACACTGTGAGATACGTGGCAACGTGTGGAGCAAGAAAATACCCTCCCTCTGACTAGAAACTTACCCTGTGATGTCACAGAGAAGTCTTTTTTAGGACCTTATCTGTTTAACCACAGATCATAGAAACGTGCTGTTTTCACATACCGTATGTAGACACTGGTTTGGTGCTGGTGATAATTATGAGGTTGAAAAGTGGCAGAATTGCCATTAAAGTGGGGGAAGGGGTTTTGTAGGTCATGTATGAAATTCAACAAGTGTTATTTTTTTCAGCTGATTTTCATCATGTGCTATTTTTCTGTTTGCTCTGCAAGAGCAATCAATTATTACTATATTTTGTCGGGTGATTTGAAGCGTTTGATGTGGAGAAAATAACTTTTGATATGGAGAGATGACATGAGAAACAAATCCAGTTTATGTAAA
The DNA here is from genome assembly GCF_021184085.1 of Oncorhynchus gorbuscha. Lineage (NCBI taxonomy): Eukaryota > Metazoa > Chordata > Actinopteri > Salmoniformes > Salmonidae > Oncorhynchus > Oncorhynchus gorbuscha. The sequence continues at coordinate 48,909,248 of NC_060175.1, forward strand.
ACTGTCACTGTTTAATTGTACAGCTCTCTTTAGATATTCATTTGATATTCCAGATTACTTCTGATGTGATGGCCTGTGTTCAGATTATTCAAATTGGAGCACATCAATGACCAAAATCATAAAGAAGGCAAGACTTACTGGAATACTGCCTTTTCAAAAGGACACTGGGAACATTACTTTTGTTGTTGTCTTTCATTGAATAAATGCTATTTGTTTATACAAGGCTTTCATTATCTCCCACATTTCTTAAAACAATTAATAGAAATCGGGTTAGAATTAGACGTTGTGTTAATTTAGCCAATTCATGCATGAATTCATAATACTCTGATTCACCTGACTCCTGTGATGAGATCTCGTGGAATGACAGAGGAGGAGTGGCTTCAAAGGGGATTAGGATACTGATGAGTAGGGTTCAAAACTGCAACCCGGTCACCCAGTCCATGCAAGGTAAGCCATACCTCCTCTCTTTTCGTTGCTTCCTTCTGTGTTGTCCCTTCTGATCCAACTTATGTGTGAGGTGGGCTGTGAGTGTGTTGATGACTGAAAGTGGGCTTTCTCTAGTGAGACCTCCACATCCCACTGGGCACGCACTGGTCGATTCAACGTTGTTGTTTCCACATTTCAACAAAGTTATGTCGATCCAAAGTGGACCAGATGTTAAATTGACATCCGTGCCCAGTGGGATTCCTCTCTGTTCACACTAAGGGTTAGCTAATTATTCAGCAGCGGAAAGTGAGGGGGAGGGTTGGCAAGTAGGGAGGGGTTAGTCTCGTGAAAATGTGCGTGCGCTGGTGTGTGAGACGAACTGTGCTGGAAGGTGTGGAACAGTTTTATGGCGAGAGAGGTGGCATCAAGAAGGAGAAGTGTAAGTGAAGAAAAGGAAGAATATCTCCATCCTAATTGGAGACTGACAAGCTTCAGATGTAAGTATAGCCATGTTATTATGCCATTGACATTAATCTACCTTTGCATGCTGAAATAGTATAGGAAATAGCTGCTACTTTTTGCATGCTTACATTGTTGGTTTCAACTGTGGTTTCATGATAACAGTGCAATAAATTGTCTTCTCCCTTTTTAAAAAGCTTAAGATGTTGCGGAGCATTCTGATGTTTGACTGACTGAATTGTGTAGATTTCATTGGAACTGTTTAGATTCCATAATTACATCAGAGGGGATTGGGTTAAATATGTGTGGCATGTGTTTTCTATCATCTGATTCGCATGCCCCTCTTCACCTCATGATGTCCTGGAACGATCTTCATAGTTGTTTTATTGAGCTCTCTCTCTGTACACTGCAGTTTATAATTATTTAGTGTAAGCGGATGTTAATATTTTGTCTTTATACGTTTTATTTTGTCTTTATACATTTTATACATCTCAAGCACCTTGAGGGTGCAAGGCCCACTGGAATATGGTACAGTTAATCCGCTTCATCAAACAATTTGCTGTATATTTGCCATCTAATGAAGGCACTCTCTCAAAGCGCCTGACTACATTTCCAGAAGCATTTGTGTGTAGCTACAGTACACGTACATGTAAGAAAGGCTAAGTAAAGATGGTTTCAGCCCAAGTGCCATGGGTTTTGTCTCACAGCTTGACCTGTTCTGCCCGTTGCTATGCAACGCAAAGCCCATCTCGAGGCATTACCTCCGCTCAGCCTCTCCTGGGCTTATAGACATGAGTTGCATTCTCTATGAAAGGTTCAAGAGTCCACCCTCCCACCCCCCGCCTCCATACGTGCAAATAATTTGTTTTGTAGTGGATTTAGGCTTTGTTCTTATCCCTTTTTGCACTTTTCTCAACTCAACCACCATGTTTCAGAGGTGTTTTTGATTTTCAATATGAGCGCTAGTGTAAGGGTTTTCTTCTGGTGAAAGAGAGGCAGACCAAAATGCAACGTGGTGGTTATTCATGTTTAATTTATAAAGACACTATACATGAACAGACTAAACAAAACAAGAAAAGTGAAAACCAAAACAGTCCTATCTGGTGCAAACACAGCGACAAGAACAATCACCCACAAAACCCAACACAAAACAGGCTACCTAAATATGGTTCCCAATCAGAGACAATGACTAACACCTGCCTCTGATTGAGATCCGTATCAGGCCAAACATAGAAATAGACAAACCAGACACACAACATAGAATGCCCACCCAGCTCACGTCCTGACCAACACTAAAACAAGGAAAACACACACGAACGATGGTCAGAACGTGACAACTAGGTTGTTGACTTTTCTTCATGAATAGACACTTGTTGTGTTTGTTGTTACTTTTTCATAGTCCAGTGTGATTTAGTTAGTATTATTTTGAAACACATGGACACATGAATGTATTTGTTAAAAATATTAATATAAAGTGCCAATCATGAAATACATTTCCCCTTGATGAGTGATGGTGAGAGTGATGGAGAGTAATGAGTGGATATGACAACAGTGGTTGAATGATAATGAGAGGAGGACATGTTTGAGTGTCATCTGCTGCATAGTAAATACCCATTTCATTAGCCTAGTACAAAAGGAGGAATGAAAGGAGAGATACAAGATCTGATGGACGTGGGCATTGATTTCCATCAGTATTCATTTCATTATGATCACACAGATTTCTTGTTGTTTATAAGAGGACATACTGTATTGCAAAATCTTTTAAAATGGGTACAGTGTGTCTATGGTTATTTATCTGTTTTTCTGTCTTCATAACTAAATTAGAAATAGTTTATATTACAGTGAATTCATTTTTATGACAGCCATCTTTATGTGTCCTAGGATGTTGCTGAGCCTTCTTTCTGGTTTGATCATGGGAGCGGCTGTCCTCTTTGTTCTTTACCGCTGGGTGATCCCCATGGCTGTGCAGTATCATGGAGGACTGGCACTACTGTGGCATGATGTCATCGTGGAGCGTGCACTGGACACCTTGACCCGGACTTCACGTCCTCAAGTGAGCTCTCTAAACAGATGTATAGTTCAGTCTTTGGTGTTCACCATTGTTACTATAGTATTGTGGTTCTTCCAGAGACCTGTCATGAAAGGTATAACGACAGCGTTTCCCTTTGAGAGTTTTCAGAGTGAAATGACAGGGTGTGTGCCATCCCTTAAATGCAAACAATGCAATTATCACAACATATTAGTTGTAATATGTTTTTTTTTGGGGGGGGCTTGGCTTCCACAGAGATTTTACCAATGCACCGCTACTGATTTTTGCATGAGTTAATATTAAAACTATGTGAGAGGTTATAGACCTACAGTACCAGTCAAAAGTTTGCATACGCCTAGTCATTCAATCGGTTTTATTTGTACTATTTTCCACATTTTAGAATAATAGTGAAGACACCAAAACTATGAAATAACACATAAGGAATCATGTAGTAACCAAAGAAAGTGTAAATGAAAATATATTTTAGATTTTAGTTTCTTCAAAGTAGCCACCTTGTGCCTTGAAGACAGCTTTGCACACTCTTAGCATTCTCTCAACCAGCTTCATGAGGTAGTCACCTGTAATGAATTTCAATTAACAGGTGTGACTTGTTAAAAGTTTATTTGTGGAATTTCTTTCCTACATGCATTTGAACTAATCAGTTGTGCTGTGACAAGGTAGGGGTAGTAGACAGAAGATGGACATATTTGGCAAAAGACCATGTCCGTATTATGGCAAGAACAGCTCACATCGCCACAGGAAAGGAAGACCCAGAGTTACCTCTGCTGCAGAGGATACGTTGATTAGAGTTACCAGCCCAAATAAATGCTTCACAGAGTTCAAGTAACTGACACATCTCAACATCAACTGTTCAGAGGAGACTGCGTGAATCAGGCCTTCATGGTTGAATTGCTGCAAAGAAACCACTACTAAAGGACACCAATAAGAAGAATAGATTTGCTTGGGCCAAGAAACACGAGCAATGGACATTAGACCAGTGGAAATCTGTCCTTTGGTCTGATGAGTCCAAATTTGAGATATTTGGTTCCAACCACTGTGTCTTTGTGAGATGCAGGGTAGCTAAACAGATGATTACATTTACATTACATTTACATTTAAGTCATTTAGCAGACGCTCTTATCCAGAGCGACTTCCAAATTGGTGCATTCACCTTATGACATCCAGTGGAACAGTCACTTTACAATAGTGCATCTAAATCTTAAAGGGGGGGGTGAGAGGGATTACTTATCCTATCCTAGGTATTCCTTAAAGAGGTGGGGTTTCAGGTGTCTCCGGAAGGTGGTGATTGACTCCGCTGTCCTGGCGTCGTGAGGGAGTTTGTTCCACCATTGGGGGGCCAGAGCAGCGAACAGTTTTGACTGGGCTGAGCGGGAGCTGTACTTCCGCAGTGGTAGGGAGGCGAGCAGGCCAGAGGTGGATGAACGCAGTGCCCTTGTTTGGGTGTAGGGCCTGATCAGAGCCTGGAGGTACTGAGGTGCCGTTCCCCTCACAGCTCCGTAGGCAAGCACCATGGTCTTGTAGCGGATGCGAGCTTCAACTGGAAGCCAGTGGAGAGAACGGAGGAGCGGGGTGACGTGAGAGAACTTGGGAAGGTTGAACACCAGACGGGCTGCGGCGTTCTGGATGAGTTGAAGGGGTTTAATGGCACAGGCAGGGAGCCCAGCCAACAGCGAGTTGCAGTAATCCAGACGGGAGATGACAAGTGCCTGGATTAGGACCTGCGCCGCTTCCTGTGTGAGGCAGGGTCGTACTCTTCGGATGTTGTAGAGCATGAACCTACAGGAACGGGCCACCGCCTTGATGTTGGTTGAGAACGACAGGGTGTTGTCCAGGATCACGCCAAGGTTCTTAGCGCTTTGGGAGGAGGACACAATGGAGTTGTCAACCGTGATGGCGAGATCATGGAACGGGCAGTCCTTCCCCGGGAGGAAGAGCAGCTCCGTCTTGCCGAGGTTCAGCTTGAGGTGGTGATCCGTCATCCACACTGATATGTCTGCCAGACATGCAGAGATGCGATTCGCCACCTGGTCATCAGAAGGGGGAAAGGAGAAGATTAATTGTGTGTCGTCTGCATAGCAATGATAGGAGAGACCATGTGAGGTTATGACAGAGCCAAGTGTATAGCGAGAATAGGAGAGGGCCTAGAACAGAGCCCTGGGGGACACCAGTGGTGAGAGCGCGTGGTGAGGAGACAGATTCTCGCCATGCCACCTGGTAGGAGCGACCTGTCAGGTAGGACGCAATCCAAGCGTGGGCCGCGCCGGAGATGCCCAACTCGGAGAGGGTGGAGAGGAGGATCTGATGGTTCACAGTATCGAAGGCAGCCGATAGATCTAGAAGGATGAGAGCAGAGGAGAGAGAGTTAGCTTTAGCAGTGCGGAGCGCCTCCGTGATACAGAGGAGAGCAGTCTCAGTTGAATGACTAGTCTTGAAACCTGACTGATTTGGATCAAGAAGGTCATTCAGAGAGAGATAGCGGGAGAGCTGGCCAAGGACGGCACGTTCAAGAGTTTTGGAGAGAAAAGAAAGAAGGGATACTGGTCTGTAATTGTTGACATCGGAGGGATCGAGTGTAGGTTTTTTCAGAAGGGGTGCAACTCTCGCTCTCTTGAAGACGGAAGGGACATAGCCAGCGGTCAGGGATGAGTTGATGAGCGAGGTGAGGTAAGGGAGAAGGTCTCCGGAAATGGTCTGGAGAAGAGAGGAGGGGATAGGGTCAAGCGGGCAGGTTGTTGGGCGGCCGGCCGTCACAAGACGCGAGATTTCATCTGGAGAGAGAGGGAGAAAGAGGTCAGAGCACAGGGTAGGGCAGTGTGAGCAGAACCAGCGGTGTCATTTGACTTAGCAAACGAGGATCGGATGTCGTCGACCTTCTTTTAAAAATGGTTGACGAAGTCATCTGCAGAGAGGGAGGAGGGGGGGGAGGGGAGGAGGATTCAGGAGGGAGGAGAAGGTGGCAAAGAGCTTCCTAGGGTTAGAGGCAGATGCTTGGAATTTAGAGTGGTAGAAAGTGGCTTTAGCAGCAGAGACAGAGGAGGAAAATGTAGAGAGGAGGGAGTGAAAGGATGCCAGGTCCGCAGGGAGGCGAGTTTTCCTCCATTTCCGCTCGGCTGCCCTGTTCTCTGCATGTGTGGTTCCCACCGTGAAGCATGGAGGAGGAGGTGTGATGGTGTGGGGGTGCTTTGCTGGTGACACTGTTGTGATTGATTTAGAATTCAAGGAACACTTAACTAGCATGCCAAGAGTGTGCAAAGCTGTCTTCAAGGCAAAGGGTGGCTACTTTGAAGAAACTAAAATCTAAAATATACTTGAATTTGTTTAACACTTTTTTTGGTTACTAACACATGATTCCATGTGTTATTTCATCGTTTCAATGTCTTCACCATTATTCTACAATGTAGAACATAGTAAAAATAAAGAAAAACCCTTGAATGAGCAGGTGTATCCAAACTTTTGACTGGTACTGTATATATATATGGTCAAGTGTCACAAAGAAGGACATACGCAAATTACAGTTGGCCCAGAACAGAGCAGCACAGCTGGCCCTTAAATGTACACGGAGGGCTGATATCAAGAACATGCATGTCAATCTCTCCTGGCTCAAAGTAGAGGAGAAATTGACTGCATCACTACTTGTCTTTGTCAGAAGTATTTGACGTGTGGAAAGCACCCAACTGTCTGTTCAAACATCTAACAAACAGCTCAGACACCCATAAGACATCAGACGCCCGATAAGACATGCCACCTGGGGTCTCTTCACAGTCCCTAAGTCCAGAACAGAGGCTGGGAAACTTACTGTACTATAGAGCCATAATTACATGGCACTCTCTTCCACATCAGGTTACTGAAGCTAGCAGTAAATTCATATAAACAAAAGATAAAACATAGCTGTCACGATCGTTATAAGGATAGGACCAAGGCACAGCTTGGTATTCGTACATTCTTTATTATTATAAGAATGAACACTGAACAAACTAACCAAAATAACAAAACAACACGTGAAGCTATACATAATGTGTGCTGACAGGCAACTACACATAGACAAGAATCAACGAACACAAAAGGGAAAACGGCTACCTAAATATGATCCCCAATCAGAGACAACGATAAACAGCTGCCTCTGATTGGGAACCATCAGGCCACCATAGACATAAATATTTCCTAGACCTACAAAACCCCTAGACATACAAAAACCCTAAACAATACAAAAACGAGCATACCCACCCTCGTCACACCCTGACCTAACCAAAATATAAAGAAAACAGATATCTAAGGTCAGAGCGTGACAGTACCCCACCCTAAAGGTGGGAATCTGAACCTATAGGAGAGGGTCCGGGTGGGCATCTACCCTTGGTGGCAGTTCTGGTTCTGGACGCCACGCCCCCCCTCTTTACACTGATCCCGCCGCCTTTGTAGAACTAGACCGTCGATCATCGCCGGAGGCTCCGGACTGGGGATCGTCGCTGGAGGCTCTGGACTGGGGATTGTCGCTGGAGGCTCTGGACTGTGGACCGTCGTTAGAGGTTCCGGACTGTGGCCTGACGTTGGAGGTTCCGGGCTGTGGCCCGTCGTTGGAGGTTCTGTACTGTGGCACGTCGTTGGAGGTTCCGGACTGTGGCCCGTCGTTGGAGGTTCCGTACTGTGGCCCGTCGTTGGAGGTTCCGGACTATGAAACATCGCCTGAAGCTCTGGACGTTGGAGGCGGTACAGGTGGTACCGGGCTGGTGACACACACCTCAGGGCGAGTGCGGGGAGCAGGCACAGGACGTACTGGACTGTGGAGGCGCACTGGAGATCTGGAGCGTGGAGCTGGCACAATGCATCCTGGATGGATGCTCATTTGAGCCCGGCAAGTGCGGGGCGCCAGCACAGGACGCACTGGGCTGTGCAGACGCACCGGAGACACAGTACGCAGAGCCGGCGCATGATATTCTGGTCCAAGGAGGTGTACTGGGGACCAGGAACACTGAGCCGGCACCATCCGTCCTGGCTGGATGCCCATTCTAGCCCGGCTAATGCGAGGATCTGGAATAGAGCGCACCGGGCTATGAATGCGAACCGGAGACACTGTGCGCATCTCTGCATAACACGGTGCCTGACCAGTCACACGCTACCACGAGGAGTTGGCTCAAGTCTCCAACCTGACTCAGCCAATCTCCTCGTGTGCCCCCCCCAAAACAATATTGGGTCTGCCTCTCGGGCTTCTGTGCTAACCGTGTCCCCTCGTATCGTCACCTTTCCTCCTGCGCTATCTCCACCTGCTTCCATGGCAGGGTCTTGTCCCCTGCCATTACCTCCTCCCAGGTCCAGGATGTCCTCAACTCATCTTTCTCCCGGGCCCATGATGTCCGCTCCTCATTAACACACTGCTTGGTCCTTTTGTGGTGGGTTCTTCTTTCACAATCGTTATAAGGATAGGACCAAGGCGCAGCGTGGTATGCGTACATTCTTTATTATTATAAGAATGAACACTGAACAAACTAGCCAAAATAACAAAACGACACGAATGAGTGCTGAGAGGCAACTACACATAGACAAGAACCCACGAACACAAAAGGGAAAATGGCTACCTAAATATGATCCCCAATCAGAGACAGCGATAAACAGCTGCCTCTGATTGGGAACCATATCAGGCCACCATAGACATACATATTACCTAGACCTACAAAACCCATAGACATACAAAAACCCTAGACAATACAAAAACTAGCATACCCACCCTAACCAAAATATAAAGAAAACAGAGATATGTAAGGTCAGAGCGTGACAATAGTGGACTGTGAAGAGACACGCACACACACCCATTGCCACGCATGCATGCACGTACACACACACACACATTGTATTTGTGATATTGTATTGGTGTAATGTTGTACATGTTATATTGTACATTTGTTATGGTGGACCAGTGTAAATGTGTATAGTGCACAATGTATTGTGTGATGTGTTGTTTTATTTGTGATGTAGAGTAGACTATTGTTTTGTTGTGATGTGTCGCTTTATTCTTGTTTGGACGCCAGGAAGAGAAGCAGCTGCCTTGGCAGCAGCTCATTTGGATCCTAATAAAATAGTAAATACTAAATGTAATGTAGGCATCATCGTAGGTACAATACCATCCGTAATTTTTCCCTCTGAAATATCTAGCGTATTCTGAAGGCAGTGCAGACGAAAGCCACTGTAGGAGACCCCCAGAGTGTGATCACAGCCATCGACCACTTCTGCAGACATAGAGAATGGGCCATGAATGTGGGGGATGAGAAAGGTACTCTACATGTGCTTTGAATGGGTTATTAATAATAATAACAAATGCCATTTAGCAGACGCTTTTATCCAAAGCGACCTTAATTGATCTTTACCCTATCATCAGTCTGCCTGGTATTTAAAACATAAATAATATATAAATATATAAATAATATATATATATATATATATATATATATATATATATATATATATATATATATATATATATATATATATATATATATATATATACATACAAACACAGTATATAGTAAATATTTTGTATGTTTATTGGATAGATAGAGGTGAAAGGTAGGGGAGAGTGCTGAAAGAGCAGTCGGATTGAATTAACCCATGTTGCAGCCGTATATACAGGGTGTGTTCTTAGACCTCTAGACCACCCCAGGCCACATGTCTGCCTGGTCTTGACTGTGTCCACATCTTCGTGTGTGTGTCTGTATATTGTGACTTCATTACAGGCTCCATTCTGGACTCGGTGGTCAATGAAGTGAGTCCAGTCACTGTCTTGGAGTTAGGCACTTACTGTGGCTACTCAACAGTACGCATAGCCCGCCTATTACCCCCTGGAGCCTGTGTCATTACCTTGGAGTTCAACCCAGATTATGCTGCCATTGCTCGTCAAGTCATCAAATGGTCAGGACTGGAAGATAAGGTAAAAGGAGATTAGGATAGATGAATATAATTACATCTGATGATGAACGTGATGTACATTCATGTAAATATGGGTGGGTAGTAGATGTTAAAAGATACGGGTCAGTTGTAAACTCAGAAGCTTAGATGAGATCTCATTACTGTTGTCCAGGTGCAGCTAGTGGAGGGAGCCTCAGGAGACTGGATCCCTTGGATGAAGGAGCATTTCGGGGTCCAGGCGTTTGACTTAGTTTTCCTGGACCACTGGAAAGAGCGCTACCTTCCTGACACAAAACTGCTGGAGGTAAGTAAGATAACTAGTCTGATCATCCTGTGATGATAGTGAAGCATTGATAGTCCTACACTCTTACCCCGATATGAATAAACAAAACACATGTCATTCTCTCTTTTCTCCCTCTTTATCCCATTCCCCTAACTATATGTCTTCCCATCTCCCTCTCTTTCTCCCATCTCCCTAACTATATCTCTTCCCATCTCCCTCTCTTTCTCCCATTCCCCCAACTATATCTCTTCCTATATCCCTCTCTCTCTAGGAGTGTGGTCTCATACAGAAAGGCACAGTGCTGCTGGCAGACAATGTAATCTGTCCAGGAACCCCTGACTATCTGGAGTATGTCCGCAACAGCCCTTACTACAACAGCCAGTACTACAGATCCCACCTGGAGTACACTAAAGCAGAGGACGGCTTGGAGAAGTCTGTGTTCTTAGGGTACTAGCCAAACATTGAACCTCTTGTTTTAAAACACTGTAACTCTCTTTGTAATGTATTTTTTTGTTTGTTTCAATTTAAGCGCTGCCTTACATCTGAGTTATGACATACTGTAACTTACTGTGCTAAGCATTTCTTGCCCTGTATATTTATCTAGAGTAAACCAATATGTCTTCGAAAAGTATTTCTGTGTGTTTTGACTTTGTCACAATGCTATCTAGCTATGCAAATTGTTAAAATGTCAGGTCTTGACAGTTACATTTAGTGCTGTCAGTTTTACTGCTGCCGGATTACGGTAGTGTGATGTCAAACATGGATCTAATACACTAGGTGGCAGTAGTGTGCCTTTTTAGAGATTCCAATCAAACAACTGAAAAGCAGCTTGCAAAGTGGCCCCATCATATCTTAATAGCATGTATAGTGTTCTTTCAGCTACAGGCAGACAGAAAACAGACTAAAATCTCACACCATATCTAGCAACTGGAAATAATTATTTATGTTTTGTTATGAATCTGTATCAGGTCTCCATTTAGTTATTAAATATTATGTGAGAAAGGTCTGTTGCACCAAAATCGTTGATTTGATCAAATCCAATGGGTATCGAACAGCCGTGGATTAACAGTACTATTTAATGTGACTGATCCTGGGGATGCTATAGAAAATGATTTTGTCTATACAGCAGAGAAACAGATGCATCTTTTTTCATTTCCATGTGATTGTGTGAATCACTATTGTTTTAGTTGAACATGTTTCAGTAGTTAGAACATGATATTCTACAGGTGTGTATGAGAATGTATTCTCATGTCGCTGCCTTTCTAATCTCCCCTGCAAAGTGAGGGAGTTCCATCATAAAAGGGGGAGGGCACTACATATAGTACAGCTGCATACAAATATAAAGGCTAGTCCACCTAGGGATTTCTTCACAGACGGCCGCATGATAATCTCAATCCGTGCCCATTAGTGCACTGAGAGAGAAGAGGGTTCAACAGACAGAGCGAGGCAGAGACATAAAAAGAGAGCAAGTGGGAGAGAACTTTAAAGGGATTTGGCATTGATTTGTAGAATCTCAGTGGCATAATATGGTGTTTTTTCTACTTTTCCGTGATTTAGACAATGCTATACACTAAAGCCTCGAAAGCCAAAATGTTCGATCTTTTTTTGCTAACTAAAAAAAATGTTATGTTATTGAAGGATTTGAGTCCATTCCAGTTATTTTTTAGAAAATACATATAATATCTGGGATGTTAATGGATTTACTTTTTGCTAAAACAATGAAGAATCTGGCACTGAACCTCATCACATATTGAATATGGGAATAGACCTGTTTGGGAGTGTTGGAGTGATGGATGAAATCAAGACTGGTCCAAATGGAATGTTCAGGTAAGCAGTCAATTCTTATATTTATTACACCCATAAACCTCTTTTCAGATTTCAAGTACCGAGGTCATATTTGACTCTTTTATTATATGTGTCATATACATGTTAAACTTGCTACCCATACTGTGTATTGAACATTTCATCTCTGTGAGGCATATCTCTATTTCAATGCATTGCATCATTTGTGTAAACTTCATGCCCAGTATCCAATGCAGTTTTTTCATTGTTTGCACAACATTGATATGTTGCATCAAATTATAGAATAATAATAATAATAATAATAATATATGCCATTTAGCAGACGCTTTTATCCAAAGCGACTTACAGTCATGTGTGCATACATTCTACGTATGGGTGGTCCCGGGGATCGAACCCACTACCCTGTAGAATATAATGTTTGGTTGGATGCTAATCATACAACTAAGATTAAACTCTGTTTTGCAAAAAAAACGTGAACAGATACAACTTTAATTAAACTTACTCGGTGGAACATCATATTTGTAATTTCAATATTTTAGTCAGATTTTGTCTTAAACCAAATCTTTTACATCATATGCCATTTTTCAATACTGTCATAACTTAATTGGATGACACAGTGAAATTGGAAGGAAAGTAAGCTAGGCAGTCAAACTGAGCTATAAATATTTCAGTATATATTTATATTCTTAGCTTCACATTAGGATGAAATGAATCAGGATAAGACTTGATCTTTGCGTAACACATATTTGTATCTTGATCAAGCCCCTTAATTCTATTTCTCACCCCAATGTTTCCCTTATGTTTCCTTAAACATAAATAGTATTACAGAACATGAAAAACATTTATAAAACACATATCTGTCCATGTTAGCTTTTGTGCAATATTAATGAGATGTGATCACTATGCTCTTTGCTGCTCTCTTGGCTGTGTTTTACTTGTCCAACCATGCAGATACCCTTTACTTAGAAGACTCTTTGCTGTGGGGTTTGAGTGTGACTATGTTTAAGTCTAGAAGCAGTAGATCTTCTCTTCCACAGACACATATTTTTATTCCCATTTTGAGATTGTGGTGAAGAACTGAAGTGGCATGTCCTATATTGTCCGATTGAATGATAATGTTTGGTAATATGCCATTGATGCCAAGACATACTGTATAGTAATTTCTGATGTCATGGTAAGAGCGCTTGCAGATCCATTTGTATGATTAACAGTTATTTTATTCACTCAGTGTTAGTCTAAAATTGATGTAACAAAAGCTATAACTGAACTTAAACCAAAATACCAACATGTCCTCATTACTGTTCACAGGTATCACATGTAGAGGGAGAAGCCTGGTACTTTAACACTGGATACAGGAACCTTTGGTGGCCAGAATCATGATATCACAGTGCCACACATCACAGTTCTGCTGTCAATTTGGTCCACGTTTTGGATGCCATGTAACTACATTGCTCAGGTTACTGTGGATGCTGTTTCTGGGTCTAAGTCCATATGCATGGGCTCAGCAGGGCACACAACCACACTCCATCAAGATCAAAGGGGACATCACCCTGGGTGGCCTGTTTCCAGTGCACTCCCGTGGGCCAGCCGGTGTGCCCTGTGGGGAGATCAAGAGGGAGAAGGGGATCCACCGAATGGAGGCCATGCTGTATGCGCTGGATCAGATCAACAGTGACCCTGACCTCCTTCCTAACATCACCCTGGGGGCCATGGTCCTGGACACCTGCTCCAGAGACACCTACGCTCTGGAGCAGTCACTCACCTTCGTCCAGGCCCTCATCCAGAAGGATAACTCAGACGTGCGTTGCTCCAACAATGAGCCACCCATTATTCGCAAACCAGAGAGGGTGGTGGGAGTAATCGGAGCATCAGGCAGCTCTGTGTCCATCATGGTGGCCAACGTGCTGAGACTCTTTGCGGTGAGACTCCTTCCTGTGCTGTGCATTTTTAGCCCTCCCTATACTATAATCCCATGCTGAATTCTCATCCTCTCACACATTTTCTTCATCAGAGTTAATATACAGTACCAGTCAAAAGTTTGGACACACCTACTTATTCAAGGGTTTTTCTTAATTTGTACTATTTTTTACACTGTAAAATAGTAGTGAAGACATCAAAACTATGTCGTAACCAAAAAAGTGTTAAACAGAATATCAAAATATATTTCAAATTGTTCAAAGCAGCCACCCTTTTCCTTGATGACAGCTTTGCATACTCTCAACCAGCTTCATGAGGTAGTTACCTGGAATGCATTTCAATGAACAGGTGTGCCTTAAAAGTTAAAAGTTCACCATTGTTACTATGGTATTGTGATTCTTCCAGAGGCCTGCCATGAAAGGTATTACGACAGCGTTTCCCTTTGAGAGTTTTCAGAGTGCAATGACAGTGTGTGTCATCCCTTTAATGCAAACAACGCAATTATCACAACATGTAAGTTGTAATATGTTTTTTTTTTTGGAGGGGGGGGGGCTTGACTTCCACAGTGATTTTACCAATGCACAGCTACTGATTTTTGCATGAGTTAATATTTAAAATATATGAGAGGTTATAGACTTACAGTACCAGTCAAAAGTTTGCACACGCCTACTCATTCAAGGGTTTTTCTTTATTTTTACTATTTTCTACATTGTAGGATAATAGTGAAGACATCAAAACTATGAAATAACACATAAGGAATCATGTAGTAACCAAATAAGTGTCAAACAAATGAAAATATATTTTAGATTTTAGTTTCTTCAAAGTAGCCACCCTTTGCTTGAAGACAGCTTTGCACACTCTTAGCATTCTCTCAACCAGCTACCTGTAATGAATTTCAATTAACAGGTGTCACTTGTTTAAAGTTTATTTGTGGAATTTCTTTCCTACATGCATTTTAACCAATCAGTTGTGCTGTGACAAGGTAGGGGTAGTATACAGAAGATAGACATATTTGGTAAAAGACCAAGTCCGTATTATGGCAAGAACAGCTCAAATAAGCTAAGTGAAACGACAGTCCATCATTACTTTAATGCAGGCGTTGGCAACTCCAGTTCTCGAGGGCCTGATTGGTGTCACACTTTTTCTCCATCCCCCACAGCTGATTAATCAAATTGCATTCTAAACTGATGATCATGATTAGGTGATTATTGAAGTCAGGTGTGTTAGCTGGGTCTGGGGCAAAACTGTGATACCATTCAGGCCCTTGAGGACTGGAATTGCCCACCCCTGCTTTAAGGCATGAATGTCAGTCAATCTGGAAAATTTCAAGAACTTTGAAAGTTTCTTCAATTGCAGTCGCAAAAACCATCAAGCGCAATGATAAAACTGCCACTCATGAGGACCGCCACAGGAAAGGAAGACCCAGAGTTACCTCTGCTGCAGAGTTCATTAGATTTACCAGCCTCAGAAATCGGCAATTTAACTGCACCTCAATGCTGTCATCATGGCAAAGGGTGGCTACTTTTAAGAATCTCAAATATAAAATATATTTTTAATTGTTTAAAACTTTTTGGGATACTACATGATTCCATATGTGTTATTTCATAGTTTTTATGTCTTTACTATTATTCAACAATGTAGAAAATAGTTTTAAAAAACAACAACACTTGGATGAGTAGGGGTGTCCAAACTTTTGACGGGTCCTGTAGTTTAGAGAACATTAAGAAAAAACATTAAGAACATTAAGAAACAACAGTACTTCAGAATTTCAGTACTTCAGCATAAGGTTTCCTCATGATTCTATTTAAAGTAATGTACTCATTGTGTTAAGAATGTTAAGAAATAATGTTCTTCTGTGGGAATTTCAGTACTTCAGCATAACGTTCCCTACAGGGTTCTTCATTGTTCTATTTTAAAGTCATGTTCTCAAATTGTTCAGAGAACGTTAAGAAAACTATCCATAAAAAAACACAACACTTTAATTACGTTCAGAGAACGTTCTAAGAATGTTATATAAAAACATATACATTCCTTTTTCAGCATCAACAAAACTGTCTATCCTCTAATTTGAATCAATTAAAATAAACAGCTTTGCACACTTAAGAAAACATGGCATGGTAGCTCTATTCTGGTGGTGCAGTGGTCTAATTCCACAGATAGAGACCAGAAGATTATAGGTGTGAATCTCAATTATGCTGTTTCACAATAAAAAAGAAATGTGCTTGCAGGAAACGTATGATTTTGTTCCCCCAACCAATGTGAAACCAAAAATATATGTTCCCATAACTTCCAAAGAACCAAATGTGCTAAAACAATATTGTGGCAAAAAAATAATATGTGGCTTTCGGACACAAGTGACAAATGACACGTAAAGAAAAACACAATATATTGTTATATCTTTCACATGAGTCAGACACGTGGTTTTAGGACATGTGAAGTTCCACATGGATTTTCACATGCAATCAAGTTAATCGTAGGATTTGCTGTGATTAATTAAGATTAATTGAAATTTCAGAGTTTGCTCATTGTGCTGTAATTTTAGGATTTCGTTTTTATATTTAAAGCATTAAACAATACTGATGTTTTTGTCCAGAGTAACGGTTAGCAAAATTAGGTAAATTGATATAGTACACGTTCTTAACCTCAATGTCAATGCCATTGTTGTTTTTAGCTGTATAGATTATGTGAAAGTATATATTTACATTCAGTCCAATAGAAAACATTTTCACATATTTTCACATACACTGAACAAAAATATAAATGCAACATGTAAAGTGTTGGTCCCGTGTTTCATGATCTGAAATAAAAGAACCCAGACATTTTTCATACACACAAAAAGCCAATTTCTTTAAAACGTTGTACACAAATTTGTTTACATCCCTGTTAGTGAGCATTTCTCCTTTACAAAGATAATCCATCCACCTGGCAGGTATGGCATATCAAGAAGCTGAAGCATGATCATTACACAGGTGCACCTTGAGCTGGGGACAATAAAAGCCACTCTATTATGTGCAATTTTGTCACACAACACAATGCCACAGATGTCTCAAGTTTTGAGGGAGCGTGCAATTGGCATACTGACTGTCAACCATAGCTGTTGCCAGATAATTGCATGTTCATTTCTCTATCATAAGCCACCTCCAAAGTCATTTTAGAGAATTTGGCAGTACGTCCAACCGGTCTCACAACAGCAGACCACGTGTAACTATGCCAGCCCAGGACCTCCACATTCAGCTTCTTCACTTGCGGGATCATCTGAGACGAGCCACCTGGACAGCTGAAGAAACTGTGGGTTTGCACAACAAACTGTCAGAAACCGTCTCAGGAAAGCTCATCTGCGTGCTTGTCATTGTCACCAGGGTCTTTACCTGACTGCAGTTCGATATCATAACCAACTTCAGTGGGCAAATGCTCACCTTCGATGCCCCGGAGAAGTAGGCTCTTCTCGGATGAATCCCGGTTACTGGGCAGATGGCTGACAGAATGTGTGGTGTCGTTTGGGCGAGAGGTTTTCTGATGTCAATGTTGTGAACAGAGTGCCCCATGGTGGTGGATTGGGTTGTGGTATGGGCAGGCATAAGCTACAGACAACAAACACAGTTGCATTTTATCAATGGCAATTTGAATGCACAGAGATACTGTGATGAGATCCTGAGACCCATTGTCGTGCCGCCATCTCCTCATGTTTCATCATGATAATGTATGGCCCCATGTTGCAAGGATCTGTACACAATTGGCGCAAGTAAGATGGAGCCGGAGAGGATGGCTGCCGTTTCATGGGCTCTTAACCAAACGTGCAATTTTGTTAGTTTTTTTCTCATTTTTTGTAACTTATTTTGTACATAATGTTGCTGCTACCGTCTATGACCAAAAAGAGCTTCTGGAAATCAGAACAGCAATTTCTCACTTTGAACTGGACAAATAATTTATTTTGAATGAGTCGAACGAGAGGGATTTACTCCAGACACTCGAACAGACCCTCATCCCCGTTATTCGCAGGAGAAAGAGACGGAAAAGATATCGCAGAAAGAGATTGAGTGGCTAATCTGCCCTTGCCATCCGTACTACTGCCAACGCACAATCGCTGGATACTACATTGGACGAGCTAAAGGCACATATATCCTACCAACGGGTCATAAAAAACTGTAATATCTTATGTTTCACCAAGTCATGGCTGAACAACGACATGATTAACATACAGCTGGTAGGTTACACACTGCATTGGCAGGATAGAACATCAGCCTCTGGTAAGACAATGGGTGCGGTCTATGTATATTTCTAAACAACAGCTGGTGCACGATATCTGAGGAAGTCTCAAGGTTTTGCTCGCCTGAGGTAGAGTATCTCCTGATAAGCTGTAGACTACCTGTATTTTTCGTAGCTGTCTACATACCACCACCACAGACCGATGCTTTCACTAAGACCACACTCAATGAGCTGTATACCACTATAACCAAACAGGAAAATACACATCCAGAGGCAGCGTTCCTAGTGGCTGGGGACTTTAATGCAGGGAAACTTTTATCTGTTTTACCTCATTTCTATCAACATGTTAAATGTGCAACCTGAAGGAAAAAAACTCTAGACCACCTTTACTCCACACACAGAGACGCGTACAAAGCTCTCCCTCGCCCTCCATTTGGCAAATCTGACCATAATTATATTCTCCTGATTCCTGCTTACAAGCGAAAATTATAGCAGGAAGCACCAGTGACTCTGTCAATAAAAAAGGGGTCAGATAAAGCAGATGCTAAGCTACAGGACTGTTTTGCTAGCACAGACTAGAATATGTTCCGGGATTCTTCCAATGGCATTGAGGAGCACAACACATCAGTCACTGGCTCCATCAATAAGTAGATCGATGATGTCGTCCCCACAGTGACTGTACGTACATACCCCAACCAGAAGCCATAGATCACAGGCACTGAGCTAAAAGGGTAGAGCTGTCGCTTTAAAGGAGCGGGACTCTAACACGGAGGCTTATAAGAAATCCCGCTATGCCCTCCGACGAACCGTCAAACAGGCAATGTGTCAATACAGCTGTTACGTCCGTTGTTGGAATGAGACCAAGGCGCAGCGTGGTAAGCGTACATCTCTCTTTATTTTTATGAACACCAAAAAATAAAAAATAGATAAATGAACATAACGTTCTGCAGGCTAGACAATAACTGTACTAAAACAAGATCCAACAAAATAGGGTGGAAAACAGGCTGCCTAAGTATGATTCCCAATCAGAGACAACGATAGACTGCTGCCTCTGATTGGGAACCATACCTGGCCAACAAATAAATAGAAAACTATAATGCCCACCCAAATCACACCTTGACCTACCCAAAGAGAGACATAAAAAGGCTCTCTAAGGTCAGGGCATGACAACAGGACTAAGTTCGAATCATCAAATCAAATTTTATTGGTCACATACACGTGATTAGCAGATGTCATTGTGGGTGTAGTGAAATGCTTGTGCTTCTAGCTCCGACAGTGCAGTAATATCTAACAAGTAATATCTAACAAATTACACAACATATACTCAATTCACACAAATCTAAGTAGGAATGAATTAAGACTATATACATATGGATGAGCGATGTCAGAGCGGAATAGACTAAGATACAGTAGAATAGTATAGAAAACAGCAGTATATACATATGAGATGAGTAATGCAAGATATGTAAACGGTATTAAGTGACTAAGATATTGTAGAATAGTATAGAATACAGTATATACATATGAGATGAGTAATGCAAGATGTGTAAACATTATTAAGTGACTAAGATATTGGTAGAATAGTATAGAATACAGTATATACATATGAGATGAGTAATGCAACATATGTAAACATTATTAAAGTGACTAGTGTTCCATTCCTTAAAGTGGCCAGTGATTCCTAGTCTATGCCTATAGGCAGCAGCCTCTAATGTGCTAGTGATGGCTGTTTAAGAGTCTGATGACCTTGAGATAGAAGCTGTTTTTCAGTCTCTCGGTCACAGCTTTGATGCACCTGTACTGACCTCGCAACTGTCTGTGTGGGTTGTCCATTTCAGTTTGTCAGTGATGTGTACACCAAGGAACCTTTTCACCTTCTCCACTGCGGTCCCGTAGACATCTCCTTTGTTTTGTTGAGATTGAGTGAGAGGGTGTTTTCCTGGCACCACACTCCCAGAGCCCTCACCTCCTCCCTGTAGGCTGTCTTGTCATTGTTGGTAATCAAGCCTACAACTGTTGTGTCGTCTGCAGACTTGATGATTGAGATGGAGGCGTGCTTGGCCACGCAGTCATGGGTGAACAGGGAGTACAGGAGGGGGCTAAGCACGCACCCTTGTGGGGCCCCAGTGTTGAGGATCAGCGGAGTGGAGGTGATGTTTCCTACCTTCACCACCTGTCGGTGGCCCGTCAGGAACTCCAGGACCCTGTTGCACAGGATGGGGTTCAGACACAGGGCCTCTTAATGATGAGCTTGGAGGGTACTATGGTGTTGAACGCTGAGCTATAGCCAATAAACAGCATTCTTACGTAGGTATTCCTCTTGTCCATTTGGGATAGGGCAGTGTGCAGAGTGACGGAGATTGGATAGTCTGTGGATCTATTGGGGCAGTAAGCAAATTGAAGTGAATCTCGGGTGGCAGGTAAAGTAGAGGTGATATGATCCTTGACTAGTCTCTCAAAGCACTTCATGATGACAGAGGTGAGTGCTACGGGGCGATAGTCATTAAGTTCATTTATCTTTGCCTTCTTGGGCACAGGAACAATGGTGGCCATATTGAAGCATGTGGGGACAGCAGATTGGGATAGGGAGAGATTGAATATTCCTGTAAACCCACAAACCAGCTGGTCTGCTCATGCTCTGAGGACGCGGCTAGGGATACTGTCAGGGACGGCAGCCTTGCAAGGGTTAATAAATCTTCTTCTGGATTGGTGTCCTTTCCATGGGACGGTTGAGCTAACGTAGGCTAATATGATTAGCATGTGGTTGTAAGTAACAAGAACATTTCCCAGGACATAGACATATCTAATATTGGCAGAAAGCTTAAATTATTGTTAATATAACTGTCCAATTTACAGTAGCTATTACAGTGAAATAATACCATGTTATTGTTTGTGGAGAGTGCACAATTTTGAACATGAAAAGTTATTAATAATCAAATTAGGCACATTTGGGCAGTCTTTAAAAAATTTGAACATAAATACAATGGTTCATTGGATCAGTCTAAAACTTTGCACATACACTTATGCCATCTAGTGGTCAAAATCTAAATTGCAACTGGGCTGGAATAATACATTATGTCCTTTCTCTTGCATTTCAAAGATGAAATACAAAAAAAATACATAAGAACGGTTGTTTTTTAATTTATTTGATCTTTTATCAGATCGATTGTGTTATATTCTACTACATTCCATTCACATGTCCATAAACTTCAAAGTGTTTCCTTTCAAATGTTACTAATAATAGAGAGCCCACAGTCCTTGGTAGTGGGCCGCGTCGGAGGCACTGTGTTATCCTCAAAGTGTGCGAAGAATGTGTGTAGCCTGTCCGGAAGCAAGACGTTGGTCTCTGCGACGTGGCTGATTTTGCTTTTGTAGTCCGTGATTGTCTGTAGTCCCTGCCTCATAGGTCTCGTGTCTGAGTCGTTGAATTGCGACTCCATTTGATCTCTATACTGACGTTTAGCTTGTTTGATTACCTTGCGTAGTGAATAACTATACTGTTATATTCTGCCATATTACCAGTCACCTTGACATGGTTAAATGTGGTGGTTCGCGCTTTCAGATTCGGATGAATGTTACCATCTATCCACAGTTTCTGGTTAGGGTAGGTTTTAATAGTCACAGTGGGTACTACATCTCCTATACACTTTCTTATGAACTCAGTCACCGTATCTGTGTATGCGTCTAGATGATTTTCGCAAGCTGCCTTGGACATATCCCAGTCCACGTGATCCACTGAAGAGTGGATTCTGATTGTTCAGGCCAGTGTTGAATAGTACGAAGCACGGGCACTTCCTGTAAGTTACTGTCTATAGAACGGGAGGAGCAAGATGGAGTCGTGGTCAGATTTTCCAAAGGGAGTGCGTGGGAGGGCCTTGTAAGCATTCCAGAAGTTTGAATAGCAATGGTCGAGAGTCTTAGTAGCGCGAGAAAGACAGTCAAAATTTTGATAGAGCTTCGGCAGCCTAGTCCTCAGATTTTCTTTGTTAAAATCCCCTGCTACAATAAATTGAGCCTCAGGATATGTGGGTTCCATTTTGCATAAAGTCCAGTGAACTTCTTTGAGGGCCATCAAAGTTTCGGCTTGAGGTACGATGTAAACGGCCGTGGCGATGATGGGGGAGAATTCTCTTGGGAGATAATAAGGTCGGCATTTAATTGTGCGATATTCTAGGTCGGGTGGACAAAATGACTTGAGTTCCTGTATGTTCCTAGAATTACACCATGAGTCGTTAATCATGAAACACACCCCTCCACCCTTCTGCTTCCCGGATAAATATTTATTCCTGTCTGAGCGATGTACTGAGAATCCTGCTGGCTTTACCGACTCCGACACAAAGTATGTTACAGGCCCCGATGTCTCTCTGGAAGAAATCCTTGCTCTAAGCTCATCAACTTCGTTATCCAAAGACTGAACATTGGCGAGTAATATACTCGGGAGGGGTGGGTGGTATGCGTGAACCAGTAGACCGCCTTGAGTGCCTCTCCACTGCCAGTGATGTTTTGGGTTGGCCTCTGGAATAAGTTAAATTGCTCTGGGGAGAGTAAACAAAGAATCTTCTCCATGGAAGTTGTATTCCTGGACATAATGCTGGTAGTTCTGGTGAGTTTGCGCCGCTCTAATATCCAATAGTTCTTCCCAACTGTACATAAAGACACAAAACATTTCCAGAGCTAATAATGTAAAAAAATAGTACAAAAAAATAAAAATACTGCAAAGTTTTCTAAGAGCTAGTCGCTATGCTGCCATCTCAGTCGGCACTGTCATACTCCACCGGCTCCGACGCTCGTAAGAGGTTTCAGGATTTACAAACAATTACAGACTACAAAGGGAAGCACAGAAGCACTGCCCAGTGACAGGAGCCTACCAGACGAGCTAAATTACTTTTATGCTCTCTTCGAGGCAAGTAACATTGAAACATGCATGAGAGCACCAGCTGTTCTGGATGACTGTCTGATCACTCTCTCCACAGCCGATGTGAGTGAGACCTTTAAACAGGTCAACATTCACAAGGCCGCAGGGCCAGACGAATTACCAGGACGTGTACTATGAGCATGCACTGACCAACTGGAAAGTGTCTTCACTGACATTTTCAAGCTTTCCCTGTCTGAGTCGGTAATACCAACATGTTTCAAGCAGACCACCATAGTCGCTGTGCCCAAGAATACTAAAGTAACCTGCCTAAATGACTCCCGACCCGTAGCACTCATATCTGTAGCCATAAAGTGCTATGAAAGGCTGGGCATGGCTCAAATCAACACCATTATCCCAGAAACCCTAAACCCACTCCAATTTGCACACCACCACACTCCACACTGCCCTTTCACACCTGGACAAAAGGAACACCTATGTGAGAATGCTATTCATTGACTACAGCTCAGCATTCAGCACCATAGTGCCCTCAAAGCTCATCACTAAGCTAAGGACCCTGGGACTAACCACCTCCCTCTGCAACTGGATCCTGGATGGGCTGCCCCCAGGTGGTAAGGGTAGGTAAATTCACATCCGCCATGCTGATCCTTAAAACTGGTGCCCCTCAGGGGTGCATGCTCAGTTCCCTCCTGTACTCACTGTACTTTGAAGAATTTGAAGAATTTTAGATTCTTCAAAGTAGCCACCCTTTGCCTTGATGAAAGCTTTGCACACTCTTGGCATTCTCTCAACCAGCTTCACCTGGAATGCTTTTCCAACAGTCTTGAAGGAGTTCCCACATATGCTTTGCACTCGTTGGTTACTTTTCCTTCACTCTGTGGTCTAACTCATCACAAACCATCTCAATTGGGTTGAGGTCGGGGAATTTTGGAGGCCAGGTCATCTGATGCGCACTCCATCACTATCCTTATTTGTCAAATAGCCCTTATACAGCCTGGAGGTGTGTTTTGGGTCATTGTCCTGTTGAAAAACAAATGATAGTCTCACTAAGCGCAAACCAGATGGGATGGCGTATCACTGCAGAATGCTGTGTGATCCATGCTGTTTAAGTGGGCCTTGAATTCTAAATAAATCACTGACAGTGTCACCAGAAAAGCACTCCAGCACCACCACACCTCCCCCTCCATGCTTCATGGCGGGAACCACACATGCGGAGATCATCCATTCATCTACTCTGCGTCTCACAAACACACATCGGTTGGAATCAAAAATCTCACATTTCCACCAGTCTAATGTCCATTGCTCGTTTTTCTTGGACCAAGCAAATCTCTTCTTCTTAGCAAGATGGCGGCGACAGAGAGGGTCACCTCACATCAGGTCCTTAGGAAACTATGCAGTATTTTGTTTTTTATTTATTATTTCTTGCATTGTTAACCTAGAAAATCGGAAGTATTATTACATACAGCCGGGAAGAACTATTGGATATCAGAGTGACATCAACTTACCAGCACTACGACCAGCAATATGACTTTCCTGAAGCGGATCTTTTGTTCAAACCACCTAAGGCATTCAAAATGTTTCCAGAGGCTGACCCAAAACAACGTCGCCGCAGGAGAGGTAGATGGAGCGGCCTTCTGGTCAGACTTCGGAGGTGCGCACACTACCTACCGCTTCCGAGTATCTAACTCCCTAATGTCCAGATTCTTGATAACAAGGTAGACGGAATTAGGGCTAGGGTTGCTTTCCAGAGAGACATCCGGGACTGTAACATACTCTGTTTCATGGAAACATGGCTCTTTGGGGACATGCTGTCGGAATCGGTTACAGCCACCGGGATTCTTTGTGCGTCGTGACGAGAGGAATAAACATTGGGAGTGGGGGTGTATGTTTCATGATTAACAACTCATGGTGTAATTGTAACAACATACAGTACAGGAACTCAAGTCGTTCTGTTTACTGGACCTAGAATTCCTCACAATCAAATGCCATCCGTATTATCTCCCAAGAGAATTCTCATCGGTTATTGTCACTGCGGTGTATATCCCCTCCCAAGCAGACACCACGACGGCCCTCAAGGAACTCAACTGTACTCTATGCAAACTGGAAACCATATATCCGGAGGCTGCTTTTATTGTGGGGATTTTAACAAAGCAAATTTGAGAACAAGCTTACCTAAATTCTATCAGCATATCGATTGTAGTACCCGGGCTGGCAAAACACTGGATCACTGCTACTCTAACTTCCACGATGCATACAAGGCCCTACCTTGCCCTCCGTTCGCCAAATCCGACCACGACTCCATTTTGCTTCACGCCTCCTATAGGCAGAAACTCAAACAGGATGTACCCGTGACTAGGACCATTCAAGACTGGTCTGACCAATCGGAATCCACACTTCAAGATTGTTTTGATCACGCAGACTGGGACATGTTCCAGATAGCCTCAGAAAATAATATAGGTTTATACGCTGATTCAGTGAGGGAGATTATAAGGAAGTGCATAGGAGATGTTGTTTCCTCTGTGACTATTAAAACCTACCCTAACCAGAAACCGTGGCTAGATGGCGGCATTCGCGCAAAACTGAAAGCGTGTCCAACCGCATTAAACCATAGAAAGATGACCGGGAATATGGCCGAATACAAACAGTATAGTTAATCCCTCCACAAGGCAATCAAACAAGCGAAAAGTCAGAATAGGGACAAAGTGGAGTCGCAATTCAACGACTCAGACACGAGACCTATGTGGCAGGGTCTACAGGCAATCACGGACTGCCAAAAGAAAACCACCACGTCACGGACACCGACATCTTGCTTCCAGCAAAACTAAACACCTTCTTTGCCCGCCTTGAGGATAATACAATGCCACTGACGCGGCCCGCTATCAAGGACTGTGCCCTCCCCCTGTCCTTCTCCATGGCCAACATGAGTAAGACATTTAAATATGTTAACCCTCGCAAGGCTGCGGCCCAGATGGCATTCCTAGCCTCGTCCTCAGAGAATGCGCAGACCAGCTCGCTGGTGTGTTTATGGACATATTCAATCTCTCCCTATCCCAGTCTGATGTCCCCATATGCTTCAAGATGGCCACCATTGTTCATGTACCCAAGAAGGCAAAGGTAACTGGACTGTCATCATGAAGTGCCTTGAGAGACTATTCAAGGATCATATCACCTCCACCTTACCTGTCACCCTAGACCCACTGCAATTTGGATACCACCCCAATAGATCCACAGACGATGCAATCGCCATCACACTGCACACTACCCTATCCCATCTAGACAATAGGAATATCTATGTAAGAATGCTGTTCATTGACTACAGCTCAGCATTCAACACTATAGTACCCTCCAAGGTCATCATTAATCTTGAGGCCCTGGGTCCCAACCCCGCCCTGTGCGATTTGGTCCTGGACTTCCTGATGGGCCACCCCCAAGTGGGGAAGGTAGGAAACAACATCTCCACTTTGCTGATCCAACACTGGGGCCCCACATGGGTGCGTTCTCAGACCCCTCCTGTACTCCCTGTTCACCTGTGACTGCGTGGCCATTCAACTCGATCATCAAGTTTGCAGACGACACAACAGTAGTAGGCTTGATCACCAACAACGATGAGACAGCCTATAGGTAGGAGGTGAGGGAACTTGGAGTGTGGTGTCAGGAAAACAACCTCTCACTCAACGTCAACAAAAGAAGGAGATGATCGTGGACTTCAGGAACAGCAGAGGGAGCACCCCCCTATCCACATCGATGGGACAGCAGTGGAGAAGGTAGAAAGTTTCAAGTTTCTCGTGGAAAGTTTCAAGTTTCTCCACTGCTGTCCCCTTCAACCTCAGGAGGCTGAAGACATTTGGCTTGTCACCTAAAACCCTCACAAACCTCTACAGATGCACAATTGAGAGCATCCTGTCGGGCTGTATCATCGCCTGGTATGGCCACTGCACCACCCACAACCACAGGGCTCTCCAGAGGGTGGTGCAGTCTGCCCAACGCATCACCGGGGGCAAACTACCTGCCCTCCAAGACACCTACAGCACCCAATGTCACAGGAAGGTCAAAAAGATCATCAAGGACATCAACCACCCGAGCCACTGCCTGTTCACTCCGTTACCAACCAGAAGGCGAGGTCAGTGCAGGTGCAACAAAGCTGGGACCGAGAGACTGAAAAATAGTTTCTATCTCATGACCATCAGACTGTTAACAGCCATCACTAACACAGAAAGGCTGCTGCCTACATACAGACTTGAAATCATTGGCCACTCTAACAAATGGATCACCCGTCACTTTATTAATGTCACTTTAATAATGTTTACATATCTTGCACTACTCATCCCAAATGTTTCTACTGATTTTATTCCAGCTGTTGCATCTTGTCTATGCCGGTCAGTCATGGCCCATCCATATATTTATATGTACATATTCTTATTCCATCCCTTTACTGAGATTTGTGTGCATTAGGTTGTTGTTGTGGAATTGTTAGATTACTTGTTAGATATTGCTGCATTGTTGGAACTAGAAGCACAAGGATTTCGCTACACTCGCAATAACATCTGCTAACCATGTGTATGTGACCAATACAATTTATTTTATTTTATTTATTGTTTTCCTTTAGTAGTGGGTTCTTTGCAGCAATTCGATCATGAAGGCCTGATTGAATAAATTAAATAAAAGATATGACAAACACACTACAAGACAAGAGAGACAACACAACACTACATAAAGAGAGACTTAAGACAACAACATAGCATGGCAGCAACACATGACAACACAGCATGGTAGCAACACAACATGACAACAACATGATAGCAACACAACATGGCAGCAGCACAACATGGTAGCAACACAAAACACGCTAAAAACATTATTGGGCACAGACGACAGCACAAAGGGAAAGAAGGTACATCATACAACAATACATCATGCAAAGCCACAACTGTCAATAAGAGTGTCCATGATCAAGTCTGAATGAAGAGATTGAGATAAAACTTTCCAGTTTGAGTGTTTGTTGCAGCTTGTTCCAGTCGCTAGCTGCAGCGAACTGAAAAGACAAGTGACCCAAGAATGTGTGTGCTTTAGGGACCTTTAACAGAATGTGACTGGCAGAACATTTGTTACCCGATATGGATGAAAATACCCTCAAATTAAAGCTGACAGTCTGAACTTTAACCTCATAGTCATCATATAAATTCTAATCCAATGTACTGGGGTACAGACCCAAAACAACAAACAAATGTGTCATTGTCCCAGTACTTTTGAGGCTCACTGTTCATAAACACAATGTGATCCTGTTAAACAACCCTTTTGCTCATGTTAGCCCAACTTACAGTATATTAGGTTGCCTTGGACCAGAAAGGACGCATTTACGTCTGCATCAATGTCATATCGCTGACTCTACCTTTAAAAGTAACATTAAAATAAACAAATTCCAGAAAGTTATTTCAGTCTTAGCCTCTTCCCTGGGTGAAACAGTGGGAGTTCCCATTAGATCTAAGAACCTGTATTGTACTGTATTACTAGGCAGAGCTCTACATGCTCTCGTTTAAACCTGGGGTGGCATCGGTAGTCAACACACTTATCCCTCTACAGCTAAATATATACATTCACTTGACAGTTTATTGGCCACACCCATCTAGTAGCGGGTCAGACCTCCAGAACAATCTGAATTCAGAACAGCCTGAACAGCCTGTCCCGTTGACACCAGGCAGGATGGGGCCATGGACTCATACTGCTTATACCAAATCCTGACTCTGTCATCAGCATGACACAACAGGAACCGGGATTCGTTGGACCAGGCAATGTTTTTCCACTCCTCAATTGTCCAGTGTTGGTGATCACGTGCCCACTGGAGCCACTTCTTCTTGATTTTAGCTGATAGGAGTAGAACCCAGTGTGGTCTTCTGCTGCAATAGCCCAACCATGACAAGGACCGAGAAGTTGTTCTTTCCGAAATGCCGTTCTGCAGACCACTGTTGTACTACATCGTTATTTGCCTGTTTGTGGCCCGCACTGTTAGCTTGCACGATTCTTGCCATTCTACTTCGACCTCTCTCACCCGCAAGCTGTTTTCGCCCAAAGGACTGCCGCTGACTGGATGTTTTTTGTTTGTCGCCACATTCTTGGTAAACCCAAGACACCGTCCGTTTCTGAGATACTGGAACCGGCACGCCTGGCACCAATGATCATATCATACACAAAGTCTCTTAGGTCACTCGTTTTGACCATTCAATCGAACAGTAATGGAATGCATCGATGCCCGTCTGCCTGCTTTATATAGCAAGTCACAGGGACGGTGTACTTAATGAACTGGCCAAATTCAATAAAATACCACAGAGAACATGTAGTTCAGACCTGGAAGAGTACACCATTTATGATGTTGGAACTGGCACTGAGATCAAAATCAATGAAAGAAAATGTATAAATATATTTGTAATTCTTGCCATTTTGACCAACTCTCAACACAGGAATAACAACACAACATAGCTCACACAGATTTACATTTACATTTAAGTCATTTAGCAGACGCTCTTATCCAGAGCGACTTACAAATTGGTGCATTCACCTTATGACATCCAGTGGAACAACCACTTTACAATAGTGCATCTAAATATTTTAAGGAGGGGGGGTGAGAAGGATTACTTTATCCTATCCTAGGTATTCCTTAAAGAGGTGGGGTTTCAGGTGTCTCCGGAAGGTGGTGATTGACTCCGCTGTCCTGGCGTCGTGAGGGAGTTTGTTCCACCATTGGGGAGCCAGAGCAGCGAACAGTTTTGACTGAGCTGAGCGGGAACTGTACTTGCTCAGTGGTAGGGAGGCGAGCAGGCCAGAGGTGGATGAACGCAGTGCCCTTATTTGGGTGTAGGGCCTGATCAGAGCCTGGAGGTACTGAGGTGCCGTTCCCCTCACAGCTCCGTAGGCAAGCACCATGGTCTTGTAGCGGATGCGAGCTTCAACTGGAAGCCAGTGGAGAGAGCGGAGGAGCGGGGTGACGTGAGAGAACTTGGGAAGGTTGAACACTAGACGGGCTGCGGCGTTCTGAATGAGTTGTAGGGGTTTAATGGCACAGGCAGGGAGCCCAGCCAACAGCGAGTTGCAGTAATCCAGACGGGAGATGACAAGTGCCTGGATTAGGACCTGCGCCGCTTCCTGTGTGAGGCAGGGTCGTACTATGCGGATGTTGTAGAGCATGAACCTACAGGAACGGGCCACCGCCTTGATGTTAGTTGAGAACGACAGTTTGTTGTCCAGGATCACGCCAAGGTTCTTAGCGCTCTGGGAGGAGGACACAATGGAGTTGTCAACCGTGATGGCGAGATCATGGAACGGGCAGTCCTTCCCCGGGAGGAAGAGCAGCTCCGTCTTGCCGAAGTTCAGCTTGAGGTGGTGATCCGTCATCCACACTGATATGTCTGCCAGACATGCAGAGATGCGATTCGCCACCTGGTCATCAGAAGGGGGAAAGGAGAAGATTAATTGTGTGTCGTCTGCATAGCAATGATAGGAGAGACCATGTGAGGTTATGACAGAGCCAAGTGACTTGGTGTATAGCGATGTTTATGTGAATGATTAATGAGATACACAGAATGAAACAGCATGGGAATGGCGATGTTTTTGTGGCGGTGTTAGCAATACATTCAGCTACAAGTGCCATATAATACTAACCTAGAGACAGCAGTCAGGATTTATTAAATGGCATCAGGAAAGGCAACATGTAATTCATGAATCATTAGTTTATGATAAAACAGTTTCAATAAATGTACTTTTTTCACAGTTTTTAGTCGACCTTGTGAGGGATTGTTCTGGTGGTTTCCTTTTGATAAACACATTGTCAAACAGACAGCCCCTTATGTAATTGTGTCATTTGAAGCATTTGGGTCTGGAAAGGTTCTTCACAGCAGTGCGTGTGTTTTCCTGTCAGTGTGGAGACAGTTCTAGACACAACATGGGCCAAAGCTGCAGCCACCTCTTTCCGTTCAGCTTGAGTTAGTGGTGTGGCATCCACCAGGCTCACCCATGCAAAATAGTAACATAATAAAGCAGTATGTGTCAACACAGTGATAATGAGAGCATCAACGCGTTGTGGGTCTACCTAAAAGTTGGCAACAGTAGTTAGACAAATGTAAAATGATCAACATGGTAACTGGGTGATTCTGCAACTTCGGGCACTTTGGCCCTGCAAGATTTCAGAAATTGAAACTTATTGAAACACCATTTGACCAGTATTATAATTGTCTTTGATTTGTCTAGAAACAATATCTGATAATGGCTGTGATCGTACTATTCAGGAATTTATATATTTTTGTCATTTTCCCCAGACAGCCATGGACAAATGTCAATTCCATTACGTCATTAAAAATCCATTTTAGTTGAAAATGAAATATCATACAATTTATTTAGAACATTTCTTATACATTTGTACATGAACTTGTATTGAATATTATTTTAAGTGATGTTTAAGGTTTTCCTAATACTAATAATTCAATAAATTTGCCTTTGAGACAGGTGAAAAGGTTTATCTATCCTGAAAAATAAAATATTTCCACCCAAACTTTTTGTGAGATTATGATATCAACCACCTATCTAAAACAAACCAATCAATGTAAATGATATATACTATACTAATTTACCCAGAAAATATGGGTGTGGTGGAAATGGCATCTACAGTATGTTAAAACAAAACGTATGAAAACAATATTTTATTGCAAACATTTTGAAACAACAACCATTGTTAAACATTGAATTAATATAAGACAAAGTAAGATTCCAAAAGTAGCCAATGGGCAGAGCTCAAGGAAGTAGGCCAGTGTTTCTAAGTGATGGGCCCAGATAGCTGAGGGGTCTTGCTGCAGAGCTCAGTGAGCAAAGTGAAACTGTATAGTTTGTGGTATATCCAACACAGGTGTGGAGGGTCACCTGCTTGTGAGAATCACCAACGTGAACTGCCTGGATTTCACTGGTGTATTTACAGAAGTGGTTCTCTGCAAAGTCAATATGCACAATGATTTTTTAATATTTTTATTTCACCTTTATTTAACCAGGTAGGTTAGTTGAGAACCAGTTCTCATTTGCAACTGCGACCTGGCCAAGATAAAGCATAGCAGTGTGAACAGACAACACAGAGTTACACATGGAGTAAACAATTAACAAGTCAATAACACAGTAGAAAATAGAAAAAAGAGTCTATATACATTGTGTGCAAAAGGCATGAGGAGGTAGGCGAATAATTACAATTTTACAGATTAACACTGGAGTGATAAATGATCAGATGGTCATGTACAGGTAGAGATATAGGTGTGCAAAAGAGCAGAAAAGTAAATAAATAAAAACAGTATGGGGATGAGGTAGGTAAAAATGGGTGGGCTATTTACCGATAGACTATGTACAGCTGCAGCGATCGGTTAGCTGCTCAGATAGCAGATGTTTGAAGTTGGTGAGGGAGATAAAAGTCTCCAACTTCAGCAATTTTTGCAATTCGTTCCAGTCACAGGCAGCAGAGAACTGGAACGAAAGGTGGCCAAATGAGGTGTTGGCTTTAGGGATGATCAGTGAGATACACCTGCTGGAGCGCGTGCTACGGGTGGGTGTTGCCATCGTGACCAGTGAACTGAGATAAGGCGGAGCTTTACCTAGCATGGACTTGTAGATGACCTGGAGCCAGTGGGTCTGGCGACGAATATGTAGCTAGGGCCAGCCAACTAGAGCATACAGGTCGCAGTGGTGGGTGGTATAAGGTGCATTAGTGACAAAACGGATGGCACTGTGATAAACTGCATCCAGTTTGCTGAGTAGAGTGTTGGAAGCTATTTTATAGATAACATCGCCGAAGTCGAGGATCGGTAGGATAGTCAGTTTTACTAGGGTAAGTTTGGCGGCGTGAGTGAAGGAGGCTTTGTTGCGGAATAGAAAGCCGACTCTAGATTTGATTTTCGATTGGAGATGTTTGATATGAGTCTGGAAGGAGAGTTTACAGTCTAGTCAGACACCTAGGTACTTATAGATGTCCACATATTCAAGGTCGGAACCATCCAGGGTGGTGATGCTAGTCGGGCGTGCGGGTGCAGGCAGCGAACGGTTGAAAAGCATGCATTTGGTTTTTACTAGCGTTTAAGAGCAGTTGGAGGCCACGGAAGGAGTGTTGTATGGCATTGAAGCTCGTTTGGAGGTTAGATAGCACAGTGTCCAAGGACGGGCCAGAAGTATACAGAATGGTGTCGTCTGCGTAGAAGTGGATCAGGGAATCGCCCGCAGCAAGAGCAAAATCATTGATATATACAGAGAAAAGAGTCGGCCTGAGAATTGAACCCTGTGGCACCCCCATAGAGACTGCCAGAGGACCGGACAGCATGCCCTCCGATTTGACACACTGAACTCTGTCTGCAAAGTAGTTGGTGAACCAGGCAAGGCAGTCATCAGAAAAACCGAGGCTACTGAGTCTGCCGATAAGAATATGGTGATTGACAGAGTCGAAAGCCTTGGCAAGGTCGATGAAGACGGCTGCACAGTACTGTCTTTATTGATGTCGAATATTGTACACGTGTTTGCCAAAGTTCTCTTTCATTCCTTTGGAGAAGTACTCCAGTAGAGTCTGTAGTGTGCCGCACACATTTTATTTTAGTGTCAAATGTACCGTGAACTTCTCCATGGTTCCCTCTTTGTTTGTCTTCTCTCTGTCTCTTCAGCTTTGTTTTTCCACCTAAACCAGCATGTCTGCTCACCAGCATCAAAGTCAGATGTTTAAGCTCTTTTGCTTGGCAAAGGGAGCACTCTGTGTACATGCACTCTTTCTTTAGGTTCTCACAGCAGAAAGACTCAATAAGGTTCTCAATGTTGTTGCAGCTGATCACATTGTGATACTCTCGTTTGTCCACCATGAACTGGAGGTTGACGTGGATTTTGCAGAGGCATGTGTCCCTATCCTGGACTGTTGGCTTGACAACCCAAATTCTTCTTTTGAAGAATTCATAGTAGGACATTTTAATCTCTGAATATTCCCTCTTAAACTTATGATAAAGGTTCTGAAATCTACCATTCAAGAAGCATATATTTTTCTCCTTGTTCCTCGTTAGTGTGTCCTTTTTCCCGGTTGTTGCTCTGTTGTCATCACGTTCATAGAATCTATTGATTTTGTCTCCTGCGGCTGTAATAAATCTGTTTTTAATGGAGTATTGAAGACTTGTTGGCCTGTTTCCCTTTTCCCTCATTCTCTGTTTGTGGCTTTGACCAGGCCATACTTTCTCAGGATGTAGCCTCTGAGCATTTTTGAAGCCACTTGTTTGTCCTTGGCACTGAACATGTGTTGATACTTTTGCTTTAACTCTGCAATGATGGAATCTTGAAACAATTAAATCCTTCTCAAGTCATTCAGAGTTCCCTTCATTTGCTGTTTTTTCTTTGTCTTTGGGGAATACATTTTTTGTATTTCTCAGCTTTCCTGTAAAGCATTATGAAGTTTGACATTTGTCATGCAAAGATCTCTGTATGTTTTTGAGCGACCTCTTCCAACCTTTTTCCTTCCTGCGAGTATTCAACTTTTCATTCCTCTTGCAGACAATGAGGAAGGGGTATTAGGGCATGCATCGGGGTAGGTAAGTTAGGGGCAGTTATGTTGACCTCTGGCTGCAAGTCATCTGGTGACTGAGGTGGTGTGTTGCCTGATAGGTAGGTCTCCATTGCAACTTTTATCTTTAAAGCCTGTCTTCTATTCCATTGGTTGCATTTCTGTATTCTTCGCTTGCTTCTTTGTTCTCGCTTTGTAAATTCAGAGATAGATTTCACTTCTCCCTTCTCTTTTTTTCTTCCAGTATCTCTCCCTGTCTGTTTGCAGATGTTCCTGGTATCGTACAGGATCCTTTTTTATTTTGTTTCTATGTCTGTGCTGTTTTATGTGGCATCTTCTAATTAATTTAAAACATGATTAAATAAATCTAAAGTAAAAAACATAATGGATCATTGCACCACGTTCTGTCATTTCCACCATAGTTAAGTTTGTAACGGAAATGACTGTGGTGGAAATTATGCTTAATACAGTTTTTGGAGAAAAATGACAGACTGTTTAATATGCTTTGGCTAGTATTACAACTAGCATATAGTTTACAATAAATACATAAAAATATACAAAATTCTACCACAAATTAAAGAAATTATAGCCTGTTAAGAAATGTCTGACAAAAAGAACATTTTCTACACAAGCAAACTTCTGGACATCACATCTAGAACAAATGTCCGCTGCAGCCATCTGCTTCAGTGTCACATTAAGTTTCCATGGTAACATTCTCTTGAAAAAAGTTTATCAATGAGTTTTTTGTCCTCATTGGTGGAAATGACACCACTACCAAAGGACTGGTACATTTTGTGTGAAAAAAATATATAAAGGGCATACTCAAAATAAATATTGATATAGATTTTATGCCATTGACTCTTTCTATAGTAGATAACATTATATAATGTGTAATTATTAATGTCTTCTCATAGAAAAACATAGTAGAAGCTCAAATGTATGGGTCAGGGACAAGAGCAAAACAGTGAAATGTAGGTATAAAATGTATCTGAAAAGTCGCTAAAATACTTGATAGAAAGGTGTTAAAAAAAAGTCTGTGGTGATTGTTGTGTGAACTTAACATATACAGTACCAGTCAAAAGTTTGGACACACGTACTCATTCAAGGGATTTTCTTTATTTTTTACTATTTTCTACATTGTAGAATAATAGTGAAGACATCAAAACCATGAAATAACACATATTTGGTTTGGTCAGGGTGTGACTCGTGTGGGAGAATCAATGTTTTCTATTACTTTGTTGTTTTTGCCTAGTGTGGTTCCCAATCAGAGGCAGCTGTTTAACGTTGTCTCTGATTGGGGATCATATATAAGTTGTGATTTTCCATTTGGGTTTTGTGGGGAGTTATTTTCTGTTTAGCTGTTTTGTTGCCTGACAGAACTGTGCGCTTTTGTTTTTCTGCTTTGTTATTTTGTTGCGGTGTTCAATTTATTAAAAATTATGAACACCTACAACGCTGCACCTTGGTCTCCTTCTTCAACCCACGAGAGTCGTTACAATATGTAATCATGTAGTAACCAAAAAACTGTTAAATAAGTCATCATACTGTATATTTTAGATTCTTCAAAGTAGCCACCCTTTGCCTTGATGACAGATTTACACACTCTTGGCATTCTGTCAATCAGCTTCATGAGGTAGTCAACTGGAATGCATTTCAATTGACAGGGGTGCCTTGTTAAAAGTTAATTTGTGGGATTTCTTTCTTCCTTAATGGGTTTGAGCCAATCAGTTGTGTTGTGACAAGGTAGGGTTGGTATACAGAAGATAGCCCTATTTGGTAAAAGACCATGTCCATATTATGGCAAGAACAGCTCAAATAAGCAAAGAGAAACCACAGTCCATTACTTTAAGACATGAAGGTCAGTCAATATGGAAAATGTCAAGAACTTTTCTTTAAGTGCAGTCGCAAAAACCATCAAGCACTATGATGAAGCTGACTCTCACGAGGACCGACACAGGAAAGGAAGACCTGCCACAGGAAAGGAAGATCTTTGCTGCAGAGGATAAGTTCATTAGAGTTACCAGCCTCAGAAATTGTGAAAAAAATGCTTCACAGAGTTCAAGTAACAGACACATCTCAACATCAACTGTTCAGAGGAGAATGCGTGAATCAGGCCTTCGTTGCTGCAAAAAAACAGCTAAAGGACACCAATAAAATAGGAGACTTGCTTGGCCATGAAACACAAGCAATGAACTGGTGGAAATCTGTCCTTTGGTCTCCAAATTGGATATTTTGGTGCCAACCGCCATGTCTTTGTGAAACACAGAGTAGGTGAACAGATGATCTCTGCATGCGTGGTTCCCACCGTGAAGCATGGAGGATGAGGTTTGATTGTGTGGGGGTGCTTTTGCTGGTGACACTGTAGTGATTTATTTAGAATTCAAGGCACACTTAACCAGCATGGCTACCATAGAATTCTGCAGCGATATGCCATCCCATCTGGTTGGCTCTTAGTGGGACTGTCATTTGTTTTTCAACAGGACAATGACCAAACCACACCTCCAGGCTGTGTAAGGGCTATTTGACCAATAAGGAGAGCGATGGAGTGCTGCATCAGATGACCTGGCCTCCACAATCACCTGATCTCAATCCAATTAAGATGGTTAGGGATGAGTTGGACCGCAAAGTGAAGGAAAAGCAGTCAACAAGTGCTCAGCATATGTGGGAACTCCTTCAAGCTGGCTGAGAGAATGCCAAGAGTGTGCAAAGCTGTCATCAAAGCAAAGGGTGGCTACTTTGAAGAATCTAAAATATATATTGACTTACTTAACACGTTTTTGGTTACTACTTGATTCCATATGTGTTATCTCATGGTTTTGATGTCGGCACAATTAATCTGCAATGTTGAAAACAGGAAAAATAATGAAAAACCCTTGAATGAGCAGGTGTGTCCAAACTTTTGACTGGTACTGTGTATGAAGAAAGGAATGTTGTGAAATACAATCCTCAATATTTACCCAGAGAACATACAGTGGGGGGAAAAAAACTTATTTTCCACCATAATTTGCAAAGAAATTCATTAAAAATCCTACAATGTGATTTTCTGGATTCTTTTCTCATTTTGTCTGTCATAGTTGAAGTGTACCTATGATGAAAATTACAGGCCTCTCTCATCTTCTTAAGTGGGAGAACTTGCACAATTGGTGGCTGACTAAATACTTTTTTGCCCCACTGTAGAAGTGTCCGTAGTTGCAGAATCACCCAACTAAAGTTGTGATCACTGTAAAGTTATCTCGTACACTAATATTGAAAAAATACATGCTAAATTGAATGGTAAAATTCCTCATTGGTGGTTTATCAAATTATGTTTTGACATTGAACATTTATGAATTGGAGACATTAGAACAAATAACACATGTTCACATAGCAAAGAGCCAACTGGCTACATGGACAGACTGGAATCCAAATAACTAGGCTAGATGAGTAGGGTCTGTCAGGGGTGCACGGCATGTGGGTCGCAATGTGTAGTGACGATCAACTACACTCCGTGCCAACCAAGTAGTACCAAGCAAGAGTTGGGTTCAGTAGGGTCTGGCTCAAGCACATATGTGTACTAGCGAGTGTTGTACTAGCTACATATCAAGTGTTGTATTGTGCCAGCTAGACAAACCCAACTAGCTAGTGCTGTATTGTGCTAGCTAGATAGCTAGTGTGTATTAGCTAACTAGCTAACCAAACCAGTATGATTGTTAGCTAGCATGCTAGCTAGCCCAACTGCTACAACCAAAACAAATGTTTGAAACAATAACAATTGTTTCAATTGTTGAACTGCATCCAGTTCAACATCCATTCGAGGGTTCCTCCTGGCGGGTCCGTCCAGTTGCTTGCTATACTGTCCATCTCGGTGCTCTATACAATCTGTCCCCGTACAACTCAGAGTTAAAGCTGACTCTATTATTTTACATTACCCTAAACATGATGGAATTCATTGCTGAATTAACTCAGAAACCACACTTGTGTGGAAACACCTGTGGTTTCGATATACTTTCTATCCCTCATTTACTCAAGTGATTCCTTTATTTTGGCATTTCCCAGTAGGCACAGTTACTCCGTTAAATCTGACCCTTTTATTTCAAATTTGTCTAAAATCACAAACCCAAATCTAACTGCCTGTAGCTCAGGACCTGAAGCAAAGATATGCATATTCATGATACCATTTGAAAGGAAACACTTTGAAGTGTGTGGAAATGCTTGTGGAAATTAATGTAGGAGAATATAACACATTCGATCTGGTAAAAGATAATACAAAGAAATAAACATGCTTTTTTTGCACTATCATCTTTGAAATGCAAGAGAAAGGCCCAGGCGCAATTTAGAATTTGGCCACTAGATGGCAGCAGTTTAGACTGATCCAATGAACCATTGCATATCTGTTCAAAATGTTGCATCAAGTCTGCCCGACTGTGCCTAATTGGTTTATTATATACATTTTCAAGTTCATAATTGTGCACTCTCCTCAAATAATAGCATGGTATTCTTTCACTGTAATAGCTACTGTAAATTGGACAGTGCAGTCAGATTAAAAATAATTTAAGCTTTCTGCCCATATCAGATATTTGAATGATTGTTCTCTTTAATCACATTACATAATATTTTAACATGACATCTGAACTAAATGTTCTTTGTGGTATTTTATTGAATTTCAGCACAGACATTTGGATTGTGACTACACACACATTGAGATTGAATTGCAAGAGCTTCTTGTTATGCAGGTGAATGAGGACCCAAAAGCGACTTGGCGAAAACAGAGTCTTTATTCCAGTAAAGGATAAAAGCAATACTCCTGGACAATCAAAGCAGAAAACAAAACATGAAAAAACTTAAATCCACTCGTAGTGACGAGGACAGACTGGAGACTCGACCATTAACTGCAGGTTGCCTCGGGAAGGCACCGACCGTAGCAGACTCAGACACCTGCTCACACGCAGCATCTGAAGGAGACAAGACACGACAGGGCGAGACAATGACACAGCACAGCGAACATCATACAAGGATCCGACAGGACAGAAACGGAAAACAAGGGGAGAAATAGGGACTCTAATCAGAGGACAAGATAGGGGACAGGTGTGAAAAGACTAAATGAGTGAGTAGGAGAATGAGGAACAGCTGGGAGCAGGAACGGAACGATAGAGAGAGGAGAGAGAGGGAGGGGGAGAGAGAGGGATAGAAAAAGGGAACGAACCTAATAAGACCAGCAGGGGGAAACTAACAGAAGGGAAAGCATAATGACAAGACAATATAAGACAAAACATGACACTTCTATAGGATTCTATAAATGGAGAGTGCTAGTGCACTTACGAAACAATACTTAGCCTACTGATGCTTTGCCATCAGTAATTTCAGTATATTCTGAATGAAAATGGTTTGCACAGAAGAGGAATGTGTCATAACACCTTGAAATAACATGTCAACTACTCTAGGTCAGTTAAGTTATGAGTGATTTATGCCAATGATAAGGATGACAACAACATTTGAATGGAAATCTAGATAATTATGCTCTAAATGTTCCTGTCAGAAAAAGGTTAGGTTTGTCTATGGGGTTGAGGTCAGAGATCCTTGGATATGTCATGGAACTCAACACGCATGACACTGAAATGTACATAGCAGGGCCAAAGAACCAGTTAGGGTTGCAACAGCATAACAGTCTACAGATGTATTTTTTTATGGACTGTCTGACAGCCATAATTACTTGATTTTGAAGATAAATTATGCGATCCTTGTATATTGGATTAAAGGAGGCTTCCATTTTGCTTTAGGAATTAGTGATGGAATGTAAACATTTGAAAATGATGTTATCATTGATGGTGTATCAAATTTCACCCTCCCAGACAGAAGATTATAAACTAGTAGGAGCCATACCTATCACAGTAATAGATGAATGTTCTAGAGAGAAATAGTTAAAGTAAAGCAGCAAATGTAAGTTGCACGTGACCATCAGAATTAAATATATTGTATGGCTTACAGCTGAGATATGGTAACCTTGTCTCTTGATCTCTGTCTCTGTCCCTCTGTGTTCAATGTAATTAGACTAAAACCCATATAATCCTTCCAGATAATCTGTGAAATGGTTCTCTCCCTCTTCTCTTCTTCTCCCTTCACAACCCTTTGTTTGTCTACCTTTCTCTACTCCCTCTAAAGAACCTCTCATCAAGCCATGGGCGGGCATTAGTGGGATCAGAGTCAAGCCCACTCACATAAACTATGTCATTAAGGAAGTAGCACACCAGCAAATTAATCCTCTAATCCATTCATTTTTTTCAAACAAATGCTTTTACAGCAGTGAAATTTACCATCTGCATTTCACCATGACGTTGGTTTTTATGGCCGACATAGACCAGTAGTAAAGCTCTAGAAATATTACAGTGGATGATTGTCGCCATGTCCTAGTGGATTACATTGGCTGGACATGTGAGAACTATTCAGTACTCTCAATTACTGGCAACATATCATCATAAGGTATTAAGTGGTTAGTTCACCAACTGTGTCTGACTTATCCCGACGAAGACTGCTTTGATAATAACACATGGTGTCTGGTTCAGTAGCTGTCCAACGTCCATTAACCCTCCTTTTGAATCTAATGACTGTCTCCGGTCTCTTCTTAAAACCATGCAGCCGTTAACATCATGTATAACGTATGTATCTTTCAGATCCCCCAGATTAGTTATGCGTCCACGGCTCCAGAGCTGAGTGACAAAAGTCGTTATGAGTTCTTCTCCCGCGTGGTCCCTCCTGACTCCTACCAGGCCCAGGCCATGGTGGACATCGTCAAGGCTATGGGGTGGAACTATGTATCTACACTGGCCTCAGAAGGAAACTACGGTGAGAGCGGCGTCGATGCCTTCCTCCAGATTTCACGAGAGGCAGGTTTGTACCGAATTTAGTGGGGAATTCAA
The DNA here is from genome assembly GCF_021184085.1 of Oncorhynchus gorbuscha. NCBI lineage: Eukaryota > Metazoa > Chordata > Actinopteri > Salmoniformes > Salmonidae > Oncorhynchus > Oncorhynchus gorbuscha. Next base: position 48,950,600 of record NC_060175.1, read on the forward strand.
ATGTTCTGGTGTAGCCTAACCATGGCCAACATGGTGTTGGAACTCATGGTACTATATGGGGAGGACATGACGTCCAATGGAGGAGCAGCCTTGGTTTGGGTCTTGTCTTTCTTCTCCCTTCATTCAGGAGGTTTATGCATCGGCCAATCCATCAAAATCCCTCGAGAGCCGAAACCAGGTGGATTTGATAAGATCATCAAGAGACTAATGGAGACCTCTAATGCTCGTGGGGTCATCATCTTTGCCAATGAGGACGACATCAGGTTAGTGGCAAACTAGTTCCTTTCCCTAGGACTATTGTCACATAACCACCATGCTACTTGTTCTCTAAGCACCACAGTACCAAGTTTCTATAGACTCAAAGCTCATGAAGGTCCAGTGTGCTAATCCATTATCACCACTTATCACAGACGTGTCTTGGAGGCAGCAAAGAGGGCTAACCTGACGGGTCACTTCCTGTTTGTGGGCTCTGACAGCTGGGGTGCCAAGAGCTCCCCCATCCTGGACCAGGAGGATGTGGCTGAGGGGGCTGTCACCATCCTCCCCAAGAGGGCCTCCATCGATGGTAAGGCAAACACATGAAAAAGATATTGTAGAGATACATTGTATTTTGGTGTTCAATATGAATTTAACTTTAGTGGGGGATGGAAAAGTCTGGGAAAGTCTTAAACATAAGGTGATAGTGATAATCTGTTGGTCCTTTGCCCAGGGTTCGACAACTACTTCACCTCGAGATCGCTGAAAAACAACAGAAGGAACATCTGGTTTGCAGAATACTGGGAGGACGACTTCAAATGTAAACTCACTCGACCAGGTATCAAGTACGACCTTGGTAGAAGAAAATGTACAGGTAGGAAAAGAGGTTATTTCTGACATATTTCAAAGGTTTATCTCAAATAAGCAGATTTACATACAGGCTACACAGGTTTTATCCATTGTATGCCACCCTTCCTCCCTACTTCAGGGGAAGAGAGAATCGCACAGGAATCTCAGTACGAGCAGGAAGGGAAAGTACAGTTTGTGATAGACGCGGTGTATGCCATGGCCCATGCCTTACACAGCATGCACCTGGACCTCTGTCCGGGCTTCATGGGCATCTGTGAGAAGATGGACCCAGTGGAAGGGAGTCAGCTGCTCCATTACATTCGCTCAGTCAACTTTAATGGTGAGTTGGAAATGTACACACCAGGGATTGTTAAAAAGGGTCTTGAGAAATGTTGTTGAAGCAGCAGGTCTGGGAACGTTCAATAAACTTTGTTTGGATCGAGTTTGAAATTGTATCTTCTAACCTGACTTTTCTTTTTGTTGTGGCTGTCAAGTCAGATAATACTCTTGATAATTGAAATGATATATTTTTATAATTAAAGCCCAAACAGAGGAAATGTCCTGGTTTCATGAAGCCTTTTCCACTACTGGTTCCCATCACATCCCACCATAGAGGTTAGTCTGAGAGGTCAGTCACTCCAAAAAAAGTGTGGATGGAAGTCAGTCTGAAGACATCGCTGCACTCTGTGTTAACCTCTTCAATGCACTATTATTCCACAGGGCAGCCTCTCTTCTTTCTTCATACACAAGAAACACTCCTCTTTTCATCTCCATCTTTCACGAAAAATATTTGTCTTGGAGTCCAAGGAGCTTTCTATGAAAAGCAAAGCTATTTCCTTTTCCCTGTTTGTGGATGACCTTTGCTTGTGTGGAAGCCCTCTGATTGAATGTTTGAAGGGAACAGAGAGTACAGAAATAGCGGCATGTATGGAAAGGAACCCTCAGCAGGAAGAATCTTATGCTCAGCTTTGCACTGGTTGCATAAGACATGAGCTTTAGGTTCACCGTAGGTTTCATTTTTCTTTGTTCAAAGGTAAAAGCATTGCACGGCCCACTAGCGGGTAGCCCTGTTAAAAATCCTTGCTCCTCTATCCAACAGGCAGTGCAGGGACTGGGGTCATGTTCAATGAGAATGGAGATGCCCCTGGTCGCTATGACATCTTCCAGTTCCAACTTTCCAACACCACCAACCCCGGCTACCGGTGTATTGGCCAGTGGACAAACAATCTGCGACTCAATGTAAACATTTGTTTTGGTCTATTTTATTTTTCAATGATGATGTTCACTTTATCAGTGTTGCTATTGCATTGAGGAATGTACTGTTTGTGTTTTGAGTTAACAACCTTTCAATTGAACCAAACTCATTCCAGTTATTCATGCACTTTTATTTAGCTCCATTTAGTCATTCTCTTTCCCCCAGTAATGACATGATGTGACTACTTCAGGAGTTCACTTGATGTTCTTCAACATTGTCTCTGTCTCTGTTAAAGGCTGAGGAGATGCAGTGGTCGGGTGGGGACCGTGCAGTCCCTGACTCGGTGTGCAGTTTCCCCTGTGAGCTAGGAGAGAGGAAGAAGATGGTGAAGGGTGTACCCTGTTGCTGGCACTGCGAACTGTGCGACGGATATCAATACCAGCTGGATGAGCTAAACTGTGACATGTGTCCCTTCGATATGCGTCCCATGCCAAACCGAACGGGCTGCCGGTCCACACCCATCATCAAACTGGAGTGGAGTTCCCCCTGGGCCATCATCCCTGTGTTCCTGGCTGTCCTGGGCATCCTGGCCACCTCCGGATGCATCATCACCTTCATCCGCTTTAACGACACCCCCATCGTCCGAGCCTCCGGTCGGGAGCTCAGCTACGTTCTCCTGACAGGCATCTTCCTCATCTACCTGATCACCTTCCTCATGATCGCGGAGCCCAGTGCCCCAGTGTGTGCATTCCGCAGGCTGCTGCTGGGCCTGGGCATGTGTATTACCTACTCAGCTATGCTCACCAAGACCAACCGCATTTACCGTATTTTTGAGCAGGGCAAGAAAGCAGTCACGCCACCTCCATTCATCAGCCCTGCTTCTCAGCTGATCATCACCTTCATACTCATTGGAGTGCAGGTGAGTGAGTTGCTGCCTCTCTCCATTTGATGAAAACAAGGCAGTAATACAACAGTGCTTGTTAAAGACACAGGAAATGGTATCTGGAATGGTATACAGGAGAATTAGATTGATCTGCTGAATCATGGGCCACATCAATCTTTGGATCATTCTCTGTATCTCCACAGTTACTTGGCATTTTCATCTGGTTCGGAGTGGTGCCCCCACACACCATCATAGACTATGAGGAGCAGCGTCCGCCCAACCCAGAGTTTGCACGTGGGGTCCTGAAATGTGACATGTCCGACCTGGCCCTGGTCCTCTGCTTGAGCTACAGTATCGTGCTGATGGTGACCTGCACTGTGTATGCCATCAAGAGCAGAGGGGTGCCAGAGACCTTCAACGAGGCCAAGCCCATTGGCTTCACCATGTACACCACCTGTATCATCTGGCTGGCCTTTGTGCCCATCTTCTTTGGTACAGCACAGTCTACTGAGAAGGTTTGACATTTCTATATTTGCTGGTATTTATCCATTGGCAGAGAAATATAATTTTTTATATACTTAAAAAAGCAACCCAAGAACTATCAGTATGTTTTCTAGAATAGGTTCTAGACTGTTATCAAATGCTTGTTTGTTACCTTTAATATCAGATTTCTTTCCATGAGGCACTCACAGTATGTTCAGCATCCTCTTCATTGACTTACAGCGGAACAATGGTCAGGATTTAAAATAAGGAAGTACACTATAATACAAAAGTATGTGGATGCCCCTTCAAATGAGTGGATTCGGCTATTTCAGCCACACCCTTTTCTGACAGGTCTGTAAAATCGAGCACACAGCCATGCAATCTCCATAGACAAACATTGGCAGTAGAATGGTCTTACTCAAGAGCTCAGTGACTTTCAACGTGGCACCATCATAGGATGTCATCTTTCAAACAAGTTAGTTCGGAACATTTCTGCCCTGCTAGAGCTGCCCCGGTCAACTGTAAGTGCTGTTATTGTGAAGTGGAAACGTCTAGGAGCAACAACGGCTCAGACGCAAAGTGGTAGTCAACACAAGCTCACAGAAGGGAACCACCGAGTCCTGAAGCGTGTAGCAGGTAAAAAAAATCGTCTGTCCTCAGTTGCAACACTCACTACCGAGTTTCAAACTGCCTCTGGAAGCAACGTCAGTGTCACGGCTGGCTGAAGGACTGGACCAAGGTGCAGCATGGTAAGCGTGCATTTTTTCTTTATTCAAAAATGACGCCAACAAAATGAAGAACAAAAACCAAACCGTTACGCTTTGGGCTCTGAACAAAGACAAAGTTAACTTCCCACAAAACAGGTGGGGGAAAAGGGTACGGTTGGGAGGGTAAGTATGGTTCTCAATCAGAGACAATGATAGACAGCTGCCTCTGATTGAGAACCACACCCGGCCAAACACATAGAAATAGAAAATCATAGAACATAGACTGCCCACCCAAATCACACCCTGACCAAACTAAAATAGAGACATAACACGCTCTCTACGGTCAGGGCTTGACAGTCAGCACAATAATTGTTCATCGGGAGCTTCATGAAATGGGTTTCCATGGCCGAGCAGCCACACACAAGCCTAAGATCACCATGTGCAATGCCAAGCGTCACCTGGAGTGGTGTAAAGCTCTCCACCATTGGTCTCTGGAGCAGTGAAAATGCCTTCTCTGGAGTGTTGAATCATGCTTCACCATTTGGCAGTCTGATGGATGAATCTTGGTTTGGTGGATGCCAGGAGAACGCTACCTGCCCGAATGCATAGTGCCCACTGTAAAGTTCGGTGGAGGGGGAATAATGGTCTGGGGCTGCTTTTCATGGTCTGGCTATGTCCCTTAATTCCAGTGAAGGGAAATCTCAACACTACAGCATACAATGACATTCTAGATGATTCTGTGCTTCCAACATTGTGCCAACAGATTGGGGAAGGCCCTTCCCTGGTTCAGCATGACAATGCCCCCGTGCACAAAGCGAGGTCCATACAGAAGTGGTTTGTTGATATCAATGTGGCAGAACTTGACTGGCCTGCACAGAGATCTCAGATCTCAACCCCATCCTACACCTTTGTGATGAATTGGAACACCAACTGCAAGCCAGGCCTAATTTCCCAACATTAGAGCCCGACCTCACTAATATTCTTGTGGATGAATGGAAGCAAGTCCCCGCAGCAATATTTCAACATCTAGGGTAAAGTCTTCCAAGATTAGTGGAGGCTGTTAAAGCAGCAAAGGGGGGACCAACTCCATATTAATGTCCATGATTTTGGAATGAGAGAGTCTACGAGCAATGTAGTGTATGTTCAGTTTAGTAGAGTATGTTGTTAAATCAGTCAGCCTAAATTAAGTCTTTAAAGTCTTTTCACCTCTGCAAATCGAAATGAAATGAATCAAAGAGGTCAAAAAAGAGGTCAGATAAGCTCAGTGATAAAATGGGTCTCTGAGAGACAAATAAATATCCACTACATGCTATTCAATTACACACTTACAGCTTAGAACATCTAAAAATAGCATCAATAACATTTAGTTCTCAGATCGCATTAGTTGACATTTTTGACCAGACAGTATTACAACATTACAGTAACAGGGAAGGAGTGTTCTTAGATTGGATGCAAGGTTATTGATGCATTAGACTTTGAGAGGTACTCAGAAAAGTGTAAAGAATTGCAAGTTGATCAATAGGGAAGTGTGAATGTAAGGTGTTGGCAAACTTAGGAGGTTGGCTATTTTTCTTAAATTTTTCTACTGACTTCCCTCAATGTGTGAATTATTATATATATATATATATATATATATATATTTTTTTATTTTTTACTTTACCCCCTTTTTCTCCCCAATTTCGTGATATCCAATTGGTAGTTACAGTCTTGTCCCAATCCTAGACAGGATTGTGTCTGGGGAAGGGTACCAAAACATTTCTGCAGGATTGAAGGTCCCCAAAAACACAGTGGCCTCCATCATTCTTAAATGAGCAATCAGGGGAGAAGGGCCTTGGTCAGGGAGGTAACCAAGAACCCGATGGTCACTCTGACAGAACTACAGAGTTCCTCGGTGGAGATGGGAGAACCTTCCAGAAGGACAACCATCTCTGCAGCATTCCACCAATCAGGCCTTTATGTTAGAGTGGCCAGATGTAAGCCACTCCTCAGTAAAAGGCACATGACAGCCCACTTGAAGTTTGCCAAAAGGCACCTAAAGACTCTCAGACCATGAGAAACAAGATTCTCTGGTCTGATGAAACCAAGATCTTTGTCCTGAATGCCAAGCCTCAAGTCTGGAAGAAACTTGGCACCATCCTTACATTGTAGCATGATGGTAGCAGCATCAGGTTTGAGGGAAAGATGAATGGAGCAAAGTGCAGAGAGATCCTTGATGAAAACCTTTTCAAGAGTTCTCAGGACCTCAGACTGGGGTGAAGGTTCACCTTCCAACAGAACAACGGCCTTAAGCGCACAGCCAAGACGACGCAAGAGTGGCTTCAGGGCAAGTCTTTGAATATCTTTGAGCTCGGACTTGAACCCATCTCTGGAGAGACCTGAAAAAACCTGTGCAGCGACGCTCCCCATCCAACCTGGCAGAGCTTGAGTGGATCTGCAGAGAAGAACGGGAGAAACTCCCCAAATACAGGTGTGCCAAGCTTGTAGCATCATACCCAAGAAGACTTGAGGCTGTAATCGCCTCTAAAGGTGCTTAAACAAAGTACTGAGTAAAGGGTTTACGTGTGATATTTTTTATAGATTTGCAAAAATGTCTAAAAGCCTATTTTTGCTTTGTCATTATGGGGTATTGTGTGTAGACTGATCAGGGGAAAAACACAATTCAATCCATTTTAGAATAAGGCTGTAATGTAACAAAATGGGGGAAAAGTCAAGGGGTCTGAATACTTTCCAAATGCACATTAGGTCTTTGTTAATTAATTTTTTATGGCATGTATTTCTTCATTTATTCATGACATGTACTGCGTTTGAATTGTCAGTTCATCGGACTCAGATCACAAGTCTGTTCTCAGTATTGCTGTTGCCAGCCTGACAACAGAGGAACAACACATGAATAGACATGTTGAAGGCCCATAAATTGAGCACCACTCCTCAGTGCTTATACTGGGATATAAATCATTCATCCCAGGCTAAAAACACAACTGTCTCCTTGAGCATTCAGATGAAGAAACAACGTCTGTATACTGTGTACCTCCTATTTGACCTGCTGTCGATCAATTCTTCATACAATAATTAGGTATAATAAAGGTATGTCATGGGGATTGCCATGGAAAATATTATGTAAGACAACCTCCATACATATTTATTAATATTTATTGAATGTACAGTTTTACTGTATTCTCAGAATATTATCAGAATACTATATTCTCAATCTCGGGGTATTATCAGATGAATAGATGGGCATAGGATAGAAAGGAAAATTAGGAAAATGTGTCTTTTGAATTGTGAACGCAACACAAACAATTCATTTAGTACTCAGCCAGGCAATCCAAACCCTATTGTAAAATGTCTAGGTGTATACTCAGGTATTTATTATTAACCTTCATCCTGCTTTCCCTTTGCTCTAGATGTTCATCCAGACCACCACCCTGACGGTGTCCATGAGCCTGAGTGCCACTGTGTCCCTGGGCATGTTGTACGTCCCTAAGGTCTATGTCATCATCTTCCAACCGGAGCAGAACGTACAGAAACGCAAGCGCAGCTCCAAGGCTGTGGCTTCCACAGTGACCTCACAACTCTCCCAGAAAGACGACAAGCAGAACGGAGAGTCCAAAAGTAGTGCCATAGTGCCTGACCGATCACAGTGAGTAAAGCAGCGGTGATATCCACTGATCCCTCACCTGTGCTACCTTATGTATTCACAATGATATAAAAACAGATTAGTGTTCATTTTTCACTAAAACAATTGGTAATGGTCTCTCTCTTCAATGATTTTAGATAATCCAGCAGGAAACCAGAGATGAATACGACACCTGGCACCTAACAGACGACAGCTTATAATGGTCTCCCTTGGCAAAGCACTCCCTCACATGCAGAGAGGGGGCTCCCGAGTGGCGCAGCGGTCTAAGGCATCACTACAGACCCTGGTTCGATTCCAGGCTGTATCACAACTGGCTGTGATTGGGAGTCCCATAGGGCGGCGCACAATTGGCCTAGCGTCGTCCGGGTTAGGGTTTGGCCAGGGTAGGCCGTCATTGTAAATACGAATTTGTTCTTAACTGACTTGCCTAGTTAAAATTCAAATAAATAAATAAAAGGAGACCGTTTTTGATCAGTGGTGAAGGCTACATTGTCTCATGGGTGGAATGGAAATAAAGGAAAATGGAGATGCTACCTTTTCTATAATTTGAAATACACACTCACTGACTCGCCACAGATGCTGTGACCTGACTGTAAATGGAACAGTCGACGCATTGGATCATCCTGGATCATCCTGAATCCTGAACAGAACACAATGAACATTGTGGACAGCTTTGCTTGATTTCAGGACAAAGTCTCCTTTTACATTAGGATATGTCTAAGCAACCATGGCAATGAATTAGCTCTCTTTGATTTCTCTCAGGACAATTAGTTGGATCAATAGTGAATAAAATGTTAAACTTTTTCCTGACTGGAGGACCTACAGTAGGATCCTTTGAGAACAAGCTTTGTTGTTTACGTGATTTATCAGCACTGCATGGGTTGTGAGTTTGTGTGTACATTATACGAATGTTTCCACAGTACTGTTTGTATGGGTGTCACAACTTTGACGCGTGGTTATATTTGACTGATTACACTGGAAGGAATTAGTTTCTCTATGCACCACTTTATCCTGGAATAACTAGTGTTGGGTTCTTGAATGACATAGTGATAAAGAGAAACAAATGTAGGGAATTCTGATTACTGACATCAATACTGCCAGATCTCATGTAAGGTACCATTTTAATATTATAACATTTTCTGTTATGCTTTGATTTAGTTTGCTGTTAATTGCTTTAGCAGTAATAACTTCTATACGATGCTACTTTCAAAATTGAGAAGCAGTGGTTCTGAACAGGATATTGTGTTCTTCGACAATTGTTGTTAGAATCACAACAACACATGGTAGACACTAGACAGCAACGTATGGCATTTCCATAGATTGTTCCTAATTTCTTTATAGTGCTGCTGGTGTTGCGGTTGTGAGAACAGTTGATGGTAACACTTGAGTTCACTGAGAATATCACTGGTTTTAGCATCAATGATCACTTGTGTTCTTCAATATTGTGCCATTAAATCTCTCTGTGTTCTCAAAATGTATGTTACAAGTTTCCCTTAAAATAAAATTACTATATCATTTAAATTATGTAAACGGATTTGAAAATGAATACTTTGGCACTGTAATGGTACACAAAATGACAGTAGCCCAGTTCAGGTCACACTCCAAGCAGTCCTACATCGCATGATTGTAGCATTCACTCTGTGCGAAGCGGTATTGCGTTCTGATTTTGTCAGAACACAATGCAGTGGATGTGGCAGTTTCCATTAAGTTATTTGCAGTAAGATTCTTTTTTGGCTTGGCTGGGATTATGCTCAAGTTCAGGAAAAAAGTTTTTAATTCAAAAAATAATAATTTTAAAACTTAAAAATACTGTGAAAACGAAAATATAGATAAAACCCAATAATTCCACCTTCGTACTATTGCACTTCTGTAACTGTAGCCATTGTGAGGCTGCCACCATCCTTACACTGCCCCCTGCTGGAGATTATTAATAATGTACAGTAAAACAGCAACGTGCTGGCAAAGAAACTTAATTAACCATTCTGTAGCATGGAGAGTGGACTGTGGGACACATTACTGGACCATGCGGTGGAGAGGACATCTCTGCTACAGTATCATAGTGAGATGCATAGTGTGGAAACTAAAATAAAATAAAAACATACATTAACATACCCCACTCAAGTTAAGGAAACTATAGTTTATTATTTCACAAACATAAGAGATCTTACACAATAATCACAAGTAAAAGTATGTATGTATCTAAAATAAATAGCACTAAAAGACAAGAGGATGATGTTCTGGAGAAGTGGGAAAAAAAATTCAATATCATGCTGTATTACAATATTCAGACAGTGTTAGTAAAACAATAAATGTTCAAGTGCGAAAGATAATTTCTTTGTAATGTGCAACAGTCAAATGGCTGACATTTCACAGATGCTCATAATACAGGAAAGTTCCTCGAATAACTGTACCGCACACTGAATTACAATTAGATGAAACTGAAACACCTGAAAACAAGATTACTACACAATTTCATGATGAAACAAAAGAAGTCTCAATACACCAAAACAAATATTCTACAACAAAACCATCTGCTGTGCCCATTCATGCCCAAAGCCTGGAGCAAGCCCTCAAGTAAGAAGTGCAAACCAAAGTAGATCATAGTCCTTTTACTGGACCGGTAAACCTATTCAGGTTGCGCCTCCCTCGATTGTTCCAGACCGGCTGGCCCCTAGTGTCAGAGGTGCATCTGACACGTCTGTATTAGTCAGGGATGGACAGGTCATAGGTCACTCCAGATAACTGTCCAGAGTAAGACAGGTGGAGATCTTGGCAGGAGCTGGTCGGGAAACCTTTTTTCTCTTTGCCTTCATCATGAGTGGGCGAATATCTGACAAAGGAGACTGGTGTGGGTGGCCGAATTAAGGAAAATTGCATTCCATAACAAATGGCATTTTCCAGTTCCCCCCTGATTGTTTCCTATGAGATTAGTTACAGTAATGTATAACAGACATTTATCAATAGACATCATAGAGGATATAATACAGTCAAAATATGTTCTTCAACACCCGCTTCAATGAGAAATACCAGTCAGGAAACCTGAATTGTACGGTTTAAGAAAAGGATACAGGTTGGAAGAATTTGGTTCTCCCTCCAAGTCCATCATAACCACTTCTGACCTGGAATATGAGATAGTCATACATTTTGTTATTTCATTGACAGGAACAAGACAGGGAAGCAAGGGCAATTGTAGGTCATGTTTTGGAAGTCATTAGGTGGAATGCACTGTCCTTCACTGTAATTGAGGGCGTGAAAATGTGGAACAGGTTCATAGTAAGAAATACACCAGAACAATCATACAGTAACTGTAGTGTTGTGAGGGAAAGAGAATAGAGTCAGGTTACTTACAGCTCCCAGTTTACTCCTCTGGGGGTCCAGCATGCTGCCAAAGGTCTTCTTCCTGAACAGAATGGAGTTACGGAAGAATGTACCCATTGGCACCTCCTCCTCTCTGGCCTGGGAGAATTCATAAACACAGAAGCTTATGGCATGCCATGCACACTAAAGTACAACACGTCTAGCTTTAAAATGTATCCAAAGCAATGTGGTCATCACAGAGTCCGTACATGTGGTGCATGTGTTAAGTGAACCCTTGGAAGTGGTAAAATACCTTGCTTACAAACGAGGCGCTGTCACGGTGTTTGGTTGGCGAGGACGACAACCTGAGAAAGAAAGAACATAAGATAAATATGATCAATACTTCAGAAACGTTGAACAAATAAGTGTCAGGAGCATGTGTCCCTCGTCAATGACACACTGTAGAGGGAGACTCACGTGGCTGGATCCAGACGCATCTTTTTGGATGGGACCTGTGACGACCTCTTATCCACCAGGTCAGGTGTGGTGATGTCAAAGGTCATGTTAAGGTCAATGTCCTCACTGTTGGCAGGCTGGTGGAGACGGGGCTGTTGCAGCTGCACTGGGGCAGGGCTGAAAGACAAGGGGGAAAGAACCCAATCAGTGACTAACAACAGATCTACCAAGAAGGTATCTATATACTAAGTAGCACGCGCTGTGTAGAAAATCGATTGGTGAAGTGACAAACCTCTCGAAGACTAGTCGGCTCAAGGCTTCGTTAGTGCGGGTTGGTGTGCTCAGGGTCTTTTGAAGAATCTCAACTTTTTTCTTCAGACTCTAACAGTGTTAAAAACACAAAGTAGTGGAATAGTGAACTCAGATTTTCAAATACATTAGTATTTTTAATTACCCAAATATAACATAGCTTTGCAAATTGTATAGTGCTGATAATTTACAGAATTGAGGGCTCCTTACAGTGATCTCTTTGTCTGCGTTGGTCAAGTCATTTTGGACAGCTTTCATGTCATCATTGGTCCTGTTCATCTCCATTGTGGCTTTCTGCAACTACAGAGATATTAGAAACTGTGTCAGTCTCAGATTGGAAGTAGGTGAGACATCCCACATTATCACAGAACAATTCAATTAATGTGTTTCTAAATATATATATATATATTTTTTTTACATGTATTACCTTGTTGTTTGAAGCAAACACCTCCCTTTTGAGCTTTTCAGACATTTCATTTGAATATCTGAGGCTCCCTTTTAGGTTCTCATATTCTCTGCAAAGGATAATAGGAATTACTTGATAAATATCCTTTCAAAACACTGTTGCCCTGGCAATGTAAACTGAGAATGCAAAACATTAAGAACACATGCTGTTTCCATGACAGACTGACCAGGTGAAAGCTATGATCCCTTATTGATATCACTTAAATCAGTGTAGATGAAGGGGAAGAGCCCAGTTAAAGAAGGGTTTTTAAGCCTTGAGACAACTAAGGCATGGATTGTGTATGTGTGCCATTCTGAGGGTGAATGGACAAGACAAAACATTTAAGTGCCTTTGAACGGGGTATGGTAGCAGGTGCCAGACGCAAGAACTGCAACGCTGCTGTGTTTTTCATGCTCAACAGTTTCCTGTGTGTATGAAGAATGGTCCACCCCCCAAAGGACATCCAGCTAACTTGACACAACTATGGGAAGCATTGGAGTCAACATGGGCCAGCATCCCTGTGGAACGCTTGACACCTTGTAGAGTCCATTCCCTGATGAATTAAGGCTGTTCTGAGGGCAAGGGAGGGATGCAACTTGATATTAGGAAGGCGTTCCTCATGTTTGCTATACTCAGTGTATAATGTAAATGTTTGACATTCCTTACTTCTTGAGAGAGATGCAGTAGATGGAGAGCTCCTCCATGGCAGCCTGGCCAACACCCATGTCACTGATCATGGATTCCACCTCAGCCCTCTGACCCTGTAACACCACATCCAGACTGGGAAGGACACACACACACACACACACACACACACACACACACACACACACACACACACACACTAGTAAAATATACAGGCCAGCACAGTATTGTTTGGGTTGGCACAAAAGTCAGAAAATTATTATTGTGCGAGTCTGTGGGCTACCTCTCATATGTTTTCATTTTGGTCCTGAGTCGTCGGGCTTCCTCCTTAGCAGCCTGAGTCTCACTCTGCTGGTTCTCCAGGTATTTCATCTGTTTCTGAAAGGTCCAAAACCCTCAAAATGTTAGAGAGATGTCAGGTAGAAAGGAGAGAAAGGAGCATGTAACATCTTACCCTGAGAACTGAGCAGAGCATATCTTTCTTGCCAATCTCCTTCCTAACAATGTCCAAGTCTTTCTTCTGCCTGTCCACAGTCTCCTTCAAGCCCTCTACCATCTTCAGTCTGTCCCTCCAGTCTCTCTCTGAGGATAGAAATACAAGTCAATGTTTCAGCCATCCAAATGCCAAAAACAGTTACACCATCATAGTAACATGTGGTCTCAAAGCAAGCATCAGTTGTGTTCACTGGCCTCTTACCTTTGGTACTTAAAACAGCTTTCATTCTATCGAGCTCGTTCTGCAGAAGAAAAAATGAAACACCGAATAAGCGATGTCATACAATAATATCCCAAATTCACACGCCATGACAATGTTCTATTCAATGTTGCCACAACGTGAGTCAAGATGGTGTAGGCCTACCTGCAAACACTCTGGATCCGCAGAGGATCCCTCTCCTTCACCACCGATGTCAAAGAACAACTTGTTGATAATGTGTCTGGTGCTAACCTGAGGGGAGAGTCCAGACAAAGATAAAAATGTAGAAAAGTATTTGTAGGGTTATTTTGAGATGAATGGGATTGATGTAACGTGTACAGAATGAAACACCAGTGTTCAGAAGGGGTCAGCAGTATAGCAAGTTAGTCCTACCTGTTTTCTACATTGTGGACATGTCTTGTTGGGGGCAGTCTGAAACCACTGAAGAAGACTGTAAGCAGAGGAAAGAGTGAAACGTTACACACAACTGACATTTAACAATAGCTAGACTATTAAATTTAGCTAGGCCACAAGTACTGGCTAGTCAAACTATTTCCTTAATGTAGAGACTGATTCATCAGACAGTCATTGGTAACTCACCATTCATAGTGGAAGGTGTGCCCACAGTGGATGGCAGCCACATCTCTGGAGTGATCGAAGAAATCTGAACAGATGGTACAGTAGGCACGAATAGGCATTTTTGAAGACCACCCTGTCAAGAAAAAGGCAAGTTATCATGTTTGTGTTCAACATAGTCATGTTTGCTGGTTCTAATGTTGATATCAGCTACCGGTAGCGAAATTGCTAGCTAGCTAGCTTTGTTATTATTGGCAATAGTTATCTAACCATTAGTTAGCAACCTAGCTAGCCGGCTAGATCGCGTTAGCCAACTAGATAGCTGTTAACCCTCTTTGTCACCTACGATACAGCAGGCTGTGTTGCTTACATTCGCCCGTATTTACCTTAAAGTTATTGAGTATTTGTTACATTAATACGTATATTATTCATTGCAGTTCGAATAACTATGAAATCCTGTTTACGCCTAGCTAGCACGCACAACACTCGCGCGGCGCAGTTCGAACGTAAAAGTCCCCGCCCCTTGCGTGTACGTAATCATCGAAATGGTACGTTCAGATATCTTCCACACGATTCAATGATAGCGAAACAACTGGGGCGTATTCATTACAACGATTCTGTTGCAAAACGTTTCTTGAACTGAACGAAACGGGGAGGGACATACCTGAATTTGTCGAAAATAAACTAGTTTCTGTTGCAAAACGAAACTGTGTACTAATGATTGCACCCCTGTACCTTCTCTGTCAGAAAATGATGTGCTAGCCAGCCCAAGCGAGTGGTATTATTTTACACAGTGACAGTCAACGTTACAACATTCAATATGCATTTTAACTCGACTCGGAAGAAATTAGAGGTAGCTATGATTTAAGAACATTTTGTGTAACGTTACACGCGGGAAAATTCTTCAGCTTCTTAACTATTCTATTTAGCTGCATATCTAGCAGCTAAATGATGTTCATAACTAACTCAAGATAGACCACGGCCTGTCGTTTCCAATGTGAACACATGAGTAATAGTGGACAGAACAAGCAAGGAGAGGGGCAGAGCCAAACAGGATCTAGCGAGATTGGATCTAGCACTTTTTGGAAACTTTGACTGAGTAAAGTCGACAAAACGTCCCACTGTGCTCGTAACAGATTTGAGTTTTGGAAACAAAACTGTATTGAGATCACATGTTTCATCAATGAGAACATTTGAAGAATGTAGCAAGGCCAAAGTCCCATCTCGTTCCATCATTTCCCACTGCCGGCAACTGGGCTTCCTCTCACCACCATATTTGGTAGTGAGTGGAAATGCCAATCGGATGCTTCACATTTATACATCTGGTGAAATGTCTGTCTCGTTGTTCTGTTTTCCGTCTCAGCAGATCAGGAACAGCTCAAAGAAGTTCAGCTCAAGTTGTTAACATTGTGGTTTTACATTATTGCCATAGAGAATGATAGAGGCCTCTAGTGGCCGAAAGGCTGTCTTAGCATTGGCACCACAGCGCCATTGAGCGCTTCCACTATTTTAATGTAGGCAACTGTGTGACTTCCAACGTCATTGGCTGATCCCTCCTGGTGACCCTGTTGGAGTCATGTCCAACTGGGTCATCAGGAGGGATCTGCCAATTGTGAAGAAGAAAACATATTCCCTAAAATGGAGATAGGCTCAATGGCATTGCTCATGCTGTCACATACACCATAATGGCACAGGTACAATGATGAGGCCTCTTTCCATCTCTATGACCATAGCCATTGACTGAAGAGTGTTGTACCAGTCATATTTCCTTTTATTTTTATCATGATAGCAACATAGTCACACAGAAAAACTGTCAGTGTATCATACTCAAAACTGAGGCAGGATGCACAACGACACTATTGCTCATCCGGAAACTCACTGTTTTGTAAGCAAATGTTGACCTTCACCCCATCTGTGATGTTGACAGACTTGGTATCTACTATCTTGTGTTTCAGGTGGTTGTCCCTTAGTTACTTAGGTAGCAGTGATGGCTGGAGACGTCCACAACAGGGGTGTTTCATGAGAGGTCCAACAGAATGGCACCAATGGACCGTCTCTGCAAGGACAGGACTGAAAGCCCCACCACAGGCCTGGTGGAGGGCACAGAACCAGGTGGGCAAGGCAACTCTAATGGTGGCATTGTGCTCCAGCAAACAATGTCCACTTGTAGTCTACCTACTGTAGATGTCATGTTACTACAGAACAGCTCCCTTGTCGGGGATACAAAATCCAGTGGTTGTCCTGAACAATGAAAATGAATAGTTCTCTAATTGAAATATATGGCCACTTGAACATAGGCTAAATTTCCTCCAATGACAACAGGAATTAGAATAATTATTTTAATATTGGATATTTCCTTATTGGAAATAGTTTAGAATAAATACTGTACAAGCCACATTCGCAATTGATTACGGTAACGGCTCTCGCTGTGTCATGGTTTCCCAAGAGAGACAGCAGCAGTGAAAGAACTGTTGCATCCATAGTCGCGTGAGAAAACGTTTTTTGCACCCCACTTTTTATTATTATTTTTTTACCAGAAAATCATAATCCGTTGGGTCATTTGTCATATTCTATTATGAGTAATGTTTTGAGATAATGATCTATTTTAATACATACTAACAGATTGCATTTTGCATCCCGTCGCCTCAAGATGAATGGTTTTGACCACTGAGAAGTTTTGCTTCACTCCCACGCACCACTATTTTAGTTCAGTGCAATTAGAAAGCACTGGTCGCGCTGCTGGTGTATACAATGAAAAGGCACCTGCAAAATAAAATGTTAAAAAAAAAATGTTGTTACATTTGTTTCGTTGTTTCATCATTTGAGCAGCGTGCATCATGAGCTAATTCATTGTATAATTTCCTAATTGCCTGTAGCTGTGTACTCGCGCAAATGCGTCAAATGAAAAAGCACAGGGTAATTTATACCTCGTTAAAAACTTTTAGGGATAGGGGGCAGCATTTTCACTTTAGATGAATTGCGTGCCCATAGTGAACTGCCCCCTACTCTGTCCCAGATGCTAATAGATGCATATTATTATTACTATTGGATAGAAAACACTCTGAAGTTTCTAAAGCTGTTTGAACTATGTCTGTGAGTATAACAGAACTCATAGGGCAGGCAAACTTCCAAACAGGAAGTGGAAATTCTCATCATCTATTCACATAAGATATGGATCTGTTCGCACTTGCTACGCCTTCCACTAGATGTCAACAGTCAGTAGAACTTGGAATGAAGCCTTTAGTGTGATGTGGGACCGGATGGCAGCTATTTGAGTCACTGGTCTGGCAGAATGCCAGTTCCTGGTTACGTGCAGTAGTCATTATATCGCCTTGCGTTCCATTACTCTGTAGACAAAAACGAATGCTCCGGTTGGAACATTATTGGATATATATGATAATAGTATCCTGAAGATTGATTCTCTCCTTAGTTTGACCAGTTTATTCAACCTGGAATATAACTTTTTGAAGTTTTCGTCCGAGTTCACCTGGACCAGTGCCAGCTTTTGGACATGTGAACTAAACGTGCTAGCAAAAGTAGCTAATTGGAATGGACATTATGGAACAAAACAACAATTTATTGCGGAACTAGGATTCCTTGCACTGCATTCTGATGAAAGATCATCAAAGGTAAGGGAATATTTATGATGTAATTTCATATTTCTGTTGACTCCAACATGGCGGAGAAATATATTTACATCTGAGCGCCGTCTCAGATTATTGCATGGTATGCTTTTTTCATAATGTTTTAAAAAATCTGATACAGCAGTTGCATTAACAACCAGTGTATCGTTAATTATATGTAAAACATGTATCTTTGGTCAAAGTTTACGATTAGTATTTCTGTTATATGACGTGGCTCTCTGTAATTACTCCGGATATTTTGGAGGCATTTCTGAACATAGCGCCAATGTAAACTGAGATTTGTGGATATAAATATGCTTATTATCGAACAAAACATGACTGTATTGTGTAACATGATGTCATGTGAGTGTCATCTGATGAAGATTATCAAAGGTTAGTGATTCATTTTATCTCTAATTCTGCTTTTGTGACTATCTTTGGCAGGGAAAAATGGCTGTGTGTTTTTGGAGTTGGTGGTGATCTAACATAAATATATGTTGTGTTTTCGCTGTAAAACGTTTTAAAAATCGGACACGATGGGTAGATTAACATGATGTTTATCTTTCATTTGCTGTATTGGACTTGTTAATGTGTAAAAGTTGTGTTAATGTGTAAAAAATATTTCAAAAAAATATTTTTGAATTTCCAGCGCTGCCTTTTCAGCGGAATGTTGGGGGGGGGTTCCGTTAGCGGAACCTGTGTCCTAGACAGGTTTTTAAAACAAACAGCGTTGCATGGCTTGGTAAGTAATATCGAAAAAAATAAACAATATCTACCCTCTTTGCATCAAATATGTATGCTACTGAGACAATTTTAAAAATGTTAATGGTGACCGTAACAGTGCTTCAAAAAAAAGTGGCAAAAAAAGTACATGTTGGGGGGGGGGGGGACAGAACGGTCAATTAATACACGTTATTCCTCATACTTTTCATAATGATTATTTTCCTTCACGATTTATTATCAAGTACAGTATGTCGCAAACTCAATGTGGTTGTTGAAAATGACAAAATACAAATAATTGATAGTAGCCTAGTCCTGTAACTGCAGGCTACAGATTCAAATGTAAAACCCATATATTTTCTCTCATTTTAAAAAGGCAAGATTCTCAAGGGAGGCTAACAGTAGAATATTTTTTTGTTCAAATCAAAATGCAATTACATTATGTATGCAGTACTGTTTTTGTTTCTATTTATCAAATTAGGCCTGCACAATAACAAAATATGCTGGCTGTTTGTAGCTCTTGAATTCTGTTTTATGAACTAACCTTTATTAAATAAATGGTTGGAAACCCAGGCTGCTCTAGCCCAAACATGTCCAATATTATCGGAGCAACATTTTAGAATTTATATTGCAGGTTCAGGGACGCAATTTATGGATATACAGTACCAGTCAAAAGTTTGGACACACCTACTCATTCAAGGGTTTCTTTATTTTTGACTACTTTCTACATTGTATAATAGTAGTGAAGACATCAAGACTATGCAAAAAAACACATGGAATCATGTAGTAACCAAAGAGAGTGTTAAACAAATCAAAATATGAGATTCTTCAAAGTAGCCACCCTTTGCCTTGATGACAGCTTTGCACACTCTTGGCATTCTCTAAACCAGCTTCATGAGGTAGTCATCTGGAATGCATTTCAATTAACAGGTGTGCCTTAAGTTAATTTGTGGAATTTCTTTCCTTGATGCGTTTGAGCCAGTCAGTTGTGTTGCGACAAGGTAGGGTTGGTATACAGAAGATAGTCATATTTGGTAAAAGACCAAGTCCATATTATGGCAAGAACAGCTCAAATAAGCAAAGAGAAATGACAGTCCATCATTACTTTAAGACATGAAGGTCAGTCAATAAGGAAAATGTCAAGAACTTTGAAAGTTTCTTCAAGTGCCCAAATAAATGCTTCAGAGTTCAAGTAACAGACATATCTTAACATCAACTGTTCAGTGGAGACTGTGTGAATCAGGCCTTCGTGGTCAAATTACTGCAAAGAAACCACTACTAAAGGAAACCAATAATAAGAAGAGACTTGCTTGGACCAAGAAACATGAGCAATGAACATTGAACTGGTGGAAATCTGTCCTTTGGTCTGATGAGTCAACATTTGAGATATTTGGTTCCAACCACTGTCTTTGTGAGACGCAGAGTAGGTGAACAGATGATCTCTACATGTGTGGTTCACACTGTGAAGCATGGAGGGGGGTTGGGGGTGTTTTGCTGGTGACACTGTATGTGGTTTATTTAGAATTCAAGGCACACTTAACCAGCATGGCTACCACAGCATTTTGCAGTGATACGCCATCCCATCTGGTTTGCGCCTAGTGGGACTATCATTTGTTTTTCAACAGGAAAATGACTCAACACACCTCCAGGCTATGTAAGGGCTATTTGACCAATAAGGAGAGTGAAGGAGTGCTGCATCAGATGACCTGGCCTCCACAATCACCTGACCTCAACCCAATTGAGATTGTTTGGGATGATTTTGATCGCGGAGTGAAGGAAAAGCAGCCAACAAGTGCTCAGCATATGTGGAACTCCTTCAAGACTGTTGGAAAAGCATTCCAGGTGTAGCTGGTTGAGAGAATGCTAAGAGTGTGCAAAGCTGTCCTCAAGGTGGGTACTTTGAAGACTCTCAAATATGAAATATATTTGTTTCACACTTTTTTGCTTACCACATGATTCCATGTGTTATTTCATTGTTTTGATGTCTTGTAGAAAACGGTCAAAATAAAGAAAAACCTTGGAATAAGTAGGTGTGTCCAAAGTTTTGACTGGTACTGCATATATAGCTTCCCAAAAAATCCTAATTTTATACAGATAAATTAATAATGTGTTTGCAATATTGTTTTTATGTGAACATGATCAATGACCAAATTTAATTTGCAAAACTGTATTTTCAAGATGACAGTTCTTGTTCAAAGCCCTTCCAGATAACACTGTCATATTGAGAAAGAAAATCATTAAAAGATCAAAGTTCACATTTGTAATTGTAGTACGTGATTGTGATCGCATTTTTTGTGACGACAATATGAAAACTCAATGTCCAATTGAACTTCTTAGTGATTGATTTGACAACACCCAGTGAAATAGCAGCTCGCCAAATTAAAAAACAGAAATACTCATAATAATTCATAAATCATACAAGTGTTATACACACAAGTTTTTAAAGATTAACGTCTTGTTAATCCAGCCACAGTGTCAGATTTCAAAAAGGCTTTACGGCGAAAGCAAACCATGCTATTATCTAAGGACAGCACCCCATCAAACATGCACATGAAAATCATAATTCAACCCACCAGGCACAACACAAAAATCAGAAATAACATATAATTAATTAATTTAACGTAAATAATTGATAAAATATAAGACGGGATAAACTGCATTCAATAACGGATAAAAACAAAGTGGAGCGAGCTTTCAGGTCACACGCCTCTAACAAACAGTACACTTCACTCGACCCTTGTTCTGAACTGCCTTACTTCTTCATTTCTCAAAGGAAAAACATCAAACAATTTCTAAAGACTGTTGAAATCCAGTGGAAGCGATAGTAACTGCAAGCAAGTGACTTAGAAATCTAGATCTCCATAGAAAGTTCATTGAAAAGAGTGTGACCTCCAATTTCTTTTCTCTGGATGGTTTGTCCTCTGGGTTTCGCCTGCCAAATAAGTTCTGTTATACTCACAGACATCACTCAAACAGTTTTAGAAACTTCAGAGTGTCTTCTATCCAAATCTCCCAATAATATGCATATCCTAGCTTCTGGACCTGAGTAGCAGGCAGTTTACTTTGGGCACACGTTTCATCCGGATGTGAAAATAGTCCCCCCTAGCCTTAAGAAGTTTTAACCACTCTGCCTACATGTACATATTACCTCGACTAACTGGTGCCCCCACACATTGACTCTGTACCTGTACCCCGTGTATATAGCCTTGCTATTGTTATTTTACTGCTTCTGTTAATTATTTGTTACTTTTATTTTAAATTTTTATTTTATTTTTATTTTTAACTTATCTATTTTTTAATTAACAATTTTTTAAAGCATTGTGGGTTTGTAAGTAAGCATTTCACTGTAAGCTCTACACCTGTTGTATTCTGCACATGTGACAAATAACATTTGATAATTCTTGACCTACCAAGTGCAAAATTCTAACAGTATTATAATATTATTCCTCCCATTTAAAAAAATGAATTTCCTCATTGTTATTCTGGCTACATTCTTAACAGTTTGGCCTGTCAATCGAGCACTGTGGGTGGGATTGTCAGAGGAGGATCAGGATATTTGTGAGAGTCACTGAGTTGGTAGGGTTTTAAACCTGTCAATCAATCACTATGGGTGGGATGTTTGAGCCACAGGGTTCGTAGGGTTTCAGACCTGTCAATTCATTATTAGGGGTGGGATTTTCAGGGAAGGGAGTAGATTAGTAATCTAGTCATTAAAACACGTTTTCAATATAATTTAGTTTGACAAAACCTACGAAAATTGTGTTCTGTTCATAAATATGGATTATCCCTATTAAGAAACACTATAATTACAGGAGGTTAACTTTTTAAATATATATATATATTTCACCTTTATTTAACCAGGTAGGCTAGTTGAGAACAAGTTCTCATTTGCAACTGCGACCTGGCCAAGATAAAGCATAGCAGTGTGAACAGACAACAACACAGAGTTACACATGGAGTAAACAATAAACAAGTCAATAACACAGTTGAAAAAAAGAGTCTATATACATTGTGCAAAAGGCATGAGGAGGTAGGCGAATAATTACAATTTTGCAGATTAACACTGGAGTGATAAATGATCAGATGGTCATGTGCAGGTAGAGATACTGGTGTGCAAAAGAGCAGAAAAGTAAATAAATAAAAACAGTATGGGGATGAGGTAGGTAAATTGGGTGGGCTATTTACCGATGGACTATGTACAGCTGCAGCAAGGTCCTTTTCATAACGGTGTTATCTCAAAGCTCTACTGAGGTAAAAACAACATACATTTAGAATCAAGCCAGTTAATAGCAATAGTGCGCTAGGTGCTCAATACATTTTAGATTGAGACTAGGTAGCAGTGATAGCTGGAGACATCCATGAAAAAGACAGTCAGTAGAAATGGGTTTTAAGGCCCGTTTTAAAAGTTCAGAGTTGTCAGGGAGAGCATTCCATAGGCGAGGGGCAAGGGAGCAGAAGGCTCGTACCTTCATAGTTCGGAGACGTGTTTGGGGACTTGAAGCAGTAGGAAGTGGCTGGAGCGGAGAGTGCAAAGTAGCTCGCTGATTAAGATGAGGTTGCTGATTTCGGTTGGCCTCAATCCATTCAAGGCTTTAAATACAAGCATGAGGATTTTGAAGTTGATCCTGTAGTTGACCGGTATAAGATTATTTTGAAGATAAATACACATTGCAGAGTTTGAGAGGACTAAAAACTAGAGTACTAATGGTCAATAGGGAATTGTAAATAGGAGATGGGTTTCAGTTCAACAGCTGTTTAGAATCTGTGGAATGTCACTTGTGAACTCAAAGCTACGTGTGCTACGTTCTGTACATTGAGTCGGGAGCAGGATACTTGTTATTTGGACATTGGTCCAGTCGTACTGCAAGGACTTCTGATTGGTTAATCCCAGGCTACCGTGAGGGGTTAAAAATGGCATCCTGTTCCTTTGTTCAGTGGAGAAGCTGAGGACAGAGGAGGCTGAACATCTACCTCCCAGCATCACATCTTGATTTGTCCTTCTCAAATAAACCTATTTTTCTCCCCCTGATTTGTTTTGGGGCTTGTGTTATTGAAGAATAACAGCAATTGCTAACACCTGTAGCCAGTGGAGTTGGCCCAGGATCGGGTTGATTTGGTCTGACTTCTTGGTCCAGGTAAGGACCCTGGCATCACTGTTCTGGATTAGTTGGATCCTCTGTAGTGATTTGGCTGGGAGGCCCACAAACATTTCCGTAGTCGATCTGAAAGAAAATGAAGGCGTGGTTGAGATTCTCTGCATCTGGCTGGGAGGCTGATGGGATGCATGACCCAGGCAATGTTTTGAAAAAATTATGTTTTACATATTTGTTTTATGTGGGCATTTAAAGAACAGAGAAGAATCAAACTTGACTCCTGGGTTGGAGATAACAGGTGACTGTTGATTGTAGGGCAGATGTTTCCAGCATTGGTGACCTGCTTGGGTGTCCCAATAAGTATAGCCTCAGTCTTGCTTCTGTTCAACTGGAGGACGTTCTCTTTCATCCATGCCCTGATGTCCTCTAGGTAGCTGCTAAGTTTTTCTAAGGCAGAGATGGTGTCCGGTTTGGTGTTGATGTGAACCTGGGTATTGTCAGTGTAGAAGTTGATGTTATAATCTCTGAGGATTTGGCCAAGAGGGAGTATGTAAATTAAAAACAGAGTGGGAGGGTGGGGTATGCAAAATGGGCTAATTTAGAGCATTTCTTTCTTCTTAATGTTTTGGTATTCAGGTCCAGAAAGTTACTTACTGACCAGTTTTACCATGGGCAAATATATATGGGAAGTTTTCAAGTCAAGGGGTTCAGTCAAAAAGTGATTGAAATCAAATGTGTACAAATCGCTCTGTGTGAGGGGGCTGAGGAGGAGAACCAGAAGGAGCAGCTGCCTAAGGTGGAGGTAGAGGAGGAGGTGTGCCCAGAAAGCAGGATTAAGGACGAGGATGTGTGCAGTGAGACCTGTCGTAGCCACAGGAATCATGTGTTTGTACTGAGCGAGGCAGGCAAGCCCATCTACTCACGCTACGGCACAAAGGAGGCCCTCTCCAGCACCGTGGGGTCGTGATGTTGCCTGGTCTCCCTCGTGAAGGCAGACAACAGTATCATTTGCTCCATTCACGCAAGTGAGTAGAAGATTTGGGGAGTATCTCTGTGGAGTGGAAAATTAGAGTTAGAGGGTAAAGTAGCTTTGTCATAGTTTTTGTCAGTGAATCATAGTGAACAACTTTAAAGTAGGCTATGCAATTCAAACCTCAGTCAGTAAGATATGCCATATTGAAAAAAAAAAAAACGATCTGTCTGTACTGTAGATGTGTCATTGCCGTCTCATTCAAATCTTCTGTTCAAGACGGTTACAAAGTGGTGCTCCTTCGCGAAACTCCTCTGGTCCTGGTGGGCGTATCCCGGACCTGTCAGTCAGATAGAGAGCTGACGCGTGAGCTGCAGTACATCTACCACCAGATCGTCAGCCTGCTCAACCTCACCCAGCTCAACCACATCTTCCAGCACAAGCAGAACTATGACCTGGGCCGTCTACTGACAGGCTCCGAGCATCTCACGGACAACCTGCTGTGTCTGTTGGACCATGACCCGGGCCTGCTCGTCAGCACTGTCACTTGCCTCCACCTTGCCAGCTCCACCAGCGACTTGGTCTCCCCCAGGCTGCCAAGACCAAGAACCTGGTCTTCTCCATCCTCCTCGCTGGGGACTGCCTGGTCACCCTGGTACGCAAGAAGGACCAGTACCTGCACCATATGGACCTGCACCTGCTCTTCAACCTGGTGGGTGTCCTCTTTCCACGAGGGTGAAGGCTGGACGCCCATCTGTCACTCTAAGTTCAGCACTGCTGGCCTCTTCCACACCCACATCTCTTACCTGGAGCTGGCCTCTGACCTTTGTCTCATCCTGGTGTCTGCCGACCGGGAGGAATTCTTTAACCTTTTTGATTGCAAGCACCGCTTCCTAGAGCAGCTGAGCCAACGCACTGCCTACAAGGCCTTGAATGAGGCACTGAAGTGCCCCAGCTACTCTGTCAGCCAGGTCGGCATCCCAGAGCTCAGGCACTTTCTGTACAAGTCCAAGACCTCTAGAATCTACACAAGGTGAGTATGGACGATTTATGCAATGTACAACAGGGGTTCCCAAAGTTTTTCACTCAGGCCCTCCTTTCATGTACTGGGGAACATTCCCCCCCCCCCCCCCCCGCATGCCATGTCTATTTCTATTAGCACAAGCACTTTTCATGGTACAAACTCTTCACACCCCTCATGTTGGTGAATATATTTTTTTCAGCTTTAAAGCTTTCCTGCAATTCTATACATTTTTGTTATGGGGTGCAGAGCAAATGTAGCAGTTTTAAAGCAAATTTTTCTTGCAATTCTATACATTTTGCCATGTCTAATGTGTGATATTTAAGTGACAACAAAATTACAACAAAATTCTATGGGCTAAAAAACCCAGCTAAAAATGTTAACTGGCATGGACTAGTTGATGTGGACATTTCTGACAAGTTATAAATAGCTCTCTATGGTATGCATGACTGACATGACAAGAGGAAAACACTACCCAATTTTGAAATTGCTCCTTGTGCATTCTACTATTAAAACTTTCAAGAGTAAGTACGGTTTATAGTCCTTGATACCCGTCTTACCTCTTTTTTTCCCCATTCGTTTCTGTGTCTTCCACCAGCCCTGAGCTGCCCCTGCTATACCAATCTGTAGAGGAGCAGGAGAGGCTGATGGGATTGTACCAGTGCCTCCACACCTGTTTGCCCCACCCGACACGCCCCCCTGTGCTCCATCTACCGCTGTGGAGAGACTGAGAACCTGCTGGCCTGGGTAAGCATAGTACACTGGTTTTATACCATTGTAGCTGATCTTGAAATGCACAGTCTTGCAGTGTAGAAGGAAGATGTTTGTCCATGCGGCTCTCTCCAGGGGATATCTGTAGTACCATGGTGATTAATCTCTCCTCTAAACCCTCTTCCATTACCCTACCTCTCCTTCAGGTGACAAGTGGCATTGAGCTCTACCTCTGTTTCAGTCCCCTGGGGACCAAGGCCGTGGCCGCTGTTAATAAGCTGCTGGAGTGGATCAAGAGGGAGGACGACTGCCTCTTTGTCCTCAGTCCCCTGACATACTGAGCCCACAGCTGATCTAGCTACAGTACTAAGAAACCCTGGCCCTCTAAACCTGCTGCCTCGTGACCTTGATGTCGGATGGACACTATTGTAGGTCATGGATGTAATGCTAACAAATCATCATGCATCACTTTTGTGCATATGCAGTCTGTTTGCTCTTTGCAGATTCTTCAGTCTATGGTAATCAGGGGGTAAAATTAATTAGGTAATCACAATGAGGGTAAAGCTATGTTTTATCAAACAGAATTTCTTGACTTTAATTGGTGGTTGACTTATTGGGAATTGAGAGATATGCAGCAGACATTTCTATTAATAACAATGCCAAAATCTGTGATGGGTGTCCCAATTGCTATAAGATGATGATTATTTGAAACTGTAATAGACCTGTCATTAATTTGCCATATGTTAATAATTATAATGTGCCCTGCCAATGTATCGCCACGGTCCGTGCCATGGTAAAACGTGCGCTCCTGTAGATCTGAAATAATTGCATAGTGAACGTTTTATCCAGGTGAGCCAGCCAACCAGAAAAACAATGTGAAGCAATTCAGGCATTATTGAAAGTCAGGACAATCCTTGTCCTGGAAGAAACATAATGTGTATAGTTGAGAAAAAAAGATTAAGCAAGCAGTAGGGATTTATAATTAAATGTGGAGTGGAGCTTTAGCTATAGTTACGTGCACGTACTTTCAAAATGATTCAGCAATCATAATTTATTTGAAAAACAGTTTCCATCATTTGTTGCAATTATGTCAGTTGTGCAGATGTGAGGACGGAGTCAAGGGCAGGACACAGAACTGAGTAAAATAACTGTCACACCCTGACCATAGTTTGCTTTGTATGTTTCTATGTTTTGGTTGGTCAGGGTGTGAGCTGGGTGGGCATTCTATGTTACATGTCTAGTTTGTCTAGTTCTATGTTTGGCCTGATATGGTTCTCAATCAGAGGCAGGTGTTCGTCATTGTCTCTGATTGGGAAACATATTTAGGTAGCCTGTTGGTGTTGGGTTTTGTGGGTGATTGTCCTTAGTGTCTTGATGTTCCTGTCTCTGTCTTTGCACCAGATAGGACTGTTTAGGTTTTCCATGTTTATTGTTTTGTAGTGTTCATGTGTACATTTACGTATTAAAAGAACCATGGACACTTACCACGCCGCATATTGGTCCTCTGATCCTTTTCACCTCTCCTCTTCAGAAGAAGAGGAGGAAATCCCTGACAATAACGTACTTTCAAAAACTAAAATATATCAGCCAACATAATCCACGCAGGGATAACAAACACAAACCAGGAATAGTCATGCATAAAACATAATGGGAACCAGAGGGTTAAATAGGGAAATAATAATAACGTAGTGGGAACCAGGTGTGTACACTCAAGACATTACAAATGAAAAAGAAACGTGGATCGGTGGCAGCTAGAAAGCCGGTGACAACAACCACCGAACGCCGCCCGAACCAGGAGAGGCACCAACTTCAGCGGAAGTCGTGACAAATTAAGAAAGCCAGACAAAATAAGAATCCACCCGTTGAGCAGATAAAAATGACGCTGTTTAGAACAGTTCTCTTATAGTTACCTTTTCCACTACACGTCCTAATGTTGTTTTTTGCGACTCGCTTTTGTCAAATACGCGTGGGTCAATGGAAACCTGCCTTTTATTGTCAAAAGAGTCCGTAATGGTTAGCCCATTAATTGATGAAACCAAGAAAGATTATCTCACTTTCTGACTGTAATGCAGTTAGCCCCATGCACTCTACTTACAGTACTGTATATGCACCTACTTTAAACACGTACTTCTATTTAATTCCACTCTTTTGTTTATCTGCATACTCCAAGGGGAAAAGTCTCCCATGATTACAGTTGTGTTGCTCAGATGAGTTATTTTAATTATTATTTGTGTCTTTATTTGTTGCTTGGGTTTTGGATGAAGGATTTCCCTGTCAAAGGTGATCTGCTTGGGAAAGTATCTTGTGGTATAGTGGGCTAAAGCTGAATGAGAGCATGCAGGTCATGCAAAATAATGTTATCAGGTATATACTGAATGTCCCCCCTAGGACCCACATAGGGATACAGGACTTGTTGCCTTTGGAGTCCAGAGTGGACCAAATTAAACTTAATCATATGTTTGACATCTTAAATGATTGTGCCCCAGGTTTCATGAAAAACCACATTGATATGGTCTATAACCAACACAGTCACAATACCAGCCCTAGTGTTATGTCTTGTAAAATCCCAAGAGTAAACAGTACTGCGAAAAGTATTTTTTTCCATACAGGTATTAGTCTGTGGAATAGCCTTCCCTTGGAGATCAAGCAAATTAAAAGTAAAAGTAGCTTTAAAAAGCAGGAAAAGGTTTTCATTTGGACAAGTTCATTGGACAAGTGTTAATCTCTGAATACAACACAGTGTGAGGATTTTGTCTGTAGTCTATCATAAGACAACTGGCATCAGATATGACCTTTTCCGCTTAAATAGTTACTAAATAAAAACCAATCTGCTTGCCTGGCTACCCAGACTCCTTGCTCCGGCCAAACGCTAGGCTACGCCCAGAGACGTTAGTGTCTTCTACGCAATGAGCCTGGATCTGAGTACCTCTCTAACCCTTCACCGAATGCGAACACGTTCTGGGCCATCTGATTGGTCCAGAAACTGATGGGTTGGGCCAAAGCCAGAACACACGTGGGAAAAGTGGTGGTTTGAAAATTCTTCATTGGCTTTGACCCTCTGATTGGTTAGAGACGATCCAATCGCTGATAATTTTTTCTTGTACAACGCCCTTCTTGCCCTTCGTCACCACAAACGACTTCAATGATGGCAGTCTCAGACTAAAGTATGTACCGAACGACAGAGCAGCGGAAGATTTTAGTGTGAGTTGTCAGGCTAGCAATCTGCAGTAGCTACATCCATTTTTGGACTTGTAATATGAATGATATGTAC
Source organism: Oncorhynchus gorbuscha (assembly GCF_021184085.1). Lineage (NCBI taxonomy): Eukaryota > Metazoa > Chordata > Actinopteri > Salmoniformes > Salmonidae > Oncorhynchus > Oncorhynchus gorbuscha. Next base: position 48,980,161 of record NC_060175.1, read on the forward strand.
CCATTGATTCTTAAAGGATTTCATTTATAAATGCCCCATGAGTTTAGTTCAACTGTCGTATTCAATCTGAACACAAACTATAAGCTTGTTTTACTCCAATGTTTCTAAACAAAGTAAATGTAAACAAACACTATATCGCTTCAAAACATGGTTAAAAGTATAATGTTGATATCATGGATGGTCAGTCCTTGTATCCATAGCTCTGTCTATAAATGTGATAGTGGTTACATTTCTCTCCTAAGCCTTTTAGCGAAGCAGTGGCAGGGGACACTTATTGTTTCATCTGCTGTTGCCACTTTAACCACATAGGCTACTTACAAGAGACAGTATAGACTTCATATGGGCAAATACAATTCTATTAATAAAAAGGAAAGTTTGACATCTTCTTAAGTCTGATAGTGGTTGTAACCTTCCAGACTTGGAATGGTATCAACATGCCACCCAAGGCTTCTACTTGCGACATATAGTTAGTTAAATGCACTAAAGAGGAGTAATGGGTACATATTGAAGATGCACATGCTCATCTCCAGGATCTTTTTATGTGGATAAACGATAAAGCTAAGAACATGAACAACTTCATAGTGAAGAACACTATAACAACATGGAAGAAAATGAAACGTATTCTACAAGAACCAATATAACACCCTGAAAACAAAACCTTTCTGGAGCAATCCTTGGATAGCTTTTCAGAATTCCCCAATACATTGGTCCACATTGAAGACTAAAGGCATAGAATCCGTAAATGACTTGGCAAAAGGAAATACATGTATTTCCATGACATAATTAAAAAGACGTTTTGGACTGACCAATAGTTTCAAATATTGTACATGCAACTTAAAAGTTACATATCATAATATTTTGATTTGAAGTATTTTGGATAACAGAGCAACCTTGAGGGACTCTCCAGAGGAGCAATGGAACTTCCTGTACTACTCTTGGCAGGAATCCAGATTATTTTAATGATTCCCATTCCTGTGTATATGAAGATACAGTATAAGATAATATATATTCTATATGTGATATGATTTTTAGATGGTATTTTACATGATGTACAGTGTGATCTATTAAATGGGTCAAGATTGGCATCATACTCAAGTGCATGAAAGACATTCAATTGAACAGTTTTTTGGGGGGGGTGTCATCCATTCTCTTGCTGACTCAGGGAGTAGGCTAGGTATATTAAGAGTCCATTGAATTTTGTGGTGGTGGTAAGTCTAGGATTATGTTTTCTCTTAGAGTAAGTGTATGGACTTGACTAGGATGTCATACAAAACCAGGGTGTCAGAGTTTAAGGGTCTGTATTTAATCAAGCAATGGTTTGTCTCAACCTGCTCAATTTTGTTTACACAGAAGCAGAGGGTTTATTTTGATTCCAACATACAATAATCACTTATCACTAAATATATCCTGTGTTTTCATGTGCAAACGGGTTTCTAGACACAGATAAATCCATTGCCCACATAATGCAAGCTCCACAACATTTTTCTGGCCTGGAGATACATGTATTGCCCAGTCCAAAGCAGAGACATTATTGTGTGTTCAAGTTATTTTTCTTATCCTGTTGGGGGTAGTTGATCCCATATGCACACCTTCTTTATATCTCACATGATCCAGATTACATATCCATAAAAGGATGATTTAGGATTCATAAAAAAATTATTTAGTTGTCAACTTATATTTAGCAGCAAGCCAAAAGTGTCTTTGAAATCTTATTTGAGTCAGAAAAGGATGTTCATATGACAGGGAAGATATATAAAATCTTGCAGAGAGCATATCCAACTGACAATATCTTAGAACAAATATATAAACTATTAGAACCAAGACTTAAAAATAACTGATGTTGGCACAAGATGGAGGGAGAGTTGGAACATGTTATCCAGTATAAACTAATGTATAGAATGCATTATACAAGAGACAACATTCACAAATTATACTGCACACTAGTAGTAATGTCTTAAGTGTAAAACCAATAATGACTCAATAATCCAAGCTTTCTGGGAATGCTATAAAGTCTGGAAGTTGTGGGTGTAGCTAGAACGTTGGCTGTCAGAAGCATAACCAAAGATATTTATCGCTAACCTAAGACAGTTCACCTGTGTCATTTACTGTGGGAGAAGCATAGTGAGAAGAAAAACAAGGAGGTGGGCAAAGCCAATCACGAGCTTCTGAGATCCAATTGGCGTGTTGTAGCATGAATTGCATATTTCCATTAGGGAATGCCTCCTCAGTGAACTGTGCATGTGCACAAACTTAATTCAACCTTGCACTCCTTCTGAACAACACTTTAAAAAAAAAATTACTTTGGCAAAGCGTCAAGTCTATAAAACTTAGTGCACTGGGTTTGTAACAGTTTCTAGTTTTGGAAACAGAAACATTTATTGAGATCAGATGTTTTATTGATCAGAAGATTTGCAGAATGTTGGCCCAGTTTCACAAAAAACCATCCTCTCCCATTACCTGGGACTGGACTTCCTCTCACTACCATATTTGATGGTGAGAAAAAAACGTTCTTCTTCTTCTTTGGGATTGGACCCCATTCCACTATTTAGCCCTATCTAATCCTATTCAAGGCCAATGTTCTGCAAGGACAGAACACTACCACTTAACACCCCCAACAAATCTTCTGCAGTAAAACCTTGCAATCCCAAGTAATTGTCTGCAGCTGCCATCACAACCTCTATTTTCTGTGACCTACGTTCCATTTCTGCAGTACTGTTGACAAACATAGCTATGAATGCTAAGAAACCCACCTGACTGAAGCACATATTATTCCCATCCCTCTCTATTGGTCTCTCACTACTCACAGGAATCCTCTCAGGATCCCTTACCCTGTACCCATCTTCCTCTACCACTCTCTTCACTGTTTCAGCATATGACACTTTCTGTACTACTGTAACCCTGGCAACCTCAACCTGCCTTTTCCTCACCGGACACCTCTGATCTCCAGCACCATGGGTACCCCCACAGTTTACAGACACACAACTTTCTCCACCGATACTACACGTTCGTTAATCTCATGCCCTCCCGCACACTTCTCACATCTAGTAATCTCCCACCTGCACACTGCTGCAAAATGAACATAAGAATGGCACCTAAAAACACTGTATTATCTTCGGAACAAAAGCTCTCACAGGATAACGAGAAAACGTTCTAAACGGATGGGTTCAGCTTTATAGCCATGTGACCCGTCTGGGTTACCCCTTCTGTCCGTGGTATTACAATGCATATTTCAAGACATGGCATATGGGGTGGAGTGAGATACCCAATGGGCTGGACGATTTTCTTCTCATCACACATCTTGAAAAAACTTTTACAAAAAACTTGGAAGTCAATCAATCCGCCATCATTGACACAATGGAAAATCGAATGGTTTATTATTGAAATAGCATGAGTGCCCAAGGAAAAGTAATTGGTACAATTTAAGGCCAGGTGGCAAACAATAATGCAGGCACTAGTGACGGGGGTGTATAGGATATATGTATGTGTATATATATGATTTATTAGAAAAATAAATTAAGACACATTTCAACCACACATGTGGATACAATGTATGTAAAAATCAATGAATATAACACAAAAAAAGTGTTGAAACGTATTTCCATTGTGGTCCTCTTGTTAACAAACTGCATCATCCATCAATGAACAACAAATGAAACATAGAAAACGAATGGAGTTGAGGCAGTTTGGAAAAGTCAGTATGGCTTGAGCAGAGGGTGCATCGATGGTAAGCCTACATTAGAGCCATGGAGCAAGTCAGTCTGTCAGATAAGCCAGGAGCTCTTCATCAGGGCCCATGGCTTTGTCCAACGTTCCCAGTTCCTTCAGTACCACTCCTCCCTAGGTAGCTGATCCTTCATTTCCAACAGTAGCACCCAACTGGGTGATTTATCGGCTGCAGTAAAGAACAAGAAATTCAACCACACGTCAGCGGTGGTCAGGAACAGTCCCTCTGCCTCTCTAACATCTCAGACACAGCCATCTCCACCTTCCAACCAGCAGGTGTAACAAAAAAGCAACAGCTGGCAATTCAGGGCAAACAAATGGATTTAACATGAAAGTCTTTTAACTCTGACATTGAAGACCACCATATATCAAGACAGATGTTTTTTTCTCAAAAAAATAAAGTCAAAATAAAAACAAATACAACTAAGTTTGAATGATACTGATGGTAACGTTGTTACATCTAATGCCTGTTTGCCTGAGGCTGATGCTGTGCAGGTGTTTGTACACTTGTACACATGCATATACACACACTCACATTCAAGCGCACACACGTGGACATGCACAGACACACATACAGTACACAAAATCAAATCAAAATCAAATCAAATCAAATTTTATTTGTCACATACACATGGTTAGCAGATGTTAAATGTGAGTGTAGCGAAATGCTTGTACTTCTAGTTCCGACAATGCAGTGATAACCAACAAGTAATCTAACTAACAATTCCAAAACTACTGTCTTATACACAGTGTAAGGGGATAAGGAACATGTACATAAGAATATATGAATGAGTGATGGTACAGAGCAGCATACAGTAGATGGTATCGAGTACAGTATATACATATGAGATGAGTGTGTAGACAAAGTAAACAAAGTGGCATAGTTAAAGTGGCTAGTGATACATGTGTTACATAAGGATGCAGTCGATGATGTAGAGTACAGTATATACATATGCATATGAGATGAATAATGTAGGGTAAGTAACATTATATAAGGTAGCATTGTTTAAAGTGGCTAGTGATATATTTACATCATTTCCCATCAATTCCCATTATTAAAATGGCTGGAGTTGGGTCAGTGTCAATGACAGTGTGTTGGCAGCAGCCACTCAATGTTAGTGGTGGCTGTTTAACAGTCTGATGGCCTTGAGATAGAAGCTGTTTTTCAGTCTCTCGATCCCAGCTTTGATGCACCTGTACTGACCTCGCCTTCTGGATGATAGCGGGGTGAACAGGCAGTGGTTCGGGTGGTTGATGTCCTTGCTGATCTTTATGGCCTTCCTGTAACAACGGGTGGTGTAGGTGTCCTGGAGGGCAGGTAGTTTGCCCCCGGTGATGCGTTGTGCAGTCCTCACTACCCTCTGGAGAGCTTTACGGTTGAGGGCGGAGCAGTTGCCGTACCAGGCGGTGATACAGCCCGCCAGGATGCTCTCGATTGTGCATCTGTAGAAGTTTGTGAGTGCTTTTGGTGACAAGCCGAATTTCTTCAGCCTCCTGAGGTTGAATAGGCGCTGCTGCGCCTTCTTCACGACGCTGTCAGTGTGAGTGGACCAATTCAGTTTGTCTGTGATGTGTATGCCGAGGAACTTAAAACTAGCTACCCTCTCCACTACTGTTCCATCGATGTGGATAGGGGGGTGTTCCCTCTGCTGTTTCCTGAAGTCCACAATCATCTCCTTAGTTTTGTTGACGTTGAGTGTGAGGTTATTTTCCTGACACCACACTCCGAGGGCCCTCACCTCCTCCCTGTAGGCCGTCTCGTCGTTGTTGGTAATCAAGCCTACCACTGTTGTGTCGTCCGCAAACTTGATGATTGAGTTGGAGGCGTGCGTGGCCACGCAGTCGTGGGTGAACAGGGAGTACAGGAGAGGGCTCAGAACGCACCCTTGTGGGGCCCCCGTGTTGAGGATCAGCGGGGAGGAGATGTTGTTGCCTACCCTCACCACACATGTAAATAGTGCCATACATGCACTGGAACTTATTCAGTTGGCCTTGCTGTTAGGGTTTTTGCAGTCCTTCATGTTTCATGTGGCTTGGAGCTGGGTAATGGAATTCAATTTTTTTATGGGGGGGGGGGGGGGGGGATTTTCATTATTCCAAGAACAAGACCGAAACAAAGTACAGTAGGCTTATAACCATTTATGTTCAACCAAAATGTCCGAATATATACAACAGGAACTGGCAAAAATGACAATGACTATTTTAGAATAATGAAATTGGAAATAAATGTTTTAAGTGAAGTGGCAAGCTGCATTATCTACTTCACTGTCATTTTATGCACTTGGAAGTTGGCACGCTGTATTATGCGCGAAGAGGAGGTGAATGCGTGCGCTCAGCTGAGGAGTACAGCAAACCGTCTGGTGCACTGCAGTCTATGATTCACCTTTCGCCTGGAAATAAAAACTGTTTTCATTGTTTGAAAAATAGCGTAGGCTACGCATACAGCACATTCTCCATGAAAATAAATATTGGCGAAGGGAAAACTTTTCGAAGTCCGCGCGTGGTCAAGGAATTGTCAGTTATGCTGTCAAGAGGACAACTCTGAGATTCGTGACGTTCGTGCATTACCTCAAACAGGTAAGTAGCGAAAAGTTATGGTTTAGTAACTAGCGTTACATAATTTTTCAGAGTTCCTAGTTTATTCGTTCTTTGTGGTTCTCACCCAAAAATCTATATTGTGATTTTTAGACAACATCATCGAATATATTCAACTTTATAGTGAATTAAAATGTATATTGTAAACACTGATTGATTTAATAATCTGAAACATTTCCTAACGTGTCAACTCCATTCTTTCTGTTTATATGGTATTCTATATTCTGTTTATATCTACTCCACTTGAATGACAGAACATTTATTCGGTTTGTTGTTTTTGTCAGTCTTTGAATTTGATTGATTGTTGCTGAAATCCCAAAATTATATTTCATCAGTGTATTGATTACGACCGTATGTGTCGACCTGGATTTATGAGGAATTGTGTACCTTATCATAACTGTTTCAATATGATATACACATGGCATTTCCTGCAAGCCAGATAAGCTCATATTGCGTTATTGCATGTTTAACAGGGTGTCTGTGGGAATTATAAACCTATTAGTCACGTCTCTGTAGTTTTGAATAGCTAAAACATGTATTAGCGCTATTGGACATGTTCACAAGCTCAGACAGTAGACCAAGCTGCAGAGACAAATAATGGGTTTCTCAGAACTACTGAACTCCACTCTATTCATTGATACATATTGAAATGCTCTACTCTTCAAATGACCTTTGCAGAAAGCACCTGAATGAGGATAATGCTATTTGTGACTTTTCAATGACCAAGACCAGATTGCAATGCGTTGCATGCCTACCTGTAAATGGCAACGAATGGAAACTAAATTTCAAACCTTTGGTTTATTAACCATGAGCATGAAGAAAGTCACTCAGTCCTTACACCCATGTCCCTGCTGCTTTTAAACACCAAACCTCTGTTTGTTTGGCATGAAGTTGAAGGTGTTGAAATGTAACATGTATGCCAATGCTATTCTATGAATTATTGATATATATATATATATAATTCAGATTTCCAACTTTTCATCAAGTCTAAAGGCTAATAACTTTATAATAGGTATTTTTTTTACTGTATATTGAAGACTGTTATATAACCACATATATAATGCTTCTGTTGTTGAAATTCTACAACTCGTTTTTTGAGAAGTCCCGCTTTCCATGTGGGACTTAAGAGGCACGTATTGTATGGCCATCAGTCCGTGTGCATCATTTTCCCTGAAAGACATGTAGCGGTTGTGACAGGAATGCAAAGTAGAGAGGCCCAGGTTCCTGAGTGCTACCTGTGACCTGGCTGTGATATGTCTGGTTAATCATCAACCCAGGGGATGTGGCTCAATGCAAATGCACAATGTCCGGGACATGGAGTGCTCTGGTCAACTACCCGGGAAAATGAAGTGCTCTGGTCAACTTCAGCAGTAGCTACATATATGTCATGGCTCAGTATTGATTAGCAATTAGAATGTGTTTAACCCATTCATCATTGGAACGTAAAGACCTCTAGGGAAATTAAAGCTTCTAGGGAAATCGCTATTCTCTTGCATTAGAAGATGTCTGGATTATTGATCTGTATTGCACTGGAAAGACAGAGGGTTTGAATTGCTTTTACCTGCTTTGTATGAGAACATGGCACAATTTGGGGTAGATGCTTCGACACGACTAGGGCTTTTACGTTATTAGGTTGTGCTTTAGCAAGGTATTTTCAAGCTCAAAGGACAGAGCATGACATTTTCAGGCACTTTGAAATACTTCAGATTGTTAATTTAAAAAAGTATTTTGTATGTCATGATGGAAGAGGTTTCACAGACACATACTGTGTAATACCAACACAGCTCTTTTTGGCTACCGGTATCTAAACATTTCCTATTAGGCTGTTGTTTACTATGAGACAGCGGAAGCTTTTAACATTGCTTCCTTATGACCACATCTCTTCAATCACTGTCTCTCTCATACTTGTCTCGACCAGAAAGTACTATACTCTACGTTATTTTAGATAGAATCCCATTATGTTTATAGCTTAGGAATCATATTGATTGCAATCTTGTGGACAGTCAGGACCACTTTAATCATTTCTACTTTTTTATTTTCCTCAGAGATCTGCAGCTGGTCTCAATAAGGATGACATTGTCCAACAATCAGACCTGGAGGTAACGCAAGGACGTCAGTCCCCCCTTCTCTCTGCATCTGAGAGTGGAGATGGTCCACTGGGCCACACAGTGGTTGACATGTGTCTGGCTCCAGACTGTCCTGGCCTCCGCGTTGGACACCTGTCCCTCCACAACCCCTAGCCCTGTCAACTTCTCTGTGGTCTACACCATGCCCTTCTTCCAAACAAAGAGCCCCATCCAAAACATAGTGACCAACTCAATGTACCAGGAAGTGTATGTGGCATCTCAGAATGTGATCGAGGCTGTGAACATGAGTTTGGAGAAGGTGTGGGAGCTTCCTACAGGCCCAGTGGGCGGCCCTGAGTGTAAGATTTGTGATTTGTGTGACGTTGACAAGGATCCCAACTTCCTAGAGAACACTGACAATGAGGTATTATTGTTGGATACATTCTTTATGTATTTATACTCTTGTGGGAGTTCTCAATATGGTGTATGCCATTTCCACCAACTTAAGACAGATGGACAACCACCCAATAAGAATTCATCTAAGTGTTTATTCAGAAAAGAATCTAACTCTGCTGCCTATTGCCCTGACTGCCTTGCCAGCCCGCTGGGCACCAAAGTCACCATGGTGGAGGAGGGACAGACTGTATACTTTTTTGTGGCTTCCACTGTAAATGATAGCATGACACAGAGATATGACAGGAAGTCCATATCAGTCCGCCGACCATTGGCGTCAGAAGACGGTTTTTACAATGACGTGCGGGGACTGACCGTTCTGCCTAGCCTGCGCAGGACCTACAACATTGAGTATGTCTACAGCTTCTTCACCCAGGAGTTTGTCTACTTCCTGTCCGTCCAGAGAGAGAGCCCTGACCAAGAGTTCTCCCCGTTTCAGACGCGGCTGGGCCGCCTGCCGAGGAATGAGTGGGAGATGAGGAGGTACCGGGAGGTGGTTCTGGAGTGCCGGTTTGAACCCAAACGGAGGAGAAGGAACACGATAAGCGGGAGTGAGGCCTTTAAGGATGTGGTGTACAACATGGTGCAGGCCGCCCACTTTGGGAAGGCAGGCAGTGAGCTGGCGGATGAACTTGGAGCAGAGGAAGAGGATGACATCCTGTATGGAGTGTTCGCTGTCACAGATGACAATAGGGTCACAGAGCATGACTCAGCCCTCTGTGCCTTTCCAATGGACAATGTGAACAAGGCCATCGATGACGGGGTGGATGACTGCTGTAAGTCTGGCCCAGAGCAGCTGTCCCGGGGACTTTGCCACTTCCAGGCCTGCGAGAGCTGTCCTCATGAGGTGAGCCCACCAACTCAACACTCACTCACACAGGTTGATCCAGAGAGGTTTTGGTAAATTGTGTTATATACATTATGCGTACACAGTCTGTTCAGGTTGTCTTCACAATACATAGATATCATGAGAGTTATTCCCTCACTTCACTGTAATATTTGTGACAGACTGGGTAAACGTTAGTTAGTTTGGCTACTTAATAGGGGTGAAACGATTCACAAAACTCATGGTTCGGTACGATACTGTACTGTGGTGTCACGGTTCGGTACGGTTTCGATACATCCACAAAATAAATGCCTGAGAAATATGTAATTTGTATTTAGATTTTCCATGTATTATAATAGTAAACATGGGTAGCTTGAATTCTCAGGAGGATATGGAAACAAAGGGATAACAAAAATCAGCAGTGCCTGCCTTATAAACATGAAATAATATAGTCATTTAAAACAGAACTTCAACAAGTGTTTAGTCCAGCAGCATATACCAAAATTAAGTCACATAGCAGTGCTTTAAACAAAATAGGACCACTTGAGACTGGTTACTTGAAAAAATAAATAATAATAATAATCAGATTTTCTAGTTTTTATTTCAGAAGATTAGTCTATCCACATTATCTGTAGTGAGCACAGATCGGCTTACTGTGACAATGTCAGCCGCTGTGGAGAATACCCTCTCGCTAGGGACAGAGGTCCCAGGCACAGCCAGGTAGTGCCTTGCTAACATGGTAACATGAGGGTATATTAACTCTTTGGTCTTCCGCCATGTAAGTGGATCAGCATCCAGAGGAATAAGGTCCACTTCCCTGTATGAGGTCACCTCCTCCTCTACGACCTTGACCTTTGACTTGGTTCCCTGCTCCTGGGTTGTGAGCAACTCCCCAAAACGCTCAGCCATGGCAGACTTATTTTCTGGAGGAGAACCCCTGTCGTCTGTCGTCCCTGGAGAGGGGTTGGCTCCTGTGGTATCTGTGGCTTTACCCGGCAGAATTAAATTAGATTAAAATCTCTGAAGTGGCTTTAAAAATATGATTTGTTTTTAGAAATATATATATCAGACGCTATTATGACAATTACAATTATTGCTTTATAATGAATTGTTAAATCACTAATTAATAAAATAAGCGTCACATTAACAAAATAATTACAATACCTGTTGTATATTGGTCACAATCTCTGCTGTGAGTTCATTGTAGACTCTCAGACGAGCAGCAGCATCCAGGTGCAGCAGGGACTTGAACCGGGGGTCCAAAGCGGTGCTCTTGTGTCAGAAGTCTTGGACACCAGGGTCAGCATACTAGGCTCCAGGTTAACTCTGATAGCAGTCTTGACATCCCTTACTACGGGTTCATCTTTATCAGATGCCATCATTGATTTCAGGATCATTGTTTTCATAGGCGGGACCATGGAAACTGATGGAATGCACTGTTTTGAGAGGTTTGCACGCTTTGATTACTTCTTCTGCTAGTCTTATGTCATTTTCAGACAAAGTCATAATATCTTTGACATTGTTCCTCACAGCTTGATCAGTCAGTGTAGAATACACCGCAACTTTCTGCTCAAGGTATCTCTCAAACATGTCATGGCTTGAATTCCATCTAGTAGGGGCATCTTGGATTAGTTTGTGGTCCTGTTTTGTCTTGAAAACATGTGCAGCAGTTGTGGTTTTATGAAAGAAGGATACCACCTTCCTGATCTTTGCACGGGAAGGAGTAGTGAAGTGCGGCTCGACCACTTTAAAAAAAATTCTGAACCCCGCATTCTCTACCACAGAGAAGGGTCTCATATCTGCCGCTATGAATTTGCGGAGGGAGTCGAAAAGAGAACACACAGAAGAAGGCTGTTGTATAAAACACTTGTCTCCGGATGACATCTTCAAACTAAGGGCAACCATAGCATCCATGACAGAGAGGGAGAAGCGTTCATCCATGTATACGGGTAAAAAAAAAGCTATATTATCAGATATTATATGTTTCTAATTTAGTCAGAAAGTAGTTTTCATTGCAAGTTAAAGCATAGGCAAAGCATTAGCTGTATGATCTGTGTACTAATATTATTCATATTTCAGAGCCATTTGCATTTCTAGTTATAGCCTAATGTTAGCTAGCTAGCTAGCTCACATTGAACCTAGCTAGTTGGTTAGCTTTAGCTACCAGTAGATTCATACAGAGTTGTCACGCCTTGGTCATTGTATTTTGTGTTTTCGTTATAATTTTGGTCAGGCCAGGGTGTGACATGGGTTTATGTTGTTATATTTCGTATTGGGGTTTTTGTATTATTGGGATTGCGGCTGAGTAGGGGTGTTGTATGGGCTTGGCTGCCTGAGGCGGTTCTCAATCAGAGTCAGGTGATTCTCGTTGTCTCTGATTGGGAACCGTATTTAGGTAGCCTGGTTTCGCTTTGTATTTCGTGGGTGATTGTTCCTGTCTCTGTGTAGTTTCACCAGATAGGCTGTAATTAGGTTTCACTTTCCGTTTGTTGTTTTGTATTTTGTATCGTTATTTCATGTGTCACTTTTTTCTATTAAATTCATGAGTAACTACTACGCTGCATTTCGGTCCGACTCTCTTTCCACAAACGAAAGAGAGGGTAGTAATGTTATGAGTTGGGATTATGGTTCATTGTTAAACTAGCTACATGTCTAAACAAAAGACTCCACTATGCTACTAACCATTTCACTGTACCGTTTACACCTTCTGTGTCCTGTGCATTTAACAAATAAACATTGTATTTGATATAGTGTGTGTTTACCATAGAAGGTAATGTGAAGAACAACATGACCTGCATCAAAGTCAAATTAGGATATAACGTTAGGTCAATGAGACAGTGTCCAAGTTCTAAAATTTTCCAGTAGGATGCCCTGCTTTTATTTAGTCAGTCAACACCCTTTAAAAGTTCACTACATAAGACCGAATCTAGACGGTCGGTCACATATGGTAGGCTTACCACATAGATCGGCATTCCTAAAATACTTTTGAACGTCCTTTTTTGGTGCAGTCCGGACCGGCCTTGATTTCAACATCCGGAAAATAGGTATTTTCAATGTCCGAAAAATAGGTATTTTCAACTTTCATTGAATCTGATCTCAATGCCCAGGAAATACATATTTTCAATGTAGGGAAAATACGTATTTTCAACTTTCATTCTGAACTGAAAATGAACCTGATTTCAACGTCTGGAAAACACATATTTTCACATTCATTCAGAACCTAAAGTGAACCCAACTTTGATATCTGGAAAATATGTATGTTAGATATCTTTTCAACGTCATTTTGCTTGCTGGGACTATTCTAGTAGGGGCTGCAATTTATTTGTCTTGACTAGGACGGACCGGCCCTGAGCCTAGATGCGTTACGTACATGTCTGGCTGGACTGGTAAAATGGAGACTTGGATGTCTGTGGAGTCAGCGAGAGTGGGTGATCCAGTGATAAAATTTAAAAAACAACTGTACAAAAATGTGAGCTATTTTCCAACCAGGAAGAAGTGGACTCTCCAGAGGAGTAGTGGAACATCCTGTACTACACTTTCAGCAGAAAAACAGATTATTTCAATGACTCTCATTCCTGTGTATCAGTGGAGGCTGCTCAGAGGAGGAATGGGAGGACCAGGCTCCTCAGTGAATTTCATAAGAATTAAACTAATGAAACATTAAAAACTACGTCCTTTTTAGATATCCTAAATATACTCATGTCACCAAATAATTGAATAGCACTCCGTAGGGTAACACCAAGGTGTAGCCAGAGGACAGCTAGTTTCCATCCTCCTCTGTGTACACTGACTTCAATACAAAACCTAGGAGACTCGTGGTTCTCTCCCCCTTCCATAAACTTACACAGTAGTGATAACAACTTCCGGAGGACGTCATCAAACCTATCAGAGCTCTTGCCCACCCATGAAAGGATCAGATAATTAATATAGTACAGAAAACATAAGCTACAGCCAGCTAGCATTGCAGTGCATAACATGTGGTGAGCAGTTGACTCAAAGAGAGAGAAAGACAATATTTGAACAGTTTTGAACAAATTAATTTCTTTAAAAATTAAGGAGAAGCAAGAGAGAGAGAGAGAGAGAGAGAGAGAGAGAGAGAGAGAGAGAGAGAGAGAGAGAGAGAGAGAGATGTATTTTGTATATGAATTTTCTTAGCTAGCATATGCAGCTAGCTTGTTTAGCCTACTCAAACACCTGGTTCAAACAGAGAGGGATGCTATGCTACCTAGCTGGCTATGGCTATCCAACACTGGAATTCTTCCAAGTCAAGTTAAGCTTAACTTTAATGGATTGTCACTGGGGCCCGCCGATGTATTGTAACTGCTAAATTGCTTGCAAACTGTACACTGTACTGTATGATTGTAGCGGCTTTACTAACGCATTAGTTCTAGTAGCTATGTTAGCTAATATGGTGACAACGATGTAGGCTGTGTGTAGGGGTTAGAGGTTATTATATGAAGGTTTGGCTTGGAAAGTTTTTTTTGCCATGTCACAGACAGCTGATGTGTTGTGCACTGAAGTCCACAAGCGACGGGAATAGGTGAGAGGAGGAGAGCGTGTAGATGTGAGAAGGAATCATGCTATTTGTATGTGGCTGCTATGAAAGTGAACTGTGTTTGCGTGTGATCAGGGGTGTATTCTCTCTGCCAATTCTGCCAATTCAATTGGGGCGGCAGCGTAGCCTAGTGGTTAGAGTGTTGGACTAGTAACCGGAAGGTTGCGAGTTCAAACCCCCGAGCTGACAAGGTACAAATCTGTCGTTCTGCCCCTGAACAGGCAGTTAACCCACTGTTCCCAGGTCGTCATTGAAAATAAGAATATGTTCTTAACTGACTTGCCTGGTTAAATAAAGGTAAAAAAAAAAAAAAAAATTATGTTGGAAAAATAGTTTCTTAAACGGAAGCAAACCGAATGAAACGGGGATAAACATACGTGAAGTTGTCCAATAGAAACTCTTGTTTGCAACTGTTTGACTAATGATTACATCCTAGATCAGCTAGATGCAGGCAGGATTGTACAAGGCAGTATTGAATGTATCAATGTCTGTCCCCTTGATTACTCAAATTTCTCTCAACCTGTGCACCTACACTGAAAACGTTAATTCATAGGCTCGTTTGTCACAATCTCATGATGGGTATCGGCAATATTTGAGTAGCATGTAGTAGCCTAAACTTATCAATGTTACATTGAACTGGGTGAATGGAGTTTGAATGACAGTCATCCAGTATGCTGTAATAGAAATATGGCCATGCTCCCAAAAAATAATCGTCCTCCCTCATCTTAAATGACACCGACTGCCACTGTAGGCTAGGTATAGTAAGAGCCAATGGAATTTCTTGTGGGTGGTAAGTAAAGGATGATGTTTTCTCTTACAGTAAGTGCATGGACATGACAAGGCTGTTAAACAAAAGCAGGCATGTCAGAGTATAATGGTCTGTATTTAGTCACGCAATAGGTTGTCTCAACCTGCTAAATTTGGTTTACACAGGAGCAGAGGAGGGTTGAAAGGAAGGAGTTATTTTGATTCCGACAGCAATCACTAATCACAACAACAAAAAATCCCTTATCTCTATTTTCATGTGCAAACAGCAATCTAGGCACAGAGAAATCCATTGACGTCATAATGCAATTGCTCCGCAAAATGTTTCTGTATTGCCCAGTCTAAAGCAGAGACTTTATAGTGTGTTCAAGTTATTTTTCTTCTCTGCCTTGGGTAGTCGATCCACTATGCACACATCCTCTATATCTCACATGATCCATATGACAGAAAAATGTGATTTAGGCTTAATCAAAATTCTTTAGTTGCCAGTTTACATGTATATTTAGCAGTAAGTCAAACAGTGTCTTTGAAATCTAATTAGGCTGTTATCCTTTTGATAAGGTTCAGGATAGACAAGGCCATGACACAGTTGTAACATGATTCCTGTAGCAACCAATAGCATTCACTGGCTCTTGACTCCTCTAGAGAGCAATCCATTTGTTTGGAAGCTTTTTTTGTGGGATGGAAAACTGCTTCATGGAAAAAGGACACAACAGGTTGCCAACAAAAGAAAACAGCCAACACAAGATAGCAACACAAATAGCTGAAAAAGAACATGATTTTGGACAGAGGCCAACGTATTTGGGAGTTAGTTAGCTTTTAAACTTGTTTCCGGATATGCGTCTTTGAATAAATCTCTCATGGAACGGTGCCTTTGGCAATGTTTTATTGTCAGTCAAATGAATTGTATGCCTCATTTATCTGGGAATGAACATGTTTTAATACTGTGAAATTGAACTGCGTGGCTGCCATAACGACCATTTACATTTTTGACTGTTCTTTTTACATTTTATATTTACTCAGCAAATAGCTGAAAACATGCCAGTGAGTGTTACTACTATGAGATCACATTTGACTCCCCAAATATTCCCCGACCTCTATAGACCTCTGGCTCTGAAATTCTTTAGGGGGGCTAATTTGAATCAACAGCAGATTTGGAGGGATTTTTACATCCGTACCCCAGTACGACCAACGTAACCACAGTTTCACAGTACTTGGCTGTTTCATTGTGTTTTCACAATTCAGGACAGGAGTGGCCTGCCAGCTGGAATTGACAGGATTCTGAAATCCGGGTCCCTCACTCTCCAACATTATCTCACAGCTGCTACCAATAACCCTGCATCTCACAAGAACAACTACACCTCCCATGAGTGTCATTGTCTATATAATTATTATATAATTTGAAGCCTATTTTTGTTTACTTTTACTGGCTCCTGGCATTGAGTGCTTATTGTTGTCTGGTCTTTGCCACACTGTCTACCTCCAGCATGCTCAGATGTTATGAAGCCATGGAAACAAATCCTCCATCGCCAACCTTTTTCAAGGACAGTATTGTGGGAGAAAACATATACATACAGATTCTGATTCCCAAATAGCACCAACAGTTTTGTTGAACCTGAACTAATAATCACATACTGTTCCTTGGTTATATCCTTGTTTTTCTAGTTTTTGTGCATATTCATGACAATGACTGTTGGAACTTGAGATCTGAGACAATTGATTATGTTTTTTTTTAACATGTTATTTGTACCTCTTTAGATGGAGTTTCTTTGCACCAAGTCAGTATGATAAATATAATATAGTAGCGAGAGCCATTGTGGTTCATTCAGGAAAGTTTCTGGTCCCATGAGGAAGGTGGGCAAAACCAGTCAATAAAGTTGCACAGTCTATAGCTGATATAATACTATCAGAGCTGTGGAGGAACTCATTGGTCAGTGTGTTCTCAAAGTGTTCCCTTCTAAAGCATTACACAAGCTAGGGTGCATTTGCTTTAAAACCTTTTCTTCGTTTTTCACTTGGCATCAGGTAAGCTGCTCACCCAGTTCCTTGTTCCGAGAACATCTGTTCACGAAACAACAGCAGTAGGCTTTAGTGCCTCAAGGCCTGATGTCAAGTACCAGATATAATACCTTACATTTACTATTGCACTTTAACAGGTTGTAGATAGAGAGCTTTTGTAATATTTTTTTCCAAAATGTGAACACATTGTACATGGATCAAGATAACACTAAATTACCAAAAGCTGAAAAGGTATTATCTAAGTATTGTGTAAGTAGTTTTGAACATGTCATTTGAATAGCACAAGTAGATTTAATAACACATGCCCCTATGAGTCCTTGGTTTGCAGCCCAGAATTATTCTGATTAATCTTGACCAGAAACAACTCTGGTAGCTAGGGCCCAATTATTTTCCCGCTCTAGGCTCGTGACCAGAAAAAACTCCTGGCCCTACTCAGAACGTACATCTCCCTATTTACTATGCCCCATCTCCCTGTGACCAGAGCATGGAGAACAACGCCACCTGCAGGGACCACCCCACCATGGTGTCTAAGCCCTATTACAGAGTGGACCTCTTCAACAGGCAGATGAATGACATCCTGCTCACCTCCCTGCTTGTCACCACCATAGAGAACAAGACCGTGGCACACATTGGCACCTCTACTGGACGGCTCCTCCAGGTATGGAGGGGGACAGCTCACAACAGAGTGTGATCCTGATCCAAGATAATCTAATCCAAGATGGAGTTAAATAAAAAATGTGAACATATTATAGTTCTGCTCTTCTTCGATAGATTATTAACGATCTGCTCTGTCTTTTTGGCAGCTTGTTTTGAGAAGATCAAGCCCTATTATCTTTGCCAATTACACCTTGGTAGAGAACCAGAGGGTCTCCCCAATTGCTGCTGTGTACTCGTCAGAATCTCTACTGTTTGTGGTTGGAGACAAGGTTTGGAAAAGCCAGTTCAAAATCAGTTACAGTTAGCAAAAACAGCAATCAAAGTGACTCTTTGATTGAATCAAAGTTAATCAAATCGCTCTCTTTGGCTGGCAGGTGATCCAGGTGCCTCAGAGGGGGCCAGGCTGCCAGCACTTCATGACCTGTGCCATGTGCCTGACAGCCCCTGAGTTTATGGTCTGTGGCTGGTGCTCTGGAGAGTGTTCCTGGGAGGAGGAGTGCAGTGGCCACTGGAGGAACGAGTCTTGCCCCCCTGGTATTTCCGGGGTGAGAAGAACTGGGGAGAGGAATGTGTTTGTTTTGTGCAGGGAGGTTTGGATTGGAGCAATTAGCTACCCTACCATACAATGGATCATACTGCTGGCTAGGTTCTATGTGGAATAATGTGTTGTTGAATTCAAAGAAATGCCAAACATATCTTTATGGTTATCATAAAGATATGTTTGAGATTGTCCATAGTCACAGATTACCTGGGCATAACCATAACGTGACCATAACTTTGTATAGTATTTGTATGTTGTGATAATGATAGGTTGTGATTGAAAGTTCATATGATGAATCTGTTTGTTCCTGTTTGGCCTAGTTCTTCCCTAAGACAGCTCCCCCTGATGGTCAATCAGAGCTGACTCTGTGTGGCTGGGAGTTTCAGTCTCCCCTGAGGCCTGCCATCAGCTCCAGAACCCACCTGGTGAGACTGGGACAGACAGCCTGCGCCGTGCTGCCACTGAAGAGCAACAACACACAGTGAGTACCACTCACAATGACAGAGGGTCGGCAACAACACATCCACCACGCTGACTCTCAACACGGGGGACCCTCAGGGGTGCATGCTTAGTCCCCTCCTATACTCTCTGTTCACCCACGACTGCGTGGCCGCGCACGTCTCCAACACTGTCATTAAGTTTGCCGATGACACGATGGTGGTAGGCCTGATCACAGACGATGATAAGACAGCCAATAGGGAGGAGGTCAGAAACCTGGCAGTGTGGTGGCAGGACAACAACCTCTTCCTTAACATCAGCAAGACAAAGGAGCTGATTGTAGACTACAGGAAATGAAGGGCAGAGCATGCCCCTATTCACATAGATGGGGCTGTAGTAGAGTGGGTCGAGAGCTTCAAGTTCCTCGGTGTCCACATCACTAAGGACCGCTCATGTTCCAAACACACCAACACAGTCATGAAGAGGGTATGACAACGCTTTTCCCCCCTAAGGAGGCCGAAAAGATTTGGCATGGGCCCTCAGATTCTCAAACTTCTACAGCTGCACCATTGAGAGCATCTTGACTGGCTGCATCACCGCTTGGTATTGCAACTGCTTGGCATCCGACCGTAAGGCGCTACAAAGGCAGTTTTTACGGCCCGGTACATCACTGGGGCCAAGCTCCCTGCCATCCACAATCTCTATACCAGGCGGTGTCAGAGACTCCAGCAATCCAAGTCATAGACTGTTCCCTCTGCTACTCAACGGCAAGTGGTACCAGAGTGCCAAGACTGCTGAATGGTTAATCAAATGGCTACCCGGACTATTTGCATTGACTACCTTTTTATTTGCACTAACTCTTGCGCACCAGCTGTATGCACACTCCCCCGGACTCTAACCACACACTCACATATACAACACTGAGACGCCAACACACACGCATGCACGGACACACGTGCATGCACACACACACACACACATGCATGCATATGGACACCATACACACACTCACACATAGACACACTCTTAACATACGCTGCTGCGACTCTGTTTATTATCTATCCAGATTGCCTAGTGACTTTTACCCCTACCTACATGTACATATTACCTCAACTCCCTCGTACCCCTGCACATTGACTCAGTACCGGTGCACCTTGTATATAGTCTTGCTATTGTTATTTTATTGTGTTACTATTTCCTTTTGTTTTGGTGCAGATTCTTCTTACTTTTTAACTCTGCATTGTTGGGAAAGGGATTGTAAGTAAGCATTTCACGGTTAAGTCTACACCTGTTGTGTTCGGCGCATGTGAAAGTTTTGATTTGATTTGAGATGCACAGTGGATCATATTAGTCATATTGACATTTAGGTTTATTGTATGTACAGTAGGTAGGTTTTACTCAACTAGTATGGGCCATTAAGGAAACATACTGTAGATGTTAACTCAACTGAAACGTCTCATGGTGATTTCTGCTTCATCTTTTTGACATTTTATGTTACTTTGACACTGTTGTTGTGCCGCTCCTTAGCCTGGTGTGTAAGATCCACTCTGGGCCCATTCAGCTGTCCAAATCAGTTAACATCACTGTGGAGGTGCATGAGGAGAAGATAGAGGGCCGCTACTCCATCGACGGAAAATCAGAAATGCCAGGATTTACCTTTGTGGTAATTTGAATCTACAATTGATTGCACTACCTATTTTCAGTTGGGTGACTCATTTGATTATGTCTCTGTTAATAATACGATGTATTATTGCATGTAACAGAGACACACTGTAAATATCAAAGTGAGTTTCCTCTGTTGTACATACAAAGTCACCATCACTCTTTCAGGGGTACTTTATGAATGGCTTTAGGATTAAATTGGTGACATTTTGCTCCCTTTGGCAGATTCCCAACATCACAGACATCCAGCCCAACTACGGGCCTCGTGTTGGGGGAACTCTGATTACTGTGACTGGGCCTCACCTGGACGCTGGGAAGAACAGGAGGGTCACTCTGAATGGAGATCCCTGCCCAATCACCAGGTGGATGAAGTGGGGTCATTCCACCAATTCGGTGCATTTTGAGATGTGTAACTTGGTGAAAAAAAACCTGTTGATTTCAAAAATGTACTACATTGTCATAAAGCGCATGTTCAACTGAATAACAAACAAGTTTTTCCATCTCAAGAGGTTAAATAACAAACTGACTATGGGTAACACGGTTGACTTGTTATGCTTGGCCCACTATGTTTTCCATCACAAAACATCAGAAAATTGACAGATCAGCTCACCTGCTTTTACACTATGATTTGACTATTAAGATGTTCAATGTTTCTTTTGAAAATAATAATTAAATGGAATTGTTTAACCATTTTAAAACGAGAGTTCAATTCACGTAACATGGTTGACCTTAAAAAATGGGACGAATCCCTAATCAAATGAATCATTAATCACATGAAAGAAATAATCATCTTCAGAAATGACTTTGTCAAAGAAACAAAATAACTAAGGCTTTACAATTATGATTGTGGCCCGTTATTAAGTCTTTATTAAAAATAAACACATTTACCGGTATTCAATTTTCCATGTGGTCTATGTTAAAGGCCACTTAGTTGACTATAACAGGCTTTTAATTTCAATTTTGGTGCAAAATGTCTAATTAAAATATCAAAGGATCAAAGCCACTCATTTCGTGGAACGATCCAGTTACTGGTTATGTCATTATGGCTCTCCTGTGGTGTTTTCACCCAAAGCCTGTTTCCTCTAACCTGTACTTCTAAAATACCTGCCTGTATGACATCATTTACTATCGACTATTTACCTGTGTGAGCCCCATGCTTGTCCCAGCATGTGTGTACAGTAATCGCAAACTGATCGCAATCTGACTGTGTACCGTTCAATTACAGGGAGTGAATGAAAAACTAGTAGTTGTGATGACTAACTCAGTGTGGTGTATCCTTTTATTTCTTTTCAAAATATATATATCTTCTAAGTAGTCATTTTCATGTTGTGGGGTGATAAACACATAAAGCCACATGGGGAGTGAGGTGACCATAAGTCCTACCTGTAGGAGTATACTAACCCTGGACTTCCTCCCTACTTCACCTGCCTCCAGTGTCACAGCGCCCAGAGGGAACATGTCCTCCATCATCTGTCTGTCTCAGCCCATCGCGGAGGTGAGGGACGTCCCCCTCACTGTGTTCATAGACAAGTCCCCTGTCCTTACCACCAAAGTCTTCTACTACAAAGAAAACCCAGAGGTCACAGCTGTCCTCCCAGACTGCAGTTTCGACAGGTAGGCCAAGCCTTTACAATCTGTCACCATCTCAACCAAAATAAAAGGTGGATAGATCTAAGCCCTGCTGGTGGGTTTCTGTAGAATCTGTCATTGTCACTCGCTCCACTCCATTGTTTTTCTCTGTCGACTCCAGGGGCTCAAAGATAATCATTGAAGGGAAGAACTTGGACTCTGTTTACAGGACCATCATCCGCTTTAAGCCCAATGAGGGCCACCTGAAGCCTGTCATCAGAGTACGGCCCAATAAAATATTATACAACCACATACTGTATACATGATAGAGATAAAACTTTTTTCTTCTTCATGTAATCAGATGCATACAACTCTTTTATAATTCCCTTCAGGTGTGCAAAGGCAAGTCTTTGCCTACACGGATGGAGTGCATAACTCCTGCTCTCCTCCGGGAAGAAACAGAGGAAGGGGAGCTCTCCTTTGATATGGATGGAGCTGTTGGACTGTGGAATGGAGAGTTCTCCTACCACCCCTATGGCGAGCCCATACCCTTTGAAACCGAGGGCCATGTACTTAGGCTGTACCATGGACAAGATGAAGTGTCACTGCATGTAAGTGCAACAGTTCCATAACAACACACCTTATTAATGTCTATTTGACTGCCAGTTACTGTCAGAAGGAGTAGGAATATAGTTTTATATTGCTTACGTATTGTTTAAACATTTTCAAGAAGGAAAACTCAGAAGTCTCATTTTCTTCCCCATCACAGCACCAGAAACTGAACCTTGTGAGTTCCTGCATGACAATCACTATGACAGTGGGAGGAGTGGATTGTGACGCGAAAGTCCTGGACAATGAAATCACCTGCAGGATCCCCAGAAACGTAACCATCAGTGAAGGACTGCCTGTGAAGGTTTGTTGGTTACTGGACACTATGTTGTGCATTCAACATTAGAGTATGTTAACAATAAACATCCTACTATTGGTCTGTACTTGGTTGTTTTCCCTACATGTGTGGTGAAATTACAGGAGAACAAGACAGCAGTCTCTGGCAGTAGTGTGTGACCATGCCGACAATAATTTAGTTTAAAAAGAATGTCAAAAGCTGACAAAAAAAATATGTCTGTATCTATGTGTGAATGTTTTTTTTTTTTAAACTAGGAAATAAAATCAATCAATCAAGACCCACCCACTGTCTCTCCATCCCCAGATCTCCATCAATGGGCAGGTTCACAACGTTGGGGCTGTGGTCCTGGTCAGTAATCACTACATGGTGGGCATCGTACTGGGGATACTGGGGGCCCTGGTGGCGGGGGCTGTGCTGGCCTTCGTGGTCATGAAGCACCTGAGGAAGCAGAAGAAAGGTGGGGTTCCCTGTCTGTCTGGACTTTGATCAGGTCATCTTACACAACCCCATGACCGGTAATGAGGATGTCTTATGCAACTGGTTTAACGTAGGACATCTACAGACATGCACAGTGACAGTGGTAGCTAACATTGTCTTGCTGACTTTTGATGCATTTTCCTTCTCCCATGGTTTACGATTGAAAACTCTTGTGACATTTCCAGACTCTCAGGTGGAGACCCGTTTGGCCCAAAACCACAACCGCTCCAACAGCAGTAGTCTGGAACTGTCATCTGTAGCTGACTACAGAAGAGGTGAGACTCTAATTGGCTAATATATATTGTGTCTCGATCAGTTTCTATTCTTTGGTTTCAACAACAGTGGTTATAATATATAATAATATGCCATTTAGCAGACGCTTTTATCCAAAGCGACTTACAGTCATGTGTGCATACATTCTACGTATGGGTGGTCCCGGGAATCGAACCCACTACCCTGGCGTTACAAGCGCCATGCTCTACCAACTGAGCTACAGAACCACTCCAACCACTGGTTGAAGTCTACACATACTGATGTATGTACATTATCTACACATAGTAATGTATGTGCATTATCTACACATACTGATGTATGTGCATTATCTACACATACTGATGTATGTACATTATCTACACATACTAATGTATGTGCATTATCTACACATACTGATGTATGTGCATTATCTACACATACTGATGTATGTGCATTATCTACACATACTGATGTATGTGCATTATCTACACATACTGATGTATGTGCATTATCTACACATACTGATGTATGTGCATTACCTAAACATACTGATGTATGTTCATTATCTACACATACTGAAGGAACTCTACTGACCTTGCCCTTTTCCACTCTAGTAGTCCTGCCTCAGAGGCCAAGTTTGGCTCTGGGAAGCCCAGTGGTGTTCCCCAGTCTGGCCTACCCTGCAGGCAGAATGGACCCCACACTCACCCCCCTCCTACCCCCTGAGAAGATCTCCATCTCCAGCTTCAGACCAGAGCTCCTGGAAGAGGTGAAGGATGTGCTGATCCCAGCAGACATGCTCATTGTCCAGCATTGCCAGATCATTGGCAAGGGTCAGTCTCATTATAGTGTGTACAGCACTATACATAGAGTGCTTTTTAATTGCGTTTTTTAGACAACAATCAAATGCACATAGGCTACTACTCCCATACCTTTTAGTCTCTGTTATTATACCATATAAATCAAATTGGCCATTTTAAATAATAGGGACTTAAACCCATCTCCTTCCAATTATAATGTTCTCTTATCTCCCTCAGGTCACTTTGGCACAGTTTATCATGGCTACTTCACAGACCACAACAACAGAGAAATCCATTGTGCTGTCAAGTCATTGAACAGTGAGTATCTCCTTCACAATGTTCTAGAGCTGAACCAGGTGGACTGAGCATTAGTCACCTGTACATGTGACCAACTGGGTAAATATGGAACAACCCTGCTCGTGTGTGGGGATTATTGAACATGCAAACTCGGTTAAATGTGGTTTGTTTATGGTTTTTAAGCTTTATCTGTAAATGTTGACTGTTCATAAGCAGTTTTTACGTTAATATATGTGTGTATGCCCTGCGTACGTACATGCATGTGTGTGTGTGTGTCATATCAGGGATAACAGATGTAGAGGAGGTAGAGCAGTTTCTGAAGGAGGGCATCCTGATGAAGGGGTTCCATCACACCAACGTTCTCTCTCTTCTGGGCATCCTCTTGCCTCAGGAAGGGCTACCCCTGGTGGTACTACCTTATATGAAACACGGGGACCTCCGCCACTTCATACGCTGTGAGAAAAGGGTAAGGGAGTGACAAAACAATAACTACCATCTGTTCACTTTCATCAGCATACAAGGGATTCCCTTAACACCTCAACGATACAGTGTGTCTCAAGGCTTATGTGACAGACATTATTCTTGTGTGGTATTGATTCTTCCTGTAGAACCCCACAGTGAAGGACCTGATTGGCTTTGGGCTTCAGGTTGCCAAGGGGATGGAGTACTTAGCACATATGAAGTTTGTGCACAGGGACCTTGCAGCACGCAACTGCATGTAAGTCAGGGTTAAGCAATCAGTTCAGTTCTCTGTAACTGGGGCTTGTCGCCAATTTAAACTATACATTAGACCTGACATAAGCAAACAGATTATATTTTACTTAGTAATGCTGCTGTACGATAGTTGCAGGCTTGCTTTCACAGATCACCAATCTGGGGCCCTTCTGTTTGCACTTGTTATTGTCTGTGCAGGCTGGATGAGTCGTACACCGTGAAGGTGGCAGACTTCGGCATGGCCAGGGATGTGTTTGATAAGGAGTACTACAGCATTCAGAACCACAGGAAGGCTAAGTTACCAGTCAAGTGGATGGCCATCGAGAGCCTCCAGACACAGAAATTCACTGCCAAGTCAGACGTAGTAAGGGAAGGAATTACTTTCTGATAACAACAATAAGAATTAGGCAGCATTTGTGGAATTAGAACGGACTGTGTTGTTACTTGAATAATTATAGTGTTCATACACAGTAATAAGAGCAACTTTATATTACCCCCAAATCCTTTCTCACCAAGCTAAGTTTCTCATCATGCGCCCCCTGCAGTGGTCCTTTGGGGTGTTGATGTGGGAGATGTTAACGAGAGGAGCAAGCCCCTACCCAGAGGTGGACCCCTATGACATCACACATTACCTACTGAAGGGCAGGAGACTCCCCCAACCACAGTTCTGTCCTGACCCTTTGTAAGTAGTGGTAATGATAGTCTAGTGACATTTCATTAAAAAAAAAATGTATTTAAATGTTTTATTCCTCATATTAGAACTCAAAAGAAGAAGAAAAGCCCTGTTCAAAGAAAATAAATATGTCTATAGTAAATATTGTTATACTGTAACAGAGAGGCTTAAAACAAATCAGACAGTTATGGAGTAGAATTTTCCACCTCTTCAGTTGCAACAAAGAGGAACAGGAAAGTCTAGTCAGTAATTAAAGGATGTTGGAAAGGTCAACCTGCAGTGTGAAACTCGTAAATGTCCAGCACAGTCATATCCGAATATGGTTAAGCAATGTAGTCTGAGAGTTAATGTTCACCACTTTGCTTCACTTCAAACACACACCGTGATAAATAGGAAGTGTTGAAAGACAGATTAACGATTGAGAAAAAAACTGTAGAGAAGAAGAACACAACATAATGGCTGACTTTTCCATGTGGGAACAAACATGGGTCTCAATATCTCAAATATGTAAAAGCCATAAATCACCTCCTTATCGCTTTTACTTAATAATTTCGGTAAATGTCTGTAAATTTCAATGAGTACATAGCTAGTACAATACTATTTTATTTCAGTTAAGCATTTTGTAGGAATTATACTCCTATTGCTATAAGAAAGCACCACATTACAGTTTTTCTCAAGACAATGTTGTTGATTTTCGTATAATCAAAAGTAACTGTCTCCAAAAAGATTAACTTAACCATACTTATTTCGAGTCCAAGCAGACTAAACAGAAAGTTAGTCTCTCTTTTTAAAATCCCAGTAGATCAATACTTTTTTTTTGCAGTCACTAAATCATGATGATCTCCCGAGTGGCGCAGCGGTCTAAGGCACTACATCTCTTTGCGTCACTACAGACCTTGCTTCGATTCCTGGCTGTATCACAACCGGCCGTGATTGGGAGTCCCATAGGCTGGCACACAATTGCCCCAGGTTTGGCCGTCAAAAATATATTATACTGTCAAAATTGCAAATACATCAATCAAAAGAAACTGCATGCAAAAAGATGAACACAACCATATTTACCTCTTGAGTCCAAGCAGACAAAACAGAAAGTTAGTCTGTCTTTTTAAAATCCCAGTAGATCAATACATGTACATATTTAAATATAAATGTATTTACTTAATAATACATGTATTTACTTACAATACATACCTGGCTCAAAGGGTATACTGAATAAAGTGAAATGTAAGAACAATGTAGTTACATAAGATATACTTGTAATTTTCATGTACCAACCCAGGAGCTAACAACTTACAATGTAATGTGAAACCCAGTAGGGTATAACCTTTATAATTACTATGTAGTTAGAATGAAACAACCTTTGCCGACAATAAGATTACTAGGAGAAATTAAGGGACAGGAGAACATTAATTTAATCCCTTTTAGTTACATTGTACTTACAATATAACAATCTTTAACAACCAACTCTGTAATTACAATGTTATTGCAATGGATATACACATATTTACTAAGTACTTACCCAGTAACAAGCAATTTAATGTCAGTTGTATAGTTACATTTCAACACAGATCCAAAAATGCTTGTACGCGATTGAGTAAAACTGTAAGTGCGGTCCAAGGCACTACATTTGATTTGATTTAAGTGCTATATGTAACTCTCTCCAGGTATGCCATCATGCTGCAGTGTTGGGATCCAGACCCAGAAGTGAGGCCCAGCTTCGCCACGCTGGTGTCTGCTGTCCTGACCATCCTGTCTGGCCTGGAGGGGGAGCACTACATCAACCTCAAGGTCACCTATGTCAACCTGGACCAGCCACGCCCCTATCCCGCCCTCACTGAGTCCGCAGACGAGTGTGATTTCTCAGACACTGAAGACACACGCTCAGTGTCCTGATGTCACACCAGGACAGGTACATGTAGTATGGTTTGGTGCTATGAGCACAAGGACCTCAAAAAGTCTAACTAAAGGTTGTTGATGATCTTTTACTACCTAGTGTCGATAGGATGCAGTTGCAATGCACAAAGTCTAAGGGACTTGAAAGTTCTTCCCCCATTTACATTATAGTATATTACCTGGCAAAGTTTTTTGTATTATAAGAGTGGATGTAATGTCCATATGTTTTCTCTTAATTGTTTTTGAGAAGTAATTATACTGTATCATTTGGATCATACTTTTACAAAACAAAATGGACCCTAACGTTTTAACAGTGACCTGTCATTGTTACTTTTATTTCATGTGTGACCTTCCTGGTCCCGTCCCCCTCAAGTCAGTGAGTCAACACAGGAAGGAGCAATGGATGGATAGTTCATTTATTTCCAAAGCTGCAATGATGTGACACACACAGTATGGATGAATGGTCAGTAGTCGACAGGATATAAATAGAACTCCCACAGCGATTCTTCATAAATCTGCTGTGTAATATACTAACAAAAAAAAACAATTGAAATGTCTATCAAAGTCATTGTGATCGTATGGTGGATTTAACCATTTCTAAAAATTCCTAATTCCTAACTATAATAAAATAAATACATTGTTTCCATGTGTAATCTCATATTTACAACATCACAATAAACTATCATCCATTTTAGTATCCAAAATATATAAACTTAACCTGAACAAATTGTCACATTTGTGGTGAAGAAATATAATATACCTAGAATGTGCCACATCTTTTCCTAAACTAACAAAACCAGGCTATTAAACTGGCTGATGCTCATGAGTTTATAAAACATATACTTTATACATTTGTCATAAATTACTTGCAATGATGGGATACACACAGTATGGATGAATGGTCAGTAGTCTACAAGATATAAATATCACTCCTAAAGAAGATGCATTTTCGAGTTACCAAAGTCAAAGTGGGAATTTTAGCTTGCTTAAAACCCACATGGAAAACTAAGATTCCGCAAATAACAAATATAGAGTGGCTTATTTAATGCCAAGCCAACAATAGTAGTTACTAATAACATAAATTGCTAATGTATGATGTAAAATCTGGATTTTATGATGTAATGTCAATTTATTACATTTCTATCCCAGGACCATTCAATTTTCAACTCACTCATAGAAATTCTCCATAAATCTACTGTGGATTAACCAGAATCCCATGCCTTTATCACTGAGTGTATTAGACAATGTAAACACACTAATCTACCAGGAGGTGGCGTAATACCCATTTTATTCAGGAATGTAACAATTGAATTGCACCTTTACACATGCACAATGTGTTTTAGATAGAGTGTAATAAATTGACATATTTATTCTAGATTCTTCATCTGTCATTTAAGTAGTATTTATTTTTTAACATGAGCTTCTTCCAATGTGGTGGCTTCATCCATTGTTACTGTACAGTAACAGATACAAATGAGACTTGTGTAAACAATCACTGGCAAACCCTCATGAGTTGTCCATCAGGACTGTCATTGAGCAAGACTTCCACGAGAGGTAAGTGTTTTACTAGAACACTGGAGAACTATGGTGAAAACACAGCACTTTAATATGTAAATCACATTTCCTGAACACCATACAGTCAAATGGAGACATCTCATTGAAAAACATGTATTGGTGTACTTTCCATATGAATAACATCCTTTCCTTACTCTCAAATTGCATATCTATCTATCTTTAAGACTGCACACAGTGGTCAGTAGCTCATGAGTTGTTTTTGTAATGAATAAATGGGACGAACAACCATAAAACACTCATCCAAAGACGAGCTGACTTTCTGTGGAAAATAGCAGCAAAGTTGAAAAAGAAGTCACAATAATCCCACCTCTTGCACACAAAAATAATAAAAGACAAATAAAACCAGAGGGAAATAAACAAAGTTTTTCTTTATTTCCAAGCTACCAAAGAACAAAAGTGAATTCCCAGATGGCGGAGACTTTGATTCGTTCTGAGAGAAACACACATCGTCAAAAAATGTGTCTGGGTACCGGGGAGGGCAGAACCCTGGGTTTTATAGAAGGAGGGGATGAAGAGCCTGCTCTTTCTCTCACCGCACTGCCTGCCTGCCTGCCTGCCTGCCTGCCTGCCTGTGTGCGTGCTGAGAGTTACAGTCAGTGTCAGAATGGGTAATATTAATAAATGGGTCTTAAATACATCTAAAACCAAAAGCATTGTATTTGATTCAAAGCCTTCTCTTAGACTTAAACCTCAACTTGAGTTGTGCGTAAAGGGTGTAACCATTGAACATCGGATCCTAGGAGTGACATTGGATGGTCAGTTATCATGGTCAAGTCATATGGCCAAAGTTGTAGTGAAGATGGGGAGAGGTATGTCTGTTATAAAAAAAGACGTTCTGTGTTTTTGACACAAAGATCAACTTTGATTCAGGCTTTGATCTTGTCCAATCTCGATTACTGTCCAGTAATATGGTCAAGTGCTGCAAAGAAAGACCTAGCAAAGTTGCAGCTGCTCAAAACAAAACAGCACACCTTGCCCTTAACTGCACACACAGAACTAACATCAACAGTATGCATAATAGTCTTTCATGGTTGAGGAGAAATGTACTTATCTTATAATCATTGTAGCCCGCTCCTTGCAGTCAATGGCCTTATGGGTGGAATGTTATTCATATTTTTCATAGTTTCATAATTAATTACATATTATCCCCCCAAAACATCTGGTGTTGATGTCAAATGGTTTTGTTATATTTCTCTTCTTCTGTGATGTATCAAGTGTAATATTGGGGTGCAAACTCTGTCGTAGTACAGGTGTCTTCTTTTTGTTAAGCCCATAACCATGTGTGTGAGGTGCATACTTTTGTTTCAAAGTAGATTTGTTTAATCACTCTGTGTGACCCTGATTTAGCCCACTACAGTAAAAGGTTAAGAAACATTTGAGTGTTGAAAATGCCTAACTACTTGTATAATCCAATTGCATACACTTCAAACAGACATGCATACCCCACCAGACATGCCACTATGGGTTTCTTCATGGTACCCAAACCAAAAACAGATTTAATGCATCACTCAGTTATCTATAGTGCCATGCCATCGTGGAATGTTATGCCGCCAGAGGTTACTCAGGAAAAAAGCAAGTTTAGCTTTAAAAAACAGATAAAATCATCTTGTGTCACAGCGCCTCTCCTCTTTCTAAATACCTAATTTAACTGCACTGTATACAGTGCATTTGGAAAGTATTCAGACCCCTTGTCTTTTTCCACATTTTGTTACGTTACAGCCTTATTCTAAAATTGATTAAATAGTTTTTGTTCCTCAGCAATCTACACAATACCCCATAATGACAATGTGAAAACAGGTTTTTGGACATGTTTGCAAATGTATTACAAATAAAAAACAGAAATAGCTTAATTACATAGCTATTCAGACCCTTTGCTACGAGACTCGAAATAAATTGAGCGCAGGTGCATACTGTTTCCATTGATCATCCTTAAGATGTTTCTACAACTTCATTTGAGTCCACCTGTGGTAAATTCAATTGATTGGACATGATTTGGAAAGGCACACACCTGTCTATATAAGGTCCAACAGTTGACAGTGCATGTCAACAAAAGAAACAAGCCAGGAGGTTGAAGGAATTGTCTGAAGTATTGAGGCACAGATCTAGGGAAGGGTACCAAAATGTTTCTGTCACATTGAAGGTCTGCATGTACACAGTGGCCTCAATCATTCTTAAATGGAAAACGTTTGGATCCACCAAGACCCTTCCTAGAACTGGGCATCTGGCCAAATTGAGAAATCGGTGCAGAAGGGCCTCGGTCAGGGAGGTGACCAAGAACCCGATGGTCACTCTGACAGAGCTCCAGAGTTCCTCTGTGGAGATGGGAGAACCTTCCAGAAGGACAACCATCTTTGCAGCACTCCACCGATCAGGCCTTAGTAGTGGCCATACGACAGCCAATCCTCAGTAAAGGGCACATGACAGCCCGCTTGGAGTTTGCCAAAAGACACCTAAAGACTCTCAGACCATGATAAGCAAGGTTCTCTGGTCTGATGAAACCAAGATTGAATTATTTGGCCAGAATGCCAAGCGTCAGAATGCTTCATCCCTACGGTGAAGCATGGTGGTGACGCCATCATGCTGTGGGGATGTTTTACAGCGGCAGAGACTGGGAGACTATTCCAAATACAGGTGTGTCAAGCTTGTAGCGTCATACCCAAGGAGACTCGATGCTGTAATCTCTGCCAAAGGTGCTTCAACAAAGTACTGAGTAAAGGGTCTGAATACTTTTGTAAATGTGATATTTAAGTTTTTTATTTTTAATAAACTAGCAACAATTTCAACAAAAAAAAGTTTGCTTTGTCATTATGGCTTATTGTGTAGATTGATGAGGGAAAAAACGATTTAATACATTTTAGAATAAGGCTGTAACGTAACAAAGTGGAGTCTGAATACTTTCTGAAGGCACTGTGTAAGAACATTAATATGTATACATGAATAGTGTGTAACAAGTATTTTGGATGTCTCTTGGTGTCTTTACACTATATAACTGTCTATTGTTAATTTTGAATTTAATGTAATATCTTGTGGTGTTCTTGCCTATAACTGTTCTGTACTTTGTCATGTATTTGTACATTTTATGTGGACCCCAGGAAGAGTAGCTGCTGCATGTGCAGTAGCTAATTTGGAGCCTAATAAACTAAACTGAACATATTAACCCTCCTGCTGCAATCCAGTTGAATTGGACCGATTTACAAGTTTTCGCTCTAACAATTTGTGTTAATTTAATCTGATTGTTATGTGGTTCCATGACTTTGTCCACACAGGGCATCTGAACACACAAAATACATGATTATGATTTTCATTACATGTTGGTGTGTTTTCTTAACTTTTGTACACCTGTGGTGTTTCCGGTCTCTCTCTCACACACACACACACACACACACACACACACACACACACACACACACACACACACACACACACACACACACACACACACACACACACACACACACACACACACACACACACACACACACACACACACACACACACACACACACACACACACACACACTTACAAACAATCACAACATTGTTTGATATATAGGTAAGGCAATAAATAGGCCATAGTAGCAAAGTAATTACAATTTAGCCGATTAACACTGTGATAGATGAGCAGATGATGATGAACAGATGATGGTGTATAAGTAGTGATACTGGTGTGCAAAAGAGCAGCAAAAAATAAATAAAAACAATATTGGGATGAGGTAGGTAGATTGGGTGGGCTATTTACAGATGGACTATGTACAGCTGCAGCGATCGGTTAGCTGCTCAGATAGCTGATGTATAAGGTTAGTGAGGGAAATGTAAGTCTCCAGCTTCAGCAATTTTTTTTCCAGTCACTGGCAGCAGAGAACTGTCAGGAAAGGCAGCCAAAGGAGGTGCTGGCTTTGGGGATGACCAGTGAGATACACCTGCTGGAGCGCGTGCTACGGGTGGGTGTTGTTATCATGACCAGTGAGCTGAGATAAGGCGGAGCTTTACCTAGCATGGACTTATAGATGACCTGGAGCCAGTGGGTCTGGCGACGAATATATAGCGATGGCTAGCCGACTAGAGCATACAGGCTAGGGCCAGCCGACTAGAACATACAGTGGTGGGTGGTATAAGGCGCTTTGGTAACAAAACGGATGGCACTGTGATAGACTGCATCCAATTTGCTGAGTAGAGTGTTGGAAGCTATTTTGTATATGACATCGCCGAAGTCGAGGATCGATAGGATAGTCAGTTTTACAAGGGTAAGTTTAGCGGCATGAGTGAAGGAGGCTTTGTTGCAAAATAGAAAGCCAATTCTAGTTTTGATTTTGGATTGGAGATGTTTGATATGAGTCTGGAAGGAGAGTTTACAGTCTAGCCAGACACCTAGGTATTTGTAGTTGTCCACATATTCTTGGTCAGAACCATCCAGAGTAGTGATGCTAGTCGGGCGGGCGGGTGCGGGCAGCGAACGGTTGAAAAGCATGCATTTGGTTTTGCTAGCGTTTAAGAGCAGTTGGAGGCCACAGAAGGAGTGTTGTATGGCATTGAAGCTCGTTTGGAGGTTAGTTAACACAATGTCCAAAGAAGTGCCAGATGTATACAGAATGTGTCGTCTGCGTTGAGGTGGATCAGGGAATCACCTGGGAATCACGCAGCAAGAGCGACATCGTTGACATATACAGAGAAAAGAGTCGGCCCGAGAATTCAACCCTGTGGTACCCCCATAGAGACTGCCAGAGGTCCGGACAACAGGCCCTCCGATTTTACACACTGAACTCTGTCAGATAAGTAGTTGGTGAACCAGGCGAGGCAGTCAATTGAGAAACCAAGGCTATTGAGTCTGCCGATAAGAATACGTTGATTGGCAGAGTCGAAAGCCTTGGCCAGGTCGATGAAGGCAGCTGGACAGTACTGTCTTTTATCGATGGATAGTCAAAATAATTAATACATTACGTTTTTTTTACTCAAAAATGAGTTGTATGAGCTCAGGTCAATGTGGCCTACAGGCCATAAATAGCCAATAGAAGTTCAAAACGTGTAATGTTCACAAGAACTTAAGTTGATAAAAAGATCTAACACAACATTAGGTGATATTATATGTATTATTATGGATTTATAATCAGGTATAATGCGGCAGTAATTTTGGACCGGGAACACAGAATGAATTAACATGAATCGAACACAACAGAACGGGTTAAAGAAGTAGGTTACTTAAGACATAAACGATAGGAGGGAGGTTGGTCAGGGAGGATATTTGGGCGTATAAGGCTAAAATCTACAGTAGTAATCCAACCGTTGAATCACATGATCGACAACTTTAGTATTTTAGCTATTTAGCAACTTTGCAAATACATGTTATCATTAACCCCTAACCTTAACCCCCTGGTCTAGCTAACATTAGCCACCTAGCTAACGTGTTAGCTACAGAAAAATGGAATGTGTTATGAAGAAAATCGTGTGGAGGACACGGAAATCGTGCACTGGACACGAATGCATTATGAAGAACATCTTGTGCCTGTCACAAATACGTAATATGTGTCTATTTCACGACAATCTGAGCCAGTGTGTTGCAACCCACATCTCAACCTGCATGCTTCTCCTTTTCATCTTTATCTGACCAAGAACCTCTGTCGGTTCAATGTTGGGTCTCTTATTATAGAGGGATTCTTCTCGCCATGTACAGGCAATACACATTCAATACATATTCATTCAAGTGCATTCTCAGCTGAAACTATAGGTTGTACAATGTCTTTAATGATTCAACAAATGCTATAGACATAGTATCATGCACTGCAGTATGATTATAGCATAAGCTAGTGTAATCAGTGTAATCACTGGCAGGAATGGAGGTAAGTAAGTGCTTAGGTGCACAGGTAAAAGGTACCCCTCCACAACCCACATCTAGGAGTCAGCAGCCAACAGCTACCCGTGATAAGTGAATAATTACGCACCGTGCGGGTGATTTGGGGGTGTTAGATGAATGCAGAGCAGTGAGGCTGAAGAGTAGCATCTGGATTTTGGCATTGTTTATATCTTCAGTGTCAGAATGCCATCTTTTTGTTTATTTTTTATTTTAATTTTTATTTAACCTTCCTTTAACTAGGCAAGTCAGTTAAGAACAAATACTAAATTACAAAACTCGGACGATGCTGGGCTAATTGTGGGAGCCGCCCTGTGGGACTCCCAATCATGGTCGGTTGTGATACAGCCTGGAATCGAACCAGGGTCTGTAGTGGCGCCTCTAGCACTGAGATGCAGTGCCTTAGACGGCAGCGCCACTCGGGAGCCCAATAATTGTTTTATTGTCACCCAACTGATCATAACCTGCTTGGGTTTCCCGACTGTTGGAGTCCGGACAGAGCTGCCCTGGACCCTGGTGAGTAAGCTGTTGGCTAGACACATGCATCCAACACCCGGTCCCCGGACTCTTACTTTAACGTTTTAAATGCACACATTCAGATAGGTTCAGTTAGTTATGCCTAGAACCCTAGACACAGCGAGAGTAGACATTTCAGAAGGCTGGCTAGCTGATTTCGTAACAATAATTCCACATTATCAATGCGTTTGGCCAGTTCCTGGTAAATCAAGGTTAGTTTCTTGCGCACAAAGCAATGTGTCAGAATATAATTCAGTAATGTAAGAGGTATGGTGAGTGACTGACAGTGTTGATCCAGCCGTCCATCAGTAGTGTATAGGCCTCTGACAGAGCCTGCCTAGTTCTGCTGATTGGGGCTTGAGCTCAACAGAGCAGATGAGAAGAATGCACACTGTTAGGACTACGTCAGTTCTTCATCTGGAAGAAGTCTTTACTCCCCAGAGAGATCCAGTCTGCATCTTTAATACAAGCCATGAATAATTTACACATTTTTTGAAAGTGGAGCAAAAAAATCTAACCTTTTCTCTGCAGACCGTGTTGACAGCAGAGAGGAGATTCATTCTGACAAGCCGATATTGGTCCAGGGTCCGGGAAGATGGGTTTGAAATATGGTGATGTTAAAAGCTATTGATTTCACAGCAACATGTCTGAATTATTTGCCGCAAGAGGTCAATAAATCTTATTGTTAATTTCTTTGGAAACACTTTGCATGGATTGAGAGAGAAGAGATGTAAAAACAATTAAGTGTAAAGAATCCGGTTAGGAATATTGTTTGGCACCTAGAGCTTTAGGAATATACATATTTTCTTTGAAATGTTGCACTCCAGGTGAAAAACATAGTAGTTAGTTATTCAGGCCCATTCTCACCTCAAGTAGTAGGGTTTAAGAAAGAACATGGGTTTGTGTTTAAAACACTGCTGTGTCTGACTCACTGTAAAAGAAGGGTTTAAATCCAACCAAAGCTCATGAAGTTTTGACTGCAAGTTTCTGCAGTTGCTATTCACCAACTTCATCCTGCTGCCATCACCTGCATCGTGGGAGGCTCTATTGTCAACCAATCATTAGGGTGTTTTTGTTTGACTCACCTGAACGTGACCTTAGACATGACTGAAACAGGAACCAATTTGCTGTGATTTGTGTACAGTTTACATATACTAATGAATGTGATATGAGGTTCTCTCACTAATTGACTGTACAATGTGTACACAATATTATATTATGCTTTCAGTTTGTGAGTATGTGATATGGGGGTTAGAACAGGATTATTTCAAAGGGGGTGCGGGACCTCCATTGTGCATAATAGTAAAGACATCATTGAACTGTAAAAAAAAAAAATCTATTCACTTTTGGCATGAACAAAACGAGGCATGATGTTTTTATCTGATTGTCAAACAAATCACTTCAAAAAGTAGGCTACCTGTGCACGTTCAATCACCTTTATATTGATTCCAGCATCTAAAACAGTGCACTGTGCATCTGCCATTCATCTTAGAACACCGAAAATGTAATGACATTCGGCAATTTCATTAGGCACACTTGTATTCTGAATTGATTTATGTGTCCACTGCTGTCTGCGTGCGTCATGATCCCAAACCAAATTTCATTTGTCACAGGTGGTGAATACAACTGGTGTGGACTTTACCATGAAATGCTTGCTTAGGAGCCTTTCCCAATGATGCAGAGTTTAAAATAGTAACACTAGGGGAATAAAAGAGAATACACAAGAAGGGAGCTATATACAGGGAGTACCAGTACCAGATCTACAGTACATTTAAACTAATTTTTTCACAATTCCTGACATTTAATCCTAGTAAAAATTCCCTGTTTTAGGCGTTATGTTATTTTGGCGGTTTTGGAGCTGTGGCTACTTCAATGATGAGCGGCCTTTCAGGTTATGTCGATATATAGAAGACATGGTGCTCCGGTACTTGGAAGGAAACTCCCGTGTAGATTTGGGCTTGTGTTTTAGGTTATTGTCTTGCTGAAAGGTGAATTAATTTCTCAGTGTCTGGTGGAAAGCAGACAACCAGGTTTTCCTCTAGGATTTCGCCTGTGCTTAGCTCCATTCCTTTCATTTTTTTTATTGTGAAAAACCTCTCCAATCCTTAATGATGACAAGCATACCCTGCTGGCCACTTTTGATGTGGAGAGCTTGTACACTAACACCCCACACACTGGAGGCTTGCAGGCGCTCCAACACTTCCTTCAGCAGAGAGATTCTTCCTTTGCTCCATCCAATGATTGCATCGTACAAATGACTGAACTGGTATTATCCAATAACTACTTCGGGGTGTAGCCATGGGCTACCCTTCCCCCCCCAACTATGCAAACCTGTATGTGGGACAATTTGAAGAAGCATTCCTTCATAAAACAGAGACACACCCCTTACTTTCTAAAATACTCCCATGGAAGAGATACATAGATGTCTTTGTGCTCTGGGAAGGAAGTCAGCAGGAACTAAATTAATTACAAACTCTACTGAACGAGAGCTCTGAAATTCACCATGCAGACTGATGAGAGAAAAAACTACCTGGATTTATGGATTATTAAAGAGAATGATGCATTACACACAGTCTTATATACAAAGCCCAAAGATCGCAACACCTTGCTATGTGAGGATAGTATGCATCCCCTTCCCCTCAAGAATGGTCTACCATATAGCCAATTATGCACTAATTACTGGCACTGCAATGATGAACATATCTCAAAAACCAAGAGAGGAATTACTAAAAACTCAACCAAAGAATAAAAACAACGCAACCGTCCTTTGCACTAAGTACACCAAGGGTTCGGAGAAAATGAAAGCAATCCTGATAAAGCACTGGCATATACTGCAATCAGACGAAAAAAAAATATATTGCACACCTCTTCAAGCAACCCTCACTGGTAGTCTATTAGCGTGGTCTTAATATTGGAGATAGCTTGGTGAGATCTGACCTGCCCCCTGAGCCCACTCAGACACTCCTGACACCTATCCCAAATGGGAACTACAAATGTGGCTCATGCGCACAGTGCAATAGCACTATAAAACGTCTTTCTTCAGACAGGTCGAAAGATCCCTGTTAGGGGTACCATCTCATGCCAGACCAAAGGAGTAATCGATCTCATCACCTGTTCACGTGGAAAAGCCTACGTAGGACAAACTAAAAGACTATTAAAACAATGCATAGCTGAACACCGCAGCTCAAACAGGTGTAAGAACATTGACTATCCAGTAGCAGCTCACTTTGTTGACGCTAACCATCCAATCTCCTCCCTCAAATACACAGGCATTGAGCATATTGCTCTACCATGGAGAGGAGGTAACATCGAGATCCTACTACTACAAAGGGAGGCATACTGGAGATCCTTCACTCACGCCGCCAAGCTTACCCTAGTAAAACTGACTATCCTACCGATCCTCGACTTCGGCGATGTCATCTACAAAATGGCTTCCAACACTCTACTCAGCAAACTGGATGCAGTCTATCACAGTGCCATCCGTTTTGTCACTAAAGCACCTTATACCACCCACCACTGCGACTTGTATGCTCTAGTCGGCTGGCCCTCGCTACATATTCGTCGCCAGACCCACTGGCTCCAGGTCAACTACAAGTCCATGCTAGGTAAAGCTCCGCCTTATCTCGGTTCACTGGTCACGATGGCAACACCCATCCGCAGCACGCGCTCCAGCAGGTGTATCTCACTGATCATCCCTAAAGCCAACACCTCATTTCATTCCAGTACTCTGCTGCCTGTGACTGGAACGAATTGCAAAAAATTGCTGAAGTTGGAGACTTTTATCTCCCTCACCAACTTCAAACATCAGCTATCTGAGCAGCTAACCGATCGCTGCAGCTGTACATAGTCTATTGGCAAATAGCCCACCCATTTTCACCTACCTCATTCCCATACTGTTTTTATACTGTTTTTATTTATTTACTTTTCTGCTCTTTTGCACACCAATATCTCTACCTGTACATGACCATCTGATCATTTATCACTCCAGTGTTAATCTGCAAAATTGTAATTATTCGCCTACCTCCTCATGCCTTTTGCACACATTGTATATAGACTGCCCCTTTTTTTCTACTGTGTTATTGACTTGTTAATTGTTTACTCCATGTGTAACTCTGTGTTGTCTGTTCA
This sequence comes from Oncorhynchus gorbuscha, assembly GCF_021184085.1. Taxonomy (NCBI): domain Eukaryota; kingdom Metazoa; phylum Chordata; class Actinopteri; order Salmoniformes; family Salmonidae; genus Oncorhynchus; species Oncorhynchus gorbuscha. The sequence continues at coordinate 49,020,107 of NC_060175.1, forward strand.
CACTGCTATGCTTTATCTTGGCCAGGTCGCAGTTGCAAATGAGAACTTGTTCTCAACTAGCCTACCTGGTTAAATAAAGGTGAAATAAAATAATAATAATTGTAAAAATCCTATCTAAAAACATTGACCCCTAGTGGTCTAAATATTGACTTTGATCTCAGCCCTTCTTATGAACAAATCTTTCTTTTATGAACACGTCTTAGAAATTGATATATTCTTGTACGCTTATTAGCGTACATCTAATATGTTCCCCCTGTTGATGATGCTCATTGTATATTAAGGTTAAACCAAAAGATTACACGTAACAAATATGAAATTAAATATAAAACAATTATGTGATATTGAATTAAACAATACTGTACAATATTCAATTGTTTCTAAATGATAATAGCGTAATACATTTAATATGCCATAATAAAAAATAAAAAACATTTGCACTAATTCATTTTAATTAATTTAATCATTATGACACACCCCTCACCATTGTCATTGGTTGCACTAATTGCACTGTTTGTCTATATAACCTGGTTCAAGTATTCATGACATTACCCTGAAGAAGGCACAGTGATGTTGGTAAATACGCATTAAATTGCTGGTATGGAGTGTGCAACTTTCTTTATTTTGATAGTTTATAGTTTATTCACCGTTAGTCAGCGCCTCCATACAAGCAAATTTGTCTGGGTGTGCGCCAGCTCATGTTTTTTCATCTACAAGCATACCCATAACATGATGCAGCCTTCACTATACTTGAAAATATGGAGAGTGTCACTCAGTAACGTGTTGTACTGGATTTGCCCTACATAGCACTTTGTATTCAGGATAAGAAGTTAATTGCATTGCCAATTTTTTTTGCAGTATTACCTTAGTGCATTGTCGCAATCAGGATGCAAACATCATGCCTACACTATCATTGTACACAGAGTGAGTCCATGCAACTTATTATGTGACTTGTTAAGCTCATTTATTTGTCTACCGACTTCGGCGGAAGTTGTGACAGCCAGTAACAAAAAAATCTAAATTGTAGCCATTTTAAATTCAGGCTGTAAAACCACAAAATGTGGAAAAAGAGGTGAAGATGTGTGAATACTTTCTGGAGGCACTGTGTGTATGCATATCTAGTGTATGTTCATGTGTGTGGATTTTGTGTGGGAGTGTCAATTTAGTGTGTGTGAGTGAGTGTGTATATGGTGTGTATACTCTATACAGTCTAGTGAGTGTGCGGAGGAAGTAGGGGTGCGGTTATGCGGCAACACCCCCTCCTGCCACATACCCGCACCCCTACTTCCTTCTTCTCTGGGTAAAAAATATGTTTATAAACAATGGCAACACTGCCATGTTGATCTGAGCCTTGCTGTTAGAAAACAGACTTTCGGCTGTCGCTGATGCACCTTCCCCGACTTCACTCCTCGACTGTTGTCTACAGTCGGTTGCTTTAGCCTTACCACTCAAATGCTCCCAATATCTGCGGTGATGCTTGTGGCAACATCATGCTGAGTCGAGATTTATTTGATCATTTAAAGGTAAATGTGCACCGCCAGATTCAAAGCTTGAAAACACCATTAGAAAAAATACTTGAAAACAACATTACACTTTGCCCCCAAAAACTAAAACGGAACATAATTCATGAAGGTTTTTTTTTTGTTTGTTTTGGAGATAATAGTTTTCAAAGATAATAGTTTCAGTGCAGTTTTAGTTTTTCAAACAGGTTTGTTAATTATTATTATTATTTTTTATTTTTTATCATGATTAGTTTTCATTTTCAGTTTGCTATAATAACCTTGCTATACATGTGTTCGAATGGAGTCAAGGACAGGTCAAACTGACCACCTTGTTCAGTCTGCCCCTTGGTCCCAATCCATACATTCTTTATAATGTACACTGTATCTTGTTTATGATATGGCCGTGCAGCTCTTTATGTCATGAAAAGCCTGTTTTATTAATAATTACTGACACTGCTTACCGTCCATGCTAAAGTACAATAAACCCCCAAGCGAGCAGCTCAGCATGTAACTGTTTGGGGAACTGGAAGAATAATTTACAATGGCAAACACTTAGTCACTCACCATCTCATTGGCTTCACAGTGACCTAAAGGGTGGTGTTTGTTTGTCCAACAACAGGACTGAATCACCCCAGAGTAAATCATCTCGCAATAGCACCGTGAGACTGTCTGTGCTTCACACGAACTGAGCCAGAAAACATGTAGCTAACATGTGCAAAAATGTTGTCCCTGTGCTCATCCGATTATCTTTCAATAATTCTACAATTAACACATAGGGATTCTAAGCTCTTATATGCAAACTTGTGCACACAAGGGATGATAAGAGTTTAATAAAATGGCAGCTGAATCCAGCTACTGAACAAGCCTTATAATTACAATCCAGTTTTTGAAAATAACTGTGCAAAATTAGACTTTATCACGGTACTGTATGTGATAGGGTTCTCCTGTGATAAGTCAACCACTCCCCATCTCACAAGAAATGGTTTCAGTAGGCGAACAGATTTGCAACAACATCCACATTATCCTCACATCACCTCAGTGCCAACAAGAGTATTTGCTAATGGATTATGTTGAGTAGCAGATACTCATCTGCTCTGCTGGAGGTCAGGGTTTGTTACAGAAATTGCATGTAGACAGTCAGCCTTAGCATGAACCTCCATCTTATTACAGTGAATCAGAATGACCTCAGGGAAAAATGCAAGAATGGAATTCAAATGTATTCAGCCAGTAAGACTTGATTGTTTCAGAGGTGTATGAGTATATTTGTTTGAGGCACTGGCTTGTTTTGTTTTATCCTTTAGAGGCCTGCGCCTGTGGAAATATCTGTGGAAAAGTAAAGCCAGTCAGCACTGCTCAAGGTTTCAGATGTCTTTCTGTAATCAAAAGAACTTGTGTCTCGGCATTTCAGAGTAAGAGAGAGAGAGAGACAGAGAGAAACACCAAAAGAGTCTGCTGAATAAAAACTGTTCTCTCCTGTACACCCTTTGACGAGCTGAGGCCAGAACGTTCCTTTCCCTTCAAATTCATAGAATGATTTAGGAAAATTACAATTGGCTCAGAACAGGGTAGCACAGCTGGTCCTTAAATGTACATGGAGAGCTAACATTAATGAGATGCATGTCAATCTCTCATGACTCAAAGTGGAGGAGAGATTTACTGCATCACTACTTGTTTTTGTAAGAAGTGTTGACAAACTGAATGTACCAAGATTTTTGTTTCAACTACTAGCACATGCACTTTACACACATTGTAATATTGTTGTGTGGTGGTATCACACATTTTGTGTTTTGGATATGTGGTGGTGTGACAGTGTTACAGTGCCTTGCAAAAGTATTATCCCTCTTAGCGTTTTTCCTATTTTGTTGCATTACAACTTGTAATTTAAATGTATTTCTATTTGGATTTCATGTAATGGACATACACAAAATAGTCCAAATTGGTGATGTGAAATGAAAAAAATAACTTTTTTCCAAAAATTCAAAAAAATTCAAAACGGAAAAGTGGTGCATGCATATGTACCCTTCGCTATGAAGCCCGTAAATAAGATCTGGTGCAACCAATTACCTACAGAAGACACATAATTAGTTAAATCAAATCCACCTGTGTGCAATCTAAGTGTCACATGATCTGTCACATGATCTCAGTACCTGTTCTGAAAGGCCCCAGAGTCTGCAACACCATCAAGCAAGGGGCACCACCATGCAAGCGGCACTATGAAGACCAAGGAACTCTCCAAACAGGTCAGGGACAAAATTGTGGAAAAGGTCAGATCAGGGTTGGGTTGTAGAAAAATATCAGAAACTTTGAACATCCCAGAGAGCACCATTAAATCCATAAAAAATGTAAAGAATATGGCACCACCACAAACCTGCCAAGAGAGGGCCGCCCACCAAAACTCAAGGACCAGGCAAGGAGGGTGTTAATCAGAGAGGCAACAAAGAGACCAATGATAACAGTGAAGGAGCTGCAAAGCTCTCACAGCGGAGATTGGATATCTGTCCATAGGACCACTTTAAGCCATACACTCCACAGGGCTGTACTTTATGGAAGAGTGGCCAGAAAAAAATAAGCGAACATGTTTGGTATTCGCCAAAAGGCATGTGGGAGACTCCCCAAACATATGAAAGAAGGTACTCTGGTACCTTTTTGGCCATCAAGGAAAATGCTATGTCTGGCGCAAACCCAACACCTCGTCTCACCCCGAAAATATCATCCCCACAGTCAAGCATGGTGGTGGCAGCATCATGCTGCAAGGATGTTTTTCATCGGCAGGGACTGGGAAACTGGTTAGAATTGAAGGAATGATGGATGGCGCTAAATAGAGGGATATTCTTGAGGGAAACCTGCAAAATATATTTGGGGTTTAAAATTCAATTAAGCTGCTTTATTTTAGGGGTTTAGTGAAGGCGGGTAATTTTTTACAGAATATTAAGACTACTCAAGGGTTAAACCCAGACTTGGGACCACACAGCCACTCCACTGAATAGCGGGCTAGTGATTGCTTTTCAATGCTTACAGTTAGCCACTGATTCCTTCCAAACCACTCATTGTTGAATTTGCGATTTCCAACTTGTTATGAACTGTTTATGTCCAATTCTCTTCATTATTTCTCTTCATATGACAATGATTAAAAAGGATTTGGCAGTAGATTGTCGACTTGATTCGTGATGATGACTGCTAGTTAAGATGTTGAAAGTATGATGTTGACATGATCAGTCCAATCAAAGCTAATGTAGATATAACATGATTTGACGTCATTTTATCTGTGGCCAATGACCTTGAGCCTTTTTGGATGGTCACTTCTAATGTAACTCCATGGCAGCATCCAAGGGGCTTGAATTTTCCAGCTCTACACTTAGATTTGGCAGTGACGTAGTGTCCCCATGAGTGAGAACACTGAGCCAATCACGGCACAATTAGAGAACATTACCAAACCCTACACTCAGTATTTTCCTCTGTCTGCCCCACGACCACAAAAAGCACTGAGCTAGGCTAAAACACCTTAATTTTGGAGCTGCCTTACTAAAAAAAAACTACAAAGAGACCATAGCTGTGTTCGAATACCCATACTAACATACTGTTTACTACACACTTAATGAGTATATACTTAAGCAATAAGGCCTGAGGATGTGTGGTATATGGCCAATATATCACGGCTAAGGGCTGTTCTCTTCTTAACTCGGAGTGCCTGGACACAGCCCTTGGTATATTGGCTATATATCACAAACTCCTGAGGTGCTTTATTGCTATTATAAACTGGTTATCAATATATTTACAGCAGTAAAAATAAATGTTTTGTCATACCCGTGATATACCTCAGTTGTCAGACAATCAGCATTCAGGGCTCAAACCACCCAATTTATAATACATACTATTAGCTAAATTTAGTATACTGTAAACAAACGCAATAATTTCAGTTGAGCGTACTAGCTCTTCGCCTGTCTACCAGAGTGATGCTGTTGCTATGCAACCTCTTGCAAGCTAGTTAGCATAAATTACTAGTTAGATATAATACGACTTCGGGTGTGTTCTTAAATTCAATCTGGAGTGCCAGAGTGTGCTCGTAAATTCAGCGTGTTGTCAGATTGTCCGTTTGTAAATTCAGAGCGTTTCGCTCTCGGAGTGCACACTGGACACTCGGCCGAGGAGTAGGGTTGATTTCAGCTTTCTGACCTTACAACGGCAGTCAAGCACCAACGCTAACGTTGGCTAGCTTGCTAGCTACGTCCAGACATAAATGAGACCACTCTGACCATTTTACTCATCCTAGCAGAGCTGGTTAGACAGTTTTCATGTTATCCAAAGCGTTGGTGACTGTAACTGTGCTGCTGGCAACAATTTAATTATGCTTTTTTGCTGACGTTTACTGACACCGGACATATTTAACAGCTGTTGAGCTCTACAACGACTATACCATTTAGCTAAACTCAGAATGACAGGAATAATTAAGTCAATAAACATTGGGAGTTACATGTATATATATATATATACAAAAACATTTTTTTACAGCTCTGTATAGTAAAGAAATTGGAATATAGTTTCATGTGTACAACATCCAAAGACCTACGTCACTATACTGTCCATTTCTAAAATTACTTATTTGTATGTTATGGAGCTTTTGTATATATTTTTTAAATTTAGCCCTCATACTGAAGAACGAGGATGAGAAAATCAACGCTGGGGTAAGTTTATCAAAAATAAGTCAAATTGCAAAAAAAAATGTCTGGACACTATAACTATTACATCCATTTTTAATTGTGGTATCTGGTCTTGCTGTTGCTCGTGCTTGCCAAGTGCCTCAGCCCCTGTCCGAGTGTGGGCTTGCAGAGAGGGATAAGAGCTCTTACCGCTGTTATGTTGAAATAGTGTTGGAACGGCTGCCTACCTCTCCTGACACATCTGTGGAGTGTCAGAGCTATTTAGGTGACCGTTACACAAGGCATTCAAACAGTCCTCTTCTTTCACTTTATTATTACAAGTCCTTAAAATTATGTGTGTTTACTTCAGAATGTGTACAGTATTGTTAACCTGGTTCATTCTTGATGTGTTCCCTATTAAATTGCAGTTGTTATCTTGATGATGTGTCAGTAATAGCTTTAAAGTTTTGATTGGTGTTGGGTTTAGAGTTGAGTAGAGTTGCGTGTGTGTGTGTATATTTGCATATTATATTATGTAAATCTATTTGACCTGGGAATACAAATCTTTGGATGGCCCTTTATTGCAATAACTTATATTCACAACCATTAAAAATGCATCTAAGAAATCAACAACTTCATAAACAAAAATAAATGGCTAAATATGCCTTCAATAAATGTTTTATCCTAAAGCTGACTTATACCCAGGGATCTTAAATAGTCACAAAACACAAAACCTCACAAGAAATGCTGTTCCTCAATTATGTTTGCGAGCGTATGATTCTATCTTTGAAAGAGAAGAAGCAAAAAGAGAATGATATAGCAAGACACTGATGACAAATGATGGTTGAAAGATGATAGAATGAGAATTAGACAACAACGTGTCAGATATTCTGGTGGTTCTTGTGTTGCCATTGACTCCAGAAGTCCTGCTGTACTGTACGATGCCATGCTAAGTTCACTGGGCATGCTACAGTCTCACACCCAGAGGTTACGAACTGTCCCGGAGCAATACCTGGCAAATTACCATTCTCCCTCTGCCACACTGACTCCAGTGAACACAAGCAGGCAAGCCCCTATGTGTTGTTACCTCTGGTTAATAGCTCTCACCAGGGCCAGACCAGTCAAACGGAAACATTTGTAGAAATTTCGGTTTTCTTATTCAAAAATGGGATTGTATCTTGCTGTTGAGCTGCCAAAACATTATATATAAACAGTATATCACAAAAGTGAGTACACCCCTCACATGTATGTATATTTAACATACCTGCTCCCCATTCACACCTGAGACCTTGTAACACTAACGAGTCACATGACACCGGGGAGGGAAAATGGCTAATTGGGCCCAATTTGGACATTTTCACTTAGGGGTGTACTCACTTTTGTTGCCAGCGGTTTAGACATTAATGGCTGTGTGTTGAGTTATTTTAAGGGGACAGCAAATTTACACTGTTATAAAAGCTGTACACTCACTATTTTACATTGTAGCAAAGTGTCATTTCTTCAGTGTTGTCACATGAAAAGATATACTCAAATATTTACAAAAATGTGAGGGGTGTACTTTATGATATACTGTATATGTGATATACTGTATATGATTTCCTATTGACAATGGAAACTACAGTTGGGGGCATAGTTACAAGAATCTGGATCACATATTATAGTATGCACATGTAAACCTCCAATCTGTCTCATGTGACTTCTGGCGCAACCATGGCCCTCCCACTTCCCTGTAAAAAACAGAGTATAATTATGATCCAGTGTTACACAGAGATGGTCCTCCCGTGACGAGGGCACGACAAAACCTATTCCCCCCCAGGAGACTGAAAAGATTTGGCATTGGTCCTCAAAAGGTTCTCCTGCTACACTATCGAGAGCATCCTTACTAGTTGCATCACTGCCTGGTACGGAAACTGCTAGACCTCCGACCGCAAGGCACAGGGGAGGGTAGTGAGTACAGCCCAGTACATCACTGGGGCCAAGCTTCCTTCCATCCAGGACCTCGATACCAGGTGGTGTCAGAGGAAGGCCCTAACAATTGTCAAAGACTCCAGCCACCCTAGTCATAGACCGTTCTCTCTGCTACCGCAAGGCAAGCGGTACCGGAGCGCCAAGTCTAGGTCCAAGAGGCTTCTAAACAGCTTCTACCACCAAGCCATAAGACTCCTGAACATCTAACCAAAGGGCTACCCAGACTATTTGCATTGCCCCCCCCCAACGCATATTTAACACCGCTGCTACTCTCTGTTATTATAGTTGTCGAAAGTTTACATACACTTAGGTTGGAGTCATTAAAACTCCTTTTTCAATCACTCCACAAACTTCGTGTTAACAAACTATAGTTTTGGCAAGTTGGTTAGGACATCTACTTTGTGCATGTCACAAGTAATTTTTCCAACAATTGTTAACAGACAGATTATTGCACTTATATTTCACAGATTATTTCACTTATAATTTCATTTATAATGACAAATCCAGTGGGTCAGAAGTTTACATACACTAAGTTGACTGTGTCTTTAAACAGCTTGGAAAATTCCAGAAAATGATGTCATGGCTTCAGAAGCTTCTGACATCATTTGAGTCAATTGGAGGTGTACCTGTGGATGTATTTCAAGGCCTATCTTCAAACTCAGTGCCTCTTTGCTTGACATCATGGGAAAATCAAAAGAAATCAGCCAAGACCTCAGAAAGAAATAGTAGACCTCCACAAATCTTGTTCATCCTTGCGAGCAATTTCTAAACACCTGAAGGTACCACGTTCATCTGTACAAACAATAGTACGCAAGTATAAATACCATGGGACCACGCAGCCGTCAAACCGCTCAGGAAGGAGACGCGTTCAGTCTCCTAGAAATGAACGTACTTTGGTGCGAAAATTGCAAATCAATCCCAGAAGAACAGCAAAGGACCTTGTGAAGATGCTAGAGGAAACAGGTACAAAAGCATCTATATCCACAGTAAAACGAGTCCTATCTCGACATAACCTGAAAGGTCACTCAGCAAGGAAGAAGCCACTGCTATAAAACCGCCATAAAAAAGCCAGACTACAGTTTGCAACTAGACATGGGGACAAAGATCGTACCTTTTGGAGAAATGTCCTCTGGTCTGATGAAACAAATATAGAACTGTTTGGCCATAATGACCATCGTTATGTTTGGAGGAAAAAGGGGGAGGCTTGCAAGCCGAAGAACACCATCCCAACCGTGAAGCACGGGGGTGGCAGCATCATGTTGTGGGGATGCTTTGCTGCAGGAGGGACTGGTGCACTATACAAAATAGAAGGCATCATGAGAGAAAAATTATGTGGATATATTGAAGCAACATCTGAAGACATCTCAAGTCAGGAAGTTAAAACTTGGTCACAAATGGGTCTTCCAAATGGACAATGACCCCAAGCATACTTCCAAAGTTGTGGCAAAATGGCCTAAGGACAACAAAGTCAAGGTATTGGAGTGGCCATCACAAAGCCCTGACCTCAATCCTATAGAACATTTTTGGGCAGAACTGAAAAAGCGTGTGCGAGCAAGGAGGCCTACAAACCTGACTCAGTTACACCATTTTGTATTTCAGTGTTCAGTTTGTTTTTAATAAATCGTCATGAACACTTACCACGCTGCATCTTGGTCCGATCCTTACTCCTCTTCAGACCAAGTGGAAATCTGCCGTTACAGAAACATCCACCACAAAAGGACCAAGCGGCGTGGTAACGGGCAGCAGCAGCAGCGAACACAAGACTCCTGGACTTTGGAGGAGATTATGGACGGTAAATGACCCTGGGCACAGCCAGTGGAATATCGCCGTCCCAAGGCAGAGCTGGAGGCAGCGAAGGCAGAGAGGCGCTGGTATGAGGAGGCAGCACGGCAGCGTGGCTGGAACCCCGAGAAGCAGCCCCAAAATTTCCTTGGAGGTGGTGGCACACAGGTAGTGGGGTGAAGCCAGGTGGGAGACCTGCGCTAACTTCCCGTGCTTACCGGAGAGAGAGAGGGACCGGGCAGGCACCATGTTTTGCGGAGCGCACAGTCTCCCCAGTGCATGTGCATAGCCCGGTGCGGTACATTCCAGCTCCTCGTATCGGCCGAGCTAGAGTGGGTATCAAGCCAGGTGCCATGAAGCCAGCTTTACGCATCTGGTCTCCAGTGCGTCTCCTCGGTACGGCGTACATGGCACCAGCCTAAAGCATGGTGTCCCCGGTTCGCCAGCACAGCCCAGTGCGGGCTATTCCACCTCGCTGCACTGGCCTGGCTACCGGGAGCATTCAACCAGGTAAGGTTGGGCAGGCTCGATGCTCAAGAGCTCCAGTGCGCCTGCACGGTCCGGTCTATCCAGTGCCACCTCCGGTGGCAGCCCCCTGCACCAGGCTGTCTCTCCGTCTTCTGCCTACAGGTGCTCCCGCCTGTCCAGCGCTGCCAGAGCCTTCCTCCTGTCCTGAGCTGCTAGAGTCTCCCGTCTGTCCTGAGCTGCTAGAGTCTCCCGTCTGTCCTGAGCTGGTAGAGTCTCCTGTCTGTCCTGAGCTGCTAGAGTCTCCCGTCTGTCCTGAGCTGCTAGAGTCTCCCGTCTGTCCTGAGCTGCTAGAGTCTCCTGTCTGTCCTGAGCTGCTAGAGTCTCCCGTCTGTCCTGAGCTGCTAGAGCCGCCAGTCTGCCCTGAGCTGTCAGTCAGCCAGGAGCTGCCAGAGCCGTCAGTCAGCCAAGAGCTGCCAGAGCTGTCAGTCAGCCAGGAGCTGCCAGACCATCAGTCAGCAAGGAGCTGCCAGAGCCGTCAGCCAGCCAGGAGCTGCCAGAGCCGTTAGCCAGCCAGGAGCTGCCAGAGCCGCCTGTCACGTCGGCGATGCCGGAATCGCCCTTCACTCCCGCCTGTCCTGCGTTGCCGGAGTCTCCCGCCTGGCCGTCGCTGCCGAAGTCTCCCGCCTGTCCGGCGCTGCCGGAGTCTCCCGTCCATTCGGGACCCGTGGTGTGGGTCCCCAGTCCAAGGTCGGCAGCAAGGGTCGCCGCTCTAAAGAGGCCACGAAGGCGGGCTAAGAGGCGCACTAAAACTATGGTGAAGTGGAGTCCACGTCCCGTGCCAGAGCCGCCACTGCGGACAGACGCCCACCCAGACCCTCCCCTATAGGTTCAGTTTTTGTGGCCGGAGTCCGCACCTTGGGGTGGGGGGATACTGTCACATTCTGACCTTTATTTCCTTTGTTTTGTCTTTATTTAGTATGGTCAGGGCGTGAGTTGGGGTGGGCAGTCTATGTTTGTTTTTCTATGTTGGTTATTGTGTTCAGCCTATTATGGTTCTCAATCAGAGGCAGGTGTCGTTAGTTGTCTCCGATTGAGAATCATACTTAGGTAGCCTGGGTTTCACTGTTGGTTTGTGGCTGTTTTGTTTCCATGTGAGTGTTTGTCGCCACACGGTACTGTTTCGGGTTTTCGTTTTCATCACATCGTATATTGTTATGTATTTCAGTGTTCAGTTCGTTTTTAATAAATCGCTATGAACACTTACCACGCTGCATCTTGGTCCGACCCTTACTCCTCTTCAGACGAAGAGGAAATCTGCCGTTACATACATATTACCTCAATTACCTCGACTAACCGGTGCCCCTGCACATTGACTCTGTATTGGTAACCCCTGTATATAGTCTTGCTTTTGTTATTTTACTGCTGCTCTTTAATTACTTGTTTATTTTATTTCTTATTCTTATTAATATTTTGTTAAACTACATTGTTGGTTAGGGGCTTGTAAGTAAGCGTTTCACTGTAAGGTCTACCTACACCTGTTGTATTCAGGTGATTAGATTTGATTTGGCTTCCTCCCCTTAAGAAATAAATACTTGTCCCAGGAGCTAATGAAAACCTGCAACTCCACAACCCCAGCAATGGCAATTAACAAAATACTTAATTACAACATTGAAATGACGGCAGGGGTAGGACTGCAGAGCACACCCCTGCCAGCTGAATTCACAATGATTCAATAACATAGGAATAGCTAAGGTGGTCATTGCAATATGTACACTACAGACACAGCTCTTGATAACAACCGATCTCATGTTCTTGTTCTCAAGTAGAATTTCCCACAAACAAAAAACATGGTACGACCTTTCTCTGATTGCTGTCTGTGGTCAATGAAACAATAAGAGAAGCGAAATATAGCATGACAACTTCAGAGGGTACTGTGTATGGTCCAGTACATTACAGAGGCTGAGCTCCCTGCCATCCAGGACCTTTATACCAGCTGGTGTCAGAGGAAGGCCCATAAAATTGCCTAAGATATGGACTGTTCTTTCTGATATCGTACTGCAAGTCGTACCGGAGCATCAGGTCTCGGACCAACAGGCTCTATGACAGCTTCTGTCTGCGAGCAATAAGACTGTTAAATAGCTGGTCAATGGCTGCCTGGACAATCTGCACTGATTTTATGCACACTCACAGGTCTCTATCCACGCACTTACACTGACACTATCACACACACACAGACACACACCTACATACACACACACACGCTGCTGCAACTTTTTTTTACTGTTAGCATTATCTATCTTGATGCCTAGTCACTTTACCCCTGTCTACATGAAATATCTACCTCAACTACCTCACAACCTTGCACATTGATATGGTATTGGTACTCCTTGTATATAGATTCATTCTTGTGTGTTTATTTATCATGTGTTTTTATTTTCTTATTTAACTCTGCATTATTGGGAAAGAGCTTGTGCAGTAAGTAAGCTGTAAGGTTACAGTTACAGTATATTTGATTGGATATTTTTGTAATTATGGCAATGCCAGTACAGTGGGTTGAGGTTATAGTAGGGCATTGTGTCACAGTGATTTCATCAGTAGTATACTCAGGGTATGCACATTGAGGAACTTGCCCTTTTGTTACAGTAAATATTCGAACCCCTCAGAAAAGATCAATCATGTTATAATGAATAATAACTTGTCGAAATTTTGTCTCCCAGTCCTGAGAACACGTCACATTCCACTGACAGATAAGGCTTGTTAAATACAGCAAGAGAGTACACGATAAGGACATGTTTGGCCATTCCAGTTAGTTGTACATTATAATGGGGTTTCTTCCAGACAAGCCACACATATTGTAACCTGACTTTACCCTCTTGCCTTGACACAACTTAACTGTTATTTGATTGAGAATTAATTTATACGACATGTAATATGTTGACGTTGGGTTCAAAACACCTCGTGAATTATAATCAATACCATATTACCACAATGCCGTGGTGAAGTATGTGACCAGGCAGTATCATCTGAGAGATGGAGAAAGATACATCATGCCAGTGGTTCTCTGTCCCTTGGGTGGTGTCTTGCTACATTGTTGTTCTAATGAGTCTCTCTTACTCTTCTACCCTATTTCTGGACCCAGTGACACGTCTCTCCAAATGTTCTCACCTCATCTCAGACTCCTGCTAATCACACACAGGAAAAGGAGAGGGTGATTGGAGCTCAGGCATGCCGTCAGCAACTCACTGCTATCCCAGATTTTCCCTTTTTCTTTTCCTGGATTTGAGATGTGTTTTTTTCCTTCACTGCCCCAGATCTGAGTAAAGTGGAGTTGTGTTGATAGTTGTTGTGCTGCTTGTCCTCACACTCGTTAAAGGTTTGAAACTGCGGAGTCATTTTGTATTAGCAAAGTGAAGCGATTATCTGGGACTTATACACATTTTTGACAGATATAGGTTCACTGGAAATTTGTGTGCTTTTGGCATGAGTTAGATAATACTAGAATACAGTATGCTTCCTGGAAGTAAAAGTCTACTCTGAAGTGACGTTTTAAACATCTTGCAGTTTTGTTTTTGTCTTAATAATGCTGACCCATTAAATGCCATAGAACCCATGGCCTGTTTACTATATTATTTTAAATAATACATTTCCTCTGTTTGGTTAAGTGCAAGCAATATTTGGGATGGAGCATGCTGTATAATGAGACTCAGTCATTAGGCCTTTCTGAAGGCAGCTGTTATGGAATTGATAAATAATTCTCAAAAAAGATTGTTTGGTCATATTTTCTCTATGATATCTGTGCGTTTTTAAGAGCCATTATTGACCAAAAAAAGCATTGCCATGCTACCACCTGAATAAACACCATACAATATAATGTTCACCTGAAAAGAATGAACTATTTTCTCCTCAAATTGACTAATTAATGCAAATAAAGTGTCTGCCAATATATTTCAAGGGTGACAAAAGATACTAGCGAAGGAAAATGTTTGAGTTAAGGAGATTATAAGGAATTGTGTTATACAACATCAAACTGGTGTTAAATGTTGTATTTGCATCAGATTACAATGAGGATGTTTGGACATTTTTTTATTTAAATTTTGAATAATTGGATATTTCAACATTTCCTATTATACGTATAGACTAGAGAGACTATGAACAATGCAATGAAAGCATACATCATGTATAATTCTCTACCAGTTTCTCATGTCAGATATTTCCAGACCAATGCACCTTATTCCAATAAATTGGTTTCAGATATAACACAGTTGAGTTTTACCACAATGTTGTTATGTAAAGAAATTCAATCAAAACAGTGACATTTGGGTATGCTGATGACAATGTGGTCTTTTGAAAACCTTCCAAGATGAACAGATGGAAAGCGTTGGCCAGTATTGTGTTGAAGGCTGTTTTGGACAGTGAGACTTGCCTATCATATCAGAGCACATGGAGCTATAGTAACCATCCCAGGATTTGTCTCTGTACAAGGACCAGTGAGTCCAAGGCTGTCCCTCAGGCATCTGGGGCCTGACATCACTCACAAGGTACTCTGTCTCTTCTAGTGCAACTCATCTTGCCTACTTGGATCTGTGACATACTGTATGGCTCTTGGTTATTCCTTCACATTTCACACACTCCAGCAGTAGGGAAGAGTGGGGTAAGTTGAGCCAAAAGGTTAGTTGGGCCATCCCTTGCTTCTAGGAAACCATACAATTTTTTTTATCATGTGACCAAATAGGAAGAGGTCATTTCATGGAGACTGAAGGAATACCCCATATACACCATACCCATGATGATTAAATTTAGTCAGATTTATGCATAATATGCATAGTATTTTTGCAATGTATCATGCATTTGAACTCAAAATAGTGCATTTGTTTTGTTAAAAAGTGGACATCATCATGCCCTGTGCGTACAAACGTAAAACAAGCAGGAGTCGATTCGTTTCCCCAATAGAGGACCACATTGGAAACGAGTCTTTGTCTTTTTGTGTGTATAATCTTCGTCAATTTTGGTACATGTATTGGTTGCCTGGTGTGGCTTCTGTATGTATTTTAAATAGTCAAATACAATCAAATCGAATGAAATCGAACTTTAAAATGTTTAAAGTTGAATATTTGGGAGGATAGCATATTAACACGTCATAAGCAACAGCAAAATGTGTAGAATTGTAGGAAATTAGCTTTAAATGGGCAACTTTGGGCATGTAAAACTCAAACATTTTCAAACAGAAATGGGATGTGCATTTGATGGTTCATCAATGTGTCATTCTGACCATGCACGCCACGACGTAGCTAGTTTGTTAGCTAAGCTAGCCACTTGTAGCCAGCCAGTAACTCCTTCAGTATGCGTTGACGTCATTCCACAGGATTTGTCTTTGGACAGAAGTTGTAGAGATTGATAAAGAAAATGGCACTTGTGTAGCCAAACACGGCAGAGTAGCCTAGTGGTTAGAGCGTTGGACTAGTAACCGAAAGGTTGTGAGTTCAAACCCCCCAGCTGACAAGGTACAAATCTGTTGTTCTGCCCCTGAACAGGCATTTAACCCACTGTTCCCAGGCCGTCAATGTAAATAAGAATTTGTTCTTAACTGACTTGCCTGGTTAAATAAAGGTAAAATTAAAATTCATCCCATTTCGTTTTTAAGCATGAAATAACCTGATATGATGGTGCGTCGATCAGTTATACAGTTTAAAGCCATTATTTTTAAACATTTTGACCAAAGTCAAAATTAAATCTTTTTCCTTCCCAATTGTTTTTTATTATGTATGTTAAAAAGCAGTTTTTCTGTGTTGGAATGGTGTGGGTGTACCCCAACAACAGAATGATGTGGGTTTATACTGGTCATTACAAATACTCATGCCACTAGACAGCTGATTGCCCGCTTATCATCTTCAACTATAAGTAAATAACAAGAATGTCTTCTAAATAAGAAAACGGAATCCATCAAATCATTCCTGTAAATTCAATGTGTGTGTCACAGGACTTGAAACTGGTGTGGAAACAGGCAATCCAACTTCCTTCATGAGCAATCTTTTCTTTGAACTGAAGCTGTGTCCCTTGTTGCTGATAAACATTGCGCATGATTGTACGAATCCACAATTTTGAATTCAAACGTCACAGCAGAATCGGGGGCTCTGACCTATGCTGAGAAGAGGATCAGCATCTGCCAAGGTCTGAGTGCCAAGCTGCTGAAACAGAGGGTAACCTACAACGAGGTGAGATCCCAGCTACGAAAGGAAATTTGCTTTAAAACTGCACAATTTTCTCCCAGACTCGTGACAAAATGTGTTGAAATGCATGAAGTTAGGTGTTTACCCCCCCCCCCTAATTAAAAAAATACCTAAAATAAATATTTTTTTCTGGTGGGGTTATTCCTGTATCACAACCGGCTGTGATTGGGAGTCCCATAGGGCGGCGCACAATTGGCCCAGCGTCGTCCAGGTTAGGGTTTGGCTGAGGTAGGCCGTTATTGTAAATAAGCATTTGTTCTTAACTGACTTGCCTAGTTAAATAAATGTTAAATTAAATGTAAAAAAGACCACTCCATACACCCCTCAAAATACACCTCAAGTCATGTCAAACCTAACCTCATTGTGACTACTTTTTGTCCCTCATTTGGCTTTTACAGCCAAATATCACTTTAGAAACGTAAAATAATGATATCGCCAGCATTGTAAACCATTTCTCCCCTCTTGCTGCAGCTTTAGCTCATATCGAAATAACACAGAAATGCTGTGAAAACCAGCGTGCTGCAAACTCTAAAATGTTTTGTCACCAGTGCTTGTTTGTTTGTCCTCATGCACTGTTGCTCCTAAGACACTAATTTGGTGAGCACCTTTGGTACACCTACCCACCTACCTACCCTATCTTTCCATTTTCTGTAACCAGCATCCTCACCCACTGAGCACTGACTGACACCAGATGTCCATGGACGTTGAAAAGTTGTTAAAATTTGGTACAGTACAGTACACAGTAGAGCACACTAGCGTTGAGTAGACTAAATGTACTGTACTGTACTTTGATGTCCAAACTTGTGAAACATAGACGGCTATGATCCGTTAAGAATTGCTCCTATCCGGACCAACCAAATTTGGTCTTGTTTGGTGACGGAACTCATTAAATTAGCCAGTTTGTAGAATCCCGTTATCGTGGAATTTCCCAATAGAAATGTTTCAGGCCAAGATACTGTAGAATGATTTGTCTCATAGACATGTTGAAATTATGTGCTTTAAACTCAGACTGGGGAACTATAATATCATCAGGGTAGGACTAAGGCATTTGGGGCCCCGGGCCACATATCTCCATTTGCTGTTATATAATGCTGTTCTACACATTTTGTCATGAGGCTGAGAGAAAATGTTGCAGTTTTAAAGTTAATTTCCTGCAATTCCACACACTTTGCCGTGGGGGAGAAAGAAAAATGTGCTGTTTTATACCTCATCTTATGCTATTCTTTGTCACGGCCGTCGAAAGAAGTGGACCAAAGTGCAGTGGTGAGCGTACATTTTCCTTTTATTTAAAATGTCGCCAACAAAACAACAAACGAAGAAACAACCGTGAAGCTTACAGGGCTACAGTGCCACTAACAAAAGTCAACTACCCACACTGAAAGGAGGGAAAAAGGGCTACCTAAGTATGATTCCCAATCAGAGACAACAATAGACAGCTGTCCCTGATGAGAACCATACCCGGCCAAAACATAGAAATAAAGAAACATAGAAAACAAAACGTAGAATGCCCACCCCACATCACACCCTGACCTAACCAAATAGAGAAATAAAATGGCTCTCTAAGGTCAGGGCGTGACATTGTTCATATTTTGCCATGGGGATAAGAGGACATTTTGCAGTTTTAAAGCTAATGTCCTGCAATTCCACAATTTGCCATTGCGTGTTCATTAGCTAGCTGGCTGACTGTGGGTTCCTGTGTAGTAAGACTGGGTGAATAAATGGAACATATCCTGTTGTGGGTTGTAGTCCTTGTGACATTTGGTGTTATTGAAATTATTCCAACTTTAAATATGAGTTGATAAAAAGCAACAGGCCAACTGGGTCACCCAGATAAGTCACATTAATCAGGGTACTCCAATATTTTATTTAACTAGGCAAGTCGGTCAATAACAAATTCTTACTTTACAATGACGGCTTACCCTGACCAAACCCTCCTAACCCGAACGACACTGGGTTAAGACCCAGATGCAGACAGTGTTGAAGTAACAAAAGTTTATTACTAGAACAGGGGGCACGCAAAATGACAGGTCGGGGGCAGGCAAAGGACAGTAGTCCAGAGTCCATA
Organism: Oncorhynchus gorbuscha; assembly: GCF_021184085.1. Classification (NCBI taxonomy): domain Eukaryota; kingdom Metazoa; phylum Chordata; class Actinopteri; order Salmoniformes; family Salmonidae; genus Oncorhynchus; species Oncorhynchus gorbuscha. The sequence continues at coordinate 49,038,753 of NC_060175.1, forward strand.
AGGTACAGAACGGCAGGCAGGCTCAGGTTCAGGGCAGGCAGAATGGTCAAAACCAGGAAAACTAGAAAACAGGAACTAGAAAAAGACAGGAGCAAGGGGAAAACGCTGGTAGGCTTGATGAACAAAACAAACTGGCAATAGACAAACAGAGAACACAGGTATAAATACACCGGGGAAAATGGGGAAGATGGACGACACCTGGAGGGGGGTGGAGACAAGCACAAAGATAGGCAAAACAGATCAGGGTGTGACATGGGCCAATTGTGGCCGCCCTATGGGACTCCCTATCACGGCCGGTTGTGATACAGCCCGGGATCGCAGCAGGGTCTGTAGAGACGTCTCTAGCACTGAGATGCAGTGCCTTAGACCGCTTCTGTTATGCAGGTGAGTGAGGACCCAAAAGCGACTTAACAGAAACTGAGTTTATTAAAGTCCAAACAGAGAAAACATAATCCTCAATCCTTTACAGGAAATGTCCAAACAGGGAAAACATAAATCCTCTTTAGTTGTTGAGGAGAATTGCAGGATAAGTGGCAACAGACTGCAGGTCCCTTCGGGTAGGCGCGGGCCGTAGCGGACAGAGACACCTGCTCACACGCAGCATCTGATGAAAAGGCAAAACACGACAGGACGGAACAAGGACACAGCAAACAAGAATCCGACAAGGACAGAGGCAGAAACCGAGAGAGAAATAGAGACCTAATCAGAGGGCAAAATAGGGGACAGGTGTGAGAGAGTAAACGAGGTCGTTAGGAGAATGAGGAACAGCTGGGAGCAGAAACGGAACGATAGAGAGAGAGAGGGATAGAGAGAGAGAAAGAAACCTAATAAGACCAGCAGGGGGAAACGAAGAGAAGAGAAAGCACAGGGACAAGACATGACAATACATGACAGTACCCCCCCCACTCACCGAGCGCCTCCTGGCGCACTCGAGGAGGAAACCTGGCGGCAACGGAGGAAATCATCGATCAGCAAACGGTCCAGCACGTCCCGAGATGGAACCCAACTCCTCTACTCAGGACCGTACCCCTCCCAATCCACTAAGTACTGGTGACCACGTCCCCGAGAACGCATGTCCATAATCTTCCGGACCCTGTAGATAGGTGCGCCCTCGACAAGGACGGGGGGGGGGGGGGGGGGGGAAGACGAGCGAGAAGAAAAGGCTTGACACAGGAGACATGGAAGACTGGGTGGACGCGACGAAGATGTCGCGGAAGAAGAAGTCGCACTGCGACAGGATTAACGACCTGAGAAATACGGAACGGACCAATGAACCGCGGGGTCAATTTGCGAGAAGCTGTCGTTTGGGGAAGGTTACGAGTGGAGAGCCATACTCTCTGACCGCGACAATACCTAGGACTCTTAGTCCTACGCTTATTAGCGGCTCTCACAGTCTGCGCCCTATAACGGCAAAGTGCAGACCTGACCCTTTTCCAGGTGCGCTCACAACGTTGGACAAAAGCCTGAGCGGAGGGAACGCTGGACTCGGCGAGCTGGGACGAGAACAGAGGGGGCTGGTACCCAAGACTACTCTGAAAAGGAGATAGCCCGGTCGCAGACGAAGGAAGCGAGTTGTGAGCGTATTCTGCCCAGGGGAGCTGTTCTGCCCAAGACGCAGGGTTTCGAAAGGAAAGACTGCGTAAGATGCGACCAATAGTCTGATTGGCCCGTTCTGCTTGACCGTTAGACTGGGGATGAAAACCGGAAGAGAGACTGACGGAAGCCCCAATCAAACGACAAAACTCCTTCCAAAACTGAGACGTGAATTGCGGACCCCTGTCCGAAACGGCGTCTGACGGAAGGCCATGAATTCTGAACACATTCTCAATGATGATTTGTGCCGTCTCTTTAGCGGAAGGAAGCTTAGCGAGGGGAATAAAATGAGCCGCCTTAGAGAACCTATCGACAACCGTTAGAATAACAGTCTTCCCCGCTGACGAAGGCAGACCGGTAATAAAGTCTAAGGCGATGTGAGACCATGGTCGAGATGGAATGGAAAGCGGTCTGAGACGACCGGCAGGAGGAGAGTTACCTGACTTAGTCTGCGCGCAGTCCGAACAAGCAGCCACGAAACGGCGCGTGTCACGCTCCTGAGTAGGCCACCAAAAACGCTGGCGAATAGAAGCAAGCGTACCCCGAATGGCGAATTCAATCAAAGAATCCACGCTGGAAGGAACCTCCTGGGAGAGAATCTCATCCTTAACCTCAGCGTGGAGACCCTCCAGAAAACGAGCGAGCAACGCCGGCTCGTTCCAGTCACTGGAGGCAGCAAGAGTGCGAAACTCTATAGAGTAATCCGTTATGGATCGATTACCTTGACATAGGGAAGCCAGGGCCCTGGAAGCTTCTTTCCCAAAAACTGAACGATCAAAAACCCGTATCATCTCCTCTTTAAAGTTCTGATACTCGTTAGTACACTCAGCCCTTGCCTCCCAGATTGCCGTGCCCCACTCACGAGCCCGTCCAGTAAGGAGAGATATGACGTAGGCGATACGAGCTCTACCCTTTGAGTATGTGTTGGGCTGGAGAGAGAACACAATATCACACTGGGTGAGAAACGAGCGGCATTCAGTGGGCTGCCCAGAGTAACACGGTGGGTTATTAATTCTGGGCTCCGGAGACTCGGAAGCTCAGGAAGTAGCTGGTGGATCGAGACGGAGATTGTGAAACTGTTTTGAGAGGTCGGAGACCTGAGCGGCCAGGGTCTCAACGGCATGCCGAGCAGCAGACAATTCCTGCTCGTGTCTGCCGAGCATCGCTCCCTGGATCTCGACGGCTGAGTAGCGAGGATCCGTAGTCGCTGGGTCCATTCTTGGTCAGATTCTTCTGTTATGCAGGTGAGTGAGGACCCAAAAGCGACTTAACAGAAACTGAGTTTATTAAAGTCCAAACAGAGAAAACATAATCCTCAATCCTTTACAGGAAATGTCCAAACAGGGAAAACATAAATCCTCTTTAGTTGTTGAGGAGAATTGCAGGATAAGCGGCAACAGACTGCAGGTCCCTTCGGGTAGGCGCGGGCCGTAGCGGACAGAGACACCTGCTCACACGCAGCATCTGATGAAAAGGCAAAACACGACAGGACGGAACAAGGACACAGCAAACAAGAATCCGACAAGGACAGAGGCAGAAACCGAGAGAGAAATAGAGACCTAATCAGAGGGCAAAATAGGGGACAGGTGTGAGAGAGTAAACGAGGTCGTTAGGAGAATGAGGAACAGCTGGGAGCAGAAACGGAACGATAGAGAGAGAGAGGGATAGAGAGAGAGAAAGAAACCTAATAAGACCAGCAGGGGGAAACGAAGAGAAGAGAAAGCACAGGGACAAGACATGACAATACATGACAGTACCCCCCCCACTCACCGAGCGCCCCCTGGCGCACTCGAGGAGGAAACCTGGCGGCAACGGAGGAAATCATCGATCAGCAAACGGTCCAGCACGTCCCGAGATGGAACCCAACTCCTCTACTCAGGACCGTACCCCTCCCAATCCACTAAGTACTGGTGACCACGTCCCCGAGAACGCATGTCCATAATCTTCCGGACCCTGTAGATAGGTGCGCCCTCGACAAGGACGGGGGGGGGGGGGAAGACGAGCGAGAAGAAAAGGCTTGACACAGGAGACATGGAAGACTGGGTGGACGCGACGAAGATGTCGCGAAAAGAAGAAGTCGCACTGCGACAGGATTAACGACCTGAGAAATACGGAACGGACCAATGAACCGCGGGGTCAATTTGCGAGAAGCTGTCGTTTGGGGAAGGTTACGAGTGGAGAGCCATACTCTCTGACCGCGACAATACCTAGGACTCTTAGTCCTACGCTTATTAGCGGCTCTCACAGTCTGCGCCCTATAACGGCAAAGTGCAGACCTGACCCTTTTCCAGGTGCGCTCACAACGTTGGACAAAAGCCTGAGCGGAGGGAACGCTGGACTCGGCGAGCTGGGACGAGAACAGAGGGGGCTGGTACCCAAGACTACTCTGAAAAGGAGATAGCCCGGTCGCAGACGAAGGAAGCGAGTTGTGAGCGTATTCTGCCCAGGGGAGCTGTTCTGCCCAAGACGCAGGGTTTCGAAAGGAAAGACTGCGTAAGATGCGACCAATAGTCTGATTGGCCCGTTCTGCTTGACCGTTAGACTGGGGATGAAAACCGGAAGAGAGACTGACGGAAGCCCCAATCAAACGACAAAACTCCTTCCAAAACTGAGACGTGAATTGCGGACCCCTGTCCGAAACGGCGTCTGACGGAAGGCCATGAATTCTGAACACATTCTCAATGATGATTTGTGCCGTCTCTTTAGCGGAAGGAAGCTTAGCGAGGAGCCGCCTTAGAGAACCTATCGACAACCGTTAGAATAACAGTCTTCCCCGCTGACGAAGGCAGACCGGTAATAAAGTCTAAGGCGATGTGAGACCATGGTCGAGAGGGAATGGAAAGCGGTCTGAGACGACCGGCAGGAGGAGAGTTACCTGACTTAGTCTGCGCGCAGTCCGAACAAGCAGCCACGAAACGGCGCGTGTCACGCTCCTGAGTAGGCCACCAAAAACGCTGGCGAATAGAAGCAAGCGTACCCCGAATGGCGAATTCAATCAAAGAATCCACGCTGGAAGGAACCTCCTGGGAGAGAATCTCATCCTTAACCTCAGTGTGGAGACCCTCCAGAAAACGAGCGAGCAACGCCGGCTCGTTCCAGTCACTGGAGGCAGCAAGAGTGCGAAACTCTATAGAGTAATCCGTTATGGATCGATTACCTTGACATAGGGAAGCCAGGGCCCTGGAAGCTTCTTTCCCAAAAACTGAACGATCAAAAACCCGTATCATCTCCTCTTTAAAGTTCTGATACTCGTTAGTACACTCAGCCCTTGCCTCCCAGATTGCCGTGCCCCACTCACGAGCCCGTCCAGTAAGGAGAGATATGACGTAGGCGATACGAGCTCTACCCTTTGAGTATGTGTTGGGCTGGAGAGAGAACACAATATCACACTGGGTGAGAAACGAGCGGCATTCAGTGGGCTGCCCAGAGTAACACGGTGGGTTATTAATTCTGGGCTCCGGAGACTCGGAAGCCCAGGAAGTAGCTGGTGGATCGAGACGGAGATTGTGAAACTGTTTTGAGAGGTCGGAGACCTGAGCGGCCAGGGTCTCAACGGCATGCCGAGCAGCAGACAATTCCTGCTCGTGTCTGCCGAGCATCGCTCCCTGGATCTCGACGGCTGAGTAGCGAGGATCCGTAGTCGCTGGGTCCATTCTTGGTCAGATTCTTCTGTTATGCAGGTGAGTGAGGACCCAAAAGCGACTTAACAGAAACTGAGTTTATTAAAGTCCAAACAGAGAAAACATAATCCTCAATCCTTTACAGGAAATGTCCAAACAGGGAAAACATAAATCCTCTTTAGTTGTTGAGGAGAATTGCAGGATAAGCGGCAACAGACTGCAGGTCCCTTCGGGTAGGCGCGGGCCGTAGCGGACAGAGACACCTGCTCACACGCAGCATCTGATGAAAAGGCAAAACACGACAGGACGGAACAAGGACACAGCAAACAAGAATCCGACAAGGACAGAGGCAGAAACCGAGAGAGAAATAGAGACTTAATCAGAGGGCAAAATAGGGGACAGGTGTGAGAGAGTAAACGAGGTCGTTAGGAGAATGAGGAACAGCTGGGAGCAGGAACAGAACGATAGAGAGAGAGAGGGATAGAGAGAGAGAAAGAAACCTAATAAGACCAGCAGGGGGAAACGAAGAGAAGAGAAAGCACAGGGACAAGACATGACAATACAATACATGACAGCTTCTCCGCTCGGAGCCAATACATCTGCAGGAATAATTAGTGACAGGGTGGAATAACATAGGAGGCCTACTGTTGTTCTGAGACCATGGCAAGGCAACAAATATGTAAATGTTGCCATAATCAAGACAAAACAACAAAAATGAGGAATGAATCAACGTAGCATTCTATCGAACCGTCTCTTAAAATTGAAGGAAAGTCCAAACCAATTGTTTTCTATATTTCAGTAATTCCTCACACTCACAACAGCCAATTAAACTTTGGCAAACAGTGTAGATATACTAGGTTAGAATGAATGAGGTGTGACAGGATAATTGTATTTATTGTCATTGTCTTAGGCCTGTCTGTGAGCGGACTAACACAAACCAACTCACTCTGACCTGCTACGGTGTCTGAATATGTCTGGTGGGTGTCATATTTTACTCATATATTACGATTTACAGCTCTTAACCAAGCATTATATTATCGGCTCGAAACCAACCATGCTATTTTTCTTGTTTTTTTGCATTGTTCGTAACTTGTTTTGTACATAATGTTGCTGTTACCGTCTCTGACCGAAAAGAGCTTCTGGACATCAGAACTGCGATTACTCACCTCAGATTAGACAGAGTTTTTCTCCAATGAGTTGGACGGGAGGGATATACCATAGACATCCGACCAGGCCCAGATCCCCGTCATTCGATGGAGAAGGAAACAGATTTTTTGGAAAAAGATCAAGGTGCATGGTGAGGATCAGGCGATGAGTGGCAAATCTGCCTTTGCCTTCCATCCTGCTAGCTAACGTTCAATCGCTGGAAAATAAATGGAACAAACTGAAAGCACGTATATCCTATGAAAAGGACATTGGTGCACGATATCTAAGGAAGTTTCAAGGTTTTGCTCACCTGAGGTAGAGTACCTCATGATAAACTGTAGACCACACTATCTACCTAGAGAGATTTCATCTGTATATTTTGTAGTTGTCTACATACCACCACAGACCGATGCTGATACTAAATCCGCACTCAGTGAGCTGTATACCGCCATAAGCAAACAGGAAAACGCTCATCCAGAGGCAGCACTCCTAGTGGCCCGGGGCCTTTAATGCAGGGAAACTTAAATTCTAGACCACCTTTACTCCACACAAAGAGATGCATACAAAGCTCTCCCTCGCCCTCCATTTGGCAAATCTGACCATAATTCTATCCTCCTGATTCCTGCTTACATGCTAAAATTAAAGCAGGAAGCACCAGTGACTCAGTCTATAAAGAAATGGTCAGATGAAGCAGATGCTAAACTATAGGACTATATTGCTAGCACAGACTGGAATATGTTACGCGATTCTTCCTATGGTATTGAGGAGTACACCACATCAGTCACTGGCTTTATCAATAAGTGCATCGAGGACGTCGTCCCCACAGTGACTGTACATACATACCCCAACCAGAAGCCATGGATTACAGACAATATTCGCACTGAGCTAAATGGCAGAACTGTCACTTTCAAGGAGCGGAAATCTTACCCAGAAGCTTATAAGAAATTCTGCTATGCCCTCCGACGAACCATCAAACAGGCAAAGCATCAATACAGGACTAAGATCGAATCGTACTACACCGGCTTTGATGCTCGTTGGATGTGGCAGGACTTGCAAACTATTACAGACTAGAAAGGGAAGCACAGACGAGAGCTGCCCAGTGACACAAGCCTACCAGACAAGCTAAATCAAATCAAAATGATTTATATAGCCCTTCGTACATCAGCTGATATCTCAAAGTGCTGTACAGAAACCCAACCTAAAACCCCAAATAGCAAGCAATGCAGGTGTAGAAGCACGGTGGCTTCTACAAGAAACCTAGAGAGGAACCAGGCTATGTGGGGTGGCCAGTCCTCTTCTGGCTGTGCCGGGTGGAGATTATAACAGAACATGGCCAAGATGTTCAAATGTTCATACATGACCAGCATGGTCAAATAATAATAATCACAGGCAGAACAGTTGAAACTGGAGCAGCAGCATGGCCAGGTGGACTGGGGCATACTTAAATTCCCACAGGACACCGGATAGGACAGGAGAAGTACTCCAGATATAACAAACTGACCCTAGCCCACCGACACATAAACTATTGCAGCATAAATACTGGAGGCTGAGACAGGAGGGGTCAGGAGACACTGTGGCCCCATCCGATGACACCCCTGGACAGGGCCAAACAGGAAGGATATTACCCCACCCACTTTGCCAAAGCACAGCCCTCACACCACTAGAGGGATATCTTCAACCACCAACTTACCATCCTGAGACAAGGCCGAGTATAGCCCACAAAGATCTCCACCACGGCACAACCCAAGAGGGGAGGCCAACCCAGACAGGAAGATCACATCAGTGACTCAGCCCACTCAAGTGACGCACCCCTCCTAGGGACGGTATGAAAGAGCCCTAGTAAGCCAGTGACTCAGCCCCTGTAATAGGGTTAGAGGCAGATAATCCCAGTAGAAAGAGGGGAACCGGCCCGGCAGAGACAGCAAGGGCGGTTCGTTGCTCCAGAGCCTTTCTGTTCACCTTCACACTCCTGGACCAGAGAGATAGGTCGGAGCAATCCCATGTAATGCTTTGTAAGTTAGTAGTAAAACCTTGAAATCAGCCCTTGCCTTGACAGGAAGCAAGTGTAGGGAGGCTAGCACTGGAGTAATATGATCAAACTTTTTGGTTCTAGTCAGGATTCTAGCAGCCGTATTTAGCACTAACTGAAATGTATTTAGTGCTTTATCCGGGTAACCGGAAAGTAGAGCATTGCAGTAGTCTAACCTAGAAGTGACAAAAGAATGGATAAATTTTTCTGCATAATTTTTGGACAGAAAATTTCTGATTTTGGCAATGTTACGTAGATGGAAAAAAGCTGTCCTTGAAACAGTCTTGATATGTTCTTCAAAAGAGAGATCAGAGTCCAGAGTAACGCCAAGGTCCTTCACAGTTTTATTTGAGATGACTGTACAACCATTAACTTTTCGAGATAGGGGGCGCTCTTTTAATTTTTGGATAAAAAAACGTTCCCGTCATAAACAAGAAACGTCAAGAAAAAACTCTGACGTTTCCAAAACTGCAAATATATTATCTGTGAGTGCCCCAGAACTAATGCTACAGGCAAAACCAAGATGAAATTTCATACAGGAAATGGTCCAGATTTTGAATACCCTGTGTTCCAATGTGTCCTTATATGGCTGTGAATGCACCAGGAATGAGCCTGCACTTTGTGTCGTTTCCCCAAGGTGTCTGCAGCATTGTAACGTATTTGTTGGCATATCATTGGAAGATTGACCATAAGAGACTACATTTACCAGGTGTCCACCCGGTGTCCTCCGTCAAAATTATTGCGTAATCTCCAGGTCCATGCACGTTCCATTTTCTTCAGAGGAGAAACCAAACTGCCACAAATGATTTATCATCGATAGATATGTGAAAAACACCTTGAGGATTGATTTTAAACAACGTTTGCCATGTTTCTTTCGATATTATGGAGTTAATTTGGAAAAAAGTTTGCATTGTCATGACTTAATTTTCGGTTTTTGTCTTACCCAAACGTGATGAACAAAACGGAGCGATTTGTCCTACACAAATAATATTTTTGGAAAAACTGAACATTTGCTATCTAACTGAGAGTCTCCTCATTGAAAACATCTGAAGTTCTTCAAAGGTAAATTATTTTATTTGAATGCTTTTCTTGCTTTTGTGAAAGTGTTGCATGCTGAATGCTAGGCTTAATGCTATGCTAGGCTATCAATACTCTTACACAAATGCTTGTTTAGCTATGGTTTGGCTTTTTCAAGAGAGGCTTTATTACTGCCACTTTTAGTGAGTTTGGTACACATCCGGTGGATAGAGAGCCGTTTATTATGTTCAACGTAGGAGGGCCAAGCACAGGAAGCAGCTCTTTCAGTAGTTTAGTTGGAATAGGGTCCAGTATGCAGCTTGAAGGTTTAGAGGCAATGATTATTTTCATCATTGTGTCAAGAGATCTAGTACTAAAACACTTGAGTGTCTCTCTTGATCCTAGGTCCTGGCAGAGTTGTGCAGACTCAGGACAACTGAGCTTTGAAGGAATACATAGATTTAAAGAGGAGTCCGAAATTTGCTTTCTAATAATCATGATCTTTTCCTCAAAGAAGTTCATGAATTTATTACTGCTGAAGTGAAAGCCATCCTCTCTTGAGGGAATGCTGCTTTTTAGTTAGCTTTGCGACATTATCAAAAAGGAAAATAACTTCTATGCTTGCTTTGAGGCAAGTAACACTGAAACATACATGAGAGCATCAGCTGTTCCGGATGACAGTGTGATCACGCTTTCCGCAGCCGATGTAAGTAAGACCTTTAGACAGGTCAACATTCACAAGGCCGCAGGGCCAGATGAATTACAAGGATGTGTACTCCGAGCATGCGCTGACCAACTGGCAAGTGTCCTCACTAACATTTTCAACCTCTCCCTGTCTGATTCTGTAATACCACCATGTTTCAAGCAGACCACCATAGTCCCTGTGCCCAAGAACACTAAGGTAACCTGCCTAAATGGCTACCGATCCGTAGCACTCACGCCTGTAGCCATGAAATGCTTTGAAAGGCTGGTCATGGTTCACATCAACACCCTTATCCCAGAAACCCTAGACCCACTCCCATTTTAATACCACACCAACAGATCCACAGATGATGCCATCTCTATTGCACTACACACTGCCCTTTCACACCTGGGCAAAAGGAACACCTACCTATGTGAGAATGTTAATCATTGACCACAGCTCAGCATTCAACACCATAGTGCCCTCAAAGCTCATAACTAAGCAAGGACCCTGGGACTTAACACCTCCCTCTGCAACTGGATCCTGGACTTCCTGACGGGCCACCCCCAGTTGATAAGGGTAGGTAAAAACACAGATCCTCAACATGGGGGCCCCTCAGGGGTGAGGTGCTTAGTCCCCTCCTGTATTCTTTGTTCACTCATGACTGCACGGCCAGGCACGACTCCAACACCATCATTAAGTTTGCTGATGACACAACAGTGTCACCGACAACGATGAGACAGCTTTTAGGGAGGAGGTCAGAGACCTGACCATGTGGTGCAAGGACAACTTCTCCCTCAACGTGTTCAAGACAAAGAAGATGATTGTGGACTACAGGAAAAGGAGGACCGAGCACGCCCCCATTCTCATCAATGGTACTGTAGTGGAGCAGGTTGAGAGCTTCAAGTTCCTTGGTGTCCACATCACCAACAAACTAACATGGTCCAAGCACACCATGACAGTTGTGAAGAGGGCACGACAAAACCTATTCCCCTCAGGAGACTGAAAAGATTTGGCATGGGTTCTCAGAATCTCAAAAGGTTTAACAGCTGCACCATCGAGACCACTTTGGCAGGTTGCATCACTGCCTGGTATGGCAACTGCTAGGCCTCCAACCACAAGAGGGTAGTGCATGGAACACAGAGGGTAGTGCATACGGCCCAGTACATCACCGGGGCCAAGCTTCCTGCCATCCAGGACCTCTATACCAGGCGGTGTCAGAGGAAGGCCCTAAAAATGGTCAGACTCCACCCTAATCATAGACTGTTCTCTCTGCTACCGCACGGCAAATGGTACCGGAGCGCAATCTTGGTAAAAAAGGCTTCTAAACAGCTTCTACTCCCAAGCCATAAGACTCCTGAACAGCTAATCAAATGGCTAACCAGACTATTTGCATTCCCCCACCTCTCCCTATTCTACACTGCTGCTACTCTTTTAATATCAATGCATAGTCACTTTGATAACTCTACCTACATGTACATATTACCTCAATTACCTCGACACCGGTGCCCCCGCACATTGACTCTGTACCGGTACCCCTGTATATATCGCAGCTATTGTTATTTACTGCTGCTCTTTTATTATTTGGTATTCTTATCTCTTACTTTTTTGGGCTATTTTCTTAACTGCATTGTTGTTTAAGGGCTTGTAAATAAGCATTTCACTGTAAGTTATAAACCTGTTATATTCAGCGCATGTAACAAATAAAATTAGATTTGATTCAGTATTCCAAAATATGCAACGTTGTCTGTGTAATCCTGCTTGTTTTCCTTTAAATACACCACTTCTCTTGCACAATGTCCCACATAAATGACTTACTTATTCCACAAGTGGCCTTTTAATGTTGTAACTTTGACTTTTCTGATCTTGAATACATTCCAACAATTCTGCATTTCATAACTGAACATCAAAATGAATGATGTAAAATCAACCAAACAAACAAACCCTGGCTCCTGCTCAGGGCAGGGACATGATAATCGAGCTCCAGATGAACTTCATCAGTGATTGAGTGTGTATGCAGACCAAATCATGTTTGCCACATTTCCCTTGCCAGAATAGCAAGGTAGGCGGTAATTCAATTTTGGATGGGTGCAGTTCCTCCAGGCAAACAGAATGTAGGTCTTAGTACAATTATCCAAGGCTGTCGCTCTGGTGCGATTCTTCTGTCATGACTTCCTTGTTAGCGGCTGTGTTTGGGCATGAGCACACATGGTGGCCCATCATACGACAGGGCCCTAATGAAGCCATCCATGCTCCAGTATTCCATGAGCTGCAGTCTAGGTGTGAAGCTGAGCTGCCTGGTGTTGCTTGGCAAAAGGCCCACATGGAAAAGTCACATCTAGACAGAATCTATTCCTAACAATAATTCAGTCAAGTGACATAATGAGATGCCTCTGGAGCCTTCAGCATTACAAGCAGCAGCAATATAAAACCTCCCCCAGAGGAATCATTCTTTGTTCAGTGCCTAACTGAAATGGGCCAAGCAGTTGAAGTGTGTGAAATGTTATCAGCAGCAGTGGCTGGGTGAAATTCAGATCCAATAGGGTCGAGAGATACCACCTGCCAACCATTTTGGCATCAATTCATCAAGCATTCACCAAACATACTGTATAGACGGACTGAGGTTTTCTTCGTGAGGTACCAGAGTGCCATCTGGCACCGTTTCAAACCAGGACTGAGCAACTTGGCTGCTGCATGTGAGAATCCCACCTCCTCTTCAGTGATAGTAAGTGTGAGAATAAAGGAACTGCAGTGTCCATGTGACAGAATAGTCTCCATGGGTGTTGCTGTGGAGATTTCACCCAAGATCTCAGTATAAGTAGCTGTACAGTAAAATGTCCTTGATTACGTAAATCTATTACATGGATCCAGCCTCCACCTCACAGCACGATCCGTTTGTCTCCCAACATGCCCTTATTGTGGTGCGCTTGTTGCCAAGGTAACTGCTGTTTTTGTAATGAGGATGTGTAGGTTGCCAAAAGTGATGCAAGAATTTGGTTCAACATACAATATACGTCTTTATTTCTACATTGCAACATAGTTGAGTTACATTTGGAAATATGTATTTGTTTTCTAGTTGTAGGAAGCACTAGCTATTTTGATTGTCTTGGTGTGAAGGAAATATTCTTCCGAAAACCAGATCAAAATGCTGCTGCTCTGGCTTCTGTGAGGAATACATTTTGTGAATAATGGATTAGGTTCAGCATGAAGGGATATATTGTGTGTGCTTGGACAATCTCAACTCCAGGCAAAATCACACCTTTTTTCTCAAATGTTTACGCTATGTAGGCTTATGTTATGTTTGTTCAACTTGCGCATTTTGCACAAGTAGAACAAATTGAAAAACAACAAAATAGTTGGAGGCACTACAAGGATATAGCATGTTCCCCATGGTTCACGTTTGAAACACAACAACTGCTAGTAGGACTTGATAAATCTAGCATATTGCATCTACTTATCACACTGTTATATCAGAAAATTGTACATGAAAAGTAATCATTGAATGTCAAGGAGACAAACAAATTAAAAGACCAACAAGAATGAGATGCATCTTGGATTGCTCCTTAAAAGCAAATCACACATGACAAGTCAATGTTTTCTAATAGCTTCGCCGTTGTCTTGAGCATGGGAAGTGAGTTCCACAAACCTATTCGTGCAGTAACGTACTATGTCCTGTCACCATTGGGTCCTCCGCTGTTGGAGCCATCATTCCCACCCAGCAACACCTTTCATCAGCATTAAGAGCTGGGAATGGGAATGTCATAGGGTATGGCCTAAGGATGAAGCTAACAACAAAGTGCTCCTTACCCAGAGCAAAATTGCGTAAATAAATTATTCAGCTCATTCAAATAAAATTGTATTTGTCGCATGCGCCGAATAAAACAGGTGTAGACTTTACAGGGAAATGCTTACTAATGAGCCCTTTCCAATAATGCAGATTTAAAAAGTAAGACCAATTTTGCTCAATTAAAAAAAGGAAATAACAACACTATAAAATAACAATAATGAGGCTATATACAAGGTATACCGGTACCGAGCCAATGTGCAGGGGTACAAGGTAGTTAAGGTAATATGTAGGTAGGGGTAAAAGTCACTAGGCAATCAGGATAAATAATAAACAGAGTAGCAGCAGCGTATGTGAAGTGTGTGAAAGTGTGTCTGTGTGAGTGTGTCTGTGTGTGGCATCAATATGCATTGTGTGTGTGTTTTATGTGTGTGAGTGGGTGAGCCTATGTAGTGTGTGTGTGTTGGAGTGTCAGTGTAATAATATGTGTGAGTAGAGTCCAGTGAGTGTGCATAGAGCCAGTACAAGAGAGTCAGTGCACAAAAACAAGGGAGTCAATGCAAATAGTCCAGGTAGCCATTTGATTAACTGTTCAGCAGTCTAATGGCTTGGGGGTAGCAGCTGTTAAGGAGCCTTTTGGTTCCAGACATGGCGCTCCGGTACCACTTGCCATGCGGTAGCAGAGAGAACAGTCTATGACTTGAGTCTTTGACTATTTTTAGGGCCTTCCCCGGACACCACCTGGTCTAGAGGTCCTGGACAGCAGGGAGCTCGGCCCCAGTGATGTACTGGGCCGTATGCACTACCGTCTGTAGCGCCTTGCGGTCGGATGCCGAGCAGCTGCCATACCAAGCGGTGATGCAACCATTCAAGATGCTCTCATTGGTGCAGCTGTAGAATTTTTGGAGGATCTGAGGATCATTCTTGCCAGTTTAAATGTTAATGGGGAAGTGGGAGTACCTCCCGGGAATAAGGTTGATGGGATACTCTAACTGGACAAGCCACCCTGACCTGGCATTGGAACGGCCTGCTGCAGGAAAGCTGAGGTACAGAAATCAACTGACTACATTACTGGTCCTCTGAACATTTGTACGGCTATTTTTAGATCTAACTCTAAACATGAAACACAAAGGCACAATTCCCAGCTGCATTTCAAATAAATACGTGTTTGCATTTATGCAGAATGTCAGAATGTGCTAATCTAATCGTTTGATTTTGATATGGAAGGTAATTGAAATTAAGTTAAAACACATCAAACAATATTTTAGGTCCATCAATATCTTGTGTAAATGTGTATAGGAGTTCCATTGGGAGAAGTCTTGAGTACAGTACATATGCAGATTAAAAGGCACTCGACCCCGACCTGTGCAACTGGGTCCTGGACTTTGACGGGACGCCCCCAGGTGGTGAGGGTAGGAAACATCTCCGCCCGCTGATCCTCAACACTGGGGCCCCACAAAGGAGCATTCTCATCCCTCTCCTGTACTCCCTGTTCACCCATGCCCGCTTGGCCATGCACGCCTCCAACTCAATCATCAAGTTTGCAGACGACACTGGTGGTAGGCTTGATTACCAACAACGACGAGACAGCCTACAGGGAGGAGGTGAAGGCCCTCGGAGTGTGGTGTCAAGAAAATAACCTCACACACAACGTCAACAAAACAAAGGAGATGATCGTGGACTTCAGGAAACAGCAGAGAGAGCACCCCCATATCCACATCGACGGGACAGTAGTGGAGAAGGTGGAAAGTTTTAAGTTCCTCGGTGTACACATCACGGACAAACTGAAATGGTCCACCCACACAGAAAGCGTGGTGAAGAAGGTGCAACAGCACCTCTTCAACTTCAGGAGGCTGAAGAAATTTGGCTTGTCACCAAAAACTCTCAAACTTTTACAGACGCACAATCGAGAGCATCCTGTCGGGCTGCATCACCGCCTGGTATGGCAACTTCTCCGCCCACAACTGTAAGGCTCTCCAGAGGGTAGTGAGGTCTGTACAACGCATCACCGGGGGTAAACTACCTGCCCTCCAGAACACCTACACCACCCGATGTCACAGGAAGGCCAAAAAGATCATCAAGTACAACAACCACCCGAGCCACTGCCCGCTCACCCCGCTATCATCCAGAAGGAGAGGTCAGTACAGGTGCATCAAAGCTGGGACCGAGAGACTGAAAAACAGCTTCAATCAGACTGTTAAACAGCCATCACTAACATTGAGTGGCTGCTGCCAACGTACTGACTCAAATCTCTAGCCGCTTTGATAATTAAAAGTTGGATGTAATAAATGTATCACAAGTCACTTAACAATGCCACTTTATATAATGTTTACATACCCTACATTACTCATCTCATATGTATATACACTGTACTCTACACCATCTACTGCATCTTGCCTATGCCGTTTGGCCATCGCTCATCCAAATATTTATATGTACATATTCTTTTTCATTCCTTTGTTGTTGTGAAATTATTTGATTACTTGTTAGATATTACTGCATGGTCAGAACTAGATGTCACGACTTCCGCCGAAGTTGGTCCCTCTCCCTGTTTGGACGGCGTTTGGCGGTCGAAGTCACCGACCTTCTAGCCATCACTGTGTAACAGTTGTCGTCGGGAGAAAGAGAGGACCAAGGTGCAGCGTGGTAAGTATTCATTGTAATTTAATAAAGAATGCATACTGAAACAAAAACAATACACGACAAACGAACAGTCCTGAACGGTGCAACAACACACAGAACAGAAAATAAACACCCATGAAACACAGGTGGAAAAGTATGATTCTCAATCAGAGACAACTAACGACACCTGCCTCTGATTGAGAACCATACCAGGCCAAACTGAAAAAACAACATAGAAAAACGAACACAGACAACCCACCCAACTCACGCCCTGACCATACTAAAACAAAGACCTAAATAAAAGAACTAAGGTCAGAACGTGACACACTGATCTTCTTTTCATTTTCCTTTGGTTTTGTCTTGTCTTCCATCACACCTGCTTCCTATCCTATCCCATCCATTACATGTTGTGTATTTAACCCTCTGTTCCCCCTCATGTCCTTGTTGGTGATTGTTTGTTGTAAGTACATGTGCACGTCTGTTCTGGTGTGCGACGGGT
This sequence comes from Oncorhynchus gorbuscha, assembly GCF_021184085.1. Lineage (NCBI taxonomy): Eukaryota > Metazoa > Chordata > Actinopteri > Salmoniformes > Salmonidae > Oncorhynchus > Oncorhynchus gorbuscha. Next base: position 49,055,745 of record NC_060175.1, read on the forward strand.
TAGGTACACATTATTTGATTGTTCTGTTTCCCGGTGAGTTTTTTTGTTATTAAACTGTGCCGTTTGGAAACACAGTTTTTGCTCTCCTGCATCTGACTTCTCTTCCGCCAGTACGTAACCCCTTACATTTAAAGCACAAGCATTTCGCTACACTTGCATTAATATCTGCTAACCATGTGTATGTGACCAATACATTTAGATTTGATTTTGGATGAGGATAAGAAAACAGGACTGCCGTATTGGAAACAACGTTGCGCAATTGATGTAGGGGAGTCCCAAATAAATATTGAAATGAGAGGAGCACCTAAGTAGGACATGTTTCCCTTGAAGAAATACGGGACTCCATCTACTATGCTACTTAACGATTATAGCTCCGTGAATCTCTAAATCAATAATCAGAAGATTACTGATGGCAGGCAAAAATGTTGGCTCTAAGATGGCAACCATCTCACTTGCTCCCATTTTAACCAGTGGATACAGTTACTACTAGGCGGGTGGGAAACATGGCTTCCGGGTGGGGAGGGACGATGCTGGAGAGTGGATGGGGACTGAGGGGGGAATTGGTTGGGTGTTATCTTTTTATGCATTTCTTTGATTGTTTTTGTACCTGTAACCCCACCCCCCTCTGAAAAAAAGACAGAACTAAATAAAAGTTGGTCACAAATAATAAATAAATAGAGGAATACACAACTCCCTGCCTAATCATAGGACCTTGACATACAGTAGGAGGTATAGTGATTTGTAAAAATATGTGCCTCCTTTCTGATACTCTATTTTTGCATATTTTTGATACAGAATGTTAGATATTCAACCAAAACTTAATATTTGATAAAGGGAACCTGTGTTTGCAAATAACAAAACAAAATGTATTCTTATTTTATTTATTTAATTAACCAAGTTATGCAACATCCAACTGTGTGGGAAAAGTCTTGCATGCAGAACTTTAACTCGGTGACATTTGTGGGTTTTCAAACGTGAAATGCTCGTTTCAAGTCCTGCCACAACATATCAATTGGGATTAGGTCTGCACTTTGACTAGGCCATTCCAAAACTTCAAATTTGTAGCTTTTTAACCATTTTCATGTAGATCTGATTGTGTGTTTTGGATTATGGTCTTGCTGCATGACCCAGCAGCGCTTCAGCTCACAGATGGATGACATGACATTCTCCTGTAGAATTCTCTGATACAGAGCATAAATCATAGTTTCTTCTATTAAGGCCAGTCGCCCAGGACCTGAAGTAGCAAAGCATACCCAAACCATCACACTACCACCACCATGCTTGCCCGTTTTGTATGAGGTTCTTGCTGTGGAATGCAGTGTTTGGTTTTCGCCAGACATAATGGGACCCATCTCATCCAAACAGTTGATTTAAGTTTGCCAAAAAGCACCTGGAAGCACCTGGATGATCATCAAGACTCTTGGAAGAATGTTCGACGGACTGATAAGTCGAAAGTATCACTTTTTGGACGACATGGGTCCCATTATGCTTATGCCTGTCGAAAACCAAACACTGTACAAGCAGCGCTGGGGTTGAGTCGTTGCAGGTTAAGGCAGCACAACCAGTTATTGAGTGTAAATGGCAATTACTAATTTAATTTATTTCAAGTTATGCAACATCCAATGCCACTGTTTGAAAAAGTATGTCATTTGTGTTTTTTGTTCACTCAGTTTCTCTTTATCTAATAGCATTCAATATCAAACATATGCAAAAGTAGAGCAAATTAGAAAGGGGGCAAATACTTGTATATTAAATCAGTGTCCAGTGTAATCCCCGATCATCAATCACTACAGATTGGCATTAGCAGTATTAATGGTTGCAATTAAAAAGCAATTATCCCAGTTTGCTCATAATGAAAAAACACTTTTTTTTTTTACAACAATTTACTCTAACTTATTTGCTGACATTAGTTATGTAAAGAGCAAATATGTATTTGTGCAACAGACAAGCTTTAGCCGCAACCTACAATTATGCCCTTGGCCCAAAAGAACAAGATTATCCACAAGAATGTAGTCCTACTCTACCTCTACCCAGGTATGTTGATTTGGAACTGCAGACTAGGGCTGGCTGCTATAGGACCTGAGAGCTGGTTTATGTAATAGTGTGGTCTAAACTGAGTAATCACTCTGAAGAGTGATGAAGAGCCTTTACACACCCTACCCCCACCTGACCATTATAATCATCATCCCCTCCACCTAGCATACCACGGCATTTCCCGACCCACGCCACTGTGCACTACTGACCTTACACACGTCAGCCGTTGCCATGGCAGTGTTGATGAATTTCCTGATTGTGTGGTGATGTCATAAAGGGGAGTGGGATCAGGAGGGCAGTAGTCAAGTCCCCCCCCCCCCCCAATCATCATCATCCTCACCATCATCTCTGCAGGCCTCACGAGGACCTAATCTGTGGTCTTGTTTTAGTGGCCACTTCATTATTTGGATTGACATAAGGGCTCTCATGAACTGAGGATGTCATCATGGAATATGGACACTTTGGGGAGCTCTATGGCAGCTGCAAACACTTGATTAGAAACACTGAGACAGCAGTCAAATTGACTATATGGAGGCCATTGAGCATTAGTGCCTTAGGTGTCTGTGGGTACAGATTGACTATGGAGACGTGTCGATAAACAGGCTTCATGAATCACAATGGAACAGTAAAACAATAAAATCACCTCATCTGGGTTGTTTACAGTGGAGTGTGAACCAACATGTTAAAAAATCCTGCTAATTTATTAACCTGCATTCTCACACATGGTAACAGAGATCTGTACATTCACACATACACCCACACACACGTCCGAAACAAAGGCTTAGGCCAAGTCTACATTCATGCTATGTCCATTTGTTCTATATGGCTGCCTCTCCCTTTTAATGGCAGTGTTGCATCTGTCAACCAGAGGATCAGCGGTTCATATATTTTGGAGTGGGTTGCTGAATTCTTTGTCGGATTCCACAGGAAACAATGTGCTTTTCTTTAATGCAGCATAGTTATCGGTTTTTAACAAACACCTGGAATAAAAGAGGCGTTTGACACCGGTTGGGTAGTCATGCGATGGTCAAAATGTTTCAGTGAAGAAAAGAGGTCATTTGAGTTCTTCCCTTTCCAGCAAATATACCATCTCTGCATCCAAAAACACACTGATCTTTCAATTAAGCATAAAATGGACTGCATCCAGAACAACAAATCAACTGTTGTATTAAACTGAGCTGTGCAATTGTGAAGCCATTTTCTATTGTCTTTACACAGGCAGGGATGTTATTAGCATACTCTGCAGAACATGTGCATGGAATCGCTCTGTGCAGAAGCATGGTCTTATTCATTTATAAATAATTTCTTCATTCAGCTGTGTTTTTTCCACTGCCTTCCCATAACTATGGCAACCAGTGCAGTCTTGCAGAGTCTGGGTCTATTGTGAGATTTAAAAATATACATCAACAGATATACAGTGCCTTCAGAAAGTGTTCATACCCCTTGACTTTTTCCACATTTGTTATGTTACAGCCTTATTCCAAAATGTATTAAAAACTGTTTCTTCATCAATCTATACACAATACCCGATAATGACAAAATGAAAACAGGCTATACATTTTTGCAAATGTATATATATAAAAAAAATGGAAATAACATAAACATAAATATTCAGACCCATTGCTGTGAAGCTCAAAATTGAGCTCAGGTGCATCCTGTTTCAATTGATCATCCTTGAGCTGTTTCTACAACGTCATTGGAGTCCACCTGTGATAAATGAAATTTGTATGATTTGAAAAGGCATACGTCTGTCTATATAAGGTACCACAGGTCACTCTGACAGAGCCCCATTCCTCTGCGGAGATGAAGAACCTTCCAGAAGGACAAACATTTCTCCAGCACTCCACCAATCTGGCCTTTATGGTAGAGCGGCCAGACGTAAGCCACTCCTCAGTAAAAAGCACGACAGCCTGCTTGGAGTTTGCCAAAAAGGCACCTAAAGGACTCTCAGCCATGAGAAACAAGATTCTCTGGTCTGATGAAACTCTTTGGCCTGAATGCCAAGTGTCACGTCTGGAGGAAATCTGGTACCATTCCCATGGTGAAGCATGGTGTTGGCAGCATCATGCTGTGGTAATGTTTTTCAGCGGCAGGGACTGGGAGAGTAGTCAGGATCAAGGGAAAGATGAACAGAGCAAAGTACATAGATATCCTTGATGAAAACCTTCTCCAGAGTGCTCAGAACCTCAGACTGGGGTGAAGGTTGACCTTCCAACAAGACAACGACCCTAATCACACAGCCAAGACAACACAGGAGTCTCTGAATGTCCTTGAGTGGACCAGCCAGAGCTCGGACTTGAACCCAATCGAACATTTCTGGAGAGACCTGAAAATTGCTGTGCAGCTATGCTCACCATCCAACCTGACAGAGCTTGAGAGGATCTGCAGAGAAGAATGGGAGAATCTCCCCAAATACAGCTGTGCCAAGCAAGTGGCGTCATAGCTAAGAAGACTAAAGGCTGAAATTACTTATGTATAAATGTCATATTTCCATTTTATTTTTAATACATTTGCAAAAAATATTACCTGTTTTTGCATTGTCAGTATGGGGTTTTGTGTGTAGATTGATGAGAAGAAAAAAAAGAACACTTTTTAGAATAAGACTAATGTAACAAACTAAAAAGTCAAGGGGTTTGAAAACTTTCCGAATGCACTAAGTTCTCACACCCCAGAGTCAATACTTTTTAGAAGCATCTTTTGCAGTGATTACAGCTTTGTGTCATCTTGGGAATGTCTATCAGTTTTCCTCATCTGGATTTGAGGATTTGTCCCCCATTCTCAAGCTCTGTTAAGGGTCGATGAGGAACACCAATCTTTAGGTCTTTCCACAGATTTTCATTGGAATTTAATTATGGTCATTGGCTGGGCCACTCAAGGCCTTTCATATTCTTGATCCGAAGCCATTCCAGCATTATTGTGGCTGTATACTTGGGGTCATTGTCCTGTTGGAACATCTAAGTTCATTTGCACTTTGAAGCAGGTTCTCATCAAGGATTTGTCTGCATTTGGCTACATTCATTGTTCCCTCTATCCTTATCAGTCTCCCAGTCCCTGCCGATGAAAAGCATCCACAAAGCATGATGTTGCCATCACCACGCTTCACGGTAGGGATGGTGTTAGATGGGTGATTAGCTGTGCCTGGTTTTCTCCAGATATAGCATTTTGCATCCAAGTCAAAGTGTTGTCTCATCAGACCACATAATAGTTTGCCTTATGATCTCAGTCTTTCACTTGCCTTTTTGCAACCTCCAGGTGTGCTGCCATGTGCCTTTTTCTCAGTAGTGGCTTCCGTCTGGTCACTCTCCCATAAATCCCAGATTGGTAAAGCACTGTAGAGACTTGTCCTTCTGGCAGGTTCCCCAATCTCAACCAACGAACTCTGTGCTCTGTAGTTCTGTCAAAATAAACCCCACTTCCCTCAATTCAACTAACAAACATGCAATCTTTGGACAATAAAATGGACAAGTTATTGGGAAGATTAAACTAACAATGGGACAAAAACTAACATCTTATGCTTCACTGAGTCGTGGCTGAACGAAGACAATATAAACATACAGCTGGCTGGTTATACAATGTACCGTCAGGATAGAACAGCGGCGTCTGGTAAGGGGCGGCGGTCTATATACAAAACTGTTTTCATGACTCTTTAAGCACCAGTGACTAGATCAATAAAAAAGTGGTCAGATGAAGCAGATGCTAAGCTACAGGACTGTTTTGCTAGCACAGACTGGACTATGTTCCGGATTCCTCCAATGGTATTGATGAGTACACCACATCTGTCATTAGCTTCATCAATAAGTGCACCAATGACGTCGTCCCCACAGTGACCATACATACACCAACCAGAAGCCATGGATTACAAGCAGCATCCGCACTGAGCTAAAGGCTAGAGCTGCCTCTTTCAAGGAGCGGGACTCTAACCCGGAAGCTTATAAGAAATCTTGCTATGCCCTCCAACGAACCATCAAACAGGCAAAGTGTCAATACTGGACTAAGACCGAGTCGTACTACACCGGCTCTGACACTCGTCGGAGCCGGTGGCAGGGACTGAAAACCATTACAGACTACAAAAGGGAAGCACAGCAGAGAGCTGCCCAGTGACACAAGCCTACCGGACGAGCTAAACAACTTCTATGCTCACTTCGAGGCAAATAACAGAAACACGCATAAGAGCACCAGCTGTACCAGAAGACTGTGTGAACACCCTCTCCGCAGCCGATGTAAGACCTTTAGACAGGTCAACATTCACAAGGCCGCAAGGCCAGACGATTACCAGGACGTGTACTCTGCACATGTGCTGACCAACTAGCAAGTGCCTTCACAGACATTTTCAACCTCTCCCTGTCTGAGTCTGCAATACCAACATGTTTTAAGCAGACCACCATAGTGCCTGTGCCCAAAAACACTGAGGTAACCTGCCTAAATGACTACCGACCCGTAGCACTCATGTCTGTAGCAATGAAGTGCTTTGAAGGCTCGTCATGAATCACATCAACACCCTTATGCACTCCACACTGCCCTTCCTCACCTGGACAAAAGGACCACCTATGTGAGAATGCTATTCATTGACTACAGCTCAGCGTTCTACAAAGCTGCCCTCAAAGCTAATCACTAAGCTAAGGACCCTGGAACTAAACACCTCCCTCTGCAACTTGATCCTGGACTTCCTGACGGGCCTCCCCCAGGTGGTAAGGGTAGGTAACAACACATCCGCCAGGCTGATCCTCAACACAGTGGCCCCTCAGGAGTGCGTGCTTAGCCCCTTCCTGTACTCCTTGTTCACTCATGACTGCATGGCCAGGAATGACTCCAAGACCATCATTAAATTTGCAGATGACACAACAGTGGTAGGCCTGATCACCGACAACGACAAGACAGTCTTTAGGGAGGAGGTCAGAGACCAGGCCATGTGGTGCAAGGACAACAACCTATCCCTCAACGTGATCAAGACAAAGGAGATGATTGTGGACTACAGGAAAAAGAGGACCGAGCACGCTGCCATTCTCATCGACAGGGCTACAGTGTAGCAGGTTGAGAGCTTCACGTTCCTTGGTGTCCACATCACCAACAAACAAACATGGTCCAACATACCATGGCAGTCATGAAGCTGGCACGAAAAAGCCTATTTCCCCTCAGGAGACTGAAAAGATTTGGCATGGGTCCTCAGATCCTCAAAACATTCTACAGTTGCACCATCGAGAGCATTCTGACTGGTTGCATTACTGCCTTGTATGGAAACTGCTCGGCCTCTGACTGCAAGGCACTACAGAGGGTAGTGTGAACGGCCCAGTACATCACTAGGGCCAAGCTTCCTGCCATCCAGAACCTCTATACCAGAGGAAGGCTCTAAAAATGGTCAAAGACTCCAGCCACCCTAGCCATAGACTGTTCTCTCTGCTACCACACAGCTAGCGGTACCGGAGTGCCAAGTCTAGGTCCAAAAGGCTTCTAAACAGCTTCTAGCCCCAAGCCATAAGACTCCTGAACATCTAGTCAAATGGCTACCCAGACTATTTGCATTGGCCCCACCCCTCCCCTCTCCACACCACTGCCACTCTCTGCTGTCATCTATGCATAGTCACTTTAACTCCACCTGCACATACATACTACCTCAACTAACCAGTGCCCCCGCACATTGACTCTGTACCGGCACCCCCTGTATGTATTGTTATTTTTTACTGCTGCTCTTTAATTACTTGTTACTTTTATCTCTTATTCTTATTCATATTTTCTGAAACTGCTCTGTTGGTTAGGGGCTTGTAAGTAAGCATTTTACTGTAAGTTATTCTGTTGTATTCGGCGCATGTAACTAATACAATTTGATTTGATTTGTGTCTGGTCATTGGGTTCTTGGATACCTCTCTGACCAAAGCCTTTTTGCCCAGTTTCCTCGGCCGGCCAGCTCAAGGCAGTCTGAGTAGTTCCATATTTTTCATTTTTTATTATTTCCCAATGATGTTCCACCACACTTTCTCCCTCACCTCAAACTTTCCAAATGCCAGTTGTTTTTCGGTTACAGCTCATGAAGTATGCTTCATCACCTTCTCACCCCTGTCCCCTCGGTCTTTCCAGAGCGCACGCTGATGCTGTAACTAGCAAATTGGTTGTCTCTTCTCTCTCAGTCACGTGCTGCATTCTGTTATGTGAATGATTTTCTGAGCCTTGGATACAGCCAGCATTGCTCCAAACGCACATCACTTGTTCACTTAAAGCCAGTAGTGATCCAAAGCCCCACCCCCCCGCCCAAAAATCTCTCATCAGATCTACACAAATCACGTAAATCACCTATTTTGGATTAAAAATCGCAAAGATCGCCAAAAGGTGACTGATTTGCAACCCTGTTCAATACCTTTGCAAAATTTTGAAAAATTTTTTTTTTTCACTTTGTCATTATGGGGTAATGTGTGTAGATCAGTAAGATAAAACAAATCAGTTGAATCCATTTTGGCACTATCTAACAGCAGATGTTCACATCTTTTGGCAGTATGAAGGCAGTCAATGGAGAGGCTCTTATCTCCTTGAAAAAAAACCTACAGACAATCTACCCGCTAAAAAACGTCAACGGCATCTCACCACCTACCATCTGCTCTTAATGCAGACAGTGTGTGGGGAGCAGCAAGCAGGCCACCTTAGCATCCACGTGCTGATCTATTTCAACACCCTACACTCGGTCTATTTTCTGCCGCTCAATTCATGTTGACATCCCACAACTCCTTGAGTTTTGTCTTACGCTTCAATGGTTCCATCGTGTTTTGTCTTCATCAGATCGTTGAGCAGTAAGATACAGTGGAAAAGGGAAAGACGTCAGTGTTGTGGTCCAAGTAAAGAAGCCTTGAAGCACGTAAGCCCAGGCTTGAGTATGTCGTTGGCATTTAGAGGCCTGAAGGTGCATCCCTCCCAAAGTTTTTTTTTTTTTTTATTTTACCATGTAAGTTGACTGAGAACACATTCTCATTTGCAGCAATGACCTGGGGAATAGTTACAGGGGAGAGGAAAGGGATGAATGAGCCATTTGTAAGCTGGGGATGATTAGGTGACTGTGATGGACAGCTTGGGAATTTAGCCATGGCCACCTGGGTTAACACCCTTACTCTTACGATAAGTGCCATGGGATCTTTAGTAACCACAGAGAGTCAGGACACGTGTTTAACGTCCCATCAGAAAGACAGCACCCAACCCTGGGGCATTGGGATATTCTTTTTTATTTTTTTAGACCTGAGGAAAGAGTGCCTCCTTATTGGCCCTCCAACACCACTTCCAGCAGCATCGGGTCACCCATCTAGGGACTGACCAGAACCAACCCTGCTTAGCTTCAGCTTTGTTTCTGTTACCTCTGAAAGCTTTGTTGTCCCGCTTAATGAAATCGGGAAGGGGAATTTGGATTGGCCAGATGGTGGCGCAATAACAAGTGATTGAAAATGTGAACTTTTAAAGGTCGCACCCTCTGACCTAAAGTCATGAAATTCAATACCTAGGTCCTCTCCTCACAAGGAACTAATTTGCCTCATGGAACCATATCTGTCATGTCATGTCCGCCATTTAGAATTTTGCGAAAAACACTAGTCCTCTGGCACCTCATGACCGATCTGCATGAAACTTGATGTGTGGCATCTATGGACAAAGGTCTCAAAGCAATATTTTCCAGACTAGTACCTGAAACAAAATGACCAATAAACATTCATGTAGGCATGGTCTGGCACATAAATGCATATAAATCATTCACAGATATTCGTATTGTAACAATTTGGTACACATATTGCAAACACTGTCAAGACAACATATGCAAGAATATCCATTTTGACTGTTGTGTTCACTTACCATGTTCACCACAAGGTGTCACTGTTTGAAAGGTCAAGGTTAAATACTTGTAAGGCTAAAGATGTGAAAACAAGGGATACGGAAAGCCACGTTAAAACGTACCTCTACGCTTGGACCTCTGTTACTGAGTAAATTCTTCAGTTACTATGACACAACAACTGGCGACGAGATGGCTGGGCTTTCTCCTCTCCCACCTGCTTACCTACCTGCCCGGGAGAGCCATTTACCATTTTTTACATGGTTCAAAACATTAGAGAATTACCTGCTTGTGATAAATGCAACAAGGTAAGCATGGCCTGAAACTCAGAAAGCGGGCTACACTACTGCGCTGCCTCAGAACTAAACACTGTCAAATACAGGTACAACATATTAGTGTCTCCAGAAATTATTCACACCCCTTAAAGTTTTTCACATTTTGTTGTGTACAACCTACATGTAAAATTGCTTCAGTTGAGATTGTGTCACTGGCCTACACACAATACCCCAAAATATCCACATAAATCTTTTAAAAAAAAATTATTTTAAAAAATGTAAAACTGAAACATCTTCAACCCCTTAGTTATGGCAAGCCTAACTACAATCCGTGGTAAACAATAAGTTACATGAACTCCCTTTGTGTGCAATGCTAGTGTTTAACAAGATTTTTGAATGAACACCTCATACCTACAATTATCTGTCAGGTCTCTCAGTCGAGCAGTGAATTTCAAACAGATTCAACTACAAAGACCAGCGAGGTTTTCCAATGCCTCACAAAGGGCATGTATTTGTAGATGGGTAAAGAAAAAGCAGACCTTGAATATCCTTTTGAGCATGGTGAAGTTATAACACTTTAGTGTATCAATACACCCAATCACTACAAAGATACAGGCGTCCTTCCTAACTCAGTTGCCGGAGAGGAAAGAAACCGCTCAGAGATTTCACCATGAGGCCAACGGTGACTTTAAAACAGTTTACAGAGTTTAATGGCTGTGATATGAGAAAACTGAGGATGGATCAACAACATTGTAGTTACTCCACAATACTAACCTAAATGACAGAGTGAAAAGGAAACCTGTACAGAATAAAAACATTACAAAACATGCATCCTGTTTGCAATAAAGGCACTAAAGTAAAACTTCAAAACATATGGCAAAGAAATTAACTTTGATGTATTTGTTACCATTCTACGGATTCCACTCCAGTCATTAGAACAAGCCCGTTCATCCCAATTAAGGTGCCACGCACCTCCTGTGCTACCCATAACATGATGTAGCCGCCACCACGCTTGAGAATATGAAGTGTGGTACTCAGTGACGTGGTGTTTGCCCCAAACATAACGCTTTGCATTTGATGCCTTTCCATTTGCTCCATTCCGACCATTATTATGAGCTGCAGCCTCCGGTGATAAGTATGCTTGTCATCAGGGAAAAAGTAGGTGTTTTTGAGGATAAAAGAAATGGAATAGAACTAAGTACAGGTGGAATCCTAGAGAAAAACCTGGTTCCATCTGTCTTCCAACAGACAGAGACAAATTCACCTTTCAGTAGGACAATAAACTGAAACACAAGGCAAAACACAGAACAGAGTTGCTTACCAACAGGACATTGAATGTTCTTGAGTTGCCTAGTTACAATTGACTTTAAAATGGCTTGAAAATCTATGGCAAGGCTTGAAAATGGCTATCTAGCAATGAAAACGTTTCACTTTGTCATTATGGGGTATTGTGTGTAAATGCGTGAGATAAATAAAAATTGAATACAGGCTGTAATACAACAAAATGTGGAATATGGGAGTCTTGTGAGCACAAAGTATTTTTCAAAATACACAAATCTTTCAACATGTACCTGGCAAGACGCAGCTACTGCTCAAGTTTCTATTTATTCATGTGTGTCCCAAGGACCCCCCCCCCAGTATAGAAAAAAGATGGCGTTTAAAGAATACTCACCGCGTGTAAGTATTTTATGTTCTACTTTAATTTCAGGCTATAGTTGATTTGTCAAAAAGCAAGAGCATTTCTGGTCTATTTCTTCTAGTGCGAAAGAAATGTGTCTTCAGCATTTAATTAACCCAACCTCCATGAATCAAAGAGGCGCAAGGGAACCACCTTAAATCGACATCTACGTATTCGGCACCTGTGGAGCAGTTGTTGTTGGGGATTAACTGCCTTACTCAAGGGAAGAACGGCATATTTTTTTCCACCTTCTTGGCTCGGGGGAATTGAACCAGCAACCTTTCAGTTAACCGCTAGGCTTAACTGCTAGGGTGGAGATTTTAGGGATAGTTATACCTACATTTCTCAATTACATACTGTGAGGTTGGAAGGGTTGATAAGCCAGTTCAAATGGTTGAACAAAGGCAAGGGAGTGAGGAAAGAGCTAAATGAATAGGGGTGGCAGTAGCTTCGAGGCTAGAAAGGAAGGTGATAACTGGTGGGTTATCAGTTCGAACCCCTAGCTGCCTGTGGGGAAATGTGCAGGGAGTGATCTGACATGCAGAGGCTTACGAGCTAGAATAGTGACGACCCAGGGTGTCATGTTGGTCACTGTGACAGAATCTGTGCAAATGAACAATAAAGGAAGTATGGTAAAAAATTAAGGCCAGACTAACTGTGCATGTAATCAGAGGAGGTTGGTGGGATGAGCTATAGGAGGAAGGGCTCATTGTAATGGCAGGAATGGAATAATGGAACAGAGTCAAACATGGTTTCTATGTTTGATGTGTTAAATACTGTTATATTTATTACATTTCAATGAGCCTATCCTCCTATAGCTCCTCCCACCAGCCTCCTCTGCATGTAATTATCTAGTGGCTGCATGGTTAAACCTCTTAAAAATAGGGGGCAGAATTTTCACTTTTTGATAAATAGCGTGCCCGATTTCAACTTCCTGCTCCTCATGCCAAGAATATAAGATGTGCATATTATTCATATATTTGGATAGAAAACGCTCTGAAGTTTCTAAAACTGTTTGAATCATGTCTGTGTGTATAACATAACTTATGTAGCAGGCAAAACCCCGAGGACAAACTAACTTATTTTTTTTCTCCCCTCTCTTCCCTATTTTGTCTTTGCCATTGGAAATTTAATAGGAACATACTTTTAGTTCCTCCCGCTTTCACACGATGTCGCCAGTGTTTGGAATATAGCTGAGGTTATTTCTTTGTCTTAACAGGAAGTAGGCCAACTCGGAACAGGGGACATATTTGTGAGTTGCACAAGACGTGAAGAGCAGAGCTTTTTCTTTTCGTTCATTTATTGAATACAGATTGCCCCGTCTACAATTTGATCGATTATTAACGTTTAAAAATACCTAACGTTGTATTACAAAAGTAGTTTGAAATATTTTGGCAAAGTTTATAGGCAACTTTTGAAATATTTTCTAGTGACGTTGCGTTTTTCTAAGCTGTTTTTTTATGGATCAAACACGCTTTATAAATGGACATTTTCGATATATATGGACGGAATTAATCGTACAAAAGGACGAATTTTGATGTTCATGGGACATATTGGAGTGCCAACAAATCAAGCTCGTCAAAGGTAATGCATATTTTATATTTTATTTCAGTGTTTTGTGTAGCGTCTGCTATGCTAGCCCCTTTGTTTACTGCTGGGGAGGATGGCTGCAGGCTATCAGATAATAGCTTCATATGCTTTCGCTGAAAAGCATTTTTTAAATCTGACATGTTGGCTGGATTCACAACGAGTGTAGCTTTAATTGAGTATCTTACATGTGTGATTTAATGAAAGTTTGAATTTTATAGCATTTTATTTGAATCTGGCACTCTGCATTTCCCCTGGAAATTGGCCAGTTGAGACGCTAGCGTCTCCCCTATCCTCAAGAGGCTTTGGTAAAGTTAAGTCTTTCAAGTTTCCATTAAGGTTGTACTATTGGATATCGAAGACAATGTGGAAGACGTAGATGCTGTTAATACACGGGGTCAATTCAAATCAGTGCACCCCCCCCCCCCAAAGATCTGTCCCCTCACCCTCAAAAGGAATTTCTCAGTTTTACTTACCCTCAAACTTTGGACTCAAAGAGGCCAGTTACACTCATTCAGGATATCCTTTACAAAGATGTCCATTGGCCTTGACCTCTGCATTTAACCCCTTACGTTGACCCGACACGCATGTGTCCCATCTAGCCATCTGGAAATGCAAATGCGCTACGCTAAATGCTAATAGCACTCGTTAAAACTCAAACGTTCATTAAAACACACATGCAGGGTACTGAATTAAAGCTACACTCGTTGTGAATCCAGCCAACAAGTCAGATTTTTTAAATGCTTTTCGGCGAAAGCATGAGAAGCTATTGTCTGATAGCATGCAACACCCCGAAATACCCGAAGGGGACGTAAACAAAATAATTAGCATAGCTGGCGCTACACAAAACGCAGAAATAAAATATAAAACATTGATTACCTTTCACGATCTTCTTTGTTGGCACTCCTAGATGTCCCATAAACATCACTATTGGGTCTTTTTTTCGATTAAATCGGTCCATATATACCCTAAATATCGATCTATGAAGAGTGTGTGATCAAGGAAAAAACACTGTTTTAAAACGCAACGTCATTTTTTAAAATTAAAGAAGTTGACGATAAACTTTCACAAAACACTTTGAAATACTTTTGTAATCCAACTTTAGGTATTAGTAAATGTTAATAATCTATCAAATTGATCACAGGGCGATGTGTATTCAATAGCTCCACGTCTTGAAATCATGTTCAGAAATTTCTACTCCAAAACATCATGTCGGAGACCGGAAGGAATGGGCTCTCTCCTACTCGTTTGACCAAGAAACAAAGCGCAGGCAATTGACAAGACTGGCGACATCGTGTGGAAGCTGTAGGACTTGCAATCTCAGCCCCATCTCATTTGCTTTCCAATAGACAATACATGCAAGTGGCGCATTGATATATTTTTCAGATTTTGGTGATCAGTTTTTCTTCCTCTTTTCGATGAAACACACGTTATGTTATAGTCACAGCCGTGATTTAACCAGTTTTAGAAACGTCAGAGTGTTTTCTATCCACACATACTAATCATATGCATATACTATATTCCTGGCATGAGTAGCAGGACGCTGAAATGTTGCGCAATTTTTAACAGAATGTTCGAAAAAGTAGGGGGTAGACTTAACAGGTTTTATGTACAAAATAAAGAAATGTTAGAAACAGAGCTAGCTAACTATTCTAACTTTACTATATCAAATTTAAGTTAAACTAACGTTAGCTAGCTAACAGAATTTGCATCCATCCTTCTTAACTTCACAAGTCTGACTAAAGCTGTCACACCCTGATCTGTTTCACCTGTCTTTGAGCTTGTCTCCACCCCCCTCCAAATGTCGCCCATCTGCCCCATTATCCCCTATGCATTTATACCTTTGTTCTCTGTTTGTTGCCAGTTTGTCTTGTCAGGTCTTACCAGTGTGCTTTCCTGTCTTCCTGTTCCTCAAGTTCTGATTCCTATTTTTTTCCGGTTCTGATCATTCTGCCTGCCTGCCGTCCCGTACCTGCCTGACTCTGAACTGATTACGAACCTCTGCCTGTCCTCGAACTTCCCTTTGCCTGCCCCCTGTATATAATAAATTATCTGAGAACTGTACTATCCGCCACCAGTGTCTGCATCTGGGTCATATCCTGAGTCGTCATTAAAGCTGTCACTCTCAGAAACCATTGACAGCCAGTAGCTACAGTGACGCCAGCTAACTCAATCACCATGCAAGCATGAGAAGCCTGCCAAAAATAGAATCTCAACATGTAAAGTGTTAGTCCCATGTTACATGTGCTGAAATAACATACCACATAGAAAAACACACAAAAATCTTATTTCCCAAAAAGATTCGTGCAGAAATGTGTTTACATCCATGTTAGTGAGCATTTCTCCTTTGCCAAGATAATCCATCCAATGAAAGACCTAATTGTTACAAATAATGAATGTATGGGCTATTTATGAGAATAAGACCTGTATTTGCTTACCATCTCAATCTTGAAGGTAAATGAGTGTATCACTCAAAAGAAGTGTTATGAATGAGTCCACCACAAACCATCCTCCTCCCAATAAAGCATCTTCCAACCCCAAGGGTTCACAAAAATGTTGAAAATATGACAGCTAATGTTAGCTATGTACACGCTGCTAGATTGAAACTGGTATCAACAAAATATAGCTTGGTTTCCATTTTCCAAAAGATTTTTCCAATCCCCCTGATTGGTCATCAACGGTTACTGGTCTTGGAAGTCGTGTTCACAAGTAGAAGCTTCTGTTCAACGGTTTGCCACTATTGGCACTAATATTATTTTGCAGGAATTTTGTCCAGATTTTCAAGAATGACTGAATTGCTTTGTCTTGCTTCTCTTTTTGGCTGGATGCACGTTTTACCATGACACCATTTATTTTATGCCTGCTATGTCAGGTTACCATAGCACGGACAGTGGCGATACGTTGGCACATGAGTATTATTAGAATAATGGTTGTCAAATATTAGTAAATTATTGAATTATATCCAGCTGTTTTCATTGACACAAGACAGTTCAATGGAAATGCACCGTAGCAGGCAATTGTCATCTATTTTCTATGTGATCCTTCTAAATGTCAAAAAGAAACTCACTGGACAAGTTAATGGAAACATAGCTACTGAGCAGTTGGACAGCCTGGGGGATAAACAGTATAACACGGCCGGGGGACTGGGAGAAACTGCACAGTCACAAAGGCCAGCATAATTGGAGGACAGTTCTACATTTCAAAAATCTCTTGGTAGTACAAATGTTCTGATCATGTCGTATCCACATAACAGGTGGGACCTTTTTGAATGTCCACCAATAAAGGCCGATAATGACGAGTTAATTAAATGACCTGTTATCCCCTTTAAGGCAGCTGCATCTGGGCATTTTAGAAGACTACTATGGGGACTACACAATTTGCCATGTCCCTTTCGTGTCCATGAAATCTTTGATCGTTTGAAAATGTGTTTCCTCAGGTCAAGTATGCAGACATCTCCAGTCAGAACAGAACATGCCTGAACTTCTTCCCCCTTGCAAATTTTCCAGCTGGTTCCCGCATTGCCTTCAGTTGTTCTCCTTACTAATAATTACTGTGTGCGCTCCTATCAAAGTAAGGGCCTTACTACCTTATAATAGTTAGTTTATCCTGGTGTCAGTTCTACTGTAGCACACCGTATTTATGTATGGAGTACAATGTATTGTGTGTATTCCTTTATAACCGCGAACACACAAGGTACTGATTTCATAACCTTTATGGTGTTATACTCAATTGTGTTTATATAGTAGTATAAACAACATAAATAAATAAATAAATAATCTATAGTTCTGTAGAACAATGCTCATAGCGTCAAATAAGTATTAGCTTGTCTTGTATCCTTGGAAGCTGCCCTGGCCTTATGACCATTGCATTAGCCTGTGTATACATTTGGCCAGCATAGTTCTGCCCTGACCCCATGTGAAGCTATTCAGTTATGTTACAAAAATCTTGTTCAGTAATTATCTCACTTATTAGCTGGCGGTGAACTACAGTATGTGGCCATTGAGGACCGCAGTGTTGATCAGATGGAAAAATGTCTTATACCACTTGGTTTTACGAGCACGTGTCACAAAGCGTGTCACGTCATGTCATGTCCGCGTGTCACGTCATGTCCGCCTTATCCACTGCCCCCATTATGTGATTATAGTCAAGTGGTCCACCATTTCTGTGGCTCCCTCTTCTCCTGTAGCTCCAAGGCATAGCGATTGGTCTCCTCCACTATGTCTCTCACCAGCTCCTCTGTCAGAAACAGCTTGAGGCACTCTGCCTCAGAGGGAGATGGCAAAGGCCTTTGAACTCCAGTCTGGGACTACAAGCCAAACAGCAGAGCCAAGAGAGCTGAACTGGCTGGTGGCCTTCCAGGTATCGCAGACCTTTCGTACTACACCCGCTGTTGGTGTGCCTCCATCACCACCAGTGTCTTCAGAGTGACCTGGGAATTTGTCGGTGGGCAAGGGGTCCTCAGATTCAAGGTTCTCAATGGCCACAAGGTTGGGGAGCAGCTCTTCAGTCACTGACAGAATCTTCACAGTCATAATTCTTTATTTAGCATTTTATTCACATTTAAGTGCTGGTGACAATGCCATTTAGCAGACGCTTTTATCCAAAGCGACTTACAGTCATGTGTGCATACATTCTACATATGGGTGGTCCCGGGGATCGAACCCACTACCCTGGCGTTACAAGCGCCATGCTCTACCAACTGAGCTACAGAAGGACCAAATGAATTCCAATTATTGCGTAGATTGTAATGGACACGTGTAAAATACTTTTAGGTTTGTACCTATGAGCTAATGCTAAGCTATTTGCCAGCCATGTTTGTTGAAATTCAATGCATTCTGGGTGTCACGTAAACATCTGTCAGACCAAAGATGTTATAGCAAAACGAGGTGAATAGATGGTTCACTGATCTTTCAAGTAAACTTCCGGAAGTGAATGATGGTAGACGACACAACCCCTTTGCCTTAAACATGCATACTGCAAACAGACCCAACTCATCTGGTCGACCGTTTGTTAGCTCACTTTTTACTCAGTCAGTGCTAGGACTAATGTAGACTATTTTTCAATTTGGATGTAAATTGTGTCATGCTGTCGCTACTTCTGTGAATGTCTGAATATTGCATTCAGAAATAAATAGCTCACATTGAGGACAGAACGTTGTAAAGACTGTGCAAAATGTTTGAGAAAGCTGGCCAGCTCAAACACTGACTGTTGCATCAATCGTAACTAGATGTTCTAATGAAGTGTTCTAACCACACCGGTTTGAGCATCCGCTGCGGGGACCGCTGTAAAATGATCACCAGTGTGTCCATACACATAAAAAGCAGTGCATAGAGTTATAGGCAACCCATGCTTTGATTGCAAGGGACTGAAAAACACTCTGTAGCAGAATGTTTTTAATAGCATTTTCAACAGAACATAAACCTGCTACCAATCACATTAGTCCTATCTTTCCACTGAGCCAGTTGATAAAAAACAAGCATTTTGACATTTTCAGAAGATAAATCTGCTTTTTTCCTTCTGCACAATATGCCCAGAGCGTGAAGACAACCTCTCACAAGGTACTGAGGTGGCAGGTGTTGCCAGATACAATAACAATATGCCATTTAGCAGACGCTTTTATCCAAAGCGACTTACAGTCATGTGTGCATACATTCTACGTATGGGTGGTCCCGGGGATCGAACCCACTACCCTGGCGTTACAAGCGCCATGCTCTACCAACTGAGCTACAGAAGGACCACCCAGGACCTGGGTGCAATGCGGGCCAGCCTGCATGGTGTGACCATCACTGTAGTGGAGTCCTCCATGTTGATGCTGGGATCAGCTTTCTAACGCTCCACACATTTCACAACTCCACTTCAGACTCAGAACCCAACAATACGGCCACTTTCTTCTTCGGTAGCTCTGATAATTATTTATTGTTATCCAGAGCAACTTACAGCAGTGCATGCATACATTTACCCCCCCCCCATTCTAGTCTCCCGTGAGAATCAAACCCACAACCCTGGCATTGCAAGCACCATGCTGTACCAACTGAGCTACACAGGACTCTTCCTTCAGTAAGTTGTTGACCAAAGCCAACACCTCACCCCGCTCAGCTTTGGGAATGTACTTCAGGTTCTTAAACCCAGTGGTGGAGAAGGTACCCAATTGTCATACTTGAGTAAATATAACTTAAAAGAAAATTAATCAAGTAAACGTGACAGACACAGAGTAAAATACTACTTGAGTAAAAGTGTTTGGTTTTAAATGTGCTTAAGTAATCAAAAGTATGACTTTTTAAAAAATTCCTTATATTAAGCAAACTTACAGATAGCCAGGGGCATAGTTGCACGCAGACATAATTTACAAACAAAGCATGTGTGTTTAGTGAGTCTGCCAGATCAGAGGCAGTAGGGATGACCAGGGTTGTTCTCTTGATATGTGCGTGATTGAGACAATTTTCCTGCCCAGATAAGCATTTAAAATGTAACAAGTACTTTGGGGTATCAGAAAATGTGAGGAATGTAGTTAAGTAAAAGTTGTCAAAAATGTAAATAGTAGAGTAAAGTACAGATACCAAAACTACTTAAGTAAAAATACTTGAAAGCACTACTTATGTACTTTACACCACTGCTCAAACATTGGTTTGAAATGCGACATTGGCGTTTCCCTTGAGTTTCTCTAGGACAGTTGTGAATGTCAACTTGAATCCAACAA
The DNA here is from genome assembly GCF_021184085.1 of Oncorhynchus gorbuscha. Lineage (NCBI taxonomy): Eukaryota > Metazoa > Chordata > Actinopteri > Salmoniformes > Salmonidae > Oncorhynchus > Oncorhynchus gorbuscha. The sequence continues at coordinate 49,075,811 of NC_060175.1, forward strand.
CATAGGTACGGTCATAAGAGGTCTCCATCAACCACAAGATGGCACGAAGCAGGCAACGCCACTGAGCAGGAATTGCAATTCTCTCCTCCCAGGAGTTCAGTCGAGTGCCTACAGTGGAAGATGATTATAAATAATTTCAGTCAATTGAGAGAGACTTGTTGCACAGACACAATCACTCAGTTACGAAGCCAATAACTAGCCTACTAATATTGCTGTACTCGCTAAGTCTAAGGGTCATAGGCCTAGTTACATGGTCTGTAACCTGAATGAAAGGCTTAGGTCTATACTGACGTTTTACCGGTTCGATGGCCTTGCGGAGGCGATGACTACTCTGTATGCTGCCATATTCCCAGTCACCTTGTTTAAAATGTGCTGGTTTACACTTTCAGTTTTGCGCGAATGCTGCCATTTATCCACAATTTCTGGTTAGGGTAGGTTTTAATAGCCACAGTGGGTAGAACATCCCCTGTACACTTCCTGATAACTCAGTTACCCTTTCAGTATAGTCGTCAATATTATTCTCTGAAGCTACCCGGAACCTATTCCAATCCGCGTGATCAAGGGAGAAGCGAACATCGACCGTAACTTCAGAAAACTCACTAGGAACACCATCCACATTCCCTAATGCCTCTTTGCTCCAGTCCTGAGCCCTCACTGGAGGGGGAACTGTTAGCCATATATCCTCCTCCACCTTAACAGGACACACACTAGGCCTACATGCTGCAGGAGCTGTCAACCACTCCTCAACAACCAGAAGTAACAAAACTGGTGGATCTGTCTTTTTCCACCAAACTCACTTTTCAAGCTCCTAATTCAAGTCACTGCAGTGTCGTCCCACAAAATACAGGTCGGGTCTTCCAGCAGATCCTCACTAAACTCCATGAGAAATGTGTCAGCTAAATCTAAACCTGACACCCAAATAACCTAATGGTCAGCCTGCAGAGTAACCACAACTTCCTCAGTGGAAAAGAACGTGTCAGCTAAATCTAAACCTGACACCCAAATAACCTCATGGTCAGCCTGCAGAGTAACCACAACTTCCTCTGTGGCAAAGAACGTGTCAGCTAAAGGACAAAAGACTCACTGACAAACTGATTTCAGCAAATCACTTGGAGGAACCAACTCATTTCTCAGATCATAAATAAAACCTAGTGGCTCAGTATCACTCAACCACTAAAGAAATTGACACTCGACTCGACCTGCAGAGGGTACATTACATATCTCTGCTAGAGACACACAAGAATCATGTTCCTCACTAGGGAGAACCACTTGACATAACTGATCCCTCGTTAGCTGGGAGAGAGTGAGAGAGATCATAAGCAGATTTTTCAGCATGTTTTAACTAAAAGATAGATAAACTTGGATGTTTCCGCATGGACATATACAGGATACTACCCTCCACAATAACCTTCCCTCCAAATCAAAACTGCAAACCTACAACCTGATTTTGGACAAAATTAACTGGAAGTATTCCTCATTCTAAAGATTCTTATTTTCAAGGTCTATACAGCAAATGCACTGGCAAACCAACAACCAGCAAATATGAACAAGAAACATGAAAGAAAACATCCAACCTGGAAGTGCGTGAGTAATGATTAGACTGAAGCTACTTTTAAAGCAAAGAAAAATACATTACAATGATATATTTTACTTTATACGGATGGAATGCTAAGTTAAGGCTACCAAGCGTGCTAGGACACAACAGATCTGGCTGCAACTTCAGTTAGCACTGAGAAGGGAAGTGAGGTGTCAAAGCCCTTTCAACCAACAATGGCAGGAGAGTTTCACAGCCTCCCCCACCCAGATGCCTTTGAAGCCCCCTCCAATTGTGCAGAGGTCATTACAATACAGTACCCCTGTATTCATCTCCATTTTAAACTGATATGCAGCCAGGATGCTTCAATTGTTAAATACCTCAATAAGAAACAATATTGTTGCTTTGATCACAAAAGAGATACTCCTCACAATCTCAAAAATACAACAGCCACAGGACAACTTTGTTTGGATGTCGCAAAGGACCATTCGCCGAAACTAAGGAGATATAGCTAGCGAACAACCTCCCTTTCCACGTGGAAAAAAATGGTGGCCAGAGATTTGCTAGCTATGTTACCTAGTTGGGATACTGTCCAAGGAATCTATCTCCTGAAAAAAGCTTCTCAATTGGGCGGGACACCTACTCCCATTGGAATCCAAGCAGCAATACAGCAGCCACCTGGCGATCTGTTCACCATCAGCCCTGGCCTGTCTCTCTCTATCTGGTACAGGTACCCCTGCCACACTCCCCCATCTCTTGCAAGCTTTCGCTCATCTCCAGTGCACACACTGTTGGTGCGAGTGATTCTAAACTTACAATGGCTAGCCCCAAGTCGTTTTATTTTTTCTTGTGCTTTATCACTACTGCATGCTTTGTTGACTATGAACTTGCTTGTTTACCCGACCCGTGGGACAGACTCACCCCCCCACACACACTCGGGACTCTGACTATTGATTACACAGACTCTTGGCATCGCATCCTATTCTAACTACCTCTCGCCAGCTTTGTTTTCATGTTGCCTGATGAAATTGCTGTACAACATGATCGTGTTGCCACCTGATGCACATGTCAAAAAGAAAAACACTGCAGAGCTCTCCTTGTCCTCTGCCGTGCCCTGATTGTGTTACTGCTGATGGCATCTGGAAATGTGCACGTACACCCTGGCCAATCTACTGTTGCTAGCTCCAATACTGACTTATTCTCTGATATCTGGTTCACTGATTTCTGCTCTCATTAAAGCCTGGGATTTCAGCACATTAACACTAGAAGCGTATTTCCTAAAATTGATCAATTGAAAGTGAGTTCACAGCTCCAATCCAGATGTGTTGGTCATTACTGAGACGTGGTTTTGAACACTGATAACCTTTCTCAGCAAGACAGATCTTCCAAAGGTGGTGGAGTGGCAACTTAACCAATGGACATCTTCAGTGCTCAGTTGTCTCCACCAAGTCTGTCCCCAAACAATTTCATCTGTTGGTTTTCACATTACTTTAAAAATAGCTTTTTGTTGACCGTTGCTGATTGTTACCATCCACCATCAGCACCGGCCTGTGCCCTAAGCTCTCTCCTGTCCCCTTACCCACCTAAACTGGGACATGCTTACACTACCTGACCAAGTCCTAAAGCAATCGGCCTCCCTAAATATTCCTCGGATTATTACCAATCCCACAAGGTATGACTCCAAACACCTAGAAAAGGCTACTTCACTTGATGTTTTCCTCCCAAATAATCCTGATAGGTACCAGTCTGGTGTTTCCTGTAACGACGTTAGTGAGTGAGCACTGTTTTACAGCCTGTGTTTGTAATGGCTGCTCAGTGAAATGACCTGTCCTGATTTGTTGTCGACGCTTGCTAAAAGCGTTTCATGAAGGAAGGCCTCTAAATTGGTATAGAATAAGCTTGATCCCCTTTTGTCGAAGAAGCTTGGACTTTTTTTCCAAACCCCCATAAAGACAATTTGATTTAAAAACAGGTTCCTGTTTCAACCATGATCTGGCATGGTACTCTGCCCCTCAAGAATTTAATTTCGCGAAAGGCTTGGTACACGCATACTCAGGCTGACTAGCTCTCATTCAGGCAAATGAGAAATAAGTGCTCTCAGGCTATCTGGAAGACCAAAGTTAGTAACTTTGAGCAATTCTCTCTCTGTCGTTTAAAGACCTGGAGAATAAACCCTACTCCTCACAGCTGCCCATGTTCCTTAATGTGGTTGTCACTGACAAGGAACACATGGCTGAGCTCTAATCACCACTTCATTATTTACCATTTGACTCAGCCATGCCTCCTTGCCCATCCAACATTTCCTCATCTCCCACCTGTTCTAATGCGACTAGCCCTGATGCTCCTCCCTCTTTTACCCCTACCCCACTACAAAGTTTCTCCCTGCAGGTGGTCACTGAGTCTGAGGTGCTAAAGGAGCTCCTTAAACTTGACTCCAAAAAAACATCAGTGTCAGATGATTTAGACCCTTTATTGCAGGGTTGCAGCCCCTATCATCGCCAAGCCTGTCTCTCCTCTCTGGGGAGGTTCCCATTGCTTGGAAGGCAGCCGCAGTGCATCCTTTATTTAAGGGGGAAGAATGCCACTCTCCCCACCAGTCTTATTACTACCTCTGACGGTTTAAAGCTTGAGGTAGTCACCTCATACAAGTCCTTGGGAGTAAGGCTAGACGGTACACTGTCCTCTAAAACACATATCAAAGCTGCAGGCTAAGGTTAAATCTAGACTTGGTTTCCTCTATTGTAATCGCTCCTCTTACACCTCTGCTGCCAAACTAACCCTGATTCAGATGACCATCCTACCCATGCTAGATTACGGAGACATAATTTATAGATCGGCATGTAAGTGTGCTCTCGAGCGTCTAGATGTTCTTTAACATTTGGCCATCAGATTTGCCACCAATGCTCCTTATAGGACACATCACTGCACTCTATACTCCTCCGTAAGCTGGTCATCTCTGTATACCTGTCACAAGACCCAATGGTTGATTCTTATTTATAAAACCCTCTTAGGCCTCACACCCCCCCCCATCTGAGATACCTACTGCAGCCCTCATACTCCACACAACACCCGTTCTGCCAGTCAAATTCTGTTAAAGGTCCCCAAAACATACATCCCTGGGTCGCTTCTCTTTTAAGTTGGCTGAAGCTTGCGACTGGACCGAGCTGCAAAAAACACTCAAACTGGACAGTTTAATCTCCATCTCTTCATTTAAAAGACTCAATCATGGAGACACTAGTAGTTGTGGCTGCTTCATATGATGTATTGTTATCTCTACTTTCTTGCCCTTTGTGCTGTTGTCTGTGCCCAATAATGTTTGTACCATGTTTTGTGTTGCTACCAAGCTTTGTTGTCAGGTGTTGCTGCCATGCTGTCTTAGGTCTCTCTTTATGTAGTGCGGTCTCTCCTCGTGGTGTGTTTTGTACTATATTTTTTTTAACAATTAAATAGCTAGAGAACACCCCAACTATCGTCTAAATCTGCCCAAAACACTGCTAGTCAATACAGTACACTAAAGAGAACCAATAGACTGACAAGTCAGTTAGCCACTAACACACCGCTAACTAACCAATATGCACACACATCCCAAAACCCAGAGATAAAACACTCCTACCAGGCAAAAGACAAACCAGAATGCCATGCACAAATGCTAAAATCTATAGCCACAGTCAGCCTAGTACTAACATATGTGCCACAGAGTCCTCCAGACTCCAAACTGGGAAATCTAATCCTGCACACAGCACTAACAAAACCATAGCCAGAGTAGTCAACATAAAATATTTTCGGCCCCTAGCAAAATACCTCATCAACCCTACAGTAGAAAAAAATAATAATAATTACCAGTTGAAAGCAATTGACTACCATTGTGGGCTTGTCCACACCACACGTCTGTTGATCAAAGCCATCAGCAATCTTGCAAACATGCAAACTCACACTAGCACTGCTGAAAATCTTACCTAGCATGCTAGCTCAACACAAACACCTGCTACAAACTTTGTCAACCAATACCCAACCACACTGGTTTACAACCACCCGGACTACAACCACACATGTTAACAATTATCCCGGACGAGCCCCAATATGTTACGAACCCCAAAACTAGCCTCCTAATATTAACACTAAGACAAGGGATCATAAGCATAGTCACATGGTCTGTAACCTGAATGAAAGTGTGCATTTATGTGAGAAATCAGTGTATGTGCCTAAGGAGACAGCAACCTTACATTGGTCCAGGGCCAGCTCTGTCTCTTTTTGATCGGCTAGTCCAAACAGATTATTATTTGTTCAGATGGTGACGAAACACCAATATGTACAAAAATACAAAGGCATGCCCAAACTAAATACTCAAAAACAAGCAAAACCAGCTGACTCCCCAAGTTGGCACTCTGACAATTCCCTTTAATTGGCAGCACCTGATGTGCTTCTCAAGCATTTGGCTCAGAACCTAGACCTGGTTTCTGCCATCTGGGGATGGACTGTGGAAGTGTATCCTGGTTAGTGTGATAAAGGAGATTATTACCTGCAGGGCTCCAGTAGTGTCTCCAGCTTCTGCAGTTTCTCCAGTTCAGCTGTAGTTGGCATGGTAATGTTCGTTTTCTGTTGGGCCAGAGCATCTCTCAGTGGTTTTTGGTTTCTGTGCCAAAGCTTGACCATTTCCAGAGTGGAATTCCATCTCCTTCAATTGCCCATTTGCATCTTGCTGTTGTCTTAGCTCTGCAGCTTTTGGTGGGCTGTGTTTGAAATTCCCAACAACTTTTCAGCATTAGGCCAGGGCATTGTCAAACCCACTGTTCACAGTCTTCACATAAGCGGCTGCTACTCTGTTTATTATCTATCCTGATTGCCTAGTCACTTTTACCCCTACCTACAGTACATGTATATATTGCCTCACACCCCTGCACAATGACTCGGTACCGGTACTCCTTGTATATAGCCTTCTTATTATTAGTTTATTGTTTGACTATTTCCTTTTATTTTTTCTTACTTTCTATCTCTGCATTGTTGAGAAAGGCTCGTCAGTAAGAATTACCCGGTAATGTCTACTGCCCAACAAAGGCAAAACGCAGTAACTATTTAAAAGAAAATCTAACTTCAAAGTAGTTCTGTCTAGACAGACAGCAATTTCCAATACTCCATGATATATTCTGATCAACTGGCTTGTTCCTGTGTCAGGAAACTAAATACCACATTAATCAGATAATATACCTTGGCTATTTACAACAGATCAAAGATTTTTGACTGTGTTTTGCCTTTGTAGGGCAGTCCGCACCTGTTGTATTCGGCGCATGTGACAAATAAAATTGGACTTGATTTGTGCACAGTGCAGGGCGTGTGTTCAAAAGGCAGGTGTCTCGCAGCTGCAATCACGGTCCGTGCACGGTCTGTGCCAAGTGTGGTGACTTTCTGTTCAATGTTCCACTGTTTTGCTACATCCATGAATGGCACAGCGGACATTTCAGCATAGTGCCTCTCAGCAAGGTGCGCTGTAACCCCGAGGTAGTTGTGGTTACTCACCGACGTCCAGTGGTCGCCTGTGAGAGCAATAGCCGTTGCATGTAGTCCACTCGTTTTCATACAGCTTGTGAATTCAACTACGATGGATCTAGGAGGTAAATGATCTGTTGAAATTCTTCGATGCGATCCAAATGATATCCCTCAAGACTTCATCCTCCACAATGTGAATTGGATTGCAAGATGTAGCTATCCACTTTGCAGCTTTTGTTAACTTGCTACTTCTTGATTTGTACATCGGCCTCCCAATCGCACTCTTGTCTAGAGTAGCCTCCCGAGGATATCCTCTACTGCCGGTCCTCTCACTACTAACGTTACTAGTATTGACGGCCTCAGTGGTGTGTTTTGCTTGTAAATGCTACCTGAGACCTTTTGCAGCTTTCTCCATCACTCAGTCATAGCAAATGGGTGACAAAGCAAACTAGCGTGAGCGTGTGGGCTTGAAATCGAACTATTTAGGTTCAAAGGGTAAAAAATATGAAAATGCATTAATGGCGTCCCCAAAAAGTATGCTGTTGTGCATTTTAAATTAATAGCACGCATTAACACGTTAACTGTGACAGCCCTACTATTTACTGTTGGTAATAGTTCATGATATTTATTTTTATCTAGCCTTGATCTATACAGTCCTATAATACAGTCCTTGGGAAGAAAGAGAGAAGGGGAAAAGAAATCTGGAATGATGGATGATGTTACACTTGAGTGTGTGAGATAACATCCTCTCCGTGGTCTAAACAGCATGCATTATGAATGGTTTTGTGCAGCGCAAATGTAATTCCTTCATCTGAACATCCTGAGCATCTCTAACTGCACCCAATCCAGAATCTTGGAGACAGGCAGTCTTTCATTCATGACTGCACTCTGCTGTGGCCCAAAGAAGATACACTTCTTAACCCTTTGATAAGTGTGAGGATTAATTCATTTATATTTGTAGCAGAACTCCAATGATTAATTTGGAATCATAGATACTTTTTTATTTCAGACAATCTATGTAGGTGCACCCACGAATCTGAAAGGAGGCGGGATTATTATTTTGTGCCTCTCCGAAATTCAAATCTTGATCTAACAGCATCTCACCCGTTGAGTCCCCAGCTTGGAACTGTTTCAGGCAGCACTCAACAAACTGTCATCCTGTTTTCTTCTCTGCATCCTCTTAACCAGAGAGGAGGAGAGGAGAGAGTGAGTGTGTTATAGCCAGAAGGCCTGGTTGTCTAATGGTGCGTGCCAATGGGAAGTGTGTTGTGGTCCAGCAGGTCCCTGCAGGGTGCTACTGACTGTCACTCCTCCCCCAGGGCTGTGCCTGTGCCACCATCACTTCCTGCCCCTCAGGCAAACAGGATCTGTGACTCTGCTCTCAATGCTTTATTGCTCAAATCAATAGTGATACTTGCATGGCAGGAGGCATAGTGTGTGTGCACATCCAGTAGAGGGACAATGCCTGAGTTGACAGACTAAAAGGGATCAGCTCCTGCATAATCAACGCAAAGGAAATAGTCATGCTATTCACATATACAGTAGTCTGCCTATGATTTACCCTCCATTCCTTTAGGAACAAAGAATGTCACAATGTCATATACAGGATTGGATATTATGTAATCACGGGTCATCAATTCACACGGACAACTTTATGTTAGAACAAGAATGCAGTCTTGAGCATTATTAATTTAATTTGTCAAGATTACAGACTGGGTCTTTTTCAATATAATTAATGTTGCACATGAAACCCCTCATTGTACATTATTTAAAAAGATGCTGAATTCAGCTCTGAGAGAGGTCTGTTGCTGTAGTTGATTCCATTTCTTGTCACCTTTTACACAAAGGCCAAAAGATGCTTATTGCATTATCCGCTATAAACCCAGGCTTACGCCCTGGCAGCGCTGTAGTCTCCACACACTGAGATTTTTCAAAGAGCAAGTTAACTACTGACTTTCAGCATGTATATAGGGAAGGTCACTCAACTTGTACCTCACTGACTCAGATGACTGATGATTGGCTAAACTAAATGGATAGTAAGATGATAGTTGGAGAGCTGTACTTTTAGATTTCAGTGTAGCCTTTGATGTTATTGATCATAATTTGTTATCGAAAAATACTCACCTGTTATGGCTTTACATCACCTGCCATCACATGGTTGGAGAGTTACTTATCCAATAGAACTCAGATTATTCTTTAATGGAAATTCTTTAACATCAGATATGTACAGTGCGACCGCTACTCTTCTCTATTTTACTAATTATTTTCCACTTGTTTGACAAGAAGCTAAATTGTATGCTGATGATTGCACACATAACCACCAACAGCCTGTGAGCTCACTGAGACGCTTAGCAAAGTGTGCCAGAATGGGTCTTATAGTTAGAGTCAGAATAGGTCATTAACAATAAACAGGTCTTAAATACATCTAAAACCAAAAGCATTGTATTTGTTTCAAAACCTCAACTGGAGTTGTGCATACATGGGGTGACCATCGAACAAGTTGAAAACTCCTATAAGTAACTATGGATGGTCAGTTATCATGGTCCAGTCATATTGACAAAGTTTTGTAAAGATGGGGTAAGGTATAACTGAGGAGTGGGTGTATTGGGGCAGTGCTGTAGGATTAGTTAAGATACTCTTTGAAGAGGTAGGGTTAATGTTTTCGGAAGATGGGCAGGGACTATGTGGTCCTAGCTTCAGAGGAAAGCTGGTTCCACCATTGGGGTGCCAGGACAGAGAAGAACTTGGACTGGGCTGAGCGGGAGCTGGCCTCCCGTTGGAGTTGGAGGGCAAGAGACCTGAGGTGGAGTGTTCGGGTTGGGGTGTAGGATTTGAGCATAGCCTGAAGGTAGAGAGGGCAGTTCCTCTTTTTGCTCCGTAGCCAAGTATCACTGTCTTGTAGTGGATGGGAGCTTTGACAGGAGGCCAGTAGAATATGTGGAGGAGCAGGGTGACATGGGAGAACGTGGGAATAATGAACACCAGGCGGGCTGCAACATTCTCTATAAATTGCAGTGGTTTGATGGCAGAAGTGGGGAGCCCAGCCAACAGCGAGTTGCAGTAGACCAGACTGGAGATGATAAGTGCCTGGATTAGGTTCTTCTTAAAGTGTGAGGTAAGGTCATACTCTACGAAGCATGAATTTGCAGGAGCGTGTCATTGCTTTGATGTTTGCAGAGATTTTTATTTATTTTTTATTTCACCTTTATTTAACCAGGTAAGCCAGTTGAGAACAAATTCTCATTTACAACTGCGACCTGGCAAAGATAAAGCAAAGCAGTGCGACACAAACAGCAACACAGAGTTACACATGGAATAAGCAAACATGCAGTCCAATAACACAATAGAAAAGTATATATACAGTGTTTGCAAATGAAGAAAGATTAGGGAGGTAAGGCATTGAATAGGCCATAGTGGCAAAATAATGACAATTTAACAATTAAACACTGGAATGATAGATGTGCAGAGGATTAATGTGCAAGTCGAGATACTGGGGGGGGGGGGGATAACAGTATGGGGATGAGGTAGTTGGGTGGGCTATTTACAGATGGGCTATGTACAGGTGCAATGATCTGTAAACTGCTTTGACAACTGATGCTTAAAGTTAGTGAAGGAGATATGAGTCTCCAGCTTCAGTGATTTTTGCAATTTATTCCAGTCACTGGCAGCAGAGAATTGGAAGGAAGGGCGGCCAAAGGAGGAATTGGCTTTGGGGGTGTCGAGTGAAATATACCTGCAGGAATGCTGGCTATGGGTGGGTGCTGCTATGGTGACCAGTGAACTGAGATAAGACGGGGCTTTACCTAGCAAAGACTTATAGATGACCTGGAGCCAGTGGGTTTGGCGATGAATATGAAGCAAGGACCAGCCAACGAGAGCATACAGGTCGCAGTGGTGGATAGTATATTGGGCTTTGGTGACTAAATGGATGGCACTGTGATAGACTATCCAATTTGCTGAGTAGAGCGTTGGAGGCTATTTTGTAAATGACATCGTAGGATAGTCAGTTTTACAAGGTTATTTTTGGCAGCATGAGTGAAAGATGAGTTGTTGCGAAATAGCTGATTCAAGATGACATTTTGGATTGGAGATGCTTAATGTGAGTCTAGAAGGAGAGTGTACAGTCTAACCAGACACCTAGGTATTTGTAGTTGTCCACATATTCTAAGTCAGAACCGTAGTGACCGTAGACGGGCGTTTTACTGGCATTTAAGAGCAGTTGGGGGCCACGGAAGGAAAGTTGTATGGCATTGAAGCTTGTCTGGAGGTTAGTTAAAACAGTGTCCAAAGAAGGGCCAGAAGTATCTTCTGCGTGTCGTCTGCGTAGAGGTGAATCAGAGAATCACCAACAGCAAGAGCAACATCATTGATGTATACAGAGAAAAGAGTCAGCCCGAGATTGCACCCTGTGGCACCCCGATAGAGACTGCCAGAGGTCCGGACAACAGGCCCTCCGATTTGACACACTGAGCTCTGTCTGAGAAGTAGTTGGTGAACCAGGCGAGGCAGTCATTTGAGAAACCAAGGCTGTTGAGTCTGCCGATAAGAATGCAGTGATTGACCTGGCCAAGGCTTTCAACTCTGTCAATGAATATGGCTGCACAGTATTGTCTTTTATCGATGGCGGTTATGATTTTTTTGAATGTGGCATGCTTATTTAAGATGGCAAGGAAAGCACTTTAAAAAATAACCAGGCATCCTCTACTGACGGAATGAGGTCAATATCCTTCCAGGACACACGGGCCAGGTCGATTAGATTGGCCTGCTCGCTGAAGCGTTTTAGGGAGCGTTTGACGGTGATGAGGGGGTGTCATTTGACCGCGTACATATTATGGACGCAGGTAATGAAGCAGTGATCGCTGAGATCCTCGTTGAAGACAGCAGTGTATTTAGATGGCAGGTTGGTCAGGATGATATCTATGAGGGTGTCTGTGTTTACGGATTTGGGGTTATACCTGGTAGGTTCCATGATAATTTGGGTGAGATTGAAGGCATTTAGCTTAGATTGTAGGACAGCCACGGTGTTAAGCATATGCCAGTTTAGGTCACCTAACAGTACGAGCTCTGAAAATAAATGGGGGGCAATGAATTCACATATGTTGTCCAGGGCACAGCTGGAGGCTGAGGGGGGTCTGTAACAAGTGGCAACAGTGAGAGACTTGTTTCTGGAAAGGTGGATTTTTAAAAGTAGAAGCTCAAACTGATTGGGCACAGACCTGGATATCATGACAGAACTCTACAGAACTCACAGTGCAGGTGCATTTATACGGAGACTTGATTACACACAGGTGGATTGCATTTATCATCATTAGTCATTTAGGTCAACATTAGATCATTCAGAGATCCTCACTGAACTTCTGGAGAGAGTTTGCTGCACTGAAAGTAAAGGGGCTGAATAATTTTGCACGCCCAATTTTTCAGTTTAAAAAAGTTTGAAATATCCAATAAATGTCGTTCCACTTCATGATTGTGTCCCACTTGTTGTTGATTCCTCACAAAAAATACAATTTTATATCTTTATGTTTGAAGCCTGAAATGTGGCAAAAGGTCGCAAAGTTCAAGGGGGCCGAATACTTTTGCAAGGCACTGTAGCTACAGTTGAAATCAGAAGTGTACATACACCTTAGCCAAATACATTTAAACTCAGGTTTCACAATTCCTGACGTTTAATCGTAGAAAAACGTCTCTGTCTTAGGTCAGGTAGGATCACCACTTTATTTTAAGAATGTGAAATGTCAGAATAATAGTAGAGAGGATGATTTATTTCATCTTTTATATTTCTTTCATCACATTCCCAGTGGGTCAGAAGTTTTTACATACACTCAATTAGTATTTGGTAGCATTGCTTTTAAATTGTGTAACTTGGGTCAAACGTTTCAGGTAGCCTTCCACAAGCTTTCCACAATAAGTTGGGTGAATTTTGGCCCATTGCTCATGACAGAGCTTGTGTAACTGAATCAGGTGTTTAGGCCTCCTTGCTCTCACACGCTTTTTCAGTTCTGCCCACACATTGTCTATGGGATTGAGGTCCGGGTGTTGATTTTGATTTGCACTTTTCGCACCAAAGTACATTCATCTCTAGGAGACAGAATTGCGTCTCCTTCCTGAGCGGTATGACGGCTGCGTGGTCCCATGGTGTTTATACTTGCGTACTATTGTTTGTACAGATGAACGTGGTACCTTCAGGTGTTTGGAAATTGCTCCCAAGGATGAACCAGACTTGTGAAGGTCTACAATTGTTTTCTGAGGTCTTGGCTGATTTCTTTTGATTTTCCAATGATGTCAAGCAAAGAGGCACTGAGGTTGAATGTAGTCCTTGAAATACATCCACAGGTACACCTCCAGTTGACTCAAATCATGTCAATTAGCCTATCAGAAGCTTCTAAAGCCATGACATCATTTTCTGGAATTTTCCAAGCTGTTTAAAGTTTCAGTCAACTTAGTGTATGTAAACTTCTGACCCACTGGAATTGTGATACGGTGAATTATAAGTGAAATAATCTGTCTGTAAACAATTTTTGGAAATAAATACTTGTGTTATGCACAAAATAGATGTCCTAACCGACTTGCTAAAACTATAGTTTGTTAACAAAAAATTTGTGGAGTGGTTGAAAAATGAGTTTTAATGACTCCAACCTAAGTGTATGTAAACTTGTGACTTCAACTGTATGTATTGTTGATGTGTTTCTGTAGTTGTGGTTGGATTATAAACTGTGCTTATAATTAGTAAAACCTTCATTTTAAATAACTTTGAAGTGATCCAAATGGAAAATTCATCTATACATTTTGATACATATTAAACTGGATATACTGAGTCTGTCTTTAAGTTTAGTCCCCAAATGTCTCAATTTACAGTATGTCAACCAATCAGCTGAGCAGCCTGACTTGCTTACCACCTCTTTTGAATAGTTCTGTCATGTTCTTAACAGGTGAATGCTTGTCAACAATTGGCATGAATAAAAAATAAATCTGGGCCGGTAGTTTTTCTTGAGCTGGTAACTGAACCAGGTACAACTCTGGACCTTATACGGTATGGCGTGATTCAGCTGTTGTAAAAAGGTTTAATATGGGCTACGATGGGACCAGAGTTTTTCAAATAAACTCCTTGAAAAACTATTGGCTTGGGTAAGATGAAAACCTTGTCAAACTGCAGCAACTTGTACTTGTTCATATTACTTATACTGAATTTTAAAGAAGAACTAGTGGGGTTTCCTATACACGGTCGGTGTTATTTAAGATGAGGGTGGAAGAATTTATGAGCATGGCCTTATTTCTATTACAGCATATTGGATGACTGTCATTCACATTCCATTCACCCAGCTGAATGTAACTTCGATAGGTTTAGGCTACTACATGATACTCACATTTCCCTGTACCCATCATGAGGTTGCTATAACCTCGCCTATGAATTAAAGTTTGCAACGTAGGTGCACAGGTCGAGAGAATTTAGAGTAATCAAGATGACAGACAGTGACACATTCAATACCACCTTGCACACTCTTGTCTGCATCTAGTGTCACGCCCTGGTCAAAGTATTTTGTGTTTATCTTCATTTATTTGGTCAGGCCAGGGTGTGACATGGGTTTTTATATGTGGTGTGTATGTAGTGGGATTGTAGCTTAGTGGGGTGTTCTAGGTAAGTCTATGGCTGTCTGAAGTGGTTCTCAATCAGAGGCAGGTGTTTATCGTTGTCTCTGATTGGGAACCATATTTAGGCAGCCATATTCTTTGGTTGTGTTGTGGGTGATTGTCCTTAGTGTCCTTATGTTGTGTTAGTTTGCACCAGTTTAGGCTGTTTCGGTTTTCATTACGTTTATTGTTTTGTTGAGTTTGTGTTTTGATTCGTGTTACGTTGTTTTATTAAACATGGATCGCAATCTACACGCTGCAGTTTGGTCCGACTCTCCTTCACTACATGAAAACCGTTACAGAATCACCCACCGTAAACGGACCAAGCAGCGTGTCAACAGGCAGGAGCATCCCAAAGAGGGGATACGTAATAAGGATTTCTGGACATGGGAGGAAATCCTCGACGGGAGAGGACCCTGGGCTAAACCAGGGGAGTGTAGCCGCCCAAAGGTGGAACAGGTGGAGGCAGCGAGGAGAGCAGAGACAGCCGGAGAGAGGAGCCGGCGATATGAGGGAACACGGTTGGGAAGGAAGCCTGAGAGTCAGCCCCAAAAATTTATTGGGGGGAGGGCTCAGGGAGAGTGTGGCAGAGTCAGGAGTCAGACCTGAGCCAACTCTTCCTGTTTATCGTGAGGAGCCAAGGAGGAGACCAGAACCGGTGTTGGGGGTGAGCGAAGCAGAGACTGTGAAGGAGTTAATGGGGAAATTGTGGGCGAGAGAAATGAGGGAGTTGCTGTGTTGGTGCTTTTTGCATGGAATTTGCCTGACGGAACGTGTTGGGGATTTGATGGCACCTGGGTCAGTGCTCCATACTCGTCCTGAGGTGCGTGTTAGTCGGCTGGTGAATTTGGTGCCAGCCTCACGCACCAGGCTTCCTGTGCGTATCCTCGGTCCAGTTCCACCAGTGCCAGCACCACGCATCAGGCCTACAGTGCGCCTCGCCTCTCCAGCGCTGTCGGAGTCTCCCGCCTGTTCAGCGCAGCTAGAGCCTTCTTCCTCTACAGCGCTGCTGAGTCTCCTGTCTGTTCAGCGCAGCCAGAGCTGTCAGCCTGTATGGAGCAGCCAGAGCTGTCAGCCTGTATGGAGCAGCCAGAGCTGTCAGCCTGTATGGAGCAGCCAGAGCTGTCAGCCTGTATGGAGCAGCCAGAGCTGTCAGTCTGCATGGAGCAGCCAGAGCTGTCAGTCTGCATGGAGCAGCCAGAGCTGTCAGTCTGCATGGAGCAGCCAGAGCTGTCAGTCTGCATGGAGCAGCCAGAGCTGTGATGGGTGAGAACCATGAGGACAGAAGCTAGCTAGCAACACCATGTTGCTACCCTACATAGTGCTGAGGCTACTGTAGACCCTTATTGCAAAACAGTGTGTTTTAATCAAATATTTGGTTACATGTGAATATACTTTGTGTAATTTTTATTTTTGATTTTTTTAAATTTTATTTTGCTCAATCTAATATTTATATATTTCTTAAGTCCATTATTTAACTTTTAGCTGTGTGTGTATTGTTGTAAATTGTTAGATTCCACTGCACTGTTGGAGCTACTGTAGGAACACAAGCATTTCGCTACACCCACAATAATATCTGATAAATACGTGTATGTGACCAATACAATTTGGGACAGGGTGCGTACTATAGTAGGTTAGACTATGCAGCTGCTGCTGTTAGTAGCCTACAGTTGATCAGGCTGAAAAATAGTCTCCTTTCCATGCAATATAACATGTTAGATCACTACTGTTTAGGTGTGAAGGCTGCTACATGTTGTATGATCTTTTATAAGTGACTTTATGCCCAACCTTTAGCACTTTGTCATTCCTTGTTATTGCCACAATGTTATGGTCACTACATCAAATGGGAAATTATATTGCTGTGAAACAAAGCTTTGCAGTATTAGTGAAGATCTGATCAATACAAGTGGCTGTCACAGATCCAACACTATTGATATGCACTCTAGTTGTTTGAGTGATAACCTGGGTCATATTGCAGGCGTGAGTCAGTCAGAAAGATTTCTCATGAGAGGACAGCTAGTTGCTAACCAGTCAATATTCAGGTCAACAAGAAATAGACCTCTGTTTATCACACACATTATCAAGCATTGCACACATATTATCCAAATACTAACTGTTAACACTTGGTGGTCCGAAAGAAGAGACTTAAAATGAGGCAGGTGAACTTGCAACCACAGCACTTCAACAACATTTGACATGAGATCCTCTCTAAGCTTTACAGGAATATGGCACTGAACACATACAGCAACACCTCCCCCATAGACATTCATGTATTTTCTGTAGATGTTTTATCCTTATATTGCTACTGCTGTATAATGAAAGGAATTATCTAAGTTTCAGAGATTGCCAGTGTGTGAATGTTATCCGATGTTAGCAAGTTATTGATTTCATGAACCTTATTTCTAAGGCTACATACAGTATATTAATATGGGCTATTTTCTAGTCCTTTCCTAAGTAGCTCATCGGAGATAGACATAATATAGAGAAAATAAATAAAAACATTGTTTGGCTAATAGTCAGTTAATCAGGCACTTGTCAGTGCTAGTTGGTGTATGTGTGTGTGTGTGTGATGTTGGGCTGAAGCTATGGACCCAGAAGCTTGGCTCTCTCACTCCTCCCAGGCTTTTGGGAGGGAGGGTGGACAATGAGCTTTTCATAGCAGATGTAAGCAATGTCCCCACACTCTCTGGCAGCTTTCATAGCTGGGATAGATCCTTTCTGCCTTTGGCACACAGCTTCAAAGAAGTCCTCATTGATGTTGCCCATTGGGCACAGACATCAATTCAACGTCTATTCTGCATTGGTTGAAAGTAATTTCATTGAAATGAGGTGGAGACTACGTTTATTCAACCAGTGTGTGCCCAGTGGGTGGTTCCTCTCAAGTTCTTAGCTCTCTCCATAACAGACATCTTGTCATTGAACCTTAGGAACTTAACCACTCTAGGCCTGGGTCTGTCACCTGGGCTGGTTACAGGTTTTCCAGACCTTTGGACACGCTCCACCTCAATCTTCCTATGATCCATCTGCAGTTTTACGGTAATAATTTCTTACTTTCTCCGTCTGGGTCTCATATGGAGACTCAAGGATGTCATCCACAACAGTGTTATTCTTCCTGGATTGTCCCTCTAGATATACTGTTTTCCCAGTCTTACAGTTTGTTGTAATTTTGCTTCAAGTCTTTTTCAGGACGTCCTCCTCTCCCAGGAGAAATGCAAACTGTTCTTAATGTCTTAGACCTCTTTGGTCAGATCGTCCTGTCACGGATCCCCCCAGTACTGCTCCTAATTATGTTCTCCAGTCTACGTCTACGGATTTCTAGGCTTCACTGAACAGGATTCATTATCATCAACCCCGGACTGTCTTGTCTGATTACACACACCTGGTTCCCATTTCCCCTGATTAGTATGTTATATATGTGCCCTCTGTTGCCTCGTTATTGTTCCCATGTCAGTTGGTTGTGTGAGTACTTGTGTTGGTGCAGCTATAACGCTGAGTGCTTTATGTATTGTGTATAGGTATCGCCCTGTGTTGTTCAACAAGGTTTACCCTCGCTCTTTTGTTTGGGTACAGTCCAGTGTTTTTGTACACATGTTTGTTTAAATAAAAACTAGTGTATTCCTGCGCCTGTCTCCAAATTCATTATATCAGCGTGACACATCCTTTTCTTTGTTGAGCACCAGTATTTGGAAAGCTCTTGAAGCTATTTGACTGTTTCTGTAACGATGGCTTGTAGACATATTTTTTATTGATTTAACCCTTGTGTGAAGTTTCTGTTATTCACCTAATGTTCACGGGTCTGATGGACCCACAACATTGAGTTTTTAAAACAATACAGCCATAACAATTAGATGGTGAGTTATACCTATTACAAGCCCTATAGACAGCATACATGGTTAATATTTGCCATTTACCTCTGCTAGATCACATTTATCAATTAAAGCACTTAAAAAAAATGTGATTTGTGTAAACAAATCAATTATAGTCAAGACATTGGTGGACTGAATCATGTTTATCTTGAACAAATATGGTGTTTATGTTGAACAATACTATTGATGTTGTGTTGAACTGGACAAATTGGAAGGACATTTTACATACAGTATTTTTTTGGAAATGATAAATGAGCCCCATTGAACACAAATTAAGGCCCGTCTACACACCACATGCGGGACAGAGTTTTACTGCGTATGTTGCAATTTTATTTATTGCACTTGATGCATGTGTGCATGTTCTTGTTGCTGCTGGCTAAAATTTAGAATGATAAACACTTAGTTCAGCAATTTTACTAACATCTCACTCGCATATATGACTCACCCCCTGGAATCTGTCTTTTAGCAAAATTTGAAATGTTTTTTTACATAAAAGTAGACTCAGAGCTACAAATGGTATATAATACACTGCATATTTAAGGAACAATTGGGAAAGTAATTCTGCTTTGATAAACTTGTTTCTCACTTTTGAGAAAATGGCCTTTGAATGTTTTGGTATCTAGTGAAGAGCTTTTTGTCTACACCCATTCAGCATCGTTCACACCCTCTTAAGCTTCAGCCCCAACCATCTTGTTTTGCTCTTGGAGCATTCAGAGTACACACTTGACGCTCTGGTTGATATGTTCACCTATAGATAACATTGAAAAAGCCTAACCAGCTCTGCTGGCAATAATTTCATAATGCCTTTATGCAGATGTTTACTGACACCAGCCATATTCAATGGGTGTTGTACACTTTAGCTTAAGATATGTAGCTAGCTAGGTAAACCATGAACCTAGCTAGGTAAACGATGTGTACTATCACACATGTAATGTCAGCTAACGAGCCAGCCAGCTAATCCTAACTAGTTAAACAACAATGAACATACAGTGGCTTGTGAAAGTATTCACCCCTTTGGCATTTTCCCCATTTTGTTGCCTTACAAGCTGGAATGAAAATTGATTTTTTGAGGTGTTTGTAATCATTTGATTTACATAACACAACTACCACTTTGAAGCAAAATATATATTTTTTGTGAAACAAGAAATAAGACCTAAAAAACTTGCATAACTATTCAACCCCCCAAAATCAATACTTTGAAGCACCACCTTTTGCAGCAATTACAGCTGCACGTCTCTTGGGGTATATCTCTATAAGCTAGCACATCTAGCCACTGGGATTTTTGCCCATTCTTCAAGGCTAAACTGCTCCAGCTCTCCCACTGGTGTACAGCAATCTTTAAGTCATACCAAAGATTCTCAATTGGATTGAGGTCTAGGCTTTGACCAGGCTGTTCCAAGACATTTAAATGTTTCCCTTTAAACCACTCAAGTGTTGCTTTAGCAGTATGCTTAGGGTCATTGTCCTGCTGGAAGTTGAACCTGGGATCCTTCTGTAGCTCAGTTGGTAGAGCATGGCGCTTGTAACGCCAGGGTAGTGGGTTCGATCCCCGGGACCACCCATACGTAGAATGTATGCACACATGACTGTAAGTCGCTTTGGATAAAAGCGTCTGCTAAATGGCATATATATATATATAACCTAAGTCCCAGTCTCAAATCTCTGGAAGACTGAAACAGCTTTCCCTCCATAATTTCCCTGTATTTAGTTCCCTAAAATAATTCCTTTAATTTTGACCAGTTTCCCAGTCCCTGCCAATGGAAATACATCCACACAGCATGATGCTGCCACCATCATGCTTCACTGTAGGGATGGTGTTCTGGGGGTGATGAGGTGTTTAGTTTGTGCCAGACATAGCATTTTCCTTAATGGCCAAAAAGCTCAATTTTAATCTCATCTAACCAGAGTACCTTCTTCCATATGTTTGGGGAGTCGCCCACATGCCTTTTGGAGAACACCAAATGTGTTTGCTCATTTTTTCCTTTAAGCAATGGCTTTTTCTGGCCACTCTTCTGTAAAGCCCAGCTCTGTGGAGTGTACGGCTTACTCCAATCTCAGCTGTGGAACGTTGCAGCTCCTTCAGGCTTATCTTTGGTCTCTTTGTTGCCTCTGATTAATGCCCTCCTTGCCTAGTCCGTGAGTTTTGATGGGCTGCCCTCTTTTGGCAGGTTTGTTGTGGTGTCATATTCTTTCCATTTTTAATAATGGATTTAATGGTGGGATGTTCTTGGTTGCACCAGATCTTATTCAGGGGTTTCATAGCAAAGGGGGTGAATACATATACACGCACCACTTATCTGTTTTTTATTTGTTATTTTTTTTAAAAATAAGTAACTTTTAAAATGTCACTTCACCAATTTGGACTATTTTGTGTATAATAAAAACACATTTCAATTACAGGTTGTAATGCAACAAAATAGGTAAAACACCAAGGTGGATGAATACTTTTGCAAAGCACTGTAGTGCCAAATCATGTCATTACTACCCTGCATGAATATGCTGGGAGCTAACCAACCAGGTTCAATGTTAGCTAGCTAACATTAGGCTCTAACTAGAAAAGCAAATGGCTCTGGGATACGAATAATAACGTCCGCCAGGGAGCCAGCC
Organism: Oncorhynchus gorbuscha; assembly: GCF_021184085.1. Lineage (NCBI taxonomy): Eukaryota > Metazoa > Chordata > Actinopteri > Salmoniformes > Salmonidae > Oncorhynchus > Oncorhynchus gorbuscha. Next base: position 49,096,931 of record NC_060175.1, read on the forward strand.
AACTAACGTTAGCTAGCTAGCTAGCAGTATACTTTAGCTTGAAATGAAACTACTTAGTCAAAATTAGAAACGTGTAATATTTGAAAATGTAGTTAGCTAATGCTAGACTATCTTACCTGTATACATCATCATGCACGATGGATGCTTCTCCCTGCCATGAATGCCATGCCACGGTTGCCCTTAGTTTGAAGAAGTAATCCGGAGACAGGTGTTTTCTTTATCTATCATACTCTAATTCCACTAATTTCAAAACTTGATCCTCCAGAAAGTGGAGACCAACACTTATGCAGCTCCATTACACAATACATTTTTTTTAAAGCCACGTTCAACAGGATTACCAACACAGACTGACTATCTCAAATAGACAGAAGCCTTCTATGTAGCAGACCAATCCAAACTCCTCTCTCGGCATGTCCAGCCAACTCATTATCTCAGCCAATAATGGCTAGTGGGAAGGCTGCTGACTTTTTCTGCGGCTTAACCAACAAGGTACGTAATTTAACAATTGTATTCGAATTTACAGATGGCATACACATTCGTTATTAAGGCACATGAAAGTTCACATGTTCCAATGCATTTCTGCCCAAAAACGCATTTTGATATTTAAAAACAAAGGTTAAAATTGCTCTCCTGTGAAGTTGTGACTTACACCTAGCCTCCTGAAATGGGTCACATATATAGTTACAGCAGGCCAAGGTAGGAGAGTCAGACAAACACACATGCAACAACATCACTCACACTTACTTCCGGTATTGGAGTTGTTGGTTCTGTGGGTCAGGCGGATGGGGCACCACTATCCTCCTCCTGAATCCTCCTCACGATGGCTGCAGAAGCTGGGGTCCTTGGGATATGTTGCCTCCTCTTACCAATGCTTTGCCCAGCTCCTCAAGAAAGAGCCGTATCCTCTGGAGCTTCCCTCTGTTCCAATCTGGGTTTAACACCATCCAGATCACAAATGCGTTGTACACCGAGATGTCCAAGATGTTGAAAAATATCACAAGTGGCCAGCTTAGGGTTCTTCTTTTGCTGCTGTAGCCAGTCACCAGCTTGTCTAATTTGTCCACCTCTCCTTTTGTGGCATTGTAATCCATTATGACTTCTGTTTTTTGATGTTCCTGGCCACACAATCTCCCATCCCTTTGAAGCGTACTCACGAGTACCACATTTTTGCCTTTGGCACGTAGGACAGTAGGGACGTGTCGGCCGTGAACACAAAATTGATAGGCCTGTTCCGTGTATTCAACAGCTTAGGTGAGAACTCTGGCTTGTTTTTTCATTCTGTTCCTACCATTCCTACCAACATACAACATATGACACTAACCAAAGAACACCACATGTAAACACATCACAACATTGTTCTCTGTCATCATACTTTGACTTTCCTTTCGTTGTATATCCTAATTTCATCCAAACACAACATCTAAATCTAAATGTTGCAACGAAATTTCAAGAACAAAAAATAAATAGATAATTCATATTATGAATAATGGTAAAGTTTGAGCCATGATGAAATTGCCAGCAGTTTCTAATTATGTACATTATTTGTATAAGATTACATGTTATTGATTGGTGTAATGATTTTGTCTCAATAATTTTGCATCAATACACATGATTAGTATTAATTAAATATTATAAATAACATATATCTTCCTGTTTTTGTTCACTCCAACTTCTAACTTGGCACATATTGTTTCATATTCCTTTAACTTTCCATTTAAATTTGCAATCGTTTTCTCAAATTTAAAAGTGTTCATTGACAGTTTGAGCCACTCTGCAAATGAGGGTGATTGTTCCTCTTTCCAATTCCTTAACATGACCCTTTTAGCAATGAGAGTTAGTAAACCTGAGCACGGAAGCAGTTGGTGTATTTTCTGGCAGGTTAATTCCCAGCAAGATAAAGGCGAGCATTTGTGTGTATTCCATTTTCTATTGCTCCTTGAAATAGAGAGAATATCATTTTCCAATATGTTTCCAACTTAGGGAACTCGACCAACATATGCACAAGCCCAGCATCATCTGATTTACATATCCTGTCATGTTTGTCATTTATTGTCATGTCTTGTCCCTGTGCTCCCCATGCTATTCGTTTCCCTCTGCTGGTCTTGTTTGGTTCTATCCTTCTCTCTCCCCCTCCCTCTCTCACTCTCTCGCTCTCTCTTCTCTCTGTCGTTCCGTTCCTGCTCCCAGCTGTTCCTATTCCCCTAATCATCATTTAGTCTTCCCACACCTGTTCCCGATCCTTTCCCCTGATTAGACTCCCTATTTATTCCTTTGTGATCCGTTCCTGTTCCGTCGGTTCCTTGTATTGTATTCACCATGCTGTGATTGCGTTTCGCCCTGTCCTGTCGTGTTTTGCCGTGATTGTGTATCACCCTGTCCTGTCGTGTTTTGTGCCTTCATCAGACGCTGCGTGTGAGCAGGTGTCTCAGTCGACTACGGCCTGCGCCTACCCGAAGCGACCTGCAGTCTGTGGCCGCTTCTCCAGTTGTTTTCCCCTCTACAATCTAGAGGATTTCTGTTATTCCGTTTTGAACATTAATAAACTCTGTTTCTGTTAAGTCGCGTTTGGGTCCTCGTTCACCTGCATGACAGAAGGAACCGACCAAGGAATGGACCCAGCGACTTCAGACGCTGTTTACACTGCCGTCAAGATCCAAGGAGCCATGCTCGGCAGACACGAGCAGGAATTGTCTGCTGCTCGCCATGCCGTGGAGAACCTGGCCGCTCAGGTTTCCGACCTCTCTGGACAGTTCCAGAGTCTACGTCTCGTGCCACCTGTTACTTCCTGGCCTGCCGAGCCTCCAGAACCTAGGGTTAATAACCCACCTTGCTACTCCGGGCAGCCCACTGAGTGCCGCTCCTTTCTCACGCAGTGTGAGATTGTGTTCTCTCTCCAACCCAACACATACTCTAGAGAGAGAGCTCGAGTTGCTTACGTCATTTCACTCCTTACTGGCCGGGCTCGAGAATGGGGCACAGCTATCTGGGAGGCAAGGGCTGATTGCTCTAACAAATTCCAGAACTTTAAAGAGGAGATGATTCGGGTTTTTGACCGTTCAGTTTTTGGTGGGGAGGCTTCTAGGGCCCTGGCTTCCTTATGCCAAGGTGAACGGTCCATAACGGATTATTCCATTGAGTTTCGCACTCTTGCTGCCTCTAGTGAGTGGAACGAGCCGGCGCTGCTCGCTCGTTTTCTGGAGGGACTCCACGCAGTGGTTAAGGATGAGATTCTCTCCCGGGAGGTTCCTTCAGATGTGGACTCTTTGATTGCTCTCGCCATCCGCATAGAACGACGGGTAGATCTTCGTCACCGGGCTCGTGGAAGAGAGCTCGCATCAACGGTGTTTCCCTGCTCCGCATCGCAACCATCTCCCTCCTCTGGCTTTGAGACTGAGCCCATGCAGCTGGGAGGGATTCGCATCTCGACTAAGGAGAGGGAACGGAGGATCACCAACCGCCTGTGCCTCTATTGCGGAGTTGCTGGACATTTTGTTAATTCATGTCCAGTAAGAGGCCAGAGCCCATCAGTAAGCGGAGGGCTACTGGTGAGCGCTACTACTCAGGTCCCTTCATCTAGATCTTGTACTACTATGTCGGTCCATCTACGCTGGACCGGTTCGGGTGCTACATGCAGTGCCTTGATTGACTCTGGGGCTGAGGGTTGTTTCATGGACGAAGCATGGGTTCGGAAACATAACATTCCTTTCAGACCGTTAGACAAGCCTACGCCCATGTTTGCCTTAGATGGTAGTCATCTTCCCAGTATCAAATTTGAGACACTACCTTTAACTCTCACAGTATCTGGTAACCACAGTGAGACTATTTCTTTTTTGATTTTCCGTTCACCGTTTACACCTGTTGTTTTGGGTCATCCCTGGCTAGTATGTCATAATCCTTCTATTAATTGGTCTAGTAATTCTATCCTATCCTGGAACGTTTCTTGTCATGTGAAGTGTTTAATGTCTGCCATCCCTCCCGTTTCTTCTCTCCCTACTTCTCAGGAGGAACCTGGCGATTTGACAGGAGTGCCGGAGGAATATCATGATCTGCGCACGGTCTTCAGTCGGTCCCGAGCCAACTCCCTTCCTCCTCACCGGTCGTATGATTGTAGTATTGATCTCCTTCCAGGGACCACGCCTCCTCGAGGTAGACTATACTCTCTGTCGGCTCCCGAACGTAAGGCTCTCGAGGATTATTTGTCTGTGTCTCTTGACGCCGGTACCATAGTGCCTTCTTCTTCTCCGGCCGGGGCGGGGTTCTTTTTGTTAAGAAGGACGGTACTCTGCGCCCCTGCGTGGATTATCGAGGGCTGAATGACATAACGGTTAAGAATCGTTATCCGCTTCCCCTTATGTCATCAGCCTTCGAGATTCTGCAGGGAGCCAGGTGCTTTACTAAGTTGGACCTTCGTAACGCTTACCATCTCGTGCGCATCAGAGAGGGGGACGAGTGGAAAACGGCGTTTAACACTCCGTTAGGGCATTTTGAGTACCGGGTTCTGCCGTTCGGTCTCGCCAATGCGCCAGCTGTTTTTCAGGCATTAGTTAATGATGTTCTGAGAGACATGCTGAACATTTTTGTTTTTGTCTATCTTGACGATATCCTGATTTTTTCTCCGTCACTCGAGATTCATGTTCAGCACGTTCGACGTGTTCTACAGCGCCTTTTAGAGAATTGTCTCTACGTAAAGGCTGAGAAGTGCTCTTTTCATGTCTCCTCCGTTACTTTTCTCGGTTCCGTTATTTCCGCTGAAGGCATTCAGATGGATTCGCTAAGGTCCAAGCTGTCAGTGATTGGCCCGTTCCAAGGTCACGTGTCGAGTTGCAGCGCTTTTTAGGTTTCGCTAATTTCTATCGGCGTTTCATTCGTAATTTCGGTCAAGTTGCTGCCCCTCTCACAGCTCTTATTTCTGTCAAGACGTGTTTTAAGTGGTCCGGTTCCGCCCAGGGAGCTTTTGATCTTCTAAAAGAACGTTTTACGTCCGCTCCTATCCTCGTTACTCCTGACGTCACTAGACAATTCATTGTCGAGGTTGACGCTTCAGAGGTAGGCGTGGGAGCCATTCTATCCCAGCGCTTCCAGTCTGACGATAAGGTTCATCCGTGCGCTTATTTTTCTCATCGCCTGTCGCCATCTGAGCGCAACTATGATGTGGGTAACCGTGAACTGCTCGCCATCCGCTTAGCCCTAGGCGAATGGCGACAGTGGTTGGAGGGGGCGACCGTTCCTTTTGTCGTTTGGACAGACCATAAGAACCTTGAGTACATCCGTTCTGCCAAACGACTTAATGCCCGTCAAGCTCGTTGGGCGTTGTTTTTCGCTCGTTTCGAGTTTGTGATTTCTTACCGTCCGGGTAGCAAGAACACCAAGCCTGATGCCTTATCCCGTCTGTTTAGTTCTTCTGTGGCTTCTACTGATCCCGAGGGGATTCTTCCTTATGGGCGTGTTGTCGGGTTGACAGTCTGGGGAATTGAAAGACAGGTTAAGCAAGCACTCACGCACACTGCGTCGCCGCGCGCTTGTCCTAGTAACCTCCTTTTCGTTCCTGTTTCCACTCGTCTGGCTGTTCTTCAGTGGGCTCACTCTGCCAAGTTAGCTGGTCATCCCGGTGTTCGAGGCACTCTTGCGTCTATTCGCCAGCGCTTTTGGTGGCCGACTCAGGAGCGTGACACGCGCCGTTTCGTGGCTGCGTGTTCAGACTGCGCGCAGAAGAAGTCTGGTAATTTTTTTCTGCTTCTGCTCCTGGTCTTGCTGGGTCTCAGTCTGTTCCCTGCCATCGCATCTCTCCTGTTCTTGTCCCTGCCCTTGCTGTGTCTCAGTCTGTCCCTAGTTCTCATTTTTTTTTAGAGTAGTACCCTAGTTTCCCTTTTTATCGTTTTTCGTTACGGTCCTGAGGAGAGGAGTTGGGTTCTTTCTCGGGACGTGCTGGACCGTTTGATCTATGATTTCCTCCGTTGCTGCCAGTGTTCCTCCTCGAGAGCGCCAGGAGGCGCTCGGTGAGTGGGGGGGGTACTGTCATGTTTGTCATTTATTGTCATGTCTTGTCCCTGTGCTCCCCATGCTATTCGTTTCCCTCTGCTGGTCTTGTTTGGTTCTATCCTTCTCTCTCCCCCTCCCTCTCTCACTCTCTCGCTCTCTCTTCTCTCTGTCGTTCCGTTCCTGCTCCCAGCTGTTCCTATTCCCCTAATCATCATTTAGTCTTCCCACACCTGTTCCCGATCCTTTCCCCTGATTAGACTCCCTATTTATTCCTTTGTGATCCGTTCCTGTTCCGTCGGTTCCTTGTATTGTATTCACCATGCTGTGATTGCGTTTCGCCCTGTCCTGTCGTGTTTTTGCCGTGATTGTGTATCACCCTGTCCTGTCGTGTTTTGTGCCTTCATCAGACGCTGCGTGTGAGCAGGTGTCTCAGTCGACTACGGCCTGCGCCTACCCGAAGCGACCTGCAGTCTGTGGCCGCTTCTCCAGTTGTTTTCCCCTCTACAATCTAGAGGATTTCTGTTATTCCGTTTTGAACATTAATAAACTCTGTTTCTGTTAAGTCGCGTTTGGGTCCTCGTTCACCTGCATGACATATCCAACATTTGCTATTGGTTGTCATTTTAGAGGGGAGTCCAGTAAGTTCTATTCATCATATAATACTGAACAATTTGTGTTCTAGACTCTCTGCACATTTTAAAACAGTTTTTCCACACCATTACATTTCTGGTATAGTCATATGCAAATCTTTACACCATTTCTCTCTTTAGGGAAGGCGTAGTCCCCTTGTTTTTTAGTTTAGGAATTTATACACCCTAGATGCCAGGTGTTTTTTGGAATGCATATCCTTTATGAAACTTTCCTATCTGTTAAAATCATGTTTATATGTAATTGTTCTATCTGCTGACTTGACTGACTATACAATCTGAATTATTCTCAAATGGTTGGTAAACCTGGTCTTATCTTGTAGCTCATTCAGTTCCATAATTTTACCATCTTTACACAAATCAGAAACTGTTGAGAATATCTGGCTAGTTTGATAGCTAGCAGCTAGGCTAGCTGCTTTACCAAGCAGCAGCTCTTCAGGCACTTCAGACTTGAAAAGTGCTTGGAGGAATTATACTGGCTGAAGGCGGTATCTACTGGCCCCAATGAACTCTGGCTCCAATGAACAGTGTTTGAATATACACTGACAGACGAATGTGTTTGACTGAGGGCTTTGAAGGTGTGTCTCACTGAAAAGGTCATGCCAATATCTCCACCACTCCTGTAGAGCAGCTGAGGCAGTGATGGATAAAGTGATGTGGTAGACATGGAGCTGTACAAGGCAGCAGAGCGTCAGGGAACCATTGACTGTAAGGCCTTGCCTGAATTAAAGAGTGGCTCATTGAGACCAAATGTCATTCTGAGACAGAGGTTTGATGAGGATAACGGTCTTGTTCTAGTCTAAAAGCATACTGGTGGGTGTAAACGCATAAATCTCCCTCTAGTATCCTCTCCTTTCCATTAGAACAATATACAGTAGCTCCCTCGGGGACTGTGTGCTGTGGTTCAGATGGGTGTGAGTGGGTGTGACTGTCTGGGAGGGGCCTATCACGTCTGTTTGAAGACTCTCTAGCACCCTGGCTTGGGAGACCCGTGGGATGTAATCTCTTTCACTCACAGAAGCATCCCACCTCAATGAGATTTGGATTAGCCAGTCAATAAAGGTTCATTGATATTATATGTAGTACTTATCATACCATCTGATTGACACTACACTAGACAACAACTATAGATTGAAAATACACCTCTTTCTGCCATTTTCCAATGAAATGTGAAAAAGTGAAAGACACCAGTTTACTAAAGATTCCATTCCCTATATACAGTATACTACACTACTGTCTTGTTTTTCTCTGTGTGCGAGTGTGCAGGGATTTTGTTGCCTCTAAATCTATCTATCTGAATAAAATAGTATTTCAGGGGAATGTGTTTCTGCACTTGGTGAAATTGGATTTGGACTGTTATTTGATACACAGTCTCCAATACCATTTGCCCACACATTGATTCAACTCATGGATGTATTGAATTTGTATTGAAAGTGTGGAATATGGGCTATATTACAAGGTCCTCATAGTGGAGGTAGTATCTGCACCTTGTACAACATTGGTTTATTCATAATTGATTTGGGTTGACAGTTGAATAGAATCATATTCCCATATAGGATGTTTTCTAGTACACAGATGTTACATCATACCAAGTGTTGTTTCTCAGCCTCTGAGGCAAGATCCATTAGAACAAACTCCATCGAAGGTCAATGCAAACCTGTGTCATAATTACAGCTGTATGATAGTGCCAATCACTATCACTGCCAGCGTGTATATATGGAGAGAATCCCTTCCTTTTCCCACCACCGCTGAGTGTGTTGAAAGTGAGGATTGATGCCATAACACACATGGATCCAGGAGTATGTGATGAGGATGTGATAAAGTGCTGATCCAGCTTCTCCTCTCTACAGCTCCTGTTACACGTATGCTGGGCCAGCCAGGCTCCTGAGAAACCTACCATGTCAGTAATCACCTCTCCATGCTGAAATATTTATGCCCTGCCTTGAAGTTAGAAAAGCTGAAAGTTCCAGTTTTCAACACAGCTTCATTAAAAGAGCTGGTGACAAAGAGAGAGAGAGGGATGGAGAGAGAGAGGGATGGAGAGAGAGAGAAAGAGAGAGAGAGGGATATAGAGAGAGAGGGATAGAGAGAGGGATAGAGAGAGAGAGAGAGAGAGAGAGAGAGAGAGAGAGAGAGAGAGAGAGAGAGAGAGAGAGAGAGAGAGAGAGAGAGAGAGAGAGAGAGAGAGAGAGAGAGAGAGAGAGACTGCGCCGAAGTCATACAGTACATTATCCCTTTTCTCTCAGGAATCGCTTTTAATTAACAGGAGAAAAGGAGGCCGTTCCTGAGGTCAGTTCCTCTCCCCTCCACCTCTTATCCACCCCCCACCCACCCCGGGTTGTGGAGGATCTCAAAGACCCATGGGAGTGGAGGCTTTTAATTGCAACTTCCATAGCATCCTGCATAGAAACCTGGTTGTTACACTTTACAGTTCCACCAATAGCGGAGCAGAAATGCCAGCAAATAGGCAGTGAAAAGTGCTCGTGACTGAGTAATAGGGATAGATTAACATAAAGAGTGTGATTAAAAGTTGGGTCAGAGGAATGTTAAGGGTGCCAGATGTAGAATACAGATTAAATTGCTAAAATGTTATTCATCACTATTTATGCCTAAAGCACAGTATTTCAAATCATACAAAGCTGGAGAATTTCCCCAAATCTTATATCCATACAAAGATACTGGTAATACAACTTAAACATATGGAGTGCAATATTACAATTATTTATAGTGGGCTCCATTTGTGCTTAAATTCTTCTAAAGAATAGAATGACAATCTGATTCTAGGAGGGTGAAATGAGAACGCCGCAGGGGGGCATGGCGGCCGTTTTACAGGCTCCTGACCAGTTGTGCTATTTAAGAACAATTGCGCTGATCTTAACTTTTTTTGTACAGAATGATTCTGCCATCGTTTCCTATGACCTGAAATAGATTCTGGACATCAGAACAGCTATCACTAACCTCAATGTGGATGAAGACCTCTACTTCAATGAGACGGGGTGAAAGACAATAATAATGGGATGGAAATCCTTTTGTGTTACATATCCTTAGGAAAAGCCTATATTAGTATAAGAAGGTCATTGGTTGAAGTTTATGTCTATCTCTTTGTTAAATTCGTGATTTACTCAAACGTAAGGCTATTTTCCTGTGTTACAAACAGTTTAATGCAGACTTTCACTTTGTACAAGAGACTCATGCTTGCTCTTCCGATCAAGCTTTTTGGAAAAATCAATGGGGTAACGATATCTGGTAGTCATATGGCAACAACCACTCTGCAGGTGTAGCAATTTCAAGAGGTGCAGTTTTAAGAGGTGCAGTTTTAAGAGGTGCATTTAAAGGGAACGTCATCAGTAGTGGCCATTGGTTTAATTTTAACAGTGAATTTAACTTTTTCCACATTTTGTTATGTTACTTACAGCCTTATTCTAAAATGAACTAAATACAAATAAAATCCTCATCAATCTACACACAATACCCCATAATGGTGAATCAAAAACGGGTTTTTAGAAATATTTGCAAGTGTATTAAAACATTAAAAAATAAACAGAAATACCCTATTTACATACAGTACCAGCCAAAAGATTGGACTCACCTATAGTACTCATTCAAGGGTTTTTCTTATTTTTAAAATGTTCTACATTGTAGAATAATAGTGAAGACATCAAAACTATGAAATAACACATGGAATCATGTACTAACCAAAAAGTGTCAAATAAATAAAAATATACTTTATATTGTATTTGATATTCTTCAAAGTAGCCACCCTTTGCCTTGATCACAGCTTTGCACACTCTTGGCATTCTCTCAACCAGCTTCATGAATGCATTTCAATTAACAGGTGTGCCTTGTTAAAAGTTAATTTGTGGAATTTCTTTCCTGAGCCAATCAGTTGTGCCGTGACAAGGTAGGGGTGGAATACTATTTGGTAAAAGACCAAGTCCATATTATGTCAAGAACAGCTCAAATAAGCAAAGAGAAACAACAGTCTGTTATGCAGGTGAATGAGGACCCAAAAGCGACTTGGCGAAAACAGAGTCTTTAATCCAGTAAAGTAACTTTACAATCAAAAGGCATAATTCTACTCGTAATGACGAGAACAGACTGGAGACTTGATCAAGAACTGCAGGTTGCCTCGGGAAGGCACTTGAACGTAGCAGACTCAGACACCTGCTCACCACGCAGCATCTGAGGGAAACACGACACGACAGGGCGATACATAGACACAGCACGGTGAACAATAGACAAGGATCCGACAGGACAGGAACGGAAAACAAGGGAAGAAATAGGGACTCTAATCAGGGGAAAAGATAAGGAACAGGTGTGGGAAGACTAAATGATTGATTAGGGGAATAGGAACAGCTGGGAGCAGGAACGGAATGATAGAGAGAAGAGAGAGAGGAAGGGAGAGAGAAAAAGGGGAACGAACCTTAAAAAGACCAGCAGGGGGAAAACGAACAGAAGGAAAAGCAAAATGACAAGATGATATAAGACAAAACATGACAGTACCCCCCCACTCACCGAGCGCCTCCTGGCGCTCTCGAGGAGGAACACTGGCGGCAACGGAGGAAATCATAGATCAAACGGTCCAGCACGTCCCGAGAAAGAACCCAACTCCTCTCCTCAGGACCGTAACGAAAAACGATAAAAAGGAAACTAGGGTACTACTCTAAAAAAAAAATGAGACACGGGTAGAGAACTGAAAACTTTAGAGCAAACAGGACCAAACAGGCCAGGAGAGTAACAACTAGGGACAGACTGAGACACAGCAAGGGCAGGAACAAGAACAGGAGAGATGCGATGGCAGGGAACAGACTGAGACCCAGCAAGACCAGGAGCAGAAGCAGAAAAAAAAAAAATTACCAGACTTCTTCTGCGCGCAGTCCGAACACGCAGCCACGAAACGGCGCGTGTCACGCTCCTGAGTAGGCCACCAAAACCGCTGGCGAATAGAAGCAAGCGTACCCCGAACGCCGGGATGGCCAGCTAACTTGGCAGAGTGAGCCCACTGAAGAACAGCCAGACGAGTAGAAACAGGAACGAAAAGAAGGTTACTAGGACAAGCGCGCGGCGACGCAGTGTGCGTGAGTGCTTGCTTAACCTGTCTCTCAATTCCCCAGACAGTCAACCCGACAACACGCCCAACAGGAAGGATCCCCTCGGGATCGGTAGAAGCCACAGAAGAACTAAAGAGACGGGATAAAGCATGAGGCTTGGTGTTCTTAGTACCCGGGCAATAAGAAATAACGAATTCGAAACGAGCGAAAAACAACGCCCAACGAGCATGACGCGCATTCAGTCGTTTGGCAGAACGGATGTACTCAAGGTTCTTTTGGTCAGTCCAAACGACAAAGGAACGGTCGCCCCTCCAACCACTGTCGCCATTTGCCTAGGGCTAAACGGATGGCGAGCAGTTCGCGGTTAGCCACATCATAGTTACGTTCCGACGGTGACAGGCGATGAGAAAAATACGCACAAGGGTGGACCCCATCGTCAGTATCGGAGCGCTGGGACAGAATGGCTCCCACGCCCACCCCGACGCGTCAACCTCAACAATAAACGGTTTAGTGACGTCAGGTGCAACAAGGATAGGAGCGGATGCAAAACGCTTCTTGAAGAGAACAGGACAACAATCATACGACCGGTGAGGAGGAAGGGAGTTGGTTCTGGACCGACTGAAGACCGTGCGCAGACCATGATACTCCTCCGGTACTCCTGTCAAATCACCAGGTTCCTCCTGAGAAGAGGGGACAGAACAAACAGGAGAAATAGCAGACATTAAACACTTCACATGACAAGAAACGTTCCAGGAAAGGATAGAATTACTAGACCAATCAAAAGAAGGATTATGACACACTAGCCAGGGATGACCCAAAACAACAGGTGTAAAAGGTGAACAAAAAATCAAAAAAGAAATGGTCTCACTATGGTTACCAGATACAGTGAGGGTTAAAGGTAGTGTTTCATATAATATACTGGGGAGAGGACTACCATCCAAGGCAAACATGACCGTGGGCTCCCCTAACTGTCTGAGAGGAATGTCATGTTCCCGCGCCCAGGCTTCGTCCATAAAACAGCCCTCTGCCCCAGAGTCTATTAATGCTCTGCAGGAAGCTGCCGATCCGGTCCAGCGTAGATGGACCGGTAAGGTAGTACATGTACTTGACGGAGAGGACCGTCTAGTAGCGCTTATCAGTCGCCCTCCGCTTACTGATGAGCTCTGGCCTTTAACTGGACATGAAATGACAAAATGACCAGCGGAACCGCAATAGAGACAGAGGCGGTTGGTGATTCTCCGTTCCCTCTCCTTAGTCGAGATGCGAATACCCCCAGCTGCATGGGCTCAACACCTGAGTCAGTGGGGAAAGACGGTAGTGTCGGAGAGAGGGGAGACACAGTTAACGCGAGCTCTCTTCTATGAGCTCGGTGACGAAGATCTACCCGTCGTTCAATGCGAATAGCGAGTTCAATCAAAGAATCCACGCTGGATGGAACCTCCCGAGAGAGAATCTCATCCTTAACCTTAGCGTGGAGTCCCTCCAGAAAACGAGCGAGCAACGCCTGCTCGTTCCAGTTACTGGAGGCAGCAAGAGTGCGAAACTCTATAGAGTAATCCGTTATGGATCGATTACCTTGACATAGGGAAGACAGGGACCAGGAAGCTTCTTTCCCAAAAACTGAGCGATCAAAAACCCTTATCATCTCCTCTTTAAAGTTCAGATAATTGTTAGTACACTCAGCGCTTGCCTCCCAGATAGCTGTGCCCCACTGCCGAGCCCGACCAGTAAGGAGTGATATGACGTAGGCAATCCGAGCTCTCTCTCTTGAGTATGTGTTGGGTTGAAGAGAGAATACTATATCACACTGGGTGAGAAAGGAGCGGCACTCAGTGGGCTGCCCAGAATAACATGGTGGGTTATTAACCCTAGGTTCCGGAGGCTCGGAAGAACCGGAAGTAGCTGGTGACACGAGACGAAGACTCTGATACTGTCCTGAGAGGTCGGAGACCTGAGCGGCCAGGGTCTCAACGGCATGCCGAGCAGCAGACAATTCCTGCTCGTGTCTGCCGAGCATCGCTCCCTGGAACTCGAGAGTAGAGTAGAGAGAATCCATAGTCGCTGGGTCCATTCTAGGTCGGATCCTTCTGTTATGCAGGTGAATGAGGACCCAAAAGCGACTTGGCGAAAACAGAGTCTTTAATCCAGTAAAGTAACTTTACAATCAAAAGGCATAATTCTACTCGTAATGACGAGAACAGACTGGAGACTTGATCAAGAACTGCAGGTTGCCTCGGGAAGGCACTTGAACGTAGCAGACTCAGACACCTGCTCACCACGCAGCATCTGAGGGAAACACGACACGACAGGGCGATACATAGACACAGCACGGTGAACAATAGACAAGGATCCGACAGGACAGGAACGGAAAACAAGGGAAGAAATAGGGACTCTAATCAGGGGAAAAGATAAGGAACAGGTGTGGGAAGACTACATGATTGATTAGGGGAATAGGAACAGCTGGGAGCAGGAACGGAACGATAGAGAGAAGAGAGAGAGGAAGGGAGAGAGAAAAAAGGGGAACGAACCTAAAAAGACCAGCAGGGGGAAAACGAACAGAAGGAAAAGCAAAATGACAAGATGATATAAGACAAAACATGACACAGTCCATCATTACTTTTAAGACATGAAGGTCAATCAATTTCCAACATTTCAAGAACTTTGCTTTCCTGTGGACCACCACAGGAAAGGAAGACCCTCTGCTGCAAAACTGTTCGCTGCTCTGGCTCCCCAATGGTGGAACAAACTCCCTCACGACGCCAGGACAGCGGAGTCAATCACCACCTTCCGGAGACACCTGAAACCCCACCTCTTTAAGGAATACCTAGGATAGGATAAAGTAATCCTTCTCACCCCCCTTAAAATATTTAGATGCACTATTGTAAAGTGGTTGTTCCACTGGATGTCATAAGGTGAATGCACCAATTTGTAAGTCGCTCTGGATAAGAGCGTCTGCTAAATTACTTAAATGTAAATGTAAATGTAATGCTGCAGAGGATACGTTCATTAGAGGTACCAGCCTCAGAAATTGCAGCCTAAAAAAAGGCTTCACAGAGTTCAAGTAACAGACACATCTCAACATCATCTTTTCAGAGGAGACTGCATGAATCAAGCCCTCATGACCAATTTGCTGCAAAGAAACCACTACTAAAGGACACTAATAAGAAAATATTTGCTTTGGCCAAGAAACACGAGGAATGGACTTAGACCAGTTGGAAATCTGTCCTTTGGTCTGATGTTTCCAAATGTGAGATTTTTGGTGTCAACCGCTGTGTCATTGTCAAACGCAGAGTAGGTGAATGGAAAAGAGTAGGTGATCATCTCATCTTGTTTGCGCTTAGTGGAACTAAGCTGTGTAAGGGCTATTTTACCAAGAAGTAGCGTGAATGAGTGCTGCATCAGATGACCTGGCCTCCACAATCACCTGACCTCAACTCAATTGAGATGGTTTGGGATGAGTTGGACCACAGAGTGAAGGAAAAGCAGCCAACAAGTGCTCAGCATATAGTTGTGGCCAAAGGTTTTGAGAATGACACAAATATTAAGTCTGCTGCCTTAAATTGTATGATGGTAATTCGCAAATACTCCAGAATGTTATGAAGAGTGATCAGATGAATTGCAATTAATTGCAAAGTCCCTCTTTGCCATGCAAATGAACTGAATCCCCCAAAAACATTTCCACTGCATTCAGCCCTGCCACAAAACGACCAGCTGACATCATGTCAGTGATTCTCTCGTTAACACAGGTGTGAGTGTTGACAAGGATAAGGCTGGAGATCACTGTCATGCTGAATGAGTTCGAATAACAGACTGGAAGCTTCAAAAGGAGGGTGGTGCTTGGAATCATTGTTCTTCCTCTGTCAACCATTGTTACCTGCAAGGAAACACGTGCCGTCATCATTGCTTTGCACAAAAAGGGCTTCACAGGCAAGGATATTGCTGCCAGTAAGATCGCACCTAAATCATCCATTTATCGGATCATCAAGAACTTCAAGGAAAGCGGTTCAATTGTTGTGAAGAAATCTTCAGGGCACCCAAGAAAGTCCAGCAAGCGCCAGGACCGTCTCCTAAAGTTGATTCAGCTGCAGGATTGGGGCATGACCAGTACTTAGCTTGCTCAGGAATGGCAGCTGGCAGGTGTGAGTGCATCTGCACGCATCTCCACTTCTCTCCAGGAAAAACATCAGGTACAGACTGATATTCTGCAAAAGGTACAGAGATAGGGCTGCTGAGGACTGGGGTATAGTCAATTTCTCTGATGAATCCCCTTTCCGATTGTTTGGGGCATCTGGAAAAAAGCTTGTCCGGAGAAGACAAGGTGAGCGCTACCATCAGTCCTGTGTCATGCAAGCAGTAAAGCATCCTGAGACCATTCATGTGTGGGGTTGCTTCTCAGCCAAGGGAGTGGGCTCACTCACAATTTTTCCACATCCTCCAAGAGCAACTTCTCCCAACCATCCAGGAACAGTTTGGTGAAGAACAATGCCTCTTCCAGCATGATGGAGCACCTTGCCATAAGGCAAAAGTGATAACTAAGTGGCTCGGGGAACAAAACATCAATATTTTGGGTCCATGGCCAGGAAACTCCCCAGACCTTAATCCCATTGAGAACTTGTGGTCAATCCTCAAGAGGAGGGTGGACAAACAAAACCCCACACATTCTGACACACCTCCAAGCATTGATTATGCAAGAATAAGCTGCCATCAAGACAGGATGTGGCCCAGAAGTTAATTGATAGCATGCCAGAGCGGATTGCAGAGGTCTTGAAAAAGAAGGGTCAACACTGCAAATATTGACTCTTTGCATCAACTTCATGTAATTGTCAATAAACGCCTTTGACACTTATGAAATGCTCGTAATTATACTTCAGTATTCCATAGAGGCTTCTGACCAAAATATCTAAAGACACCGAGGCAACAAACTTTGTGAAAATTACTATTTGTGTCATTCTCAAAACTTTTGGCCACAACTGTACAGTGCCTTACAAAAGTATTCATCCCCCTTGGCATTTTTACTATTTTGATGCATTACAACCAGTAATTTAAATGGATTTTTATTTGGATTTCATGTAATGGACATTCTCAAAATTGGTGAAGTGAAATTTAAAAAATAACATGTTTCATAAAATAAAAAATAAAAAATAATGGAAAAGTGGTGTGTGCATATATATTCATAACCAATAGCAAAAATGAAGCTCCTAATTAAGATCTGGTGCAACCTATTACAGTCATAGGTCACATAATTAGTTTTAAAAAGTCCACCTGTGTTTCACAATAAAAAATATTTTGCATCTTCAAAGTGGTAGGCATGTTGTGTAAATCAAATGATACAAACCCCCCAAAATCTATTTTAATTCCAGGTTGTAAGACAACAAAATTGTAAAAATACTTTCGCAAGCCAATGTATGTAAGAACTCCTTCAAAGCTGTTGGAAAAGCATTCCTCATGAAGCTGGTTGAGAGAATGCCAAGAGTGTGCAAAGTTGTCATCAAGGCAAAGGGTTACTAGTTTGAAGAATCTCAAATATAAAATATTTTGATTTGTTTAAAACTTGTTTTGATTACTACATTAATACCAAATGTGTTTTTTCATAGTGTTGATGTATTCACTATTATTCTACAATGTAGAAACGAGTCCCAAAAAATAAAAACCTTTGAATGAGTAGGTGTGTCCAAACTTTTGACTGGGAATGTATATGTATATATATATTTTTAAAGAGTGCGGCACCCTTAGTACCCCTACTTCCCGCGGCTATGCCTTGACCGCAAAGCGCAACAGAGGATGGTGGGACAGCCCAGTACATCACTGGGGCCGAGCTCCCTCCCATTCAGAACCTCTATATCAGGCGGTGTTAGAGGAAGGCTTGTACCCCCAAGTCATAAGAATGCTAAATAGCCAGACTACTAAATCGTCAAATAATTATACCCAAACTATCAGCACTGACTCTGTCTTGCACTGACCCTACGCACACTCACTAAAAAGTATGTGTCATGCCCTGATCTGTATCACCTGTCCCTGTGTCTCCACCCCCTCCACGTGTCGCTTATTTTCCCCAGTATATTTATCCCTGTGTTTCCTGTCTCTCTGTGCCAGTTCGTCTTGTATGTTTCCAAGTCAACCTGAGGTTTTCCCGTCCTCCTGCTCTTTGCAGTTCTCCTTTTACTAGTCCTCTCGGTTTTTACCCTTGCCTGTTACTGGACTTTGTACCTGCCTGCCTGACCATTCTGCCTGCCTTGACCAAGAGCCTGCCTGCCGCTCAGTACCTCCTGGACTCTGATCTGGTTTTGACCTTTTGCCTGTCCACGACCATTCTCTTGCCTACTCTTTTTGGATTAATAAACATTGTAAGACTCCAATCTTCTGCCTCCTGTGTCTGTATTTCGGTCTCTCCGAGTTTTGTTGACGAATATGAAGCTGGGCCAGCCAACGAGAGCATAAAGGTCATAGTGATGGGTAGTATAGGGGGCTTTGGTGACAAAACGGATGGCACTGTGATAGACTGCATCCAATTTGCTGAGTGTGACAAATAACATTTGCTTTGATTTGATAAAGAGTTCAGGCGTGACATTTTAAAGCAGTATCGGAATGCCCTGACCAGAACAATGTTACTGTAACTCGGGCCCCATGAGGGGACAGCTGAAATCCAGATACAGAAGTTTAAAGTTGATTTTATCTCTCCCTATTGAAACATACAGCAGCTGGTTTCAGAATTCATACAGGAGCAGTTTGGCGGAGGAGTCAAGATTTCGCTGTCTGAGCAGTATATAGGAGAAGCATTATACAATGTAGCCACAAACTCAATACAGACTGTGTGGAAATACTCACATTGATGCTTTTGAACATTTAATTTGTTTTATTTCACCTTTATTTAACCAGGTAGGCCAGTTGAGAACAAGTTCTCATTTACAACTGCGACCTGGCCAAGATAAATCATAGCACTGTGACAAAAACAACAACACAGAGTTACACATGGCATAAACAAACGTACAGTCAATAACACAATAGAAAATCTGTATACAGTTTGTGCAAATGAAGTAAGGAGGTAAGGCAATAAATAGGCCATAGTGGCAAAGTAATTACAATTTAGCAATTGAACACTGGAGTGAAAGATGTGCAGAAGAGGATGTGCAAGTAGAAATTCTGGTGTACAAAAGAGCAGAAAAAAACAAAAAACAAATATGGGGATAAGGTAGGTTACTTGGATGGGCAATTTACAGATGGGCTATGTACAGCTGCAGCGATCGGTAAGTTGCTCTGACAGCCGATGCTTGAAGTTAGTGAGGGAGATATATGACACCAACTTCAGTGATATTTTTTCAATTCGTTCCAATCTTTGGCAGCAGAGAACTGGAAGGAAAGGCGGCCAAAGGGGGTGTTGGCGTTTGGGATGACCAGTGAGATATACCTGCTGGAGAGTATGCTACGGGTGGGTGTTGCTATGGTTGTCATGCAGGTGAATGAGGACCCAAAAGCGACTTGGCGAAAACAGAGTATTTAATCCAGAATAAACTTTACAAAACAAAAAGCATAATACTACACGTAAAGACGAGAACAGACTGGAGACTTGATCGAGAACTGCAGGTTGCCTCGGGAAGGCACTTGAACCTAGCAGACTCAGACACCTGCTCACCACGCAGCATCTGAGGGAAACACGACACGACAGGGCAAAACATAGACACAGCACGGTGAATTATATATGAGGATCCGACAGGGCAGGTACGGGAAACAAGGAGAGAAATAGGGACTCTAATCAGGGAAAAGGATCGGGAACAGGTGTGGGAAGACTAAATGATGATTAGGGAATAGGAACAGCTGGGAGCAGGAACGGAACGATAGAGAGAAGAGAGAGCGAGAGAGTGAGAGAGGGAGGGGAGAGAGAGGGATAGAAAGAGGGAAAGAACCTAATAAGACCAGCAGAGGGAAACGAATAGAATGGGAAGCACAGGGACAAGACATGATAATAAATGACAAAACATGACAGTACCCCCACTCACCGAGCGCCTCCTGGCGCACTCGAGGAGGAATCCTGGCGGCAACGGAGGAAATCATCAATGAGTGAACGGTCCAGCACGCCCCGAGACGGAACCCAACTCCTCTCCTCAGGACCGTAACCCTCCCAATCCACTAAGTATTGGTGACCCCGTCCCCGAGAACGCATGTCCATGATCTTATGTACCTTGTAAATAGGTGCGCTCTCGACAAGGACGGGAGGGGGGAGGGAAGACGAACGGGGGTGCGAAGAAAGGGCTTAACACAGGAGACATGGAAGACAGGATGGACGCGACGAAGATGTCGCGGAAGAAGCAGTCGCACAGCGACAGGATTGACGACCTGGGAGACACGGAACGGACCAATGAACCGCGGAGTCAACTTACGAGAAGCTGTCGTAAGAGGAAGGTTGCGAGTGAAAGCCACACTCTCTGGCCGCAACAATACCTAGGACTCTTAATCCTGCGTTATTGGCGGCTCTCACAGTCTGTGCCCTGTAGCGGCAAAGTGCAGACCTCACCCTCCTCCAGGTGCGCTCACAACGTTGGACAAACGCTTGAGCGGAGGGAACGCTGGACTCGGCAAGCTGGGAAGAGAATAGAGGAGGCTGGTAACCCAGACTACTCTGAAACGGAGATAACCCGGTAGCAGACGAAGGAAGCGAGTTGTGAGCGTATTCTGCCCAGGGGAGCTGTTCTGCCCAAGACGAGGGTTTCTGAAAGAAAGGCTGCGTAGTATGCGACCAATCGTCTGATTGGCCCTCTCTGCTTGACCGTTAGACTGGGGATGAAACCCGGAAGAGAGACTGACGGACGCACCAATCAAACGACAGAACTCCTCCAAAACTGTGACGTGAATTGCGGGCCTCTGTCTGAAACGGCGTCTAACGGGAGGCCATGAATTCTGAACACATTCTCGATAATGATTTGTGCCGTCTCCTTAGCGGAAGGAAGTTTAGCGAGGGGAATGAAATGTGCCGCCTTAGAGAACCTATCGACAACCGTAAGAATCACAGTCTTCCCCGCAGACAAAGGCAGACTGGTAATGAAGTCTAGGGCGATGTGAGACCATGGTCGAGAAGGAATGGGGAGCGGTCTGAGACGACCGGCAGGAGGAGAGTTACCCGACTTAGTCTGCGCGCAGTCCGAACAAGCAGCCACGAAACGGCGCGTGTCACGCTCCTGAGTCGGCCACCAAAATCGCTGGCGAATAGACGCAAGAGTGCCTCGAACACCGGGATGACCAGCTAACTTGGCAGAGTGAGCCCACTGAAGAACAGCCAGACGAGTGGAAACAGGAACGAAAAGGAGGTTACTAGGACAGCGCGCGGCGACGCAGTGTGCGTGAGTGCTTGCTTAACCTGTCTTTCAATTCCCCAGACTGTCAACCCGACAACACGCCCATAAGGAAGAATCCCCTCGGGATCAGTAGAAGCCACAGAAGAACTAAACAGACGGGATAAGGCATCAGGCTTGGTGTTCTTGCTACCCGGACGGTAAGAAATCACAAACTCGAAACGAGCGAAAAACAACGCCCAACGAGCTTGACGGGCATTAAGTCGTTTGGCAGAACGGATGTACTCAAGGTTCTTATGGTCTGTCCAAACGACAAAAGGAACGGTCGCCCTCCAACCACTGTCGCCATTCGCCTAGGGCTAAGCGGATGGCGAGCAGTTCACGGTTACCCACATCATAGTTGCGCTCAGATGGCGACAGGCGATGAGAAAAATAAGCGCAAGGATGAACCTTATCGTCAGACTGGAAGCGCTGGGATAGAATGGCTCCCACGCCTACCTCTGAAGCGCCAACCTCGACAATGAATTGTCTAGTGACGTCCAGGAGTAACGAGGATAGGAGCGGACGTAAACGTTCTTTTAGAAGATCAAAAGCTCCCTGGGCGGAACCGGACCACTTAAAACACGTCTTGACAGAAGTAAGAGCTGTGAGAGGGGCAGCAACTTGACCGAAATTACGAATGAAACGCCGATAGAAATTAGCGAAACCTAAAAAGCGCTGCAACTCGACACGTGACCTTGGAACGGGCCAATCACTGACAGCTTGGACCTTAGCGGAATCCATCTGAATGCCTTCAGCGGAAATAACGGAACCGAGAAAAGTAACGGAGGAGACATGAAAAGAGCACTTCTCAGCCTTTACGTAGAGACAATTCTCTAAAAGGCGCTGTAGAACACGTCGAACGTGCTGAACATGAATCTCGAGTGACGGTGAAAAAATCAGGATATCGTCAAGATAGACAAAAACAAAGATGTTCAGCATGTCTCTCAGAACATCATTAACTAATGCCTGAAAAACAGCTGGCGCATTGGCGACACCAAACGGCAGAACCCGGTACTCAAAATGCCCTAACGGAGTGTTAAACGCCGTTTTCCACTCGTCCCCCTCTCTGATGCGCACGAGATGGTAAGCGTTACGAAGGTCCAACTTAGTAAAGCACCTGGCTCCTGCAGAATCTCGAAGGCTGATGACATAAGGGGAAGCGGATAACGATTCTTAACCGTTATGTCATTCAGCCTCGATAATCCACGCAGGGGCGCAGAGTACCGTCCTTCTTCTTAACAAAAAGAACCCCGCCCCGGCCGGAGAGGAAGAAGGCACTATGGTACCGGCGTCAAGAGACACAGATAAATAATCCTCGAGAGCCTTACGTTCGGGAGCCGACAGAGAGTATAGTCTACCCCGAGGAGGAGTGGTCCCCGGAAGGAGATCAATACTACAATCATACGACCGGTGAGGAGGAAGGGAGTTGGCTCGGGACCGACTGAAGACCGTGCGCAGATCATGATATTCCTCCGGCACTCCTGTCAAATCGCCAGGTTCCTCCTGAGAAGTGGGGACAGAAGAAATGGGAGGGATGGCAGACATTAAGCACTTCACATGACAAGATACGTTCCAGGATAGGATAGAATTACAAGACCAATTAATAGAAGGATTATGACATACTAGCCAGGGATGACCCAAAACAACAGGTGTGAAAGGTGAACGAAAAATCAAAAAAAGAAATAGTCTCACTGTGGTTACCAGATACTGTGAGAGTTAAAGGTAGTGTCTCAAATCTGATACTGGGAAGATGACTACCATCTAAGGCAAACATGGGCGTAGGCTTGTCTAACTGTCTGAAAGGAATGTTATGTTTCCGAACCCATGCTTCGTCCATGAAACAACCCTCAGCCCCAGAGTCAATCAAGGCACTGCATGTAGCACCCGAACCGGTCCAGCGTAGATGGACCGACATAGTAGTACAAGATCTAGATGAAGAGACCTGAGTAGTAGCGCTCACCAGTAGCCCTCCGCTTACTGATGGGCTCTGGCCTCTTACTGGACATGAATTAACAAAATGTCCATCAAATCCGCAATAGAGGCACAGGCGGTTGGTGATCCTCCGTTCCCTCTCCTTAGTCGAGATGCGAATCCCTCCCAGCTGCATGGGCTCAGTCTCAGAGCCAGAGGAGGGAGATGGTTGCGATGCGGAGCAGGGAAACACCGTTGATGCGAGCTCTCTTCCACGAGCCTGGTGACGAAGATCTACCCGTCGTTCTATGCGGATGGCGAGAGCAATCAAAGAGTCCACACTGGAAGGAACCTCCCGAGAGAGAATCTCATCTTTGACCACTGTGTGGTGTCCCTCCAGAAAACGAGCGAGCAGCGCCGGCTCGTTCCAGTCACTAGAGGCAGCAAGAGTACGAAACTCTATAGAGTAATCCGTTATGGATCGATCACCTTGGCATAGGGAAGCCAGGACCCTAGAAGCCTCCCCACCAAAAACTGAACGGTCAAAAACCCGAATCATCTCCTCTTTAAAGTTCTGGTAATTGTTAGAACAATCAGCCCTTGCCTCCCAGATAGCTGTGCCCCACTCTCGGGCCCGGCCAGTAAGGAGTGAAATGACGTAAGCAACCCGAGCTCTCTCTCTAGAGTATGTGTTGGGTTGGAGAGAGAACACAATCTCACACTGGGTGAGAAAGGAGCGGCACTCAGTGGGCTGCCCGGAGTAGCAAGGTGGGTTATTAACCCTAGGTTCTGGAGACTCGGCAGGCCAGGAAGTAACAGGTGGCACGAGACGAAGACTCTGGAACTGTCCAGAGAGGTCGGAAACCTGAGCGGCCAGGCTCTCCACGGCATGGCGAGCAGCAGACAATTCCTGCTCGTGTCTGCCGAGCATGGCTCCTTGGATCTCGACGGCAGTGTTACGAGCGTCTGTAGTCGCTGGGTCCATTCCTCGGTCGGATCCTTCTGTCATGCAGGTGAATGAGGACCCAAAAGCGACTTGGCGAAAACAGAGTATTTAATCCAGAATAAACTTTACAAAACAAAAAGCATAATACTACACGTAAAGACGAGAACAGACTGGAGACTTGATCGAGAACTGCAGGTTGCCTCGGGAAGGCACTTGAACCTAGCAGACTCAGACACCTGCTCACCACGCAGCATCTGAGGGAAACACGACACGACAGGGCAAAACATAGACACAGCACGGTGAATTATATATGAGGATCCGACAGGGCAGGTACGGGAAACAAGGAGAGAAATAGGGACTCTAATCAGGGAAAAGGATCGGGAACAGGTGTGGGAAGACTAAATGATGATTAGGGGGAATAGGAACAGCTGGGAGCAGGAACGGAACGATAGAGAGAAGAGAGAGCGAGAGAGTGAGAGAGGGAGGGGGAGAGAGAGGGATAGAAAGAGGGAAAGAACCTAATAAGACCAGCAGAGGGAAACGAATAGAATGGGAAGCACAGGGACAAGACATGATAATAAATGTCAAAACATGACAATGGTGACCTGAGAGCTGAGATATGGTGGATCTTTACCTACCAAAGACTTATAGATGACCTGGAGCCAGTGAGTTTAGCGACAAATATGTAGCGAGGACCAGCCAACGAGAGCATACAGGTTGCAGTGGTGGGTAGTATATGGGGCTTTGGAGACAAAATGGATGGCACTGTGATAGACTGCATCTAATTTTCTGAGTACAGTGTTGGAGGCTATTTTGTAAATTACATTGGCGAAGTCAAGGATCGGCAGGATAGTCAGTTTTATGAGAGTATGTTTGCCAGCATGTGTGAAGAAGGCGTGGTTGCGAGATAGGAAGCTGATTCTAGATTATAGTTTGGATTGACGTGAAGGAGAAGTGGGGGAGGCTTGGGCAAGTTGCTGCGGGGGGGTGCAGAGCTGTTAGCCGGGGTTGGGCTAGCCAAGTGGAAAGTATGGCCAGCTGTAGAGAAATGCTCATTGAAATTCTCGATTATCGTGGATTTATCAGTGGTGACAGTGTTTCCTAGCCTCAGTACAGTGGGCAGCTGAGAGGAGGTGCTCTTATTCTCCGTAGACTTTAGTGTCCCAAAACCTTTTGGAATTAGTGCTGCAGGATGCAAATTTCCGTTTGAAAAAGCTAGTCTTTGCTTTCCTAACTGACTGTGTAAATTGGTTCCTGACTTCACTGAAAAGTTTCATGTTGCGGCAGTGATCGCTGAGATCCTGGTTGAAAACAGCAGAGGTGTATTTAGAGGGCAAGTTGGTCAGGATGATATCTATGTGGGTGCCCATGTTTATGGATTTGGGGTTGTACCTGGTAGGTTCATTGATAATTTGTGTGAGATTGAGGGCATCTATCTTAGATTGTAGGACGGCTGGGGTGTTAAGCATGTCCCAGTTTAGGTCACCTAACAGTAACATCTAATTTAGTTGGGTGGCATCTTTAGCCTATTCCTGAGCGTTTTCAGTTTGACCACATTAATCAGCTATGAGTACCACCTGTATTTAATGGCGTACTGTTATTGAGAGAGAAAGAAAGAGATATTCTCTTTGATATGTAACACCAACATCAAAGGCATTTCAACAGTGAGACAAAATGGTAAAACGTCAACTATCCAAAATGTCCTAAAATGAGTAATCATATACAATGCATCGAGGACGTCGTCCCCACAGTGACTGTACGTACATATCCCAACTAGAAGCCATGGATTACGGGAAACATTCGCACTGAGCTAAAGGATAGAGCTGCCGCTTTCAAAATGTTGGACTCTAACCCGAAAGCATACAAGAAATCCTGCTATGCCCTGCGACGAACCATCAAACAGGCAAAGCGTCAATACAGGGCTAAGATTGAATCATACTACACTGGCTCCGACGCTCATTTTATGTGGCAGGGCTTGCAAACTATTACAGACTACAAAGGGAAGCATAGCCACGAGCTGCCCAGTGACACAAGCCTACCGACGAGCTAAATCACTTATATGCTCGCTTTGAGGAAAGCAACACTGAGGCATGCATGAGAGCATCAGCTGTTCCGGACGACTGTGTGATCACGCTCTTTGTAGCCGACGTGAGTAAGACCTTTAAACAGGTCAACATACACAAGGATTCGGGGCCAGACGGATTACCAGGACGTGTGCTCCGGGCATGTGCTGACCAACTGGCAGGTGTCTTCACTGACATTTTCTACATGTCCCTGTTTGAGTCTGTAATACCAACATGTTTCAAGCAGACCACCATAGTCCCTGTGCCTAAGAACACAAAGGCAACCTGCCTAAATGACTACAGCCCCGTAGCACTCACGTCCGTAGCCATGAAGTGCTTTGAAGGGATGTTAATAGCTCACATCAACACCACTATCCCAGAAACCCTAGACACACTCCAATTTGCATACCGCCCAAACATATTCACAGATGATGCAATCTCTATTGCACTCCACACTGCCCTTTCCCACCTGGACAAAAGGAACACCTACGTGAGAATGCTATTCATTGACTACAGCTCAGCGTTCAACACCATAGTACCCTCAAAGCTCATCACTAAGCTAAGGATCCTGGGACTAAACACCTCCCTCTGCAACTGGATCCTGGACTTCCTGACGGGCCTCCCCTGGTGGTGAGGGTAGGTAGCAACACGCTGATCCTCAACACTGGAGCTCCCCAGGGGTGCGTGCTCAGTCCACTCCTGTACTCCCTGTTCACCCACGACTGCATGGTCAGTCACGACCCCAACACCATCATTAAGTTTGCAGACGACACAACAGTGATAGGCCTGATCACCGCCAAAGACGAGACAGCTTTTTGGGAGGAGGTTAGAGACCTGGCCGGGTGGTGCCAGAACAACAACATATCCCTCAACGTAACCAAGACTAAGGAGATGATTATGGACAGGTTGAGAGCTTCAAGTTACTTGGTGTCCACATCAACAACAAACTAGAATGGTCCAAACACACCAAGACAGTCGTGAAGAGGGCACGACAAAGCCTATTCCCCCTCAAGATACTAAAAAGATTTGGCATGGGTCCTGAGATCCTCAAAAGGTTATACAGCTGCAACATCGAGAGCGTTGGTTACATCACTGCCTGTTACGGCAATTGCTCGGCCTCTGACTGCAAGGCACTACAAAGGGTAGTGCGTACGGCCCAGTACATCACTGGGGCTAAGCTGCCTGCCGTCCAGGACCTCTACACCAGGCGGTGTCAGAGGAAGGCCCTAAAAATTGTCAAATACCCCAGCCACCCCTGTCATAGACTGTTCTCTCTACTACTGCATGGCAAGCGGTACCAGAGTGCCAAGTCTAGGACCAAAAGTCTTCTCAACAGTTTTTAGCCCCAAGCCATAAGACTCCTGAACAGGTAATCAAATGGCTACCCTAACTATTTGCATTGCGATCCCTTTTAGAGTAAGCGTTTTTAACGGGCTAAGTGGGGTTGGCACAAGTCTAGGCAATCCTATCAGGGCTGTGTATGTAAATATATTATATACATTTTGTATCAACACACCCACATGATCAGACGGAGCATTTCAATGGCAAAAGGAGGCTGAGGGAAATAAATTATAAAAAATATATATTTTTAGAGTTATTTTCATGAAATAAACACACAATGATTTATTAGACATAAAGAACTTACAAAATGTATAGCTTAGATACTTGATGTAAAAAACATTCATTTACACCTCTTGCACCACTAATCCATTTTCACATTTAGCAGTAAACGAAAACCATTTGGGTACTCAGTAGGAAACCTAGGAGCCTAGTTTGTGGTGCCACAGCATGATGTGTATCTCCCCTGAGTCATGGCGGCAGGAAGGCAGACGGGTGGTGGTGCACTCATTACCACATGGCTGACCTGCCCCTCGCCCAAGGGTACACAGACGGTCGCCACCAAGCGTCAGACACCACTTAACGATCCAGCTCACTCAGAGGGAGACACAGGTTACTATTCCTGACTGTCAGGAACATTTGTTCTGTCGACCGGACACTGATTTTGGGATGGGTCGGCCGATGTGGGAACAGCCTCTGTTAACCTCAATCGACTGTACTGTGGAGATGGACTCCGCTGGGGGAGTGCCCCTGGCAGGAACACAACTTCACCTCTGCTATAGTGGTTCACTGCTCAAAAGGCCACGTCTTTCGGCAAATGCATTTTTTAAAGCCTTCGAAAGGCTTTTAGAAAGCATTTTTAAAAGTAGGTGAAGTGGATGGTGCCCATTTTTGCCAGCTCCTCATCAACTTTGCTATTTAGTTTTATATTTTCACGTTAATTCTTACTTTATGTCACATGTGCTCCCTCTCCGGCCTCTAGCTCGCCAGGCTGCTCGTTATGGCGCACACCTGTCACCATCATTATGCGCATCTGCACATTGAGAGGGAGGTTGCTGTCCTGGCACCACAATGCCAGGTCTCTGACCTCCTCCCTATAGGCTGTCTCATCTTTGTCGGTGATCAGGCCTACCACTGTTGTGTTATCAGCTAACTTAATGATGGTTTTGGAGTCGTGTTTGGCAACGCAGACGTGGGTGAACAGGGAGTACAGGAGGGGATTACATACACACCCCTGAGGGGCCCCAGTGTTGAGGATCAGCGTGGCAGATGTGTTGTTGCCTACCCTCACCACCTGGGGGCGGGCCGTCAGGAAGTCCAAGATCCAGTTGAAGAGGGAGGTGTTTAGTCCCAGGGTTCTTAGCTTAGAGATGAACTTTGTGGGCACTATGGTGTTGAATGCTGAGCTGTAATCAATGAACAGCAGTCTCACGTAGGTGTTCCTTTTGTCCAGGTGGGAAAGGGCCGTGTGGAGTATGATTGAGATTGCGTGTGGATGACATTTTAATATAATACAGGAAGGAACTATTTATAGTCCAATATTTACAACTCTGTTGAGGAAGGGGGGAGCATATAAATTTAGCAGTATAATAAGAGTCTGGTAACAGCAGTTGTGATGTGTGTAGCATGAATGTATACATGTGTGTTCTGTATATATGAATTACAAATCAGCCTTTACTTAAGTCATGTTTCTAGTCTATTGCATAGTTACAATGTGTAATCATTGATGTCCCAGGAGCAGGAGTGGTAAACACTTTTGAAGTGTATAATTGTCATACATACATGCAGACACAGCATCACTCAAATAATGGAGTTTGAAATGACTGAAAAAGAATGTCTCAGAGGCTCATACCTGAACCGTGCCTTTATTTGCCAAGGAAGAGTACATGATCAATTTATATATTCAATGTACAGGCTACACTGTAGGGATCTCATGCGTGGTAATAACTACAGTACATACAGTACATACAGTACATAACTACATACAGTACAGTATATAGTTATTATATTCTACTCTATCCATAGGCTTCATTAATGCCATTCAGACTTGAAGTATATACAACAACCATGATAGCTGAGGTTCATAGATTGGTATGAGTATTAGTTCAGAACCTAATGTTTTAGGGTCCTTACATAGATTGGCTACATACTGTAGCTAGCTACACATCCATAGGCATACAGTTATTTTTCTCCTCCACTACACAATAAGCAAGTAAATAGTTAGCTAGCTGTGTTACTTCAGCTGCATTGCAAGGCAAGCTTATACAATTGTACATTCAATTTGCAGTAAATGCTATAGCTAGCTAGATTCTTTACATCCACTGTTTCACAAGACGACAGCCTGGTTTGCTGGTTTTCTCATGAAGTCCCGAAAACACAAACTACAAATTAATTCCCATATCATAACACTAGCTAGCTGGCTAATGTTAGCTAGTCAGATAACTTGCTAAATAGTGATTTTTGTCAATGAACTCCATGACAAATAAATATGCACGAATGTTTGTCTCTACATTAACTAACATATTCCTCTCAATTGTAAATGTTTTACTTGACTCGTTATGACGTTATAACTACTTACATTTGGTTCCACCGTAATGTTTTGTCAGCCATCTTCACCCAGGGATGGAGAAACAGAGCAAGTGGTCAGTCCAGCTCAAATGTTCTGCAGTCTGGTGGCTTGTAGATAGAAATTGTCTCTGAGCCTGTTGGTATCAGACCTCGTGTTCCTATACTGTCAGCCCGACGATAAGGGAGAGAACAGCACGTGGCTGGGTGTGAGGGGTCTTTGATGATGCTGCAGGCTTTACTCAGGCACCATTTATCCTGGATGGGTGGGAGCATGGTCCCAGTGATATACTGGGCCGTCTTCACCACCCACTGAACTGCCTTGGAGTCATGTACGGAGCTATTTCTGTACCAGGCTGTGATGCAACCGGTCAGGACGTTCTCAATGGTGCACTGGTAGTATTTGGAGAGGACCTTTGGCGGCATGCCAAATGTCTTCAGCCACTAGGAAGTAGAGATGTTTTTGCGCCCTCTTGACAAGAGTGGTGGTGTTGTTGGACCATGTCAAGTCCTCATTGATGTGGACGTAGAGGAACTTAAAACTTGTGACTCTCTCTACTGGAGTCTCGTTGATGTGGATTGGGGCATGTTCCCTCCTCTGCTTCCTGAAGCCAACAATCAACTCCTTTGTTTTGCTGACGTTGAGGGGAGAGGTTGTTGTCATGATACCATAATGCCAGTTAACTTAACTACTCCCTATAGCCTAACTCGTCATTGTTGGTTATCAGGCCTACAACCGTGGTGTCGTCAGCAAACTTGATGATGGAGTTGGTGTCGTGCAAAGCCACGCAGTCGTAGATGAACAGAGAGTACCACAGAGGACTGAGGACACACCTCTGGAGGTCCCTTTGTTAAGTCAGTGTGGAGGAGGTTTTGTTGCCAATCTTCATAGCTTTCATAGCCAGTGGTCTGCGTGTCAGGAAGTCCAGGATCTGGTTTCCAGACCCAGGGCTCTGAGCTTGGTGTCAAGCTTGCAGGGAACAATAGTGTTGAATGATGAACTGTAGTCAATGAATAGTATTTTCACATATAGTGCCTTGAGAAAATAGTCATACCCCTTGATTTATTCAACATTTTCTTGTGTTACAGCCTGAATTCAAAATAGATTAAAACATTTTTTTCCTCACCACTTACACACAATACTGCATAATGACCAAGTAAAAACATGTTTTTATCATGTTTTGCACATTCATTGAAGATGAAAATGACATATCTCATTTACATAAGTAATCACACCCCTGAGTCAATGTTAGAATCACCTTTGGCAGGAATTACAGCTGTGAGTCTTTCTGGGTAAGTCTCTAAGAGCTTTGCACACCTGGATTGTACAATATTAGCGTTATTATTTTTTTAATTCTTCAAGCTCTGTCAAATTGGTTGTTGATCATTGCTAGACAGCCATTTTCAAGTCTAGCTATAGATTTCCAAGCCAAATTAAGTCAAAACTGTAACTAGGCCACTCAGGAATATTCAGTGCCATCTTGGCAACTTCAGTGTATATTCAGCCTTGTATTTTAGGTTATTGTCCTGCGGAAAGATTCATTTGTCTCCCAGTGTCTGTTGGAAAGCAGACTGAATCAGGTTTCCCTCTAGGGTTTTGCCTGTGCTTAGCTCCATTTTGTTATTTTTTATCCTAAAAACCCCCCTCGTCTTTAATGATTACAAGCATACCCATAACATGATGCAGCCACCACTATGCTTGAAAATATGGAGAGTGGTACTCAGTGATGTGTTGTGTTGGATTTGACATAAAAGTAAATGTTTTTGCTATATTCTTTCCAGTTTACTTTAATGCCTTATTGCAGAAAGGGTGCATGTTTTGAAATATTTGTATTGTGGAGTAACTACAATGTTGTTGATCCATCCTCATTTTTCTCCTATAACAGCCATTAACCTCTGTAACTGTTTAAAGTCACCAATAGCCTCATGGTGAATTCCCTGAGCATTTTCCTTCCTCTCCAGCAACTGAGTTAGGAAGGACACCTGTGTAATGAATAACTTCACCATGCTCAAACAGATATTCAATGTCTGGTTTACCAATAGGTGCCCTTCTTTGAGAGGCATTGGAAAACCTCCCTGGTCTTTGTGGTTGAATCTGTTTGAAATTCACTGATCGACTGAGGGACCTTACAGATAATTGCATGTGTGGGGTACAGAGATGAGGTAGTCAAAAATCATGTTAAACACTTTTATTGCACACAGAGTGAGTCCAAGCAACTTATTATTTTGACTTGTTAAGCACATTTTTACTCCTCTTCTGATTTAGGCTTGCCATAACAAAGGGATGAATTCTTAATGACTCAAGACATTTCAGCTTTAATTTTGCATTGATCTTTTTTGCACTAACGTTTTGACTCATCACATATGCTGCTGCTACTCTTTATTATGTGTCAGTGTATTCATAGTTATATGTACATTATCTACCTCAATTACCTCGTACCCCTACTCTTTACTGGTACCCCGTGTATATAGCCAAGTTATCATTTCTCATTGTGTTTATTATTACCTTTATCATTACTTGTTTTACTTTGCTATTATTTCTCTATTTTCATTCTCTCTGCATTGTTGGAAAGGACCCGTAAGCATTTCACTGTTAGTCTACACCTGTTGTTTATGAAGCATATGACAAATAACATAATGCACTACTACTCGATCAATCAACTTTCTGAGGACACCACTGTTGTAGGCCTGATAACCAACAGCAGTGACAGCCTATAGGGAGGAGGAATGAGCCCTGGCAGTGTAGTGCCAGGACAACTACCCCTCTCTCAACTCTCTGCAAAACCAAGAAGCTGATTGTGGACTACAGGAACATAACCTGTACTGTATAATCTGTCTGGAAAGAATGGGATGCGTGGGACAATGCAGAGCCTGAAGTGCAACTGAATGTATGTATAAAAAGGGCCTCCGGCAGGTGGATGTCTAATCTAATAGTTTGCTGATGTTTGATTAGAAGTGCCAGAAGTATATATATATAACTGTCAGATTGCAATTGTTGTGCTCTGACATTTCTGCCACGTCTTTTGTTTCTTCACACAGGAGTTATTTGAAAATCTCCCAAACGATTACAGTTAGTAAGGAATTAGACATTGTTTTATGCACGGCAAGGATCTCTTTATTTGCTATAATTAGAGCCGCTTAATAATTATGTTCTTTTAAAGCTCCGTTTGTAGCCATAGGAGTCAGATTGGAAAGCTATTACCTTGGTCAATTATCCTTAAAAGCAATGGGTGAAAGCTTTCCTGAGTGTCCTTAGGCATGGACCATATAAAATGTTACAATTAATTTGTTTATGACATGGTTGGTGTATTTGTCCGTTTCATTATTACCCTCGTCATGAATCTTATCATCATTAGGATGCAATCAGTTTCTCTTGGTTGCACACACTGACAATGGATATTCATCACCATATACTATATAAAACCGTCAAAGCGGGAGCCAAAAATAGCCCAGAGGATCCTGGCATAACAATATACAGTACCTGCTATATGTAAATAGCCTGTGGGAGATTTAAATGAATAGTGTGAGAGCTCTGCCATTTGGCTGCATGCCTGTCATTGTGCAGGCCTGTGAGCTCCATCATTTTTCTGTTTGATACAAACATGCTTATCTGGTTGAACATAATCAGCTTTACTGAGCTGAGGGATGGCACTGTCCACTTTGATTCCACTTCTTAAATTCAACATCCACTCAATGTAGAGCGTAAGCCGGCCATAAAACAGCTCATCTAAAGCCTAGACGTTTATGACGGACTGTGGGCAGACTTGACTGCTATTGGGCCTGATCAATGTTGAATTAATTAGTGATGTATACCTGTACAATGACATTTATATGATATGAAGTACTGCGTTGTTGTCATTGAATCAATGGGGCAGATGTAGCGTCTACTTTGTTAGATTGAACCATTCTGAGACCGGGTATTGTGAAGCGATATCTGTATTACATTGACAGATAGTCTTAATCAGAGAGTTTCTCATTGATTTACCTTATATTGAATAGGATTCACTAACAGGGTCCAGTACTTATAGGGTCCAGTACATGCGGCCCCTCTCCAGAGCATGTATCACTCTCCCTTGTGTGTAATGGAAAGTGAATACCTTCCCTTGCTCTCAGGCTAGTAGTGACTTACATCGGTGAACTGTTGACTCCTACAGCCAACATTTCTGTTGCCCAAGGGTCAGAAACAAACAGCTTCTAATTATACTCTTCCACTGCAGTAGCCATGGAGGGGTGACACTTGTAGGTTAACTCCATCTTAGGAAGGATTGGATGTGTGTGTGTGTGTGTGTGTGTGTGTGTGTGTGTGTGTGTGTGTGTGTGTGTGTGTGTGTGTGTGTGTGTGTGTGTGTGTGTGTGTGTGTGTGTGTGTGTGTGTGTGTGTGTGTGTGTGTGTGTGTGTGTGTGTGTGTGTGTGTGTGTGTGTGTGTGTGTGTGTGTGTGTGTGTGTGTGTGTGTGTGATTAGATCAGTGTGACTGGAGCCTGTTCCACTAAAATGTAGTGTGTTAACCCAATTCAGATTGGTCGTGTAAAAGATGCTATTGATGGTCAAATCTGCCTTCAGTAACAACTCTTGGTCTGTGTGTTTCCTACTTTCCTTGTTCCTGTAATACAGAATAATGTTCAAAATTAGAACCACTTTCATTCCCTGTTGATTGCATGTGAGGAATCCAGTTCAAACTGGTCCATACAATGCTTGAAGCCTCTATTATTCATCCTTATCTTAATCACATAGTGAGGGATGATGTGTACTGGATGCAGAAACATTTCACCTCAAGGTTTACAGCAGTTCAATGATTCTACAGGCCATCAAATGTCCTGTAAGTGCTATGATGAGTTTGGATGGGAACATTCATCCTCTCTCCCATTATAGATGTGAAGAGGCGTAGGTAATGATTGCCCAACTCACATAATTTACCAGGCGTGTGTGTGTGTGTGTGTGTGTGTGTGTGTGTGTGTGTGTGTGTGTGTGTGTGTGTGTGTGTGTGTGTGTGTGTGTGTGTGTGTGTGTGTGTGTGTGTGTGTGTGTGTGTGTGTGTGTGTGTGTGTGTGTGTGTGTGTGTGTGTGTGTGTGTGTGTGTGTGTGTGTGTGAAAAGCTATCCTTGTCAGCTAATGTTCACAAATACTGAGAAATAACCCTGTGATCATCCGTTGCCATAGTCACCCAGACTAGAGCACTGTGGTGATGCTACAAGGCCATTGATGGCATTGTGATGTCACAGGTTTTGTGACAAACATGTTTTTTCAAGTAATAAAGCAATCTTTCAAACCATTAGTCTCTGTTCATGAGTTGACTGTTGCAGACATGCTTGGGGACAACTAAAGAAAGAAACATAACTTCAACAGCTGCTTTCATTGTTCAAAAAAAATTACAGACTGTCTAAGAATGACTGCAGTGGATAGCAGTGAGGACTTCAAGCAGAATGTGGCTATTGTAATCGACCCAGGATCAGGCTCCATCAAAGCTGGCTTCTCTGGAGATGAGAAGCCCCATAAAGTTCTGAGGTCAGTGGTTGGATTGTCCAAAAAGGACCAAACTAAATGTTATTTTGGAAACAACATTCCCTGCAAGGACTTAGATGATCTCATTCTCAAGAGGCCCATCACCAGTGGAATGATAAGTGACTGGGATTCCCTGGAGAAGCTGTGGAGCCATGTGCTCTATGAGGAGCTCCAAGTCTGCCCTGAAGAGCATGGCATCCTGATGACTGACCCAGCCTTCTCTCCCATCTCCAACAGAGAGAAGACAGCTGAACTCCTGTTTGAAGGGTTTGGGGCCCCAGCGATGTATGTTGCTTACCAACCTGTGCTGTCCATGTATTCTTATGGACTGGTTACTGGTCTAGTGGTGGACTCTGGGGCTGGCTGCACCTCTGTCTCTCCAGTGTGCAATGGCTACTGCTTACCACATGCCACATTTCACATGGACCTGGCTGGAAAGGGTGTGTCTGACTATCTGAGCAAACTACTGGCCGACGTTGGACATGGGAGTGCTCTCCAGCAAATGTCCTCTGTGCAAGAGATGAAGAAGCAGAGTTGCTACGTCTCCCAGCTGAGTTCTGAGGAAAAAGGAACACCTCTGGACTATCAACTCCCCGATGGCACCACCATTACACTGTGCGACGAGCGCTTCCGTGGCCCTGAGATCCTATTCTGTCCATCCGACGCAGGAATGTCGCAGCCCGGAGTTCACATCCTGGCCATGAACAGCCTGCAGAAGTGCGCCCCCGAGTGGCAGACGGCCTTGATGGCCAACGTGGCCCTGTGTGGCGGCTCCTCGATGTTCAGCGGTTTCCCGGAGCGGCTCCAGGCAGAGATGGAGAAACTGGCACCGAGGGACTCCATGATCGGGATGCTATCTGGGGCCCACAGGGAGTTTGCCTCCTGGGTGGGGGGCTCCATCATCACATGCCTCAGCAGCTTCCAGCCCATGTGGGTGAAGGGGCAGGAGTACCAGGAAGAGGGCTCCAGTGTGGTGCGCAATAAATGCTATTAGAACTCAGACCTTCAGAATTTGTACTGTAGGCCTATAGTATGCAATGACTCTGGATTCTGGAAAAATAAATTGGATATTGATTTAAAAATATGCCAGGCTTGTTTTTTTATTGTATGCTTTAGTGCACTGGTAAAATGGGCCATTCAATGCCTTATCGTTTGTTAATTCGATGTTTTCTCCAATATCAATTAAACATCACTGTCATCTGAGTTGAAAGTTCCAGAAAGATGCATCATGTAGTATGACAGTTTTCTTGTATGAAAAGGGAGATTCATTGTCTTCATTGGATCTACTATGATGTCTTGTTGAATTAACATCTTTCCTTCTCTTGCAGCATGGGAACGCACTTATATAAAAAATGTTCTATTATGCTTCATCTGTAATCAGCATGGAAATGGAGACCCTAGGGGGGTTTGGTTAAGTAGCAAAATGTTAGAGGTTTACTTAATTTCCAACAACAATCCAATGCCTTGTGGAAACAGTGTATTTCTTTCTGCGCATTGAAGTTTAGACAAGGCTGGCGATCACACTATAAGATCCAACTATGCATAGTGGGGACAGGTATAGTATAGATCTTAAAAATGTGTGTATATATATATATATATATATATAATATATATATATATATACACAGTAACCTGTATTCGCCCTTTAACCCAGCTAGGTGCTCCTCTGATGTGGATCTCCACTACAGTGGAATAGGATTAAGCCTGACACCACCACTGACATCCCCTCAGTCCCAGTTTGCACACATGAGCGACAGGGGAGCCTCTTCTAATCAGCAGCCCAGAGCCTACAGGGTCTTTGATTTGCCTTTAACAGCTCTTTTCAACACAACTTCTCTTAGTTATTTGGCTTTGAGTTGGCTGCATGCGAGGTGACACATGTAAAAAGAATGCCCGTGTGATTGCTGGAGGTTGGTACTGTAGAGAGTATGAGTTAGTGGAGGCTCCTCAGAGGAGGAAGGGAACGACCATCCTACTCAGTGAATTTCAGAAAACCGATACTAAATATAATCACGTAAACAAATAACTGATTAAAACCCAATGTTTTTTAGTGAAGGTCTACATTAGCCTCAACAGCACTCTCTGGGTAGCACCATGGTGTAGCCGGAGGACATCTATTTTCCATCCTCCTCTAGGGATATTGACTTCAATACATAACCTAGGAGGCTCATAATTCTCACTCTCTTCCATAGACTTACACAGTAATTATGACAACGTCCTATCAGATTTCTTGCAGAATGAACTGACATATTGTCCAACCAATCAAAGGATCAGGGGATGAATTTAGTACTGAAACCATAGCTAGCACTGCAGGGCATAACATGTGGGGAGTAGTTGACTCAAAGACAAAGAAAGACAATAGTTTAACAGTTTTCAACAAATTAATTTATTCGAAAAATAAGGAGAAGCAGCAGAGTGAGAGAGCGAGCGAGAGAGAGAGAGAGCTAGCTATATTTTGTCGTATATTTTTTTAACTTTCACTTACTTAGCTAGCTAATGCAGCTAGCTAACTACTCAGAGAATAATGTTAGCTAGCTGGCTAAGGCTATCCAACACTGGAACCAAAGATTTGTATAACTAACCCAAGATAGACCACAGTCTGTCATTTCCAATGGGAACAAATTAGTCACAGTGTGCAGAACAAGCAAGGAGAGGGGCGGAGCCAGTTAAGAGCTTGCGTTCTAGCAAGTATTTGCATATTTCTGTCAGGCAATGCCTACTCTGTGAAGTGAGAGTTTGCATTAAGTCAAATCACCCTTGCACTCCTTCTAAACAACACTTTAAAAAAGTGTTTTTGGCAAAGGATAAACTCTACAACTTAGTCCACTCTTCATAACAGATTCTAGTTTT
Source organism: Oncorhynchus gorbuscha (assembly GCF_021184085.1). Taxonomy (NCBI): domain Eukaryota; kingdom Metazoa; phylum Chordata; class Actinopteri; order Salmoniformes; family Salmonidae; genus Oncorhynchus; species Oncorhynchus gorbuscha. The sequence continues at coordinate 49,135,108 of NC_060175.1, forward strand.
GGGCACAGAAAACTGTATTGAAATCAAATGTTTCATTGATGAGAAAATGTGCAAAATGTCGGCCAAATGTCTCGCTCCATCTTCTCCCACTGCCTTCCACTGGGCGTCCTCTCATCACAATATTTGCTAGTGAGTGGAAACGCCAACCGGATGCTTCACTTATACATCCGGTGAAATATCTGGCTTATCATTCTATCTGTGCTGGAACTCTTCCAAGTTACGTTAAGCTTTCGGTTAAATTAATTTATTGCCACAGGGGCCGGCCAGAGTAACTGCAAAACTGCTTGATGTACATTGTACTGTGTTATTGTAGCGGGTTTATTAGCACGTTAGTTCAAATTCAAATCAAATCAAATTGTATTTGTCACATACACATGGTTAGCAGATGTTAATGCGAGTGTAGCAAAATGCTTGTGCTTCTAGTTCCGATAGTGCAGTAATATCTAACAAATATTCTAACAAATTGACAGCAACTACATTATACACACAAATGTAAAGGGGTGGAATAATAATATGTACATATAAATATATGGATGAGCAAGATGCAATACATGGTTCTAGTAGCTATGATGACTATGATGTACACTGTGTTTCATTTAGCAGTTATGGTATGAAGGTTTGGCTTGGAGAGGTTACATCGATATTACATTGAATAGAATATGAATGACAGTCATCCAATATGATGTAATAGAAATAATTGTAAAAATCATCCTCCCTCTCTTTAACAGCACCGACCGCCACTGTTCTAAATAGATGCCTGAAGGTTTCAGACTGCTAAAATTATTAATCATAAATGTTGATTGTCAAGTAATTACAGAGTTTTACTTTCTGTGTACTTGTATTATAAACTATAATACATGCACAGAGCATGAATGACACTGAAAGTGAGGTAGTCCTACATTTAATATCAATTAAGATATCGACCCAATATGACCCTTGAGGCACCACACTAAATGCTTGTGGCACAGGACACTTATTGTAGTCGTGCAGTAACTATTGATTCCATATATATAGTGCATTCGGAAAATATTCAGACCCCTTGACTTTTTCCACATTTTATTATGTTACAGCCTTATTCTAAAAAATTTTTTTTTAGATCCCCCATCAACCTACACACAATACACCATAATGACAAAGCATAATGACAAAACTGTTTTTTAGAAATGTTTGCTAATAAATTTAAAAAACGGAAATATCACATTTACATGAAGTATTCTGACAATTTACATCGTATTTTGTTCAAGCAACGATTACAGCCTCGAGTCTTCTTGGGTATGACGCTACAAGCTTGGCACACCTGTATTTGGGAAATTTCACTCATTCTTTACTGAAGATATTGGAAGGTGAACCTTCGCCCCAGTCTGAGGTCCTAAGCACTCTGGAGCAGGTTTTCATCAAGGATCTCTCTGTACTTTGCTCCATTCATCTTTTCCTCGATCCTGACTAGTCTCCCAGTCCCTGCCACTGAAAAACATCCCCACAGCATGATGCTGCCACCACCATGCTTCATCATAGGGATGCTGCCAAGTTTTCTCCAGATGTGACGCTTGGCATTCAGGCCAAAGAGATCAATCTTGGTTTCATCAGACCAGAAAATATTGTTTCTCATGGTCTGAGAGTCCTACCCCAGATCTGTGCCTCGACACAATCCTGTCTTGGAGCTCTACAGACAATTCCTTCGACCTGATGGCTTGGTTTTTGCCTTGACATGCGCTGTCAACTGTGGGACCCTATATAGACAGGTGTGTGCCTTTCCAAATAATGTTCAATCAATTGAATTTACCACAGGTGGACATAAATCAAGTTGTAGAAACATCTCAAGGACGATCAACGGTAACAGGATGCACCTGAGCTCAATTTCGAGTCTCATATCAAAGGGTCTGAATACTTAGGTGAATAAGGTATTTCTGGTTTTTAATAAATTGGCAAAAAAAATCTAAACGTAACAAAATGTGGAAAAAGTCAAGGGAATTAATACTTTCTGAACGCACTGTAAATATGCAAATTGAGTGGGTTCATTAATTTGCCACACCCATTAGGTTCATATCAGATTAACTCGTTGTAATTCGCTCCTCTATGCCCCACCACTCGTGTGTGTTCCATCCTCTGCATTGTGCGTAACCTACTGTATGTAGCCTATTCCGCCCCTCGTTCCCTCACGGTGCTGAACTCGACGCGAGAGGCACAACATATGGTAAAAAAAAGAGCGCTGGAATTTATTTGCATTGTTTTAGAAATAAGTACTTCGTTCAAAGCTAAGTAGAAAGGTCGTTATACTTGCAGTAACAATCACGAGAAGGGTGAGTGGAAAAAGTCAGTGGATTCAACGTTTATTGAGACATTTGCTGATAAGGTAAGTTCTCGCAATTTGAGTTGTCTAGGCTATCACAAAGAGTTGAGCTCACTAATTAATTTTCACTTTGGTTTGTTTGGGAAACTTAGGCTCTTCCCTTAATTAAGCGAAGTTCTTTCTCTCAAACGCATTACATGTTTATAACATAATCCCAATCAGGTTAATTGTGCCGTTTAATGTCAAGTATATAATGCTTGCACATTTTGCCGATAAAGTGATGGAGAACGATGCACCAGAATTTACGCATTATGATAGACTAGACTGATCGAAACTTCGCAGTCAAATAGATTTCCCATTTCCATGCTCGCTATTAAGCCTACTCTAAACGAAGCACACGAGACTGCACGTGAACAACCTAGTGAAGCATATCCTGAGGTAGTATCCTATAATTTGGTAAATCTAAAGGGTACAGTTATTTCGTCGATACATCTCTGTTGAAAAAAAGTTATATAATTGCCTATATTTCAAACACCATCGCACCTAACCGGTTTCCAAAAATAATTGAATAAAATGTAACATTTGAGTGAGAATTTAGCTATTCAAATATTTTTTTTAAGAGATTGACTTTTGAGTTGCTCAACTTGTGATGTTGGACTGTGCGTGCCAACAAGTTGATAGTAGTCTAAATAATCGTGTAGCCTATTCGCATACCCGTTTTTCTGCATTCATATTTTCATTAATCTCATCTGCAACAGCATGTTTTGCATGACATTGGCTATTTAATATAAAACGGGGAATCAGTGATGCTGATGCATGCTAATCAAACGATAGGGCAGCGTTCAACACCCCTGTAACAGTTTAATCAACAAGTTCGAGTTTGTTAAGCCACTTACTGGTAATATATAGCATATTTATATAGTATATTTGACTATTTTCTATAGGAAAGTCAAGTGAGAACGTTTTACTCCTGGTGAGAAGAACTGAGAAGCTGATGGAAAGGGTGTGCAGTTTCAAGCAGTCATCCCAATGAGGCTGGCACTTTCTTTTTATGCCATGGCAGTGCCAGATTAGTTTTTTTTTAAACTCCTACACGCAGTCATGCTATTAATTTGTATTACTTGTATTGTATAATGCTTGACTATTTCTGGGCACACATGCCAGTGGATATAGTAATATATCAGTAATATTCTTTTTTCAATAATAATAACGACAATAAGTAACAATAAAAATCAATATAGTAATGGACTAACATACATTGACACATTTTCTTTGTCCTCATCTATTGTTTTGTTTGTTGACAGATCCCATAACCACTATGACATTATCATATTCTTAGAGAAGCAAGTGAAGGGTTTTGTATAATTTCATCCAGTAGTGTTCACAAGCCTAAACGGTCTTGAAAATTGTGAACAATTGTATGACATGTTATCAATTCAAATTCATACAATGTTTATGAATTTGTAAGTTCCTAATATCACATTCAATCTCGTTAATGTATGTCCAACTCAATAGTCAACCTAATAAGCCCCACAATCTATTGCTACAATCTTGTGAGGTAGCTAATGGGGATGTGAGAAACTGAATAGATTTGTTTTTTTATTTTATTGCAGCTGGTGAAACACTGTGGCGTGACACATTAACACCAGTGTACAATGACCTGGGTTTGAAAGGACTGTATAGCTGGTTTTGTGAATGGCACGTGTGTGTGTGTGTGTGTGGCATCAGTATGCATGTGTGAGTGTGTGGGTAGAGTCCAGTGTGTGAGCAGGAGAGTTACTGTAAAAAAAAGGTAAATGCAGGTAGCCCGGGTAGCCATTTGTTTAGCTATTTATCAGTATTGTTTAGCAGTCTTATGGCTTGGGGTAGAAGCTGTTCCTGACTTAGTGCACTGATACTGCCTGCTATGTCATGAGTGTCTGGAGTCTTTGACCGCAAGGTGCCTTGTAGCACCTTGCGGTCAGGTGCCTTGCAGTTGCCAAATCTTTTCAGCTTCCTGAGTGGGAAGAGGTGCTGTCGTGCCCTCTTCACAACTGTGTGGGTGTTGGTGGACCATGTTAATTTCTTAGTGATGTGAATACAGAGGAACTTGAAGCTCTCGACCCACTCCACTACAGCCCCATTGATGTGGATGGGGGAGTACTCAGCCCCATCCACCAATGTGCTCCTGTCAGAGAAACTCAGATTCAGGACTTCTCTTTGATCGGTTTTATTATGGCAGTACAATAGTGCTTAGCGATTAACCAAAATGTCTGTTATTCTTTATAATTAAAAAGAAAAGTCATTGACCAACATCGGTTCAAATATTTTAATTCCATTTAGGTCTGTTTTTTTCTGTGAACTTAATGTGCATTTTCTCTAGATAAATCAGATCAAGCCTGAACTGTGCGATGTAGTAGGGAGTTGTCGTTTCCAACAGGCCAATATTCAATATATTTACAGTTATAGTTTATAGTTTAGCTCAGAAAATGTGGTAATTAACTACAATGACGATAATCTATTACACGCCTACTTGTCCAGTATGTGTGGAGCAGACGTGGAGAATGAGAGAAGCGACAGAAGAGGGATAGAGAGTAGTTGCTTTGCAAGGTATTTCTACCGGGAAATACATGATCTACCGTGCCTTGCAAAAGTATTCATTCCCCTTGGCATTTTTCCTATTTTGTTGCATTACAACCTGTAATTTAAATTGATTTTTATTTGGATTTCATGTAATGGACATACACAACATTGTCCAAATTGGTGAAGTGAAATGAAAAGATAACTTGTTTAAAAAAAAAATTAAATGGAAAAGTGGTGTGTGCATATGTGTTCACACCTTTGCTATGAAGCCCCTACATAAGAAGTCACATAATTAGTTAAATAAAGTCGACCTGTGTGTGATCTAAGTGTCACATGATCTGTCTCATGATCTGTCACATGATCTCAGTATATAAACACCTGTTCTGATAGGCCCCAGAGTCTGCAACACCACTAAGCAATGGGTACCATGAAGACCAAAGAGCTCTCCAAACAGGTCAGGGACAAAGTTGTGGTGAGGTACAGATCAGGGTTGGTTTATAAAAAAATATCTGAAATTTTGAACATCCCACGGAGCACCATTAAATCCATTATTAAAAAATGTAAAGAATATGGCACCACAACAAACCTGCCAAGAGTGGGCCGCCCACCAAAACTCACGGACCAGGCAGGAGTGCATTAATCAGAGAGGTAACAAAGCGACCAAAGACAACCCTGAAGGAGCTGCAAAGTTCCAAAGCGGAGATTAGAGTATCTGTCCATTGGACCACTTAAACCTACCCTCCACAGAGATGGGTTTTACGGAAGAGGGGCCAAAAAAAAGTCATTGCTTAAAGAAAAAAATAAGTGAATACGTTTGGTGTTCGCCAAAAGGCATGTGGGAGACTTTTCAAACATATTGAAGAAGGTACTCTGCTCAGATGAGACAAAAATGTTTATTTTTGGCCATTAAGGATAACGCTATGTCTGGTGCAAACCCAACACCTCTTATCACCCAGAGAATACCAGCCCCACAGTGAAGCAGGGTGGTGGCAGCATCATGCTGTGAGAATATTTTTCATCAACTGCGACTGGGAAACTGATCAGAATTGAAGGAATGATGGATGGCACTAAAAACAGGGAAATTCGTGAGGGAAACCTGTTTCAGTCTTCCAGAAATTCGAGACTGGGACGGAGGTTCACCTTCCAGTAGGACAATGACCATAAGCGTATTGTTAACGCAACACTAGTGGTTTAAGGGGAAATATTTACATGTCTTGGAATGGCCTGGTCAAAGCCCATGTCACATCTGCTCCTGCAATGCCCTCTACTGCTCTTCTTGTGTCTCCTTGACCTGCCGCCGCTCCCCCAGTACTCTGTCCCTCTCCCATCTCTCTGTCTGTGTATGTGATTGTGTGTGCTGGAGTCTGAGCAGATCCCCACCAGCTTCAACCTTTTCCATAATCAAGACCTCTACAAATACTCAGTCCTGACACTTCAGCGCTGCTCAGTAAGTCTACATTTCTAGCAGTTTCTTACAATTCAGATCCTGTCATCCTGTTGTGCCTGTTTTCCTTGCCTGATGCTGTTTCCCTCTCACATTACAGTTTTGCCCACTCTGGTCTTTTGGTGACTCTGGTCCCTGTCTCCAATCCCACATCTCGTCATCCTGCTACTCTGTCCTGGATTCTCCACAGTTTCCAAGATGGCGTAGCAGTTCAGACATCTTTGTCTTGTCCCGTGTATATATATTTTTTTCCTTCGAATATATTTAGTCTATATTTTGTATATTTTTAACCTCAGTTTCAACATACTCTCCTGCAACCCCCCTCACCCAAAGTGGTATGGATCTGCTATTTTCTATACTATAGAACTGGATCCTCCAACAGAAGCTAGCCAGCTAACTAGCTCCTAGTTAGTAGTCAGTTAGCCACTGCTAACGGCCATCCGCTGACCTTAGCCTGGTCAACTCCTGCCAGTCTGCACAGTGCGATTCAACCCAGAGCATACCGTACTGCTTTTTCTCCACATCTCCGGATTCCTACCGCAAGCTCTGAACCCCTTCACCTGGATCATCGCAGCTAGCTAGCTGCTCTCCAAGTGGCTACCCCTGGTTAATGCCTGTGTCCCGAAGCAAGCACCAGTGAGCCGGGAACTAGCCTCGTGCTAGGCCCATCTCCCGGCTAGCTGAAGAGGTCCATCAGCCACTCCTTTGGCTACAATACCTATTTTGCCATTTTGTCTGTATATTATGCCTTGAATCTAGTCTTCTTTGCCCAGAAATGTGCTCCTTTTACTCTCTGTTCTGACCGTCCTACAGTCTATGCTAGATGCCCTCAATCACACACAAATTATCAATGAACCTATCATGTACAACCCCAAATCCGTAAATACGGGCACCCTCATAGATATCATCCTGACCAACCTGCCCTCTAAATACACCTCTGCTGTCTTCAACCAGGATCTCAGCGATCATTGCCTCATTGCCTGCGTCCATAATGGGTCTGCGGTCAAACGACTACCCCTCATCACTGTCAAATGCTCCCTAAAACACTTCAGCGAGCAGGTCTTTCTAATCGACCTGGCCCAGGTATCCTGGAAGGATATTGACCTCATTCCGTCAGTAGAGGATGCCTGGTTATTCCTTAAAAGTGCTTTCCTCACCATCTTAAATAAGCATGCCCCATTCAAAAAATGTTGAACCAGGAACAGATATAGCCCTTGGTTCACTCCAGACCTGACTGCCCTTGACTAGCACAAAAACATCCTGTGGCGCCCTGCATTAGCATCGAATAGCCCCCGCGATATGCAACTTTTCAGGGAAGTTAGGAACCAATATACACAGGCAGTTAGAAAATCAAAGGCTAGCTTTTTCAAATAGAAATCTGCATCCTGTAGTACAAACTCCAAAAAGTTCTGGGACACTGTAAAGTCCATGGAGAATAAGAGCACCTCCTCCCAGCTGCCCACTGCACTGAGGCTAGGAAATACTGTCACCATCGATAAATCCAAAATAATTGAGCTGAGTAAGCTGAGATAAGGCGGGGCTTTACCTAGCAGAGACTTGTACATAACCTGTAGCCAGTGGGTTTGGCGATGAGTATGAAGCGAGGGCCAACCAACGAGAGCATATAAGTCGCAGTGGTGGGTAGTATATGGGGCTTTGGTGACAAAACAGATGGCACTGTGATAGAATTCATCCAATTTGTTGAGTTGAGTGTTGGAGGCTATTTTATAGATGACATCGCCGAAGTCGAGGATCGGTAGGATGGTCAGTTTTACGAGGGTATGTTTGGCAGCATGAGTGAAGGAGGCTTTGTTGCCTCCTCCTTCAGCCGATTCTAGATATAATTTTGATGGCACTGTCATCAAAGCCCCATATACTACCCACCACTGCGACCTGTTGGCTGGCCCTCTCTTCATATTCGTCGCCAAACCCACTGGCTCCAGGTCATCTCATTTTTTCTATTGTGTTATTGACTGTATGTTTGTTTATTCCATGTGTAACTCTGTGTTGTTGTTTGTGTCACACTGCTTTGCTTTATCTTGGCCAGGTCTCAGTTGTAAATGAGAACTTGTTCTCAACTTGCCTACCTGGTTAAATAAAGGTGAAATTAATCAAATAAAAGTCTCGAGCTTCCCCTGACCTGCACTCTATCTCTCCCCTGTGTGTCAATAAATACCTTGGTTACTTCATCCCAGTCTCCTCGTCTGATTCTGCTCTTGGGTTCCCCTGTTCCTCTCCGGATAACAGCCCAGATCTCAATCCAGTTGAGAATATGTGGTATGACTTAAAGATTGCTGTACACCAGCGGAATCCATGCAACTTGAAGGAGCTAGAGCAGTTTTGCCTTGAAGAATGGGCAAAAATGCATGCTAAAGTTTTCTGTTGAAAAAAACAACATATTTCTTGTTTGTTTCACAATACAAAATATTTTGCATCTTCAAAGTGATAGGCATGTTGTGTAAATACCCCCCCCCCCAAATCTATTTTAATTCCAGGTTGTAAGACAACAAAATAGGAAAAATGCCAAGGGGGTGAGTACTTTCGCAAGCCACTGAAAGTGATTAATAGTCAGCAGTGATAAAAGTATGCCTTATTTACTTTGATGAACAACTAAAATATTATTTTTTCAGAAAGCATAGACAGCAGCTCTATAGAGACTAGATGACTTGGAATTAAGTAATAAAGTCATCAAATAAAACAAACGTAGGCCTGAAATATTTTATTACATGCATGTTAATAAATGATGGTTAATATTAATGGGCAGTCACACCATCATGGGACTTTTATGAATTGTTTAATTCTGTGTTGTTACAGCATTCAACCCACATAATGCAAAGTGCATGTGATTCGCTCAGCACTACAGTTCAATCATCTGAGGACAATAGTTGAATGTATGTTTCTGAGAGCAAAAGGAAACAAGCGGATGTCATAAGGTGAATGCACCAATTTGTAAGTCGCTCTGGATAAGAGCGTCTGCTAAATGACTTAAATGTAATGTAAATGGCAGTTGATCATAATCAACATAATGCTCAATGAAAATAATAAGAAGGCTTCAATAACCCTGGCTTCACACAGTTCAAAAATACACATTTCCAGTTTTAAACATGAAATAATCTGCAACAGCCACCCCCACATTAGTGCAGCTAATGTGTGCCTTAACTGCTCTTCAGGCATCCTCCTTTGGGATGGTTGGCAAAAGCATGATGTCACGTCTGCTCCCGCTCTTCCCTTCCCCTGGCGCTTGAGGGCACCAGATTACCCTGCATCACACGCTCCTGCCATCCATCACTCACACCTGCCCTTCCTCGTCACTCGCATCAGCGTTATTGGACTCACCTGAAATCACTTGTTCACATGTTCATTTCCTCCCCTATATTTGTCTGTTCCCTTGCTCTGTTCCCTGCTTCTGCATTGATTGTTTTTGTCTTTACTTTTTGTTCTTGACGCTGTTCCTGTCTCGTGTTATTTCAGTTGTTATTAAATGTTTACTCCCCGTACCTGCTCCGTCTCTCCAGCGTCATGCCGCGTGACACATGAGGGCCACTGGTCTTGTGTAGACTGTTCCCTACAGAGATCCCCGCAGCTCTCTGGGCCACCGATCCTTGCTCTAGGGTTTTTTTGTGGTCCTGTGTAGCTCAGTTGGTAGAGCATGGCACTTGTAACGCCAGGGTAGTGGGTTCGATCCCCGGGACCACCCATACGTAGAATGTATGCACACATGACTGTAAGTCGCTTTGGATAAAAGCGTCTGCTAAATGGCATATATTATTATTATTATATTATTTTTCCCCTTTTGGTGGGATTGTAGTGTGGGTTAGTAATCACAGATGAGTCCAAAACCAAAATCTGCCCGCACTTGACTTTGGTGCCATCTCCACCTCCTCATGGAGTTAGGGGCATAGGAAACTTGAGGCAGGGGTGTATCGCGCTTCCCCTCAAGACCAGCTTAGGGGTGACTAGGTCCCGTGGGCAATCCCAGTGGAGTGAGACAGAGGATCCTGAGGCAAACTTGTGAAAGATCAGCCGAAGGTCACCGGCTGCTCAGAGGGACAGGTTTTTGTGCTGTTAGAGCAGTGATATCTTCTGAAAAGCTAGTAGCCTGGCAGTGTCTTAGGAGAGTCAATTCAGCATCTCTGTGAGAAGGCTTAGGAAGAATGGGATCCTGCAGTGCTGCCCCATGGAGGTCTTGGTAATTTGCCTCTACTAGCTTCTTCCAAGATGCATACTCATCAGTGTCTGGGATATGGCTCTTTACCTCTTTGACAGTGAAGTTGCAGAAGGTAATGCCAGTTTCAAAACAATTGGCTACTCGGTACTCAGAAATCTCTGACTTCCGACTTCAGTGTTTGCAAGGCAACTGGGAACTCACCATGGTAGATGTTGGGGGTCTGACTCTTGGACCTGGGGGTCTGCTTTTCTTTGCAGATGCTCTGCAATTGTTCATGATGGTAGCGCTGGACTAGCCTAGTTGAGAGTCTCAGTTGCTGACCCTCTTCTTGTTGTTATGCAGGTGAATGAGGACCCAAAAGCGACTTGGCGAAAACAGAGTCTTTAATCCAGAAAAGGAAATATGCAATACTCCTAGACAAATCGGAGCGGTAAATAAAGCATAACAAACAATTCCACTCGTAATGACGAGAACAGACTGGAGACTCGATCATAAACTGTAGGTTGCCTCGGGAAGGCACTTGACCGTAGCAGACTCAGACACCTGCTCACCACGCAGCATCTGAGGGAAACACGACACGACAGGGCGATACAAAGACACAGCACGGTGAACAATATACAAGGATCCGACAGGGCAGAAACGGAAAACAAGGGGAGAAATAGGGACTCTAATCAGGGGAAAAGATAGGGAACAGGTGTGGGAAGACTAAATGATTGATTAGGGGAATAGGAACAGCTGGGAGCAGGAACGGAATGATAGAGAGAAGAGAGAGAGGAAGGGAGAGAGAAAAAGGGGAACGAACCTAAAAAGACCAGCAGGGGGAAAACGAACAGAAGGAAAAGCAAAATGACAAGACAATATAAGACAAAACATGACACTTGTAGCCCTCCTGACGAATCTTGCACATTTTAGGGATTGAGGCTTGCTGAAACTCTATGAAACTGTCTCTGAGATACTTGTCTGTCGACATGGGAAACCCCAGGTAGCAGATAGCCTAGTGGTTAGAGCGTTGGGCCAATAACCGAAAGGTTGCTGGATAGAATCCCTGAGCTGACAAGGCAAAACTCTGTCGTTCTGCCCCTGAGCAAGGCAGTTAACCCACTGTTCCCCGGGCACTGAAGACGGGGAAGTCGATTAAGGCAGCCCCCTGCACCTCTCTGATTCAGAGGGGTTGGGTTAAATGCGGAAGACACATTTCAGTTGAAGTCATTCAGTTGTACAACTGACTAGGGATCCCCCTTTCCCTTCAACTCATATCCATAAGCACCTTCCAAGGATAGCAGCATGCTCACCAGCAGAATGACATGTAGATAGCAGCTCTGAAACCCCTGAAAGTCACCAACTTTCAATTCTGGGGCAGTGAGGATGGTGCCAATCTCACTGAGTGGCTGATGAGATTGGCCATACTGGAGCTGGAGTGCCTGATTAGTAGCTGTGTAGGGTGATGACGGCATGACTGGTTCTTCATCTGTGCTTCAGGGAGCTTGAGATTTTCCAGTAGGACATGATACTTTCTCAGTCAGCTGTGTAAGTGAGTCAAGGAGATTGTCCAGTGACAGTTTTAGGTGAGCGGTCCTTCTCAACGTCAGTGGTAAAATCAGGTAAGGTGGGTTCAGGGGGGTGACTTACATGGAAGGCTGAACCCATCTGCTGAGCGGGACCCCAGGAGGGGGGTGGACCTTGCAATGGGTAAGCTGGGTAGTCAGGCAGTGGAGCAGGTTATGGAACTTGCTTTGGGTCAACCAGTGAGCTCTCATCGGGTCTCAGTACCAGTCTACCCAGCTCACCCTCAGCAAGTTCCATACCCTGCTCCAGAGCCAGAGTTCCCAGCTTACCTGCACACTTTACATGTTGCATTTATATTTTTGTTCTGTGTATATAATCATACAATCAATTTGACTTTGTTTTTACAAATCTAACTGTAGAACAACATAATGGTAATCATTTATTTGAAAGGTAAATCTCTTGATAATATGGGTAAATCAAGATGTACCCTAGGTCTAGTCACATCTTAAATCAAATCAAATCAAATTTTATTTGTCACATACACATGGTTAGCAGATGTTAATGCGAGTGTAGCGAAATGCTTGTGCTTCTAGTTCCGACAATGCAGTAATCAACAAGTAATCTAACTAACAATTCCAAAACTACTGTCTTATACACAGTGTAAGGGGATAAAGAATATGTACATAAGGATATATGAATGAGTGATGGTACAGGGCAGCATAGGCAAGATACAGTAGATGGTATCGAGTACAGTATATACATATGAGATGAGTATGTAAACAAAGTGGCATAGTTAAAGTGGCTAGTGATACATGTATTACATAAGGATGCAGTCGATGATATAGAGTACAGTATATACGTATGCATATGAGATGAATAATGTAGGGTAAGTAACATTATATAAGGTAGCATTGTTTAAAGTGGCTAGTGATATATTTCCAACATTTCCCATCAATTCCCATTATTAAAGTGGCTGGAGTTGAGTCAGTGTCAATGTCAGTGTGTTGGCAGCAGCCACTCAATGTTAGTGGTGGCTGTTTAACAGTCTGATGGCCTTGAGATAGAAGCTGTTTTTCAGTCTCTCGGTCCTAGCTTTGATGCACCTGTACTGACCTCTCCTTCTGGATGATAGCGGGGTGAACAGGCAGTGGCTCGGGTGGTTGATGTCCTTGATGATATTTATGGCCTTCCTGTAACATCGGGTGGTGTAGGTGTCCTGGAGGGCAGGTAGTTTGCCCCCGGTGATGCGTTGTGCAGACCTCACTACCCTCTGGAGAGCCTTACGGTTGAGGGTGGAGCAGTTGCCGTACCAGGCGGTGATACAGCCCGCCAGGATGCTCTCGATTGTGCATCTGTAGAAGTTTGTGAGTGCTTTTGGTGACAAGCCAAATTTCTTCAGCCTCCTGAGGTTGAAGAGGCGCTGCTGCGCCTTCTTCACGATGCTGTCTGTGTGAGTGGACCAATTGCTGTTTCCTGAAGTCCACAATCATCTCCTTAGTTTTGTTGACGTTGAGTGTGAGGTTATTTTCCTGACACCACACTCCGAGGGCCCTCACCTCCTCCCTGTAGGCCGTCTCGTCATTGTTGGTAATCAAGCCTACCACTGTTGTGTCGTCCGCAAACTTGATGATTGAGTTGGAGGCGTGCGTGGCCACGCAGTCGTGGGTGAACAGGGAGTACAGGAGAGGGCTCAGAACGCACCCTTGTGGGGCCCCCGTGTTGAGGATCAGCGGGGAGGAGATGTTGTTGCCTACCCTCACCACCTGGGGGCGGCCCGTCAGGAAGTCCAGTACCCAGTTGCACAGGGCGGGGTCGAGACCCAGGGTCTCGAGCTTGATGACGAGCTTGGAGGGTACTATGGTGTTGAATGCCGAGCTGTAGTCGATGAACAGCATTCTCACATAGGTATTCCTCTTGTCCAGATGGGTCAGGGCAGTGTGCAGTATGGTTGAGATTGCATCGTCTGTGGACCTATTTGGGCGGTAAGCAAATTGGAGTGGGTCTAGGGTGTCAGGTAGGGTGGAGGTGATATGGTCCTTGACTAGTCTCTCAAAGCACTTCATGATGACGGAAGTGAGTGCTACGGGGCGGTAGTCGTTTAGCTCAGTTACCTTAGCTTTCTTGGGAACAGGAACAATGGTGGCCCTCTTGAAGCATGTGGGAACAGCAGACTGGTATAGGGATTGATTGATATGTCCGTAAACACACTGGCCAGCTGGTCTGCGCATGCTCTGAGGGCGCGGCTGGGGATGCCGTCTGGGCCTGCAGCCTTGCGAGGGTTAACACGTTTAAATGTCTTACTCACCTCGGCTGCAGTGAAGGAGAGACCGCATGTTTTCGTTGCAGGCCATGTCAGTGGCACTGTATTGTCCTCAAAGCGGGCAAAAAAGTTATTTAGTCTGCCTGGGAGCAAGACATCCTGGTCCGTGACTGGGTTTCTTCTTGTAGTCCGTGATTGACTGTAGACCCTGCCACATGCCTCTTGTGTCTGAGCCGTTGAATTGAGATTCTACTTTGTCTCTGTACTGACGCTTAGCTTGTTTGATAGCCTTGCGGAGGGAATAGCTGCACTGTTTGTATTCGGTCATATTACCAGACACCTTGCCCTGATTAAAAGCAGTGGTTCGCGCTTTCAGTTTCATGCGAATGCATTGAGTTATGAAGCTTGTTTTAGCTGATTTCAGGGCCTAGAGATGACAAACAATCACTTCCGTTAATTATTGGCAACTGTGAGGAGAAGATATAATTTCATTGTACTGATCAACAACATTTGCATAGAAGACGTATTTTCTTTTATGAAAGTGTGTGCCATTTGCAAGGCATAATGCGGCTGTGGAATCTGACTTTGTGGCTATGGAATCTAGTGATAGGAGGCGAGGGAGATGAAGAAGCAAATTTGTTTTTGGTGGCGACGGAGACGAAGATATTTCTTAACTTGGAACTCAGCTTGGAAATCAGCATATTTTGCGTTATGATTTAATATTATCACAAATAAAGTATTGGGTAGTGAATTCAGTTGTAAGCTAGCAAGGAAAGTTAGCCTACAATTAAAGCTACAAGCTACCGGTATCGTCTTGCATTGTAAAAGTGTTGTATGGACATTATTTTAGCAAACAGTAACATATCTACATGACGTGTTGCATTACACAAGTGTGTTAACTTCCGTGCAGCGTGAGTGGGGAGCTAATGCAGCCTAGAGAGCTCTAGCAATGACTGAGTAAGTGGAACAGGCACTTTGCTCTTCACCCTATAAAGGGGCTGCGCTGATAGACAGACTTGATCCTCAATCACGTGAGACACATTTGTCAGAAGTATCGGACGTAACAAAAATTCTAGTACCAAACTATATACCGTGCAACACAAACGCTGTGTGATTGGTTCTTCCTGTAGTGAATCCACTTAAGGGACTTCCCATAACTGATACACATCTCACCTATATTATCAGAGAACTGGGGTTACGAAAGTAACCTTGAGTTTCCTCATCCTCATGTGTGACGTGTTTGTGTGTGCACATCTGTCCACAGTGAATGTGCATGTTTGAGAAATGTCAAAACAAACAGTTGCTAAAGTAATGGTGGTTCTACAAAAGTTATGATGTGATTGCCTCATTACAATTCTTGAGGAATCTTAAAAGGTTGATCTCATAAATATTAGCAGGAGGTGTTTTCTTCCTTCATCTTCATTTCCAGTGACATTTTTGGGGACACCTCTAAATTGTCAAACCCATATTGACAGATTCAACAGAAGAAAGATGACTAGAAAAGTCATGGGTTGTACGTAGTCCTCTCAACTCTAGTGGTGGTTGTAGTTGTATGGCGTGCAGCTCTCGGATTTACTTAATTCCAAATGGATGGGAGTTGAGACTGGGAGTACGAGTGTCATTCTCCACAGCAGGCTGCGCAGTGGGCTATCTCCCTGCCTGCCTTCCTGTCTGATGGCAGCAAGGTCATTCATTCCTCCACTCAAGAAGATGAATTACGTCTTGACACAGCTTAGACATTGACAGTGTGGGGAGGCAATGGCAACAGCATTAGAGTGCAGCGAAACATTTCCCTGTGGTCTTTCATTAGATTGAAGTGTGAGTGATTGGACTGTTGTGTAAGTGAGTATAGCAGGCTTTTGGGTGGAGTAAAGGTACAGTATATATTTCCACAGACGAGTGTATTTGTACATAAGAGTCAGAGTGTTTAATGATTGACGGCAGAGATGCCGTCTAAAGAGTTTAAAAGCGTTTGATCTAATCAAGTAATAAGATAAGGCTACAGTTATTTCACAAGAACAGTATTGAGAGTATAGTCTCATCCTTAGATGTATAGAATCAAAGATATTCAACTTCTACAGTCTGACACAGTTATATTGACTTATGTCGTTTGCCTCAATCTAATCTTATACATACAATACATTCGGAAAGTACTCACTTTTTTTTAAACGTTACAGCCTTATTCTAAAATGGATTAAATACTTTTTCTACATCAATATATTCACAATAGCCCATAATGACAAAGCGAAAACAGGTTTTTAGAAATTTTTGCAAATGTATTAAAAAATGAAAAACCAAAATACCTTATTTACATAGGTATTCAGACACTTTGCTTTGAGAATCAAAATTGAGCTCAGGTGCATCATGTTTCCATTTATCATGCTTGAAATGTTTCTACCACTTGATTGGAATCCTCCTGTGGTAAATTCAGTTGATTGGACATGATTTGGAAAGGCACACACCTGTCTATTTAATGTCCCACAGCTGACAGTGCATGTCAGAGTCAAAACCAAGCAATGATGTTGAGGAATTGTGTCGAGGCAGGATTGTGTTGAGGCACAGATCTGGGGAAGGGTACCAAAAATGTCTGAAGCATTGAAGGTCCCTAAAAACACAGTGGCCTTCATCATTCTTAAATGGAAGAAGTTTGGAACCACCAATATTCTTCCTAGAGCTGGCTGCCCGGCCAAACTGAGCAAGAACCCAACAACCACTCTGAAAGAGCTTCAGAGTTTCTCTGTGGAGATGGGAGAATCTTCCAGAAGGACAACCATCTTTGCAGCACTCCACCAATCAGGCCTTTATGGTAGAGTGGCAGAGAGACAGAAGCCACTCCTCAGTAAAGGCACATGACAGCCCGATTGGAGTTTGTCAAAAGGCACCTAAAGGTTCTCTGGTCTGGTTTGATGAAAGCAAGATTGAACTCTTTGGCCTGAATGCCAAGTGTCACGTCTGGAGGAAACCTGGCACCATCCCTACGGTGAATCATGGTGGTGACAACATCATGCTGTGGAGATGTTTTTCAGCGGCAGGGACTGGGAGACTAGTCAGGATAGAGGGAAAGATGAACAGAGTAAAGTACAGATATCCTTGTCCTTCAGACTGGGGCGAAGGTTCATCTTCCAACAGGACAACAACCCTAAGCACACAGCCAAGAGAATGTAGGAGTGGCTTCGGGACAAGTTTCTGAATGTTCTTGAGTGGCCTTGAGAGGCTGTAATCACTGCCAAAGGTGCTTGAACAAAGTACTGAGTAAAGGGTCTGAATACTTATGTAAATGTAATATTTCAGTTTTTTGTTTTTAATACATTTGCAAAAATGTCTACAAATCTATTTTTCCTTTGTCATTATAGGATTTTGTGTGTAGATTGATGAGGGAAGAAAACCCAATTTAATCCATTTTAGAATAGGGCTGTAATTTAACAAAATGTGGAAAAAGTCAAGGGTTCTTAAGTTAAAGACGTGGTACCGAAGTGGGGACCACAATCAGCAGAAATGCTCAAGAGCGCCACCATAGAGGTTGATAAACCTCAAACTTTCAGTAAAATTGACATACAATATACTGAATTAAAGCTACACTCGTTGTGAATCTATCCACTAAGTCAGATTTGTAAAATGCTTTTCGGGGAAAGCATGAGAAGCTATTATCTGATACCATGCACCCTCAAAATACTGCACCGTCACCTAAAACGACAGATTTTGCGTTAGCCGTCGCAAACGAAAACGCTGAAATAAAATATTAAACATTCATTACCTTTGACGAGCTTCTTTCTGGGCACTCCTATATGTCCCATAAACATCATTTAGGGTCTTTTTTCGATTAAATCGGTCCATATATAGCCTAGATATCGAGCTAAGAATTACGTTGCGAGTAAAGAAAAAAAAAAATAGCATTTCATAACGTAACGTAATTTTTTAAATTTCAAAAAGTCGACGATAAACTTTCACAAAACACTTCGAAATACTTTTGTAATGCAACTTTAGGTATTAGTATACGTTAATAAGCGATAAAATTGATCAGGAGACGATGTTAAATCTGTTTCTTGTCCGTGTAGAAAAACATGTCTGACCAGAGGTCGACCAAAAATCAGGGCGGAGCCATCAGGGAAGATGTTCCCTTGTTGTGGTCCTTCTGTAGCTCAGTTGGTAGAGCATGGCGCTTGTAACGCCAGGGTAGTGGGTTCGATCCCCGGGACCACCCATACGTAGAATGTATGCACACATGACTGTAAGTCGCTTTGGATAAAAGCGTCTGCTAAATGGCATATATTATTATTATTATTATTTGGGTTTGACCAAGAATCAATTGCGAATCAAATGACATGACTCTAGACACCCTGTGGAAGCTGTAGGCAATGTAAACTCGGCTCTCTTTAATTCGGTTCACTTTTAACAATTGCCTGTAGTCGCGGAAGGATATATTTTTCCATTTTCAGTGAACAGATTTCCATGCACTTTTGGATGAAACGCCCGTTCTGTAAATGCCACAGACGTGATTTAAACAGTTTTGGAAACGTCTGAGTGTTTTCTATCCACACATACTAATCACATGCATGTACTATATTCCTGGCATGAATAGCAGGGTGCTGAAATGTTGCGCGATTATTAACAAAAAGCTGCGAAAAGCTGCATGAATTCTCAACTTCCATAAGTGGTTTTAATACTTTCTGAATGCACTGTATGTTCTATTCTATTATAGCAAACACGTGTCTATCTTTTTTTCAAATATCTAACAGCTAAGCACAACAAGAGCATGTTTTTCCCATGCCATAGTGATAGGTATGGAAAATTGTCTAATGTCACTGTAACGGTTTTCTAGGTGTGAAGGAGAGTTGGACCAAAATGCAGCATGTAGATTGCGATCCATGTTTAATGAACAAACGTAACACGAATCTAAATACAAAACCTACAAAACAATAAACGTAATGAAAACCGAAACAGCCTAATACTGGTGCACATACACACATAACAAGGAACAAAAACACTAAGGACAATCACCCACGACAAACTCAAAGAATATGGCTGCCTAAATATGGTTCCCAATCAGAGACAACGATAAACACCTGCCTCTGATTGAGAACCACTTCAGACAGCCATAGACTTAACCAGAACACCCCACTAGCTACAGTCCCAATACATACACACCACATACACAAACCCATGCCACACCCTGGCCTGACCAAATAAATAAAGATAAACACAAAATACTTCGACCAGGGCGTGACAGAACCCCCCCCCCGCCCTAGGGTGCGGACTCCTGAACGCACCTCAAAACAATAGGGAGGGTCCGGATGGGCGTCTGTCCATGGTGGCGGCTCCGGCGCGGGACGTGGACCCCACTCAATCAATGTCTTAGTCCCCTCTCCTCGCGTCCTTGGATAGTCCACCCTCGCCGCTGACCATGGCCTAGTAGTCCTCACCCAGAACCCCACTGGACTGAGGAGCAGAACGGGACTAAGGCAGCTCGGGACTGAGGGGAAGCTCGGGAGTGAGAGGAAGCTCGGGAGTGAGAGGAAGCTCGGGAGTGAGAGGAAGCTCGGGAGTGAGAGGAAGCTCGGGAGTGAGAGGAAGCTCGGGAGTGAGAGGAAGCTCGGAAGTGAGAGGAAGCTCGGAAGTGAGAGGAAGCTCGGGAGTGAGAGGAAGCTCAGGAGTGAGAGGAAGCTCAGGCAGGTTGATGGATCTACCAGATCCTGGCTGGCTGGTGGTTTCGGGCAGATCCTGGCTGACTGGCAGATCCTGGCTGACTGGCAGATCCTGGCTGACTGGCGGATCTGGCAGATCCTGGCTGACTGGCGGATCCTGGCTGACTGGCGGATCCTGACCGACTGGCAGATCCTGGCTGACTGGCAGTTCTGGCAGATCCCAGCTGACTGGCGGATCTGGAAGAGTCTGGTTGACTGGCAGATCTAGAAGAGTCTGGCTGACTGGCAGATCTGGAAGAGTCTGGCTGACTGGCAGATCTGGAAGAGTCTGGCTGACTGGCAGATCTGGAAGAGTCTGGCTGACTGGCAGATCTGGAAGAGTCTGGCTGACTGGCAGATCTGGAAGAGTCTGGCTGACTGGCAGATCTGGAAGAGTCTGGCTGACTGGCAGATCTGGAAGAGTCTGGCTGACTGGCGGATCTGGAAGAGTCTGGTTGACTGGCGGATCTGGAAGAGTCTGCCTGACTGGCGGATCAGGAAGAGTCTGCGTGACTGGCGGATCTGGAAGAGTCTGGCTGACTGGCAGATCTGGAAGAGTCTGGTTGACTGGCGGATCTGGAAGAGTCTGGCTGCCTGGCGGCTCTGGCTGCTCCATGTAGGCTGACAGGTCTGGCGGCTTCTTACAGACTGACAGCTCTGGTGGCTCCGTGCAGACTGGCACTGGTGGCTCCTAGCAAACTGACAGCTCCTTACAGACTGACAGCTCCTCGCAGACTGACAGCTCCTTGCAGACTGACAGCTCCGTGCAGACTGGCAGCTCCGTGCAGACTGGCAGCTCCGTGCAGACTGGAAGCTCCTTGCAGACTGGCAGCTCCTTGCAGACTGGCAGCTCCTTGCAAACTGGCAGCTCCTTACAGACTGACAGCTCCTTGCAGACTGACAGCTCCTTGCAGACTGACAGCTCTGGCTGCTCCATGCAGACTGACAGCTCTGGCTGCTTCATGCAGACTGACATCTCTGGCTGCTTCATGCAGACTGACATCTCTGGCTGCTTCATGCAGACTGACAGCTCTGGCTGCTCCATGCAGACTGACAGCTCTGGCTGCTACATGCAGACTGACAGCTCTGGCTGCTCCATGCAGGCTGGCAGCTCTGGCTGCTCCATGCAGGCTGGCAGCTCTGGCTGCGCTGAACAGGCAGGAGACTCCGGCAGCGCAGGAGAGGAGGAAGGCTCTGGCTGCGCTGAACAGGCAGGAGACTCCGGCAGCGCAGGAGAGGAGGAAGGCTCTGGCTGCGCTGAACAGGCGGGAGACTCCGGCAGCGCAGGAGATGAGAAAGGCTCCGACAGCGCTGGAGAGGCGAGGCGCACTGTAGGCCTGATGCGTGGTGCTGGAACTGGTGGTACTGGACCGAGGACACGCACAGGAAGCCTGGTGCGGGGAGCTGCCACCGGAGGGCTGGGATGTGAAGGTGGTACTGAATAGACCGGACCGTGCAGGCGCACTGGAGCTCTTGAGCACCGAGCCTGCCCAACCTTACCTGGCTCGATGCCCACTCTAGCCCGGCCGATACGAGGAGCTGGAATATACCGCACCGGGCTATGCACCCGCACTGGGGACACCGTGCGCACCACTGCATAACACGGTGCCTGCCCGGTCTCTCTACTCCCCCGGTAAGCACAGGGAGTTTGCGCAGGTCTCCTACCTGGCGTAGCCCTACTCCCTGTGAGCCCCCCCTCAATAATTTTTTGGGGCTGACTCTCGGGCTTCCGTCCGCGCCGCCGTGCTTGCTTTGCCAACCTCATTCTACTGTAACATTCCGCGCACTGCTCCATCGAATCCCAGGCGGGCTCCGGCACTCTCCCTGGGTCGACCGCCCACCTGTCTATCTCCTCCCAAGAAGTATAGTCCATACTATACTCCTCTTTGGGCTGCTCCTGTTGCCTCTTCTCCTGCTGCACCTTTGGGCGGCTACACTCCCCTGGTTTAGCCCAGGGTCCTCTCCCGTCGAGGATTTCCTCCCATGTCCAGAAATCCTTACGCATCTCCTCTTTGGGCTGCTCCTGCCTGTTGACACGCTGCTTGGTCCATTTGTGGTGGGTGATTCTGTAACGGTTTTCTAGGTGTGAAGGAGAGTCGGACCAAAATGCAGCATGTAGATTGCGATCCATGTTTAATGAACAAACGTAACACGAATCTAAATACAAAACCTACAAAACAATAAATGTAATGAAAACCGAAACAGCCTAATACTGGTGCACATACACACATAACAAGGAACAAAGACACTAAGGACAATCACCCACGACAAACTCAAAGAATATGGCTGCCTAAATATGGTTCCCAATCAGAGACAACGATAAACACCTGCCTCTGATTGAGAACCACTTCAGACAGCCATAGACTTAACCAGAACACCCCACTAGCTACAGTCCCAATACATACACACCACATACACAAACCCATGCCACACCCTGGCCTGACCAAATAAATAAAGATAAACACAAAATACTTCGACCAGGGCGTGACAGAACCCCCCCCCCGCCCTAGGGTGCGGACTCCTGAACGCACCTCAAAACAATAGGGAGGGTCCGGATGGGCGTCTGTCCATGGTGGCGGCTCCGGCGCGGAACGTGGACCCCACTCAATCAATGTCTTAGTCCCCTCTCCTCGCGTCCTTGGATAGTCCACCCTCGCCGCTGACCATGGCCTAGTAGTCCTCACCCAGAACCCCACTGGACTGAGGAGCAGAACGGGACTAAGGCAGCTCGGGACTGAGGGGAAGCTCGGGAGTGAGAGGAAGCTCGGGAGTGAGAGGAAGCTCGGGAGTGAGAGGAAGCTCGGGAGTGAGAGGAAGCTCGGAAGTGAGAGGAAGCTCGGAAGTGAGAGGAAGCTCGGGAGTGAGAGGAAGCTCAGGAGTGAGAGGAAGCTCAGGCAGGTTGATGGATCTACCAGATCCTGGCTGGCTGGTGGTTTCGGGCAGATCCTGGCTGACTGGCAGATCCTGGCTGACTGGCAGATCCTGGCTGACTGGCGGATCTGGCAGATACTGGCTGACTGGCAGATCCTGGCTGACTGGCGGATCTGGCAGATCCTGGCTGACTGGCGGATCCTGGCTGACTGGCGGATCCTGACCGACTGGCAGATCCTGGCTGACTGGCAGTTCTGGCAGATCCCAGCTGACTGGCGGATCTGGAAGAGTCTGGTTGACTGGCAGATCTAGAAGAGTCTGGCTGACTGGCAGATCTGGAAGAGTCTGGCTGACTGGCAGATCTGGAAGAGTCTGGCTGACTGGCAGATCTGGAAGAGTCTGGCTGACTGGCAGATCTGGAAGAGTCTGGCTGACTGGCAGATCTGGAAGAGTCTGGCTGACTGGCAGATCTGGTAGAGTCTGGCTGACTGGCGGATCTGGAAGAGTCTGGTTGACTGGCGGATCTGGAAGAGTCTGGCTGACTGTCGGATCTGGAAGAGTCTGCCTGACTGGCGGATCTGGAAGAGTCTGGCTGACTGGCAGATCTGGAAGAGTCTGGTTGACTGGCGGATCTGGAAGAGTCTGGCTGCCTGGCGGCTCTGGCTGCTCCATGTAGGCTGACAGGTCTGGCGGCTTCTTACAGACTGACAGCTCTGGCGGCTCCGTGCAGACTGGCACTGGCGGCTCCTAGCAAACTGACAGCTCCTTACAGACTGACAGCTCCTCGCAGACTGACAGCTCCTTGCAGACTGACAGCTCCGTGCAGACTGGCAGCTCCGTGCAGACTGGCAGCTCCGTGCAGACTGGAAGCTCCTTGCAGACTGGCAGCTCCTTGCAGACTGGCAGCTCCTTGCAAACTGGCAGCTCCTTGCAGACTGACAGCTCCTTGCAGACTGACAGCTCTGGCTGCTCCATGCAGACTGACAGCTCTGGCTGCTTCATGCAGACTGACATCTCTGGCTGCTTCATGCAGACTGACATCTCTGGCTGCTTCATGCAGACTGACAGCTCTGGCTGCTTCATGCAGACTGACAGCTCTGGCTGCTACATGCAGGCTGGCAGCTCTGGCTGCTCCATGCAGGCTGGCAGCTCTGGCTGCGCTGAACAGGCAGGAGACTCCGGCAGCGCAGGAGAGGAGGAAGGCTCTGGCTGCGCTGAACAGGCGGGAGACTCCGGCAGCGCAGGAGATGAGAAAGGCTCCGACAGCGCTGGAGAGGCGAGGCGCACTGTAGGCCTGATGCGTGGTGCTGGAACTGGTGGTACTGGACCGAGGACACGCACAGGAAGCCTGGTGTGGGGAGCTGCCACCGGAGGGCTGGGATGTGAAGGTGGTACTGAATAGACCGGACCGTGCAGGCGCACTGGAGCTCTTGAGCACCGAGCCTGCCCAACCTTACCTGGCTCGATGCCCACTCTAGCCCGGCCGATACGAGGAGCTGGAATATACCGCACCGGGCTATGCACCCGCACTGGGGACACCGTGCGCACCACTGCATAACACGGTGCCTGCCCGGTCTCTCTACTCCCCCGGTAAGCACAGGGAGTTTGCGCAGGTCTCCTACCTGGCATAGCCCTACTCCCTGTGAGCCCCCCCTCAATAATTTTTTGGGGCTGACTCTCGGGCTTCCGTCCGCGCCGCCGTGCTTGCTTTGCCAACCTCATTCTCCTGTAACATTCCGCGCACTGCTCCATCGAATCCCAGGCGGGCTCCGGCACTCTCCCTGGGTCGACCGCCCACCTGTCTATCTCCTCCCAAGAAGTATAGTCCATACTATACTCCTCTTTGGGCTGCTCCTGTTGCCTCTTCTCCTGCTGCACCTTTGGGCGGCTACACTCCCCTGGTTTAGCCCAGGGTCCTCTCCCGTCGAGGATTTCCTCCCATGTCCAGAAATCCTTCTTCGCATCTCCTCTTTGGGCTGCTCCTGCCTGTTGACACGCTGCTTGGTCTGTTTGTGGTGGGTGATTCTGTAACGGTTTTCTAGGTGTGAAGGAGAGTCGGACCAAAATGCAGCATGTAGATTGCGATCCATGTTTAATGAACAAACGTAACACAAATCTAAATACAAAACCTACAAAACAATAAACGTAATGAAAACTGAAACAGCCTAATACTGGTGCACATACACACATAACAAGGAACAAAGACACTAAGGACAATCACCCACGACAAACTCAAAGAATATGGCTGCCTAAATATGGTTCCCAATCAGAGACAACGATAAACACCTGCCTCTGATTGAGAACCACTTCAGACAGCCATAGACTTAACCAGAACACCCCACTAGCTACAATCCCAATACATACACACCACATACACAAACCCATGCCACAACCTGGCCTGACCAAATAAATAAAGATAAACACAAAATACTTCGACCAGGGCGTGACAGTCACCCTGTTCTCCCCTTTAATATTATCCAACTCAATGTGTAATATTTTTAGTTAATGGCCCCCATCATAATGTACTGTGTTTTATTTCTGTTATTGATTGACCAAATGTAAAGTATCTGCTGTACTCATTTGCCCTGAACAGGAAATAAAATAGGAGGAAAGGTTATATTTCCGCTGTTGAATGTGTAACTGTCTCCTAGAGATGGATACATGGTACACGTCACATTCCATTACTCTCATCATTAGTGTTATTTTCTCCTCCTTTTCTATCTTATGTTGATTGGAGTCGATAGGCTGTTTGGAGCAGCAACATATTTGCCTTGTTTCCCTCTTAACCCTTAACCCTTAACTCCCCAAAAGGAAGCTGTAGATGAAATATCTGAGTGAATAACCCCATAGGGCCAAATTCTAATTTGTGATCTGCACACATAACTCAGATGTTTTATTATCAATGGGAGATTTGTGTAAAAATGTAATATAAGAACCTATTGATTTAGTCAAGGTGAGAAATTCTATCCACAGCATTCTACATTCTACACCACATCGGGCAATACAGTAAATTACCAAACACATTCATCCATGTTGTATATTATTATTAGCAATTATGATGCCAATTTCCTTTTACACAGTTTGTCATACTGTTAATGAGGTGTGTCCTAGAGATGATCATGGGGAGAGCTTTAGGTTTTAAGTGCCCATCTGTGCGCATAGTGACGAATGTAATCTTGGTCTGCCAGTTAATTACTTACCATATGTGTCAGTAAATGTTACTGGCTCTAAGTGGTCACATACAGCATCACTCATATAAGCTATCATCCAGGCAGCATCTGTATGAAGATAGTTATGTTAGTGGAGGATGGAAGGCTGAAAATGGAGCTGCATTATGTCATTACTGTTTCAATACCAGGCATGTGGATTGATTTGATTTTGAGGAAGTACAGTTCCCGCTCAGCCCAGTCAAAACTGTTCGCTGCTCTGGCTCCCCAATGGTGGAACAAACTCCCTCACGACGCCAGGACAGCGGAGTCAATCACCACCTTCCGGAGACACCTGAAACCCCACCTCTTTAAGGAATACCTAGGATAGGATAAAGTAATCCTTCTCACCCCCCTTAAAATATGTAGATGCACTATTGTAAAGTGGCTGTTCCACTGGATGTCATAAGGTGAATGCACCAATTTGTAAGTCGCTCTGGATAAGAGCGTCTGCTAAATGACTTAAATGTAAATGTAAATTTAGTTTACATTGATATTACTATAGTTATTACAGTATTTGGGGCTAACTACCAATGTCATTGGATTGGTTGCAGTGTTGGAGGAACAGAGAGAGTCCTCAGCTACTGTGTTGCATCGTTGATGCCTTTCCTATTCTCTTTTCACTGGTCCATGTTACAGTAACTTCCTTTACTCTCTGTCTCTGCCTCCTGCTATCTGATATTGAAGTCTGTCAGCATTGGTGCATCAATCACACAAGGCCAAGCAGAACAAGGCTGGGGAACACAGTGATAGTTCACATCGGTCGCATTTCACAATGCTTGGAGAGAGTGGCAAGAGGCTGTGGATGGATTCAGACTGATGTGGAGAAAAGCTAGGATAATAGATCACCACTGACATGATGTGCCAATACGTTTTCTCAGCTTCAATACTTCTGGGTAGAGAATGTAGCAGGAAATGATAGCTGCGTTTTAGGGGCTCCTGACCAATTCTGCTATTTTGTATATTTTTTTGCATTTTGCACTGACCATAACTTTTTTTGTACATAATGTTTCCACCATCGTTTCCTATGACCGAAAAGAGCTTCTGTACATCAGAACAGCAATCACTAACCTTGGATGAAGATGTCTACTTCAACAAGTCGGCGGTGCAGAACATACCGCTCACCCCAGACCAGGCCATGATCACCGAGATTCGGAAAAGGAAAAGACGCCGTATTTGTTCAGGCCAGGGTGTGACATGGGTTTATTGTGTTGTCTTATTGGAGTTTTTGTAGGCATTGGGATTGTGGTTGACTAGGGGTGTGTCTAGTTTAGGCTTGGATGCCTGAGGCGGTTCTCAATCAGAGTCAGGTGATTCTTGTTGTCTCTGATAGGGAACCGTATTTAGGTAGCCTGGGTTTCACTGTGTATTTCGTGGGTGATTGTTCCTGTCTCTTTGTAGTTTCACCAGATAGGCTGTAATTAGGTTTTCTCGTTCCTGTTTTTGTATTTGTATAAGTTATTTCATGTATCATCATTCTCTTCATTAAAGACATGAGTAACCACCACGCTGCATTTCGGTCCGACTCTCTTTCAACAAACGATGAACGACGTTACAACACCGACAAAACTACGCTGGCGAATAAATAATCCACCACTAACCTTTGTTCTATTAGCGAAGTACAATCACTGGAGAACAAACTGGACGAGCTCCGTTCGAGACTATTCTATCATCAGGACCGGAAGAACTGTAATATCATATATTTCTCAGAGTCCTGGCTGAACAAGGACATAGATAATACACTGTACCTCTTGCTGGTTTGTCTATGCATTGGCAGTATCAAACAGCAGCATTGGTTAAGCTTAAGGGGGAGGTGTGTGTCTCTTCGTTAACAACAGCTGGTGCTCGATCTCTAATATTTAGGAAGTCTCGAGGTTCTGCTCATCTGAGATAGAATAACTAATGATTAGCTGTATACTATACTATTTCCCTAGAGAGTTTATCTATATTTTTGTAGCTGTCAATTTACCACTACCAAGTGAGGATGAGGATTATTTAAGATACTGTTTAAAGAGGTAGGGTTTTAGATTTTTTCGGAAGATGGGCAGTGCCTCTGTTGTCGTAGCTTCAGGGGAAAGCTGGTTCCAGCATTGGGGTGATAGGAAAGAGAAGAGCTTGGACTGGGCTGAGCTGAAGTTGCCCTCCTGTTGGGGTGGGAGGGCCAAGAGACCTGAGGTGGCAGAACGTAGTGCTCAGGTTGGGGTGTAGGGTTTGTGCATAGCCTGAAGGTAGGGAGGGAAGTTCCTCTTGCTGTTCCGTAGGTAATCCCCATGGTCTTGTAGTGGATGTGAGTTTCGATTGGAAGCCAGTGGAGTGTGCGGAGGAGCGGGGCAACATGAGAGAACTTGGAAAGGTTTCCCTCTGCTTTATAGAGATGGATTCCATCAATTGGAGAGAGGACAGAGAAAGGGGTGAGCAGAGGAGAAGAGTGAATTGGAAGATACAGTACCAGACTAGTGCTTTTTCTGCCCTCAGAGCTCTTCTTTATCGAAAGGTTTACTTGTGGAGCCAGGTGGCTTCAAAGAGCATCCACAAGGAAGGTTGAAAACCAGGCCGGCTGCTGCGTTCTGGATAAGTTGATGGCACAAGTGAGGAGTCCAGCCAACAGCGAGTTGGAGTAGTCCAGTAGTCCAGTAGTCCATCCAGGACCTCTATACCAGGTGGTGTCAGAGGAAGGCCCCAAAATTTGCCAAGAACTCCAGCCACTCGAGTCATAGATTGTTCTCTCTGCTACCACACGGCAAGCTGCTGCTGCTATTGTTTATTATACTGAACAAAAATATAAACGCAACATGTAAAGTGTTGGTCCCATGTTTCATGAGATGTTTTGGAATGGGTGGCCAGTAATAAACTAGTCCTAAACGTCTCTAAAACTAAGAGCATTGGATTTGGTACAAATCATTCCCTAAATGCTAGACTGTTTAACAAGTTGAGGAGACTAAATTACTTGGTGTTACCTTAGATTGTAAACTGTCATGGTCAAAACAAAGATTAAATGGTTCTAAAGTTTGGGAGAGGCCTGTCCATAATAAAGAGATGCTCTGCTTTTTTGACACCACACTCCAAAAAGCAATTCCCGCAGGCTCTAGTTTTGTCTTATCTTGATTATTGTCAAGTCGTGTGGTCGAGTGCTGCAAGGAAAGCCCTAGTTAAGACCTAGTCTCTCTTTGTTAAGAGTTGAGGAGAGACTGACTGCATCACTTCTTCTTATTATAAGAAACATTAATGTGTTGATAATTCCAAATGGTTTGCATAGTCAATTTACACACAGCTCTGACACACATACTTACCCCACCAGACATGCCACCTCGGGTCTTTTCACAGTCCCCAAATCCAGAACAAATTCAAGAAAGCGTACAGTATTATATAGAGCCATTATTGCACCGTTCTATCTCATATTATTCATGTGAACAGCAAACCTGGTTTCAAAAAACAGATAAAGTAACACCTCACGGCACAACGCCTCTCCACTATTTGACCTAGATAGTTTGTATTGATATGTAGGCTACGTGTGCCTTTTGTAATATTAAAAAAAATGTAGATCTGTCCTTGAGCTGTTGTCTATTAATATTCTGTATTATTTCATGTTTCACGTTTTGTGTGGATCCCAGGAAGAGTAGCTGCTGCTTCTGCAACAGCTAATGGAGATCCTAATAAAATACCAAATACCAAATAACAGATCCCAGAAATGTTCAATAGGCACAAAAAGCTTATTTCTCTGAAATATTGTGCACAAATTTGTTTACATCCCTGTTAATGAACATTTCCCCATTGCCAAGATAATCCATCCACCTGACAGGTGTGGCATATCAAGAAGCTGATTAAGCAGCATTATCATTATCATTACACAGGTGCTCCTTGTGCTAGGGACAATAAAAGGCACTAAAAATGGGGTTACTGAGGAGCATTTCCTTTCTCTTTTGTTGTATTTTACCCCCCAATTTCGTGATAATCCATTGCGATCTTGTCTCCTTGCTGCAACTCCCTAACAGGGTCAGGAGAGGCAAAACATGACCTGCCAGACCGTGCTCCTTAACACCCACCCGCTTAACCCAGAAGCACCAATGTGTCGGCGGAAACACAGTTCAACTGACAACCAAAGTCATCCTGCAGGTGGCCGGTCTGCCACAAGGAGTCACTAAAGTGACCATCCTACCGATCCTCGACTTCGGTGATGTCATCTATAAAATAGCCTCCAACACTCTACTCAACAAACTGGATGCAGTCTATCACAGTGCCATCCGTTTTGTCACCAAAGCCCCATACAATACCCACCATTGCGACCTGTGTGCTCTCGTTGGTTGGCCCTCGCTTCATACTGGTCGCCAAACCCACTGGCTACAGGTTATCTACAAGTCTCTGCTAGGTAAAGCCCCGCCTTATCTCAGCTCACTGGTCAGCATAGCAGCACCTCTCGTAGCATGCACTCCAGCAGGTATATCTCACTGGTCACCCCCAAAGCCAATTCCTCCTTTGGTTGTCTTTCCTTCCAGTTCTCTGCTGCCCATGACTGGAACGAATTGCAAAAATCTCTGAAGCTGGAGACTCACATCTCCCTCAGTAGCTTTAAGCACTAGCTGTCAGAGCAATTTACAGATCACTGCACCTGTATTTAGCCCATCTGTAAACAGCCCATCTATTTACCTACCTCATCCCCATACTGGTATTTATTTTGCTCCTTTGCACCCCAGTATCTCTACATACACATTCATCTTCTGCCGATCTACCATTCCAGTGTTTAATTGCTATATTGTAATTACTTCGCCACCATGGCCTATTTATTTCCTTAACTTACCTCATTTGCACTCACTGTATATAGACTTTTTGTTTTCTTTTGTTCTACTGTATTATTGGCTGAATGTTTTGTTTATTCCATGTGTAACTCTGTGTTGTTGTATGTGTCGAATTGCTACGCTTTATCTTGGCCAGGTCGCAGTTGCAAATGAGAACTTGTTCTCAACTAGCCTACCTGGTTAAATAAAGGTGAAAAAGAAAGCATGATGAGCCAAGGAAAGCCCCCTGTTCCAACTCTCCCCTAACCCGGAAGACGCTGTGCCAATTGTGCACTGTCCTATGGGACTACCATTCAAGGCTGGTTATGACACAGCCTGTGATCGAACCCGGGTCTGTAGTGACACCTCACCTTAGACCAATGCGCCACTAGGGAGGCCACTAAGGAGTTTTTCTGTCGGTAATAATCAGCTGGGCCTGGCTCCCCAGTGGGTGGGCCTGGCTCCCAAGTGCCCTGGGGCCTAATGAATGTATTTAAATTGATTGATTTCCTTATATGAACTGTAACTCAGCAAAATCTTTGAAATTGTTGCATGTTGCATTTATATTTTTGTTCAGTATATAAATCCTGTTACCTAGTCACTCTATTCCTAGTTATATGTACTTATCTACCGAAATTACCTTGTACCCCTGCACATCTACTCATTGTGTATTTATATATTATTACGTGTTATTACTTCTCTTATTATTTCTCTATTTTCCTTCTCTCTGCATTGTTAGGGAGGGCTGGTATGTAATCATTTCACTGTTAGTCTACACCTGTTGTTTACAAAGCATATGACAACTTACATTTAATTTGATTTCTCATTGTTAGACGGAGTGGAGTATTATTTATTTATTTTATTTAACCTTTATTTAACTAGGCAAGTCAGTTAAGAACAATTTGTTATTTTCATTGACAGCCTACAAAAATGTGTGTCTGTTTCCCTCTGCTTTATAGAGATGGATTCCATCAATTGGAGAGAGGACAGAGAAAGGGGAGAGCAGAGGAGAAGAGTGAATTGGAAGATACAGTACCAGACTAGTGCTTTTTCTGCCCTCTTCTTTACTGAAAGGTTTACTTGTGGCGCCAGGTGGCTTCAAAGAGCCACCCCAGCTAGCATCCACAAATAGCAAATTTAAAGGAGAATTTTAAATGTAAATTGATTAATATTTCACCTCGGTATTGATTCATGCTGGCACTGTAGACATTTTCATCTTCCAGTGAGTCACTTATGCAAAGAGGAGTGGTGACATTACTGCCTTCTTGATCTGCTGCATATTTCTTACTTCCACTGAAAAATGACATTTTTCAAAAAGCTAATTATTTCCCAATCAGGGTCGGACATGGACAAGAATTCATCCCTGGCATTTCATCCACTCCAGCCCACATCACTGCGCGCGTCGCCAACCCACCCCCTCTTTTTATACATTATAAAAGCCAAGATAATGACTTAAGCTATATTGCAAATGAGTGCCTGTCATATGTCTTCTCCTGAATTAACATCTACCTTAAGTTTTAATTACTTTTTTTGTACAGCATTTAGAGTGCTACTGTATCTCTTTGACACGCAAAGACCCAAACGGCATTCCATAGTATGCATGTCGTGAAGCTAATAGTAGTGACACCATTACTGTGTATCTCCAGTAGGGCAACATCTGAAAAATAGCGCACTTGGTAGTGTGTACTGATGCTCGGCTAGTCGGCGAAAGCCAACATCACCCACGACAGAGAACGGTTGATTGTCAAGGGCAATGAATTCCATTATCTTGGCTTTAATGGATTTTGCCTTTGAGTTGTCTCGCTGAAATTGTGTTACTCTATCAAATGACTGCTCGAGCCACACAGCAGACATTGTGGGCTAGTTTAGGAATGCTCTGTTGCACGTGTAGCGCAAATTTTATGTGGCGTCAATATGTCATGTATGTCATGTTATATAGGTATGCATGTCAGCTTTGACGTCCGTTTTGCGCATCAGGGGCATTGAAACTAGACATTGGCCACTACCGATGTTGGCATTTTTAGCTAATATTGTCCAATTCTGATGTGTTCACCGATATACCGTGCATCCCAATCTGAAACCCTACCTTTTGATACAGTATCTTAAATAATCCTCCTCCTCACCTGGACCCCCTCCTGTCTTCAGCTGTAGACATTGCTTAGGAACAAACTAGTATATTTTAAGGGAGGAAGGAGCTGTACAGACCAGATCTTTGCCCTCAGGATCATCATAGAGCAATGTAGTGTGTGGCAACGGCAGCTATACATCAGCTTTATTGACTTCTAGAAGGCTTTTGACAGCATCCACTGCAAAAGCCTATGGAAACTCTTAAGATTCATAGAATCCCCACCCATGTTGTTAACACCAAGAAACAGTTTTACAGCAACTTATCATGCACTCTGAGAACAAACAACACACACTTTGCTGTGAAGTCTGGAGTTCATCAAGGTTGTGTGATGTCAGCCTTACTCTTCAACCTGGCAATAGACTGGGTCATGCAGTGAACAACAGAAGATCAGGCAAGAGGAATACGATGGACCTTGTATTCCATTCCAGAAAACCTTGACTCTTTTTATTACACACACACACACCATCATCTAAAAGACAAAACTGACAGACTCCAGTCCTTTGGCCAGCAAGTCGGCTGGTAATCAACTGCAGCAAAACAAAGATCATGCCCATCTACATCTACAGCAAAAGCAGTCAAAATCAAGGAACAAGACCTGGGCCTGGTTACATAAAAACTCAAAAGTGTTTCACTTAAGGGTTTACCTTAAGGAATAATTATCCCTTACCTAAGGAAATTGTTTACATTTACATTACATTTAAGTCATTTAGCAGACGCTCTTATCCAGAGCGACTTACAAATTGGTGCATTCACCTTATGACATCCAGTGGGACAGTCACTTAACAATAGTGCATCTAAAACTTAGGGGGGGGGGGGGTGAGAGGGATTACTTATCCTATCCTAGGTATTCCTTAAAGAGGTGGGGTTTCAGGTGTCTCCGGAAGGTGGTGATTGACTCCGCTGTCCTGGCGTCGTGAGGGAGTTTGTTCCACCATTGGGGGGGCCAGGGCAGCGAACAGTTTTGACTGGGCTGAGCGGGAGCTGTACTTCCTCAGTGGTAGGGAGGCGAGCAGGCCAGAGGTGGATGAACGCAGTGCCCTTGTTTGGGTGTAGGGCCTGATCAGAGCCTGGAGGTACTGAGGTGCCGTTCCCCTCACAGCTCCGTAGGCAAGCACCATGGTCTTGTAGCGGATGTGAGCTTCAACTGGAAGCCAGTGGAGAGAACGGAGGAGCGGGGTGACGTGAGAGAACTTGGGAAGGTTGAACACCAGACGGGCTGCGGCGTTCTGGATGAGTTGAAGGGGTTTAATGGCACAGGCAGGGAGCCCAGCCAACAGCGAGTTGCAGTAATCCAGACGGGAGATGACAAGTGCCTGGATTAGGACCTGCGCCGCTTCCTGTGTGAGGCAGGGTCGTACTCTGCGGATGTTGTAGAGCATGAACCTACAGGAACGGGCCACCGCCTTGATGTTGGTTGAGAACGACAGGGTGTTGTCCAGGATCACGCCAAGTTTCTTGGCGCTCTGGGAGGAGGACACAATGGAGTTGTCAACCGTGATGGCGAGATCATGGAACGGGCAGTCCTTCCCCGGGAGGAAGAGCAGCTCCGTCTTGCCGAGGTTCAGCTTGAGGTGGTGATCCGTCATCCACACTGATATGTCTGCCAGACATGCAGAGATGCGATTCGCCACCTGGTCCTCAGAAGGGGGAAAGGAGAAGATTAATTGTGTGTCGTCTGCATAGCAATGATAGGAGAGACCATGTGAGGTTATGACAGAGCCAAGTGACTTGGTGTATAGCGAGAATAGGAGAGGGCCTAGAACAGAGCCCTGGGGGACACCAGTGGTGAGAGCGCGTGGTGAGGAGATAGATTCTCGCCATGCCACCTGGTAGGAGCGACCTGTCAGGTAGGACGCAATCCAAGCGTGGGCCGCGCCGGAGATGCCCAACTCGGAGAGGGTGGAGAGGAGGATCTGATGGTTCACAGTATCGAAGGCAGCCGACAGATCTAGAAGGATGAGAGCAGAGGAGAGAGAGTTAGCTTTAGCAGTGCGGAGCGCCTCCGTGATACAGAGGAGAGCAGTCTCAGTTGAATGACTAGTCTTGAAACCTGACTGATTTGGATCAAGAAGGTCATTCAGAGAGAGATAGCGGGAGAGCTGGCCAAGGACGGCACGTTCAAGAGTTTTGGAGAGAAAAGAAAGAAGGGATA
Organism: Oncorhynchus gorbuscha; assembly: GCF_021184085.1. NCBI lineage: Eukaryota > Metazoa > Chordata > Actinopteri > Salmoniformes > Salmonidae > Oncorhynchus > Oncorhynchus gorbuscha. The sequence continues at coordinate 49,170,148 of NC_060175.1, forward strand.
CTGGTCTGTAATTGTTGACATCGGAGGGATCGAGTGTAGGTTTTTTCAGAAGGGGTGCAACTCTCGCTCTCTTGAAGACGGAAGGGACGTAGCCAGCGGTCAGGGATGAGTTGATGAGCGAGGTGAGGTAAGGGAGAAGGTCTCCGGAAATGGTCTGGAGAAGAGAGGAGGGGATAGGGTCAAGCGGGCAGGTTGTTGGGCGGCCGGCCGTCACAAGACGCGAGATTTCATCTGGAGAGAGAGGGGAGAAAGAGGTCAGAGCACAGGGTAGGGCAGTGTGAGCAGAACCAGCGGTGTCGTTTGACTTAGCAAACGAGGATCGGATGTCGTCGACCTTCTTTTCAAAATGGTTGACGAAGTCATCTGCAGAGAGGGAGGGGGGGGCGGAGGATTCAGGAGGGAGGAAAAGGTGGCAAAGAGCTTCCTAGGGTTAGAGGCAGATGCTTGGAATTTAGCGTGGTAGAAAGTGGCTTTAGCAGCAGAGACAGAGGAGGAAAATGTAGAGAGGAGGGAGTGAAAGGATGCCAGGTCCGCAGGGAGGCGAGTTTTCCTCCATTTCCGCTCGGCTGCCCGGAGCCCTGTTCTATGAGCTCGCAATGAGTCATCGAGCCACGGAGCGGGAGGGGAGGACCGAGCCGGCCTGGAGGATAGGGGACATAGAGAGTCAAGGGATGCAGAGAGGGAGGAGAGGAGGGTTGAGGAGGCAGAATCAGGAGATAGGTGGGAGAAGGTTTGAGCGGAGGGAAGAGATGATAGGATGGAAGAGGAGAGAGTAGCGGGGGAGAGAGAGCGAAGGTTGGGACGGCGCGATACCATCCGAGTAGGGGCAGTGTGGGAGGTGTTGGATGAGAGCGAGAGGGAAAAGGATACAAGGCAGTGGTCGGAGACTTGGAGGGGAGTTGCAATGAGGTTAGTGGAGGAACAGCATCTAGTAAAGATGAGGTCGAGCGTATTGCCTGCCTTGTGAGTAGGGGGAAGGTGAGAGGGTGAGGTCAAAAGAGGAGAGGAGTGGAAAGAAGGAGGCAGAGAGGAAAGAGTCAAAGGTAGACGTGGGGAGGTTAAAGTCGCCCAGAACTGTGAGAGGTGAGCCGTCCTCAGGAAAGGAGCTTATCAAGGCATCAAGCTCATTGATGAACTCTCCGAGGGAACCTGGAGGGCGATAAATGATAAGGATGTTAAGCTTGAAAGGGCTAGTAACTGTGACAGCATGGAATTCAAAGGAGGCGATAGACAGATGGGTAAGGGGAGAAAGAGAGAATGACCACTTGGGAGAGATGAGGATCCCGGTGCCACCACCCCGCTGACCAGACGCTCTCGGGGTGTGCGAGAACACGTGGGCGGACGAAGAGAGAGCAGTAGGAGTAGCAGTGTTGTCTGTGGTGATCCATGTTTCCGTCAGTGCCAAGAAGTCGAGGGACTGGAGGGAGGCATAGGCTGAGATGAACTCTGCCTTGTTGACCGCAGATTGGCAGTTCCAGAGGCTACCGGAGACCTGGAACTCCACGTGGGTCGTGCGCGCTGGGACCACCAGAGTAGGGTGGCCGCGGCCACGCGGTGAGGAGCGTTTGTATGGTCTGTGCAGAGAGGAGAGAACAGGGATAAACAGACACATAGTTGACAGGCTACAGAAGAGGCTACGCTAATGCAAAGGAGATTGGAATGACAAGTGGACTACACGTCTCGAATGTTCAGAAAGTTAAGCTACGTAGCAAGAATCTTATTGACTAAAATGATTAAAATGATACAGTACTGCTGAAGTAGGCCAGCTGGCAGTGGGTGCGTTGTTGACACTACACTAATCAAGTCGTTCCGTTGAGTGTAATAGTTTCTGCAGTGTTGCTATTCGGGGGCTAGCTGGCTAGCTAGCAGTGTTGTTTACGTTACGTTGCGTTAAAAGAACGACAATAGCTGGCTAGCGAACCTAGAAAATCGCTCTAGACTACACAATTATCTTTGATACAAAGACGGCTATGTAGCTAGCTACGATCAAACAAATCAAACCGTTGTACTGTAATGAAATGAAGTGAAAATGTGATACTACCTGTGAATGCGACCGGGTAGTTGAGTTCTATACAGAAGACGTTGGCTAGCGTTGGCTAGCTAGCAGAGTCACCTACGTTAAGGACGACAAATAGCTGGCTAGCTAACCTCGGTAAATTAAGATAATCACTCTAAGACTACACACTCTAAACCTAAACAACACAATTATCTTGGATACGATGATACGAAGACAGCAAAGGCAGCTATGTAGCTAGCTAACACTACACTAATCAAGTCGTTCAGTTGAGTGTAATAGTTTCTCCAGTGCAGCTAATCAGTGGACGTTAGCTAGCTGGCTAGTGAAGACTACGTTAGGACGGCGAAATACGATAATTACGCAATTATCTTTGATACAAAGACGGCTATGTAGCTAGCTGAGAAGAAATTGCTAAGATTAGACAAATCAAACCGTTGTGATATAATGAAATATAATGAAAAAGTTATACTACCCGCGGGAGCGAAGTGCAGATGCGACCACTCGCTCCAACCGGGTGTTGCATATAGCCCCTTAAACATTTCCTTAGGTAAGGGAATAATTTAATGGTATTATGGTAGTCTGAAGGCATGTATTGCAGAAACAGTCACTGGCTAATATGGAGATGACCTGATTCACTGAATGAATGTCTCGTCAAAGAGATCACATTTATTTTAGGAGATCGCAAAATAAAACATCTACATTGAAGACAGGAGAAACATTTTTGATTCAGAAGATAATAAAACATGTTTATTCTACATAGAAACAAGTTAAGAAAAAGTAACTATTACTTTCCAGCACTTCAATATAATTTACATCTTAGGTAGCTAGCTAGCCAGCAAGCTTTATAGCCATGGATTGTGTACTTTCCATTGTTTATCTAAGTAGCTAACTAGCTAGCTAGTGGATGTTTTTCTTTTGAAACCAGGGCAGAGGAAAGCAACATTCACCTCCACAAATAGTGTTTACATTGCTATCCATCCCGAATGAAGCACTTAAGAAACCTCATGTGCACCCTTCTAGTTTGCTAGTAGATACCCATAGACTTCCAATCATTGCGCTATTACTAGTTAGCATTGGCTCACAAAACTACCTTTAACTTCCTGCATACTGGACACAGAGACACAAAAATGTTATCCACGAGTTCACCTGACTCTGGGGAAGTAGATAAAGGGCGTCTTTGCAAAAAGGGCCAGTTGCAAAAAAACATCTCAAGTAAATTTTCCCCTTTATCTTTTACTTAAGATGTTTTTTGCAACATTCAATGTTGTCTTGGTATAGCAACTCCAGTGTATATTTGGTCTTGTGTTTTAGGTTATTGTCCTGCTGAAAGATTAATTTGTCTCCCAGTGTCTGTTGGAAAGCAGACAACCAAGTTTTCCTCCATGATTTTGACTGTGCTTCCATTTCTTTTTATCCCAAAAACTTCCAAGACCTTGCCGGTGACAAGCATACCGATAACATGATGCAGCCACCACCATGCTTGAAAATATGTGACCGATTGGCTTCGGTCTTATGTGGCAAAATTGGAAATTGTGTTTTTTACGTTGGATAAAAGTAGTGACTCAGAGCTAGAAAATTGTATATCATACACTACAGTTGAGGAACAATGGGAAAGGAATTGTGTTTTGAAAGTGAATAAACTGGTAACCTCACTTTTGAGAAAATGGCCCTTGAATATTTTGGTAAACCTACTGGAGAGCTCTTCTTTGTCTACACCCATTCAGCATTGTTCACACCCTCTTAAGCCTTAGCCCCACCCATTTCTTTAAAGATTCATATGTACTAAACAACCAAAGATTTCAAGACTAAAGGCTGGTTTATACTACAGGTGTATTCGTAAATTCAATCTGGAGTGCCAGAGTGTGTCCTGGGTGTTCGTAAACTCATTGTCAGATTGTTCGGTTGTAAATTCAGAGCATTTCACTTTTGGAGTGTTCAGAGCGCAGCTCTGGCTGAGCAGTAGGGTTGATCTGAGTGTTCTGCCCTAACAGCAGTCAAGCTCCCAAGCTAACTGGCTAATGTTGGCTAGCTTGTTAGCTACTTCCAGACACATAAGATAACAGCTCACTCTGATCATTTTACTCACTTAAGCAGAGCTGGTTATGCTGTTTTTATGTTTCCAGAGCATTGGTGACTGTAACTGTGCTGCTGGCAACAATTTAATTACCCTTTGTTGCCGACGTTTACTGACACCGGTGTTCGTAAATTCGTCAGTTGTTCGGCGCTCTGGTACCCTCAGATGAGAGTGCTCTTAAATCGGAGTAGAAATCCAGAGTGAATTTGCCAGCTACGTCTATTGACATTAGTCGCAGTGACATCATGAACATTCTATTGAAATGGTTACTTGCATAGTGGAGTCTTTTGTTTAGACTTCTAGGTAGATTGCTAAACAATAAACCATAATCCCAACTCATAACATTACTAAGCTGCATGAATCTGCAGGTAGCTAACCAACTAGGTTCAATATTAGCTAGCTGTCATTAGGTTATAACTAGCAATAACTATCATGCTCTAATTCCACCGGGCTTTCCACTGATTTCAAATCTCGGTCCTCCAGAAAGTGGAGTGCAACACTTTGATATCTTTATTTGATATCTTTTAAAAAAGCCACGTTAGAATGGATTACATACAAATACTGACCAGCTCATGTTATAGACAGAAGCGCGCTAAATGGCAGACCAATCTGAACTCATCTCTCGGCATGTCCAGCCCATCCATTATCTCAGCCAATCATGGCTAGTGGGAAGGTTCCTAACCTTTTCCATGGCTAAACCAACTAGGCTCATAATTTAACAATTGTATTCGTATTTACAGATGGCATACAAATTTTGTTATTAAGGCACATGAAAGTTCACATGTTCGAGAAGGCATTCCTGCTAAAAAAAAATGCATTTTGATCCCCCAAAAAATCTTTGACAGAGTTTCAAAGTCACCATTGGAGTCATGGTGAAATCCCTGAGCGGTGTCCTTCCTCTCCGGCAACTGAGTTAGGATGGACGCCTGTATTTTTTACTGATACACCATCCAAAGTGTTAATAACTTCACCATGTTTAAAGGGATATTCAATGTCTGCTTCTTTTTTCCCCACCTATCAACTAATAGGTGCCTTAGCGAGGCATTGGAAAACTTTCCCTGGTATTTGTGGTTGAATCTGTGTTTGAAATGTATTGCTCAACTGAGGGACCTTACAGATTATTGTATGTGTAGGGTATAGAGATGAGGTAGTCATTCAAAAATCATGCTAAACACTATTACTGCACACATAGTGAGTCCATGCAACTTGTTATGTGACTTGTTAAGCAAATGTTTACCCATGAACATATTTAGACTTGCCATAACAAAGGGGTTGAATACCTACTGACTCAAGACATTTCTGCTTTTCATTTCTAATTCATTTGTAAAAATTCAGAAAAACATAACTCCACTTTGACATTATGGGGTATTGTATGTAGGCTAGTGACACTCAATCTCAATCGAATCCATTTAAAATGCAGGCTGTAACTGTCATGTTTTGTCTTATATTGTCTTGTCATTTTGCTTTTCCTTCTGTTCGTTTTCCCCCTGCTGGTCTTTTTAGGTTCGTTCCCCTTTTTCTCTCTCCCTTCCTCTCTCTCTTCTCTCTATCGTTCCGTTCCTGCTCCCAGCTGTTCCTATTCCCCTAATCAATCATTTAGTCTTCCCACACCTGTTCCCTATCTTTTCCCCTGATTAGAGTCCCTATTTCTCCCCTTGTTTTCCGTTTCTGCCCTGTCGGATCCTTGTATATTGTTCACCGTGCTGCGTCTTTGTATCGCCCTGTCGTGTCGTGTTTCCCTCAGATGCTGCGTGGTGAGCAGGTGTCTGAGTCTGCTACGGTCAAGTGCCTTCCCGAGGCAACCTGCAGTTTATTATCGAGTCTCCAGTCAGTTCTCGTGATTACGAGTGAAATTGTTTTTATGCTTTATTTACCACTCCGATTTGTCTAGGAGTATTGCTATTTTCCTTAAACTGGATTAAAGACTCTGTTTTCGCCAAGTCGCTTTTGGGTCCTCATTCACCTGCATAACAGAAGGATCCGACCAAAGAATGGACCCAGCGACTACAGACGCTCGTAACACTGCCGTCGAGATCCAAGGAGCCATGCTCGGCAGACACGAGCAGGAATTGTCTGCTGCTCGTCATGCCATGGAGAACCTGGCCGCTCAGGTTTCCGACCTCTCTGGACAGTTCCAGAGTCTTCGTCTCGTGCCACCTGTTACTTCCTGGTCTGCCGAGCCTCCGGAACCTAGGGTTAATAACCCACCTTGCTACTCCGGGCAGCCCAAGGAGTGCCGCTCCTTTCTCACCCAGTGTGATATTGTGTTCTCTCTCCAACCCAACACATACTCTAGAGAGAGAGCTCGGGTTGCTTACGTCATTTCACTCCTTACTGGCCGGGCTCGAGAGTGGGGCACAGCTATCTGGGAGGCAAGGGCTGATTGTTCAAACAATTACCAGAACTTTAAAGAGGAGATGATTCGGGTTTTTGACCGTTCAGTTTTTGGTAGGGAGGCTTCTAGGGCCCTGGCTTCCCTATGCCAAGGTGATCGATCCATAACGGATTACTCTATAGAGTTTCGCACTCTTGCTGCCTCTAGTGACTGGAACGAGCCGGCGCTGCTCGCTCGTTTTCTGGAGGGACTCCACGCAGTGGTCAAAGATGAGATTCTCTCCCGGGAGGTTCCTTCCAGTGTGGACTCTTTGATTGCTCTCACCATCCGCATAGAACGACGGGTAGATCTTCGTCACCAAGCTCGTGGAAGAGAGCTCGCGTCAACGGTGTTTCCCTGCGCCGCATCGCAACCATCTCCCTCCTCTGGCTCAGAGACTGAGCCCATGCAGCTGGGAGGTATTCGCATCTCGACTAAGGAGAGGGAACGGAGGATCACCAACCGCCTGTGCCTCTATTGCGGATTTGATGGACATTTTGTCAATTCATGTCCAGTAAAGCCAGAGCTCATCAGTAAGCGGAGGGCTACTGGTGAGCGCTACTACTCAGGTCTCTCCATCTAGATCCTGTACTACTATGTCGGTCCATCTACGCTGGACCGGTTCGGGTGCTACATGCAGTGCCTTGATAGACTCTGGGGCTGAGGGTTGTTTCATGGACGAAGCATGGGCTCGGAAACATGACATTCCTTTCAGACAGTTAGACAAGCCTACGCCCATGTTCGCCTTAGATGGTAGTCATCTTCCCAGTATCAGATTTGAGACACTACCTTTAACCCTCACAGTATCTGGTAACCACAGTGAGACTATTTCTTTTTTGATTTTTCGTTCACCTTTTACACCTGTTGTTTTGGGTCATCCCTGGCTAGTATGTCATAATCCTTCTATTAATTGGTCTAGTAATTCTATCCTATCCTGGAACGTTTCTTGTCATGTGAAGTGTTTAATGTCTGCCATCCCTCCCATTTCTTCTGTCCCCACTTCTCAGGAGGAACCTGGCGATTTGACAGGAGTGCCGGAGGAATATCATGATCTGCGCACGGTCTTCAGTCGGTCCCGAGCCAACTCCCTTCCTCCTCACCGGTCGTATGATTGTAGTATTGATCTCCTTCCGGGGACCACTCCTCCTCGGGGTAGACTATACTCTCTGTCGGCTCCCGAACGTAAGGCTCTCGAGGATTATTTGTCTGTGTCTCTTGACGCCGGTACCATAGTGCCTTCTTCCTCTCCGGCCGGGGCGGGGTTTTTTTTTGTTAAGAAAAAGGACGGTACTCTGCGCACCTGCGTGGATTATCGAGGGCTGAATGACATAACGGTTAAGAATCGTTATCCGCTTCCCCTTATGTCATCAGCCTTCGAGATTCTGCAGGGAGCCAGGTGCTTTACTAAGTTGGACCTTCGTAACGCTTACCATCTCGTGCGCATCAGAGAGGGGGACGAGTGGAAAACGGCGTTTAACACTCCGTTAGGGCATTTTGAGTACCGGGTTCTGCCGTTTGGTCTCGCCAATGCGCCAGCTGTTTTTCAGGCATTAGTTAATGATGTTCTGAGAGACATGCTGAACATCTTTGTTTTTGTCTACCTTGACGATATCCTGATTTTTTCACCGTCACTCGAGATTCATGTTCAGCACGTTCGACGTGTTCTCCAGCGCCTTTTAGAGAATTGTCTCTACGTGAAGGCTGAGAAGTGCTCTTTTCATGTCTCCTCCGTTACTTTTCTCGGTTCCGTTATTTCCGCTGAAGGCATTCAGATGGATTCCGCTAAGGTCCAAGCTGTCAGTGAGTGGCCCGTTCCAAGGTCACGTGTCGAGTTGCTGCGCTTTCTAGGTTTCGCTAATTTCTATCGGCGTTTCATTCGTAATTTCGGTCAAGTTGCTGCCCCTCTCACAGCTCTTACTTCTGTCAAGACGTGTTTTAAGTGGTCCGGTTCCGCCCAGGGAGCTTTTGATCTTCTAAAAGAACGTTTTACGTCCGCTCCTATCCTCGTTACTCCTGACGTCACTAGACAATTCATTGTCGAGGTTGACGCTTCAGAGGTAGGCGTGGGAGCCATTCTATCCCAGCGCTTCCAGTCTGACGATAAGGTTCATCCTTGCGCTTATTTTTCTCATCGCCTGTCGCCATCTGACCACATCCTCCTGACCCCTGTCACATGCTATGAGTCACCTCCCTCTGCTCTGCCTTGACTGCCTGTTCCCTGCGTGTTACGTGAGCCTCTCTCTCAGCGCCGGCTCCAAACGCTTAGGGCCCCCGGCCCTTTTAGGAACTCAGTCGTGATCTCAACTTACTGTTAGAGTTAGAATAGTAGAATACACAAGGTGCAATTTAGTTTTTTGTTGTTGTGCATTAGCAGTTTTTCAGTCACTGACAGTCACTCAATATAGCATGTCAGCTAACATTTTTTTGTTTGGTGAGTTAGTCGAGCCACATATCTAAACTTGTATTAATCATGCCCGACCGGGCACACAGGGCAGGTGCCCAGGGGCCCTGACCTCAATGGGACCCCCATTGATTTTGTTAGTCACTCTCACTCAATTATTATTAACATGGTATAAGTCTTGGCAAAGTGTATAGAATTGCAAGCAATTTGCTTTAAACTACAAAATTTTAACTCCACCGCATGGCAAAAATCTGCAATAATGTTCTCTTTCCCCCTCGGCAAAATGAGTGGAATTGCATGAAATTTGTTTTGCATGAAAACCCAAAAGGCTAGGGCCGATCATACATTCGCTGCTCTGCACTGAGCAGCGCTACAGTACCCAGAGAGGATTAATTGTATCAGTGCCTCTAGACTGTACAAATCACAAAGGATATATTTTTAGATTCAGACTGCTACAATTGACTGGAGAAGGGCCCCAGATATATGCTTTGTCATCCACGTAGGAGTAAGGAAGCAAAGTTGCAGCTTTATGGTGGATAGAAGGTTTTGTAGCGCAATGCCAGTGAGGCTGCTCTCCCAGCACCATTAACATACACTGTATAGGGCAAGCCTGTTGCCACCTGTCATCGCCTGTCGCCATCTGAACGCAACTATGATGTGGGTAACCGCGAACTGCTCGCCATCCGCTTAGCCCTAGGCGAATGGCGACAGTGGTTGGAGGGGGCGACCGTTCCTTTTGTCGTTTGGACAGACCATAAGAACCTTGAGTACATCCGTTCTGCCAAACGACTTAATGCTCGTCAAGCTCGTTGGGCGTTATTTTTCGCTCGTTTCGAGTTTGTGATTTCTTACCGTCCGGGTAGCAAGAACACCAAGCCTGATGCCTTATCCCGTCTTTTTAGTTCTTCTGTGGCTTCTACTGATCCCGAGGGGATTCTTCCTTATGGGCGTGTTGTCGGGTTGACAGTCTGGGGAATTGAAAGACAGGTTAAGCAAGCACTCACGCACACTTCGTCGCCGCGCGCTTGTCCTAGTAACCTTCTTTTCGTTCCTGTTTCCACTCGTCTGGCTGTTCTTCAGTGGGCTCACTCTGCCAAGTTAGCTGGTCATCCCGGTGTTCGAGGCACTCTTGCTTCTATTCGCCAGCGCTTTTGGTGGCCGACTCAGGAGCGTGACACGCGCCGTTTCGTGGCTGCTTGTTCGGACTGCGCGCAGACTAAGTCAGGTAACTCTCCTCCTGCCGGTCGTCTCAGACCGCTCCCCATTCCTTCTCGACCATGGTCTCACATCGCCCTAGACTTCATTACCGGTCTGCCTTTGTCTGCGGGGAAGACTGTGATTCTTACGGTTGTCTTTAGGTTCTCTAAGGCGGCACATTTCATTCCTCTCGCTAAACTTCCTTCCGCTAAGGAGACGGCACAAATCATCATCGAGAATGTGTTCAGAATTCATGGCCTCCCGTTAGACGCCGTTTCAGACAGAGGTCCGCAATTCACGTCACAGTTTTGGAGGGAGTTCTGTCGTTTGATTGGTGCGTCCGTCAGTCTCTCTTCCGGGTTTCATCCCCAGTCTAACGGTCAAGCAGAGAGGGCCAATCAGACGATTGGTCGCATACTACGCAGCCTTTCTTTCAGAAACCCTGCGTCTTGGGCAGAACAGCTCCCCTGGGCAGAATACGCTCACAACTCGCTTCCTTCGTCTGCTACCGGGTTATCTCCGTTTCAGAGTAGTCTGGGTTACCAGCCTCCTCTGTTCTCATCCCAGCTTGCCGAGTCCAGCGTTCCCTCCGCTCAAGCGTTTGTCCAACGTTGTGAGCGCACCTGGAGGAGGGTGAGGTCTGCACTTTGCCGTTACAGGGCACAGACTGTGAGAGCCGCCAATAAACGTAGGATTAAGAGTCCAAGGTATTGTTGCGGCCAGAGAGTGTGGCTTTCCACTCGCAACCTTCCTCTTACGACAGCTTCTCGTAAGTTGACTCCGCGGTTCATTGGTCCGTTCCGTGTCTCCCAGGTCGTCAATCCTGTCGCTGTGCGACTGCTTCTTCCGCGACATCTTCGTCGCATCCATCCTGTCTTCCATGTCTCCTGTGTCAAGCCCTTTCTTCGCACCCCCGTTCGTCTTCCCTCCCCCCTTCCCGTCCTTGTCGAGAGCGCACCTATTTACAAGGTACGTAGGATCATGGACATGCGTTCTCGGGGACGGGGTCACCAATACTTAGTGGATTGGGAGGGTTACGGTCCTGAGGAGAGGAGTTGGGTTCCGTCTCGGGACGTGCTGGACCGTTCACTGATTGATGATTTCCTCCGTTGCCGCCAGGATTCCTCCTCGAGTGAGGAGGAATCCTGGTGAGTGGGGGGGTACTGTCATGTTTTGTCTTATATTGTCTTGTCATTTTGCTTTTCCTTCTGTTCGTTTTCCCCTGCTGGTCTTTTTAGGTTCGTTCCCCTTTTTCTCTCTCCCTTCCTCTCTCTCTTCTCTCTATCGTTCCGTTCCTGCTCCCAGCTGTTCCTATTCCCTAATCAATCATTTAGTCTTCCCACACCTGTTCCCTATCTTTTCCCCTGATTAGAGTCCCTATTTCTCCCCTTGTTTTCCGTTTCTGCCCTGTCGGATCCTTGTATATTGTTCACCGTGCTGCGTCTTTGTATCGCCCTGTCGTGTCGTGTTTCCCTCAGATGCTGCGTGGTGAGCAGGTGTCTGAGTCTGCTACGGTCAAGTGCCTTCCCGAGGCAACCTGCAGTTTATTATCGAGTCTCCAGTCAGTTCTCGTGATTACGAGTGAAATTGTTTTTATGCTTTATTTACCACTCCGATTTGTCTAGGAGTATTGCTATTTTCCTTAAACTGGATTAAAGACTCTGTTTTCGCCAAGTCGCTTTTGGGTCCTCATTCACCTGCATAACAGTAACAACTAAATTAGGACAAAGTCAATGGGTGTGAATATTTTCTGAAAGCACTGTACTGTACATATCCCTATTTACAAGTCCTATTATTGATGATCAAGGGGTATTGAATTAATTGGAATGATTCAGATTTTTTATTTAAAGATATAGCCTAATCATATTATTATCTGTAGTAGAAAGCAATGGGTTAGAAGAAGCCAACATAACCCTCCCATAAAGTAAAATGCATCATCTATGTATGGCCAGCTATATAAACTCTAACATTGATTTATCCTTCAATAGATGTTGTTCAATTGATAATGTTTATTTTTGTCTTCTAATGCCTCTTAAGGGTAAAGTAATCCAAAAGTTAGGTTACTGATTATTTTTTACAGGTAACTAGTAACTGTAATCGATTACATTTAGAAAGGAACCTACCGGCCTCCCTAGTGGCGTCACTACAGACCTGGGTTTGATCCCAAGTTGTGTCACAACCGTCCGTGACCGGGAGTCCTATAGGGAGGCGCACAATTGGCCCAGCATCATCCGGGTTAGGGCAGGGTTTGGCCGAGGGGGCTTTACTTGGCTCATCGCACTCTAGCAACTCCTTGTGGCGGGCCGGGCGCCTGCAGGCTGACCCCAGTCGCCGGTTGAATGGTGTTTCCTCCGACTCATTGGTGCAGCTGGCTTCCGGGTTCAGAAACATGGTTTGGTGACTCGACATTCGCATCTCCCGAGCCCGTTGGGAAGTTGCAGCGATGAGACAAGATCGAAATTATGGAGAAAATGTTTGTAAAATACACAACAACAACAAATAAGTAAGAAGAAAGTAACTTACCCAACCCTGCATCTCACCACATCCTCCTGACCCCTGTCACATGCTATGAGTCACCTCCCTCTGCTCTGCCTTGACTGCCTGTTCCCTGCGTGTTACGTGAGCCTCTCTCTCAGCGCCGGCTCCAAACGCTTAGGGCCCCCGGCCCTTTTAGGAACTCAGTCGTGATCTCAACTTACTGTTAGAGTTAGAATAGTAGAATACACAAGGTGCAATTTAGTTTTTTTTGTTGTGCATTAGCAGTTTTTCAGTCACTGACAGTCACTCAATATAGCATGTCAGCTAACATTTTTTTGTTTGGTGAGTTAGTCGAGCCACATATCTAAACTTGTATTAATCATGCCCGACCGGGCACACAGGGCAGGTGCCCAGGGGCCCTGACCTCAATGGGACCCCCATTGATTTTGTTAGTCACTCTCACTCAATTATTATTAACATGGTATAAGTCTTGGCAAAGTGTATAGAATTGCAAGCAATTTGCTTTAAACTACAAAATTTTAACTCCACCGCATGGCAAAAATCTGCAATAATGTTCTCTTTCCCCCTCGGCAAAATGAGTGGAATTGCATGAAATTTGTTTTGCATGAAAACCCAAAAGGCTAGGGCCGATCATACACTCGCTGCTCTGCACTGAGCAGCGCTACAGTACCCAGAGAGGATTAATTGTATCAGTGCCTCTAGACTGTACAAATCACAAAGGATATATTTTTAGATTCAGACTGCTACAATTGACTGGAGAAGGGCCCCAGATATATGCTTTGTCATCCACGTAGGAGTAAGGAAGCAAAGTTGCAGCTTTATGGTGGATAGAAGGTTTTGTAGCGCAATGCCAGTGAGGCTGCTCTCCCAGCACCATTAACATACACTGTATAGGGCAAGCCTGTTGCCTCATGGGCTTTCATTTCCCTGGCCCCAATTCTCTCAGCTCACATTTGTACTGTACCCCTTTTCTGCTGAATTTTGAAATGAGCCTGACTCAGTTTTCAATCTGCTGAATCTATTGTGCCTTCCTTGCCAGTTGTAGTCTACTTCAAGTTACAGTGTAAACATGCTGAATGTTTATGTAATAGCGGATTTTTGGCTGCAGTGTGGATCTTATATGCATCACTGACAGGATCATACCCTTTCGGAAATAGCCGACAAAGACACATTTAGTCTTCACTGCTCTAAACTACTGTCACCCAGGGGAGGATGGCCCATCCGCAACATTCAAGTTAAACATTAAAGCCTGAGCTTGGTGCAGGGATGAAGACACACTTCAGCAACCATCCCAGTGTAGAGTGCACAATAAACTGCCTTGGTCTGAGGGGGAGAAAAAAAGGCATAATAGAGGCAGGAGGGGGAGGCTGGCTGTTGGTTGGGCCAAACCATCTTAGACCTTGGTGCATATCTAGGGACAGAACAAATGTGATCTCACTGTGTGTGTGAGACATGCATCAGTGCCCATAATGATTTACATTTTGGGTTGTGTGTCAAACACAATGACGTACTGTGTGTGTGTGTCCCTAAGTGTATTAGTCAGAAAGTGCGCTCAGCATGAGGTCAGGGTTTGGTTGGCTCTGGAGGGAAACTGGTGGGCAGGGGGTAACATGATTTATCCAGGACTCTGGGCCATATGCAGAGCAGCTCTCAACCCCTTCTTGTGTCTTTCCCCTGGCCCTGAGCTCAACACATACACCATCCACCATCCAGCCCTGTTGCCTTACTTCCCTTGGTATCACGTGTTTTTCATATAAATACTAAGTGATGTGTTTATACAATACACCCTTTTGATCAATATGGTTCAGGCCATAATGTACGTACCATTAGCATACACTATAGTCCTACAGTGCAATAACTTTGCCTCATGTTTTAATGCCTTTATCTGGTTCTTATACACCCTTTGGATTGTCCCTGCCTTTGTTCAATGCTTTATGTCCTTTGTCAGCCCTAGATACAGATTTAAGAGGGACAAAGATGAACGTAATTAGAATCTTGGAACGTGTTACAATGGCCAAATTAACCCCACGCCACCTGAAATCATCAGGGGAGGAATATGTTTAAAATCTCTGGATGTATATTAATACCGTTTAGCTTTCTTAGCATTTGGCAATGATCCACCAAGCTGTGCCCAATCCAATGAACAAGTCTCCACCAGTTCAGTAATGGATCCTTTGCACATAGCTTGGCTATTTAAGGGAACAGGTCATTTTAAGGGAAACTAGTAATTTAAAGGTGCTATTTTACTTATCGTTCAACCAACCAGCAGCAACAGATTCAGCAGCAGAGAGTCTCTTGGACTGTTGCAGTATATTGTGGTTCTGTGCTTACCTTGTAGTTATGAAGCCTAGATTTAGGGATGAAGGACACTACAATGCAGCATTTCAGCTTGTGCTGTAAGGAGATTGCTTTTTCAGCTCCCAAAGCTGACAAAACATCCCAGTAAGTCTCTTTATTATTTTTGCTTTGGATAGAAAAACTCCTCTCCTATCGTAAGAGTATCTGAAAAAAACGCTTTCCTCATCCAGCTAATGCTACCACTGATGTGTGGGGTGAACGGGAGTGCTCAGTGAGCAGATATTTAAGAGATAAAGGTAGAGCAGTATGAATGTAATTAACCCCCAGTGGTCCCTGTGTTAATGCGTAGTAACCTAAAGTATATCTTGTAAACACTTTACTTTGACACCCTGGGTCATAACACATTATGCCATGGTCATAACCATGTCATAATATGTCAAAACAGCTGAGATCACTTGTCATACATAACCTGTCATAATATAGTCCTAACACTGTCATGACCAATATATTTACACCTTTTGTGACGTATATTGTGTTATTTTATGACACTGTCATGAAGCATTATGACCATCCTGTGTCACTTTACTTGGACTAAGAAAATACACTATGACACTGTCTAGAAGCATTATGACCATCAGAATAATATAAACCAGATAGGCCTATCAGGTACAGTTGAAATCGGAGGTTTACATACACCTTTGCCAAATACATTTAAACTCAGTTTTTCACAATTACTGACATTTAATCCTAGAAAAGAATCCATGTCTTAGGTCAGTTAGGATCACCACTTTATTTTAAGAATGTGAAATGTCAGAATAATAGTAGAGAGAATTTCATCAGCTTTTATTTCTTTCATCACATTCCCAGTGGGTCAGAAGTTTACATACACTCAATTAGTATTTGGTAGTATGGCCTTTAAATTGTTTAACTTGGGTTAAACATTTCATATAGCCTACCACAAGCTTCCCACAATACGTTGGGTAAATTTTGGCCCATTTCTCCTGACAGAGCTGATGTCACTGAGTCAGTTTTGTAGGCCTCCTTGCTCGCACACACTTTTTCAGTTCTGCCCACAAATCTTCTATGGGGTTGAGGTCAGGGCTTTGTGATGGCCACTCCAATACCTTGACTTTGTTGTCCTTAAGCTATCTTGTCACAACTTTGGAAGTGTGACGGCTGCGTGGCCCCATGGTGTTTATACTTGCGTACTATTGTTTGTACAGATGAACGTGGTACCTTCAGGCGTTTGAAAATTGCTCCTAAGGATGAACCAGACTTGTGGAGGTCTACAATTTTTTTTCTTGAGGTCTTGGCTGATTTTATTTAGATTTTCCCATGATTTCAAGCAAAGAGGCACTGAGTTTGAAGGAAGACCTTGAAATACATTCACAGGTACTCCTCCAATTGACTCAAATTATGTCAATTATACTATCAGAAGCTTCTAAAGCCATGACATCATTTTCCAAGCTGTTTAAAAGCACAGTAAACTTAGTGTATGTAAACTTCTGACCCAATGGAATTGTGATACAGTGAATTGTAAGTGAAATAATCTGTCCGTAAACAATTGTTGACAAATTACTTGTGTTATGCACAAGGTAGATGTCATAACCGACTTGCCAAAACTATAGTTTGTTAACAAGAAATTTGTGGAGTGGTTGAAAAACAAGTTTTAATGACTCCAACTTAAGTGTATGTAAACTTCCCGACTTCAACTGTACATGCCCTTTTGTCAGTCATCAGTCAAATAGACGGTGTCTTGTCCTGCCCCTGAAATTTGATCCTACATTAATTATAAATAGACAAGTTATGACAGCTGTTATGACATGGTTTTGACCGTGTCGTAATGTGTTATGACGCTGGGTGTCAAATAAAGTGTTACCTTTAACTCTTACTCTCTGGGTCAGATCTCTTCATATTCGTGGGATTGTTGTTTTTCATAGGAGGTGGGGAAACAAGTGAAAGCAGTGTCACTCCCAGTATAATTTCCAGTTATCTAACTTCAAATCAAATCAAATCTAATTTTATTTGTCACATACACATGGTTAGCAGATGTTAATGCGAGTGTAGTGAAATGCTTGTGCTTCTAGTTCCGACAATGCAGTAATAACCAACAAGTAATCTAACTAACAATTCCAAAACTACTGTCTTATACACAGTGTAAGGGGATAAAGAATATGTACATAAAGATATATGAATGAGTGATGGTACAGAGCAGCATAGGCACGATACAGTAGATGGTATCGAGTACAGTATATACATATGAGATGAGTATGTAAACAAGGTGGCATAGTTAAAGTGGCTAGTGATACATGTATTACATGAGGATGCAGTAGATGATATAGAGTACAGTATATACGTATGCATATGAGATGAATAATGTAGGGTATGTAAACATTATATTAGGTAGCATTGTTTAAAGTGGCTAGTGATATATTTTACATCATTTCCCATCAATTCCCATTATTAAAGTGGCTGGAGTTGAGTCAGTGTCAGTGAGTTGGCAGCAGCCACTCAATGTTAGTGGTGGCTGTTTAACAGCCTTGAGATAGAAGCTGTTTTTCAGTCTCTCGGTCCCAGCTTTGATGCACCTGTACTGACCTCGCCTTCTGGATGATAGCGGGGTGAACAGGCAGTGGCTCGGGTGGTTGTTGTCCTTGATGATCTTTATGGCCTTCCTGTAACATCGGGTGGTGTAGGTGTCCTGGAGGGCAGGTAGTTTGCCCCCGGTGATGCGCTGTTCAGACCTCACTACCCTCTGGAGAGCCTTACGGTTGTGGGCGGAGCAGTTGCTGTACCAGGCGGTGATACAGCCCGCCAGGATGCTCTCGATTGTGCATCTGTAGAAGTTTGTGAGTGCTTTTGGTGACAAGCCGAATTTCTTCAGCCTCCTGAGGTTGAAGAGGCGCTGCTGCGCCTTCTTCACAATGCTGTCTGTGTGAGTGGACCAATTCAGTTTGTCTGTGATGTGTATGCCGAGGAACTTAAAACGTACTACCCTCTCCACTACTGTTCCATCGATGTGGATAGGGGGGTGTTCCCTCTGCTGTTTCCTGAAGTCCACAATCATCTCCTTTGTTTTGTTGACGTTGTGTGTGAGGTTATTTTCTTGACACCACACTCCGAGGGCCCTCACCTCCTCCCTGTAGGCCGTCTAGTCGTTGTTGGTAATCAAGCCTACCACTGTTGTGTCGTCCGCAAACTTGATGATTGAGTTGGAGGCGTGCGTGGCCACGCAGTCGAGGGTGATCAGGGAGCCCAATTTGTAAGTCGCTCTGGATAAGAGCGTCTGCTAAATTACTTAAATGTAAATCTTAAATGAGTACAGGAGAGGGCTCAGAACGCACCCTTGTGGGGCCCAAGTGTTGAGGATCAGTGGGGTGGAAATGTTGTTGCCTACCCTCACCACCTGGGGGCGGCCAGTCAGGAAGTCCAGTACCCAGTTGCACAGGGTCTCGAGCTTGATGACGAGCTTGGAGGGTACTATGGTGTTGAATGCCGGGCTGTAGTCGATGAACAGCATTCTCACATAGGTATTCCTCTTGTCCAGATGGGTTAGGGCAGTGTGCAGTGTGGTTGAGATTGCATCGTCTGTGGACCTATTTGGGCGGTAAGCAAATTGGAGTGGGTCTAGGGTGTCAGGTAGGGTGGAGGTGATATGGTCCTTGACTAGTCTCTCAAAGCACTTCATGATGACGGAAGTGAGTGCTACGGGGCGGTAGTCATTAAGCTCAGTTACCTTAGCTTTCTTGGGAACAGGAACAATGGTGGCCCTCTTGAAGTATGTGGGAACAGCAGACTGGTATAGGGATTGATTGAATATGTCCGTAAACACACCCGCCAGCTGGTCTGCGCATGCTCTAAGGGTGCGGCTGGGGATGCCGTCTGGGCCTGTAGCCTTGCGAGGGTTAACACGTTTAAATGTTTTACTCACCTCGGCTGCAGTGAAGGAGAGTCCGCATGTTTTCGTTGCAGGTCGTGTCAGTGGCACTGTATTGTCCTCAAAGCGGGCAAAAAAGTTATTTAGTCTGCCTGGGAGCAAGACATCCTGGTCCGTGACTGGGCTGGTTTTCTTCTTGTAGTCCGTGATTGACTGTAGACCCTGCCACATACCTCGTGTCTGAGCCGTTGAATTGAGATTCTACTTTGTCTCTATACTGACGCTTAGCTTGTTTGATAGCCTTTGCGGTGGGAATAGCTGCACTGTTTGTATTCGGTCATGTTACCAGTCACCTTGCCCTGATTAAAAGCAGTGGTTCGCGCTTTCAGTTTCACACGGATGCTGCCATCAATCCACGGTTTCTGGTTATGTTTTAAACGTTGCTATGGGAACGACATCTTCAACGCACGTTCTAATGAACTCGTACACCGAATCAGCGTATTCTTCAATGTTGTTATCTGACGCAATACAAAACATATCCCAGTCCACGTGATGGAAGCAGTCTTGGAGTGTGGAATCAGCTTGGTCGGACCAGCGTTGGACAGACCTCAGCATGGGAGCCTCCCGTTTTAGTTTCTGTCTGTAGGCAGGGATCAACAAAATGAAGTCGTGGTCAGCTTTTCCGAAAGGAGGGCGGGGCAGGGCCTTATATGCGTTGCGGAAGTTAGAGTAACAAGGATCCAAGGTTTTTCCGGCCCTGGTTGCGCAATCGATATGCTGATACAATTTAGGGATTCTTGTTTTCAGATTAGCCTTGTTAAAATCCCCAGCTACAATGAATGCAGCCTCAGGATGTATGGATTCCAGTTTGCAAAGAGTCAGATAAAGTTTGTTCAGAGCCATCGATGTGTCTGCTTGGGGGGGAATATATACGGCTGTGATTATAATCGAAGAGAATTCTCTTGGTAGATAATGCGGTCGACATTTGATTGTGAGGAATTCTAAATCAGGTGAACAGAAGGATTTGAGTTTCTGTATGTTTCTTTGATCACACCACGTCTCGTTAGGCATACGCCCCGCCCCTCTTCTTACCAGAAAGATGTTTGTTTCTGTCGGCGCGATGCGTGGAGAAACCCGCTGGCTGCACCGCCTCCGATAGCGTCTCTCCAGTGAGCCATGTTTCCGTGATGCAAAGAACGTTACAGTCTCTGATGTCCCTCTGGAATGCTACCCTTGCTCGGATTTCATCAACCTTGTTGTCAAGAGACTGGACATTGGCGAGAAGAATGCTAGGGAGTGGTGCACGATGTGCCCGTCTCCGGAGTCTGACCAGAAGACCGCCTCGTTTCCCTCTTTTACGGAGTTGTTTTTTTGGGGTCGCCGCATGGGATCCATTCTGTTGTCCTGGTTGAAAGGCAGAACACAGGATCTGCGTCGCGAAAATCATATTCTTGGTCGTACTGATGGTGAGTTGACGCTGATCTTATATTCAGTAGTTCTTCTCGACTGTATGCAATGAAACCTAAGATTACCTGGGGTACTCATGTAAGAAATAACACGTAAAAAAAACAACAACTGCATAGTTTCCTAGGAACGCGAAGCGAGGTGGCCATCTCTGTCGGATAGAGAGTCGAGCTACTTGTAGTAATTCTCAATTGTCCCAATCTTATGGGTTTCATCCAGAGTATGTTCAGAATCATGCATTACATGGAATCATTGGAATCGTTATTCCAGTTGTTGGAAGAAAAATACACTGAGAAAACCTGGGAGGCAGAATTGTAATGAGTTGCTTCATTTTCGTGGCTTGTCCATTCTCAGAAGAACTCAACAACGTTAAGAATGTTCACTTTGATTTCACGCTGAGGCCCCTACAAAACAACAGCGGCTCCATGCCACTTTAGATCCACCAGCGTCTATCTCCCCTGAAATCCAGTGCAACACTCTTAATGAGTCTATCCAAGGTGCTCCTGCCCTGTCCTCACATGTAGTGTAGAAGAGCACTGATCTTGCCAATTGAAAGAGAATCCAAATGAACACTGCAAGGCTTTCAAGATTAAACTGTGGAAATGGACCAGATGGCCCTTTGATTTTCTTTTTGAACGGGGAAGACAAAAAAAAAACGTAATTAGGATCATTCACAGGAAATGAGTCCTTACTAGCCTTCCGACAATATTTGACCAATAGGTGGCACCGCTGATCAAAACAAATGACCGCTGGCCATACACACACTATTTATGAATATTGGGCTATAGCGATCTTAATTCACATAGATTTATATGTTACTTTGTGTTCAACTCATGCACACATCAATAGTTGGGGAGTCGCTTTTTGCCTTTATGCTAGGCCTTATCGTGTACAGGTCATGTGTGTTTGATTCCACTGCAGTAATTCTACAGTACTCCCTCTTGCTGGCTCACTACTATGCACTTTATCCTCAACAACACTTCTGCACTGCTATAATATGCTCCTCATGAACTGCAGCAGCCGCATGACAGGAGATCCAAGCAAGTTCAATGAGTTAAACACTGAAGTGTTGTGTCCTGATTTGGTTTTAATCTCAGAAATGCTTATTTAGGTCTTTAGTGGGTTAACCTGCATTCATAACCAGGTGGGAAGGTGGTATTTCCCACATACGACTGGGAAAAATCCACTTGAAAACTCCTCCAACTGTCAATTACTAGTGGGAAACATGCATATCATCCCTTAGCTCCGTCTTCTTCCACATGCTGACCTCTGACGTCACCTACCTTGATTTCAGCAACAACCAAACATTCTCTATAAAAAGCAATCTATTCATATTTTTTTTAACAATATAATTTGTTTACAAGCATGATAGCAGTCCTTTTAGTTTATGGTTGACACAGCTTGTTGGCCATTAGCCAATCAACATTTCTCAACGAGTTCAAAGCACTTGAATGCGTTCAACTGGTATATATGACTTCACAGCTGGAAATGTCCACTTTCCCACGTTGTTATGTACGCAGCATAAGAAACAACACACCTTTGCAATCAACAGCTCTGTTGCCTTTTTAACTTTCATGTTTTGTCATTGATTATCATCTCTTGTCTCTGTGTTTCCCTTCTATTCGTTTCCCTCTGCTGGTCTTATTAGGTTCTTTCCCTCTTTCTATCCCTCTCTCTCCCCCTCCCTCTCTCCCTCTCTCGCTCTCTCTCTCTATCGTTCCGTTCCTGCTCCCAGCTGTTCCTAATTCCCCTACTACCTCATTTACTCTTTTCACACCTGTCCCCTATTTTGCCCTCTGATTAGAGTCCCTATTTCTCCCTCTGTTTTCCACTTCTGTCCTTGTCGGATCCTTGTATGATGTTCGCTGTTCTGTGTCCTTGTTCCGCCCTGTCGTGTTTTACCTTCTGCAGATGCTGCGTGTGAGCAGGTGTCAATGTCAGCTACGGCCGGTGCCTTCCCGAAGCGACCAGCAGTCTGTGGTCGCGTCTCCAGTCATTCCTCTCTACTGACGAGTGGATTTCAGTTTTCCTGTTTTTGCTTTCACCTAGATAATATCCAGGATTATCGCTTTTGTCTAAGACTGGAATAAAGACTCTGTTTTCGTTAAGTCGCTTTTGGGTCCTCATTCACCTGCATAACATTAACATATTCATTAAAGTATCCTCCCTTTTGGAATTTGGGTTATTCAGGATAAGGATATCACAGCCAAACAATATAATGCTATGATCATTTATATTCATGCCACATCTATAACTTTGAGCAATTTATTTATCATATTCAATTCATGTCTTGGCCATCTTGAAGTTTAGACTAAACCCTGCAGGTTTTCCTTGATTAAACATCAGTCTTTGGGCAGAGTTCTGTTTTTTTCCAACTCCTCTGGCATATTTCACACTCTGCACTTCTCTTTTCCAGTTCAGTGGAGGGATGTAGTTGACTCATAACCCGCAGTCCCTGTGGTTATATCCACAGGCTGGGTGGGTTTAGGATTTAAGGTTATGAAATATTGTGTGGATGAAGGGTGGCTGGTTGTGTTGAATAAAGAGAAACAATACATTAAAAAAGTCATAAATGTATAATTCATATCTATAGGCTACATTGAATTTTTCTTCCGTTATTTGTAGGCTATTAGTGCATAAGCCTTAGCTTTAGAGCCTAATTTTACACGTGCCAAATAGCCTACATGGAAATCACCGAAAGCTTGGGCAGAAAAAGTTCACTGTGAACCAATGAGGCAAAAAAGGACAATATCTGACTTTAATTCAATAAGAGAAAAGCTGCGAAATGAAAAGTTGAAAGTAAAGATTTGGTGAAGTGGTCAAATAATCTGATAGTTTATGTTATGTGGGATGATTGTGAGGCGCTTTACAAATTCGACAATCAGAAGACAGGGACTTCAAATAGGCCTATGGCACGGTCATGGGAACTGTAACCTACTGTTCAGATGGGTTAAATGGACGCTCACTGTACAGTACCAGTCAAAAGTTTGTATACACCAGGTTTTTTCTTTATTTTTAGAATTTTAAGCTAAATATGATGTGACTGTCCATGGTTCTGAATTCTGTGTGCGTGTTCGTGCATGTAGAAAAACATGTTGACTCACCCTGCCATCCTCTCTTTCATGTTGATTAAACAGTCTATCACTCAGTCATACAGCACACACTTTTAGTCTTTGTTGTTTTAGGCTACCTGGCTAAAATGCTTCCTCGTTAGCCTAACTTTCATTCATGGGCAACGTGAGCTAGTTAACATTAGCCTTCTGCATTTAGCTACGTATTGAGCTTCCATCCTCTCAGGCCAGGTTCATAACAGTGTATGAATTAATGGTTGGATCAGAATCGCTGTTAAAATCATTGGCCAGTAAGGATAATTAAGTCAAACTACAAGTCCAAATCCCTATCTCCATCCATGGCTAATTTAGAAAAGGGACAATTTTAGCTAGCTGGTTAACCAGCCACCGGAGGACAACAAAACAACGCAGCGCAACAATTCAAGTTTTTCTGTCAATGATGTATGCTCTCAATGGTATTTGATAGGAGTGATGCCATATCCAAGCTGATTTCCCTTGACACTTTTATTTGGTGTGCCAGGACCAATCACAGCCCAACACTGATTGGCAATTTTTTAAAACTTTTTGTCAAGGGAGGACAGATGCTCGCAGGCTTCACTTGTCTTCAATGCTACGGACGACAACAAAGTCATACTTGTTTGGACCAGATAGCATCAGATAAATGGCCTACACGTAGAGAGACAGAGGGGCACTGTTTCGCTCACCCAGAGAAATTACAGTAATGAGACCTTGGCTATAGTTTCGACTGCACTTTCTCTTTGATCCAAAACAGTGACAGTGTAGTAAGCAGATGGACAGCAGAAACACTTTTTTTTACTTGGTTCAAAGAATTTGTTTCCAGCATAACATTCTTGAAAGGGGGAGGTTATATATTTAATTATGGAACCTTGAGATACAAGATGGAGACTGGATTGAACCTGTAACATCTGGACTAAATAGGCACCTGTAACATCTGAACTAAATAGGCATAGACGAGTGCCAATCTGGGTGCCAGTCTGACTGCTTTGGCTAATTGTTTTGCACAACATCAACACATCTTCCAACACATTGAAATATCAATGAATTCTAGAATTGAATCGTAATTGTATTGCAGAACTATTTCTAGTAATGTTACTCTTTTCCCCGTGGTATAAGATGGGTAGCAGTGACAGGACTGTGTTTTGTGACAGTTGTCTTAAGAGCTCAGCTATATGTTATCTGTTCCCAGAATCATCTTGAGATGCAGAGCAACAGGCTGTGAAGTGAGCTACGTGTCAGAGAAAAGACTGGGTGTCTGTTGGGTTCACACTTACTGTGCTCTGATGTAACACTGCCCCAGAACTAAATAGGTGCTGAAGGAGGACTACCTTACTTGCAAATCCTGTTGAAGTGTGAAACATGGGGGAAACTGTGGGGAAAACTGTACATATTAAATTGATTATGTAGTAGGGCTGTCAAAGTGAATGCGTTACTAACACGTTAACATGTAACATGTGTCTAGTGAAAAAAATGTGATGCCCTTAATTGCATCTCCATTTCTTCAACGCACAGAACCTTATAAGTACACGTGTTTCCGCACAGCCATTTTTAACCGCAGGGCACAACACGGAACAAAGCTACAGTCAATGCTTGCTCCTTAACATCTCTGAAGACCGTGTGCCTCTAGCCAAAATCCTATCTTTCATATCGGCAAGAAAGAATATTTAAAATAAAAAAGATACACTTAGGCCACTGTAACAGTTTTGCACAGATCCACAAGCAGCGTGCCTCCAGTTGACAAACTACACTTACTTCCTAGTTACGATGACACTGCTAGGTAAAGCACCATCCTATCTCAGCTCGCTGGTCACCATAGCAGCACCCACTCGTAGCACACGCTCCAGCAGGTATATCTCACTGGTCACCCCCAAAGCCAATTCCTCCTTTGGTCGCCTTTCCTTCCGAACTGCAAAAATCAATGAAGCTGGAGATTCCCATCTCCCTCACTAGCTTTAAGAACCAGCTGTCAGAGCAGCTCACAGATCACTGCACCTGTTCATAGTCCATCTGTATACAGCCCATCTATCTACCTCATTCCCATACTGTATTTATTTATTTTGTAACTTTTGCACCACAGTATCTCTACTTGCACATCCATAGTTTTCACATCTACCATTCCAGTGTTTAATTCCCATATTGTAATTACTTCGCCACCATGGCCTATTTATTGCCTTAACTCCCTTATTTGACCTTATTTGCACTCACTGTATATAGACTTTTTTTTCTTTTTTTCTACTGTATTATTGACTGTATGTTTTGTTCATTCCACGTGTAACTCTGTGTTTGTATGTGTCGAACTGCTATGCTTTATCTTGGCCAGGTCGCAGTTGCAAATGAGAACTTGTTCTCAACTAGCCTACCTGGTTAGATAGCTAATTAGCACAGGTGGCAACCTATGTCTTCCGTCTGTCTTCCGTTAATGTAACATGGAGATATGGCACCATGGGAACACTAACCCGAACCATATGAAGGTGTGTAGTAATTTAACTTTTTGTTTTTGAAAATAATTTCTCGCTGATTTGAAAGATACGTTTCTTATGTTTCCAAAACTGTACCACAAGCGATGCGTGTTAATGTTAGAACAAGCATCGGGGAGCTGAACAAAACTCCCCCAGTCAGAAGATACTATCGTCAATAGGCGCTAAAGCAGATAGCATCTATGAATGGGGTACCTGATAATTTGACCACTGACTAGGCTCTGCACAAATTTGGATGGCACAAGAAGAACTGGAAAGGAATAGGCTTCGCAAAGAGCTGTGTCAAAGTTGCATGTATATATGCAAGAATGTGGTGTGTGTGTGTGTGTGTGTGTGTGTGTGTGTGTGTGTGTGTGTGTGTGTGTGTGTGTGTGTGTGTGTGTGTGTGTGTGTGTGTGTGTGTGTGTGTGTGTGTGTGTGTGTGTGTGTGTGTGTGTGTGTGTGTGTGTGTGTGTGTGTGTGTGTGTGTGTGTGTGAGAGAGCGGGAGTAAGTGAGAGAAAGAAGGTGTGGGAGGGAGGGAGAGTGTGTAAGACTATGTATGTAAAGTTATCTGAACAGTACAGATGGTTACAGTGTTTTCATAACATTGTTGAAGTTTTAAGTCTCTTTGTTCTTTGTATCCATAGAGCCAGTTCTTTTGTCCTATGGTCACACTCACTTAGAATGCCTAATAGCATTAATAGCTAGCTGTATGTTACAGTGACTTTTGGGTTGTCTAGCCCTTGCTATCTGCTAGCTTGTTTAGCCCCGGACTGCAAACTGCTAGCTTGTTTAGCCCCGGCCTACTAACTGGTAGCTTGTTAGCACAGGCCTGCTAACTGTATGAATCGCCGCGTCCCCAGCCAGCCCAACCACTCACTGGACCCATATTTATTTTCAATCTCTTTTCGATTTTTAATTCAATTTTTCCTTCCGGTAACCTGGCTCACCCAATGTGATACGGAATCGCTATTATTTTAAATTATTAGAACACATTCAGGAACCTCCAGAAGCTAACCAGCTAACTAGCTACAAGCTATTTAGTCATTGTTAGCCAGTGCTAGCGGCTTTTACCTTCTGCGCAGCCAGCCAGTTTGTTTTTAGCCTGGATAATACTCGCCAATCTAGCTTCCCTGTCCCATCTACAGCTGCCCCCTGGACACTGTGATCACTTGGCTACATAGCTGATGCCTGCTGGACACTGATCACTTGGCTACATAGCTGATGCCTGCTGGACTGTCCCTTAATCACGGTACTCCATTCTGTTTGTTTATGTTTTTATCTGTCGGCCCCAGCCGCACTCAGGCTCTGTGTGTAGTTAATCCAACCCTCTCTGCCTAGTCAATGCCATTTTACCTGCTGTTGTTGTACTAGCTGATTAGCTGTTGTTGTCTTGCCTACTGTTTTAGCTAGTTCTCCCAATCAAAACCAACGATTACTGTATGCCTCGCTGTATGTCTCTCTCAAATGTCAATATGCCTTGTTGTTCAGGTTAGTTATCGTTTTAGTTTACAATGGAGCCCCTAGTTCCACTCTTCATACCCCTGATACCTCCTTTGTCCCACCTCCCACACATGCGGTGACCTCACCCATTACAACCAGCATGTCCAGAGATACAACCTCTCTTATCATCACCCAGTGCCTGGGCTTACCTCCGCTGTACCCGCACCCCACCATACCCTGTCTGCGCATTATGCCCTGAATATATTCTACCATGCCCAGAAATCTGCTAATTTTATTCTTTGTCCCCAACGCTCTAGGCGATCAGTTTTGATAGCCTTTAGCCGCACCCTCATACTACTCCTCCTCTGTTCCGCGGGTGATGTGGAGGTAAACCCAGGCCCTGCATGTCCCCAGGCACCCTCATTTGTTGACTTCTGTGATCGAAAAAGCCTTGGTGTCATGCATGTCAACATCAGAAGCCTCCTCCCTAAGTTTGTTTTACTCACTGCTTTAGCACACTCTGCTAACTCTGATGTCCTTGCCGTGTCTGAATCCTGGCTCAGGAAGGCCACCAAAAATTCGGAGATTTCCATACTCAACTATAACATTTTCCGTCAAGATAGAACTGCCAAAGGGGGAAGAGTTGCAGTCTACTGCAGAGATAGACTGCAAAGTAATGTCATACTTTCCAGGTCCATACCCAAACAGTTCGAACTACTAATTTTAAAAATGACTCTCTCCAGAAATAAGTCTCTCACTGTTGCCACCTGCTACCGACCCCCCTCAGCTCCCAGCTGTGCGCTGGACACCATTTGTAAATTGATCGCCCCCCATCTAGCTTCAGAGATTCTTCTGTTAGGTGACCTAAACTGGGATATGCTTAACACCCCGGCAGTCCTACAATCTAAGCTAGATGCCCTCAATCTCACACAAATCATCAAGGAACCCACCAGGTACAACCCTAAATCTGTAAACAAGGGCACCCTCATAGACGTCATCCTGACCAACCGATAAATCCATGATTATCGAAAACTTCAACAAGCATTTCTCAATGGCTGGCCATGCCTTCCTCCGGCTACTCCAACCTCGGCCAACAGCTCCGCCCCCCCCGCAGCTACTCGCCCAAGCCTCTCCAGGTACTCCTTTACCCAAATCCAGATAGCAGATGTTCTGAAAGAGCTGCAAAACCTGGACCCGTAAACAAATCAGCTGGGCTTGACAATCTGGACCATCTATTTCTGAAACTATCCGCCGCCATTGTTGCAACCCCTATTACCAGCCTGTTCAACCTCTCTTTCATATCGTCTGAGATCCCCAAGGATTGGAAAGCTGCCGCAGTCATCCCCCTCTTCAAAGGGGGAGATACCCTGGACCCAAACTGTTACAGACCTATATCCATCCTGCCCTGCCTATCTAAGGTCTTCGAAAGCCAAGTCAACAAACAGGTCACTGACCATCTCGAATCCCACCATACCTTCTCCGCTGTGCAATCTGGTTTCCGAGCCGATCACGGGTGCACCTCAGCCACACTCAAGGTACTAAACGATATCATAACCGCCATCGATAAAAGACAGTACTGTGCAGCCGTCTTCATCGACCTTGCCAAGGCTTTCGACTCTGTCAATCACCATATTCTTATCGGCAGACTCAGTAGCCTCGGTTTTTCTAATGACTACCTTGCCTGGTTCACCAACTACTTTGCAGACAGAGTTCAGTGTCAAATCGGAGGGCATGCTGTCCGGTCCTCTGGCAGTCTCTATGAGGGTGCCACAGGGTTCAATTCTCGGGCCGACTCTTTTCTCTGTATATATCAATGATGTTGCTCTTGCTGCGGGCAATTCCCTGATCCACCTCTACGCAGACAACACCATTCTGTATACTTCCGGCCCGTCCTTGGACACTGTGCTATCTAACCTCCAAATGAGCTTCAATGCCATACAACACTCTTTCCGTGGCCTCCAACTGCTCTTAAACGCTAGTAAAACCAAATGCATGCTTTTCAACCGTTCGCTGCCTGCACCCGCATGCCCGACTAGCATCACCACCCTGGATGGTTCCGACCTAGAATATGTGGACATCTATAAGTACCTAGGTGTCTGGCTAGACTGTAAAGTCTCCTTCCAGACTCATATCAAACATCTCCAATCTAAAATGAAATCTAGAGTCTGCTTTCTATTCCGCAACAAAGCCTCCTTCACTCACGCCGCCAAACTTACCCTAGTAAAACTGACTATCATACCGATCCTCGACTTTGGCGATGTCATCTACAAAATAGCTTCCAATACTCTACTCAGCAAACTGGATGCAGTTTATCACAGTGCCATCCGTTTTGTTACAAAAGCACCTTATACCACCCACCACTGCGACCTGTATGCTCTAGTCGGTTGGCCCTCACTACATATTCGTCGCCAGACCCACTGGCTCCAGGTCATCTACAAGTCCATGCTAGATAAAACTCTGCCTTATCTTAGTTCACTGGTCACGATGGCAACACCCACCCGTAGCACGCGCTCCAGCAGGTGTATCTCACTGATCATCCCTAAAGCCAACACCTCCTTTGGCCGCCTTTCATTACAGTTTTCTGCTGCCTGTGACTGGAACGAAGTTGGAGACTTTTCTCTCCCTCACCAACTTCAAACATCTGCTATCTGAGCAGCTAACCGATCGCTGCAGCTGTACATAGTCTACCTCATCCCCATACTGTTTATATTTATTTACTTTTCTGCTCTTTTGCACACCAATATATCTACCTGTACATGACCATCTGATCCTTTATCACTCCAATGTTAATCTGCAAAATTGTAATTTTCTGCCTACCTCCTCATGCCTTTTGCACACAATGTATATAGACTCTCTTTTTTTCTACTGTGTTATTGACTTGTTTATTGTTTACTCCATGTGTAACTCTGTGTTGTCTGTTCACACTGCTATGCTTTATCTTGGCCAGGTCGCAGTTGCAAATGAGAACTTGTTCTCAACTAGCCTAACTGGTTAAATAAAGGTGAAATTAAAATAATCAAGGCATCGTTGACTGTAACTCAATCCACTGCTTTGTAAATGGAAAAATATTTATTTAGGGCCACATTTTAGTAATTTCAAAAACTGCGATTCCAGTAGGTTCAACAACAGTACAGTATTTATTTTACCAGGCAAGTCAGTTAAGAACAAATTCTTATTTTCAATTACTGTTCAGGGGCAGAACAACAGATTTGTACCTTGTCAGCTCAGAGCTTTGAACTTGCAACCTTCCATCCCTACCACTTCAATGGGAAGCATCCGTCCTCGCTTGGCATCTTTTTTTCATAATGTGCTTTCTTGAATTTACTGCACTAAATGTGTCTCTATTTTGCACTCTCACCACTGTAGTCAGCACTTTGAAGGACCTTCAATTAGTGTGGAGCCCACATTTAAACTGAGTCTGCTATTATTTATCTGTGGCATGAGACATGCAATGTCAAATTTATGTGAGACAATTAAAGTGTGTAGCTGAAGCAGCATTGAGGAATAGCAATCTAATGAGTTTAGATGTGCAATTGGCTCTGTTTGGAGGGGGAGAGAGGAGGGGGTCCAACCAATGAATGCACTTGTCTCCCAAAAACTAGAGACATACACTACATGGCCAAAAGTATTAATATGGAGTTGGTCCTCCCTTCACCGCTATAACAGCCTCCACTTTTCTGGGAAGGCTTTCCACTAGATGTTGGAATGTTTAGTCAGCCACAAGAGCATTAGTGAGTTCGGGCACTGATGTTGGGCTAGTGAGTTCTGGCACTGATGAACGCAATCAGCGTTCCAATCAGTGGAGGCTGCTGAGGGGAGTATGGCTCATAATAATGGCTGGAATGGAGTATAATGGCTGGAATAGAGTGAATGCAATGCTATCAAACAAATGAAAAACATTTTTGATATCATTCCATTTACTCCCTTCCGGCCATTATTATGAGCCGTCTTCCCCTCAGCAACCTTCCAATTCATCCCAAAGGTTTTCGATGGGGTTGAGGTCAGGTCTCTGTGCAGGCCAGTCAAGTTCTTCCACACGATCCCGACAAACCATTTCTGTACGGGCCTCGCTTTTTGCACGGGGGCATTGTCATGCTGAAACTTGAAAGGGCCTTCCCCAAACTGTTGCCACGATGTTGGAAGCACAGAATTGTCTACAACAGGGGCTCCTAAACTTTTTCAGCCTGGGACCCAAATTAGAAATTCTGTGTTTTCCTGGGACCCAAGCTTAGGAAAATATGCAACTATACGTAAATATCGATACATTTCATTGCCCTTGTGCCTAAAAAAAAAGCAGTATAGACAAAAACAAATAACAATTCGACAGTGGAATACCCATAAATATATTTTCATATTTATTTTCCCCATTAAAAACAGCAACTGTTGCTGTTAAAATACAATAAATAATTTAATTATGAACTGGAATAAACGGATTGATCACTGTGTTTTCTGTTATACTGATGTGTAACAGAAAACACACACATACACACAGCCCTAATGAGGAGTGAGACTGGTTGAAGTTTTCAACAAGCATGTCTATTCTGGGCTCAGTTTTTAACCGTGCTCAGCACTAACACTGTTCCTGTACTTGAGAACCCTAACTTGCATAGGTATATGGTGCCAAACTGGATCAGAACATCTACTGCTTTCTTAGTCAGGCAGGAGACCGCTTCCTGCTGCAGATGAGCAACCCAGAACTGTTAAAGTGTTTGCCTCAAAAAGCATCTTGCTTCAATCAGTTTATTCCAGTTCAGAATAAAAAATATGACTTGTAACAGCAACAGTTCTAACCTAGACCTGTTTTCAACAATAATTTCTACAGTAAAATGTACAGTAGGCCTGAAGTTTTCATCTGTACTGTTTCTTAGGGTTGCACTATCAGTAGCCAGCTAGGTTGCTTGGGCTAACGTTACAAGGCCAGGGGATTGTTTGAAAGAGAAACTCACATCTACTCCTATGAAATAGTACACCCTTACTTCTGCTTATCATCACCTGTTATAAAATGACATTGCCTTGCTAGTTGACATACTGTTCCACTGTCGAAGCACTGTTTCCTGAAGCATTCTGCCCTGTTCTGAAAGGACTCCCTGTGTTTACCGTCATGTTGTGCCTGGATGTTTGATCAGGACGTGTCGTTTTATTAATTTGTTCGTTTTGAGAGGCTCATTACTAAGCGCTTCCCCCCACAAAACACATTGTGGGCGCTCCTCATTATTTCTCAAAGTTTGTAAGAAAGAGACAAAGAAGTCATCGCTGTATTTGCGTTTCATGACGATTGAGCTCAGTCAGAACTAGTGGCTGGTAAGAGTCCATTTCATGACAGCGGTTTGAACGACATCGCTGCAGTGTGTGGGTCGCGGAGTGATCTTCAAGAAAACTGCAGAAAATAGATCCGATAAACAACGATGCAC
This sequence comes from Oncorhynchus gorbuscha, assembly GCF_021184085.1. NCBI lineage: Eukaryota > Metazoa > Chordata > Actinopteri > Salmoniformes > Salmonidae > Oncorhynchus > Oncorhynchus gorbuscha. Next base: position 49,202,749 of record NC_060175.1, read on the forward strand.
ATAGGCATCTCTACCTCTCCCACTCGCGCAGCTGCCAAACTTGAGCAGGGACCGCTCTGAACCGAGTTAGCAGTTGTACTTGGCCAAATCAATTCCAGTAATTGATTATAAATGTACGTCTTTGGGTCGCGACTTTAAGAAACGCTGGTCTACAATGTCATTGAATGCTGTTGCGTTAACATTTCCCTTCACTGGAACTAAGGGGCCTAGCCCGAACCATGAAAAACAGTCCCAGATCGTTATTCCTCCTCTACACTTTACAGTTGGCACTATGCATTGGGGCAGGTAGCGTTCTCCTGGCACCCGCCAAACTCGTATTAGTCCGTCAGACTGCCAAATGGTGAAGCGTGATTCATCACTCCACCGAACGCGTTTCCAATGCTTCAGAGACCAATGGCGGAGAGATTTACACCACTTCAGTTTACGCTTTGCATTGAAAATGGTCATCTTAGGCATGTGTGGGGCTGCTCGGTCAAGGAAACCCAATTTATGAAGCTCCCAACGAACAGTTCTTGTGCTGACGTTTCCACTTATAGGGGTAGTTCTAGCAGGAAAGCAATTTGATGAACTGAGTTGTTGAAATTCACCGAGCTCATCAGTACTGACCATTCTACTGCCAAAATGTTTATGGAGATTGCATGGCTGTGTTTGATTTTATACACCTGTCACTAACGGGTGTGGCTGAAATAGCCGAACCCACAAGTTTGAAGGGGAAGTCCACGTACTTTTGTATAGTATATATTGTAGTGTAGTGTATATTGCTGCCATTTCAGAATGTCTCCCCAGAAGCCACTACATTACTGCTAACATCCTGTGTAAATTCATTTGATTATGTTTCAGAAAGAAGAAACAGTTACAAGTTAGCAAGCAATAAGCTTTTGTGTGGGTGTGTGTGTGAAGATGTGTGTGTGTGTGTGTGCATACAATGTGCATGTGTGTGCATACGTGTGAATGTACACTTCCTCCAAGTTTGTCAGGCGTAGTAAAAGCGTAGCCACCTGAGAGCAGTATATCTGTTTTTTTTTTTTTTGCTGGAGAGTCAGATATCTCTGTCGGGGCCTGAGTTATACCAGTCATGCTCGTTAATCGCTCAGCCTCCACGGGCCACCCATCATGAATAATTTGCTGTGATATTGAGCTCCTTCAGAAGAGAACTGTGATTTTTAATGTAATTATGTAATTAAAATGCACTACCATCACCTCACATTGATATCCACACACACCCACACCCTTTCATCTTCCACTGCACTGTAGAGTTGACACAGTACTACTAAATAACCTCGGACAGACACACATATGCAGCTAAATTTAGACAAGGTATTAGTTTCCTATGCAGATCTGAAAAGACACATACACGTACACGTGCAGGATACACTTCACACTTAAATGCACATGTGCATGCATGCGCTCACTCATAGTATTGCCACACACACACACTGTTCTGTAGGAAGTATTGTCTCTAACTGTAGTATCATCAAAACAGATCTACATTGTACTCTAACATGCTCTATTTAATTAATAATACACAGGGGGGTGTGGTATATGGCCAATATACCACAGCTAAGGGCTGTTCTTAAGCACGATGCTATGCGGAGTGCCTGTATATTGATATATTGCCAAAATACAACAAACACCCGAGATGCCTTATTGCTATTATAAACTGGTTACCAACGTAATTAGAGCAGTAAAAATGAATGTTTTGTCATACTGTACCTGTGGTATGCGGTCTGATATATCACGGCTTTCAGACAATCAGCATTCAGGGCACAAACCACTCAGTTTATAATTAAGCAATAAGGCACGAGGGTGTGGTATATGGCACAACACAGACTGCCTGGATACAGTCCTTAGCCGTGGTATATTGGCCATATATCACAAACTTCCGAGGTGCCTTATTGCTGTTATAAACTGGTTACCAACGTAGCAGTAAAAAAAAAAATTGTCATACCCGTGGTGTACGATCTGATATACCACCCAGTTTATAATGTAGAGTACAGTCTAGATTACCTGATGTATAACCTACAACCTTTGCTACCAACTAATACAATGTTATGATCTATACTAGTGATGTACCAATATGACATTTTTGGCCGATACCGATATCCGATATTTTCCTTACCAAAAAAATGAGACCGATAACCAATATTTAAAATTTTAGCAGCCTTTTAAGCATTCTAGTACAGTTAAATAGTTAACACACGCACATGGACGCAGCGGTCTAAGGCACTGCATCTCAGTGCAAGAGGCGTCACTACAGTCCCTGGTTCGAATCCAAGGTGTATCACAGCTAGGTGACATCATCTAAAATAGCCCTAATTTATAAGACAGTTCTTATTTGATTAATGGTCGTCAGACCCATCTATGTGAAGCTAGCCACAATAAGGATTAACCACAATAGTGGCCTTTGCGGTTAGCCTTCAAAATAAAAGTATGGCATAATTCTATTATTTGTATTCATTTGCATCACTGTCGATGACATACTTTTATTTTGAAGGCAAACCGCAAAGTCCACTATTGCCTAATCCTTATTGTGGCTAGCTTCACAACACATAACCCGGTCCGGTCGAGCCTCAATAGCCAGAGGAAGCTAGCTGGCTCCTTATAACATTAACTTTGGGCAACAGAGTTAAGTAGCTGGCTAGCTATTTCTTTTCATGAACTGAAGTTAAATTTCAATGGGCGAACAACAAATGGCAACCTAGCTAATACTTACTCACAAGGATTCCTAAATCATTGCTAAGAATAATGAAAATGACTGCAGTTTCTACTGGTCATTGTTTTCAGGCTGGTTGTATTGGTGTTAGCTAGGTACCAAGCTAAAGCTAGCTACCCCAGAAGTTGCAGTCAAACAAATGATGCTTTATTACCAACGCGGTATTGTAAACACATTGTTTGTGGCCGAAGTTTGCTTGTTTGCAGACTTTTTTTTTACAACTTTCACAGTGCTACTGTATCTTTTGTGACATGCAAAGACCCAAATGGCGTTCCATAGTATGTATGTCGTGAAGCTAATAGCAGTGACGCTATTACTGTGTAACTCCGGTAGGGCAACATCTGAAAAATAGCGCACTTGGTAGTGTGCTTGACCAGTCGGCGAAGGCCAACATCACCCACGACAGAGAACGGTTTAGTGTCAAGGGCAATGAATTCCATTATCTTGCCTTTGAGTTGTCTCGCTGAAATGTTCTTTCTCTTTCAAATGACTCGTTGACTGCTCGATCCACACAGTAGACATTGTGTGGGCTAGGAGAGGAATGCTGTGTTAACATCGGAGTTAAGCTAGATATCGGGCGATGCTGATGTTGGCATTTTTAGCTAATATTGGCCGATTCCGATATGTTCACCGATATATCGTGCATCCCTAATCTGTACATGTTTTGCAGGAATTAACTTGCATGTGTAACGGATGTGAAACAGCTAGCTTAGTTAGCGGTGCGCGCTAAATAGCGTTTCAATCGGTGACGTCACTTGCTCTGTAACCTTGAAGTAGTAGTTCCCCTTGCTCTGCAAGGGAGCGTTTTTTGTAGAGCGATGGGTAATGATGCTTCGTGGGTGACTGTTGTTGATGTGTGCAGAGGGTCCCTGGTTCGTGCCCGGGTATGGGCGAGGGGACGGTCTAAAGTTATACTGTTACACATGTACATTTTACATTTCTGATATCAAGATCATTGTGAGTTTGAATCATATATAGACTATATATACAAAAGTATGTGGACACCCCTTCAAATTAGAGAATTTGGCTACTGCAGCCACACTCATTTTTGACAGGGGTATAAAATCGAGCACACAGCCATTCAATCTCCATAAACAAACATTGGCAGTAGAATGGCCTTACTGAAGAGCTCAGTGACTTTCAACATTGCACCTTTCCAACAAGTCAGTTTGTCATATTTCTGCCCTGCTAGAGGTGACATGGTTAACAGTAAGTGCTGTTATTGTAAAATAGAAACGTTTAAGAGCAACAATGGCTCAGCCGCGAAGTGGTAGGCCAAACAAGCTCGCAGAACGGGACAGCTGTGTGTCTTGATGCATGCAGAACGTACAAATCATCTGTCCTCGGTTGCAACACTCACCATGGTTGCAACACTCACCATGAAATGGGTTACCATGGCCAAGCAGCCACACACAAGCCGAACTAACATGCTGACCAGACCAGAGACGTGGCATGAGCGAGCATCGCAAAATAAATGTAGGAATCCATGTTATTCAATTATTGCGCGCGCCAACGAGCGTCTGCGATGACAAGGGCTAAAATAAAAGTCATTCCTATTTCTGACGCAGATCGTGCTGAAAGTCTCTTCCATCTCCTCATTGATTAATAGAAGCAGGTACCCACGTGTCATCTCCTCATTGGTTATACCCACGTGGGTGATTGAAAGACGAACTTTGTTGCCGGTTGTCGTGGTAATACTATGAAAGTTTAGATGCGATCACCATATAAATTCAAAAATGAAAAAGTCTGGAAGGAGGAGAGAAGACTAGAAACGATTCGGTTGGCCGTTTTATGTGTGGATTAATTGTCGGAGTAGAGGTCCTTGTGCATTTCAGGTTAAATAACAACTCAACGTTTATAACCCAAGACAAATTAGCTAGCAACAGCAAGCTAGCTAAATAGGACAAATTAGCTAGCATATGCAAGCTAACTAGCTAAATTGCCATAAATGTTTAATGCTTTTCGACCTGTCTCCAAAATAATGTCATTGGTTCAGAGTTTGTTTTGATATTTTAACCTGCGTGTCGTGATCACGTTTGGTGTAGGGGAACAAAATACATTTATGCATGATAGCGCACAATTGGTCACGCACGGAGCCGGTTTAGGTTCCGTGTAAGATCACCATGCGCAATGTCAAGCGTCGGCTGGAGTGGTGTAAAGCTCGCCCCCATCTAGCAGTGGAAACAAGTTCTCTGGAGTGATGAATGGCAGTCCTACAGACAAATCTGGGTTTGGTGGATTCCAGGAGAACGCTACCTGCCCAAATGAAAGGAAGCAAGTCCCCACAGCAATGTCCCAACATCTTATGGAAAGCCTTTCCAGAAGAGTGGATGCTGTTATCGTAGAAAAGGGGGACCAATTCCATATTAATGCCCATGATTTTGGAATGAGATGTTAGACAGGCAGGTGTCCACATACCTTTGGTAATGTAGTGAATATATAGGTTAAAACATATTGATGGATCAGCTACCAACACTGAATATAACACTCCCATAGTGTCTCACATTCACTGTCTCTCTGTGACTGTATTACCAGGGCTCTGCCATGGTTAAAAAGGAGAGGGTGGCAAAAAGGGATTTCTTCTGTTCATCCTGGCAGCTTACAGGATGCAGAGAGGAGCTGCTGGCATACATAGATCTCTGGTTATCTCTGTTATGAAACAAGAATAGTCAGATTAATGCCTCTGGCTTTGACTGTAACAAATGACAAGTCATATGATATGTTACAAATTTATGTTTTTTGGGGTGGGGGCTAACATTAGCTAGGTGGCTAACATTAGTTAGTTACGGTTACTGGCCCAACACTCTAACCACTAGGCTACCTGTCCCCCCAAAGCGTTAGCTGACATGTTACGTAGCAAAAAAAAATCTAAGTAGTTGCAAAGTTGCTAATAAACTAAAATGCTCATGTTGTCCGTGATGAGATTATAACATGCAACCTTTCGGTCGCTAGACATTCACATTTTACGCCCACCCACCCTCCTTCCTTTAGTTTAGCCTTAAATAATGTTCTGTCTTATGTAACCATATCAAACACAACATATCATACTAATTTGAGTGTCCTGGATTTTTGTGTGTTACGTCTAGTCTATGAGACCAGCCTGGACAGTTGGGAGGGTTGAGAAGGCAGCACAGCTCAGAGGGAATGACTGACAATGCTGCTGTGGCAAAACTGCATTGGGGAAACTGTAAGAAGCAGCAGTACCAAAGGCTGTATATTGCACACAGGCTTCGAGGAGCTGTCAGTGATAGTGAAGGGAAGTTCGTCTCTTTTTACTGAATCTGATCTTTTCTACTTGTTCAGTGAAAATAACAAATCTTTTGACTCAATGTCAACGGACACTATCTGATGTGTGGAGACATTTCACTGCAGGTAATGTAGAAGGAAAAGCTGTGTACATTTGCAAATACTGTGCTCAATCATATATGAAGAATGCAACAAAGATGCAGAATCATCTAGCCAAGTGCTTAAAGTTCCCTCAGCTTTCACGACAAGCAACCTCTGACCAAAGTCCCTTTACTTCTATTCGAGGTGAAAATTATGAATCAGACACCTTATCGATAGCAACAGCTCATGGTCCTCCTGGAATCAGAAGTTGTTTTGACTCAATGGAGTAACGTAGTCAGAGAAATGCTGATGAATGTCTTGCTCAATCCTGTGTATGCAACTGATTCACCTCTGATGCTCACAGGCAATGTGTATTGGAAGAGATTTCTGAATGTTCTTCGCCCAGCATACACCCCTCCAACCAGACATGCTTTATCTACTCATTTGCTCGATGTAGAGTTCAAGTGAAGGTCAAGCAAATCATAGAGAAAGCAGTCTGTATTGCAATCATTTCTGATGGGTGGTCGAATGTTCTTGGGCAAGTAATAATTAACTACATCATCTCCACCTCTCAACCAGTATTTTATAAGAGCACAGACACAAGGGACAACAGACACAACAGTCTCTACATTGCAGATGAGCTGAAGGCATTCATCCATGACCTTGGACCAAAGAAGGTATTTGCACTGGTGACAGGCAAAGCTACGAACATGAAGGCTGCTTGGTCTAAAGTGGAGGAGTCCTACCCTCACATCACGCCCATTGGCTGTGCTGCTCATGCATTGCATCTTCTCCTCAAGGACATCATGGCACTGAAAACAATGGATACACTCTACAAGAGAGCCAAGGAAATGGTAGGTATGTGAAGGGTCATCAAGTTATAGTAGCAATCTACCTTACGAAGCAAAGTGAGAAGAATAAGAGCGCCACATTGAAGCTGCCCAGCAACACCCGTTTGGGTGGTGTTTTTATCATGTTGTACAGTCTCCTGGAGGGGAAGGAGTCTCTCCAACAAATGGCCATATCACAGTCATATCACATGGACAGCCCCATCAAGAGGATGCACCTGGATGATGTATTTTGGGAGAGAGTGGTAAGCAGCCTGACACTCCTGAAACCTATAGCAGTAGCCATTGCACAGATTGAGGGAGACAATGCCATCCTGTCTGATGTTCAGACTCTGCTTGCAGATGTAAGAGAATAAATCTGTACTGCCCTGCCCACTTCACTGTTGCTCCAAGCAGAGGAAACTTCCATTCTGAAATACATCAAAAAGCGTGAAGACTTCTGCCTGAAGCCCATACACGCCGAAGTGTACATGCTGAACCCCAAGTATGCTGGCATGAGGATCTTATCTGGTGCAGAGATCAACAAGGCCTATGGTGTCATCACTACTGTGTCTTGCCACCTTGGTCTGGATGAGGGCAAGGTTCTTGGCAGTCCGGCGAAGTACACTTCCAAGCAAGGGCTTTGGGTTGAAGATGCAATATGGCAGTCGTGCCAACATATCTCATCAGCCAACTGGTAGATCTGAGGCTCTTTCCCCTGTTGCCTCCATCATCCTCCAAATCCCACCAACATCAGCCATCTGAGTGCAACTCGTCCTTGTTTGAGAACACACACAGCACAGCACGCAACAGGCTGACCAATGCAAAGGTTGAAAAATTGATGGCCATCCGGGCAAATTAGAGGCTTTTTGAGCCTAACAACGAGCCATCCTCAACCAGGTTGGAAAGTGACAGTGAAGATGAGGCCTCAGAGTTTGATGTTCCAGAGGTGGACATTGAGGAGGTCCAGGGAGAAGACATGGAAGCTTGAGAGGAAGACAACCAAGCTTTAGTTTCTACATTCATTTTACTGATCTATGTTGAAAAGTTTTGGGGAGATGCGATGGATCATTCAATATTCCCGTTTGTTGTTTAGTGAAATCATCCCATGTGATGTGGCAACTCATTTAATTAAAGTTAAATTCGTAACTAAATATTTGTTTTATTTCTATTGGAAGGATTTAATAATTTGCAATTATGTCTACTTAAAAGGTTTATGTAAAAGGTTTATGTTTCTGTCACCATATGATATGTTAAATGCACTGTATATCCAATGCAAAAAACATCTACATTTAAATGGTATTAATATTAATTTGCACATATTCCCGTTAATTCCCATATATTCCCGTTAATTCCCACAAAGTTTCCACGTCTGGATATTCCCCAAGATGTGCATCCCTATTTGTGTGGATCTTTTGGTTCTACAAAGCTGTGAACATCTTAATATTCAATAATCAGTTAATTACATTCATTCTTGCACCATGCGATCAATTATCAGTTCTAAACATGTATATCTCTTCTTTATGCTGCCTCCAGCATGATCCATTTTTTCTGCGTGCATATATGACAGACAGCTGTTGGTCGGAGCACGTCTCCGGAGCCGCTCTGAGCGTATTAACGCTGCTGTAGAATTATGGCAGCCAGCCAGCAGGTCAAACTAGCGACTAAAATGAACGATTCTATCGGAAAAACAAATGATGACTCTCCAGTCAGTAAAAACAGTTTTTCAAAAAGAAAGAATCGTTCACAACCTGCTCATAACTGGTCAGCAAGCTGCATTTGAGAGAAACGGGAATAATTGATAGAGAAGCCCTCTTATTTTACCCTCTAATTTTTTCTCTCTGTGTCTCTGTCTTCCCCCTGACATGCAAAGGCACAGAGGAGCATCAGCATCAGTGGCAGTCTCTCAGACCTGAGAAGGTTTGACGTGGTTTAGAATATACATCATGATGGGCTTCGATGTCATTCAGACACTGTAGCACTAGCAAAGTGGACGGAGCTACGGTTGAAGTCAGAAGTTTACATACAACTTAACATTTAAACTCAGTTTTTCACAATTCCTGACATTTAATCCTAGTAAAAAGTCTCTGTCTTAGGTCAGTTAGGATCACCACTTTATTTTAAGAATGTGAAATGTCAGAATAATAGTAGAGAGGATTTTTTATTTCAGCTTTTATTTCTTTCATCACATTCCCAGTGGGTCAGAAGTTTACATACACTCAATTAGTATTTGGTAGCAATGCCTTTAAATTGTTTAACTTGGGTCAAATGTTTCGATTAGACTTCCACAAGCTTCCCACAATAAGTTTGGTGAATTTTGGCCCATTCCTCCTGACAGAGCTGGTGTACTGAGTCAGGTTTGTAGGCCTCCTTGCTCGCACATGCCTTCTCAGTTCTGCCCACAGAACAGGGGGGGGGGCAAATAAAATCACCCACAGACCAATGCAGGCCGCCAGTTGGGGACCCCTTCTGTAGTCTTCAGTTCAATGTAGATGAATAGTCATGGACTCCTAGCAGGACTAAAGTTACGGTAATAGAGGTGACACAGGGTGAGTGAAGTAAGTGAAGAGGGTGTACATAGGAGGAATGGCTGCAGGAGATATCTTCTATTAATGAAATTGGAGATTCTCACTGAAAAGAAAACTAGTCACACAGATATAGAACTCTATGAATTGGAAGAATCTGTGAAAATATATGACTACAGCGTAGCTGTGACATGTTTGTCTGACCGGATACAAAGCAGCTGTACGGGGAAAAGCTGAACATTGGGTCATGGCTTTTGAATCAGCTCCAGGAATTAAAGTATATTTGGCTGCTTTGCAAAACCGTCAGTCACCAATGGTCCTTGACAGGCACTGTCTGGTGAGCAAATGAAGATGTAATGTATTCATCAGAGAAGTCCTCTGTGTGAGGTGCAGACAGACAGACAGTGGGCAGAAAGACGCACAACCTGAGCTAGGAGTGGATAGAGAGAGAGAGAGAGAGAGCGAGGGATGGTAATTATGACACAAAGAGAGAGAGAGGGAGAGAACTGCCTGCCTTCTTGAGCCGACTGTTGAGCAAATGCCGCGGGACACATCGATTCTCATATACAAGAGACGTCAACCACTACAGGCCCAGACCGGCAGACATCAATAATTCATCTGACTGTCCTCTCTCTCCTCTCTCTCCATCTCTCCTTCAGTCTTCATTCTAATCCTCCTTCCTTTACACTGGTGATTGATGCCTATTCCCTTCAACCCGTTTATTCCCAATCCGGGGTTGTTATCCTGCTCCTTTTTCCTTGTTATACTCTTTCTTCTCTCTCAACTCAACATCCCTCCCTGGAATGCAATGGTTGAAACAGCAATTCTAATATGCTGCATTGCAACTTTCATTAGTAGGCTAAGAGCCAGCGGAACTGTGCAGTAAAAGTTTTTTTTCTTCAAAATATACTGAACAAAAATATCAATGCAACATACAAAAATGTCAAAGATTGTACTGAGTTAGTTCATATGCAGAATGTTGTTCTTTCCCAGCGAGCTTTTTCAAGGAAGCAATGTCTCAGTATTCACTACTTGACTAAAGTAATGATTTGTACACACTAGGAAATAACCCTTAACCAATGTATAAGGGCTCGTTTTCCCCCGTAACCCATATAAAGGCTTCAATGTTTACCACTTGACTTGCTTTGTTTTATAGTTATGTTCACTTTCGTTCAAAACAATTATTCAGCAAACAATGATGGGATGGAGTTAAGTGCCGAAAACATTTGAGAAAATGAGGGATAGATAGTATATTGAAAGCAGGTGCTTCCACACAGGTGTGGTTCCTGAGTTAATTAAGCAATTAACATCCTATCATGCTTAAGGTCATGTATGAAAATTCCTAATTGGCCATTATTTTGGCTACCATGGCTCGAAGAAGAGATCTCAGTGACTTTGAGGGATGTTAGAGTGGATCTCAAAGGAGCATAGGGTGTTTAAAGTGTGTGTGTGTGTCAGGGTTTCCGTTAGCTGGTAATAGCCGGCTTTTGGCCCCCCCAAAAAATATGAAAAGCCGGTAAATAAAATTGACGCTGGCCTATTGTCAGGGAGGAGAAAATTAATCCAATTGCAAAATAATGCATTTTAGCCTATTAATTGATTGAAATACCAGTCGATGTACTGTGAGGGCTGCTGATACAGCTCAAACAGCTGTTTGTTGCTGTTGGATGAAACATGTGCTTTAATAAGCCCAATCATTGCGTAACAATTCTAAAGGCACGAGTGTAAAAAAAAAAAAAAAATTAAACAATGGCTACGATTAAAAATAGCTAATATTTTTATTTCTTAACTGGTAATTGAAGCGTGCTTCCCATTCGCCATTCACACATCACTTTGAAATGAGCTGGAGGCAGAATGCATTTAGATTTTTTGAAAGCTGAATGTTTTACTGCCTATTATGAGGCATGTCTTTGCTTCAAAGTAGCCTAACCAAAATCATATGCCATTGAAACCAGTAGCATTTTATTTTATGTTCTATTGGTTTTCATATCAACTTTCTTTCATTGTTGAGTAGCCACAGGCACAATCCTAGTCATATTAGCAACTCATGCTAGTTGTTGCATATTTGTAATGGATATTTTAATCTCTCACAGGAAACGGCTCACAATGGTGTTTTCCCGCTATTTGCATTATGGAACTAACATTAGCTGGAAGCCTAATGAGTGAGGCATCATTGCATTTTTATGTTTTTGACATGTAGTCTCGGCCTACTGGTTGTATGATTTTGGGATCTATCATCCTACAACTTTCCCAAAGTCTGTTTTTAATAGGCTATTTCTTTCTTGCACAGAACGGTAAGCTGACCAATAGAATATGTCAACTTGTCTACTATGGATGATTGTAAATGTGGGCAATTATTCTTACATAGGCGGCGCGTGGGTTTCAAGTTCAGGGAAGCTCATTTAGAACCATGAAAATTCACCTGCATAATAACATATTCCATGCATCCTTGCATTTGCAGACTTATGTAAAATAACCTACTGTTCCTAATGTGATGATTAGATTGGATAATCATAATGTTATATGACTGGGGAATTTTTTTTAATACGACAAAAATGACAGGGTAGGTTACTCTGCTGCCACTGACAAACAGATCAATTAAAACAACGTTATCTGATCCATATAATCGGCCTACGAAAAAGGGAGACACAAATACAATATGAGGTCCATCTAACCTGGAGGAGGAAATTGTCCAAAAACAAACAAAAGTGTCACTGACCCAATGATAAAGACAGTGAATATGCACACTCACTGGGGATATGACCGATGTTCTGCACTGTTGAGAATCTTGATAACTAAAAGACAGATTGGAGTGTTTTCATTGTCTTCTTTTTACAGCAATTGCCATTTGTTTACCAAACTGTTTTTCAGCCATTGTATTTTTAAATATTGCAGTTATGGGTTGCTCTGCTTTTCACTGACACTCGCAACTCAACAATCATCTATTTGGTATTTGCAGCGTGCTCTGCCAAACTATGCAATTTAAGACAATCCACTTTTTTTTTAAAGAAGCTAATGATCAATCCTCTGTGGCCAAATCATGCTTTCTGGTGTAGTAGCCTATTTTGAATGATATATTTGTTTCTCTATAGACAGGAGTTAGCTAGTTAGGCTATGTCATTTTGGCAATTTAATTCATTTTACTTGCAGGAAAGCTTCCCCTATCCTTAGGGACGCGTGGCGCATTGTAAAGATGGGGAGAGGTCTGTCCGTAATAAAGAGATGCTTTGCTTTTTTGACACCACACTCCAAAAAGCAAGTTCTGCAGGCTCTAGTTTAGTCTAATCTTGATTATTATCTAGTCGTGTGGCCCAGTGCTTCAAGGAAAGACCTAGTTAAGCTGCAGCTGGCCCAGAACAGAGCAGCACGTCTTGCTCTTCATTGTAATCAGAGAGATGATATAAATACTATGCATGCCAGTCTCTCTTGGTTAGTAGTTAAGGAGAGACTGACAGCGTCACTTCTTTTTATAAGAAACGTTAATGTGTTGAAAATTCCAAAATGTCTGCATAGGCTACTTACACACAGTTCTGACACACACACTTACCTCACCAGACATGCCACCAGGGGTCTTTTCACAGTCCCCAAATCCAGATAAAAGTCAAGAAAGCGTACAGTATTATATAGAGCCATTATTGCATTGAACTTTTGCATCCATCTCATATTGCTCAAATAATCAGAAAACCTGGTTTTAAAAAACAGACAATTCAACACCTGACTGCACAGCACCTCTCCCCTATGTGACCTAGTTAGTTTGTGTTTATGCGTAGATATGAAACTTAAGAAATGTATGTAGTTCTGTCCTCGAGCTGTTATTTTCTATTCATGTTCTGTATTATCTCATGTTTTGTGTTAACCACCAGGAAGAGTAGCTTCTGCTTTTGCAACAGCTAATGGGGATCCTAATAAAATACCTAAAAATGTAATGGTGGGATTAGGCAGGAAGGTTGTACTCTACCATCTTCAAATTGCTCATCTTAATTCAGTAAAAATGATGCACGCCGTTGCATCCGAGTTGCATGTTCTTTTAAGATGAATTACCATAAACGAAATGTGATTTCTGTCATTCTGAGAACCGTGGGTGGATTCCCTAATCAGGTTACACAACCAATGGATATGGTTCCGGTAAATTTCTTAAATGTCTTGTGTGTGTGTATCAGTCACCAGATCTCAACCCAATTGAACACTTATGGGAGATTCTAGAGCGGCGCCTGAGACAGTGTTTTTCCACCACCATCAACAAAACACTAAATTATGGAATTTCTCGTGGAAGAATTGTGTTGCATTCCTCCAATAGAGTTCCAGAATGTATGGCAAGGCGCATTGAAGCTGTTCAATGCTGATTCAATGTTCACCTTGAATCGGAGACATCCTTGACCTTTTTAGGACTTTTTTCTGTTATACATCCAGGATGGATCACGTTCATTAGCATATCTGCATGCAAGGCAGCTTTACCTTTCACAGTGTAATGGTTGCAAATGCAATAATTCACTTTTGTATTGCCTTTGGTTAAAATAAATTTGATTTAACTGAATTGGATGGGCAACTTTCATTTCGTTTAGACATTGTGATAGGAATTAGAAGGTGTTTAGGTGTCTCCAGTAAGGTTGCCGGGAAGGTGGGCGAGGCCCCTACCTCATATGGTATACATGGCTAGAGAAATAGGCTCTGGAAAGTATGTACTACTGTATGGAAAGATTGTACTTTATGGATATTGTCCACGATGTGTACCGTTAAAGTTCTGTAATTGATTGTTTTGTTGCCATACTCTATTGCTAGCAGTGCACTTATTCAGGCCACAAGGATTATGACTAACACACAAAACATCTCAGGGAGCATAAAGAGCCATCCGGAAGATGTCGTAGATGTGAATCAGAAGATATGGTGCCCTTTTGGTTGACTTCTTTATGGCTAGATGCAGCATTTAATTTGTTTGCCAGGGGTGATCTTTGGCTGGGCCTGCATTGCCTCTGACAGCACTGACATTCAGCCCACACTTAACCAGCCAGCAAGCCAGCCAGCCCCTAGCCTGGTTCCCCTCCCCTCTCCACTCCATCACACTCTCAAGCCTCACACTAAGAAAGCAACACACTATTCTCTAACCTGTCTCCACAGTGGCAATTTTCCTGCAATTATCACGTTACTCATTAATCTAAAAGGCCAATTCAAGAGAATACTGTAGGCTCTCTTCAATTTGCGCTGTACTCCACTCCACTTAATGCTTGATTGGTTATTTTCTGCCATCTTCATAGTATTTCACGTTGCTAATACTGGAACAATCACATCAGTTTTGCAAATACTTTCCAAAGTCACTCACACCATCAGAGCATGTATTTCAATGTCATGTTTACAGGCTGACTACACGCGAGCATTGCAAAATACATTTAGAAATCTATATTATTAAATTATTGCACCCACACTGCTCGCGTACCAACAAGCATCTGCGTTGCCAAGGGCTAAAATAGAAGTCAGTTCTATTTGTGACGCAAATTGCACTGCAAGTCCTGCCTCTCCCATCTCCTCATTGGTTTATAGAAGCAGGCACCCACGTGTCATCTCCTCATTGGTTATACCCACGTGGGTGACTGAAAGACAAACGTGGTAAGTGGCGGTAATGCACCTAATTTATGAAAGTTGCCAATCGCAATATAAAGTCAAGAGAAGAAAAAGCCAAAAAGGAGAGATGACTAGGAAAGATTTGGTTGACCATTCTATGTGTGGATTAATTGTCGGAGCAGATAACCTTTCAGGTAAATTTTAGGTAAAATAACAACTCAATGTTTATATCCCAGGACAAATTAGCTTGCAACAGCAAGCTAGCTAAATAGGACAAATTAGCTAGCAAGTGGATGCTAGCTAGCTAAATTGCCATAAATGTTTAATGCTTTTCGACCTGTCCCCAAATTAATGTAATTGGTTCAGAGTTTGTTTTAATATTTTAACCTGCATGTCGTGATCGCGTTTGGTGTAGGGGACAAAATAAATGTATGCACGATGGCGCACGATGGCGCGCACGCGTGCAGCCGGTTTGGGTTCCATGTTAGGTTGAAGTGGAGTAATAACATGTCCTCATAGCCTTTATTTTCGGTGACCCTCTCTCTCATCAGAGTGCGAGACAGTAAATGGCAAATATTAGAACATCAGCGACCTTCTGACACCAGTCTTTCTTTAGTCCATACGGTTGTTGTCCTGCCCCTCCATATTGACCGTATCATAGTCACTCAATTCCAGGGAGGGAAAGCAATATCTGAGTCGTCCTGACCCTACAGCAATCCCCAGGGTTTAGGATGGATGAAAGAAATTAATGTCAAGAATGTTCATCTTAGAATGGTGGGAATGTGTTGCAAGAAAGAGGAAGGAAAGAGAGAGGGAGAGCACAGACAACACTGCACCAATTTCACACACTTTGTCCATTGCATGAGAGAAAAAGGAAAGGAAAGGGGGATACCCAGTCAGCATTCAACTGAGTGCCTTCAACTGAAATGTGTCTTCCGCATTGAACCCAACCCCTCTGAATCAGAGAGGTGCGGGGGGCTGCCTTAATCGACATCCACGTCTTCGGCGCCCAGGGACAGTGGAGAGCTAGAGAAAGAAAGAAAAAAATAGATAACAAAGGTATATTTCACTCAACATGTACTGCACTGACACAAATGACCAATGATTGGTTGAAAGAAAATTATATTAGGAAGATAGTGGGAGCTGTACTGTTAGATTTCAGTGCAGCCTTTGATATTATTGAACATAACCTGTTGTTGAAAAAAACTGGCATTTCAACCTCTGCCATATCCTGGATTCAGAGCTATCTATCTAATAGTACTCAACAAGTTTTCTTTAATGAAGCTTTTCTAGTGTCAAACATGTAAAGTGTGGTGTACCGCAGGGTAGCTCTCTAGGCTCTCTACTCTTTTCTATTTTTACCAATGACCTGCCACAAAGCATATGTGTCCATGTTTGCGGATGATTCAACCATATACACATCAGCAACCACAGCTAATGAAGTAACTGAAACCCTTAACAAAGAGTTGTCTGTTTTGGAATGGGTGGCCAGTAATAAACTGGTCCTGAACATCTTTAAAACTAAAGGCATTGTATTCGGTACAAATCATTCCTTAAGTTCTAGACCTCAGCTGAATCTGGTAATGAATGGTGTGGCTGTTGAACAAGTTGAGGAGACTAAATGACTTGGCGTTACCTTAGATTGTAAACTGTCATGGTCAAAACATATAGATTCAATGGTTGTGAAGTTTGGGAGAGGTCTGTCCGTAATAAAGAGATGCTCTGCTTTTTTGACACCACACTCCAAAAAGCAAGTTCTGCAGGCTCTAGTTTAGTCTAATCTTGATTATCTTCCAGTCGTGTGGTCCAGTTCTACAAGGAAAGACCTAGTTAAGCTGCAGCTGGCCCAGAACAGAGCAGCACGTCTTGCTCTTCATTGTAATCAGAGGGATGATATAAATACTATGCATGCCAGTCTCTCTTGGATAAGAGTTGAGGAGAGACTGACTGCATCACTTCTTTTTATAAGAAACATTATGTCTGGTTTCATGTTTTGTGTGAACCCCAGGAAGAGTAGCTGCTGCTTTTGCAGCAGCTAATAGGATCCTAATAAAATACTGGGAAAAAAACTGAAAATTTAATGGTTGGATTAGGCAGGAAGGCTGTTCTCTCCTGTTAGTAAAGTTTACCTACCCAGACAGATGCCACTTGTCTGGGTTGTAAAGCAATCCCCTACTGCAGTACCGTGTGTTAAACTTAATTCAGCTTTATCCCGAAACATGAAGTAAGAGAGTTTCACATCGATTTCAATGGGCAGGAGAAAAATTCTAATTTGCTCATCACCTTGCCTCATTGGAAAAGGCATGCTGTTTCTAACAACCCTTGCTCTTTATCGTTGTCAATTTTCCTTCCCATAATTCTATGCTGTGTCTGCAGAAAAACATCAGAGATATAGAAAGCCCCCCTTGCAGGGCTGCTGTCTGGGTGAGGGTCACACTGCAGAGTGCTGTAAAGTGTCTCACGCAATCGATCGCTTCTCCCCGTTGGAAGATTAAGGTAGGAACACAGGAAGATAATGCTGATAATGCTGATGGTGGTCAATCCAAATGTGCTATTACATTGCGTCATTGCATATTTCATACCTCTGCTTTGTGCCTCTGGCTTCTACGTGAATTAATCAATATAAAAAGGAAGCAGCTTTGGGTGCTTTAGGTTCATTCTTAGCCTTTTTTCAGAGATTCTAAGAATAAGTACTATATATTTTTTCTCTAATGGAAATAGTTTTGCGTTTGCAGTTAGATATCAAAGAAAGAATACTCTCTGTGAACCTGTGTGTTGAGTGACTTCAGAGTGACAGAGTAAAAATCTTATCTGAAATCACTTCCATTTTTATTATTCATGTTTGATTAGATGTGTTACTTTAATGGACCTGAATTTGACCTTGGCAGCATCCAATAGAACTAATCAGAGCTATAAAAAAAGAGAACCGTAACAGACAGGCTTTTATTTAATCTCTCTTTCTCTCTCTGTCTGTCTGTCTCATTCTTTCTCTATAAGTTTCTCTGTCTCTGGCTGTTATTGCCACTTGGGGAATGAACATGTTCCTTTTATTGTCTTGCCTGCCAGACCAGTTCTGCTCTCATTTAAATGATGCTCCTGCAGGAGTCTCTTTCTCTAACGGAGTGAGAGATTGAGCTGAGAAAGGTCAATGCTTTGGATAGATTATCCAAGGTAATTGTATTCAAATTTTCCATATTCAAAGGTATGAGACGTTATCTATTGGGCCTTCTAACATTGAACACAATCTAATATATTTCAGACAATGGGAGATACTATAAATAGAGCTATTAAGTCATTCACTTATCCAGATTCTCTCCAAACTGACCACTTCATAGCTGGGATGACTGCAGAGGCTGCGGAGAAGAGTCACATTGGTCGAAAAGTTGCTGCATTGGAACTATGTCAAAATGTGTCCATACACTACTTTCTTTTCATGACTGCATACTGTAGGATCACTATTAGAGGAAAGAATGAACGTCCCATTATTGCAGACTCTTAAAACAACTAAACTCAGCAAAAAAATAAACGTCCTCTCACTGTCAACTGCGTTTATTTTCAGAAAATTTAACATGTGTAAATATTTGTATGAACATAACAAGATTCAACAACTGAGACATCAATTGAACAAGTTGAACAGAAATGGAATAATGTGTCCCTGAACAAAGGGGGGTCAAAATCAAAAGTAACAGTCAGTATCTGGTGTGGCCACCAGCTGCATTAAGTACTGCAGTGCATCTCCTCCTCATGGACTGCACCATATTTGTCAGTTCTTGCTGTGAGATGTTACCCCACTCTTCCACCAAGGCACCTGCAAGTTCCCGGACATTTCTGGGGGGAATGGCCCCTGCCCTCACCCTCCGATCCAACAGGTCCTAGACGTGCTCAATGGGATTGAGATCCGGGCTCTTCGCTGGCCATGGCAGAACACTGACATTCCTGTCTTACAGGAAATCATGCACAGAACGAGCAGTATGGCTTGTGGCATTGTCATGCTGGAGGTTTATGTCAGGATGAGTCTGCGGGAAGGTATCACATGAGGGAGGAGGATGTCTTCCCTGTAGCGCATAGCATTGAGATTGCCTGCAATGACAACAAGCTCAGTTCGATGATGCTGTGACACACTGCCCCAGACCATGATGGACCCTCCACCTCCAAATCGATCCCGCTCCAGAGTACAGGCCTCGGTGTAACTCTCATTCCTTCGACGATAAACGCGAATCCGACCATCACCCCTGGTGAGACAAAACCGTGACTCATCAGTGAAGAGCACTTTTTGCTAGTCCCGTCTGGTCCAGCTATGGTGGGTTTGTGCCCATAGGCGACGTTATTACTGGTGATGTCTGGTGAGGACCCGCCTTACAACAGGCCTACAAGTCCTCAGTCCAGCCTCTCTCAGCCTATTGCGGACAGTCTGAGCACTGATGGAGGGATTATGCGTTCTTGATGTAACTCGGGCAGTTGTTGTTGCCATCCTGTACCTGTCCCGCATGTGTGATGTTCGGATGTACCAATCATCTGCATGTGTTGTTACACGTGGTCTGCCACTGCGAGGACGTTCAGCTGTCTGCCCTGTCTCCCTGTAGCGCTGTCTTAGGCGTCTCACAGTACGGACATTGCAATTTATTGCCCTGGCCACATCTGCAGTCCTCATGCCTCCTTGCAGCATGCCTAAGGCACGTTCACGCAGATGAGCAGGGACCCTGGGCATCTTTCTTTTGGTGTTTTTCAGAGTCAGAAGAATGGCCTCTTTAGTTTCAAACTGTGACCTTAATTGCCTGCTGTCTGTAAGCTGTTAGTGTCTTAACGACCGTTCCACAGGTGCATGTTCATTAATTGTTTGTGGTTCATTGAACAAGCATGAGAAACAGTGTTTAAACCCTTTACAATGAAGATCTGGTAAATTATTTGGATTTTTACGAATTATCTTTGAAAGACAGAGAGGGTCCTGAAAAAGTTGTGTTACCATCTGGTCTTTAGACTCTATGGTCCTGTCTTTCAGAAAGTATACAAACTACCCAACAAACATAAAAATAACATGCCAATTAAGCATGCCATAAAATCTTGATTCTCAGCAGTAAACTTAGTTAGGTTTTCTTCAGTTTCACTCAGTGTGGTTAGAGAGAGAGAAAAGCAGCACTGAAATTAGATCCGTAAGTGTGATGCGGAGCTCATAAAGTGCTTTAATTTGTGTTTTCGGATGCTCTGCTCATAATCGCTCGCTCCTCTTTCCTAATTGGAAATGCTTCACTTGTTGCTGTGGCACACTGGCAGCCTCGCTGAGTGAGCACAATTGCATTAGTGTTTCTCTTCTCCTGCTCTGCCTCCATTAGCATCCGGATCCCCTGTTCAGACTGCTCAAAAGAACCCTGGTGCTGACTGACACAGTTGCATGCTGTAAATGAGATCTGTTTTTAAAGTTAAGTCCCCTAGCAGCTCCTCACATCACGCTCTGCAGCCCATCAAAGGGGTGTTTGTTAATACAGGATTATCAAAGGCTTGTTACGGTAGTCAAGTGAAACAATCGGCTCAACAGTGATAGCATCAGCTGGCGTTGGCTGTTTATCAGTCCCTTTACTCTGGAAAGACTTTCTCGCCACCAGTGCAATGTTTCATTATTGAGGGATTCTGTTTGATGTGGTGTGTAATAATGTACACTAATGGCTAATAGTGTGTGACATTACATGATACCAGGTCATTCTCTCGCTCTCCCTCAGGGCAGGATTGGCCATGCCATTTGGCTGTTTGACGCTCGGGGAAAAGAAGGATTACAACAATCCCTCAGAGGTGACAGATAAATATGACCTGGGACAGA
This sequence comes from Oncorhynchus gorbuscha, assembly GCF_021184085.1. Lineage (NCBI taxonomy): Eukaryota > Metazoa > Chordata > Actinopteri > Salmoniformes > Salmonidae > Oncorhynchus > Oncorhynchus gorbuscha. Next base: position 49,223,509 of record NC_060175.1, read on the forward strand.
TTGTTAAATCGTAAGTATGTTCTTAGTAGTCCACCTGTCTGAACAAACAGGAAATATAGTTAACCCAATATCAGCCCTCTAGTCTGTGTTTTTCTTTGTCCAATATGGAACCAGATCATTAGAAAATTAGCTCACTTTAAAAAAAAGACTTAAATACAGACAAATGCTTTATTCAAGTCCACCTAGGGATGCTGTTACCATGGCCAATAATTATGAACTTGTAATCAAGGGCTTTACTAAATTAATTTAGAAATCCATTAACTGTACTGTTGATCTTTATAAATGTGTGGGTTTGTGCATTTCCTTTTCAGAGAGGAGTTCTGTGAGATCTTCAGGGCCAAGGACAAAAATACACTGAAAATGTTTACTTGTAAAAAGTTCCTGAAAAAGGATGGAAGGAAAGTTCGGAAGGCTGCAAAAAACGAGATCCTTATTTTAAAGATGTGAGTTTTTGTTATGAACTTTAAACTCTGCTTTCTGTCATTTTGCATCTGTGTTCACAAAACTATTCCCTGTAAATGCTTTTTGTTTCATACGAGATGGTGTATTATTCTAGTGGCCTATGTGAATTTGCAGACATCCATTAGAGCGAATAACAAAGAAAACAAAATTTGTAAGTCGCTCTGGATAAGAGCGTCTGCTAAATGACTTAAATGTTAAATGTAATGTCTGCAGCATTTTTGATGAAAAAGTAAAGCAAACTACATTCCACTGAATGATCACACTGGGTAGCAATATTTACTCCAACTTTGTTAATCCTCAAATATTCTTCTCACATTAGGCTTCTTATTCATCATCAGGTTGTGGCAGACTCCCTTTCATTGCCTCCCTCTCCAGTAAACATTAGCATAACCTGAGCCTTATCAAACAATTTGTTGCAGGCAGTAGGGAACTCAAAGAATACAGATGAAAAAGCCAATGCACTTAATAGAAGATGAAAGTGTCATTTCTTGAAGGGTTATCTAATACGTGGAGTCTTTTCTCCCGATACACAAAAGCATGACCTTCATAGGGCTCGCTATTTCAATTGGTTTCTTCAAGCTCTGGAACTGAAGGATTTGATCAATCTTCTTGTGGTTGGTGGCCATTACTTTCAGTGACTGGAGAAAATACCATTCCATCAGTCCAATCCCCTGAAGCACCATTGAAAGCCAGCAGCACACAGACTACATACGGCCAATTGTTTCCATGTTGTCTAACTCTTGAGCGTTAAGAGCGTTAAACTCTTCATTGCTCTTAGCCTCGCTGACAAAACTCACCATGAAGTTTCTTAGCCGGTGCAGTCGTTATCGTGGTCACGGTCAAACATGCCATACTGTTCTGCCGCGTGGTCGTGATTGCACATAAATGTCCTAATCAATTCAGATGTTTAAGCATGCAGATCTCAGTCCTTTTTGAATTAAATTGATTATGTTTATTGCTGCATTTTTTTTCCTGCACATGGTTGCTGTTCCTCTTGGCATGGTTGACTGTTATTGTGTTTTATTCATGAGCATTATTATACCATAATACCGTACTGTGTATCTCAATGAAGGCACTCCCATTTCTCTCCATCTGTACACTCCTTCTAACTCTCCTCTCTCCCCCTGTGGCCTGCTCTCTCCAGGGTGAAGCACCCCAATATTCTTCAGCTGGTGGATTTCTATAAGACCAGAAAAGAGTACTTCCTCTTTCTTGAACTGTGAGTTGAGTCATCTGATTGGTTGAGATTGCGCCCCTGTTTTTGTGGCAGCAGGGGTATATGTGTTGATTATGCACTTATAGGGAATGAGCTGTGGTAGCCTAAGGCCCTGTAAATATGAGCACAGCTCTGAACTACCCTTCTGCAGCCTTCATTTGGTATTCAGATATGATTCATTTCTGCATGCTCCATTTTTTTCATTAGTCTGTGTTCTTGGGGATTTGACACATTACCATAGAAACATTAAATGTGACATGCTCTATCATAATCAGTTGTGCTAGTGCATTAGCATAAAACTTGCACATTTCGTAAATATTGGCATGGCCTGTTGTTGGATTAAAACAGAATTCAATAGAACAACATGTTTTCGAGCCAACCCAATGAATTTGAATGTCGAAATCATAGTTTCAGTACACTTTGAAAGCCTCAGAGGAGATGAAGATCCACCTTTGAAAATGAGTCAATGGCTAGCTAACAGACAACTGACAAGCTAGCTGACTAGCTGTTTAGCTGGCAAATACAACCACAAACTCATTTTTAAACATATTATCTAGCTAGTAATACACTATCTTGTCAAACTGTTAAATGAGTAGCAAACCAGCTACAAGTGATGCCAAATAATATGTTTTATACAGTGGGACTTGCATTGTGATGTGCAGATTGCAATTGGAAAACCAACAACAAACTTTGGATGTGATTTTCTCTAAACAGCTGATCTCTGTTGTAGTTATGCTGTGCTCAATTTGAACAGTTGGTACACAAGTTCTACATGGTTACATCTCCTCTTTCCAGCAGTGTATAAAACTCTAAATCTGTTTTGGGGTCTATATGACTGATTCACAAAATATACGGTACTCATATCCTCCATGATTGCATTGATTTGTGGGTCTTTTATTCTGATGATGAGGTAAACCATCAGACATCATCACATTAAGCATGTTTGGTGACTCTGTAATGTTGTCAAATGTTGATGTCTTCGCCCTTGGCAAGGTGTCATTTCTATGGTAATTGCATAGTAATGCAAACATATTTTTCCCCAATGTGTCTCCGTGTCACAGACATCACATAAAGTTGTATTATTAAAAAGGATCTGTGAATTATTTGAACCAGAGACAGTCAGGCTGAAAGCATCTACTGTAGGTCAGCACCATGCTTCTGCTTCATGCCACTCACTTTCTCCCCACAGTGCTACTGGCAGAGAGGTATTTGATTGGATCCTGGACCAGGGCTACTATTCAGAGCGCGACACCAGTAATGTGGTCCGTCAGGTGTTGGAGGCCGTGGCCTATCTTCACTCCCTGCACATTGTCCACAGGAACCTCAAGGTACTAAGCCCACTGCTTATTTTAAACGCCACTGGTTCTTTTAAATACATTTTTGACTTGTTTAATTGGGTCGTATATATATATATATATATATATATATATATATATATATATAAAATTCCTGGACTGGGTAGGTGTGGCACAGATTATTATTGTTATTATTTTTTTTTACTATTTTCTAAATTGTAACACAATAGTTAAGACATCAAAACTATGAAATGACACATATGGAATTATGTAGTAACCATGAAAGTGTTAAACAAATCAAAATATATTTTATATTTGAAAATCTTCAAAGTAGTCACCCTTTGCCTTGATGACAGCTTTTACATTCTTGGCATTCTCTGGAATGTATTTAAATTATTAACAGGTGTGCCTTGTTAAAATATAATTTGTGGAATTTCTTTCCTTCTTATGCTTTTGAGCCAATCAGTTGTATTGTGACAAGGTAGGGGTGGTATACAGAAGATAGCCCTATTTGGTAAAATACCAAGTTCATATTATGGCAAGAACAGCTCAAATAAGCAATAAGCAGTCAGTCAATCCAGGAAAATTTCAAGAACTTTGAACGTTTTTTCAATTGCAGCCACAAAAACCATCAAGCACTATGATGAAACTGGCTCTCATGAGGACTGCCACAGGAAAGGAAGACACAGAGTTACCTCTGCTGCAGAGGATAAGTTCATTAGAGTTACCAGCCTCAGAAATCGGCAATTAACTGCACCTCAGATTGCAGCCCAAATAAATGCAACCAAGCTCGGTGTCAGGACAGGCAGAGGTTTGTAAACAGGTCAGAGTCAGACAGGTATAGAAGGGCAGGCAGGCTCAGTGTCAGGGCAGGCAGAATGGTCAGAACTGGGGAAACTAGGAAACAGAACTTGAGAAAGCAACGAGATGGGAAAACACTGTGGTAAGACCTGACAAGACAAGACGAACTGACAATAGACAAACAGAGAACACAGGTATACAATGCCTTGCAAATGTATTCATCCCCCTTGTCGTTTTTTCCAATTTTGTTGCATTACAGCCTGTAATTTAAATGTATTTGTATTTCTTGTAATGGACATACACAAAATAGTCTAAATTGGTGAAGTGAAATTTAAAAAATAACTTAAATTCTTAAAAATACAAAATGGAAAAGTGGTGCGTGTATATGTATTCAACCCCTTTGCTACGAAGCCCCTAAATAAGATCTGGTGCAACCAATTACCTTCAGAAGTCACAATTAGTTAAAATCAAGTCCACCTGTGTGCAATTTAAGTCTCACATGATCTCAGTACATCTATACCTGTTCTGAAAGGCCCCAGAGTCTGCAACACCACTAATCAAGGGGCACCATGAAGACCAAGGAGCTCTCCAAACATTCCAGGGACAAAGTTGTGGAGAAATACAGATCAGGGTTGGTTATAAAAAAATATCAAAAACTTTGAACATCCCATGGAGCACCATTAAATTCATTATTAAAAATGTTAAGAATATGGCACCACAACAAACCTTCCAAGAGAGGGCCACCCACCAAAACCCATGGACCAGGCAAGGAGGGCATTAGAGAGGCAACAAAGAGACCAAAAATAGCCCTGAAGGAGCTGCAAAGCTCCACAGTGGAGATTGGAGTATCTGTCCATAGGACCACCTTAAGCTGTACACTCCACAGAGCTGGGCTTTACAGAAGAGTGGCCAGAAAAATCCATTGCTTAAAGAAAGGCATGTGGGAGACTCCCCAAACATATGGAAGAAGGTACTCTGGTCAGATGAGACTAAAATGTAACTTTTTGGCCATCAAGGAAAACGCTATGTCTGGCGCAAACCCAACCCCTCTCATCACCCTGAGAACACCATGTTTTTCATCAGAAGGGACTGGGAAACTGGTAAGAATTTGAAGGAATGATGGATGGCGCTAAATACAGGGAAATTCTTGAGGGAAACCTGTTTCAGTCTTCCAGAGATTTGAGACTGGGACGGAGGTTCACCTTCCAGCAGGACAATGACCCTAAGCATACTGCTAAATCAACACTCTAGTGGTTTAAGGAGAATTCCAGGTTGTAAGGCAACAAAATAGGAAAAATACCAAGGGGGTGAATATTTTTGCAAGCCACTGTAAATACACTGTGGATAATCAGGAAGATGGGCTACACCTGGAGGGGGGTGGAGACAAACACAAAGACAGGTGAAACGGATCAGGATTAGACAGAATCAGACCTTCATAGTGGAATTGCTGCAAAGAAACCCCTACTAAAGGACAACAATAATAAGAAGAAACTTGCTTGGGGTAAAAAACATGAGCAATGGACATTAGACAGGTGGAAATATGTCCTTTGGTTTGATGTGTCCAACTATGAGATTTTTGGTTCCAACCGCTGTGTCTTTGTGAGACGCAGAGTAGGTGAACAGATGATCTCCGCATGTGTGGTTCCCACCGTGAAGTATGGAAGAGGAGGAGGTGTGATGGTGTGGGTGTACTTTGCTGGTGACACTGTCAGTGATTTATTTAGAATTCAAGGCAGACTTAACCTGCATTCTGCAGCGAAATACCATCCCATCTGGTTTACACTTCGTGCGACTATCATTTATTTTTCAACAGGACAATGACTCAACACACCTCCAGACTGTGTAAGTGGTATTTGACCAAAAATGAGAATGTCAAATATAAAATATATTTTGATTTGTTTTACACATTTTTGGTTACTACATTTTTCCATATGTGTTATTTCATAGTTTTGATGTCTTCACTATTGTTATACAATGTGGAAACTAGTAAAAATAAAGAAAAACCCTTGAATGAGCAGGTGTGTCCAAACTTTTGACTTGGACTGTGTTTTTAGGCAAACTTTTCTGAAAAGGCACATTTATAATGCAAATGTATTATGCAAATGTCCTTGATCAGATTGACACCACACTGGTCTTGCTTTGTTTGAACAAAAAAAATTGGACTGTCCTTTTTAGACACTTGTGTGATGCTAAAGTAAGAGTTTGACTGCTTCAATATTTAACAATTATGAAGTCTGCTCTAAGTCTGTGTAAGTTTTGAATGAGATTACTGAATGAGATTACTCAAAACTTGGGCAAACGTCGGCTATCGCCCTGTTCCTTTTCTCAGCTGGAGAATTTGGTGTACTTCAACCGCCTGAAGCACTCTAAAATAGTGATCAGTGACTTCCACCTGGCAAAGCTGGAGACCGGGCTCATCAAAGACCCCTGTGGAACCCCAGAGTACCTTGGTAAGGACTGGGGAAGGAGCGGGGGAGGGATTAGTACCCGGTTAAGGGTGAGCACGGGCTGCCTGGGAGAGGGAGCAGTGGGTATCTTCGAGAGTTGGTTTTGGGAAGCAGTTTATGGGAGCGCGAGAAAGCATATGTGAGAAGAACATCAACAAAAAATTCAATAGAGAGCTTTCTGTATATTGTATTGTTTTGTTACTGATATAAAGAGATAATCTTTAACTGTGTTTGTGTCCCTGCAGCACCAGAAGTGGTTGGGAGACAGAGATACGGCAGGCCAGTGGACTGCTGGGCCTTGGGTGTCATCATGTACATACTGTGAGTGGTTTGATTATCAGCATAGGAAGCCATGGGCCCATATACAGCGGTTGCTCAATTAAAAGTTTTGAGATTACGCTGCAGGATTTAGAGGTAATTTGTGGTTTAGTACGGTACCCTGCGTCACTGCTTCATTGCTCCAGACCAGCACAAGGGGGAGTTAGAGCACTGATTATGCTTTTGGGTCCCAAGGCGCTAAACTGACAATGAATGGGTGACATAAACCAAATAGAAACTGATAATTGTGCACGACTTCAAAATTGAATTTCAATTAACTGAATGATGAAGATGAAGAAGATGATTGATTTAGAACAATAGTGTAAGAATTGCTATTCCTCTGTGCTGCACATGCACACCCTGAAAAATACAATACTTTTTTTGCAACAGTATAAAACTTGTTACACTAAGGTTTTTATTCTAAGAGAAATGAAAATGTTCATTTATATCCCATGATATTCTTAAGATATATGTGTTGACTGAATATAAGCAAGTGATGTCTGCTAAATAATCAATTTGATGGCGGAGTCATATAGCCTCAGCACCTACATACATGTTATGCTCTTAGTACTGTAGCCTACTGTCACGTTGTACATCACCATATTTTCGGTCCTTCCTAAGGGAAACCCTGAGGGGTTTTCTTGGAATAGAAACACCATAATATTAATCAAATGAATTAAGTTTCATTTATTAAAATCAATCCCATATACTATGTTCTTACAAAAAAAGGTTTAAAGGTTTAAAATTCTCTAGTACAGCCAATATTGGCTATCAAATGCTTCTGAAAGATGCCCTCTGGTAGTCAAACTAGCACTAACTAGTATTAATGGTAACAATGGCTGACAATTAAATAATGTGCCATAGAATTCTGCAGTAGCCCGCAAGGTGTGCTGCAGTATGACGCAACTTTTAAAGGAAGAACCACTGTATACTACTGCAAGAGGGGTGGGTTGTTAGTCTACTCATAGGATGGGAGATTTGGAATTATACAGATGGACAACATGAATGGTGCCTGTACTTTACTGAAAGAGACAATCTTCACTCTACTCCACATGGTATGCTCAAAAGCAGTACGGATATCTTATTTATTCATAGGGTATTACCTACTGCAATACATCAAATCTTTACATGACATTTGTGCACATGGTATTACAATACAAGCTGATAAAGAGCTCCTTTTGTTTTGTGGCCCTCAGGCTTTCAGGCAACCCTCCTTTCTATGAGGAAACTGATGATGATGATTATGAAAACCACGACAAGAACCTGTTCAGGAAGATCTTGGCGGGGGACTATGAGTTTGATTCTCCGTACTGGGACGACATCTCAGAGTCAGGTACTTTTAAGATAAAGTAGAGACACAGGAGACTATAAACAACAGCTTACTGGGTAAATAGAAATTCAAAAGGGAGGATTTTATCTGTTCACTTTTTCACGTTCAAAAGCATATCCTGTTTGTTTTCTGATTCCATCAGGAGTATTACAGTTGAAGTCAGAAGTTTACATGCACCTTAGCCAAATACATTGAAATTCCTGACATTTAATCCTAGTAAAAATTCCCTGTCTTAGGTCAGTTAGGATCACCACTTTACTTAAAGAATGTGAAATGTCAAAATAATAGTTGAGAATTATTTATTTCAGCTTTTATTTCTTTCATCACATTCCCAGTGGGTCAGAAGTTTACCTACACTCAATTAGTATTTGGTAGCATTGCTTTTAAATTGTTTAACTTGGGTCAAACATTTTGGGTAGCCTTCCAGAAGCTTCCCACAATAAGTTGGGTGAATCTTGGCCCATTCCTCCTGACAGAGCTGGTGTAACTGAGTCAGGTAACTGAGTCAAGCACCCCCACAACATGATGCTGCCACCTCCGTGCTTCACGGTTGGGATTGTGTTCTTCAGCTTGCAAGCCTCCCCCTTTTTCCTCCAAACATAACGATGGTCATTATGGCCAAACAGTTCTATTTTTGTTTTATCAGACCAGAGGACATTTCTCCAAAAAGTATGATCTTTGTCCCCATGTGCAGTTGCAAACCGTAGTCTGTTTATTTTATGGCGGTTTTGGAACAGTGGCTTCTTCCTTGCTGAGTGGCCTTTCAGTTTATGTGGATAGAGGACTCGTTTTACTGTGGATATAGGTACTTTTGTACCTGTTTCCTACAGCATCTTCACAAGATCCTTTGCTGTTGTTCTGGGATTGATTTGCACTTTTCAAACCAAAGTACGTTCAAATCTAGTAGACAGAACGTGTCTCCTTCCTGAGCAGTATGATGGGTGCGTGGTCCCATGGTGTTATACTTGCGTACTATTGTTTGTACAGATGAACATGGTACCTTCTGGCATTTGGAAATTGCTCCCAAGGATGAACCAGACTTGTGGAGGTCTACATTTTTTTTCTGAGGTCTTGGCTGATTTCTTTTCATTTTCCCATGTTGTCAAGCAAAGAGGCACTGCGTTTGAAGGTAGGCCTTGAAATACATCCACAGGTACACCTCTAATTGATTCAAATTATGCCAATTATCCTATCAGAAGCTTCTAAAGCCATGACATCATTTTCTGGAATTTTCCAAGCTGTTTAAAGGCACAGTTAACTTAGTGTATGTAAACTTCTGACCCACTGGAATTGTGATACAGTGAATTATATGGGAAATAATCTGTCTGTAAACAATTGTTGGAAAAATTACTTGTGTCATGTAGTAGATGTCCAAACCGACTTGCCAAAACTATACTTTAACATGAAGTTTGTGGAGTGGTTGAAAAACAAGTTTTAATGACTCCAACCTAAGTGTATGTAAACTTCCGAGTTCAACTGTAACTGCTGTTTGTTGAGATATTGCTTTTATTGTGTTGCAGCAAAAGGCCTGGTCGCCCGTATGATGGAGGTAGACCAGGATCAGAGGCTGACTGCTCAGGAGGCCATCAACCATGAGTGGTATGGAAATACACATTAACACAGTAGCCTACTATAGGGATATACCACAAGGCCGCAGTACTAAGGAGATATACCAGATGTGAAGTGAAAATGACCCCGATTTAATCTAGTTGATTGAGGAGTCCGTATGATGTGTCCGTGGTAAGTGTGATGTGTCTGAGTGTTCTAATAAATACGTACATTTAAACAGGTTGCCGCTGATGTTGTTTTAGTATTTCTCCCATCTGCTGAGCTGTCACTTATACTGTACATGTCAAGAGAAGATTACAATGGCCCATTATAGTGAAGTTCCCTTTCCCCCTTTATCTCCTCAGGATCTCTGGAAATGCAGCCTCAAATAAGAATATTAAGGATAATGTCTGCGCACAGATAGAGAAGAACTTTGCTAAAGCCAAGTGGAAGGTAAAGCCTCTCTTTTTATCTGTTCCAGTTCTTCATCACTGAAGGAGAGATGGGAGGGAACCATTGTTACGACCCTGGGTTTATAAGCGCGGGTATCGACTCTGCCGCTCGAGCATGCGTTACCTTCACAGTCGATAGAGCGCTGGACTTCGGGCTAGACGGTCGAGGGTTCGAGGCCTGCTCCCTGCCTGTTTCATTACACTATCGATCACACATTTGCTATATATGTTTTGTGGGCCTTGAGGATTTGAAATGGGATAAATGATTGGCGACAGTGCAAGTATGAGGCTTTAGAATTGGCTACATGTTCTGTAAAAGCTTTATGTATAGTAACTAGGTGCCTTGAGTTGAGTGTGTTCTGCGACTGCCTCCCACAGAAAGCGGTGCGGGTTACGACCATCATGAAGCGACTGAGAGCTCCAGAACAGAGTGCTGACTCGGGGGCAACCATCCCAGTAGTAGTAACCAGCTCTGCAGCAGGAGAACCCTCCCCAGCTCCAGCAGACCCCCAGGCTCTCAGTGACCCCTCTACAGCTACCGCTGCTGCAGCCCCCGAGGGGGAACCTGCTGCTGTCATAGAGCCCCCTGCTGGCATGGAGGCCGTGGCGTGTGATGCCACTCCCCATGGTGCCGCAGAGGTCACAGCTCCACCCCTGGCCCCTGAGGAGGCCAGCCCAGTGGAGGCCCCAGTTGAAGCGCCGGAGGAGGTTGATCCGTTGTCACTGTGTAACGGAGAGTCCCCGACTCCCCTCCAACCAGCAACTGAAGTTGACGATGGGCAGGTTTAGACGGTGAACTCCCTCCTATGACCTCCTTCACTCCCAGTGATAGTCTTTCCTGCACACTAGCATGGTGACACTGACTTATCTCTCTCACTTGCAGCATGAGTAACATCTCACAGAGCCTTTGTCCTATCTTTCATGAGTGTTGAATTGATCTGGCTACATGTATTCTGTGTTTTTGAAACATCCCTCTGGCCTTACAGGGGCTTTTTGTGTCTAATGCAGCGCAGCTAACAGCTACATATTTTCCTCTGAACTCTCCCCTTTAAAGCATATGGAAATATGTAATTGTACCAAACCTGCTTTGGGAACATTTTTACCCAGTCCTGCTCTCACAGTATTCCAATGCATTATCATTGCATACAATAAGGTAATGAACAGCTTGGCTTTGCTCTTGTAGTGTTGATTTTACATAATGATCTGTAGCGTTCCTCCTTTACACCCCTCTCTACACATGGAAAGATCCTGTTTGATCTCTTTTCGGGGTGAACATTGCTCTCTTTGTTATTTGTTGTATACAGTCATCAGTAGTTTTGTCTGTGCTGCAGCAATTATGTTTACTGGGGGATACAGCAGGCCCAGTGTAAGTGAATGGCAGCATCCACAACATGCTGGGTTAAATACGAAAGACATATTTCAGTTGAATGCATTCAGTTTACCAACTGACTAGGTATCCCCCAATCCCTTTCCCTCGCCAGCTTTCTGCTTAGGAAGGCACCACGTGGCTGTCAGTGTAAAGATTCTGTATATAGAGACCTTTGTAGAAGTAGTCAAAACGGCATGCATTCTTAACTTTTGCTGTTAATTTCAAAATGATAAGCACTTGGTGGAAAGAACGTGGTAATCCTGCAAAACATTAAGGTCTTTCTGTTCGTTAGGCTCCAAGTGGAGGGCACTGTTGATGCTAAATGTATTGTTCAAATAAACTTCTAACTATTCATATCATATATCAAGTGCCACTACTGTAAATGTACGATATATTAAATGAGTTGTGTTTGTTACACAGTAGTTTCTATGCATCTAGAATTCATTTTGTAGCTCATCTTTATGAATTTCACGGCAGGCCTCAGTCATAACATATCTTCATCCATCCTATGCGATTAGATCAACTTCTATAAAATGTCTTCTTTTTATTTTCATTCCGTTTCTGGTTTAACAGTTCTTCTGGCTTATTTATTCTTATACATCCTAAATTACGTAGATCCATTTGTAAATAAATATAATTTAGCCTACAAGGATCAATCATGATATTCTTTTCACAGTTGTATAACATTAGATTGTGACTGTGTAAAGCACCACCTGTAAAAGCCATTTTTCCCCCCCTCTTTTTACAAGTTGTTGTTGATTAAAGGAAACAGAATAATTAAGAGCAATTGTGTTAAACATCTTTCATATTTTTGCAAACATACTGTATGTATATGTTTATTTATTTATTTATTCATAGGTTTAATTATTCTCAAGATATTCATAACAATAACAAAAACATAATAGTAGTCGGTCTTTGGTCCCTTTCAGTATAGTCAATAACGATGTACTGCAAGAGTTCTCTGTAATCACTGTAATTTGAGCAATATTCTACTTGCTGCCGAAACTGTGATTCTTCGCTTGGTGTCCTCTATAAAGTGCATGTGCGTACCTGTAAGTTAAAAGCCTATAGACTTTGACAACAGTCAATACCCTGTCCAGACAGTTAGTCAAATAACACATGGCCAGTGTCAAACAAGGCAGAGCCTAGATCATATTAGTCGTGCTTCTGACTTGGGTCCAATCTTTCTGTTTATAGTACCAGCCATCTGTGCAGAGGGTGGCTCCTTCCTTGATCCAGCAAGACAGTGATGTTACTGTCAGCAAACAGTAGCTATTATACACACTTTAATTATACAGTGTATTAATGCATTTGTTGTCAAGGGACTATGCTTCTGTGTTCACCTGCACGTTCTATGGAAGTATGTATTAAAGAAAAGTTTGAGCAATTATTTTCAATGAAAGGCAGGAAGTCAAATCAAATTTGCTACTTCATTTTTTGTTGATCAGAGATCAAAGTTATTGCTCCCCAGTCTATTGCTTATGCATGTCTCTGACACCTACGAGAACATATACTGTATATATACATAAACAGTCAAAAGTTTGGACACACCTGCTCATTCAAGGGTTTTTCTTTATTTTTTACTATTTTCTACATTGTAGAATAAGTGAAAACATCACAACTATAAAATAACACATATGGAATCATGTAGTAACCAAAAAGTGTTAAACAAATAAAAAAATATTTTATATTTCAATTCTTCAAAGAAGCCACCCTTTGCCTTGATGACAGCTGTGCACTCTCTTGGCATTCTCTCAACCAGCTTCACCTGAAATGCTTTTCCAACAGTCTTGAAGGAGTTCCCACATATGCTGAGCACTTCTTGGCTGCTTTTCTTTCACCCTGTGGTCCAACTCAAACCATCTCAATTGGGTTGAGGTCCGGTGATTGTGGAGGCCAAGTCATCTGAGGCAGCACTCCATCACTTTCCTTCTTGGTCAAATAGGCTTTACACAGCCTGGAGGTGTTTTGAGTCATTGTCCTGTTGAAAAATAAATGATAGTCCCACTAAGCACAAACCAGATGAGATGGTATATCGCTGCAGAATGCTGTGGTAACCATGCTGGTTAAGTGTGCCTTGAATTTTAAATAAATCACAGATGGTGTCACCAGCAAAGCAACTCCACACCATCACACCTCCTCCTCCGTGCTTCACAATGGGAACCACATATGCAGAGATCATCTGTTCACCTACTCTGCGCCTCACAAACCCACGACCATTGGAACCAAAAATCTCAAATTTGGACTCATCAGACCAAACAACAGATTTCCACTGGTCAGATGTCTATTGCTCGTGTTTCATGGCCCAAGCAAGTATCTTCTTCTTATTGGATTCCTTTATTAGTGGTTTCTTTGCAGCAGAGGTAACTTCGAGTCTTACTTTCCTGTGATGGTCCTCATGAAAGCCAGTTTCATTATAGCGGTTTATGGTTTTTGCGACTGCACTTTGTCTTAAATTAATGATGGACTGTCATTTCTTTGTTTATTTGAGCTGTTATTGCCATAATATGGACTTGATATTTTACTAAATAGGGCTATCTTCTGTATACCACCCCTACCTTTTCACAACACAACTGATTGGCTCAAACGGATTAAGGAAAAAAATTCCCAAAAATTAACAAGGCACACCTGTTAATTGAAATGCATTCCAGGTGACTACCTCATGAAGCTGGTTGAAAGAATGCCAAGAGTGTGCAAAGCTGTCATCAAGATAAAGGGTGGCTACTTTGAAGAATCTTAGATTTAAAATATATTTTGATCTGTTTAACATGTTTTTGGTTACTACATGAATCCATGTGTGTTATTTCATAGTTTTGATGTCTTGGTATCTAGAAAATAGTTTTAAAAAAATGTTTTAAATAAAAACATTGCATGAGTAGCTGTGTCCAAACTTTGACTGGTATGGTGTGTGTATATATATATATATATATATATATATATATATATATACATACTGATTGATATGCATATTCAAATACATTATTGAGATATAGCATTACACAATGTCTTCATTTTGCCAGAACATTTTGATTTCTATGAAAAGCTTAACAGCAATATTTAAAAACGTGTGAGAATATACCATCTTGTTACTTACGACCGCAAATAAATACTGTTACACAATCTTAAGCAATGCTTTGTTTCAGAGCCACTGTATTTAGTATTCCATGTCTGTTCATTTCATGCTCTTTCTGATGTACCTTTTATTTCTCAATGTAATGGTCATCTAGACCAGTGGTCAGCTGTAGGTCCTGACTGTCTCTCATCTGTAGGCTCTGTACTGTACTCCTTGACTGAGTTCATGACTTTGATGGTAATAAAAGTATACTCATGGAATATGTGGTCACGAGTCCCTATGGCTCCCTCCGTTTTGAAAGATGTATAGTATTATATGTCTTTCTGAGACCAGGTTGCTTGTTGCTTCGTAACTACAGTACGAAGGAGAATAAAGGGGAGGATTTACGTTGATGGTTAGGTGAACTAACGACAAAGGTTAGGATCATAGATTAAGTGAATATTAAATAAGGATTAGGGGAAGGGTTAGCTAACATGCTACAGTTGTACCTTACGCCACTCAAACAGGCAACCTTTAGATTGCTGGACGGTCGCAGATTACGCCCACCCATCCTCCCTGACCAACCTCCCTACTTTTATTTCTGTCTAAAGTAACTAGACCATTAGTAGGTATCATACATCTTGGAGGTGCTCAGACATACATAATGTATGTTACGTATGGCTTTGAGGCCAGGCTGCTATGTCTATCTCACTTATTCTTCTCAGCCGCTTACCTTTCTGAGATGTGCTGTACACGGCTAGAACATGTTTTTACCTGGAACGGCAAGCAACCATCCAATACAGGGAAAACGCTCATGGCTCGAATTCAATCCGTATCGCGGAAGATACAGCGTGATTGGAATGACATATGCAGCGCTTACCTTCATGCAGTCTCCGCCGATGCGCGAACGTTGCCTTTAAATTTCAAACACGAGCTCATATCATCAGCTCTACGGATTGAATTGAGCCTTCAGTTAATGTTGCAATTGAAAGCTGACTAATAAAAGCAGCTTGTACATGAAATGACATGATCAAGCTTAATTTTAAAGCTTAAATGGACAGAATTACCAGTGACTCATAAGCAGGCTCATCATATCGTGCCCTCTGTCATGTGTTATGTACGTGTTGACAGTAGCCTCTCTAAACAGTAGAGCATACAGTGCATTTGGGACATTTTGTTACGTTACAGCCTTTTTCCTCATCAATTTACACACAATACCCCATAATGAGAAAGCAAAAACAGATTTGTATACATTTTTGCACATTTATTTTTTTTAAACCATTTCAACTGAAATATCACACTTACATAAGTATTCAAACCCTTTACTCAGTACTTTGTCATACTTGGAAGATCCTTTCCAGCTCTGTCAGGTTGAATGGGCAGCTTTGCTGCGCAGCTATTTTCAGGTCTCTCCAGAGATGTTAGTTCGGGTTCAAGTCCGGGCTCTGGCTCAAGGACATTCAGAAACTTGTCCCAAAGTCACTCCTGCGTTGTCTTGGCTGTGTGGTTGTTGTCCTGTTGGAAGGTGAACCTTCGCCCCCAGTTTGAGGTCCTGAGCGCTCTGGAGCAGGCTTTCATCAACGATCTCTGTACTTTGCTCCATTCATATTTCCCTCGATTCTGACAAGTCTCCTAGTCCCTGCTGCTAAATATCATCCCCACAACATAATGCTGCCACCACAATTCTTCACTGTAGGGATGGTGCCAAGTTTCCTCCAGATGTGATATTTGGCATTCAGGCCAAATAGTTCAATCTTGGTTTCATCAGACCAGAGAATCTTGTTTCTCGTGGTGTGAGAGCCCTTTAGGTGCCTTTAACTCCAAGCGGGCTGTCATGTGCCTTTTACTGAAGAGTGGCTTCAGTTTGGCCACTCTACCATAACGGCCTGATTGGTGGAATGCTGCAGAGATGGTTGTCCTTCTGGAAGGTTCTCCCATCCATAGAGTAATTCTGGAGCTCTGTCAGAGTGACCATTAGGTTCTTGGTCACCTCCCTGACCAAGGCCCTTCTCCCTCGATTGCTCAGTTTGGCCCCCCGGCTAGCTCTAGGAGGAGTCTAGGTGGTTCCAAACTTCTTCCATTTAAGAATGATGTAGGCCACTGTGTTCAATGGAAACAGAATGCACCTGATCTCAATTTCAAGTCTCATAGCAAAGGGTCTGAATACTTATGTAAATAAGATATTTATATTTTTTAAATACATTTGCAAAGATGTCTGAACCTGTTTTCACTGGGGTATTGTGGGAACATTGATTTAATTAAAAAAATCCATTTAGAATACGACTGTAACGTAACAAAATGTGGAAAAAGGGAAGGGCTCTGAAGACTTTCCGAATGCACTGTAAATGAATAACTTTTTCAATTTAACTTTAACTCATATTCTAGTATGATGTTATACAAGAACAATCCCTAAGTGTGCTATGCCAAAACGGACACAATTCGAGTGACTCTCCAGGATACTTGGAATGAATTCAGATTGGTCTCTTTGAATGTTAATTGGATAAAGACGGCTGAGATGGGAATGGGATATCCTTCCTTTAGAGAGGCTTGCCATGTCTCATGCCTTCTGTTCATCTGTATTGTGGTGGGAGGAATGAGAGTCCGTTTCCTGCCCCTCTTAAAACTGGCGGTCGCTGAGATTAAAAGCCAGTAATAACAGCTATTCCTTACCCAGTGGGACATGGGACTTTAACATGCCTTTCACTTAGTTTCCAGTTAGATTTCACTGAATAATGGTTGTGTACACAGACTTGCACATGTTATCGGAAGTGCAACTAAATGCTAATGTTTCTAGCTCCAACAGTGCAGCAATACCTATCAATACAAAACAATACTCACACAGAGCCCCACCTGTTTTGAGCCCCACCTGTATAGCAAAAAAAATGGTATTGCATGTTTTGCATGTTATTTGTGTATGTATCACATGTCAGTTCGAAACAATGTAAACACACACACACACACACACACACACACACACACACACACACACACACACACACACACACACACACACACACACACACACACACACACACACACACACACACACACACACACACACATACATTGAGTTAATAAAGCCACATACGAATCTGGTCTATTTTGTGCTTTCTTGAGTAAGGCAGCTCCAAAATGCAGGTGTTTCAGCCTAGCTCAGTGATTTATGTGGTGGAGGGGCAGCCAGCAGAAAATACTGTGCATAGTGTTTGGTAATCTTCTCTAATTGCGCAGTGATTGGCTCAGTGTTCTGTCACAGCAAAATCTATAGGGAGAGCTAGAAAGTTCAAGCCCACTTGGGTGCTGCCATCCAAGAAGGCTCAAGGTCATTGGCCACAAATAAAATGACGTCAACTCACATATCTACTGTAGCTTTGCAAACTAAACAAGCAGTCATCATCATGAATCACTTCGACAATCTACTGGCAAATGCTTTTCAATCCTTGTCATATGCAGATCCTTGGCCCCCTTTATTTATGCTACGGTTCTGACTTTGTGTACAGGATACTGTAAGAACGGCCCATGTTCTGAATTCTGTCGTTGTACATTAAAAAGTAAACTACGTCCATCTTAGCTTGCTCATTAATGTCTTAATCAAATTACGGATTGCCTCTTATCCGCTTATCATCCCTTTATGCCGTAGTTTGTTCATCTCAATTGTCAGTAGAAACCACATTTGCTAAAGCAAGTCAGCCCTATCAGCTATGTTCTCACAACTTACAGGCTTGTTTTCGAGTTGCTGTGCATTTGGTTGCCAACCTATTTTGCTACCTGACAACTTTATGGTTTTCACTTTTTAATTACCGTTCATATATTTATAAATTTTTTCCTCAACTTTTTCACTCCGGACGCTTTATCTGGACACGATTCGTCAGGACCTCCAACAGCCGAAGCTAAGTAGTAACATTAACATGATGCCTTCTAATTGTAGTCGCTGTACTCGCCTTACGGCGAGGATAGCTGTGCTACAAGCCCAGCTTCAGACGCAATCGTTAGGCAAGGGTAATTTCAGTGTAGGAAAGGATGAAACAGCGTCTGTGCCACCAGTAAGTACAGATAGTAGTATAATGGATTCTGGAAGGAAATGCTGTAGGAAAGCTCAACCGGTGTCGCTCATTCAGCTGACAGAAACTTTCAACCGGGTTTCCCTATTAAGCGAGTCGGAGTCAGAGGCCGAGTCTTCTCTGGTCTCTACTCCTCCCGTTACGGGGTCTGAGACGCCGAAGCTTCACACCATTAGCTCTGACAAATTGAAAACTCTAGTCATTGGCGACTTCATTACCCGCAGTATTAGACTTAAAACGAATCATCCAGCGATCATACACTGTTTACCAGGGGGCAGGGCTACCGACGTTAAGGCTAATCTGAAGATGGTGCTGGCTAAAGCTAAAACTGGCGAGTGTAGAGAGTATAGAGATATTGTTATCCACGTCGGCACCAACGATGTTAGGATGAAACAGTCAGAGATCACCAAGCGCAACATAGCTTCTGCGTGCAGCTAGAAAGATGTGTCGGCATCGAGTAATTGTCTCTGGCCCCCTCCCAGTTAGGGGGAGTGATGAGCTCTACAGCAGAGTCTCACAATTCAATAGCTGGTTGAAAACTGTTTTCTGCCCCTCCCAAAAGATAGAATTTGTAGATAATTGGCCCTCTTTCTGGGACTCACCCACAAACAGGACCAAGCCTGACCTGCTGAGGAGTGATGGACTCCATCCTAGCTGGAGGGGTGCTCTCATCTTATCTACCAACATAGACAGGGCTCTAACTCCTCTAGCTCCACAATGAAATAGGGTGCAGGCCAGGCAGCAGGCTGTTAGCCAGCCTGCCAGCATAGTGGAGTCTGCCACTAGCACAGTCAGTGTAGTCAGCTCAGCTATCACCATTGAGACCGTGCCTGTGCCTCGACCTAGGTTGGGCAAAACTAAACATGTCGGTGTTCGCCTTAGCAATCTCACTAGGATAAAGACCACCTCCATTCCTGTCATTACTGAAAGAGATCATGATACCTCACATCTCAAAATAGGGCTACTTAATGTTAGATCCCTTACTTCAAAGGCAATTCTAGTCAATGAACTAATCACTGATCATAATCTTGATGTGATTGGCCTGACTGAAACATGGCTTAATCCTGATGAATTTATTGTGTTAAATGAGGCCTCACCTCCTGGCTACATTAGTGACCATATCCCCCGTGCATCCCGCAAAGGCGGAGGTGTTGCTAACATTTACGATAGCAAATTTCAATTTACAAAAAAAAAAGACGTTTTCGTCTTTTGAGCTTCTAGTCATGAAATCTATGCAGCCTACTTAATCACTTTTTATAGCTACTGTTTACAGGCCTCCTGGGCCATATACAGTGTTTCTCACTGAGTTCCCTGAATTCCTATCGGACCTTGTAGTCATAGCAGATAATATTCTAATCTTTGGTGACTTTAATATTCACATGGAAAAGTCCACAGACCCACTCCAAAAGGCTTTCGGATCCATCATCGACTCAGTGGGTTTTGTCCAACATGTCTCTGGACCCACTCACTGTCACAGTCATACGCTGGACCTAGTTTTGTCCCATGGAATAAATGTTGTGGATCTTAATGTTTTTCCTCATAATCCTGGACTATCGGACCACCATTTTATTACGTTTGCAATTGCAACAAATAATCTGCTCAGACCCCAACCAAGGACCATCAAAAGTCGTGCTATAAATTCACAGACAACACAAAGATTCCTTGATGCCCTTCCAGACTCCCTCTGCCTACCCAAGGACGCCAGAGGACAAAAATCAGTTAACCACCTAACTGAGGATCTCGATTTAACCTAGCGCAATACCCTAGATGCAGTTGCACCCCTAAAAACTAAAAACATTTCTCATAAAAAACTAGCTCCCTGGTACACAGAAAATACCCGAGCTCTGAAGCAAGTTTCCAGAAAATTGGAACGGAAATGGCGCCACAACAAACTGGAAGTCTTCCGACTAGCTTGGAAAGACGGTACCGTGCAGTACCGAAGAGCCCTTACTGCTGCTCAATCATCCTATTTTTCTAACTTAATTGAGGAAAATAAGAACAATCCGAAATTCCTTTTTGATACTGTCGCAAAGCTAACTAAAAAGCAGCATTCCCCAAGAGAGGATGACTTTCACTTTAGCAGTGATAAATTCATGAACTTCTTTGAGGAAAAGATTATGATTATTAGAAAGCAAATTACGGACTCCTCTTTAAACCTGCGTATTCCTCCAAACCTCAGTTGTCCTGAGTCTGCACAACTCTGCCAGGACCTAGGATCAAGAGAGACGCTCAAGTGTTTTAGTACTATATCTCTTGACACAATGATGAAAATAATCATGGCCTCTAAACCTTCAAGCTGCATACTGGACCCTATTCCAACTAAACTACTGAAAGAGCTGCTTCCTGTGCTTGGCACTCCTATGTTGAACATAATAAACGGCTCTCTATCCACTGGATGTGTACCAAACTTACTAAAAGTGGCAGTAATAAAGCCTCTCTTGAAAAAGCCAAACCTTGACCCAGAAAATATAAAAAACTATCGGCCTATATCGAATCTTCCATTCCTCTCAAAATTTTTAGAAAAGGCTGTTGCGCAGCAACTCACTGCCTTCCTGAAGACAAAAAATGTATACGAAATGCTTCAGTCTGGTTTTAGACCCCATCATAGTACTGAGATGGCACTTGTGAAGGTGGTAAATTACATTTTAATGGCATCGGACCGAGGCTCTGCATCTGTCCTCGTGCTCCTAGACCTTAGTGCTGCTTTTGATACCGTCGATCACCACATTCTTTTGGAGAGATTGGAAACCCAAATTGGTCTACACGGACATGTTCTGACCTGGTTTAGATCTTATCTGTCGGAAAGATATCAGTTTGTCTCTGTGAATGGTTTGTCCTCTGGCAAATCAACTGTAAATTTCGGTGTTCCTCAAGGTTCTGTTTTAGGACCACTATTGTTTTCACTATACATTTTACCTCTTGGAGATGTTATTCGATAACATAATGTTAACTTTCACTGCTATGCGGATGACACACAGCTGTACATTTCAATGAAACATGGTGAAGCCCCAAAATTGCCCTCGCTAGAAGCATGTGTTTCAGACATAAGGAAGTGGATGGTTGCAAACTTTCTACTATTAAACTCGGACAAAACAGAGATGCTTGTTCTAGGTCCCAAGAAACAAAGAGATCTTCTGTTGAATCTGACAATTAATCTTAATGGTTGTACAGTCGTCTCAAATAAAACTGTGAAGGACCTCGGCGTTACTCTGGACCCTGATCTCTCTTTTGAAGAACATATCAAGACCATTTCGAGGACAGCTTTTTTCCATCTACGTAATATTGCAAAAATCTGAAACTTTCTGTCCAAAAATGATGCAGAAAAATTAATCCATGCTTTTGTCACTTCTAGGTTAGACTACTGCAATGCTGTACTTTCTGGCTACCCGGATAAAGCACTAAATAAACTTCAGTTAGTGCTAAATACGGCTGCTAGAATCCTGACTAGAACCAAAAAAATTGATCATATTACTCCAGTGCTAGCCTCTCTACACTGGCTTCCTGTCAAATCAAGGGCTGATTTCAAGGTTTTACTGCTAACCTACAAAGCATTACATGGGCTTGCTCCTACATATCTCTCTGATTTGGTCCTGCCGTACATACCTACACGTACGCTACGGTCACAAGACGCAGGCCTCCTAATTGTCCCTAGAATTTCTAAGCAAACAGCTGGAGGCAGGGCTTTCTCCTATAGAGCTCCATTTTTATGGAACGGTCTGCCTACCCATGTCAGAGACGCAAACTCGGTCTCAACCTTTAAGTCTTTACTGAAGACTCATCTCTTCAGCGGGTCATATGATTGAGTGTAGTCTGGCCCAGGAGTGGGAAGGTGAACGGAAAGGCTCTGGAGCAAAGAACCGCCCTTGCTGTCTCTGCCTGGCCGGTTCCCCTCTTTCCACTGCGATTCTCTGCCTCTAACCCTATTACAGGGGCTGAGTCACTGGCTTACTGGGGCTCTCTCATGCCGTCCCTGCAGGGGGTGTGTCACCTGAGTGGGTTGATTCACTGATGTGGTCATCCTGTCTGGGTTGGCGCCCCCCCTCCTTGGGATGTGCCGTGGCGGAGATCTTTGTGGGCTATACTCAGCCTTGTCTCAGGATGGTAAGTTGGTGGTTGAAGATATCCCTCTAGTGGTGTGGGGGCTGTGCTTTGGCAAAGTGGGTGGGGTTATATCCTTCCTGTTTGGCCCTGTCCGGGGGTGTCCTCGGATGGGGCCACAGTGTCTCCTAACCCCTCCTGTCTCAGCCTCCAGTATTTATGCTGCAGTAGTTTGTGTCGGGGGACTAGGGTCAGTTTGTTATATCTGGAGTATTTCCCGTCCTAATCGGTGTCCTGTGTGAATCTAAGTGTGCGTTCTCTAATTATCTCCTTTCTTTCTCTCTCTCGGAGAACCTGAGCCCTAAGACCATGCCCCAGGACTACCTGACATGATGACTCCTTGCTGTCCCCAGTCCACCTGGCCATGCTGCTGCTCCAGTTTCAACTGTTCTGCCTTACTATTATTCGACCATGCTGGTCATTTATGAACATCTTGGCCATGTTCTGTTATAATCTCTCCACCCGGCACAGCCAGAAGAGGATTGGCCACCCCACATATGCTCTCTCTTATTCTCTCTCAGAGGACCTGAGCCCTAGGACCGTGCCCCAGGACTACCTGACATGATGACTCCTTCCTGTCCCCAGTCCACCTGACTGTGCTGCTGCTCCAGTTTCAACTGTTCTGCCTTGCTATTATTCGACCATGCTGGTCATTTATGAACATTTGAACATCTTGGCCATGTTCTGTTATAATCTCCACCCGGCACAGCCAGAAGAGGACTGGCCACCCCACATAGCCTGGTTCCTCTCTAGGTTTCTTCCTAGGTTTTGGCCTTTCTAGGGAGTTTTTCCCAGCCACCGTGCTTCTACACCTGCATTGCTTGCTGTTTGGGGTTTTAGGCTGGGTTTCTGTACAGCACTTTGAGATATCAGCTGATGTACGAAGGGCTATATAAATACAATTTTGATTTGATTTGATTTTTTAAAGGGCAGTAAATTAGGCTAAATATACTTTTTCGCTGCCAGACAAGGCTCCGCTGATAGCCAGGTGTAGCTAGCGATGGTAAGGATTCACTCCATTGTGCTGAAAATAAATCTCTACTGTTGGGACAGCTTTATGTAGGCCCTAACAGTTTGCGGGCACCGTTTTTCACCGTTTTAGTGCAATTAATGTATTGTTTAGCGTTGTGTTGTGTAGTGGCTTTTCTGGCATGCATAAAATAAAATTAGTTTTCCACACCAAGATTGACATACTAAAATTGCCACTGGACACACATAATCCAAAATGTAAAAATAAAGAAATTCATAAAATGTTGGAACAAACATGCACATTGCTGTCTGGATTATGATAAAAAAAGGAGATAAAGAAATATGAAGCTTACAAACATGCAACACGCAATGGTATAGCACTAAACATGTTATTGAACAGTAAGGTCTTTCCTGAAGGCAGATTGACATATGCTTGGAGGAAATGGTCATGGAATGAATGAGACATTCTTCCGTTAGATGAAGAGAATGTGTGTATCTGTAATTGATGCGACGAGTATAAATTGACATGATTCTTAAATTCAAATTCATGTATGGAATGTCGCTCTGCCTTCCTCTTAATAATACACTCAGCTTTACCATTTACTATGGATGCCTCTGTTTCCTGTGACACTGAAGTGACTTCATCCGTCATCATCCGAGTGACTGAGTAAATTCCCAGTGGACAAAGATTATAAAGACGATGAATATGTGCAGTTTGTCTCATTGATTTATTGGCAGTTGAACCCAGACGCATTACAAAGGCATGAATGATATTCAAGCATTCGTACATCATAGCATTTTGTTTTCATCATAGCATTTTGTTTTCATCATAGCCATTGGTGTGCCCTGCCATCTACTGGGTGAAATGCTACAATGCAGTTTGTAGGTGGAGGTTTTTCCTCCAGAGGAAAGTATGTACAGTTGAAGTCGTAGGTTTACATACACCTTAGCCAGATACATTTATACTCCGTTTTTCACAATTCCTGACATTTAATCCAAGTAAAAATGTCCTGCCTTAGGTCAGTTAGGATCACCACTTTATTTTAAGAATGTGAAATGTCAGAACAATAGTTGAGAGAATTATTTATTTCAGCTTTTAATTTTTTCATCACATTCCCAAGGGGGTCAGAAGTTTACATACACTCAATTAGTATTTGGTAGCATTGCCTTTAAACTGTTTAACTTGGGTCAAATGTTTGGTGTAGCCTTCCACAAGCTTCCCACAATATTTTGTGTGAATTCTGGCCCATTCCTCCTGACGGAGCTGGTGCAACTGAGTCAGGTTTGTAGACCTCCTTTCTCACACACGCTTTTCCAGTTCTGCCCACAAATTGTCCATGGGATTGAGGTCAGGGCTTTGTGATGGCCACTTCAATACCTTGACTCTGTTGACCTTAAGCCATTTTGCCACAACTTTGGAAGTATGCTTGGGGTCATTGACCATTTGGAAGACCCTTTAACTTCCTGTCTTGAGAGGTCTTGAGATGTTGCTTCAACATATCCACATAATTTTCCTACCTCATGAAGCCATCTATTTTCTGAAGTGCACCAGACCCTCCTGCAGCAAAGCACCCCCACAACATGATGCTGCCACCCCTGTGATTCACGTTTGGTATGGTGTTCTTTCTCCAAAAAGTACGATCTTTGTCCCCATGTGCAGTTACAAACCGTAGTCTGGCTTTTTTATGGCGGTTTTGGAGAAGTGGCTTCTTCCTTGCTGAGCGGCCTTTCAGGTTATGTCGATATAGGACTCGTTTTACTGTGTATATAGATACTTTCCTACCTGTTTCCTCCAGCATCTTCACAAGGTCCTTTGCTGATGTTCTGGGATTGATTTGCAGAACGCGTCTCCTTCCTGAGTGGTATGACGGCTGCGTGGTCCCATGCTTTTTATACTTGTATACTATTGTACAGATCCATGTGGTACCTTCAGGCCTCTGGAACTTGCTTCCACGGACGAACCAGACTTGTGAATGTCTACCATTTTTTTCTGAGGTCTTGGCTGATTTCTTTTGATTTACCCATGATGTCAAGCAACGAGGCACTGAGTTTGAAGGTAGGCCTTGAAATACATCCACAGGTCCACCTCCAATTGGCTCAAATGATGTCAATTAGCCTATCAGAAGCTTCAAAGCCATGATATCATTTTCTGGAATTTTCCAAGCTGTTTAAAGGCACAGTCAACTTAGTGTATGTAAACTTCTGACCCATTGGAATTATAAGTTAAATAATCTGTCTGCAATCAATTGTTGGACAAATTACTTGTTTCATGTACATATTAGATGTCCTAACCGACTTGCCAAAACTACAGATTGATAACAATAAATTTGTGGAGTGGTTAAAATACGAGTTTTAATGACTACAACCTAAGTGTATGTAAACTTCCGACTTCAACTGTATGCGTTTTGGTAGGGGTAGAAGAACAAGAGTATAAGATAACTGTATAACTAACAGACATTACCATTCAGGTGTTTGCAGATGGTCAAATTAATAAATGGGATAACTAATGTGTATGAACAATTATGCTAAGGACTCTATTCAATCTTTATCTAGGAAGTTCTGCCTTACAGCGTGATATAAGTTTAAAGAAAATCTTCCCGCGACAGAGGTGACTGCAATCCCGATAAACGCTGCACACGTGGGCTCTATCCGAAATTTCATCGAAAATCTGAAAAAAAATGTTAGTCCACCAATGACATGGTTTATGCTATAACTGTCCAGCAGGGAGCAACATTGCCCGCTTTTTAAAATCTGCTTTGCCTACCCAGGTCAAGTCACTGCAGTTGCCCAATGATTCTATCCTTCTAGACTGTCTGTCCTTGCTAACACAATATTGTGTTGTGTTGATAAGTAGAGCCTAGAGGTTTCTTGGTCAGGTAGTAAGTAGGTAAGAGTTTTTTTCAGTCAAGACCTGGGAATTTGTAAATAAACCTAAATGTGACCCTAACCCTATATACAGTATTCCATGCAGTACATTGCAATTGTAATTGGTATAAGAACAGTTGATCTGCTCAAATTCCCACCAGGCAACCACCCCAGGTTAGGACACTGATGATGTCAGTGGATTAACAGTTCTGAGTAACGGAGTGGGTGTGACTGACTGGAAAAGACCAATCACTGACTGAGGATCTTCTGAAGGTCAAATCAGAACAATCAAGCAGTTTCATGGGATGCCAAACTGCTGCCTCTCAATGCTCCCTGTTCAGAATCAATCTCCCTGGCCCATCAAAACCATTTGTGATCCTGGGCTTCTCTGTTGTGTGCTGTGGGAGAGATAGAAGAGAATGTTGACACTTCATCTTGGCGTTGTTGTTCTAATTATTTTTGCCCTTACTATTATTATCATTACAATAATAAGTTTTACTTTTACCATAATTAGGACTTGTAGGCTAGCTGAGAGAACACATCATGTTGTTATAGCTGTCTTTAAAGTAACATTGGTCTACTTCAATGTATCTCCCACCCTCTAGCTAGCTCGATGGAATACCTGTCAATTTATAGTTTGTTTTCATTTCAACAACTTTCTACTTGTGATGTGTTAGACGCCTTTGTCGCGTAGAGTAGGCCAGAAGGCTAAACTGGATAACCTAACCTCTATCAAAATAAAAAGATGGCGGAACCGCAAAAGTTCTTCTGTGCAAAGGTGTTTATTTACAAGTGATTCTGGAACAAAAAAACAACAGTACTGCCATCAACGTCTACCTTATGGGACAGCTTAAAAACAATGCTGCCCCATCCACAGCTCAATCCAAAACAAAAACCTCCCCATGACTGAAAGAGAGGCTCCTTTTGTAGGGCTAGCCCCTCCCCTCAGAACAATTAACCCTAATTAATTAATCAATTAACAATACAAACCTACATTTTCCATGAACTAAACATACTAAAGGATATACATTGCAACACGGTTTAAACAATATCACAACATAACATTTACAACATTACATCACTACTGACAATATCTTTCAATATGCCCAAATGCATTACTGAGCCATTTGGGACAGGCACTATAAAGCCAACCCAATTCCCTTAGCTCGGGTCCTTTTCCAGCATACCCGGAAGCTACAGAGATGGAGAGAGAGGAACAGAACAAACAAACAATGCGCTCATCCACAACATTGATAAGTATAATAATTATTGTATCTCTCAAATATGAACACTGACAGGTGTGAAATGCATGCACCAAGACAGAAGTTAATTTGTGTGTCGACCCACATTGTTAACTTATCTTATAATGGCGCAGGGAGGAGTGAAGAATATGTGTGTGCGTTAAAGAACCAAATGCTGCCCGCGGCCAGTGACTGACTTCTACGTCACACCTTGATTAAGATTGATGTCAAAAATAAAAAATAAATCCACTGGGGCTGATCTGCTTGCTCCTTTCTTACTGCAGCTTTCTGCTTCCCTGATTGCAGAATTATTGACACATGTTTTTAACCTGACAATTATCTCAGGTACTTTCCCCAGGGTTTGGAAGGCGTCCCATGTGCTCCATCTCCGCATACGAGGTGATCCCTCCGACCTAAATAATTATCGACCAATCTCTGAACTGTCTTGTGAATATATATTTTTTACTCTTTGATCAACTCTCAGCTTAGATCTTTCCTAGCTACAAACTGTATTCTAAGTGTTTATCAATCTGCTACGAACTGTATTCTAAGTGTTTATCAATCTGCTACGAACTGTATTCTAAGTGTTTATCAATCTGCTACGAACTGTATTCTAAGTGTTTATCAATTTGCTACGAACTGTATTCGAAGTGTTTATCAATCTGCTACGAACTGTATTCTAAGTGTTTATCAATCTGCTACGAACTGTATTCTAAGTGTTTATCAATCTGCTACGAACTGTATTCTAAGTGTTTATAAACACAGTTCGTAGCAATCTGCTTTCAGGTCAGGTCATAACACCATCTCCAATGCATCACTTTAATTGATGTGGTAAATTGTGTGGATAAAAGGAAACACTGTGTTGCCCTCTTCATTGATCTGTTAGGTCCTGTACTTTTTACTGTGTATATAAACAATATTGGTCTATCTACTAAAAAAGTACATACACCTGTATGCAGCTGACACTGTTGTGTACGCTGTTGCCCCCACGGTTTACAAGGCTCTTTCGGAGCTACAATCTGCCTTTGTTGAACTGAACTGTACTGTACTTAATGCAGGTAAATCCAAGTATATTTTATTTTCCCAAAACACTTCAAAATGTATCTGATGATTTATGCATTGGATGGTGCCCACATTGATGGTGTCCCCACTTATAAATATCTGAGCATCTGGATTGACCATATCTCTTCATAAATATCTTTATCTCTATATGGCCATTTTATTCAGAGCTGTATGCGGTATTTGGTTGTAGCAAACCGCATACGATCCATTGGTTTCAAATGAAGACCATGATCTTAATTCAGCTGGCCATTGTGATTTGTTTCAGGCCAAATGTATACGCATTTTGTTGTCCGGATTTGTTTACACTTCAAAGACATCCGCACAACATGCGGCTTCGACTACCTCCAGAGGCGGTCATGAAGATCTAATCAAAATGAGACTTTTGATTGTCTACACCTGTCGCCAAATGTGGGCTCAATCAGAATGTGGACAAGATCAGCACAACAGAAACATGTTAGAACAAGGTATAATAGGGGCTACTGTGTCAGTTTGGCCATGAGCTAGATCGGTCATGGAGAAAGCGACTCAGTCTGGTGCTGCCTGGAAAGGGTAATTTCTAACCCGCTGTCTTGGCTTTTACAAGGTGTGGAAATCCTCAAGGCCCTGCTTTAACCCCTTGAACCTCTGTGGGCAGTATTTCATTTTTGGATGAAAAACGTTCCCGTTTTAAACAAGATATTTTGTCACGAAAAGATGCTCGACTATGCATATAATTGACAGCTTTGGAAAGAAAACACTCTGACGTTTCCAAAACTGCAAAGATATTGTCTGTGAGTGCCACAGTACTAATGCTACAGGTGAAACCAAGATGACATTTCATACAGGAAGTGAGTCAGATTTTTGAGGCGCTGTGTTCCAATGTCTCCTTATATGGCTGTGAATGCGCAAGGAATGAGCCTACACTTTCTGTTGTTTCCCCAAGGTGTTTGCAGCATTGTGACGTATTTGTAGGCATATCATTGGAAAATTGACCATAAGAGACTACATTTACCAGGTGTCCGCTCGGTGTCCTTCGTCGAAACTATTGTGTAATCTCCAGGTGCGTGCATTTTTCCATTTTGAACAGAGGAGAAACCAAACTGCCACGAGTGACTTATCATCGAATAGATATGTGAAAATCACCTTGAGGATTGATTCTAAACAACGTTTGCCATGTTTCTGTCGATATTATGGAGTTAATTTGGAAAAAAGTTTGCGTTGTAATGACTGAATTTTTTTTTTTTTTTCTTAGCCAAACGTGTTGAACAAAATGGAGCGATTTCTCCTACACAAATAATATTTTGGGAAAAACTGAACATTTGCTATCTAACTGAGTCTCCTCATTGAAAACATCCAAAGTTCTTCAAAGGTAAACAATTTTATTTATTTGTGAAAATGTTGCCTGCTGAATGCTAGGCTTAATGCTATGCTAGCTATCAATACTCTTACACAAATGCTTGTGTAGCTATGGTTGAAAAGCATTTTTTGAAAATCTGAAATGACAGTATTGTTAACAAAAGGCTAAGCTTGTGAGCCAATATATTTATTTAATTTCATTTGCGATTTTCATGAATAGTTAATGTTGCGTTATGGTAATGAGCTTGAGGCTATAATTACGCTCCCGGATACGGGTTTTTTCGTAGCCAAACGTGATAAACAAAACGGAGCGATTTCTCCTACACAAATAATATTTTTGGAAAAACTGAACATTTGCTATCTAACTGAGAGTCTCCTCATTGAAAACATCTGACGTTCTTCAAAGGTAAATGATTTTATTTGAATGTTTTTCTTGTTTTTGTGAAAATGTTGCCTGCTGAATGCTAGGCTTAATGCTATGCTAGCTACCAATACTCTTACACAAATGCTTGTGTAGCTATGGTTGAAAAGCATTTTTTGAAAATCTGAGATGACAGTGTTGTTAACAAAAGGCTAAGCTTGTGAGCCAATATATTTATTTAATTTCATTTGCGATTTTCATGAATAGTTAACGTTGCGTTATGGTAATGAGCTTGAGGCTATAATTACGCTCCCGGATACAGGTTTACGCTCGTCGCAACAGGTTAACCATGCAGTCTCCCATGGCCTTGTAGTCAGCGCCATCCTCTAAGGCAGTGTTTCCCAACTCCGGTCCTCGAGTACCCCCAACAGATCAAATTTTTGTGTGTGGCCCCGGACAAGCACATCTGATTCTACTTTTCAACTTGATGGTTAGTTGACTCAGGTGTTTTTGTCCGGGATTACAACAACAATGTGTGCTGTTGGGGTTACTTGACGACCACAACAAATCAAGCAGTCCATTTGATCATGATATCTACTAGCAATGAGGGTATAGGCCATGTGATTCCGTATTGAAATATGAGAGGAGATGATAAAAATGTTAAGGCTGAAGAAAAGCTCTATGCATCTATTTCCTCCCAGGGTTCCATCTTGGATAATAACAGAGCGTCACTGTCAGTCAAGCTGCCAATGATGACCTTGTCTGCCATAAATGGCTGGTAGCTCATCTTTCTCTCTCTATGGTAGCTTGGAACATTTATTCCCAAAAGTTCTGAGTGATACACAAAATATAATGTGGAAAGATCACACCGTACATCAGAATAAAAGCATAGCATTGTATTTTATAAAATATAGAGCTTTAATTTATTAGTCAGCAACAACAATGGAAAGGGAAGAGAAAGTAATTTACACAAGTAATTACAATAACATCACCTCTGTGCATTGAATCTTAACTGATAGCAAAAAAGAACACAAAAAAAATACAAAACCAAAAGAAAAAAAAGACACCGTAAAAATACCAAGAAATTGTACAATCATTTTTTTGCTGTAACACCCTGTTTTCAACTGGAGGAGAGTAACAGGGGCCGTCTGGTTTTATTCTGGGAATGAATACTATCCCATAGTGAAGCGTGGAAAAGAGAGCCTATCAATATCTGCTGGTACATTACACATAGTAATTCTCCTCCATCCTGTTTTATGCTGCACTGAGGCTGTCCCTCATGTCTTCGCTGACGTTTGACCATACTGTACACTTGAAGAACAGAAAAACTACAACAGTTTTTTTTGTTTCATAATTACAGTACAAATACATATTCATGCACACAATGAATATTTTGGTTATTGTCACAACGTTGTTACAATGATTTGTTGTGTAAGGAGGACATTTTTTTTTTCACATGTAAAGTCGAAGCATCCAAATGCACCGGTAAATGAGAAGAGATGGCTCTTAGTTTGAACCAACATGGCTGCTGAGTGAAAGTGATCTGGGCATTGCCATAGATTATCCATTATATTGATCAGATACTCCATTGACCTCTCTAACAATGAAAATAAATGCCTTCAAAAATGGAAGGTAGTTGGTAGGAGGCAATATCAGGTGGGACCATTCTAGCCAATGAGAAGGCAGATACGATTGTGATAAAAGGCACAACTCCGATACAAAGTGTTTTTTCTCAAAGTTGCCGGGAGGTGACGTGTCCTTCTTCTATCAGTACATTCGTAACTTCTTCTGTTCGATCAAATAAGCCACAAGTAGCAAATAAGCTATTATATTTTTTGTTAACCAAATTCTACACTTTCTTTGACCTCCATACAAAAACTCTGCTTGGTGAGAGGAAAAAAACAAGAAAAAATGGCAGGTGAAGACAGATTTTGGGCCCAGTTATCCCCCTCGCTTCGCCTCTTCCGCTCTAGCATCGCTTGATCTCAAACTGAATTATGCTTTGTTTTTGTTGACCAAAAGGAAATGTATTTGGCCAAAGTGTGCTAGGTTTGGCCCTGGCCAATGTTTTGAATATCTTATACCTTCCATAAGATTCAATTGAATAATTTGAAGGTAAGAGAATAATGCCCTTTGTGTAAAACCTTGACCCTTTACTGTACCTCACACACATGTTTAGATTGCAAAATATACCAAACAAAGCTCGTAGACATCCTTAAAATATTTATTTGATAAGTATCTACAGTGTTTTTTTTCTCTTCTGAGTAAGTTTACTTTCTGATTCTCACAATGTCATTTACCACAATTTAGCTGCTGAAAGGTAAGGTTTTAATCCTTTTTTCATTCTTTGTTAAACAATCTATTCGATTGACCTGGCCATTCAATAATAACCCCCCCCCCCCTCACGGACTCTGGCAATCTAGAGATGATTTCATGCATAGGCTACATGGCAACACTGTATTTTTAACAATTGGTTTGCCTGAGTTAATGGCACATACTGTACAGTGAGGAATAACCAATGAAGCCGAAAATAAATAGCATCAACCTATTAGGGGAGCCAATTATGCTTAGCAGCAACAGTATTCAACATAGTCATTTAGACAACAGGTTCACAGGGAGAATGGACAGCTAGCCAATGAGTGGGGCCATTTGTGCATCCTCTGAAATTGGAGTCAGGACTCTTTGTCCTTATGCACTGATTGTGAGGTTACTGTATGTTCAAACACTTCCTGGTGAGCTGAGAATATGAGTATTGACATTCAGTCAAAGCAAACAGGAAACCATTATATCCCCATCTACCCCAACCCTCGGTTAACTTATCTGTTTACACAATGACCCATTTCAGCTTACTACCAACAGAGTTTACATTCCAAACAGAGCTGTCAATGTTGAAAGATGAAGATTTATGTAATGACAGTAACAACAATAATACAATTAATAACAATAATACAATAACATTTACCCAAAAGGTACCTATACACAAAGAGCATTTTTCTATAAGTACAAAGAAATCCACAGAATGATACTATATACAACCTACAATAAATACTGTGTATCATATACTTTATTGTTGAAAGGGATGTGGGCTGTGTTTGTTTGTATGACTTGTTTTTTTTCCACTTCCGTTTCTTTTATTTGTGGGTTTTGATTTTCTTTCACCTTGTCAGTCTCCTGAATTGAGTCTTTCCCAGTTTCCCTGGGGTGCGGTTGAGGTTTGGGAGACTTGAGGGACCCCTCATGTCTCCACCTCCTCTTCGTCCTCTCCCTCACCGTGATGTCGGCGGTTGCGTGGTTTCTTCTGCTCCTTGAGCTCTTTCATGTCATTGGCCTTGATGGCTCCCATCATGGGGTCTCCCAGCTGCCAGTAGTCCTGACAGTACTGGTTGATCAGGCCCATCTCTGGCTGGCTCAGGATGGTCAGCAGGTCCTTGTACTGACCCGCGCTGGGCGTCCAAGCGCTGGACTGGAGAGCAGATGGCCCCAGTCCCCCACCCTCCACCAGGACGTTGTTGATGGCTCGGCCGGACAGGACCACCAGCTGCAGCTTGACCAGCGTGTGTTTGAAGTTCTTCTCTGTGGCCGTGCACTGGTAGACCCCGGAGTCTGAGGGCTGGAGAGAACGCAGCAGCAGACCTTGCTCTGTCTTCAGTACCCGCCCGTCAGAGCGCATCTGAGAGAGAGAGAGAGTTATGACTTGAATCTACAATGATGAAATGAGCCACGATGTCAAGCCAGGATAGTAACATCAGTGGAGAGGCCAAGCTGACAGCTAATCTCATGTTCTTATTGGCAGCCCAGCACCACCAACCACCTACTATATCAATATATCAGTGTTCTGTCTACCTGTACAGTCTTCCACTAACATGATCCACATTGATTTGCAGTTAAATACCACAGTCAATTACACTTCAATAAAAGTGCTCTAGTGATGTTTTCCATTGTCTCTCGATGTAACTCCTGAAACATATCCAAGAGTTTGAATAGCTGCTGACAGCTTTTATACCCAGAATCAGATGGGTTGAGCAACAGCCCAGCCAATTGAGCCATGCCAATGGGGAAAGGCAGTATCCAACCGAAAAGCCAAATAAAACAGACGTTACACTATAGCTTCACAGTAAACTTCAAGAATAGCCTCAGGGGGAGAAACTATGAGCAGGTCTTATGTTGTTTTATGGATGGGCCCTCCCTTTGGGTACTGGGACAGTTTGGGCTTTATCCCTTCAGGTTGAAAACCAACCACCTGGTTATCATATCTGTATGGCTGTTATCTCTTTATTACAGTATTACATCAATACACTGACAACAGTAATACATCAATAGACTGACAACTTCAGCTTTCAGATGAAACATACTGTAGCCTGAGGAAGACCCTTCGGCATCATTATGTAACAGAATGAGAAGTGCAGTCGACAGAGGGGGGAACATCATGTCCTTCCTGGGAGATTTACTCCTAAACTAATCCCACTTTATCTGAACAAGATCACATCCCCTGTCACGAAGTTGATGTATGGTTTGAATTACCTTAGGTCATAGTATACCAAAAACCCATATATATTTTTATATTTTTTATTTTAAACATTTTATTTCACCTTTTTAACCAGGTAAGCTAGTTGAGAACAAGTTCTCATTTACAACTGCGACCTGGGCAAGATAAAGCATAGCAGTGTGACACAAACAACAACACAGAGTTACACATGGAATAAACAAGTGTACAGTCAATAACACAATAGAAAAAAAGAAAGTCTATATACAGTTTGTGCAAATGGCGTGAGGAGGTAAGGAAATAAATAGGCCATAGTAGCAAGTAATTACAATTTAGCAAATGAACACTGGAGTGATAGATGAGCAGATGGTGATGTGCAAGTAGAAATACTGGTGTGCAAAAGAGCAGAAAAGTAAAAACAATATGGGGATGAGGTAGGTATTTGGGTGGGCTATTTAAAGATGGGCTATGTACAACTGCAGCGATCAATTAGCTGCTCAGATAGCTGATGTTTAAAGTTAGTGAGGGAAATATAAGTCTCCAGCTTCAGTGAATTTTGCAATTTGTTCCTGTCATTGCCAGCAGAGAACTGAAAGGAAAGGCGGCCAAAGGAGGTGTTGGCTTTGGGGATGACCAGTGAGATATACCTGCTGGAGCGCGTGCTACGGGTGGGTGTTGTTATCGTGACCAGTGAGCTGAGATAAGGTCGGAGCTTTACCTAGCATAGACTTATAGATGACCTGGAGCCAATGGGTCTAGCGACGAATATGTAGCGAGGGCCAGCCGACTAGAGCATACAGGTCGCAGTGGTGGCATATATATATAATATATAATACGTCTGGGCTCAATGGGCAGAGAGTATAGAGCGCAACAGTGTTTTGGGAAGAATACTAGTTTGAGTGATATTGTGTGTGTCATAGATGGCCGCTCACCTCTTTCCGGCGGTCACTGTTGTCCCTCTGCAGGTGCCACTTGATGGCGGCGTGGGGAGAACGGGCCTGGCACTCCAGGAAGGTGCTGCTGCCCTCCACCCCATACTGCACCATCTCCAAGGTGTTCTTATTAGCTGAGAAAGACACCATGGCAATCATAGATTCAGTATCATGTTCCACAAAGACCAAAAATCCAGAAGAGCAATGTTTTATTTCATATCTATTTGATGAAAATGTTGCCGTGTGATGGCATAAATAAAGTCAATGAATGGATGAGATGTATTCACCGCCACTGAAAATCTCTACTCCATCCACCCTCTGGCACACACTGGTCTTACCATTGGAGTTGAAGCCCCTGCACTGACGGATGGGGTTCCCGTACTTCACGTCCTGCCTCCGGCTGCGTCTAAAGGGGTCAGACCAGTATTCCCAAATAAGAGAAGAGAATAAATTACCATGCAAATGCAAAGCCATTCAACATTCCATAGAGTCAGTCAACAATCTGCCATAAAACATTGCATGCAGTAGTCATTCAACGGCCTATAGTATAGAGCTTTTCAACCATTCAACAATCCATATACCGGATGCTATTCAACAATCTATAGAGCCAGTTAACAATCCATATACATCAACCATCCAATCTATAGAAACAATTCAACATTCTAAAGAGCCATTCAACAATCTATAGAAGTTCAACAATCTATAGAGCCGTTCAACAATCTATAGAGCCGTTCAACAATCTATAGAGCCGTTCAACAATCTATAGAGCCATTCAACAATCTATAGAGCTTTTCAACAATCTATAGAGCCATTCAACAATCTATAGAGCCATTCAACAATCTATAGAGCCATTCAACATTCCATAGAGCCATTCAACATTCCATAGAGCCATTCAACATTCTATAGAATCATTCAACATTCTATAGAGCCATTCAACATTCTATAGGGCCATTCAACAATCTATAGAGCCATTCAACAATCTATAGAGACATTCAACAATCTACAGTATGAAGCCATTTGCAATCTATAGAGGCATTCGACAATCTACAGTATAAAGCCATTTATAATCTATAGAGCCATTCAACAATCTACAGTATAAAGCCATTTACAATCTATAAAGCCATTCAACAATCTACAGTATAAAGCCATTTACAATCTATAGAGCCATTCTGAGCAGCTCATGCTGATGCTCACCTCTTCTGTGAGGTGGAGTAGCGGGAGCAGGACTTTCCGTCCCAGGCGCAGTAGGGGTCCCGGGCCAGGCAGCAGTCAGCACATGCCTCCCCATACACATCACAGCGGTGGAGGGCCAGGTGGGTCACACCAAGCTCAGAAGACACGTAGAGCTGTTGCTGTGAGAGTAGAACGCAAAGGAGGATGTGAGATCCCAGCTGGATAAAGTAGGGGAATATCCAATATTTACCAAAGATCAAGTCACAGTGCAGAGGGTCACAGTGGCCAAGAGTCGGTCAAAGCTATAACAATGTAATGTGATAATATAACTATTAAAACACATGTAAATATAGTTTGCTACTTGGAAGAGTTGCGAGCACACTGGGAGAGCTCATCTTTACTGTATAACTAAGATTTCCATTGTCCCAGGACAATGCACCTTCAGCTTTTACGATCAGCTGTTTTGAATTGATCATTCTTGTCAGCCTGTGTAAAATTGTAACCCTTTCTAAGAAGGATGTCATGTCATGTCATGTATCCAAGGCCAACTATTTTAACCACAGCGAAAGACAACACTAACTTAATGCGTTTACCATATTTCTCTTTTTATTGTTTCGACCAGACTGCAGGCATTCTATGAATTGTGAAGGGAAACATTAGTTCCACAGCTTCATATAGGTAGCTCATGGCATTCTTAAATAATTTCCCTTCATTTAATTCACTCCCTCCTCTTTATCCTATGAAATATACACTACCTTTTAAAAGCTTGGGGTCACTTAGAAATGTCCTTATTTTAACATTAACAATGTCTACACTTGTATTTCTGATGAATTTGAAGTTATTTTAGTGGACAAAAAAAAGTGTTTTTCTTTAAAAAAAATAAGGAAATCTCTCAGTGATTTATTTCTAAGTCTATTAGGTAAGTTTATACAGACATGCTTACCCTTTTGGACGAAATCTTCATGGTTATAATTGGAGTTGGAACCTGGAATGTGGAGACAATGCATTGATGAGTCTTCTAAAGTATCTTTATTGAAAATAGACGTGGATATAGGCAGAGAGAGAGAGACAGAAGAAAGACAGTGAGTGCTCACCTTGAACACCTCAACCTCCTCCAGGACCAGTTCTTCAGTCTGCAGGTCGTCTTTGGGCAGAACAATCACCTTTTGAACCGTCCCCCTGTCTGTGGCCCAGGGTAACACCTGAGAGTTAATATTACTACACACACCTACTGTGGCTTGACACTACCCTGCCTTGCTGCCTGTCAGTCAAACAGCCCTCACAGTCTGCTTATGTGAAGGTTCATCCTCACTGCTCATTCCATCAAGCTTTACACTTCATTACTCTTCACCTCTTTCAGACAGCTCTCTCTCAGTGTTCACCTTTGTGCTCCCCTATATGAACATCATCTCTTTCACTTGCTTAGTACCGCATGTCAACTGGCATAACGTTCTCCTCTTCCTCCCTGCGCCCCGTTCTACAGGAGCCAGGATGTAGGAATTTCCCCCCCAGACAGCCCAGCCGCGCCCCAACAGAATGGCATGTTTGATTTCTGCACCCAGGCATTCCTGAGTGCAGGATACCTGAGATTTATTATGACTCTCAATGTGCCCCAACGCAGCGATGAATGCATGCTACTGACGGCGGCTCAAAGGAGAGACATTCCACTGACTCCGGGCACAGTGGAGCACGGTGCACTCGTATAAAACCCCTCTAGTCTCCAAGAGACGCAGAGCAGAACAAAGACGGCACACTAAAGGGATAATGCGCGTGTGGGAGGAAAAAAATAGCAAAATCTCTACTGCCTCACTATGCTGGTGGTGAGATTAGTATAATGGATTTCATTACTGTAACCCCCCACCTCCATTCCCCCTCCTCTCACCCATTCCCCCTGACCTGCAGGTAGAGACCTCAAAAGCTTCTACTTCAAGTGAATGACGCAAAGGACGACCCTGTTTATTGGTTAAACATTCATTATGACAAAAAGGGGGTCAGAAGCTTTTCTCCTGGTGATAAATGATCATGAGAAAGACACCAGGTCCATCTGGTGGAGGTTTGGTTGAGCATCCTTGGACATTGTACAACGAGTTATAGAAAGTAAAGCTAATGTGACTTTATGTAGGCCTACTTTATTTCACGTGAATATAGACTAGTGACAACTCACCAGTTCCCAGGAACAGCACTTCATAGTTCCCGTCTGCGGCGGCCACCTGGTCCACAGTGATGGTGGTGAACTCGTAGTCCACGTTGGTCCGGACCACCAGGGGGCGCTTGTGCATTGGGTAGACTGCATTGTACATGTTGGGGTGGTTCCTCATGAAGTTGATGACTTCGTCTGGGTAGTCTTTGGTGGACTTCATGTTGGGAGTGAACGTTCCACCTGGGCACTGTGGTTGAAAATGAAACGAGCATTAAAACTTTGCCTCTCACCACAGAAACAACAACGACCACTTATCCACAGCATCAACATGGGAGACATGAGGACTCTTATAGCAGGAGAACGCAGCTATGGAGGCTAATGTTTGTGTCCTGCTTGACAGACAGACGGTTTCTATTTAAAGTCTAAGTGTCTCTTATGCCAGCGTGGTTTGGTATTAACACTCATGGCCATGGGAGGGTGAAGCTCACCGTCCCAGGTCGAGGGTAGGGGATCTTCCCAGTGTAGGCGACCCACTGGTAGTTGGGCCCTTCCTTGTGGGCGAAGGGCCCATTGAAGACCTGGCGTATGTCTGCCATGGAGTAGACACACACTGCTGAGCCCCTAAACACTGAGCTGTGTGGAGTGGGGAGAGACAGACAGCTCATCGGGTTAAGAACTGAAACAACTAATAGGGACATCATATGACAACGAAAGTGTATTTAAATCTTTATTCTTCGATGAGTCTTATAAAAGTTTCTGAAAACAAGTTTGACCACTCACCCCGAGACGGAAAAGACTCCGTAGATAACAGGATTCTTGGTGTCCTGGGTCGGCTGTATGTAAACGTCTCCTTAAAGAGATACACAGCAAGAATCACGTCAGTGCAAAGAGAAGGTAGTATTTACAGAGGTCCAGTCAACTCCCATGAGAACAGCTCTGCTCTTAGGGATGTCAAACAGGAGGAGCAAATGCACACAGTGTCTCTCCTCTCCTCTTTTAGAGGGCATCTCAGAGGCACGCATTTCATTTCTCTTTATCATCACATGAATCATTTCTATTTCACTTTGACCTGCATTGCTGGAGCTCGGAGCTTAACATTTTCACTGTACCCTGCGATTAGACCTGCAACACTACATGTAGCGATTCAACTTCTAATCTAAATCTAATGTCAAGTTTTGTGTTGCTTGAAGACGTTGTGTGACCGGACCACAATCATGCAGGGGTGGCAGGTGGTTAGAGTGTTGGGCCAGTAACCGTAAAGGTTGCTAGATTGAATCCCCGAGCTGACAAGGTAAAAATCTGTCGTTCTGCCCCTGAAAATGGCAGTTAACCCACTGTTCCTAGGCCGTCATTGTAAACAAGAATTTTGTTCTGAACTGACTTGCCTAGTTAAATAAAAAATGTGGTGGGTTTGATGGAATTGGAGATAAACTAGCCTAGCAGTGAGGATGGGGTCAAAATGAAAGGAGGAGAAGATGTGGCTAGCCTTTTCCTCCAGGGCTGTACGACTGACATCCATCATACTGCTGACAGAAACAGGAAGGGTAAACCCATGACACATCTTTACAGAGCAACAGGAAACTAACAGAGACAAACGTCCACAGGATTCCTCCCTAGGCCAAGATGAAGGCTACAGTACTGTCTGTACAGTACACAATATGATAAAACAAAGACAAAGCACTTCAGAGACCACACCCTTGAACAGTAAGCATTCTATCCAGTAGCAGATATTCCCAACTGAACCCAGAGGGTAATGAAACTCATTATTGAGCATCTATGTATGCAGAACAATTAATAAAAAAGACCAAACTGGGACACCATGTAAAGATATATAGCAATGAAACCCACACAGTCGCCTGAGGTGTCTAGGTTTGAGTGAGACAACATGATTGCTGTGTCACCTGAGAGTTTTCTCCGGAATCTGAGTTATTTAATACGTGACGAACAGACACTGTCCACTTCCGGTGTCCAAGGTTGGGAGGGGTGGCAGTTGGGCTTTGTTTTAAGCCCTAGAGCAGGGGTGTCAAACTCAATCCTAGTGTCTGCTGGTTTTTGGTTTTTCCTTTCAATTAAGCCCTACACAACCAGGTGAGGGTAGTTCTTTACTAATCAGTGACCTTAATTAATCAAATCAAGTACATTGGAGGAGCGAAAACCTGCAGACATTCCCCCCGTGGAATGAGTTTGACACGTGCCTTAGAGGAAGATGAAATCATACCTCACATGCCTCTGGGGGTCCCAGAGAGAAACTCCAACCAGTTTATTTCTGGTTGGAGCCCAGGTGGCTGCAGAAGGAGACCTACTTTAGATCTGATTGGCCTCCGGCCAATAGTGATAATCTCTCCTCGCTGGCCTGCTTTCTGACTGGCCCACATTCTCTCTCTCAGGAGTCACATCCACCTCACAGAACAGAACTCAATAGTAAGTCAGACTACTTGTGTGCAGTAGGGGAATGGCCATTGGCCAGAGGATAAAGACACTGCATGTCTACATGCAAGAGCCTGTGAAGAGCCTGTGATAACTCAAATTGAAAGCATCATCATGCAATGGACTCCAATGAGACGTATGATAAATTCTGCTGGTCTACAATTCTTCCTTTTGCGTAGACTGGGCACATTGTTATTCACTAGGATTAGCAATTCGACATACTTAATAGAATACAGAGAGAAAGGCTGTCAGGGTTGTCATATAACAGATGAGCCCCACCAAGACACACAGCTGTTCCACTACAGGAAGTGATGAATCAGATACCGTAGACTACACTGCAATCACAAACAGCCAGAAAACCTAGAGCTATCATTAGCTCAATACAGTTGGCTGTTCGAGTCTGTTGTCTCCCAAAAATGTTATTATTATTATGAAAAAAGTTACTTGATTTGAAATTGAAATATTCTGACAAGGCAGAGAAGAGTTGGCAACAGGAAGAGTTCTCACGTGCACGTTAGTAAGAGCTGTGAGTGAATCCAGACTCCAAACTGCCCTTTCACCTTCCTACTTTTGCAAGGCAATAAAAATCCTGTCTTAACATTTTTCGTTTCCTCAAAAGTATGAATGTGTTTTTCCTAGAGCTTAGCGTGATATTGCCCTCTACCTCTCCCCCTTCTCTTTCAGTCTTTCTTTCCCTCTACCACTCTTGTTCATCTCTCATAAAGTCCATGCGCAGGTACCTGCGGATTGTTGAAGCAGTGAGATTGATTAGAGTAGCTTCAAAAGTGTAAATATTGTTGATGCTCAATTTCATGAAATGCACTTCCTTATTTATATAAAACCATACAATCTAAACCTTTACAGTATCAATTTCTATAATTGCTTTGTATTATTAATTTTGACATAGAATACAAGCACATGTGCCTGGATAAGGGCCTCTACCTTGTGTTTCAATTTACTGGGGGTCATTTGGGTGCAAGTTCTCAAGTAGAGCCAAATCTTTAACTCTTCTCAACTGTAAAACTCTCTGGGTCTCTGGCGTCCGAAGCTAACAGCAGTCACACATAAAACTGTTGCCACACAAGGAATACAGCTGGGCTGGAAGCCTCATCAAAGTTCACAATAATTACCCCAAGGTCCTCTTTACTTTACTACTACACTAATAGAGAGTGAAAATGTAAGTTCATCTGTTCTCTTTATCCAGGCACATACCATAACTCCACCGCCACCATGGGGCACTCTGTTGAAAACGTTTACATCAGCCAACCGCTCGCCCACACGACACCATATGACACTGTAGTCTGCGGTTGTGAGGCCTGTTGGACGTACTGACCAATTCTCTAAAACAATGTTGGAGGAGGCTTATGGTAGAGAAATGAACATTCAATTCTCTGGCAACAGCTCTGGTGGACATTCCTGCAGTCAGCATGCAAATAGCACACTCCCTCAAAACTTGAGACATGTGTGGCATTGTGTTGTGTGACAAAACTGCACACTTTAGAGTGGGCTTTATTGTGCAAAGCACAATGTGCACCTGTGCAATGATAATGCTGTTTAATCAACTAATTCTTGATGTGTTAGACCTGTCAGGTCGTTGGATTATTTTGTCTCACTAACAGGGATGTAAACACATTTGTGCAAAACATTTGAGAGAAATAAGCTATTTTGTGCATATGGAACATTTCTGGGATCTTTTATTGCAGCACATGAAGCATGGGTGAGACCATCACGTTGCATTTATATTTTTGTTCAGTGTAGAAGGCACATAGAACTTGTTGCCCTGTAGTACTGGAGTAATCCTTCCATCCTTATTCTCCCCTGTCAACACCACAACTTGAGCATGGACCGACAGATGTAGGATCTTCATTGGATCACTCCTTTGTTGCCGAGAATTTTTGTGGCACAGCAGGAACTGCAAACTTGTGGTGCATTCAAGGTTTAAAAAGACTTCTAAAGTTTGTCATTTCCACTTTAAAATGTCAGCCCTAACACCCCCTACAAAATACACTACATGACAGAAAGTATGTAGACACCTGTTCGTCAAACATCTCA
The DNA here is from genome assembly GCF_021184085.1 of Oncorhynchus gorbuscha. Lineage (NCBI taxonomy): Eukaryota > Metazoa > Chordata > Actinopteri > Salmoniformes > Salmonidae > Oncorhynchus > Oncorhynchus gorbuscha. The sequence goes on from NC_060175.1 coordinate 49,266,998, forward strand.
TTCCAAAATCATGGGTTTTGGAATGAGATGTTCGACGAGGGGGAGTTAGTCCCCCCTTTGCGTCTATAACAGCCTCCACTCTTCTGGGAAGGCTTTTCACTAGATGTTGTAACATTGCTGCAGGGACTTGCTTCCATTCTTCCACAAGAGCATTAGTGAGGTCGGACACTGATATGTTGGGCGATTAGACCTGGCTCGTAGTCGGCATTCCAATTAATCCCAAAGGTGCTCGATGGAGTTGAGGTCAGGGCTCTGAGCAAGCCAGCATCCCGGAGTCACCTCTTCACTGTTGGCATTGAGACTGGTGTTTTGTGGGTACTATTAAATTAAGCTGCCAGTTGAGGACTTGTGAAGCGTCTGTTTCTCAAACTAGACACTCTAATGTACTTGTCCTCTTGCTCAGTTGTGCACCGGAGCCTTCCACTCCTCTTTCTATTCTGGTTAGGGCCAGTTTGCTCTGTTTTGTGAAGGGAGTAGTACACAGAGTTGTACGAGTTCTTCAGTTTCTTGGCAATTTCTCGCATGGAATAGCCTTCATTTCTCAGAATAAGAATAGACTGACGAGTTCCATAAGAAAGTTATTCGTTTCTGACCATTTTGCACCTGTAATCAAACCCACAAATGCTGATGCACCAGATACTCAACTAGTCTAAAGAAGGCCAGTTTTATTGCTTCTTTAATCAGATCAACAGTTTTCAGCTGTGCTAACATAATTGCAAAAGGGTTTTCGATTGATCAATTAGCCTTTTAAAATCATAAACTTGGATTAGCTAACACAACGTGCCATTGGAACACAGGAGTGATGGTTGCTGATAATGGTCCTTTGTACCCCTATGTAGATATTCCACTAAAAATCAGCTGTTTCCAGCTACAATAGTCATTTACAACATTAACAATGTCTACACTGTATTAATAATTTGATGTTATTTTAATGGACAAGTGCTTTTCTTTCAAAAACAAGGACATTTCTAATTGACCCCAAACTTTTGAATGGTAGTGTACATATATAATCCACAAAATAATTCACATTTCCTGTTGCCGCAGGATTACTTTCCTGCTGTAGCAAACTGGCTCAAATAAAGGTCCTACACCTGTATTTAGACCAGACATTATAACCCATCAGTAAACTGGAGACTTGGCATGGAGCTCACCTATACCCAGTTAAAGACATGCACTTCCTGTGGGTACAGTGCCTGGCAGGAGTGGGCAGTGGCCACTGGCATCAGGTCTGTCTGACCTTTGCTTCCTAGTTTGGGACGTACTGTATGGATGTACTGTATGGACAGCCTGTTGCTAAGCTGAGTCTGCACTGTTCATTAGGAGACTGCAACAGCCCGTGTCTTTACACATTTACAGCTTTATTAAAGTACTATCCTGAACGGTGCACTGTACATGTGAACCAGTGCCAGCCCTCCACACTCCTCTAAACCCAGTGTGCACGGCATGCCTGTGTCAACACTGAGCCGACTAATAAAGACACAAAGTAGTTTAGAACCGTCGAGTACGCTGCTCGCGGTTTGGATATCCTTTCATTTACTTGGGCAAAATGGTTTTATAGCAGCTAGGTTTACATACAATTGCCGCAGATTTTCATGCAAACATTCTAAAAATCTGTGCATTTTCCAACCAGTGGCGTGTTTCCTCCAAACTGACTTGTTGCAGATAAAGAATCAGTGTGTGATGACATAGTGAACACAAAATGTACCTCTTCGCTTCCATGTACTTAATAAAAATCTAAAGTTCAATGTGTTTCCATCGCATTTTAAACTCTACCAATAGTTTAGTCACTGTTGCACAAAACTGTTACTGTTGCATTAAACTGTTGCATTAAATAGAAATGTGCCTACTGGCGAGGCTATTGCCCAGCCCCCCCCCCCCCCCCATTATTGGAAAGGAGATCAAGATCACTGTGCACTTTCCTCTCTGTAACTTATTTCATATTTAGCCTAATAGGCTGCATGGTTTCCCGCGAGTCGTAGTGGGAGGAATACAGACCATGTCATCATGTGACTCCAAGTTGACTTCGATATGATAGTTGTTATATCAATATTTGCGGATAAAGGCATTTGCATCGCCATTTCTCGCGTATTTAATTTCACCGACCATGTTGAACTAACAAATGGTCTGTCGGCATTTATAAAGTTGTACCGAAACGTACTGTTTCCATCGCAGCTTTAGTGATTTTATTTTAATATACGGTATGACTTAACTCGCATAAAAACTTTGGATGGAAACGTTACTGAGAGAGAAAAAAAACTTGCAAGACTAATGCACACGCAAGCAGAATGAATCAACCATAACCTACACTGTAGTTCAATTAGGCATAATGCAAGAGCGCACTCTGGGACTATAAACAGAGGTCAAATAGAAAGTAACACAAGCTTTTCATTCTTGAGGTTAGAACGTGTCTACTGTAGGCTCGGTCGTAGAATAATCAGAACTCTTATCATTCCAACATTCTATTTGGAAGCAGTGAGACAGAGATAGGAAGACATGGTAATGTGCTTGACAGTCCTGCCTGGCTACTTGATCTGTCTGCCACGAGGCAGCAAGCCCCTCATATCCAGTCTATGACAGGATGGGAGTGCTTCCCAGACACCTTTTACTGCACAGCAAGGAAAAAGGAGCCTTTTGTTTGAGACATCTTGAAAGAAAATAACAACTATAGTACCGGAGTGTGCGCAATTCCCATTACAGCATGCCGTATGGGCCACGGGAGGATTGAGAGGAGGTTGTGTAATGGAAGAGGCTGCCATATGGTGCAGAGACTGGGCTGTGTGCAGTGCAGCGCAGTGTAGTCAGGCACTTGTCAGATGGTGGTATGCAGAGCTAAAACTGGCCTTAGATGAGCCTGGTTGGATAGTGCAAGCAGGTTTATAAAATACAGGCAACACCAACTAGTTCCTATATCAAGGGTGGGCATTTCCAGTCCTCAGGGGCCTGATTAGTGTCACAGTTTTGCCCCAGCCCCAGCTAACACACCTGACTCCAATAATCACCTAATCATGGTCTTCAGTTTAGAATGCAATATGATTAATCAGCTTTAGGGAATAGAGAAAAAGTGTGACACCATTCAGGCACCCAAGGACTGGAGTTGCCCACCCCTGCAACTGGTCTGGAGTCAGTTCCACCACCATCATCTTTAACTGGTCTCTATTTGACACAGTTTTAATACCGATGAGAAACCTCAAGATATTCAACAGGCTGTCTGGTTCCTCGTTCCTTACTTTGATGTGGATAGTGGATGAAACCACAGTAAAGGGGAGGAAGGAGAACTCACGGAGCTCGTCGAAGTGTGTCTCAATCCCATCGGCCCCCGGCACTGAGCAGATGAGCCGTGCCTTCAGGAAAGTGCTCCACTTGTTGACCAGGCAGCAGTGTCCACCATCATCATTCTGCAGAGAGGGGGAGAAAACACAGTCTTCATCACACACGCACTCACATCCTCTGTCCAAAAACAAACAGGTGGAGCCACCCACATACATTGTACATATTTTAAAAAGCAGGCCGGCTTTGAGAGCGGCCCTGCAAAACGTTGAGAAATGCTTAGTTGTGTGTGTGTGGGGGGGGGGGGGGGGGTGAGATGGTAAACACTGTCTCCTCTTATTTAGAGCCTCTCCCATCTGTCATGGAGCAGGGCCAAATTCCAGTCTAGTGAGGGACAGTCAAACCCAGTAGATGTGATTTAGAGGTTTCCTCCTCCTTAACCAACACATTCTCCTTAAAGCACGTTCCACTTTGATGGGGAAAACACACTGCCGTGTCACATATTTAAAAAATATTGCTGTAGCAAATTGTTTTCACCACATATAGCATTTTAATACCCACATGACGGTTGTAGGCCTGTACATACTGCACACTACCTTCTACACACATGACGGTTGTAGGCCTGTACATACTGCACACTACCTTCTACACACATGACGGTTGTAGGCCTGTACATACTGCACACTACCTTCTACCCACATGACGGTTGTAGGCCTGTACATACTGCACACTACCTTCTACACACATGACGGTTGTAGGCCTGTACATACTGCACACTACCTTCTACACACATGACGGTTGTAGGCCTGTACATACTGCACACTACCTTCTACACACATGACGGTTGTAGGCCTGTACATACTGCACACTACCTTCTACACACATGACGGTTGTAGGCCTGTACATACTGCACACTACCTTCTACACACATGACGGTTGTAGGCCTGTACATACTGCACACTACCTTCTACCCACATGATGGTTGTAGGCCTGTACATACTGCACACTACCTTCTACCCACATGACGGTTGTAGGCCTGTACATACTGCACACTACCTTCTACACACATGACGGTTGTAGGCCTGTACATACTGCACACTACCTTCTACACACGACGGTTGTAGGCCTGTACATACTGCACACTACCTTCTACACACATGACGGTTGTAGGCCTGTACATACTGCACACTACCTTCTACACACATGACGGTTGTAGGCCTGTACATACTGCACACTACCTTCTACACACATGACGGTTGTAGGCCTGTACATACTGCACACTACCTTCTACACACATGACGGTTGTAGGCCTGTACATACTGCACACTACCTTCTACACACATGACGGTTGTAGGCCTGTACATACTGCACACTACCTTCTACACACATGTATTTGGAATAAATCCCTAAATGGGATTTGAAATTGTTTTCACAAACTTTGTACTCCATTTTTCGAGCAACTACGCTGTACATTTGTTCATGTTTTGGGGTATGAGGAGTGTATAGAGCCAATAAAGTGAATGGCATTAAGAGCATCCAGATGTGTATGGAAGTGAGAATGATAGAACAGCATCCCTGGGGACCAGTGTGAAAAACATTGAGAGGGGAATGAGTGTTTGTGTGCAGGGTCACTGCCTCACCCATTCAAATAAACACAGTGGTGAGCTGTGGAAGAACTGGAGCATGGTGACTAACTGAATAAACACTACGCTCTCCATGTTTGTAAGCTAAGCCCAGAAAGACGCATCCTAAGCTCCAAGTATACCCGACAGGGGACAAACACATTCCCTGTTATTCGTTTTTGCTGTTCTTCTCAATTTGTAACTCTGGGGGTAGAAGGTCAGGGCCGTGCTTTTTATTAAGACAGTGTGTGGTTAATTACCACAGGCACTAGAGAATAATGATGTCGAAGGGCTGCTGGGCTGGTTTAGAGGCTCTGGACTTTACCAAGCTGTTAACTGAATACCTAATATACTACATCCTTTAGAGTTTTTTAAGACTACCAGTCAGGAGAGGTCAGAGGATCATGGGGTCTTAGGTCAGAGTACCATCTCATGGACAGAGGCATGCATTGTACACAGGAAGGTTAAATAGACATGTGGATTTCAGCGAGTTAGTGTTAGACTAACACAAGTAGTTCCACACCCAGGAAGTCCCGACAAAACTGGTTCCTTTCCCTTTCTTAAAGAAACTAGTGTTTATTTGTCATGTTGTGCATGTCACATGTATTGTTATTTGACAGTTCTGAGGTGAACGTGGCCTCATTATTAATACACTCCATTCTGAGGCTGTGCTCACCAGGCAGATCCGACCGATGCGGGCCTGAGTCACGGGACTCTGGCCCACCTCAGCAGACGTCTCACGGAAGAAGAAGTAAAGCTTGTCATCATTCCTCTCTGCGCTGTCAGGGATGAGCTGCACATGGACAAAGGACGGGTCTGGAAGAAGGAGAGAGAGAAGGAGTGCGAGAAGCTTAGGAGGAGATACATTTCACTGAACGTCTGGTTAATATCATTTACAAACTGTCTGCATTTCGTGTTTAATAAAGGATTAGATTTTGTAAACATAAACATAATTAAACTTTTCAATAGTTTCGTCTCACATGTTGACAAATGGCACTTTCAAATCCGTGCCATCCCATGCATAAATTACAGCACAGTCGTCTTAATAGCATAGACAAGCTCTTGTATCTCAAGTGCCAAAGAAGCCATTTATTTACCATTTAACCATCTGGAGTTATACTGGTCTGTACGCATGGCAGTCTGTTTCCCAGTACGGAAGATGGCAGAGTCTGTTCCCATGAAGTCAATGTAGACCCCAGCATAGAGTTCACCGTCTGAGAGAAAAGGAAAAGAGAGACGGAAGGACAGAGGGAGAGAGATTAAATCGGCTGAGCCAAATACTTTTGACTCTTTGATATAAAGCCAGCCACACCCTTGGCACGAAGGACTGAGGCTCTCCTCCTACGCAGAACCCCCCATCCCCATAATTAAACCTTTAGTCCCCGGCAGGTCCCCTGACAGGACCCTAGTGCCCAATACCTCAGGGCTTTCCGTCCCCTACGTCCAGATACATATCTTTAGACTGTCATCATCACGGTGCCTGTGTAAAAGACATCTTTAACACATAATGTGGATAAAGACAGATGAACAACACACATTATATTACACAATCATACATAAGGAAGATTGCACGGTTTGCCACTAACCAGGCCTTTTAAAGTTATGTACAGAGAAGGAGGACCATAGTCTTGTTAGTCAGTGGGGAGGCTGGGTGTTGGTCCTTCAGTTGCTGGTTGGGCCTCATATTGTTTTCTTTTGTTCTACTGTATTATTGACTATGTTTTGTTTATTCCATGTGTAACGCTGTGTTGTTGTATGTGTCGAATTGCTTTGCTTTATCTTGGCCAGGTCACAGTTGCAAAGGAGAAGCTGTTCTCAACCAGCCTACCTGGCTGGTTGGGTGGGGTTATCAGGACAACAGGGGCTCAGGGCAAACAACTAAACTACTAGTATGTACTAACTAGCAGTTTTGTAATACCTGTGGCAATCGAAAACGCCTAAACTGCCAAAACCTGACAAACCAGAGGCCACCTCACTAAGATCTAACTTTGCCCTGCGAGAGAAACCGCATTGGAAACCGCATTGGCAGGCATTTTGTCATAATAGCTGAGGGATTCAAGACTTAATTTGATAGAATGGATGCGAAACTGGACAACAACCACACTCTAGTTACTTCTCAAGGCGGATCGTCGACCTTGAAGCAGCTGCTGAAAATACCTGGGTCTAAACACTAGAAACGTCAAGCTGAAGAGAGACATTGAAATGCAATTTAAAAATATATAATCTTTATTTAACTAGGCAAGTCAGTTAAGAACAAATTCTTATCTACAATGACAGCCTACCCCAGCCAAACGAGGCAGAAGCTGGGCCAATTGTGCACCGCCCTATGGAACTCCCAATCACAGCCGGATATTATGCTGTCTGGATTTGAACCAGGTACTGCACGGATACCTCTTGCACTGGGATGCAGTATCTTAGACCACTGCAACACTCCACTACTCTAATGGTGAGGGTAATGGACCTAGACGGGCGCAGTAGGAACCAGAATGTGAGGATTGTGAATTTACCCGGAAAGAAAGAAATAGACACACATCCCACAGGGCTTTTTTCTCCAAGTTCTCCGTGGAGGTCCTAGGGGAAGATGTTTTCCCCTCTCCTCCGGAGCTAGACAGGGCCCACCACAGCCTCATTCAGAAGCCTCATGCTGTCATTGTTTGCTTCCACCGTTACCAAACTAAGGACCTTGTGTTGTTGACTGCACGGGTGAAGGGGCCCCTGAAATACCATGGGCACACTGTACGCTTCTATGAGAACTACAGCCAATAATAGGAGGGCTGAGCTCAAAGATGCCATGTCCAAGCTCTACGAACGTGGCCTCCGACCCTCCCTCCTCTACCCTGCCCAGTTGAGAATCACCCAAAACGGAGAAGTGGTGTGGCTGCACTCTGCCCTGGAGTCCGACAGATTCATGGAACTTGCAGAAAAATCCACTGGCGAGTAGAAGACTTGGAAATCTATGGCCGAAAAAGTTTGCCCTGAGTTGCCACCGACTAGCTGGGCTACAACACTGGCTAGTTTGGCTGAGACTGGCTTTGCTAGCAAACCACAAAATGTTTTGTAGACAAAAGTACGGGACCTTCAGATCATTATTGTCTGTTTAAACTAATGGATGTAGGCCTTTCCCCGACTAAAAAAAATATTGGTCGTCCAGGAGTCATCTATTCTTTCGACCAATCGATTGGTTAAAATGTTTAAATGTGTATTTTTCCATATATGTTTTAATCAAATCAACTATATGCACTGAGCTTGTCTGATGCTTTAAGCACACTATTTGATGAAATAGTACAGTACTTCCGGCGCCGACAGAGATGGCCGCCTCGCTTCGCGTTCCTAGGAAACTATGCAGTTTTTTGTTTTTTTTACGTGTTATTTCTTACATTGGTACCTCAGGTCATCTTAGGTTTCATTACATACAGCCGAGATGAACTACTGAACATAAGAGCAGCGTCAACTCACCATCAGTACGACCAAGAATATGACTTTCGCGAAGTGGATCCTGCGTTCTGCCTTTCACCCAGGACAACGAAATGGATCCCAGCCGGCGACCCCAAAAAACGACTTCGAAAAAGAGGGAAACAAGGCGGTTTTCTGGTCAGACTCCGGAGACGGGCACATCGTGCACCACTCCCTAGCATTCTCCTCGCCAATGTTCAGTCTCTTGACAACAAGGTTGATGAAATCCGAGCAAGGGTAGCATTCCAGAGGGACATCAGAGACTGTAATGTTCTTTGCTTCACGGAAACATGGCTCACTGGAGAGACGCTATCAGAGACGGTGCAGCCAGCTGGTTTCTACATGCATCGCGCCGACAGAAACAAACATCTTTCTGGTAAGAAGAGGGGCGGGGGCATATGCTTTATGGTTAACGTGATGTGGTGTGGCCACAACAACATACAGGAACTCAAGTCCTTCTGTTCACCTGATTTAGAATTCCTCACAATCAAATGTAGGCCGCATTATCTACCAAGGGAATTCTCTTCGATTATAATCACAGCCGTATATATTCCCCCCCCAAACAGACACATCGATGGCTCTGAACGAACTTAATTTGACTCTTTGCAAACTGGAATCCATATATCTGGAGGCTGCATTCATTGTAGCTGGGGATTTTAACAAGGCTAATCTGAAAACAAGACTCCCTAAATTTTATCAGCATATCGATTGCGCAACCAGGGCAGGAAAAACCTTGGATCATTGCTATTCCAACTTCCGCGACGCATATAAGGCCCTGCCCCGCCCTCCTTTCGGAAAAGCTGACCACGACTCCATTTTGTTGATCCGTGCCTACAGACAGAAACTAAAACAAGAAGCTCCCACACTGAGGTCTGTCCAACGCTGGTCCGACCAAGCGGACTCCAAACTCCAAGACTGCTTTCATCACGTGGACTGGGATATGTTCCGTATTGCGTCAGACGACAACATTGACGAATATGCTGATTCGGTGTGCGAGTTCATTAGAACGTGCGTTGAAGATGTCGTTCCCATAGCAACGATTAAAATATTCCCAAACCAGAAACCATGGATTGATGGCAGCATTTGAGTGAAACTGAAAGCGCGAACAACTGCTTTTAATCAGGGCAAGGTGACTGGAAACATGACCGAATGCAAACAGCGTAACTATTCCCTCCGCAAGGCAATCAAACAAGCTAAGCGTCAGTATAGAGACAAAGTAGAATCTCAATTCAACGGCTCAGACACAAGAGGTATGTGGCAGGGTCTACAGTCAATCACGGATTACAAAAAGAAAACCCGCACCGTCACGGACCAGGATGTCTTGCTCACAGGCAGACTAAATAACTTTTTTGCCCGCATTGAGTACAATACAGTGCCACTGACACGGCCCGCAACTAAAACATGCGTAATCGTTCTAATTGTGCGTTGTGACAATGTCAAGCACTAAGTTGTAATCATTCCCATATTAAGCACCTTTTATTTTGGCTAATCTACAGTGGTAAGAAAAGGTATGTGAACCCTTTGCAAATTACCTGGGCCCAGTCAGAGTCCTGACCTCAACCCGATTGAGATGCTGTGGCATAACCTCAAGAGAGCAGTTCACACCAAACATCCCAAGAACATTGCTGAACTGAAATAGCTTTGTAAAGAGGAATGGTCCAAAATTCCTCCTGCCCATTGTGCAGGTTTGATCCGCAACTACAGAAAACATTTGGTTGAGGTCATTTCTGCCAAAAGGAGGATCAACCAGTTATTGAATGCAATGGTACACATACTTTTTACACCCTGCACTGTGAATGTTTACACGGTGTGTTCAATAAAGACATGATCATTATTTGTGTGTTATTAGTTTAAGCAGACTGTGTTTGTCTATAGTTGTGACCTTGATGAAGATCAGATCAAATTTTATGACCAATTTATGCAGAAATCCAGGTATTTCCAAAGGGTTCACATACTTTTTCTTGCCACTGTACATTAGGTTTCATTGTTGATGTTTTCCCCCTGTATTGGCCTGACTGACTATGACTATGTAGTTACATCCAATCGCTGTACCCACATGGCTAATAATACTCTTTCTTTTTGACAATACTCATTAATTGTGTGTTGTGATAATGCCATGTAAATCAGCTGATAATGACGCTGACCACCCCAAACAATTCTGGACACTCACAACCTCACCTCTCCAAACCTGTTGATTGATCTTTTTGGCGTCACCCCAGAAGAGTTGTGTTTCCCAAAACTACAATGAGACACAAGAACCTTTGCCTCCGTTCTGGCGCGTTCATGTTTTTGTTGTTGTTGCCGAGTTGGAAGGAGACTGCCCCACCCTCTCATGTGAGGTGGTTGAGAGACATTATGTTCTCTCTAAAGGGTGGAGGGAGGGTGAACCGTGGGACTGAAGTGACAGCCAGGAAGGATCTTACTATCTTCCCGGTGGGTGGGAACTGGGGATGTGTTTTTTTCACACATTCTATGACTACATTTGACCATTTGTAACCTTAAAAAATGTCCCAAACTATGACAATATATACTCAAATCTTTCTCCTGATTGGTATCAATAAAACATTTTTAACACAAAGTAGTCTGAAGTTGTCAATTGCTGCCATCAGTCACCCATAGCTGATGCTAACTGGTGGAGATGGGGGGTGGGGCGGCGGGGTAATTGGTCTCAGAAGACAACAGTCCCTTGGTTTCCTGGTTCCGCCCTGGTCAGCTGGCAGTATGCTACACTGACAATTTATACTGACTATTCCACCCCACAGAGTCAGAATCAACTTACATTGGTGGCAACTGTGAGGTCTGGCCCTGGCTGACTGACCTTGAGTGGCAGGCGGAGAACGCTCTACTACCTCATAAACACCAATATCATAAACATTACATCATGAAGTTACCAGAAACCAAACATGTTACAAGGTGTCATGTGATTGCTCCTCGAACTTGGGCCAGGTAAGCAAAATATTGGATTTCTCATGAAGGTAAATGACCACAACAAATCATGTGAATATGTTCTTGGTATTTTTCCATTGGAAGTCACGAAACCAGGATGGAAAGGATTGGCTTATTAAAACAGTGAACCCAGTGGTATGTGTCCAGACTGCCCACAGCTCTTTCAATCCTAACAAAGCAAAATGCCTTCGGATTTTATCATGAGAGATGAGATGACCATTCCACTCTGATCTATCTCGTGGGAAATAGGCACAGAATGGAAAAGGACACTGTCTGGACATAACTTAGGCATTGAAACATTTTTTAAGTGTGCCAAAAACAAAATTGGCCATTAAGTTGAGGATAGAGGAGGTGGCCATTTTTAGTAGTGGGAAATAAAAGGAGGCGTACACTGGGGACATGGCCTCAATGTCCCTCAGAGTCACTGAGAGAGCCATGGGGACGAACTGGATGATCTGGGACTGGACTGGGGACCTCTCCAGCCATTCTCCAGCCATGTGGCCGAATGTAGATGATACTCACTGATCAAAGCTGAGACGCTGTTGAGCTTTGGGTCGTAGGAGCACTTTCCTTTCCCAGACTCCACTTTGCCCGGCTCCAAATGCCATATGTATTCCTGAAATAGAAAAATCATAAGAAAGAAGCGATACATTCATAGTGCTCTTCATCATGTCACAGTAATTCCCTAGTGGAGGGGAAATGAGGCAGTGCAATATGTTTCCAGTAGGTCCTCTGGGGCCTATAAGGCATTGTGGTTTCAGAGGATGAAACATAGAATAATGAGAGTTCCTTCATACAGAATTTTTTTAAATTCAACTCTTCTAAATCCATCCATAGAAAACTAGAAGGACTGGGGGAATAATGCGTCAAAGGCTGTTCTTTCTGCACAGAAATGTCTCCTATGCCAAATGTCTCTCATCCCCTCTTGATTATAACTGTTTATGTACCCCTACTGCTGCTGACACCTGCAATCCTGCTCAGTGAAAACACTTCCTGGATGGAGGCTGGATGACTGATGCTCATGACTCCTGGTATCTCTAGACTCAGCACCGAAAGGTGATTGGCAGGTATTTGGATTTGCGTGTGGGACCAGCCAATGGCATGCAATGACATAGCCTTGCCACAAGCCAGAACAAACCAAATCCCCCAAACCCTCGCTCTTCAATCGAGGAAGAAGGGGAGCAGAGACGAAGACATCTCTGTCCTTGTCCGTCAACAACCGAGCAGGAGAAAGTGAGGTGCTTGCCAAAGTTATTCTCCACTGGCTCCTACGTGCACCTTTATGAGACTCCCTCTCACCTTTGTTTAAAATCAACCGCACATGTAAATCTGAAGGTGTTGGCAGCTCCCTGCAAGAGATGCCAGATGTTGACATGCACCAAGTCACCAACGGTTACATGTGCCAAGGGATATTCTCTGAACATGTTTTTAAACCTTTATGAAAGATTTGACCCTACAGAGGACTAAGTGTTGCATGCAACACATTCAAAACATAAGGCTGAAAACATAATGGCCCTGTCGTTCAAAGGGTTCAGAGTTCCTTCCTGTGCTGCGAATGGTGGGAGAGCACAAACATTCAAGTAATGCTCAGCTATGTGGGTCTATTATTTCCATTCTGCTTTAGTAGTTGGACACAGTCGACTGGTGTTTGTCCTGAACCAACGGTAGTGTGAGAGGGTCAGACATTAACCGTGTGAGACCTGTGAGAGGGGTTGGTCCGCATTCCTACAGAGGGAGGACGGGTGGGGGGGGGTAAAGGAATGGAGGGTGGGGCATTCTGTGCCCTCTAAGACAAGTGACAAGACAATGTGAGGAGGAGAGGAAAGTTACTAATTTATCTATCACAAATGAAACATGTATATTTGATTGTGTACTGTATCAACATGTTCTGTGACCTTGTGTAGCAAATCACAAAATGCTGGGCTTCCATCTCTCTCATGCATAAGAAGCAGGCAACGCAAATACTGACAAATCAGTTCAACAAACACACACACAGAGAGAGAACGAGAAAGAGAGGGAGAGAGCGCTCAGAAAGTGAGGCTTACACAAAAATGGACAGATGAACAACGAGAGCAACACGATGGATGAAAGTTAAAATGGACAGGGTCTAGAGAAGTCTAGAGAAGAGATGCGTAGCCATGAGGAGATAAGCGATCCACTTCACTAGACACCCAACAGAGTGGGACAATTCAACTGATAAAGACAAAACAGAAATGCTTCAAGACACAGAATGAGCACAGACAGAACTGAGGGGTCGGGAGACATGCACAGCCCTCCCCTACAGGGAGACAGAGAGAGTGAGAGACAGAGGCATGGCATGTTGGCTGAGTCCCATAGTGGGTCTCCCCGGCCCATAAACGTAAGTCTCAGGGGCAGACAGGCAGGCAGGCAGGCAGACGTGCCCATGCTAGTGATGGGCACCTGACCCAGACCCACGTCCCACCTTTAGTCCCAGTGTTTCGGACACATCGTTTGGTTGGGCCGCGCGGCTAGCCCTCCCTCCGGCCTGGGGCATCTGCAGGTGCATGGCGGCCTAAAACAGGAGACAGCGACACATTCTAGATGTTACGCACCTGCAGTAGGTGGGACCTGACGTGAGCTCAGTAACTCTGTAAACTGGTCTGGGACTGATGTGACTACATGACTGTTTCAATAATGTAATTTGGAAAGCCTGTGGGTAAAATGTGTGGACATCTTATCCTCTACATTCTCTGTGCAAGGAATGCCTGTGTGGCTCAACTTCACCAGATGGTGTCAAAATCATCAATATTAGTTCTGTACCATGTGGTTGAGTCAATACAGTCTCTCACAGTATGGTACATACATTAAATCCTGGCCTGAGCCACCGCCAAGAACCAACATTTGGCTTTTAAGACAATACTAGCTATCATAGCCCCGTGTAGGCTAATATTTATCCTTTAGGCATTTAGAAAGGAAATTATATACAACTGAGTGAATAGTATGTGTCTGAATAACGTCTGAAAAAGAAAGAATGATGGTATCTGGCAAGCTGATAACAATATATCTGGAGGTCTTTAGTTACAAATGTCAAAGCAGGTTCCTGACGTGTGAGAATGAGTGTGTGTGTGTGTGTGTGTGTGTGTGTGTGTGTGTGTGTGTGTGTGTGTGTGTGTGTGTGTGTGTGTGTGTGTGTGTGTGTGTGTGTGTGTGTGTGTGTGTGTGTGTGTGTGTGTGTGTGTGTGTGTGTGTGTGTGTGTGTGTGTGTGTGTGTGTGTGTGTGTGTGTGTGTATACATCTACATGAGACAATGAGAACAGTAGATTTCTGGCAATGAGCAGCATTTCGCCTTCTCCTGGCTTCCTGTCTGGAAAAGCTGTGTGTATGGTGGTGTACCATTTCACATCTCTGCTCCCATACTTAACTCCAGACCAGCAGAGAGAGAGAGAGAGAGAGAGGGGACTCATGGGAAGAGTCTGACCTGTCTGTTTAATATGAAGGGGAAAATAAAAGCCATCTCATTAATGTACTATAACTAGAACATTCCACTGGCACCCCATAACGGGAGCTCTCAACTTCTCATATGGTGAGGACTGGAGGCTGAGGGAGCATAGCGGGAGCAGGCCAACTGAGAATCACACAGGGCTTCTAGAGCTATGAGTGGATGGACGGATGGATGGATGGATAGATGTAGGGATGGATGCCCTTTGTTAGTAACGGTCATATGGATCCACATTAAATAGCAGAGGGGTAAAGTACTCCATGGTGGTGATGCCTGGCTCTATGAAACTCAAGACCTCCATTTAAAGAGTGAGAATTAACATTCAGCGCCGTAACAGTAAAGGTGAGAAGTAACGCTGGGGATGACAGTTGTGAAGACTGAGACTCCAATGGCTGCTTAGGCCTGGGGCTGGAGATGAAGCAGTGGATCGAGGGGGGTAGAGGATGGTGAAGGTAGGAATGAAGGTAGGATGGTGAGAGAAATGGAGAGAGAGAAAGAGAGATGTGGGGATGAAGAGAGAGCGAGAGAGAGAGAGAGAGAGAGGGAGGGAGGGAGGGAGGGAGGGAGGGAGGGAGGGAGGGAGGGAGGGAGGGAGGGAGGGAGGCTGTGGGATAGAGAGTAAATGTGGGGATGATCTCTACAGCTCAGAGGCGGCTTTTCACTTGCCTAGTGATTTTAATCCAGAGAAACTGAAATCCATTTTACCAAATTTACCAGCATGTCTCCTATGCAAAGAAACGCATACAAGGCCCTCCCTCGCCCTCCCTTTGGCAAATCAGACCATAACTATATACTGCGTCCTGCTTACATGCAAAAACTCTTAACAGGAAGTACCAGTGACGTGCTCAATATGGAAATGGTCTGATGAAGCGGATGCTAAACTACAGGACTGTTTCAGAAGCACAGACTTAGAATATGTTCTAGGATTCATCTGATAACATTGAGGAGTTTACCACATCAGTCACTGGCTTCATTAATAAGTGCATTGACGAGGTCGTCCCCACAGTGACTGTACATATCCCAACCAGAAGCCATGGATTACAGCAGTGGTTCCCAAACTAGAGATTGCGACCCAATGTGGTGTCACCTGATATGAAAATGGGGTCACGGGTGAATTTCCAAAATCTACCCCCAAAAAATACATATATATTATAATATTGTCTTTGTTTCTAAAAATCATTGTAATGTGGCTAACCTTAAAAATCCAAATCATTCAAATCTAAAAGACAATCAGACAATCAGAGAGCTCCCTTATATCATGGGGAATGTCACACCCTGATCTGTTTCACCTGTCCGTGTATTTATCCCTGTGTTTCCTGTCTCTCTGTGCCAGTTTGTCTTGTATGTTCAAGTCAACCAGCGTGTTTTCCCGTGCACCTGCTTTTCTATTCTCTTCTACTAGTCCTCCCGGTTTTGACCTTTGCTTGTTTTTCTGGACTCCATTCCCACCTGCCTGACCATTCTGCCTGCCCTGACCTCAAGCCTGCCTGCCATTCTGTACCTCTAAGAACTCTGAACTGGTTTTAACCATTTGCCTGTCTTCGACCATTCTCTTGCCTACTCTTTTTGGATTTTTAATAAACATCTTGGACTCTAACCATCTGCCTACTGTGTCTGCATCTGGGTCTCACCTTGTGCCTTTATAGGAAAAGACCTCACATGTTGCACTTGAATCATTCCCATGGTGAATGGCTAGGCCAGCTACGCTATGAAGCCACACACTATTGCAGAGACTTTGATATTACCGGACGCAATTGATATGGTGAAAACAATGTGTGCGGAGGCAGATGCACAGAAACTCACATCAATATCATTCTTGATGCTATTGCAATTAAGAGGAAACTGACTGAACAACTCAAACTCCCCAGCTTATGCTCTCCAAATGGATGTTAGCTGTGAGGGCCGAGATGCCCATGCATTTGTATTTGTATTTACTATGGATCTCCATTAGCTGCTGCCAAAGAGGCACCTGCTCTTCCTGGGGTCCAGCAAAATTAAGGCAGTTTATACAATTTTAAAAACATTACAATACATTCCCAGATTTCACAACACACCGTGTGCCCTCAGGCCCCTACTCCACCACTACCACATATCTACATTACTAAATCTGTGTGTGTGTGTGTGTGTGTGTGTGTGTGTGTGTGTGTGTGTGTGTGTGTGTGTGTGTGTGTGTGTGTGTGTGTGTGTGTGTGTGTGTGTGTGTGTGTGTGTGTGTGTGTGTGTGTGTGTGTGTGTGTGTGTGTGTGTGTGTGTGTGTGCCAATGTTTGTGTTGCTTCACAGTCCTGCTGCTTGCGTCAGTTACTTGATGTGGAATAGAGTTCCATGTAGTCAGGGCTCTATGTAGTACTGTGCTCCTCCCATAGGCTGTTTCTGGACTTGGGGACTGTGAAGAGACCTCTGGTGGAATGTCTTGTGGGGTAGGCATTAGAGGTCGACCTCCAGTATGCATGGGTGTCCGAGCTGTGTGCCAGTAGTTTAGACAGACAGCTCGGTGCATTCAACATGTCAATACCTCTCATAAATAAAAGTAGTGATGAAGTCCAATCTATTCCTCCACTATAAACCAGAAGAGAATGACATTCATATTATTAATATTAGCTCTCTGTGTACATCCAAGGGCCAGCTGTGCTGCCCTGTTCTGAGCCAATTGCAATTGTCCTAATCCTTTTTTTGTGGCACCTGACCACACAACTGAACAGAAGTCAAGGTGCGACAAAACTAGGGCCTGTAGGACCTGCCTTGTTGATAGTGTTGTTAAGAAGGCAGAGCATCGCTTTATTATAGACAGACTTCTCCCCATCTTAGCTACTACTGCATCAATATGTTTTGACCATAACTGTTTACAATCTAGGGTTACTCCAAGCAGTTTAGTCATCTCAACTTGCTCAATTTCCACATTATTTATTACAAGATTTAGTTGAGGTTTAGGGTTTAGTGAGTGTTTTGTTCCAAATACAATGCTTTTAGTTTTCGATCTGAAACTAACTGCAGCTCTTTGTGTGTTGCAGTCATTTCACTCACTGTCGTAGCTGACATGAATAGTGTTGAGTCATCCGCATACATAGACAAACTGGCTTTATTCAAAGTTAGTGGCATGTTGTTAGTAAAAATTGAAAAAAGCAAGGGGCCTAAACAGCTACCTTGGGGAATTACTGGTTCTAACTGGATTATATTTGAGAGACTGGTCAGCTATTTGAGCCAGTAAAGGGGGATTTACTATTCTTGGGTAGCAGAAGGACTTTAGCTTCCCTCCAGGCCTGAGGGCACATGCTCTCTAGTAGGTTTAAATTGAAGATGTGACAAATAGGAGTGGCAAAATCATCTGCTATTATCTTCAGTAATTTTCCATCCAGATTGTCAGACCCCGGTGGCATTGAGTTTCGTTCGATATATATGTCGGGGGATGCTATTCACAAAGACATATAGTTCTGTCTCACGATTCCCGAGCATTAAATGGCACGGGATGTTCAGTGTGCTATGTTGACGAAAAACAGATTCTATGGGATCGAATGGTGGGCTTTTACACAGATGTGGCTCCATCTCCGGTGGGATGGTGGGCAGGCCTCTGCACTCTAGTTATGAATATGTATGTCTTCCTCTGACCAATGGATGCATTGTATGATACACCGAGAGCAACTGGTGGCAAAAGAGCTGAGCACAGAACTAGGAAATATACTGTAGCAGATAACTTAAATTGTAAACTACATCAAACCACACCCACTGTGCTCACGCAAAACTATGTGGAAATGTGGGATCAGAGAATGACAATGATCTATTTCATACCAAGGCTTGGTGGTTATCGAGGGCGAGTGTTTGAAAGATGTTTCGCGATGAGAGAGGAAATGTTATTCACAATATACAGTTGAAGTCGGGAAGTTTACATACACTTGGGTTGGAGTCATTAAAACTCGTTTTCAACCACTCCACCGTTTTTTTGTTAACAAACTATAGTTTTGGCAAGTCGGTTATGACATCTACTTTGTTCATAACACAAGTCATTTTCATACTTTATACTTCCCTGTATCACAATTCCAGTGGGTCAGAAGTTTACATACACTAAGTTGACTGTGCCTTTAAACAGCTTGGAAAATCCCAGAAAATTAAGTCACGGCTCTAGAAGCTTCTGAAAGGCTAATTGATATAATTTGAGTCAATTGGAGGTGTACCTGTGGATGTATTTCAAGGCCTACCTTCAAACTCAGTGCCTCTTTGCTTGACCACGTGGGAAATCAAAAGAAATCAGCCTGATTTTGTAGACCTCCACAAGTCGTGTTCATCTTTCGGAGCAATCTCCGGCTGCGTGGTCCCATGACCATTTTACTTAGCCATACCGCTCAGGAAGGAGATGCGTTCTGTCTCCTAGAGATGAACGTACTTTGGTGCGAACTTTGGTGCGAAAATCAATCCCAGAACAACAGCAAAGGACCTTGTGAAGATGCTGGAGAACACAAGTACAAAAGTATCTATATCCACAATAAAATGAGTCCTATATCAACCTATATCAACAAAGGCTTCTCAGAAAGGAAAAGGAAAAGGGGGAGGCTTGCAAGCCGAAGAACACCATCCCAACCGTGAAGCACGGGGAAGCAGCATCATGTTGTGGGGGTGATTTGCTGCAGGAGGGACTGGTGCAATTCACAAAATAGTTGGCATCATGAGGTAGGAAAATTATGTGAATATATTGAAGCAACATCTCAAGACATCAGTCAGGAAGTGAAATCTTGGGTCTTCCAAATGGACAATGACCCCAAGCACACTTCCAAAGTTGTGGCAAAATGCTTAAGGACAGCAAAGTCAAGGTAGTGGAGTGGCCATCACAAAGCCCTGACCTCAATCCTATAGAAAATTTGTGGGCAGAACTGAAAAAGCGTGTGCGAACAAGGAGGCCTACAAACCTGACTCATTTACACCAGCTCTGTCAGGGGGAATGGGCCAAAATTCACTTATTGTGGGAAGCTTGTGGAAGGCTAACTGAAACGTTTGACCCAAGTTAAACATTTTAAAGGCAATGCTATCAAATACTAATTGAGTGTATGTAAACTTCTGAACCACTGGGAACGTGATGAAAGAAATACAAGCTGAAATAAATCACTCTCTCTACTATTATTGTGACATTTCACATTCTTAAAATAAAGTGGTGATCCTAACTGACCTAAAACAGGGCATTTGTACTCGGATTAAATGTCAGGAATTGTGAAAAACTGAGTTTAAATGTATTTGGCTGAGGTCTATGTAAAGTTCCGACGTCAACTGTTTTCCTCGTGTCACTATTTCAATTTTGTATGACATTTTGATCTTTAACTCTGCATTGCTGGAAAAGGGCCCATAAGTCAGCATTTCACAGTCTACACCTGCTGTTTACACAGCATGTGATGAATATACATTTGATTTGATTTTACAGACAGAGCCATATGCTCCCTCACCTCTTCATTATGTGAACACAGACTCAATGTATTCAATAAGGTGTGGAGCTCTAACCTGCGGTTTGCGTCCACGGTTGACGTAGGTGCAGATGGGGTTGTAGGCCCCAGTACCACAGACATACAAGTGGGTCCTGTTCCATGGCTCAATCAGACGGATGAAGTTCCCACACTCGCCCTGCATGGGAACAAACATAGACAGACATGAATGGATTATCAACATGTATGATAATACCTATATACAACATAAAGCATATTACAAGAGGCAATTATCCTTAACATCAATGGAAATGTCAATATATTAGTGTGCCAGTATAATGCCAGTATAATCTATTTATCCACACCCTACACTGGCAGATGGGGAAGAGTGAGACTAGTTGGTGCCAGTCCTGCCCTGTCTGTTTGTCCAGACAAAGTGGAACCAGGATTTTACAGGGCCAAATTAAATCCCCGTAGGTATATGGGGCGGCAGGTAGCCTAGTGTTTAGAGCATTGGACTAGTAACCGAAAGGTTGCAAGATTGAATCCCTGAGCTGAAAAGGTAAAAATCTGTAATTCTTCCCCTGAACAAGGTAGTTAACCCATTGTTCCTAGGCTGTCATTGAAAATAAGAATTTGTTTTTAACTGACTTGCCTAGTTAAATAAAGGAAAGAAATATGCCCTTCAACTGGGCTTCATAATAGCGCTTGATGGTTTTTGCGACTGCGCTTGAAGAAACTTTTTAAGTTCTTGAAATGTTCCGTATTGACTGACCTTCATGTATAAGTGTCAAGCCCTGACCTTAAATATCTCTGTTTTTCTATATATTTTGGTTAGGTCAGGGTGTGACTAGGGTGGGTACTCTAGTTTTTGTATGTCTAGGGTTTTTGTATATCTATGTTGGCCTGATATGGTTTCCAATCAGAGACAGCTGTTTATCATGGTCTCTGATTGGGGATCATATTTAGGTAGCCATTTTCATCATTTGTGTTGTGGGATCTTGCCTATGTATAATTGCCTTGGTGTACATCAGTAGATTCAAGTTTCGTTTGTTGTTTTGTTAGGTGAGTTTCAGTTTATTAAAATGATGTGGAACTCTACTCACGCTGCACCTTGGTCTCATCATTATGACAAACGTGACATAAAGTAATGATGGACTGTCATTTTTCTTATTCTTGCCTTAATATGGACTTAATAAATAAAGCTGTCTTCTGTATACCACCCCTACCTCGTCACAACACAACTGATTGTATCAAACGCATTAAGAACGAAATAAATCCCCCAAGTATATTTTCTTAAAGGTACACCTGTTAATTTAAATGCATTACAGGTGACTACCTCATGAAGCTGGTTGAGAGATTTCCAAGAGTGTGCAAAGCTCTTGTCAATGCAAAGGGTGGCTACTTTGAAGAATATCAAATTAAAAATAACACTTTTTTGGTTACTACATGATTCCATATGTGCTATTTCATAGTTTTGATGTCTTCACTACTATTCTACAATGTAGAAATGAGTAGGTGTTGTCCAAACTTTTGACCGGAAATGTATATGTATATATATAGATAGATAAATATAGAAAATACATTACTACATATTACAGGTGGCACAAGTCACCTGATCTGAAACATAAATCCTGAATTAGTTGTGTGGAGATCGAGAGTCAACAGAAATACTTACATTGGTGTCCTTCCCACTTAGAACACACTCAGTCTTCCTCTGCTGAGAGACAGGCCAGTGGAGCTGAAGGCAGGGGGGGAACAAAGGTCATTTTATAGCAATAACCCAACACATCACACAATCCGTTCAACATCACTGGACTTTATAGATGTGGGGCTAAACCTGCCACAGGGTACTATTATCTCCCTTGAAATGGTCATATCCAGATTTTGTTTTTACAGTGTTTTACAACCCCTGTCTCCAGAAAATAGTGCAGTCCAATACAAACTGTAGGCGAGCTAATCAAAATGTCAGACACAGGGCAGCGAAATGAGACATATGACCCTCGGGAGCCATTTTTGAGAGCTGAGGCAAAGGGTTAGCCTCACCCCGGATCATAGAGCTCTGGAGATGAGAGAGGGGAGAGGGGGGAGGAGAGGTGAGGGGAGAAAGGGGAGGGGAGAAGAGGTGAGAGTAGGTAAGGGAAGGTGAAGAGATACAGGGTTAGTAACTGTAAGGTCTTACAATGAGCGGCTCCTTGTTGATGTCATGCAGGTCCAGGGACAAGATGTAGTCCTTACTGCCAACATACATGCGGTCGTGGTCCTCGTCCATACGCAGGATACGGTAGTCAGATGTGTTGAGCAGGTAGGCAAAGTGTTGGGCAGTGCCGGTGGACCTCAGCTCTGCAGAGAGGAGAGGGGGAACAAGAGAGCAAAAATATCCATTAGGGAAAGACAGCTGCTGTACACTAACAGATTAACACACACATGCAGGCTCAACTGAGACATTCCACCCCTGTCCTGCATACCCATGTGGGGTTATGAGATGTTTTCTTTAATCAACACTGTTGAAACCCAATACAGTCGGTCAGTGACAAGTGCTATAGAGTGTCTCATTGTGTTGCCATCTGAAGACTGTCTTTCCCCCATATCTCTGTTAAATACAGGACAATATGGACATCTGCCAAGGATGCTTTTCTCTGGTCATCTGAAGGTCTGAGTGGGTCTTCTGCGGCTACATTAAGAATGCAGTTTGACAGACATTCCTGTGTCGAGAATAACCGGACCCTTCCTATAGACCCTTCCCTGTGAGACTGTGTTTGATACATTCTCCACGGTTCAGCAGCCATGTACAGACAGGGCAGTGCTGTTTGAGAGGCCCACTGTCTCTCCGCTGCTCGGGCCCGACACCAAAGACAAACAATCAATGGGACCCTACAGTGTAGGGCTTAGCAGGGTGGCAATCATATACTGCTGCTTGACAAACATTGCAGTTTTACTCAATAAGCTTCTACTGAACTCATTTAGGAGTCCACCAAAAAACAACATCTCCACAATGCCACAACTATGGGAATTGTAGTGGTCAGGAAAAAATAGTCGATGACAGATAGGAAGGATGTAGATCTAATTCAAGTATTTGACTGTTTACATACTATATATCAGAACTAAGGTATGTCTGCACATAATCAGAGGATCAACTTCAAATAAAATGGTCCTGTTGTATCACAGCTTCAAATGGTCCTGTTGTATCACAGCTTCAAATGGTCCTGTTGTATCACAGCTTCAAATGGTCCTGTTGTATCACAGCTTCAAGTGGTCCTGTTGTATCACAGCTTCAAATGGTCCTGTTGTATCACAGCTTCAAATGGTCCTGTTGTAGCTTCAAAGTCAAAACCTGCACAACATAGTTTCAAATAACAAATCCTTCTGATATAGCAAAAGGGTAAAAATAAGTTTATTAATATCCATGTTTATGCAGGACCTGTTTCTAAACTGGTCACCCTACTCTGGGGAAAAAGACATGCCTCCATAAAGCCAAAGAAGGTGTGTGTTGGTTTATATTCAATCCCTGTTTGAACAGGGTGAAAAATACATTCCTATCTGGTTGTCTGACTGTCTCTCAGGAAGTTATCTGAATACCAAGACAAGACGAAAGCCATCCCCATGTCCCCCGTCAAACCACAGGACCTTAAAATAAACTCCATCCACAGACATTTCTCAACATACTTACCATGGAATCTGATATTACCAGTCTTCCATACCGTATCTAAATTTAACTCTGGGTTACGTCAATAATCAACGATTCATAGCATTAGATTTGCTATATTTGTACAGTTTGATTAAATAAGAGTGTCTGCCAAGGGTCTGTTTATAGGTCATCTGTGTGATTGACAGCTGTCGAGGCCCTATGCATAAGAGCTGCAACATGTGGTCTCACCCCGTGATTATTTGTGTTTGAGAGTTGGGTTGAATGATGAGTCCCCAAACTACACCCCTCTGTATATCATTGGCTGTGTGCTACTGGATGTGAAGTTTAACATACATACACTTGCACACTTGCACACTTGCAGACAGACAGACAGACAGACAGACAGACAGACAGACAGACAGACAGACAGACAGACAGACAGACAGACAGACAGACAGACAGACAGACAGACAGACAGACAGACAGACAGACAGACAGACAGACAGACAGACAGACAGACAGACAGACAGACAGACAGACAGACAGACAGACAGACAGACAGACAGACAGACAGACAGACAGACAGACAGACAGACAGACAGACAGACAGACAGACAGACAGACAGACAGACAGACAGACAGACAGACAGACAGACAGACAGACAGACAGACAGACAGACACTCCAGGGGCCAGTTTAAGCCCTTTCTGAACCAGTTTGTCAGCAACTCCTCAGCGTATGTTTGTTTTCAGAGAGTAGCTGAATGTAACCATCTGTTTGGTGAGGAGGGAGTCAGAGCACTACAGAGCAAAAACAGACTCTATAGAGCTCTCCGTATCCAGCTCCAAAACATATGTAATCGAAGCCCATAATCATCTGACAACGGACGGATAATGGAGCATTATGTACACTAAAGTGTGGTGACAAACCAAACATATGACCCTTTTAAACATCTATAGCTAGCTAGCCATATGTTCATTTTCCACAAACCAAAAACCTTAAACATCCATAACACTTTAAATAAATACTGTTATACATTAGATATGCATATTTAGATAATAATGTTATACATTAGATATGCATATTTGGATGATATTGTTATATATTAGATATGCATCTTTAGATAATATTGTCATACATTAGCTATGCATATCTACATAATAATACTGTTATACATTAGATATACAGATTTAGATAATAATACTGTTATGCATTAGATATACATATTTAGATAATAATACTGTTATGCATTAGATATACATATTTATATAATATTGTCATACATTAGATATGCATATTTAGATAATAATACTGTTATGCATTAGATATACATATTCTGATAATAACTCCCTCCCCTTGTTAGTGAAAGAACGTTCTCTAAACAAATACAGAATGTTTACTAGGCTGCATAGAACATCATATTCCATCTGTTCCTTAATGCTCCTGTGGCACTGTAGTTAAAGCATTACTAAGAGGAAACTACTGTTCCTATACTAGCATTAGAGACCATTTTCCCGGTGATTTGGCATTGAGCTCATTGTAAACCCAACATGCCACTTAGGGATCTTGTCGTATCAGTCAGAGAAATGGAACTTTCGTTGGGTCTCGTTGGGGGGTAAATACACAAGGAAAAAAAGAAGAGGAAATCTGAAAGGAGAAGTCTACCAGCTACTGTACATTATCCCCTGCTCTCCTCTCCCATCCTATCCCCTGCTCGACCCTCTGCTCAGACAGACAGAAGCACTGGGGAGTGTGCTCATATTAAATGTTGATCCAGGGCTCATAATGGCGGGAGACTGGGCTCAGCTACGCCACCCTGCCTCAGAGGTCAGGCCACCTGTGGAAACAAACCCAGGAGGCCTGGAGAGGGACTGGACAAACACTGAGACACCATCAGCAAGCTAAGGCACACAACGACAGAGGGGAAAACGTGCATGATCAAGATTTTTAACCAGGCTACTTCATTTGCTGTCAAACCATTTGACAAGCAGAATGAGAGATTTGGTTGAGTTTGGAGGGAACAGGGTGCCTCATACCACATGATTATTTTTCTTATTTTTTCTTACTTCATTCAAGACTACCATGTATATAGCCAATCTAAGGCCTATTCCAAGAAGTGCTGGTTCTCTCTATATTACAGGACAGGTGCATGATCCACAACAGTATAGGGAGTGAAGCAGCAGGAATTTGACCTCTGCAGGGCAGGTCAGGGGAGTTTTAGTACAGGAAGAGGCTCAAAACCTGAACTCCTCTGAGCTCTGTGAGTCATCCGCATTAGGGCAGGACGCCATTTTCACCACACAGAGTTTTGGAGACCTGGAGCAACATAAGAGCGTATATATTAGAGGCAGATCAGCTCTTAAAGTAGTCCATTACTGCGTGTGGGTTTTTAGCTCTCTCTGGGGGGCCTGTAGGACAGAGGGGGGCTTTGTTTCGGGAGTGGACAAGTTCCCCCAGTTGAATGGCAATGACTCTATTAGTGGGGAAAGTTAGACTTCCTGTTGCTGGCGAGGGAACCTGATCCGTGTACTCCTGATCCCTCAAACACACACACTGAAATGAACGTTACTCCCAGGAGTAATGGTGCACAGAGAGGAAGGTGATCCCGTTGTAGCTTGAGCTGAGAATTGTCAGTAAAGTCGTTGGTGGCGGTCCTGTCCTTCCTCTCTAGTCTACTGAACAGGGACAATCCTCTTCCCGCCGTCTGCATATCTCTAGATGGTGCCCGCTTCCCATTCTATTAGCAGAAAAGGTTGTTAGTGGATATAGCTTGGAGTCATGTAAGATGAAGCCCAAACCCACTGTTTCTTAATAGCCTATTCTCTGGCCGATGCCCCAAGTCCCTAACTCCTGAGCCAGCCACCATACAGCCCAAACTCAAGCTCACGGTCACACATGACACATTGACACATGTTAAGAGGGAGCAACAGGTTCAAATGCATATGTGCACTTCACTATGTTGTTTGATTTCCCCATCTCTAATGGTTCAGGGTAAGCCATAAGGACTTCCTCTGGGATAACACAGAAATGGGCCAGAGAGCCAATCCATGTTTCTGGTGGCTAAAGGAGGGAGGCAGAAATCAAAGGGTGAACTCAGAAGCCCCACAGTCAAACAGGATCAGTCCTCCTGAGAGAATACTTGGCCACTGACAATGAGATCCCATGGCTGCAGGCACGCATGTTACCACATACAGGTAACTGGCAAAATAAAGGAAACACTTGAGTAAATGAGGGTGTCAGTCACCAGATCTCGCCCGAATTGAACACTTATGGGAGATTCTAGAGTGGAGCCTGAGACAGCATGTTCTACCACCATCAACAAATTATGGAATTTCTCATGGAAGAACCATCGAATAGAGTTCCAGACACTTGTAGAATCTATGCAAAGGCGCATTAAAGCTGTCCTAGCCGCTCGTGGTGGCCCAATGCCCTATTAAGACACTTTATGTTGGTGTTTCCTTTATTTTGACAGTTACCTATAACTCACCATCTTCAGTTAATTGCCCATGGGTTTAGATTACTTTTTTCTTTTTTTTGAGCATGGAAATGCTGAGTTCAAGGGCATATATTCTTGAGATCCCCTGGCAAAACTGGATATCTCCATTTCAAGCTTTTGTATATTTATACAGGTTAAAGCTGTCTTACATAATATACTGAAGAAAACTATATACGCAACATGCAACAATTTCAAATTTTACTGAGTTACAGTTCATAAAAGGAAATTAGTACATTTAAATAAATACATTAAGCACTAATCTATTGATTTCACATGACTGGGCAGAAGCTCAGCCATGGATGAGCTTGGGAGGGCATAGGCCCACCCACTTGGGAGCCAGGCCCAGCCAATCTGAATGAGTCTTCCCCCATAAAAGGGCTTTATTACAGACAGAAACAATCCTCAGTTTTCATCAGCTGTCTGGGTGGCTGGTGTCAGACAGCTGGTGTCAGGTGAAGAAGCTGGAAGTGGAAATTCTCTAGAACGATATGAGGTTGCTAATGGTTGAGAAATTAACATTACATTCTCTGGCAACAGCTCCCGTTGGACATTCCTGAAGTCAGGATGCCAATCGGCTCACAGCCCTCAAAGCTCATCACTAAGCTAAGGACCCTGGGACTAAACACCTCACTCTGCAACTGGATGTTGGACTTCCTGACGGCCCGCCCCCAGGTGGTAACAACACATGTGCTACACTGATCCTCAACACAGAGCCCCTCAGGGGCGCGTGCTCAGTCCCCTCCTGTACTCCCTTTTCACTCAAGACTGTACGGCCGGGCATGACTCAAACACCATTATTAAGTTTGCCGATGACACAACAGTGGTAGGCCTGATCACCGACAATGACGAGACAGTCAATATGGAGGAGGTCAGACTGAAAAGATTTGGCATGGGTCCACAGATCATCAAAAGTTTCTACAGATGCACCATCGAGAGCATCCTGACGGGTTGCATCACTGCCTGGTATGACAACTGCTCGGCCTTTGACCGCAAGGCACTACAGAGGGTAGTGCGCACGGCCCAGTACATCACTGGGACCAAGTTTCCTGCCATCCAGGACCTCTATACCAGGCGGTGTCAGAGGAAGACCCTAAAAATGGTCAAATATTCCAGCCACCCTAGTCATTGACAGTTCTCTCTGCTACCGCATGGCAAGCGGTACCGTAGCACCAAGTCTAAGTCCAAGAGGCTTCTAAACAGCTTCCCCTACCCTCTTTTATGCTGCTGCTACTCTCTGTTATTGTCTATGCATAGTCACTTTAATAACTCTACCTATATGTACATATTACCTCAATTACCTTGACTATCCGGTGCCCCCACACATTGACTCTGTACCTGTACCCACT
The DNA here is from genome assembly GCF_021184085.1 of Oncorhynchus gorbuscha. NCBI lineage: Eukaryota > Metazoa > Chordata > Actinopteri > Salmoniformes > Salmonidae > Oncorhynchus > Oncorhynchus gorbuscha. Next base: position 49,295,615 of record NC_060175.1, read on the forward strand.
ATTGTTATTTTACTGCTGCTCTTTAATTATTTGTTAATTCTATTTCTTATTTTTTTCGTTGGTATTTTTCTTAAAACTGCATTGTTTGATAAGGGCTTGTACGTTAGCATTTCACTGTAAGGTCTACTACACCTGTTGTATTCAGCATTTCACTGTAAGGTCTACTACACCTGTTGTATTCAGCATTTCACTGTAAGGTCTACTACACCTGTTGTATTCAGCATTTCACTGTAAGGTCTACTACACCTGTTGTATTCAGCATTTCACTGTAAGGTCTACAACACCTGTTGTATTCGGCGCATGTGGCAAATAACATTTGATTTGAATTGCTTGCTTCCTCAAAACGTGAGACATCTGTGGCCGTTGCGTTGTGACAAAACTGCACATTTTATATTGTCCCCAAGCACAAGGTGCACCTATGTAATGACCATGCTGTTTAATCAGCTTCTTGATATGCCACACCTGTCAGGTGGATGGATTATCTTGGCAAAGGAATGCTCACTAACAGGGATGTAATCAAATTTGTGCACAAAATATGAGAGAAATAAGCTTTTTGTGGGTATGAAAAATATCTGAGATCTTTTTATTCATCTCAATAAACATGGGACCAACACTTGACATGTTGCGTTTATATTTTTGTTAAGTATATAAATGCACAATCCACTCAAATAACCAAAATAACCAGAACTTGTAGATTTATAATTTAGACTGTATTAATGAATCATGTTTTGTGGTGGGTTTAGAAACATGAGCACTTCCTCTCATTAAGGACAGATTACCGCATCTACCATGATTTAAGAGTATATTTACTTTCCTGGCAAATCTACAAGATGAATGAGGCGAATGATTGAATATTGGAAATGTTTGACTGTATGGTTAAACATAACAAAGGGGGAAAAAAAATACTTCTGGCACCCAACTGTGCGGCTCACATTAGCTACATGAACCTGATGTGGGTGTGTTCCACTCAGCTACATACAGTGTTTCTCTGGTTTCGAATTGGGTAAATTAAAAGTGTGGGCCCTGCCAAAGAACGACAGAACAGGGCATGTTGCTGCATGAAGACTGCCTGTGTCTCTGCAGAGGCCTGGAGGAAGGGGAGGGTGGCAGAGTGGAGTGAAACAGAGTTGGGGGGGGGGGGGGCTGAATAGTTACATGGAATCTGCCAGATTGAAGATAAGGGCAGGGATTGCAAAATATACCACATGAGCCATCTAGGTTCTGTGGTTTCCGTTTTAAAAATTACAGTCTCTCCTTAGTGGAATTGTAGTGAGTTTTAAGGCTATAATACATGCAGTAACATCAGTCTATCCAGTTAAACCATATTCATTCACTGGGACATATTTATTGAAAAACAAACAATGCGATTTGGATACACTAACACAAGCCTGTACTACTACTACTAGAGGCCTGAGGCCGTTTTCAGCTCCTTGGAGCGAGGCGAGGTGTGTGAGTTCACACACACTGGAGTGGCAGTAGTGATAATTAGGGTGTTTAAGAGGGGGGCGGGAGAAGTGGCATGCTCACTCACATGAAAGGATGTGCATGTCAGAAACTGGGGTTTAATATATTTTTTTTTAAGCTGTCAATGTCGTGAAGAAAAATGGCAAAGTGGTCAACACTACTCCTTTACGCCCACTCCGTTTCAACACCAGTGGACTGGATCTCAACCCCTATAGATTTAGGACCTAAGGAAAAAACGAACGCCAATAGGAAGGGCAGAATGAGCTGCCGTGTTGGCAGTTCTGTCCAATTTTTTACGAGGTGCAGTAATGTGTCAACCAGGCAACGGTGCCACAGTTTTAACAGATTTACCCGTCATCCATTACCTTATGGAAGTCTAAGTCAGACATTCTCATTAACGTCTGTGTTATTCTTCTCTCCCTGCCATAATTAGGAAGTGTCTGCTGCCTGTAGCCCTGTACATATAAGAAAGGCTCAGTTGTTCTCAGGCAGAGTAAATGTCAGTGGTTGGTTAGGCCTGCCAGGGGTAGGATGGACCTGGGAATGGGCTCGGCGCTCAGGCTCTGCTATCTGGAGATCAGAGCTACAACCATTCACTGTGCCATTCTGTCACCGTCTAGTCCAAACTGTAAGAGAAAAACATGATGTGGCGGCTTAATGCTGCCAAGAAGGTTCTCCTTCACGGTTCTACTGTAAACATGCTTCAACTAGTTTAAGGACAAATATGAGAAAATTCTGCACGCAGCGTTTTGGTTGATTTATCATCTAATAATAGATGAATCTAATCATCATAGCCACTCAAATAATGTGAGAGATTTGTATGTAATCAGAGTTTTTCAGGAAGAGGTAATCAGCTGTTAATGAGCCAGCTTGTGTTTAACTCTGGAAATGCAGTGTGATATTTAACGGTTGGGCGTGAATGAATTTGCACCTCACTACCAAGTGTCAGGACAAAGCAGTAAAAGTAAATGTGATGAGGCAGTTAACTGGTACACCCTCTGAAACAACCACCGCGATACTCTAATAGCGTTATCGGAGTATGTGACCTCGTCCTACCAGGGTAAGAGGCCACCATAACCATAACCGTGGGGAATCCAGTGTAGTTTAGTTACACAGATACCTGCATGTCTACGACCGGTTGTTAACTTTCTCACAGTGACTTCCTGTTAGTGCTGAGCGATTAGTGCTTTTTGAGCTCGGTTTGGATTCGGTTCGATTATTTTTTTAGAGAAACACGGTTTTTGATTTGTTTCAAAAACAACATTTCAACATTAAAAGCTTTATGAAATAATCCCATTAAAATGTTTTTAGAGCTTTTTAATGGCAATTCCAAAGGCATTAGGGAACATGAAATTGCCAAAACATTGAAAATATTCCATTGTCTCTGTCAGGTCCACATTGGATAGACATGAATAGAAAAATAAGAAATTAATATTGAAATCATTCAATATTTACATTTAGTTTTTATTTGAATACTTTATTATTTTTTAAGTCATCATCTCATTCCTGCTCAGGCAGTAGCAGCCAGCCAGCCAAACCATCCAGTGTCAAAATGGCTTAAGGACAACAAAATCAAGGTGTTGGAGTGGCCATCACAAAGCCCTGACCTCAATCCTATAGAAAATGTGTGGGCAGAACTGAAAAAGTGTGTGCGAGCAAGGAGGCCTACAAACCTGACTCAGTTACACCAGCTCTGTCAGGAGGAATGGGCCAAAATTCACCCAACTTATTGTGGGAAGCTTGTGAAAGGCTACCTTGAAACATTTTACCCAAGTTAAACCATTTGAAGGAAATCCTACCAAATACTAATTGAGTGTATGTAAACTTCTGACCCACTGGAAACGTGATGAAATAAAAAAAGCTGAAATAAATCATTCCCTCTACTATTATTCTGACATTTCACATTCTTAAAATAAAGTGGTGATCCTAACTGACATAAAACAGGGAATCTTAACTCTGATTAAATGTCAGGAATTGTGAAAAACTGAGTTTAAATGTATTTGGCTAAGGTGTATGTAAACTTCCAGCTTCCACTGTATATACATACACAGTACCCTGATTTGACCTTTAACCCAGCTAGGTGCTTCTTTGATGTGGAAAGGGAAGCACATCCGCGAGCTGCCCAGTGACACGAGCCTACCAGACGAGCTAAATCACTTCTATGCTCGCTTCGAGGCAAGCAACACTGAGCATGTATGAGAGCATAAGCTGTTCCGGACGACTGTGTGATCACGCTCTCCGTAGCCGACGTGAGTAAGACCTTTAAACAGGTCAACATACACAAGGCTGCGGGGCCAGATGGATTACCAGGATGTGTGCTCCGGGCATGTGCTGACCAACTGGCACGTGTCTTCACTGACATTTTCAACATGTCCCTGATTAAGTCTGTAATACCAACATGTTTCAAGCAGACCACCATAGTCACTGTGCCCCAGAACACAAAGGCAACCTGCCTAAATGACTACAGACCCGTAGCACTCATGTCCGTAGCCATGAAGTGCTTTGAAAGGTTGGTAATGGCTCACATTAACACCATTATCCAAGAAACCCTAGACCTACTCCAATTTGCATACCGCCCAAATAGATCCACAGATGACGCAATCTCTATTGCACTCCATACTGCCCTTTCCCACCTGGACAAAAGGAACACTTATGTGAGAATTATATTTATTGACGACAGCTCAGCGTTCAACACCATAGTGCGTTCAAAACTCATCACTAAGCTCAGGATCCTGGGACTTTTCACCTCCCTCTGTAACTGGATCCTGGACTTCCTGACGGGCCGGACCCAAGTGGTGAGGGTAGGTAGCAACACATCTGCCACGCTGATCCTCAACACTGGAGCTCCACAGGGGTGCGTGCTCAGTCCCCTCCTGTACTCTCTGTTCACCCACGACTGCATAGCCAGGCACGACTCCAACACTATCATTAAGTTTGCAGACGACAGAACAGTGGTAGGCCTTATCACCGACAATGACGAGACAGCCTATAGGGAGGAGGTCAGAGACCTGGCCGGGTGGTGCCAGAATAACAACCTATCCCTCAGCGTAACCAAGACAAAGGAGATGATTGTGGACTACAGGAAAAGGAGGACCGAGCAGGCCCCCATTCTCATCGACGGGGCTGTAGTGGAGCAGGTTGAGAGTTTCAAGTTTCTTGGTGTCCACATCAACAACAAACTAGAAACACACCAAGACAATCGTGAAGAGGGCATTCCCCCTCAGGAAACTAAAAAGATTTGGCATGGGTCCTGAGATCCCCAAAAGGTTCTACAGCAAGGCACTACAGAGGGTAGTGCGTACGGCCCAGTACATCACTGGGGCTAAGCTGCCTGCCATCCAGGACCTCTACACCAGGCGGTGTCAGAGGAAGGCCCTAAAAATTGTCATATACCCCAGCCACCCCAGTCATAGACTGTTCTGTCTACTACCTCATGGCAAGCGGTACCGGAGTGCCAAGTCTAGGACAAAAAGGTAACAGTTTTTACCCCCAAGCCGTAAGACACCTGAACAGGTAATCACATCTACCCGGACTATTTGCATTGTGTGCCCTCACAACCCCCCAAACCCCTCTTTTTATGCTGCTGCTACTCTCTATCTATCTTATATGCATATTCACTTTAACTATACATTCATGTACATACTACCTCAATTGGGCCGACCAACCAGTTCTCCCGCACATTGGCTAACCGGGCTATCTGCATTGTGTCCCACCACCCACCAACCCCTCTTTTACACTACGACTACTCTCTGTTCATCATATATGCATAGTCACTTTAACCATATCTACATGTACATACCACCTCAATCAGCCTGACTAACCGGTGTCTGTATGTAGCCTCGCTACTGTATATAGCCTGTCTTTTTACTGCTGTTTTATTTCTTTACTTACCTATTGTTCACCTAACACCTTTTTTTGCACTATTGGTTAGAGCCTCTAAGTAAGCATTTCACTGTAAGGTCTACTACACCTGATGTATTCGGCGCACGTGACAAATAAACTTTGATTTGATTTGATCTCCACTACAGTGGAACAAGATTAAGCCTGACACCACCACTGACATCCCCTCAGTCCCAGTTTGCACACATGAGCCACAGGGGAGCCTCTTCTAATCAGCAGCCCAGAGCCTACAGGGTCTTTGATTAGCCTTTAACAGCTCCTTTCAACACGACTTCTCTTCATGTCAAACATTAACAGGAGTTATTTGGCTTTGAGTTGGCTGCATGTGAGGTGACACATGTAAAAAGAATGCCCGTGTGATTGCTGGAGGTTGGTACTGTAGAGAGTATGAGTTAGTGGAGGCCCCTCAGAGGAGGAAGGGAAGGACCATCCTACTCAGTGAATTTCAGAACAATTTAAATAGTGATACATTAAAAATGTTATCCTTTTTAGATAAAAATCATTCTAAATATAATCACGTCAATAAATAAGTGATTGAAACCCAATGTTTTGTTGCCTCAACAGCACTCTCTGGGAAGCAAAATTGTGTAGCCGGAGGACATCTATTTTCCATCCTCCCCTATATATATTGACTTCAATAGAAAACCTACGAGGCTTACGGTTCTCACCCCCCTTCCATAGACTTACACAGTAATTATGACAACGTCCTATCAGAGCTCTTGCAGAATGAACTGACATATTGTCCATCCAATTCATTAAAGGATCAGAGAATGAATATAGTACTGAAAGCATAGCTAGCACTGCAGGGCATAACATGTGGGGAGTAGTTGACTCAGAGGGAGAAAGACAATAGTTGAACAGTTAAAAAAAATATATATATTCAAAAAATAAGAAGAAGCAGCAGAGCGAGAGAGAGAGCTAGCTATATTCTGTTGTATATTTTACACATTCACTTACTTATCTATCTAATGCAGCAAGCTAACTACTCTGAGAATAATGTTAGCTAGCTGGCTAAGGCTATCCAACGCTTGAACCAAAGATTTTTTATAACTAACCCAAGATAGACCACAGTCTGTAATCTCCAATGGGAACAAATTAGTCATAGAACATGCAATGAGAGGTGTAGAGCCAAGCAAGAGCTAGCGTTCAAGCATGTATTTGCATGTTTCTGTTCGGGAACACCTACTCTGTGAAGTGAGAGATGCATTAAGTCAATTCGCCATTGCACTCCTTCTAAACAAAACTTTTTTTTTTACTTTGGCAAAGGGTAAAATCTACAAAACTTAGTCCACTCTGTTCATAACAGATTCTAGTTTTGGGAACAAAAAAACTGAATTGAAATCAAATGTTTCATTGATGATGTAACTGCTAAACTGTTTGATGGACATTGTACTGCGTGATTGTAGTGGGTTTACTAGCGCGTTAGTTCTAGTAGCTAAGTTGACTATGGTTTGGCTTGGAAAGGTTTTTTCGCCTGGTCACAGACAGCCATTGTGTTGTGCACTGAAGTCCACAAGCGAATGGGTAAAGGTGAGAGGAAAGCGTGTAGATGCGAGAAGGAACTATACAACGAGCAAAGTGATGATGCGGTTTGTATGTGGCTGCTATGAAAGCATATTCATTCTGCCAATTCTGTTGAAAAATGTTTCTTAACTGGAAGCAAACAGAATGAAGTGGGGATAAACCCACAGATAAAAATCTGCATTTTTCCAATAGAAACTCCAATAAAAACCTGAATGAATTTGAAACTTTTTGGACTAATCACTCTGTCACTTCAATTACTCCAATTTGTTAAAAACTGTATTTCGTAGTAGTCTAAACCTATCGATGTTACATTTAATGGAATATGAATGACAGTCATCCAATATGATATGATGATTATAGAAATAAGATCATTCTCATAAAACAAAAATGTCCTCCCTACTCTTAAACAGCACCGACCGCCGCTGGTATGAGTAGCTGTGCTACTTAAATGAAAAGGAATGATGATAAGAGCATGGGACATGGAAATACAGCAGCTGCTGCGTACTGAGCTAGTGCTTCTAGAAAACCACTGAGGGTTAAAGCATAATGGACAGGGTCAGAGTGGCTGACAGTGTCAGATCAGACAGCAAATATGAATCACCAAATAACGAAGATACAAGAGCACGGCTTCATGGTGAGAATGAGGAGATACTGTATGATCAGTCTTCCTTGGTGATGCCTTAGAGGCCAATGGAAAGGGGGTGGTAGGTAAACTCATGTTTTTGTTTCTCAGTGGTGTGGTCACGTTTCCCTGCACACTGTATTTTAGTATCTAAGTGTAGAGACAGCCCGGCGCCTTGTTGCTGGAGAAGAAAACAAATAGAGACATGACAGCATGCCTGTGTCCTGTGCTGTGTGTGTTACCTAACTGCTGTCTCTTACATGTGGAGCTAGAACCGAAACCTTTGCAATTTCATTTTATTAGTGGCCTGTGTGAATACCAATACTCTACTTAATTTCTAGCTTCTCCTGCAGGAAACCTGTATATACAGCAAGAAAGCCAATCCTAAAGCGAATCCTCAGGCATCTTTGATTTGACAACTGCACAGGGTACTATATCATCAAACCCCATCTCGCCAGCTGACCCACAATACGGCATACATACCCAGGCATTCACGGCATGCTGTTGATAGTCTCTTGCATAGAGCTCCCTTAATATTAAAAAGGTGTGAACCCAAAACTGCTTAAGAATGTCTCAAAGCATGGTGTGTGAGTGTGTGTGTGTCACATGAATGTGCATTACCAGATGAAGATCATTAGTGTATAGCTCTGACCCCACAGAGTTCAGAGGTTGTGCTGTGATGTCCCTCTATGCCTCTGACACATCTCTGTTTACCACCATCGCCACCTCATTATCACCCCCGACCCCGGGACTCACCTACCCTATAATTAGGACCCACTCATGGCTGCTCCCTTCCAGCTAAAGGCACTAATTTGTATTCACTGTCAGCTCTGATGGGCTGTCATTTGGAGTGATGGCCCTTCACTGGGGCCTCTGATTCCTGTCGCCTAAGCCCTCTCCTCTCCTGCTGCCAGCCAGCCCCATACCAGTGATGGACAGGCTTGGTGAGAGAGGATACAGGCTGGGAAGGTGTATGGAGAGAGGCATACTGTATGTCTGTCTCTATCGTCATTCTAAATGTTGCAGCCGCAGACAGCTGTGGCCTACTTCAGTGTCAACATGGGTGGGAGGAGATGATGGATTTCTAGTCGTTTCTCATGAAGAAGACACTCTCCTCTTTTAATGTTTTGTCTTGTTCAGAAGGTAGGGGGAGGCAAAATGTAATTAGAACAGTTTGTTTTGAAACAAGCAGAAATGGGAAGGACTTGCTTTGTTTGTGCCGAGCACTGTCCAAGCACCATCTCATACAGAGAAACAGCTTAAGAAAGGGTGCAAAAGAAAGAGTGAGGAAAAGGAGAAGGTGAATGAGAGGGAAGGAGATCCTCTCTGGGTAAAAATGTCTCTATCTCTCTCTCTCTGTGGTCATGTGCTTTATCTCCTTTTCAACAGTGACAAATCTCACCCCTGCTCCTATCTCACACGTCCCCCTCCCCACATCTTCCCCATCGGACTGCGAGCCCAGTCAGTGTGTCTACACCACAGTCTGCTGTTAATCAGGTGCATTCTGGATCAAGTCCTCCCCCATCTCTTTCTCTGGGGGTTTGAAACCAAAGTTAAGATGATTATTGCAGACACACTCCTGTGTTGTATCTGTGTTGTAGGCACTCAGTTGATTTTAATGCTTGGAGAGATGACATGGCTTGTGTCTCTGGTCGACCGGCTTTGACCTGGTTTCCATCTCACAGTGTTTTGAGTGCTGTTCAGCAGTGCTGAGCATGCTCCAGCATCAGCTCTGAGACCGAGAGGTGAAAGGTCAGCAGTGGTCAGCAGTGGCCGGCCATGCTCCAGTATAATCTGGGATTAACTCATTGTCAGGGTTATCTCCCCCGGCCTGAGAGGAATCAGGAAACAGGGATTGTCCTGGGGTGAAGTGGCATTACTGCACAGTGCACAGAATCCAAATGAGCCTGTGTTCACCAGGAGAGGAGGAGAGATGCAGAGACCAAATACACAGAGAAGAATGGGCAGAAAGAAGCTCATCCATGTTTCACTGAGCCCAGGGTCGTGACCCCTGCCATCACTTTGAAACAGTCTTCCATTAGGTTCCATTCACTGGAAGACAATGTGTGACTATGAATTACTATGCCCTGTCTACCCATTAATCACATGCATTAACAGTATGTGTCTAGCCACATTTTTTGCAATTTCTGGCTTTCAGCTCCACAAAAAAGATTATAAATAAAAAAAGTTGCCGGCCAAAATGACCGTTGAAAAAAAACAAAACATAGCAAAATAACGCTTTTTATTCATTGATGGATATACCAGTCGATGGAAATACATTTGACCATAATGCTCATCAGTCTACAGGGCAATTTGCATAATTTGTGGATTTAAAGGGTCCCGTGTGTATTTTCGTTAGCCATCATGTATGCTATTTATCCAACACAACTATCACACGCGCACAGTGGTAAAAACAAAAGTATCCAATTGTCATACTTGAGTAAAAGTAAAAGATACCTTATTAGAAAATGACTCAAGTAAAAGTGAAAGTCACCCAGTAAAATACTACTTGAGATGCACTATTGTGAAGTGACTGTCCCACTGGATGTCATAAGGTGAATGCACCAATTTGTAAGTCGCTCTGGATAAGAGCGTCTGCTAAATGACTTAAATGTAAATGTAAATGTAAAAGTCTAGTTTTTGGTTTTAAATATACTTAAGGATCAAAAGTAAAAGAATAAATCATTTAAAAATTGCTTATATTAAGCAAATTAGACGGCACAAATGTTGTTGTTTTTTACGAATAACTCCAACCCTTTGACATCAGTTGGGGCGGCAGCGTAGCCTAGTGGTTAGAACGTTGGACTAGTAACCGGAAGGTTGCGAATCCAAACCCCGAGCTGACAAGGTACAAATCTGTCGTTCTGCCCCTGAACAGGCAGTTAACCCACTGTTCCCAGGCCGTCATTGAAAATAAGAATGTGTTCTTAACTAACTTGCCTGGTTAAATAAAGGTTAAATTAAATTAAAAATTTACAAATGAAAGATTTGTGTTCAGTGAGTCCGGCAGATCAGAGGCAGTAAGGATGACCAGGGATGTTCTATTGATAAGTGGTAAACTGGACCATTTGCTGCTAAGCATTCCAAATGTAAAGAGTACTTTTGCGTGTCAGGGAAAACGTATGAGGAAAAAAATACTTTATCTTCTTTAGGAATGTAGTGGACTAAAAGTAAAAGTTATCAAAAATATAAATAGTAAAGTAAAGTACAGATACCCCCTCAAAACGTCTTAAGTTGTACTTTCAAGTATTTTTACACAACTGATTTCCTTTTGATTCAGTGCGCTTTTCTTTCTGCAAGGTCATTTTTTATGGTGTATAGACGTAAAGCAATTGCTCCATTTTCCATAAATAAAACTGTCAATTGTTCTCTTTTGGCATTTTTTACATCAAGCAGAGGATATGGACATATCTTTACTTTTAATCCACTGCATTCCTAAAGAAAATATGTGCTTTTTTACTTCCATACATTTTCCCTGATGCCAAAAAGTACTTGTTGCATTTGTAATGTTCAGGCAGAACAGAATTATGGCCCAATTCATGCACCTATCAATATAAAACATTGTTAGATCAGATGCAGCATGGATGACAAACTCACTCAACTCAAATACTCAGTTTTAAAAGATGTCTGAGTGTTGGATGCCACGTAATCGTGTACAGCATTTACTTAAAATGTTACTCAAGTATGACAATTGAGTAATTTTTCCACCACTGTACTTAAGTACATTTGAAACCAGAGACTTTTAGACTTTTACTCAAGCAGTATTTTACTTGGTGACTTACAGTATGTCACGCCCTGATCTTTTTCACCTGTCCTTGTGCTTGTCTCCACCCCCTCCAGGTGTGGCCCATCTTCACTTATCCCCTGGGTATTTATACCTGTGGTTTCTGTCTGTCTTTGCCAGTTTGTCTAATTTGTTCAAGTCAACTAGTGTTTTGTCTCAGCTCCTGCTTTTCCCCAGTCTCACTTTTCTCGTCCTCCTGGTTTTGACCCTTGCCTGACTCGGAGCCTGCCTGCCGTCCTGTGCCTTTGCACCTACTCTGGATTACCGACCTTTGCCTGACCTGACCCTGGGCCTGCCTGCCGTCCTGTACCTTGGCCCCACTACTCTGGATTATCGACCCCTGACTGCTTTGACCTGTTATTTGCCTGCCCCTGTTGCAATAAATTACTTCAACACAGTAGGCCCTTGGGTCTTACCTGAAAACTGATACAGTATGCTGTCCCTTGAGTCATTTTCTATTAAGGTATCTTTACTTTTACTCAAGAATGACAATTTAGTACTTTTTCCACCACTGAAGGAAAGTAAGAAGAGACAGGGGTTTCAACTGAGTAAGAGAATGAGGGTCATGGGGAGACAACATGCAGAGCTTTGGAAGATAACTGGGCATATCTCTCTCTCTAACATTTAAGCTGTATCCTCAAGTCTGCAGTTGATTTACAAACCAGAGGAAAGAGGATGGTGACCCCTAACGTGACCCCATATGATGACCCCTAAATGTACAGTTGAAGTCGGAAGATTACATAGGCCTTAGTCAAATACAATTAAACTCAGTTCTTCACAATTCCTGACATTTAATCATGGTAAAAATTCCCTGTTTTAGGTCAGTTAGGATCACCACTTTATTTTAAGAATGTGAAATGTCAGAATAATAGTAGAGAGAATTATTTATTTCAGCTTTTATTTCTTTCACCACATTCCCAGGGGGTCAGAAGTTTACATACACTCAATTAGTATTTGGTAGCATTGCCTTTAAATTGTTTAATTTGGGTCAAACGTTTCAGGTAGCCTTCCACAAGCTTCCCACAATAAGTTGGGTGAATTTTGGCCCATTCCTCCTGACAGAGCTGGTGTAACTGAGTCAGGTTTGTAGGCCTCCTTGCTCGCACACGCTTTTTCACTTCTGCCCACACATTTTCTATGGGATTGAGGTCAGGGCTTTGTGATGGCCACTCCACTACCTTGACATTGTTGTCCTTAAGCCATTTTGCCACAACTTTGGAAGTGTGCTTGGGGTCATTGTCCATTCGGAAGACCCATTTGCGACCAATCTTTCACTTCCTGACAGATGTCTTGATGTTGCTTCAATATATCCACCTAATTTTTCTCCTCATAATGCCATCTATTTTGTGAAGTGCACCAGTCCCTCCTGCAGCAAAGCACCCCCACAACATGACGCTGCCACCCCTGTGCTTCATGGTTGGGATGGTGTTCCCTGGCTTGCAAGCCTCCCCCTTTTTCCTCCTAACATAACAACAATGGTCATCATGGCCAAACAGTTCTATTTTTGTTTCATCAGACCAGAGGACATTTCTCCAAAAAGTACGATCTTTGTCCCAATGTCTAGTTGCAAACCGTAGTCTGGCTTTTTTATGGCGGTTTTGGAGCAGTGGCTTCTTCCTTGCTGAGCGGCCTATCAGGTTATGTCGATATTGGACTCGTTTTTAACTGTGGATATAGGTACTTTTATACCTGTTTCCTCCAGCATCTTCACAAAGTCCTTTGCTGTTGTTCTGGGATTGATTTGCACTTTTCGCACCAAAGTACGTTAATATCTAGGAGACAGAATGCGTCTCCTTCCTGAGTGGTAGGACAGCTGCGTGGTCCCATGGTGTTTATACTTGAGTACTATTGTTTGTACAGATGAACGTGGTACCTTCAGGCATTTGGAAATTGCTCCCAAGGATGAACCAGACTTTTGGAGGTCTACAAATTTATTTCTGAGGTCTTGGCTGATATCTTTTGACTTTCCCATGATGTCAAGAAAAGAGGCACTGAGTTTGAAGGTAGACTTTAAAATTAGCCTATCAGAAGCTTCTAAAGCCATGACATAATTTTCTGGAATTTTCCAAGGTGTTTAAAGGCACAGTCCATTTAGTGTATTAAACTGGAATTGTGATACAGTGAATTATAAGTGAAATAATCTGTTTGTAAAGAATTGTTGGAAAAATGACTTGTGTCATGCACAAAGTAGATGTCCTAACCGACTTGCCAAAATTATAGTTTGTTAACAAGCAATTTGCGGAGTGGTTGAAAAACAAGTTTTAATGACTCCAACCTAAGTGTATGTAAACTTCCGACCTATTTGTACACCAGTGTGGGGTCACAGTGTTGGACAGCATTATTGTTTCTCCTCATCCTGTGGAGGACAGGAAGAGCAGACAGAATGTGACAGAGGCCATTGTGATGGGGCTCTTCCTCCCACCAAGCCTGCTGCTGCTTTACTTTGGGCCTGGCCTCCACTGCACAGCGCCACCTCAGCGTTTATCTTCCTGACCTGTGGGAGGGATGTAGTGTGAGGGGAATGGCATTGTGTGGCCCTTTGTGTGAGTGTGTTCTGTTTTTAGGGATGGAGGAATGAAGGAGGATACACTAATTGCTTTATCAGCATCCCCTTCCCAAGTGTCCAACAGTTGCAGCCTGCACCCCTTACATGGAGTTTGGTTAGGGGGGATAGGGTTAGTTGTGGGGGTTGGGCCATCGGGTGGCCCAGTCAGCCCCTCCTATAGCAACGGACCCGGCTCAGTCCCCAGGCAGGTGCCCCGTTTCCCATGCCGGAAGGACAGGAAACGGGATTAGGAGTCAAAGCGGGTGTTTTCTCACGCTTATGTCAGCAGGGTCATGCATTTTTGCCTCATCATTTTCTTTCTCTTTTGAAAGGGCAGTCATCTGAAATAAGGGTGATTTAGCCCATCACCAACAGCATGGTGTTTTTGGTCCGCTGCCGCCTCTCCAAGCAGTGTGCTGAAGTACCCTACATCCCCAACACTTGCTCCCATGGGAACGAGAGTCCACAGCGTTAACCCCTCCAGCACAACACTATCAGACAGCTAGCCTCAGCCAGACACAGGAAGCAGAGAGCAGAAGTCACTGAGCTCAAGCCATGGTGGTTTGTGACTGTGTGACAGTCCTTTAAACCTGCATGGCAGTTTTAAAGGGCCTTTCTAGCCTTGGCTGTCTGATCCACTTCGGGAACCAGAAAGAGGTAATAGTCTCCCTTAAGACACTAGCATTCTATCTGGTCAGAAAAATCCTGTCTTTCCATTTGTCATGTTTGTGTCAATGCTCTTTGTACCTTCACATTATTGGACAGTGGTTTACTTCTGTACAATACTCAATGTCCATTACAATAATAATTCATAACATAAATAATGACAGAATTGCTAAAACAATCTCAATTATTCTACTTCACTGTATGGATTGTATGGAATAATGAGCACACATTGGTAGGGCTACTTAAAAATGTACACAACAGTCACAAATGGTTCAGATGGCTTCCTGCAATCCCCAGAGCTTTATCAGACTTAACTATGCTCTACTCTACACCTGCTCTTCTCCCAGTCCATGTGAGTTTGAGGTGTAAAGAAGATACAGGATAAGGGGAATGGGAGCCAGGGTCAGCGAGTTGGAGTTTGCCAAGCCGATTTGGTCCTCCCAGTTTGTCACTGGTAATCTCTCTGCAGCTAACAGGACGAGACAGGGCGAGACAGGGGGTGGGAAGTACTTTAAGCTGATGAGGACAAGCTTTCTCTGATTTCAACTCTCCCTCTCTGACACACACATACACACACACACACACACACACACACACACACACACACACACACACACACACACACACACACACACACACACACACACACACACACACACACACACACACACACACACACACACACACACACACATTCGTTCAGACCAAAATAATCCCCAACATTCCTCATGTTTCTTAACAGCTTAAAGGGCAAAATTGAGAGGGCAATGGTTAAAGCTAGAATCCTTAGTTGCTACATCCATTTTTATATACTCATTGATTCTTGAAGAACAAAACTTATAAATGCCTCATGAGCTTCATTTAACTGTTGTACTACTTAATTAAGAACCCCAAAAAGCTGATTTAAATTACAACCAACATTGCCCAGTGAATAAATTAGTCCTACTTTGAGCAGACTAAGGGGCGATTAATCTATTTGACAATCAGTCCATACAACTGAAATACAGTATTTCCTCGTTTTAAACCAGGCAAATATACTGTGTGGGAATTTACCTGACACGTATGAATGGAAAACTAATGTTGGTGTAGCCTACTGTTATTATTTCATTTGTTTCGAATTTATGTAATCCATTAAATACTTGAAAATAAAATGATCTGAATGATAATTTCCTGTCAAGATCAGGGTTAGTAGTGAATCTAGACCAGCTGTCTGGTATCATCATCACTTGACCCGGTGACAACAAGAGATCAACTGGTCGGCTGGTTAATTCTTGTAGGTTTTTCCATTTGCAATCAAGCTAGCAGCGTTTAAATAAAAAATCCAGTGTGTTAAGTTCTGCCTATTCGCTGAAATCAAGACAGTATTTCTATATCATGGATGGTCATTCCTCGCATCCATAGCTCTGTCTATGAATTTGAGTGTTACATTTCTCCATGCCCACCCCTCAGCTTTTTCCCAAAACAGAGGCAGGGTGCCGCTTTGTTATTGTTTCAATGAATGATTCTAGCTTTTAGAATTGAAAGAATGAGATAATCAAAGACCAAGGTCAGAGAAAGAGTGTAAAGCAAGAAGCGTGTGAACGAGGCAACGTTCGTATCAGGCCGGTTCCTGAGGTGTTTAGTTTGGCTGTGCTTAGGACCTCAGCTAGCTACGAAGCCAAAGTATCCCTCATTCCCTTCCCTCAAAACACCACAGCGTGACCTCTCCACACCCCCACACGCCGTACACCCGTCATCTCACCGAGACCTCGCGCCTCTGACAATATGCTTTCTGAATTAAGAAACTCCCCATCTCCACCCCAGAGTGAGAGAGAGATGGGGGCCTATGTGAAAACGTCTTCATTCTGCCTGTCCGTGAGCCGAGCCAATTACAGCCAAGTCTCCTTTGTTGAAGGGGAAACACAGGGATATTATTCTAAATAAAGTCATGTGTGAGCTGCTAGCATGACAGGCCAACAGATCCTCAACTGGAACACCCAGATTCATTTCCTCACTTTCACTAAATGAAAAGTGAATTACGTCGAAATGCATTTATCAACTGCAGGTGCACGCTTGTTTTAGCCGTGATATGCAAATAGCTTTTTGGTTTGTACCTCTGCATGTTTTCATGCCAAACTGTACAATTTCATGACTCAGATGACTAAACACAACATACTTTGGGATTAGGATTTACTCATACTGATCAGATACAGTATATAACCACATGTAGCTGTATATTAACCAGCTAATCTATCAGGCCTATGGCATATTAAACAAGTACTGTAGCCTAAAGCTGAATTGCATTTGTAGGGAGCAGAGATGACAGCAACACAAAATCATTCTTCCCTCTTGGTTCTGTACTGTCCTGCTCATAGCACTAAATCCTAGTCTGCTTGACTGCATCCCCCACCTCTCTACTTCCCTCAGGTACTAGACCAACTTCGCACAGACGTCAATTCAACCTCTATTCCACGTTGGCTCAACGTAATTTAATTTAAATGTAAACAACGTTGATTCAACTCATGTGTGCCCAGTGGGGAGAATCTGAAGAGACAAAACAAACCTTCATTTCCACTCATTACAAGATTGGCCTACAGGCTAATATTGTCTGTCTGGGTGACCTTAATAGACGAAAACCAAACTGTCAATCATTGATTGCAGAGAGTTTTTACACTTTCACTTAAGGGATCCCCTTTCAACATTGATCAATCAGCCAACAGGACACTGGGCCATGGAAGAAGAGGGGTAATTAGTTAGAGAGAGAGAGAGAGAAAGGGAAAGGCAGACATGTGACCAAAGCATACCAAACCCCACAACAGTTCCTACATCCGACCTGCCTACACTTGATCCCCAGGTATGAAAGAGCAGTCACCCTCTCTACTAAGATAGTGCCAATACAGAGACATAGCATGCCAGGCTTGCTTCTGACCATAATGTCATTGGACATGCACGACATATACAAACAAAAGGCTACTGTCCTTTCAAACAATGACATCACCAGGAAGACTGGATGCTCCTTTTCACTACTTGGGAGCATCAACATTTTGCTCAACACTCTTAATCATGCATAATGTTATGAAATATCCCCTTTTAGGGAACATAATGAGGCGGTATGACTGAGGTCAGAAAAAGAGTGAACATCAGGTGAATTGCTCTTTTAGAGAGATAACATAACAGTACAGCCCTCTCAACACTACACAGCACTCACTATGAAACTAGTACTGCTGCCACAGTAGAGTTTGTGCCCTGGTTACGAAAATGTCATCGCTGCCACAGAGCAGGAGAGAAAAGCCTGTTGATGTTAGAGAAAACAAGTCCTCCGTACACATAAACAAACACATTTCTACATTGGCATCACAGACTTCACTGAATCCTTATCACTAATAGTCCTTGCCTCAGGCCTGTGAAAATAACCACCGAAAGAACAGCGCTCTTCATCTGTAGCGGATTTCAATGTTCCTGTATGAGCAGAGCCTTTAATCCCACTACCCTAGGCCTACATCCCAGTAAAGCACTACCTGAGCCCTCGGTCTGTGTACGGTGCATGGTCTGAGGTAGAAGCAACAAGTCCTACACCATCAGCGCATCCCACAGTAAAGCCGGGACCATAACTGGAAATAAACAAAAAGCACGTTGGGTTATTAAACTCATTCACAGTCCTAGAAAGTGTCCTGTTAAAACATGGAAAACTTTGCTCATTATTCCTGGAGAGTATATTTGACATAGAATTAGGGAAGGGGGGAAAAAAATCGATAAAGTGTAGTATAGAAATATATATTTTGCCTATTTTATGTCAATACTGTCACGCCAAGAAACGATAGCTAGCACTATTTGGCTGTAGCTGCAGTAAAACTAATTCCTCAACCTAAACATCAGAAAGTATTCACACCCCTTGACCTTATCCACATTTTGTTGTGTTACAGCCTTAATAAAATGGATTAAACTGAGATTTTGTGTCACTGGCCCACACACAGTACCCCATAATGTCAAATTGGAATTATGTTTTTAGAAAGGTTGTGTGTTCAATAATAGTGTTTTTTGAATGACTACCTCATCTCTCTACCTCACACATACAATGTCCCTCAGTCGAGCACTGAATTTCAAACACAAAGATTCAACCACAAAGACCAGGGAGTTTTCCAATGCCTCACAAAGAAGGGCACTGATCGGTAGATGGGTAAAAAAAGGCTGACTTTGAGCATGGTGAAGTTATTAATTACACTTTAGATGGTGTATAAATACAACCAGTCATTACAAAGATAAAGGTGTCCTTCCTAACTCAGTTGCTGGAGAGGAAGGAAATCACACAGGGATTTCACCATGAGGCTAATGGTGACTTTTAAACAGTTATAGAGTTGAATGGCTGTGATAGGAGAAAACTGAGGATGGATCAACAACATTGTAGTTACTAAAAAATACTAACCTCAATGACAGAGTAAAATAAAGAATAAAAATGTCCAGAATAAAAATATTCCAAAACTTGGATCCTGTTTGCAATAAGGCACTACCGTAAAACAGCAAAACATTTGGCTAAGATGTTAACTTTATGTTCTGAATAGAAAGCGTTATGTTTGGGGCAAATCCAACACAACACATCACTGAGTACCACTCTTCATACTTTCACGCATGGTGGTGGCTGCATCATGTTATGGGTTTGCTTGTCATCAGCAAGGACTAGGGTGCTTTTGTGGGGGATAAAACATAAATGGAATAGGCAAAATCCTAGAAGAAAAACTGGTTCAGTGTGCTTTCCAACAGACACTGTAAAACAAATTCACCTTTCAGCAGGACAATAACCTAAAACACAAGGCCAAATATTCACTGGAGTTGATTACCAAGGCAACATTGAATGTTCCTGAGTGGCCTAATTACAGTTTTGACCTAAATTGTCTTGAAAATCTGTGACAAGACAAAAAAATGGCTGTCTGGCAATGAGCAACAAACCACATGACAGAACTTAAATATTTTTTAAAGAATAATGTGCAAATATTGTACAATCCAGGTGTGCAAAAATCTTAGAGACTCACCCAGAAGGAATCACAGCTGTAACCACTGCCAAATGGTCATTCTAACATGTATTGACTCATTTGGGTTAAATACTTATGTAATCAAGATATATTTGTGTTACATTCTTCATAAATGTCATTTTGTTATTTTATTTTGTACTTTATTTATAGATTTTCAGATATGAGAACAGAAAAATAGTACAACCCCAAACCCTCCCCTCCACCCTTCCTTCCAATCCATCCACTCACCCACCAGGGCATCATATCAAATATTTCATTTTAATTTTATCATTAAATATGACAGAAACATAAATAGAAACAAAAACAATGAAAAAAGTTCAAAACAATGGAAAAAGTTCAGTACAAATTCAATTGGTATCATAATTATAGTTTAATCTTGTCAGCACAATAAATGTCAAATGTATTACAAATTGTAGAATTCTTCTTCCACTTTGACATTACAGACTATTTTGTGTAGATCGTTGACAAGAAAACAAACAATTAAAGCAATTTGAATCCCACCTTAAAGCCACCAACAATGTAGAAAAAGTAAAGGGGTGTGAATACTTTCTGAAGACACTGTATAGAATTGAGACATATAGAATCGCAACACATATCGTATCTGCATCTACATAGAATCAGCAGTAAATCCCTGAGAGATCCTATTGAACCACAATGCCCTGACTACAGGCTGGAAGTGGGTTGTAGGGGGATGCTGGGCTGCAGTGCCTGTTAAGCCGGACCATAAGCATCCTGCTCTGTACATTGGCAGAGAGCTATAACCATAGACTCCCCATAATGACTCAGTGATCGAAGCGTCGCAATCCCTGCCGTGCTTATCTGAGCTAGTGGTCCAAGCTCAATATCTCTCACGAGCCACCCCCAATCTCCACCGCCGCTAAGTGCACTTAGAACTCAGCGGAGGCGCTGCGGCTGCTTATGGTAGCAGAGCACTCAGTCTGTGTGTAGAAGAAAAGCTCCATCCATCTCTCTGGATGGAATGTACGTCCCCCCTGATTAGAGGGCTTCCCTTCTCCCACTATCTCCTCCAATCTTTTTGTCTTCCAGTGGAAGAGTGGTAACATGCATCACTCGGACTTCCTGTTATCATCTCAAACACTAAACTAGCATCTCACACGATGTGACATCCATAGCTCTTCCCAGTGTACGATAGCCTCGTATTGACCCCAAACATTTGAAACTCACAATGGGACTCCCTCTGCACACCCATGACAGGCTTACTCATTTACATTCGGTTATAACTTTTGGGATGGCATGACAACAGAAAGCAGCAGGGAGTGAAGGGTGCTTGACTGTTGACTGAACACTCGGATCAACCCTTAAAGAGGGTAGGGACAATGCTGATTGGGTGTAGACAAAGAAGAGCTCTCCAGTAGGTACCAAAACATTCAAAGGCCATTTTTTCAAAAGTGAGGTAACAAGTTAATCAACTTTCAAAGCAGAAATACTTTCCCATTGTTCCTCAAATGCAATGTATGATATACCATTTTGTAGCTCTGTCTATGCTTTCATCCAAAAAACACAATTTCAAATTGTGCTACATAAGACCGAATCAAGGAGGTCAGTGACATATGACATAGCAAAAACAGGTTTTTAGAAATTTTTGCAAATGTATTACAAATATAAAACTGAAATATCATATTTACATACGTATTCAGTACTTTGCTGAAGCACCTGAATACAGCCTTGAGTCTTCTTGGGTATGATGCTACAAGCTTGGCAGACCTGTATTTGGGGAGTTTCTCCCATTCTTCTCTTCAGATCCTTTCAGCTATTTTCAGGTCTCTCCAGAGATGTTTGATTGGGTTCAAGTCCGGGCTCTGTCTGGGCAACTCAATGACGTTCAGAGACTAGTCCCAAAGCCACTCCTGCATTATATTGGCTGTGTGCTTATGGTTGTTGTCCTGTTGGAAGGTGAACCTTCACCCCAGTCTGAGGTCTTGTGAGCTCTGAGGCAGGTTTTCATCAATAATTTCTCTGTTCATCTTTCCCCCGATCCTGACTAGTCTCCCAGTCCCTGCAGCTGAAAAACATCCACACAGCATGATGCTGCTACCCCCATGCTTCACTGTGGGGATGGTGCCAGGTTTCCTTCAGACGTGATGCTTGGCATTCAGGCCAAAGAGTTCAATCTAGTTCATCAGACCAGATAATCTTGTTTGTCATGGTCTGAGAGTCCTTTAGGGACCTTTTGACAAACTCCAAGTGGGCTGTTATGTGCCTTTTACTGAAGAGTGGCTTGAGTCTGGCCACTCTACCATAAAGGCCTGATTGGTGGAGTGCTGCAGAGATGGTTGTTCTCCAGAGGAACTCTGGAGCTCTGTCAGAGTGACCTCCCTGACCAAGGCCCTTCTCCCCTGATTGCTCAGTTTGGACGAACGGCCAGCTCTAGGAAGAGTTTTGGTAGTTCCAAGCTTCTTCCATTTAAGAATGAAGGAAGCCACTTGGGGACCTTCAATGCTGCAGAAATATCTGTGGCTCGACGCAATCCTGTCTTGGAGCTCTACGGACAATTCATTCTACCTCATTGCTTGATTGACACGCACTGTCAACTGTGGGACCTTATATAGACCGGTGTCTCTGCCTTTCCAAATATTGTCCAATCAGTTGAATTTACCACAGGTGGACTACAATCAAGTTGTAGAAACATGTCAAGAATGATCAATAGAAATAGGATTCACCTGAGCTCAATTTTGAGTCTCATAGCAAAGGGTCTAAATACTTCGCTTTGTCATTATGGGGTATTGTTGGTAGATTGATGAGGGGGAAAATGTATTTAATCAATTTTAAAATAAGGCTGTAATGTAACAAAATGTGGAAAAAGGGAAAGAGGGAAGGTGTCTGAATTCCCCACCTCTTTACGGAATACCTAGGATAGGATAGGATAAGTAATCCCCCCCCCTTTAAGATTTAGATGCACTATTGTAAAGTGACTGTTCCACTGGATGTCATAAGGTGAATGCACCAATTTGTAAGTCGTTCTGGATAAGAGTGTCTGCTAAATGTAAATGTACTTTCTGAATGCACCGTAAATAAAAGACAGGTTGACAACTCAGAAAAAGAGTGAAATAAAGGCTCTTCCTCTCCCCCAGCGGTGACTGTCCAGGTAGTCTCTCCCAGAGGAACTAAATCTTCAACTGCAGTCTAAACTGACAGTCTTAATGTTTAATTGGCATTCTACCCCATGACCTTGTATCCCATCGCTGAAGGAGTTTTGGTAGTGAGTAAGGTCGGAAGTGTATATTCCAACTGCTTTTCTCAGTGAATTTCTAGATAGCAAGTAAGGCAATGATGTGGTTGGGAGGAGGCAACGGGACCAAGTACAAGCTCAATGAGAGGGTGCTCTCTAAATGTCATACAAATCACAGATGAGATACCTCACACCTGGTTGCAGACAGAGTGCCTGTTGGTGTAGCCGTGTGGAAACGACACAGATGGATAAAGGGGAAATTGAAGTTATAAAGTAAAAAGGAGCAAGGCAGAGAGAGATGGAGAGAAAAGTAAAGGAACAAGTACAATGGAAGCCAGCGACTAACTTATTTTGGTCTGTCTATAATTGGGGTTATCACAGCGTTTCCTCTTCCTCCGAGGCAGCAGTGTTATGCTTTGATGCACCCAAACTGCTCTGTGGAGCTGAGATCTCCGTCTGGCCCTGGCCCTGTGTAAAAGCCCAGCATGCTCCAGTACTTCTCAGCACTCCTTTGTGGCCTCCATGTCTCAGCAATTAACCATCAACTGGGCATCAAACCATGGATGGAGAGCATCCCCTTGTTTGAGGGAAGAGATTAATGGATTCCCCATGCTGTGCCAAGTGGAACAAAACCCAATCCCAGTATGTAAGCAATTAATATGGCATGTTATTGTTGGCTCTATTCAAGCAAGGAAACACGGATACACTGAAATGCACGTCTCTAATAGTTACATCATTCACAACGAGGGGGCCCCAGAGTCATTTTACGAGAGTGCTTACTATCCACTTAGTATGAGAATGACTTCATATTGAGTTATACAAAGTAATCAAAGTCATACTCTTCCAAAAAATCTGAATGTATAGTGAAGGGGCTTCGTGGGAAGGATTTTGAACATCAAACAGATGATTTGATCCAGTGGGGGGGGGGAAAGTGGAATGAAAAGGGTGTTCCACAAATGTAATGTCTGTGTGGGGTGTAGAACCTCGACCACCCAGCATGAGGACCTAACAATACACAAAGGAGGAGGAGGAGGCAGGGTTGAATGCTGGGAGGGTACCGGGTGTTCTGTACAGGGTCAGTAGTCTTCCATCTCTGGTGCCAGTGCTCTTCTATTGAAGAGGCACAACGAAACAGATGAACACAAATCCCTTTTTAAGTGTTTGCGATTACAACAGCGACCAAGTTGTTCTCTTGTGAGGGTCTTTCTCCTTTGGTTTAATTCTCTCTTGTTTGAATTGTCTGTTTCCTTTTGATGTACATTCATTTTCAGTTTGTCTCTCAGTCTCAGCACTTCCCATGTGCGAAGGTCACAGCAAGAGGCTGACCGTTAAGGGCTTATTACAATAATGGAAATTTGGGTCATGTTTAATTGTCATGCAAATGACCACGGTTGTCATAATTGTCATTTTAGTAGATTTTTTATTGTTGTTGCTTGTAATGCATCTTTGAAAATTAGCTACGACATCCCTAATGAATACAACACAGCTTTGGTGACACCTCTGTCTGTCACGACTTCCGCCGAAGTTGGCTCCTCTTCTTGTTCGGCGATCGACGTCACCGGTCTTCTAGCCATCGCCGCTCCATTTTTCATTGTTCCATTTGTTTTGTCTTGTTCCCCGCACACCTGGTTTACATTCCATAATCACACTGCATATATATATATATTCCTCTGTTCCTCCCAAGTCTTTGTGTGGAATTGTTTTTGTATTGTGTTTATTGTATCGCGCCAGTCTGTTTTTTTTTCACCCTGGGCATTGCCTGTACCCTATTGGGGAAATGTTGGTGAAACTTATGGTTGTATTCTTGACGGTATTTTGCGCTTGTCACTTTTTCCGGTTGGCTTGAGTTGTAGCTGTTTGTGCCCGTCTGTTATTGCTCTTGGCAAATAAAG
Organism: Oncorhynchus gorbuscha; assembly: GCF_021184085.1. Lineage (NCBI taxonomy): Eukaryota > Metazoa > Chordata > Actinopteri > Salmoniformes > Salmonidae > Oncorhynchus > Oncorhynchus gorbuscha. The sequence continues at coordinate 49,320,208 of NC_060175.1, forward strand.
TCACCTGATCACCTATCTCTGCTCTACTGCACTTGAATCAAATGACCAGCAGCGAAAAACCTGACACCGTCTTAAAAACGAATGGTATTGACCGCTTGTAACTTTTGGAAGTGAAACTTCTCCCAACTATGCCATTCATTCTGCTCGTAAAATAATTACCCATTTTACCCACTTCATATAAAACCTGCTATTGGGTAAACTCGATTTACTTTAATATAAAGTTGATTCTTTACTGCTCCTAAAATGAATGTATTAAGATGATTATGACGATAATTTGATTTTGTTCACGGATTGTTGTCCATAATTGTTGGTTACACGATTATACAATCATTTTGCCAGCCCTGCTGACAGGGTGGTACCACCTACAATGAAGATTTTGCTTGGCATTTTTCTATCTCTTACCACGACTGTCAACCAAGCTCCACTCCTTCCATCTGCATCAGGTCAATGCAGATGATATCAGAGGAGCTCCAGAAAGAACCACATGTATATCATGATAAAGGAGGTGCCTCTCACTTACTGGAATCTTAGTAATATTGTTCATCTGATTTGGACTGGACCACAGATATGATTCTTGGCCCACTGTTTGTTTCTGCTCGCCAGCTTTTCTTCTCTACAGCAGCTACACTAGAGACGTTGCACAGCTGTGAACAAGATCGAGATGTAGCCTTCTGCGATTCGCCTGGCCTCTATCGCACCGTCGTGATGTTTCTGAAAAACAGTTTTAATTGCCACGGCAATTACGCAAGACAAGTCAAAACGGAGATTTTGTGTAAGGTAGAAGGTAATCTGCTTCCCCAGGCAAGTTTCTCTTCCATAGCACGCTCGGAGAGAATACAGAATATCCGTTGAAGATCTTTGGCTTGAATCAAAGCCAGAGAAAGTGCACTGAAGGGTACATCAACAGCTAACATGTCCTAAATCAATTTTTGTCGGATGCTTTATGCATCAACCCCACACTGTCTCAGCTGTGATATGATGTGGGAGAGCTGTTGGGTGTAGAGAAAGAAACATTGAATTGTTGCAATGTTCTTTTGTCATTCCTAGCTGTAGTTAAAACACATTTCCATGTGTGGGGACTTCAACAGCATTCAAAAAATGTTGAGACATATGCAAAACCTATCTGTTTTTATCCAGCGGGCAGATCGGGTTTACTGAGAAGCTGAGAAGAATGGAGAGAGAACAACTTGGATTATCCCTGCACTCCAAACCAGAAGGTGTTGACATTGATACATTACCTTCGAAAACTCATTTTCACAGATGATGTACACCACCATCGACCTCCAGACCGTTTCTATTTCCTCACAAGCTTCTGAAGAATGAAGTGAGAACCGAAGTTACTCTGAAACTGAGTACCTTACACCTACAATCACAAGATTCAGATCTGCTCTCCTGTATATTCCCATTACTCAAACCACAAGCACTGCATAGTTGTACACAGAGAGGCATTTTGACAAGACAAGCATCTTCATATACTGATTAGAGGAAAAACTGTGTTGTTTAGCTAATCACATTTGATCGTGGTGCAGCTGCTGTAGTAACTTGTGCCAGCCTCCTAGAGCACAGACAAAAACAGTCAAGTAATGCCCATAGGCCTTCTGTATATCGCACTGATGCAGATCAACATGATGTTAATCAAATGTGGAAATATCTGGCATGAAAATATCTTGCTGGCAACCGTTTTTGTGTTTGATACCGGAAAGTAGGAGATGAAACTCCATGACAGGAAATATGGCAGGCAGTTGCGTACCACATTTTGTCTTTCACTGATGGACGTGAATCTCCTCTCCATCTCAAATGGCAGCCATTGGCAGGTAAATTAAGAATGTTACTGAGAAGGAGAATTGGGGTTCTTTTGAACAGAGGACAATGACAGCTTAGCTGAGATAGAAGCCTGACTGTGAAAAAAAAACGAAACAAGTGATCCAAAACCAACTCTCAGTTTCACTATTGACCTAGAAACACTTAGCTAAGGGGTTGACAAAATACACCGTTGGAAACAATAAGAAAGTCTTCTTGTAACACAACTCAAAAACAAATTGCAAAACATCTCCCGGACCTTCATTTGAAAGGAGGCCATGAATGCCTCAGAGAGCAATATTATGATCTTGTATTGATTTACTCTCTCTGTCCTACGGTAATCCAATTAACAGGTCCCTCGTAGCTGTTAAAATGTAATTACGGTGTGTTAAAAAAAGCTCCCATTGGTAATGCATCTATGACACTAAAATCATTAAACCGAAGCCTCAGCTTAACCACCACAAGACACTTTCTCTTTCCAAATCAAACCACAGAAATCATTACAAGTGGAACCATAATAAAGTCACTTCTGAGTTGTTTGGGAGATTTCGCAGTCTTGCCAGATTCTCTTTTCAGGAAGGCCCATTCTTTATTCCAGCGACTAGACAAAACCAGAGCTGTGCTGCATGGGCCTTCCTGGCAATGCCAGCTGACGTGTGACATGAAGAGGAGTGGCTGTTATAGGGACTGGCATGGGGTTGGAGCAGTAGAACAGTAGAACAGGTCTGGTCAGTACAGAACCACACCCTCTCTCGCTTTCACCATGGCAACATCATCCTTGTATAGTGCTGATTAGTAAAGAGAAAAGAGCCAAGATGAGTAAAGAGAGAAGAGAGAGTCAACACTGTATAGTGCTGATTAGTAAAGACAGCAGGAGCCAAGATGAGTAAAGAGAGAAGAGAGAGTCAACACTGTATAGTGCTGATTAGTAAAGACAGCAGGAGCCAAGATGAGTAGAGAGAGAAGAGAGAGTCAACCTGGTATAGTGCTGATTAGTAAAGAGTGCAGAAGCCAAGATGAGTAAAGAGAGAAGAGAGAGTCAACCCAAACTAGCCCAACAAGGTCACTACTTCTCCCTGGAGCGGACATAAACCCTAGCTCTATTAAACCCTCTTCTATTTATTTCCACCAAAACCCTTTTTGTAAATGCTTTTGGGTATAAATGTTAGAGACTGGAAAAATCTGTCAATTAAATCATATAAACTGCATAGGTTTCCATACACCAGCATGGCCAGCAATGAGAAAAACTCATGCACACACACACACACACACACACACACACACACACACACACACACACACACACACACACACACACACACACACACACACACACACACACACACACACACACCAAGCGTCATCTTGTGCTTGAAGCCGTGTCAGGACGGATGTTGAAGAGTTAATTCCACAGTGCATTCTATCCTCCAGTGTGTCATTAAAACCACTGCATCTCATCCGCTCGGCATCGTTTATCTGCGCTCCGCTAATTAGTTACGATCAATTACATTTACTCAATGCTGCTTTCATGTCTAACACAACAGGAAGAGGTGCTTATGTGCCGCTGCTCTTTTGGCCCACCGCTTAAACATTCCCCCGGGTTGGTTGCTTTGTTTCTATAGCTCAGCTCAGCCTGATCTCTGCTGAGAAGGCAGGTCCCATTAAATAGACATAGCTCGCTCAGGGGTCCTGGGGTGGGCAGAGGTGCATCCAGAGGGAGACCCTCCCTGGCTGGCACCCTCCTCTGCATGGTCACACACACCCTCCTCCCCCGTAGCGGAAAATGAGGAGGTGCATTTACTTAATAACATAGATTAAAATAGCCAACTGTCATCATCACCGCCGTGCCATGCCATTTACCCTGAGCCGACAGAGTTATGCGCTGTAGCTTTTCTTAGTCCACGGAGTAAAAAGCAACGTTACAAAGGGGCTGATGATATCTGTCATCCAACAGTGAAAAAGCGTGAGGTTGAGTTGAGTAGTTTGTTCATACGGGCACGAAAGGAAGCAGAAATAAAACCTCAATGGTGACAAACACATGGACCCCTGCCTGACTACTCACTAGTAGCTCTCAACTCCAGGGAAATGCCCGCATGCCGCCATGGCCCACAGTGTACAGTTACAGACAGGGCTGCAGCCAAATCCCAACGCTCTGCCCCCAAACAGCTCACTCACTCCATCCCTATCCTCCTCCGCTAGTCTACCATTTTTGTCTCTCCGTCTCTCACCCCTTTCTTTTGCTCTTACGCTCTATTCATGTCCTGGAAGACACAGCACAAACATGCCAAAACTGGGCAAGTGGAAGAGAACAACTGTGGATGAAATGTGATCCACGCTGTAGCCCAAGAGAGAGATTGTCTGTGGACCGATGGAGAGCCTAACTGAGGAGTGGGAGAGTGTAATCCTATCCTATCCTCTGCCTCTCTCTCTCTCTCTCTCTCTCGGAGTGTATGAGCGAGTGGTTTTTCTCAGACTCTGGGTTCGTTTGTCTTCCCACAGAAAGGAAATGCAAAAGAGGCTGTCGTGATACTCTGGGAAACGCCATGGGACGTCTCTGGGGGGGGGATTAAATACGCTCACTGAGATACAAACAGTAAAGTAGCAATAAAGTATTCATTAACCCCCATTCAGAGAGGAAGCGGGCAAAACAAGCGGCCAAGTTAATAAGTCAAACAGAGACTTAACATTGTAACCCCCCCCCCTTTCTAGCTTTGTAAAACAATGGGAAGACATTGATGAGCTCAGGTTTGGGGTGCACCTGAGGGGGGTAAGAGAATAAGACAACTCCAGAGCTGGAACAAATAGAAATTAAATCATATGAATGAAATCTCCCAGGGTTAAGTGGAGTATTATGTCATAGCATTCACCAAGGCATTTAAAAAAACATTCTCTTTTCTCTCCACACCCATAATATCCACAGATATTTCCGATTACAACACCGGGCTCATGTCGACATGGCGATAGGCCAGCCAGAGGAGAGAGAGTGAACAATCCTCCCAGCTCCTCTGACTCCATCCAAGCACCCCCATGTCCAGCCAAGGACTTCATTTTTCACCCATATTCAAAGCAGCTGTCGTCCCTTTGCATCTCCAAAGCGATCCTCTCTGGGGCCGACCTATAGAGTACATGCAGCACAGAGAGAGGCCTGTGGGATGCGGTGCGGGGCATTCATTGACAAAAAGGCCTGATGCCAGTTTGACACCCACCCCCAGGTCTCCCAGAATGTGAATGAACTTATGTGAATGGGAGGCAGACCTATACAAACGCCCCTGTGGCTTGAGAGGCCTGCGGGACCTTCACAGGGCGAAGAGTGTGTGGGCGACACATAACAACAACAACAACAAGGGGAATGCATGCCGGGGTTCCCCCTTTCACTCCCTCACCAATGGAGAGGAGGCACCACCAATGAGGGGGGGGGGGCTTGAAAAGATGAGCCACAAACAAAACCAGAGGGGGTAAAAGCTGCCCTGGCATGGCCTCAATTGATGTGGATGCGAGTCCATCTCCTCACATAACAATCAACACCTACCTACTCCACCAACATGCAAGAGGCAGCAAAGGGAAAAGTAGAAATCAGCATTTCAAAACGCCCCACCACAAAAGCATCAAAGCAACACGCATCCTATTACGCCTGAATGCTCATTGGGGCCACTTCCCATACATTGTGCCTTCCTAAGGACTTAGTTTCCCCTGTTCCAAACGGGGGATATGACTACAGCTGACCAGTTGAAGAGGTGGAGTGGGGGGACTTGACAGTCATAAAGGGAACCGAGAGAGAGTGGGTGAAATGCTGATGGTAATTTAATCTAAGTCAGAAAAAATGAAAACGTACTTGATGTTTAGAGGTGTACCTCTGGAAATGATATTGTTATATTATCCAGATTATTCCAGCTTGTTGTCTATATCTGTTGCATGCATTGGAAAACACTTAGTTGGTGTACTTTATGTAAAATGACCTGAAGTTAATGATGTAGCTAGCATTTTGATAAAACAGAATGTTTTAATGCCCAGAACTGTACGTTCAGACATGGTGCATGGAGTCTTCTTTTTTAAATAGTTGGTTTGCAACATCGTACTATGGCCAACTTATATGACCTTTTCTTCCTGAGGTCCAACTCAGTTGAGCCCATTTGGTTCAGTTCTAAACTTTACTCGCCCACTCTCATAACTCAGCTTGGTGACTGCATGGTGTTCCCAGTGTCAGCCCAGAGAGAGAGCGACTACGGTAACAGAATCTCCGACTGACAGAAGGGTGAGAAATGATGGTTGGGAGGAATGATCAGAGGGGAAGAGCGCCCTTGACCTCCTCAGTCAGAGTAAGGCCTGCTGGCACAAACTTTCAGAGGAATTCCCACATAGCTCACCTCTTGGGAGAAAGGAGCAGTGTCCATGAATACATGTAAGAGTGCTACTGTCTATCTGTTTAAGACAAATAGGGTATGGGTTAAGTCCATACCCCATGTTACGTGGCATAACTCCTGAGATATACCAACAAACATCAACTAAATAAATAGATTATCCAGCTGGACACATTTTCAGAGGATGGTTGTTGTGCCTCAATGTGCTCCCCATACTGCTGAGAGAGAGAGACAAGTTTGAGATTTAGCCAATTACTAAACAACAGTAGCTACCATGAAAGACAGGAGCCATCACAACCATCTTGTTCCCACCCTGACACCCTGAGAGAGATTTCCTTAAACAGATGGAGGACAAAACAAGATTAAAACTACATGAATGTACTGTGCAACCACCCATCCCCAACTCTACAGGCATGTTCACCTCGTATCTTAAAATACACTTTTCCAAGTGCTGCTGTCATGAGCCATTGTGGTAACGAGAATAGCACTGGTGCTGTGTTCTCCGTGTATCCAAATGACAAGACAAAGAAGCCTGTCAAGGTCAAGGCTCAGTCAAACTGCACTTGATCACTGCGTGGGTCACTGCATTCAGGTTCTCGCTCTCTCTCTGTCTCTCCCTCCCTCATTCTCTCTTTTTCCCACCACTCCAGTAAATCAGAGCATTTGAAGTTGGTCCTGTTATAATACTCTCACTTTCACCAGGGTTCTGTTTTCAGGTAGCCTTCCAGCCTCAGCTCAGGTTTAGGGAGGATACATCCATGCATGCACACGTAACTAATTATTAGGCATCTAATCCATCTGGACTATCATTCTCACTGACACCTTAATCGTATCTTCCACAGGCTTAGTACTACATCTAAGAATACACTGTGGTTCAGGTCTCAAACTGAGAGCAGAGAGTGCCGGGTACAACAGGACAAAGCCAGGCAGGATTCTAGACCTGTTTATCCAGTAAGCACTAATGCTCTGTCTTGACTGGTGAGAAAAGCCACCAAATCCCACAGGATGTGCCAATTGTGCCACCTAGAAAAGAGTCACCTTGAAGGGTAAAAACCTGCAGGTGAGGGAAACATGTTAGTTTCACTGCTCCGGTTGAACCTGGCAAGCCTGTTCTGAAAGAGAGCTCATTTCTGAGAACCATGTATTGCTCTATCAGTTTTTGTATCATATTGAGTGACAATATAATCTTGCTCTCTAAGTTTGTCCATATACAGTGGCTTGCGAAAGTATTCACCCCCTAACATATTTCCTATTATGTTGCCTTACAACCTGGAATTAAAATATATATATTTTTTTTTTTTTTTTGGGGGGGTTGTATCATTTGATTTACACAACATGCCTACCATTTTGAAGATGCAAAATATGTTTTATTGTGAAACCAAAAAGAAATAAGACAACAAAATGAAAACTTGGGTGTGCATAACTATTCACCCCAACAAAATCAATACTATTACCTTTTGCAGCAATTACAAATGCATGTCTCTTGGGGTATGTCTCTATAAGATTGGCACATCTAGCCACTGGGAATTTAGCCCATTCTTCAAGGCAAAACTGCTCCAGCTCCTTCAAGTTGGATGGGTTCTGCTGGTGTACAGCAATCTTTAAGTCATACCAAAGATTCTCAATTGGATTGAGGTCTGGGCTTTGACTAGGCCATTCCAAGTCATTTAAATGTTTCCCATTAAACCACTCGAGTGTTGCTTTAACAGTATGCTTATGGTCCTTTGGAAGGTGAACCTCCGTCCCAGTCTCAAATCTCTGGAAGACTGAAACAGGTTTCCCTCAAGAATTTCACTGTATTTAGAATCATTCATCCTTTCTTCAATTCTGACCAGTTTCCCAGTCCCTGCCAATGTAAAACATCCCCACAGCATGATGCTGCCACCACCATGCTTCAATGTGGGGATGGTGTTCCCGGGGTGAGGAGAGGTGTTGGGTTTGCGCCGTTTTCCTTGATGGACAAAAATCTAAATTTTAGTCTCATCTGATCAGAGTACCTTCTTCCATATGTTTGGGGAGTCTCCCACAAGCCTTTTGGCGAACACCAAGCGTGTTTGCTTGTTTCTTTCATTAAGCAATTTTCTGGCCACTCTTCCATAAAGCCCATCTCAGTGGAGTGTATGGCTAAAAGTGGTTCTATGGACAGATACACCAATGTCCGCTGTGGAGTTTTTCAGCTCCTTCAGGGTTATCTTGGGTCTCTTTGTTGCCTCTCCGATTAATGCCCTCCTTGCCTGGTCTGTGAGTTTTGGTGTGTGGCCCTCTCTTGGCAGGTTTGTTGTGGTGCCATATTCTTTAAAAAAAATGTATAATGGATTTAACGGTGCTCCGTGAGATGTTCAAAGTTTCTGATATTTTTTTATAACCCAACCCTGATCTGTACTTCTCCACAACTTTGTCCCTGATCTGTTTGGAGAGCTCCTTGGTCTTCATGGTGCCGCTTGCTTGGTGGTGCCACTTGCTTAGTGGTGTTGCAGACTCTGGGGCCTTTCAGGACACGTGTATATATACTGAGATTATGTGACAGATCATGTGATACTTAGATTGCACACAGGTGGACTTTATTTAACAATTAGGTGACTTCTGAAGGTAATTGGTTGCACCATATCTTATTTAGGGGCCTCATAGCAAAGAGGGTGAATACATATACACGCACCACTTTTCTGTTTTGAATTTTTGAAGTTATTTGTTTCATTTCACTTCACCAATTGGGACTATTTTGTGTATGTGTATTACATGAAATCCTCCCCAAAATATTTTTAAATTACAAGTTGTAATGCATCAAAATAGGAAAAATGCCAAGGGGGATGAATACTTTTGCAAGGCACTGTACAAGCCATCTGTAACTGTAGCTGCATATAGTTCACTAAATGTCATTCCTTACCAATGGGAGAGAAGACTGACTTTGCTTGTAGACTGGAAATGTCTGCACACGTTCTCTGTAAGAGTTTCAGTGTAACCTTCACAATATCAATATAAAAACAAGTGTGTACAGGCCCCGCTGGTCTGCTACAGTAGGGAAGAAGTTATTCATAGTGTCTGGATGATTTGGATTTTGCAGCATGGCGAGGGAGCAACAGATGCAACAACATGGCTGCGAAACAGAAGTGTTTTTGGGACGATCTCAGTTTCAATGAAGACAAGGCTCTAAAAGAATCAGGAACCCGAGTCCAGCGAGGATGTCCACAGGTGAAAGTTGGAGCAGTGTAGGAACACCACACACACACACACGCACACACGCACACACGCACACACGCACACGTACACACGCACACGTACACACACCAGCAGCTCTGTTCCTGTGTGTGCTAAAAGAGATCACCACTGCCACTCCAGGAATCCCAAACACTCCACTCCCTTTGCATTTACTGCCATTCCCTTGTTAATTGAAGAGAGAAGGAAGAAAGAAGGAGTGAGAGAAAGGGGGAGGGAGTTTGAGAAGGAGAGAGGGAGTAGGAGAGAGGGAGTGGGAGTAGGAGAGAGGGAGTGGGAATAGGAGAGAGGGAGTGGGAGTAGGAGAGAGGGAGTGGGAATAGGAGAGGGAGTGGGAGTAGGAGAGAGGGAGTGGGAGTAGGAGAGAGGTTGTGGGAGAAGGAGCGAGGGAGTGGGAGTAGGAGAGGGAGTGGGAGTAGGAGAGGGAGTGGGAGTAGGAGAGGGAGTGGGAGAAGGAGAGAGGGCTCTGCACCAGGAAACTGAGCGGCTGAGATGGGGAGGGCTATGTTTAGATGACACACTGTCACCTTCAGTTTCCCTCCCCAGAATAATCCGCCTGCTGCACTTAGGGTCCCTGCCGAGCACAGTGGGATTGGACCTGCCTGTGTCTCCTGTTCCTCCACAGAATCTGTTTACACACTTAATGACACACACACATATGCACTCCGCACACACGCACTACCACACAACAGATCCCTCATGAAAGCATGAAAGCACAGACTTTATCAACATCTATCTTTCAGCAACTGGGCCCAGATGTGCACACACTGAGCAATGCTACTAACTCTTATTTAACCCCAATAGATTCCAGAGAGAAGCCCCAACCCTTTATCAGCATAAAAAGTGAGGACCACCCAAGTGGTTTTTGATACATATTCTCTTAAAGACTTCATGGCTGTGGTCTCAGTATGGCATAAAAACGTGGTCTCAGCATGACTCCCTGCTTAGATTAGGTTAATTAAAAGGTTAATTAAAAAATAAATAAAATGGCCACATGGCCTTAGGTACTGCACTGTAAGCTTTCTGCAGACTCAAGTGCCAACTGGCAAGATTCTGTAACAGCAATTCTATAACCCATCACTACAATGACCTCAATTCATGGGCTGTCATAAAACCTACAGTGTGCCTTTACTGACCAACACATGAAGATGTGAGACAATATTACAACTGAATTTAGGACAGTATTTGCAGAACCACTCCCCCATGTGTGACCCTTCTGGGATCACAAACCCCTCTAACACACCACCTGATGTGGGTGAGGTGGGGGGGGTAAGGGTGAGGGGTAGGGGTAGGGGTAGGTGTAAGATGAAGGCAGCTTTCTACATGACTAATCCTGTCAAGTAGGAAACACAGCTTAGTGCTCTCACACTGTGTAAACAGATTTACAAATAGTTTTGGTTAATTACTAATCCATGGAGCTATACTGTTGGTATGCCAGCCAACCAATCACTAAGTGGGGGGGACTCATGCCACCCTCCCCTTCACCCCTTACACACCCTTACCTTCACCTCCCTTCCACTACCCCCCCCCCCCCCCCCCCCTCACTTCCCCTCCCATCTCTTCCCTTCCACTCCCTTCCCCTCCCCATCACCCCCTCCTATCATGTGGACCAAAGTGGAGGATAAAAACTGGTTTTGGCACACAAGAGCTCAATCTACTGACGTCACAGCATAGAGCTTCAACAATCTCTCTCTCTCTGTCTCTCATGCCCGCACACACACACACACACAATTTTGTACACAAACAATATGCATCTGACAGAGTGAGACTTGCTTGCCTGACAGAAGTGACACACTTGACACGTGTATCATGAATACAAAACCCAGTGAGAAAGGCACGACCAGGCAGTGTTTCCACATATCCACTGGCCTTCATCTGTCTCTGGTTAACAACTATATTACAGATGAGCGCTATGTGCCTGACACTTAGCGGAGCACAGCATTTCTCACTAAATATAGCTGCTATGGGGAGAAACTGAGGTCTGGGCCAGGGCCAATGTAATATATATTTTTTAATGCTTTGTCAGTAATTACCTCTCCACCACTGGCCTGCTAAATGTAATTAGAAAACATAGCCAAACATTTTCATCTGTGCCAGATGACAGCGGTTTGGTTTCATAGATTCAACACGTCTTGTGGTCCATAGGAGTGTTATGAGCTAGGTACTCGGTGTAAAGGTGTGTCTAAATGTGTATGCTTGAGGTGCCATGAAAATCAGGGCAGGTTGGAGAGACAGCCATGGAAACTGTCATGGAGCTAATAGCCTCATACACACAGCCAATTGTCCCTATATTAATGATCTTCATATGGAAACCACATTATGGGTGGTTGATGTTCTTGATGATCTTCCTGGCCTTCCTGTGACAATCTCGTGCTGTAGGTGTCCTGGAGTGCAGGTAGGTTGCCCCCGGTGATACACCACCCCCTGGAGAGCCCTGCAGTTGCGGGCGGTGCAGTTGCCATACCAGGCGGCGATACAGCCCGACAGGATGTTCTAAATTGTGCATATATAAAAGTTTGTGAGGGTTTTAGGGGCCAAGCACAAAAAAATTCAACCTCCTGACGTGGAGGAGGCACTTTTGCACCTTCTTCACCACACTGTCCGTGTGGGTGGACCATTTCAGATTGTCAGTGATGTGCGTGTCGAGGAACTTGAGGCTTTCCACCTTCTCCACTGCGATCCCGGAAAGGGGCGTGCTCCCTCTGTTGTTTCCTGAAGTCCACAATCAGCTCCTTGATTTTGTTTTATTGACGTTGAGTGAGAGGTTATTTTCATGGTACCACTTTCCCAGGGCCCTCACCTCCTCCCTGTAGGCTGTCTCATCATTGTTGGTAATCAGGCCTACTACTTTTGGGTTGTCTGTAAACTTAATGATTGAGTTGGAGGTGTGATTGGCCCGCAGTCATGGGTGGACGATTCAGGAGGGGGCTGAGAACGCAACCTTGTGGGGCCCCTGTGTTGAGAATCAGCGAAGTGGAAGTGTTGATTCCTACCTTCACCACCTGGGGGAGGCCTGTCATGAAGTCCAGGATCCAGTTGCACAGGGCGAGGTTCAGACACAGGGCCCCGAGCTTAATGATGAGTTTGGAGGATACTATGGTGTTGAATGCTGAGCTATAGTCAATGAACAGCATTCTTACATAGGTATTCCTCTTGTCCAGATGGGAAAGAGCGGTCTGCAGTGCGAAGGCAATTGCATCGTCTGTGGATCTATTGGGGCGGTATGCAAATTGAAGTGGGTCTAGGGTGTCAGGTAAAGTAGAGGTGAAATGATCTTTAACTAGCCTCTAAAAGCACTTCATGACAGAAGTGAATGCTACGGGGCGATAGTCATTTAGTTCAGTTACCTTTGCTTTCTTGGGTACAGGAACAATGGTGGACATCTTGAAGAAAGTGGGGACAGCAGACTGGTATAGGAAGAGATTGAATATGTCCGTAAACACTACAGCCATCTGGTCGCGGGTATGGATGCCATCTGGGCTGGCAGCATTGCGAGGTTAACACGCTTAAATGTCCTACTGACGTTTAGCCACGGAGAAGGAGAGCCCACAGTCTTTGATAACGGGCCGCGTTGGTGGCACTGTGTTATCGTCAAAGCGAGCAAAGAAGGTGTTTAGCTAGTCCGGTAGCAAGACGTTGGTGTCCGCGACGTGGCTGGTTTTCCCATTGTAGTGAGTAATTGTCTGCCACACATGTCTCGTGTCTAAGACGTTGAATTGCGACTCCACTTTGTCTCTGTATTGACGTATTGCCTTTTTGATAGCCTAACAGAGAGAATAACCACACTGTTCGTATTCAGCCATATTGCCAGTCACCATGCCATGGTTAAATGCAGTGGTTTGCACTTTCAGTTTTGCGCGAATGCTGCCATCTATCCACGGTTTCTGGTCTGGGTAGGTCACAGTGGGTACAACATCTCCTATACACTTCCTGATGAACTCAGTCACCGTATACATATATTTGTTGCTGTTATTCTCAGAGGCTACCCGGAACATATCCCAGGCCGAGTGATCAAACAATCTTGAAGCATGAATTCGGATTGGTCAGACCAGCATTGAATAGACCTTAGCATGGGTACTTCTTGTTTGAGTTTCTGCCTATAGGAAGGGATGAGCAAAATGGAGTCATGATCAGATTTGCCAATGGGAGGGCGGGGGAGATCCTTGTAAGAATTTCGAAAAGTAGCAGTGGTCCAATGTTTTCCCAGCGTGAGTACTACAGCCAATGTGTTGGTAGAAATTCGGTAGCGTTTTCCTCACATTTGCTTTGTTAAAATCCCCAGATACAATAAATGCTGCCTTAGGATATGTGGTTTCCAGTTTGCATAAAGTCCAGTGTAGTTCTTTGAGGGCCGTCATGGTATCGGCTTGAGGGGGAATATACACGGCTCTGACTATAAACAAAGATAATTCTCTTTGGAGGTAATATGGTTGGCATTTGATTGTGATGTATTCTAGGTGTGGTGTTGGAAGGAATTGAGGAGGAATTGAGTTTCTGTATGTTATCACACACCATTCTTCCCGAAGACTTCTTTATTCCTGACTGTGTGATGTACTGAGAAGCCTGGCTGTATGGACAGGGACAGTATATCCCAAGAGAGTCATGTTTCCATGTGTGTATGACACTCATAGGATTGTTTGATAAATCACACTTTTTCTATGTGTACGACCTACTGCCATAATCAGTTTAATAATAATCAGTTTAATATGAAACTATTAGTGTGCATGTAAACAAACATACTCAGGAGTTCAGGATGTGACAACTCTGTCTAATGTATTCCTAACCTAAGTGAACACTTGGGCTATTGTCTGTATTCTGTGTCAATGTTGTAATGTTTTAAACATTGACTAGTGGAGACAGTGAGAGGGCACAACTGGGGGATTAGCTGAAAGATGAACTGGCACTCAGATGTTTTAAAAGGAAAGCAACTATTGCTAAACGGCATGTACTAACTGTATTAAGCTGCTTTTTATTCATGGTTTTTAAATCCTTCTCTGTTGTTGTGCAGGTTCTAATGCGTTAACCCAGAAAAACACTGGCAAATAACACTTTAGATTACAGATAAATTAATACTGTACTTCAAGGGCACTGCCATTCTTGAGTGCAGGGCTTTTAGCCCTGAAGGGGAGTTTTTAACCCCAACAGCACCCGAAATAGAGTCTGCTGCTACCCCCGGCATGGATGGGGAGGATGCAGATGACAACTGTGATTGAAAGACAGGGGCAATCATTCAGTGTAGCTTCCTCCTGCTCTGAGACACCTACCGCTGGCATTCCCGACCACAACCACGGTGGTAACAGTGACCCCCTTCCAGTGGATTTGGTGCTGTATGGCAATGGGGGAGTAATGTGATGTCACGGCATTCCCACCATGGTCCATAATTCCAGGGACTACACTGGAGAACAGACGTTTCAAATGTCATTAAGTCCGTCAGGGAAAAGGTGAAAGGGAGAGTAAAGGTGCATGAATAAACTTCTCAGTAGCAGTTAATAGGAAGCTAGAAACAGCAAACACAACATCAAACACAACCAATTATATGCGAGTATACACACTAGTGTGCTCCATGGTCTTATCAGCACGTATCGAGTGATGGCGGTTGCAGGGGAGGGCTATGTCACCTTCACAGCCATGGTCATGTTATTTACAACTGTAGTGGCTCTTGACCCTGTGCCTATTACAATAACATTAAACAAAAGCTGACATTCTATACGAGTACAATAAGCATTTAGTCAGTTATAGTAAGCTACGTATTTACTAGCACAGCTGTAGCCAGGGTCCACGTGTGGTTTAAGACTTCGAAAAGCAGAGCTATAAGCATGAATTTAGATCTGTAACGCATGAGCAGAAATGTGTCAGAGGGGGAATATGGGCCAGCATAGTAAGGTTACACTTATCTGTGATGCAGGGGAATTCTATAGCAAAACATAATGAAGAAACTTCCCTGGAGCAATGCCTAGCAGTGCATTTGTTCATCCAAATGATTTGTTACTCTCCATGGCTATTGTCAAAGTGTGATACGGAATGAGTAATCTGTAAAAGTACACAGATAAATCTGTTGTAATCTTTAAATGGATTTACAAGGGGCCTTGCATGTAAACAATAACTTACTAGTTGTCACATTGGAGGCCTGTATATTCTCTCACACAATCCTTTTGCATGGCAATAAACCCAATCTGGAATAATGCCTTTAACTCCATTTATTACATAAATATAGAACTGTGTTGGTCATCGAGTTCCGTAGGAAGGAATATTATTTTTGGGCTCAGGCACACAGAGTTACGGCAGATTTCACTCCCTATGAATTCCCGCTGGCTCGGAACTCAACTTTGATCCTTAAAATACGGTCATTGGGGAAAGGCTCAAACAAATTCACTGTTTTTTTCCATTTTCTTTCCAGGCCCTCTGACTTACGTGCGAAGAGGGGAGGAGACATTCCCTTCTTGGAGATTTCTGGAGACAGCAGTCTTGTCTGAGCTACACCCATAGAGTGCAATTGATTATCTATGGCGACTCGCTTCTCTTTATGCCTAAGTTAGGTTGGCAATTTAAACAAGCTGTGCGGTATTGATTACACAGATTCCTATAAGCTCTCCTAACTGAAGAAGACTTCACAGCTCTGGCTATCAAAGTCCTTCGCCCTGGCTGTGATCCTGCAGGGCCGGAGACAGTTGTAAGCCTGACCAAAGTCTACTTTTCCAAGGCTCTTACCTCATGTTTTCGCGAGCTACAGAGGAGTATCCTTTTGATGGCTACACTTCCTCACTGTGGTTCATATCAACAGTTACAGAATTTAGCTCCAAAACCTACTGTATGTGCAGTACATAAGCATTTCTAACTATCAAGCATTAGAGTGAATATCTTGAGACATACTAACTAACATATCTGCATTTAATGGACACTCAGTCAGTAGACCAGACTGTGGATCATAGATGGTATTCCCCGGGGAAACATTTAAGTGAAGCACAAAATAAAGGGGAAAGAAAAAAAAACAATTAAGAGGTTCTTGATTTACTCTCCACATGTGTACGACCTGTTTTAATGGGGAAGTGAGGGCCTCTTGAGTAAGAGGTCACGGTCCTTAAACCGTCTCGGGAGAAACAGAGTTAATCAGTTTTTGGCAGGCAGCCAACTTTGTAATATTGAGAGACCAGACCGCCAGGTAACCAAGAGAGGGATGTAAGCTTAAAGTTTTTAATTAGAGATATGTTTCATATGATACAGCACCTTTATACGGCACGTTCATAACGAGTGTATTCTAGCAAAAAATAGATCATTATCAACTTTATGCTGTGCCAAAGCCCATAGCCAAAACATCTATAAAGAGGATCTAAAACTTGTTGCCAACATTCTAGTAACCTAAATTGCTGGCCAATAGTCAACGTATTAAAACACTATGATATATAGGTGAGGTTACCAAGAGATTATAAAAACAATTAAAAGTGCATTTCACAATATTTAAAGGCAACATGCTCTCTCCAGAGCTTTGGAGAAAAGCAGAGTCGACCGTGACATGCATGTTGACTGGGGAGAAAAACAAACAGGTAAGCAAGAGAGCAAGGGACTCCTCCGTCTTCTCGTCAGCTAAACAATACTGCTATAGTAAGCTGGTTTAACAGAAATGAATGACTCTTTTAGAGTCTTGCAGGTGAATAAAGAACTGGCAAAAATTTCAACTACATACTTCTGAGAAAAAGATTTGAATAAAAAGTCATCCATTCTAAGAAAGGCATTGAACTGAAAAAAAAACGAAAAGACCAACCTACAGTTGAGTAAAAGCAATATATTTGCAGATATTAAACTAGAGAACTGGGTAAATAATATTTTGGAAAAAAACATGAAGGAATTGCTGAGCTCTGGATATGTGCTCAGTGACATGTAAAATCCGACTTGATTAAAAAGGGAAAGAACCTTTAGTAGTGAACTGTGCCTGTCCAGTTAATTAAGTCAACTGGTGCCGTGGAGAGAGCCCAGGGAAATCGAAGGCAAAGCAAACAGGGGCACTGCTCAGTCCCTTAGCTCTGCTCCGGCTGCTAATCGCAAGCTAGATCTGAGAGTGGGACAGACCTTAGGGACAGACAGCGCTCTGCTTGGCTGAACCAGGCAATTTGCTCTCAGTAATACCCGCTACCTGCTCCCTCCCTACCCCACCTCATCTACATGACCACTGAAGTGCATGAACAAAGCCCTGAGATGTGTCGTTCTGTAGAGGGACCCCCAATCTGATAATGACCATGATAGTGTTATTATTACATGCTAATATGCTGCAGGCGACGTCTTTTTAATGCATCACTTTCACTTTTACATTGTTCCTTTTCAATTTAAAAAACATCAGAGAATGTAATCATGTTGATTCAAGGACACCTTATAACTAGCATTCTGTACCAGACGCAAAAGGCTTCTCAAAAATACACTGTTGTCTCTGTTAACCTCAATTTGAACCATTTTTTTCCATCTTTGTTTATGTTTTTAATTATTGGTACATACAGTCAAGTGGAAGCAGCTGCTGAGAATTACCATGCCAGGATGTTTAAGAGGGGAAGCAAATTAGCATTGGATGATTTGTTAGTGGTCACTGGGACGGGTCTGCAGTGTAACCTGAGAGTCTGAGTTCTTCCTATGGAATCTAGAGCACTTATCAAAGCCAGAATCGTCCCATTTATCTGATCATCAACTCTTCAGTCACACATAAGGGTGCACACACACATTTCAGAGGAGCAGAAAACAGCACATTTTAAAGACGATACACCGAGCTATTAGAGGAGAGCACTGCATGAACTCAAGACACCACGTAGAAACCACTAGCACAAAACACTAAACAGATAGGGATGTGGTTGGGGGAGAAATAGACCAGAGACGTTTGCCTCTTACCTTTGAAGGAGATGAAGACGCGGGGTGCAGCATGAGGGTCGATGATGTTGTGATTGCACAGAGCCCCGACAACCAGGGCCAGGAGCATGTGGACCGTCCACAGACTGTCCAACAGCATGGTAAACCAACCTCCAGGAATAGAACGATCGCAGAATGCTGGAGGAAAGAAGAGGTCAACAATTAAAGATTTCCGCTGCGAAAAGCCATACACAATATAACACAGCATCCTTGAGTGTAGATCTCGAAACATTGGTCTTCATGAGAGCTTCTTTGTGAGAGATGTGAACATCTGAAGTACATCACTGATGTTCAGGGATTATAACCAGACCATTGGGAAAGTGCGCTGCCTTTCCAACATGGAGAATCCAGCCTTTTAGTTTTCTATACAATTCCATTTGGCAAGAGTCATATTTGACCTTTATGTATGTGTGACACAATGATGCCTCCTCCACTGTTCCCTGCCTCTTGTGCAAGAAGATGCTAATGTCTCCCAGTCCCACCAAACACAATCCTCTTGCACGACCACCAACCCTGTGCACTACTCTGTAATTATGTACTGTAGTCACCTAATACCTTCGTCACGTACCTTCGTCACGCAATATACCTTGTTGTCACACAATTCAGTGTGACAAATGGTCACTGATGTAATCTCATCTCTACAAAGGACAATACGGTACTGAAGATAAATCAAATCAGTCTTGCCAGAACCTTTTGGGACTGTTGATTGAAACTGTATATAACATTGTAATTAAATTGTGTAAAGGAGCCAACCACATCAAACAGGAATGTGCAATAAACTCAAGTTATAAAGGGTAAGCAGAATACTGCATGCGTCTTTATAGGTATAGAGGGTTGCCTAGAAACGTTATTTAACAAATCTACAAATTGGTCTTATTTCATGGCTTGACGACCATCTCACCACTCTGCATGTGATTGCCAGAGGGCACATTTTAAAGGGCACTTCCACCACAAACACAAATTCAACATGTAGACTGCTGGAGAGCTGGAGCCAGAGCCTACAGTCCAAAATATATCCTCGAACCAAACGGATTGGTTAGGGGGGATTTACGAGTATAAACATCAGCGCAAACCTCAGCTATTTATGGGCAATTTGTTAACTGGCCAGCTGTTTATTCTAAGTCAAGGGCAGATATATTTACACAATTAAATTAAACAACAGACTATTTACAAATGACATTTCAACACACACCACATAGGCGCACACACACACTGTCACACACACACACACACACTGTCACACACACTGTCACACACACACAAAGGGATGACTTTCCACTTGATTTGATTATCTAAACAGGTCAATCTAATGTATTCATATTAACATTCTTGAAGAAAGTGCAAGAAGTGTAGTTGCAGTGTAATAGCGTGGGTCACGCTAAAACATATTTGGCGCTAAATACAGGAATCAAGGTCAGTAGCCTTGACATAGTTCTAATCAAAGGATCAACCATGTATAATAAACATTACATCTACATTAAGGCAACGTAACCCCCACGCCATCGGTTCACTGGCATTTTGAACGGTACCTCGTTTATTACTTTTATCAAGACCATTCCTATAAAAGGTGAGTGTTGACCAATTGTCTTTTCGCAGTTCTTGCATGTGTTTTAGACAGCCAAACTTAACTTATTGCTATATTGTGAGTCAAGAGTCAAGACAATCGACATGTTGAGCACGATTTACAAGCGCAGGGTGTTAAAGACCACTATTATAACGCGCTTTCAGCCAATCACCCTCCCTGCTTGGTCCAGTCGCGCTTGTAAATTCAACGGTCTATAGGGGATCGTATTCCAAGAGTAGCCTACATTTGTTCATGTTCCCAATTATTTGGTAATTAGCTATTTTTCCCTTTCAGGCGTGGGTAGGCTAAATACTGCATTGCTTTTCTTAGAGACATGTGTGCGCTGATAATGATTTGTGCGCTTTTACCAGCAGCAACATAAACTTTGTGGATTACTAAATCCATCCCGTCCGTATTTTTATTCTAAAAGAAAACACCTAGTGTTACAAAACCACTTTGAACCATTTTTGAATTGTTATGCTATTTTGAAAACACTCAAATTCCAGTGCGAACAAATCATTAGGCTATGAAGTAGTCTGGCAATTGAATTTAATCATATCGAGAAATATTTCCCCAATTTCACATCAACACTATCGGTGTTGGACTGCGAGAGATAAAAGCTATACATTTTTCTGATTTTAATGCTGTAAACAATCTGAACCTGTTAGGAGTTCATGCGCAACTTGCAAGAGTGCATATAATAAAATCAAAATACTAATTTAAAGCACGTTAAAACTCACTGACATGAAATATAATATTTTGTTCGGTGTTTATTACAAAGTCTAAGTGTCCAAATATTACTGTCACACTTTCAAATGCTAAAGTTCATTGTTATAATTGAAATAGCCTCATGGTGGTTTTCACAAGGCTAATTAAGCCTAATCGAATTAACATGTTTACGGGTTACAATGACAGTATAGAACTTATTAAAACCATTTTCTCACAGTTATTGTGAGGTAACCAAATGTCCCATGTAACACACCAGTAAAGTAAACAGCATAGGTATACCTCTCACGGTAATATAAAGTAAATTAAAAATGACAGTGCTGTGCGAGCCAATTGCAGGCTGTTTGAATGCAAATCATTAACGTTATAAATAATTAGGCATACCTGATTGTCACTTTACTCTACACAAATAACTTTGAGTCCAAGTCCAACCTTACAAGTCATCGAAGAAACCAACAGAATTCCACGGAATAGTTCGCCTCAATTCTCCAAGTTTAAAATGTATAAGATCCGGGGTGCCGTGGCCCCGTTGCTGGAGTCCTTATAGAGATACACCTGGAGCCCGGTGTGTTTACCGCTGCCCGGTCCAATGCTCATGAGGCGCAGCTGAAAATATCGTCTCCAAGTAAATCTCGTGTAAATTTAATGACCAGAAGTTGTGACAAGTCCAATGTGACAGCTCCTTCAAAATTGTCAATTTAAAGGATTCCTCGTCTGAAACTCGGCTAAACATGCAGCCAGTGTTACTGGTGAAAGTGGATTCGCTCCTGACTGCTGGGGAAACGCGCTGGCAGGTGGATGCAATGGTCATTTGCGTAAAACACGCCCACTAGGCGGGAAGTACCTTAGCTGCCACCGCCCATTCCTCCAGCATCTCGATGAGCAGGCTTTTAGAAAATATCAGAGTATTGTGGTGACTAACGGGACAACAGTGGCCCTCAAACCAGATTGCTTCCACAATTATGAAAAACACAACCGTTTAAGGCTTTTTGCTTTGATAGTGTGTTACCAATGTATATGATCTTAAACCTATATTATAAACTCTTATCGACGTCTATTGTAATTACAGTGAACACTTACAATTGCGACAGGAGCAATTAGGGTTAAGTGCATTGCTCAAGGACACATCACCTAGCCAGCTCAGAGATTCTAACCAGCACCCCAACGCTCTTAATCGCTAGGCTACCTGCCACCCCTACGAGCCTACACATTGTTATAGCCTACGTGTAGACCTTACCTGTTCACAGGGCACACTGCCTTAGTCTTTATGATAATGATATGAGAAGAAAATATCAGAGATGAACCTGGAATTAAGAAGATTAAATCACTTACCTATGATGGAACATACTGTACCTGACAGCAATAACATCTTGGTCTTTGACACGCTTCCATGAACAATTTCTTTGATGTTGGAATGTAGGTGTGGTGTATGGACTCAAATGAAGACAGACAGCCACTAACAATATAGCAGGAAGGCACACATCTAGCCATACGTCAACAGAAAGGAAGTTCAAACACAGTTAAATGGATATTGTTGCTTGACTCGAACGTTAGACTTTTGGAAGATTTACATTAGGTCTGTATATTATAGGCAGTATTTCATTACACAAAACAGGAGTAGCATACTGCATTGCTATTACAGCTGAGACAAACTGACAAGATTACCTTCAAACAAAGGTCAACAAAACATTCACCTTCAAATATTCTACATTCCCCTTTGATTGGCTCCTTTCAATTGTCAACAAATCCGAGACTTGCTTATGGAACAGCAGTGACTTATCCTGTAAACACAGAAATATGTATTCCAATGTTACAAAATAGTTCTCAAAACTGTAATGGATATGAGAAATATGTTAGAGAAAGTAACCTCTGACGTCTTTATGTTTTCAGCACTTGGGAATAGGAATGACTCAAAATCCGGTTATTCATACTCTATTTCCTCCTTTGGAATTTATATGACCATGTCTGAATCTGACTATTGAGAGGGTGTTTGTTTGCTTTGAATCAACTGCCTGTCTGTATTATTTCCATCTCCCGTCTCACCGACAGCCAGCAACGCACCATCTGCCACCCTCACATGAAATGTGGACGGGAAATATTAAACAGGATTTGGCTGAGTATACACTTCCTAATAAAGTGTTGTGTATTCCTACGGATTTCAATGCTTGTCCAATCCACAAGTGGTATAAAATATACTTTTCTGTGTGTTTTCACTGGAACTTCATGTACGAAGAAAAATGGACAAATGAAGACCTATTGCAAATCACTGGTAATGCACATGTTGCGTACGTTCAGTTCGCTACCTCTGTGGCCATGAATACTGTGTGAGATCACATACTAACTTGACCTTTAAGCCTTTAAACCTCATTCACATCTCTTTCCAAAAATTGTTTGACTTTCACTTCCACTAATGCGACTGAAGACAGAGCACCTTAACAGGTGCTGATTAATAACCCCATTGCAAATGTCAGAAATTACAAAGTGTTATCTTCGTCACGTACTTAATGATGATCATTTGAATAGTACTTTTCAGAGGGCAGCCGATGTAATTTATTTAACAGCCATTGGGAAATTACCATTAAAATTGTTACTTCCCCCTTCCGAACTGATAGAACGTAATATATTCATTGAGTTATTGCTTATAAAGACTTGTTCATTTTCAAAAGGAGACTCGTTCTTTTCACTGTCCTTTCCTACCTGCATTATCAGTTCCTTATTCAACCTCATCCCTTTAAATGTCATGCATTAGTTTCTCAAGAAAGCCTGCCAATGACTTGAAAGAAGTTAGCTGGAAGTGTCAGGATGGAATCAATGTGGTCAAAAGAAACTGTCCCTCCCAAGTATTCACACATACAAAGCCATGCCATTCACTCTATACTCCTGAATCTCCAATCTATTCTGGCCTTCCATAAAGGTCCTTTTACAAATCCACTTGGCAGAGGTCAAATGAAAAAGATCTCCCCGGTGATTCCAAGTTGACTTTTTCCTCTCCATCTCTTCAGGCAAGGTCCGACAAGTTATCTGTTCGCTGAGGGTGAGAATGGATTTGCTGGCTGAGATGAGAAGCAAACCTGAGAGTCCTGCAAAGCCATCTCTACATTCTTCTCCCCATCCAGTCTTCACGCTTAAAGACAAACGTTGGGGGTGTCAGATCTAGTTCCACTCTGCCCATATGGGAGTTGTGCTTTTCTCCTTGATAGAAATACAACATGACATGTGCACATTTTCCGCCAACATAACTTTTTAAGTGGGCCTGAACTATAATATTTTGGATAAAATCTTGCCAGCACACGATTTAATGATGCTGTCGACATCTATCTAAGTGGTGTATGACGTTGTTTTTAGTGTTCTGCAGAATACGCTGCATTCCAAATGGAGTGTGCAATACCTGCTCAGGGCCACTGACTGCCTTTGGGGCTCAAATGGAGGGCTGGCATTGGACACCACACTGCAGAGTTCCAGGGTTCATCCACATTGTGTAGGCTTATTGTGTAGGGAGATGTAAGACCCCTGGTGCATGTCTCACTCTCCACTCTTTGTGACTGCATGGGATCCAGTGCTGCTGGCGTTCTGCTGAGCAATGCAGGGTTCAGAATCCACCTCGAGTCGGTGCTGCTGAGCTGAAAGGTGTAGTTGTCAGCCCTGAACTCTGTCTCTAAGCTCAATGTTTCAGGCAAGTTGTTAGACATGTTTTCACCATTTTGTGAGAAAAACACGAGGTGTTTTGTTCGTCCTGGAAATGGGTATTGCAGTTTCCACATGCTGTGTTGCCATGTCAATGAACATTTTCTTCGCAGTGGTGTTTTTCTCATTTTGGGGAAATTCCAACTCATTGGTATTTTACAATATCTGTCATTCACATATGAACCTGGTTATAATGTGGTTGTGATGTGCTGTGTTGGCACATGCTGTCTCCACAAGCTGTGTTACCATTTCAATGAACGTTTTCTTGGTACATAGTGCTGTTGAGTCTTCAAGTCTTCAACCCCTCCTGCTATGTTTTGTGAGTTGATGTTAATTAATACAGAGATCATTTCTCTCCGCTCTCCTCTTTTGTGTTCAGAGAAAGATACATATCGTAACCCCATGGGTTGTTCTGCCATGAAAACAGGAAGTCAACAGGACAATATTGACCCTGTTCCATGGTCATAACAAAGGGAATTTCAATCACAAACACTCTGTGAAACTCATGAGAGTTTTAAGTCCTTCTCAATAAGCCTAAAGGTAAAGCATAATCACAAACATCACCAAGGGAGAAACAATGTCAAAAGGAAAAATGCACACACGCACACACGCACACACACACACACACACACACACACACACACACACACACACACACACACACACACACACACACACACACACACACACACACACACACACACACACACACACACACACACACACACACACACACACACACACACACACACACTTTAACCCCCCCATGCTCCGTTAAAGACCCCTCTTTCAAAGTCACTGAGATATCTTCTTCTAGTCATGGTGGCCAGAATAATGGGCAACTGGGCATTTTTACTCATGACCCTAAACACAGAAAGAGATTGCCCTGTTGAGTTTCAGGACTGCACATGTGGTAATCTTTCAGCTTCCATAGAAAAGCTTTAACCTTATGGTGTGACGAGATATGACAAAAAGCCTGACTCTTTGCTGGTGTGAAGTCAATGTTCTCAGAGTTATTTGCATTTAAATGGGAAAAGAAGATATTGCAGTAGACAGCATCTCACCTTGATCATGGAAGAAACCTTTTCCTATACTGCTTATAGGAAAGACCCGTGTCTAGAGTGAAAGTTTTTGGAAAAGTGTTTATATTTTCGTTGGTATGCACTTATAGACCTGCCGCAGGTCTAATGAAGGACAGTCAGAAGTAGTTCAGCTGAAAATACTTTTCAAATTAAACACACATGCACTATGAATCCACCTGAGATGATGTATAGAAGCAAGTGAGCGAGCAAGAGTGAGTGAGAGAGTGAGTGAGCAAGATAGCGAGCGAATGGCTGAGAGAGGGAGTGAGTGTGGCCTGGCAGCAGTGTTAAACAAGCCGACTGGCCGTGTGATGGCCCCTTTAGCAACAGACCACAACCCTCTGCAGCTCTTACCACATAACCGTGCCTGTTTATACAGCTGCCCCCTCAGCTTGACCAGTGCCAGTGGTCCTTCTGTAGCTCAGTTGGTAGAGCATGGCGCTTGTAACGCCAGGGTAGTGGGTTCGATCCCCGGGACCACCCATACGTAGAATGTATGCACACATGACTGTAAGTCGTTTTGGATAAAAGCGTCTGCTAAATGGCATATATTATTATTATTATTATTAAATCAACTACATTTCAAAGACTATATGTATTGATAATGTTCTCTGAATGCTCGTAATAGCATGGTACTCACAAGAACACTAATGTTACAGGGTCACCTTCTTTTCCCGTACCTGTGGTTGGAGGGATTGAGCCACAGTTTCCCCTGTTGTTTTTGGCAGAGGGTTGAGCCCTGCATGCAGCACATCTCCATACCTCCTTCCCTCCCTCCCTCCCTCCCAGACTGAATGCAGCCCCCCCCCGTGTTTCCTTACTGCCAGTCTCTCATTGGAGCCACAACCCACTGTAGCCAGAACCATTTGAAGGAATGGCTTTGATTTCCTTCCACCTTTCACACATCAAATAGGGAAGTAGCACTATAAACTGCTCTCGTCTAAGCTGCACAAATATACCAGTATCCCAGTGAGACTACTAGACCACTTCCTAATGTGTGTGTGTGTGTGTGTGTGTGTGTGTGTGTGTGTGTGTGTGTGTGTGTGTGTGTGTGTGTGTGTGTGTGTGTGTGTGTGTGTGTGTGTGTGTGTGTGTGTGCGTGTGCGTGTGCGTGTGGAGGAAGAGGTGACTTAATTTTTACCCAGGACTGCCCTACATCAATGTTGAAATATGTCTAAAGTAAATAGTCTGTCATTTAATAAAATCACAACTCTACAGT
Source organism: Oncorhynchus gorbuscha (assembly GCF_021184085.1). Taxonomy (NCBI): domain Eukaryota; kingdom Metazoa; phylum Chordata; class Actinopteri; order Salmoniformes; family Salmonidae; genus Oncorhynchus; species Oncorhynchus gorbuscha. The sequence continues at coordinate 49,346,740 of NC_060175.1, forward strand.
GCTAGGATGGAGAACATATCAGTGCCCACAAACTAAATGTTCCGCAATAAACCTCTGTTCTTAAGGGCAGGACCTCAACTTCAAATTCTGTGGCCATTCTTGGCTGCTAAAGTCAAGGGGCAGAAATGTAAACAAACAATCCGTCTTCCAAACTTTGAGTGGTGATTCATTCTGTGGAAAAGGAACAGTTTCGATAAAAGGAAATAAGCACAATTAGAAGGTGGGTCATTCTTTGATGACATTCCAGGGGAAGTTTCAGGGAGGTAAGAGCAAGTACTGTGTGGACTTGTGCTTTGTGCTGGCTGGTACCCTTGCGAGAAGTCAAATGCTCTCTTATGTAATTATTGCATTGTTATTGGAAGGCAGGCATCGTTAGGAGTGTCAACAGTATTTACAACAAGTTCATTTGAATAAGAGTAAATCTCCAAACAGTTGCAAATACCAATATACTGTAAATCCAACATCGGATTGTGATATCACCAGGCCTTTTTCATTTTCTACTGTCCCCAATGATGAAAACGACCAATCAAGATGTTAAATTGGACAAGAAAATCGTATTGTATCGTATCGTATTGCTACACTGACATTGTGGTGTGTCCATCAGACAAACGGAGACCGTGGAAGGGAACTGAGAGGCATGGGTACGTTTAAAAAACATATCAGCAGCTGTCTCTCTCTCATCGCTGCATGCCCCCACCACAATGCCAATGCCACGCAGTCTCACTTCCAGCTACGGTGGTGGTTCATGTAAGGACACATCTGCATCTCCCCCAGAGGAATGCGAGGGTTCATCTCTACAACAATGTTTTATTTATTTATTTAACCTTTATTTAACTCAGCAAGTCAGTTAAGAGCAAATTCTTATTTACAAGGACGGCCTACCAAAAGACAAAAGGCCTCCTGCAGGGACGGAGGCTGGGATTAAAAATGTAGGACAAAACACACAAAACACGACAAGAGAGACACCACAACACTACATAAAGAGAGACCTAAAGACAACAACACAGCATGGCAGCAACACATGACAACATAGCATTGTAGCAACACAACATGACGACAACACGGTAGCGACACAACATGGCAGCGTCACAACATGGTGGCAGCACACACATGGTACAAACATTACTGGGCACAGACAACAGCACAAAGGGCAAGAAGGTAGAGACAACATGGGCCTGTCAGCCCCAGTGATGACAGACACCCAGTGTCTCTGTCATCACTGTCCACTATATGAACACGATCATGATAATGATTCAATGTGGTCCCTTGTGCTCATTAGGCAGTAAACACTATCACCCTGTATGGTTGCATACCACTACATAAAGATATACTTCTGTATTATTGAGTAACAGATAGGCAGTAAACACTAATGACCAAAAGGACAACATTGAATCACTTATCATGATCATGTTCATGTAGTGGACAGCCCATGGAGCAGGCGGTCCTGTCAGTGGGGTCACTGAGACCGTGCAGGCACTCCGTCGGGCAGGGTGCATGTTCACTTCTCACCACCATCTGCTTACACGAGGCTGTACTGGGACCTTTTCCTTCCACTTTGTGCTCAACCAATAACCTTTATCCCTACATGTTTGATGTATTTTTGTCTACCCTCTGTGTTTTTTTTACCAGTTATATGATACACATCTTGAAGTGACAGAAAAAAAATATGTCAAGTTCTGTATCACCTTTTACTTAGTCCCTCTCTTGTGCCAAAGGAAGTCAGCTACCGTTGGAACATTCAGTGGCCTCTCTCCCCAGCTGGTCTATTGTGCTGTAGCCTTGGCATTGCCCAGTCCATTGATACTTCATGAGGATACTGTGGGAAGGTAGCAGGCTCCTACTGGATAAGAGAGCAGGGGTTCCTCTGTCTAATTGATCTTCCTATTTGGCAGTGGGGCTGTGACACCTGTCGCAACATCCTACTGGGGATGTGTAATATGTATGTAATATGTAATTCTGCCAATGCAAACCTCTCCTGCATACTGTACAGCCATGGTAGTAATGGAATGGGTTAACTGTTTTGCGGAATCTGTCTTCATATCCATTCTGGCCACTGTGAGTTGGGCTTATGACGGTTGCTAGAGTAAAGGGTCTAGAGAGGTCTCGGGTGAAAAAGGCCTGGGAGAATCTCACTGGCTGTCCTATCAGCTAATGCAGCAGCAGAAACAGAGCACTCCCCTTCCTCTCGTTGATTGAAGTGACACCCCCAATGATCGAGTAGACTAGAGATTAGACATGGGAGATAGCCTACAGTACACAGCAGTGGTGTCTACTGTGTTGTACCACACCCGAATGAAACATCATCTGACAACATTCACACTGTCAATGAGGTGTGTTGAGACTTTGGTTGCTCTGTCTGCTGTCTTTGGATGCTGGTTGGAGAATACATTAGACCTATGAGAGGAAGGTATCAACAGTCCCCCTTCCTATTCATGTACTACAACACCGGTGGGTGAGTATCCATGATGTTCAAAACCTTCATAAACACATTACAATGGGGATTCGTACAGGTAATGTGTGAGTGGCAGTTTAGCCATGAGGATTTCCGGGGAAAAGGGCGTGCGTCTGACAGTCATTCAGGACAGTGGCGCACTCCTGATCACGTCATTTCGTAATAAAGGAAACATTCTCCCATGTAGTTTCTGTTTCCCTTCCCTGCTGATGCTTGCTTATTTTCCCTGTGCCAGCCCACAGGAAGTCAGGCAAAGCCCAGGGTTCCAATGTGCCATGGTGTGCTCTCCAGACGTCACTCTAGGACATAACTCATAACTCCCACATGCACACACCACCCAGAAGTCATGGAAACTCACTCTCATATCGTTCACAGGAAAGATGAGTAGTTGAGATATCGCAACTTGAAACCACCTGTTTGCTTCCGACCAATTGGAGCCAAGAGAATTAATTGACTCATACTGTTTCTAACCCTAACCTGGAGTCATGATGTATGACGCAGGTCCTTCAAGAGGATATTTGACAAAATCTGTCTGAAAAGGGACTGTCAGAACAAGTGTTTGTGTCCACCACCTCACAGTAAGCTTTTTCACAATATCGCAATACTTTGATACACATTTTTCCATGGCAAAAAAGAAAACATGAAACAGACTGAACTCTATGGTCCTTTGTAAGGTTCTGTATTCATATTCTTAGTCAACCTTGTGTTCTGTTTCGTTGTGTTCTTGAACATAGCCCTGTTTCGTTGTGTTATTGAACGTAGCCCTGTCTCTCATTTCTGTTCATTGATTTCAACTGTGTTAGTTACGCACCTGGTCAGCTCCTTATTTAGTTCAGTTCATTTTGTTTGTGCCTTTATGAGGTATTGTTTTTTTGACTCTACTAAGCCTTTTTCTAGCACTCTGTGAGAACCAGTAATAGCCTTCAGTCCTAGTTTTGATTCACCTGCCTGTTTGCCTACTTGTGTTTGACCATTGCCTGCCTGTGACCACGATTCCTGCCTTCTGCGAAATAAACACCTGCTGCACTCTGCTTGTGAATCTACACCTTTTTCTCCCTGAGTATTCATTACATCTTTCATTAAAAACCTGCTTTATGTAAAATAGGGTGTCAACCAACATAAAGTGTCCCCCCAACATAACAATATTTTCCCTCAATAAATAAAATCTGGTTAATGTTTTGTTTCCTTGCCACAACACTCGCGATACTCACAATACTGGTATCGTGACAGCCCTACTCCCAGTACAAACGACCAAATAATGAGAATCTCGTCCTTTCTGAAAACATTCCCTTAGAACAACTCCACAGCATTTGTTTGCTTGGTGAATCAGCCTTTGATGTCGGGAGGGGAGTAAGACTGGGTGGTGAGAGCTGCTTCAGGATAATTAACACCTCAGCACCAGAAGCTACAGTAGTTGGACAGGAGACAACATACATAGCTACGCGAGCGCGCGCGCACACACACACACACACACACACACACACACACACACACACACACACACACACACACACACACACACACACACACACACACACACACACACACACACACACACACACACACACACACACAACCTGCCTGAGCGTTGTCTAGGTGACAGACAGCCAGAGACTTAGTGAAATTGTGTTGAGGAAGGGGAGAAGCCTTGGCCGCTATTAGAGGCCCTTGTCTTGTCTGTGCTGGAGGGACTGTGGGACCTGCATGTCTGGGCTCCTCTGCGTAGACTACACCAACCTCATAGAATGTCTCGAACACTTGACCTTTTCCTCTGCCTGTCACTGACATGCTGTTTCTAAAAAAACTGTGCGCCATCAGTTGTTACACGTAACTTAACTGCCTCGCCAACAGTTCTCTTCGTTTCTAAATCTTCACTGACACCAGAAATTCGATTCTTGAATGCTTTTGTTCTCTTTTTTTGCCAGGCCTGGTTCAAGTTTGGGGAGTGAATGATGTCATAGGAGATGTTCCTAGCAGAAAGTTCATTTCTGGGGCTGAGCACTGAGAGACCCCTGGATGTTTTCAATAACTCCCTCATTCCCTGCAATAAACACACATGGCTGCTGCGCAATGCCAGGACTTAGCAAATGTAAACCCTCTGTTTGCGGTGCTATTAGGAGCGCTTAATGTATCTGATGACCTGGTGATGAATTACCATCTCTCCCTGATGAGGATTCAGTAATGAGATTGCTGAATCCTTTCTGTGGTTTAAACACTAATTCCAGTGAAATCAAGAACATGTCTGACACAATAAATGATTCACATACCTACAGTACTCAGCATCGAATAGACATGATGGTCGACTAGAGATGACCAGACCCCACTGCCTTCCCCTATATGCCACTGGCTCCTATGTATTGTTACACTGCAAGTGAAGGTGGATTTGACGGAAACAGCCAGCGGAGCATGTTCTCTTCCACAGGATGAAATCTGTGAGTAAACACTCTCCTCAGTAAATTACAGGCATGGCGCACCTATTGATCAGGTTGAGAGGTCATCCTGTGATCTTCTGTAGGGGACATAGCTGATCAAGGATGGCTTGGAACTGTGGTGCCTCTAAACCCCACTGGTGGAAAACACATCCAGCTCAAATGTCATCCCACACAGACAGACAGAGATGCCAAGAGGGTCTGGATCCCAGGGGGGGGTCTTCCCAGCCCAGCTCGCCCAGTAGTGGTGTTAAACCACAGGTTCTATCTAGGGTTCCTGGGCTATAGGCTCCAGGTGAAAAACGAGTTAACCTACTAATGACAGGCAGTGCTGTGTGTCATAGCCAACACCCTTTGAACGCAGTTGAGTTATGAACTGTTTAATAACGTTTAGATGCTTCCCAATGGGACTACCTACAATTCCCCTGAGACTGTCACTTAAGTTCTTTGATATGTTTGAAGTAAGTATCAATTCAGCTACCACCCATTTATTAAGACATACATCACAGCTTGATTTTAGATCCAGATGGATTTCTGGTCTACCCTGAATCCCCATGCTTACTCCCTATATGCCCTATTGGCATTGTTATATATTTATTTAATTGATTTATTTCACCTTTATTTAACCAGGTAGGCAAAGCAGTTCGACACATACAACGACACAGAGTTACACATGGAGTGAAACAAACATACAGTCAATAATACAGTATAAACAAGTCTATATACGATGTGAGCAAATGAGGTGAGATAAGGGCAGTAAAGGCAAAAAAGGCCATGGTGGCGAAGTAAATACAATATAGCAAGTAAAACACTGGAATGGTTGATTTGCAGTGGAAGAATGTGCAAAGTAGAAATAAAAAATATATATACAAGAGGTTTTACAAGGCAGTTCTGCCCTCAGCATTAAACATGCCTAATGCACCTTCGGACAAATGAACATGAATCACGCTCCACTGACAAAAGCCGTGTTCATCCACAATTATAAAAATACTTCCTTGTAACATCAATGTGCCCTCATTTGTTTTGAATAAGGAAAACATATTCCAACTATTGTCTTTGGAAAAAACTATGCAACCACAGTATAGTGTGAGGTAGTTCTGAGGACAATGTATGTACTGCATATATCACAGTTGTGCACATGTCAAATCATTAAAAAGGCCACAGAAGGAATGCACCCAGAAACACGACTCACTTACTTCCAAGGGCGGATCCATTTCTATCTGTTCTCCTCGGGTCTATATTTACAGTGAGGATGGAGCAACTCTGCATGACAGGAGAAAAACGCCTCTCATTGGAAAAAACATAGCCTTTTCTCTAGAGAGAGATGTGTCCTCCTCCCAGGCTTGAGTAATTGTGTCTGATGTAGAGTAGGCCTATCCAGTGCTGACCAGAGCCAATAGTTAAGCATTCTGGCCTGGTTTTCATAAGTAGAGGTTCAGATTTGTTTTCTGCTTTGTGCTCCATTGCTGAAGGATTGGTCGTTCCTCAGAGAGCACCTCTCCCAGAACTCGAATCATGGCATCATCCCAGGACTGTGATGTCACTGGGGCACCATCATAGTTTAACTCATTGGCCAATCATTGGTCGCCAAACACAGGCATTAGAGCACTCTGTGTTGGTTTTCTGGTCTAATTCAAATAAACAGGAGCTGATTCTCTGGGGTTTAAACTTCCCACATGCTTTATCTTTCTACAGCTTAGAGGAATCACACACAAGTGTCCAACCAACACAGACAGGTCATTTGGATGTGATTTATGCTGGAGTTCATCATTTTTTTCTGGCAAGCACTGGCTATGCCTCTGCCAGACCCAGAGAGCCCAGTGTGACAATAACTAAACTATGTAGTAAACTGAAACCTTTTTATAATTCACACGATCTTGTTATTTCATCCCCCTGTGATTTATTTAAAAATGTTTTATTTGGCAGCGGTGTATACATATTGCACGTCGCTTGACTTCACCAGTGAGACTCCAGTGAAACAGGGGACTCCGACACTGTGAGTGTCCTACAGCAACAGTAACTACAGTCACCTGAACTTGCAACTCTCTGCATAGAACCCACCTGAGTTTATTGGTTGGCTTGTAAACGTGCGGCGATAGGAAAATGACTCGGTGTGTGTGGGGGTAGGTAAGCACCAGCACACCAAGTAGAAAAGATGAAAGGGCCATTTGCCATAATTATTGAAGGGGGTAAACATATGTAACAAATCTGATTGTCTAGTTACTCTTCAGCCCTGCTAAATTAGTAATACAAAGTCTTTCTGCAGAACTGTCCTCCATAAAAACAAAGCACTTAAAGGGACTAGTACAATGTTGAAGTCTTAATTAGTACTGACTATCACGCTTCAGGTAAGACCCAGATGCAGACAACGTCGAAGTAACAACAGTTTAATAATCGAACGGGGGCAGGAAAAAGACAGGTGACGGGCAGGCAGAGGTCGGCAATCCAGATAGGTGTGGCAAAGGTACAGAACGGCAGGCAGGCTTAGTGTCAGGGCAGGTAGAGTGGTCAACACCGGGAAAACTAGGAAACAGGAACAATCGAGAGACAATGGGCTGTGAGACACGGGTTTAACTCTGGACACATGAAAGGTAGGATGTATACGAAGGGTCCGGGACAACAGAAGATGAACAGCAGAGGGGTTAATGACTTTGGAGATGGGAAATGGGCCGATAAACTGAGGTATCTACCCAGAGGGGCGGATCCCGGGAGGACAAACATCTGGGCAGAACGTATGCCGACCTCTTCTTCCTGCTTAGGGAAGAGCGGGGAACCCTCAAAGGGGGTAGACCTGTAGCAGAGCAGAGAAGGGTGTTGCGGGTGTATTTGACCAACACAAGCTCCTGGCTCCAGGTAGTGGGTTTGGCGGAGACCAGGCAGAGCGGAGTAGTCTCTATGGCCTGTTTGACTCGCTCCGACTGGCCATTGGTGTCAGATCTCCCCAAGGAGATGTGGATGTGGAGTCAGGCGCAGGAGAAACAAGTTCCCGAAGAAAAGGGTGTTTTATTCAACCAGCTCAAAAAATAACAGGACACCTTGACTACTGCAGTAGCCACGAAATCCCACTCAGACACAGTCCAGAGAAAAACACCTGTTAAACATGAACTAATGAAAAGGAAACCCAAACTCACTGACAGTCAAACGAAAACAATCCTGCACAAAACCCCAAAGGAAATGTCAAGATAATACCTCCCCTAATTAACCAAAATGAAACCAGGTGAAAAACAAAACAGACATAACCAAAAGAAAAGGAAAAAGGATCCGTGGCAGCTAGTAGGGCGGCGACGACGACCGCCGAGCGCCGCCCGAACAGGGAGAGGAGCCACCTTCGGTGGAAGTCGTGACAGTTGGACTGGGGGTGGAACCTGGAGGACAGGCTGGCCAACAACGCAATGAGGGTGCAGAAAGCCTTCCATAACTGGGACAAGAACTGAGGACCACCGGTCGGAGACCATGACCACTAGTAGTCCATGGATCTGCTGCAGACGTGCTGCACCATGAGCTGGGCTGCCTCTTTGGCAGAGGGTAGTTTGGGGAGAAGAGTGAAGTGGGCGGCTTTGGAAAACAGATCCACCACGGTCAGGATGGCGGTGTTGCCATCAGACGGGGGAAGACCCGTGACAAAGTCCAGAGAGATGTGAAACCAGGGATGGTGAGGGACAGGCAGAGGTTGAAGGAGACCAGCCGGAGCTTGACAAGGATGGCCTTAGGTTGCGGGGTAGTAGCCGGGGCGCTATAGCAGCGTGACAGCGCATCCGGCTTGACATTCTTGGATTAGAAGTTGAACCATATGAACAGCAGGGTCCATCTAGCTTTCCTGAAATTGAGGCGCTTGGCGGTGCGGAGATACTCCAGGTTTTTGTGGTCGGTCCACATGATGAACGGAGTGTTCCACCACCTTCAGTCAGTGCCTGCATTCCTCCAACGCCATCTTCACTGCGAGAAGCTCACAATTCCCCACGTCGTAGTTCTTCTTCGTGGCGTTGAGGCGATGGGAGTAGAAGGCACAGGGATGTAGCTTGAGGTTCAGGGCAGAACCCTGGGACAGGACAGTCCCCACTCTGACATCCGAAGCATCGGCCTCCACCACGAACTGACGGGATGGGTCAGGATGAACCAAGCTGGGAGCTATGGTGAAGTGATGTTTGAGGTCCCGGAAAGCCCGGTCAGCAGCTGGAGACCACGTGAATGGAACCTTGGGCGAGGTGAGTGCTGACAGGGTAATGGGGAAGATGGGCGACACCTGGAGGCGGGTGGAGACAATCACAAAGACAGGTGAAACAGATCAGGGTGTGACAATTGAAGAACACTGGAACTAAATTACCTTCAAAAGCCTGGGAATTGGGGGTGACATCTCAATTAGGAGGTGAGAAAGAATGATTTTATTCCACACAGCAGCCTTACAGCCAAGGGCCCAGCACTCAGGCATTAGAAGACAGAGGTCTGGATAGTGACACAGAGCCCAGTACTCAGGCATTAGAAGATGAAGTTTTGGATAGTGACACAGAGCCCAATACTCAGGTTTAGAAGATGGAGGTCAGGATACTGACACAGAGCCCAGTACTCAGGTTTAGAAGACGGAGGTCTGGATAGTGACACAGAGCCCAGTACTGAGGCATTAGAAGACGGAGGTCAAGATAGTGACAGAGAGCCCAGTACTCAGGTTTAGAACACGGAGGTCTGGATAGTGACACAGAGCCCAGTACTCAGGTTTAGAAGACGTAGGTCTGGATAGTGACACAGAGCCCAGTACTGAGGCATTAGAAGACGGAGGTCAAGATAGTGACAGAGAGCCCAGTACTCAGGTTTAGAAGACGGAGGTCTGGATAGTGGCACAGAGCCCAGGACTCAGGTTTAGAAGACAGAGGTCTGGATAGTGACACAGAGCCCAGTACTCAGGTTTAGCAGACAGATGTCTGGATAGTTGCACAGAACCCAGGACTCAGGTTTAGAAGACAGAGGTCTGGATAGTGACACAGAGCCCAGTACTCAGGTTTAGAAGACGTAGGTCTGGATAGTGACACAGAGCCCAGTACTCAGGTTTAGAAGACGTAGGTCTGGATAGTGACACAGAGCCCAGTACTGAGGCATTAGAAGACGGAGGTCAAGATAGTGACAGAGAGCCCAGTATACAGGTTTAGAACACGGAGGTCTGGATAGTGACACAGAGCCCAGTACTCAGGTTTAGAACACGGAGGTCTGGATAGTGACACAGAGCCCAGTACTCAGGTTTAGAAGACGGAGGTCTGGATAGTGGCACAGAGCCCAGGACTCAGGTTTAGAAGACAGAGGTCTGGATAGTGACACAGACAGTACTCAGGTTTCTGTCTGGATAGTGACACAGAGCCCAGTACTCAGTAGGTCTGGATAGTGACACAGAGCCCAGTACTGAGGCATTAGAAGACGGAGGTCAAGATAGTGACAGAGAGCCCAGTACTCAGGTTTGGAGGTCTGGATAGTGACACAGAGCCCAGTACTCAGGTTTAGAAGACGTAGGTCTGGATAGTGACACAGAGCCCAGTACTGAGGCATTAGAAGACGGAGGTCAAGATAGTGACAGAGAGCCCAGTACTCAGGTTTAGAACACAGAGGTCTGGATAGTGACACAGAGTCCACTCAGAGCAGATAAGGGAGCCGGAGATAACACAGAGAGAAACGATAATATCTCATAACAAAAGACTAAGAGAGAGATGGCCTTAGTTTGGTATGTTAAGCATGCTTGCATTGTTATTCTCCACATTGGTACTGTGAAAGGGAGAGGCATGTTAACTGGATTATTTGGAATTTGGTAGAAGATGAGGGAGGACAATATAATTTTTTTCATGAGCATGGCCTTATTTCTATTACAGCATATTGGATGACTGATATTTATATATATTTTTTTAACCCAGCTCAATGTATCAATAGGTTTAGCCTCCTACATGATACTCAAATTTGCCCAATACCCATCATGAAGTTGGTACAACCTAAACTATGAAGGAAAACATAGAAGCACAAATGTTTTATTCTTTTTTTCTTTTTCTTTTTTTTTTGTTGAATTTTACCCCTTTTTCTCCCCAATTTCGTGGTATCCAATTGTTGTAGTAGCTACTATCTTGTCTCATCGCTACAACTCCCGTACGGGCTCGGGAGAGACGAAGGTTGAAAGTCATGCGTCCTCCGATACACAACCCAACCAAGCCGCACTGCTTCTTAACACAGTACGCATCCAACCCGGAAGCCAGCCGCATCAATGCGCCGGAGGAAACACCGTGCACCTGGCCACCTTGGCTAGCGCACACTGCGCCCAGCCCGCCACAGGAGTCGCTGGTGCGCGATGAGACAAGGACACCCCTACCGACCAAGCCCTCCCTAACCCGGGCGACGCTAGGCCAATTGTGCGTCGCCCCACGGACCTCCCGGCGAAGCACAAATGTTGAGTGAAAATGTTTAGGTGACCTACAGTGACACATGGACAAACAGTGACACATTCTTGCCTGCATCTAGCTGATCTAGGGTGTAATCATTAGTCCAACAATTGCAAACGAGAGTAGGTTTATCCCCACTTTGTTCTGTTTGCTTCCGTTTCAGAAATATTTTTCAACAGAATACGCGGAATGAATACTCCCTGATCACAAGTAAACACAGTTCACTTCATAGCAGCCACATTGTATTCCTACTCACATCTATGCACTCTCCTCCTCTCACCTTTTCCCATCACTTGTGGACAATGCAAAACACATCAGCTGTATGTGACCAGGTGACAAAAAACATATCATAACCGCTGCACACAGCCTACATCGTTGTCACCATATTAGCTAAAGTAATGTCACATTCAATATAGTTAATATAACTAACGCGTTAGTAAATATGTTGCAATCATGAAGTACAGTGTACAGTCAGTAAGCAGTTTAGCAGTTACACCGGCGGGCCCCGGCAATACATTTGTAAAACCAAATGCTTACCTTCACTTGGAAGAGTTTCAGTGTTGTGTTGGATAGTCATTGCCAGCTAGCTAACATAGCATCCCTCTGTTTGAGCTGGGTGTTTGAGTAGGCTATACTAGTTAGCTGCATTTGCTAGCTAAGTAAGTGAAAGTGAAAGTAAAATATATATTTATATATATCTGTATATATATATATATCTTGATTTTCCTTGATTTTTGAATAAATTAATTTGTTCAAAAATGTCAACTATTGTCTTTCTCTTGCTCAACTACTCACCACATGTTAGCTTCAACCTCTCACCACATGTTACCTGCAGCTTTTGCTTTCAGTACTAGATTCATTCTCTGATCCTTTGATTGGGTTGAAAACATGTCAGTTCATGCTGCAAGAGCTCTGATAGGTTGGAGGAAATCCTCTGGAGTGGGTGAGAACCATGAACCTCCTAGGTTTTGTACTGAGGTCAATATAACTAGAGGAGGATGGAAGCTAGCTGTCCTCTGGCTCCACCATGGTGCTACCCTACAGAGTGCTGTTGAGGCTACTGTAGACCTCCATTGCAAAACAGTGTGTTTCAATAAATTATTTGGTGATGTGAATATATTTATAATAGTTTTATTTAAAACTGATAACTTTTTAAATGTTTCACAATTTACATTTTTATAGAACTCACTAAGGATGGTCCTCCCCTTCCTTATCAGAGGAACATCCACTGCACCACAACCATGAGAAGCTAACGAGGCTGGTGTATTAGTCTCTCCTCCCCATACCCACCCACAAACACTAGCCTACCATCATCATGCCTGCATCTATTATTGCGTGCTTCTTGGTATGATGCCAGAAAAACAAACTGTCGGTACAGCTTACAGTTAGTTATGTGCAGTGAAGCAGGATAAGCAACATCAATACATTTATAGGAATCCTTCTATAAGGTGATATATAAAACAAACATATTTTGATACAGTGCAGTGCTGCCAAACCCTATCTTGTAAAACATATAATCACCTAGGTAACCACGACTACAATCCCTCTGCCTTCCTGTCTGGCAGTACATTTAAACTTTCACTCAAACTGACCCATCAGTCATCGTTCAACATTACCACAACAACATCCATTCTCAATCAGCGCCATAGGATTGGACATGACAACTCTGACCTCGAGTGACGTGAGTATCATGACCCATCAACTGAATGATTGGCGTGACTTCTGTTTTCACTGTTGTCCTTCTCTCTTCCACACTCACATACTAACTCACTGATTGACTCACAAACTCTCTTGGACACCTGTGCGTACACACACGCACGTGTGTCCGCACACACATGCATACACACGCGCACACACACACACACACACACACACACACACACACACACACACACACACACACACACACACACACACACACACACACACACACACACACACACACACACACACACACACACACACACACACACACACACACACACAGCTTAGTCATCACACACACAATCATGCTTAGCATAAAAGAGTGGGTGACTATAGGCCCATAAGAGAGTAAAAGGTATATATTCCTGTGGTTTCCTGCTGTTGGTATTTGCATCACAAGCACCTTGACAACACAGGTGGTCTATTGACTGGGAAATGTAGGTAACACAAGACATCAGGAGATGATGTATAACTGACACCTTCACACAGAGATCTTTTCATGTTTCTCTATGAGGAGATGCTAAGTGTAGCATTATATTCTTCAGTCAGCCTGCCCTGAGGGCATGTCATCCAGGAGAGCTCTGGGGATCTGTCCGCTTACACTAAGAATGGAATGTAGTGTTTCTCCACATCTGATCTATTGTGTTGTCTACAGTGACCCTGCGACCTACTGACAAAGGGACTGCCCCTCTGTGCTGCCATCACTCTGGGTCAACTACTCTACTTACCCTTATGGAACATCATAGAGAGCCCACGTCTCCTTTGCCCTCGTGACACAACGTTTTCATTTTGGAAAGAAATTGTGTTTATGAGTAGGGTAATGAAAATAGTGTTGGCTATTTGTACAGATCAATTGCTCAATTGGCAAGTATTATTTGCATACATATGTCAGTTTGATCCCTGAATCTGAATGTAAACACCTGACATATCTTCAAAGTCTAAGCTAGATTCTTACTTCCCATACTTTCTAAAAGGAATTACGAACTTCTTGAAGTACTTGAAAACTTTGGACATGCCAGGCTTTGAGAGTGTGAGCTGGGGAGAAGCTATCGTTTGATCCAAACTGACAAGGAGCTTGGGGGGGGGGGGGGGGGGTGAATAAAGCACAATAAGATTCTCAAGTCTTTCCCTGTCTCTCTCTTGAGAATGGGATAGCAAAAGGAATATCTAATAAAATGTTAAAACGGAGAGAAACAGATTGAACTTTAGGTCGTAAATTATTAAGGCATCAGTGTAATTTAGAGTCTGTATCGGCTTGGGCGCATGGTGTCTGTATGTCTGTGTGCGTGCACGCGCGAGTGTTAAATGTGAATCTTGAATGCTGCTTCTCTCCAAAATGCTAGTACACATGAAAGAGCTCCTAGAGTGTTGTGAAAACGAACACACCACTGATGATCCCTTCAACTTCCTAACGCCGTCGGTCAAAATATCACTCCTGCTAACAACACACGGGAAGAAGAAACAAAACCCAGTGGAAGATCAAACTAGTAAAAGACCTCATCTTGGTTTAACAGTACTACTGGGAATGGAGAACTGGCTAGTGGACTCTCATAAGGCATGACAGACAAAATGATGGGGAAAGGCAGGGCGTAGGGGTGTGTCTCAATGGAGACCATACCATGTGGGTGAGAGGGGACCCCAGTGAGAATTGTTCGTCTAGAATAACTAAGTAAGCATCTACAGTAGTTCTGGGTGAAGCCGAAGGCAAGGCAGGGGAGTGTCCATTTCATGTGCTTGCTAACATTTCTTATACCTTGTATTAGCACTGCTGAGCTTAGCCCAGCTCTAACTCTGAAGTGTCCATAGCAACCGGTGATACTGCACAACCACTGTTGGCTATCTACCACGGCAACAGAGAATGGTGCCGCATGGAGCAGAGCCATAAACCTGCTTACGTTTTCATTTTTCATTTTAGAAGGACCATAATTACAGAAGCAAATTAGGGAATGATTGATTTGGAATGCTTGCTCTGCGTGGCCAAACTATTAGACTACTGAGCTCTATTAGAAAGCAAATTTGAATTATTACCTGCCACCAAAATGGGAGACATGCTGTCCCTAAGGACCTTGGGATGCCGAGTCACTACAGAAGCCACTACATTCAGAGCCCAGAGTCCATCACATGATGCCAGAACGCACAGCAGTAAAATGTCTGGAGAGTCAATGCAATGATTGACATGGGAATTACATTCCTATTTTGGAACCTCTGGACTGAAAAGCTACAATACACATGCAATCATAGCTGGCATCTCTTACTGAAGGTTAAGGGCTACTGTTAGAGGGAGTATTCATATTGTATGAATAAATCTGTTCATTGCAGATGCTCTCAAATAAATCGTCTACACACAATTGAACTTTAAGTTTGTTATTAACATTACATGATATGTTCACTTACTGAATTATGTTTTACTAGTCCAATAAGACAAATAACAAAAAACTACAAACTCACAGCAGTGGTAACCAATACAAAAAGAAAATCACACTTTTAGCACCTCAGCACAGCTCAGTGGAACTGTGGCTATACTCACTTCCTAATGGGAGATAATTCACGGTCTCTTGAGTTAAAGAGGTGATCTTTCTCTGCCTCAAACTGCCATTATTCGTGGACTGTCACTCCCCTGACCATGAGCAGACATGTCTCAAAGGAGCCTGACTTAGTGTGTGTGTGTTTGTGTGTGTGTGTGTGTGTGTGTGTGTGTGTGTGTGTGTGTGTGTGTGTGTGTGTGTGTGTGTGTGTGTGTGTGTGTGTGTGTGTGTGTGTGTGTGTGTGTGTGTGTGTGTGTGTGTGTGTGTGTGTGTGTGTGTGTGTGTGTGTGTGTGTGTGTGAGTGCGTGCGTGCGTGCGTGCGCGCGTGCGTGTGTGAGATCAGGCACCTTAGATGGGTGCTGACTTGGATTCCGTTACAGCAGAGAAAACCTGTTGATATTAGAATGTACATAGTGCTGAACGTACTGTATGTGAAGTCCATTGAGTGTGGAGTACAGTTCATACCAGTTGGGCCATTTTAAATGTTTGCCCTGAGTCCCATCATTACATAATAATGAATTACGTAACGTTTGTTTAAAGATGAACAATGTTGTCTGGAAGAAAGGATACAAAAATGTGAACGTCAAAGTGAGTATCTACAGATCTACAGAATCTGAAACATCAGTAGACTATATAAAGGACGGGGCGCAGGGACCTCTGGCCACTCATTAGAATGTAGCACCTGTTCCCCAGAGCCATCGAGAATGGCAGTAGATGAGGGGTCAATCAACAACACAGCATTTGGCAGCATTAGAGGGTGACAGATAATCCCATCATTGTCCTGTATCAATGACCTGGCCACTGCTCCACGACAGAAAAGCACAGAGAGCAAGGGCCTGGAGATAGACCTGGTTGAGGTACTGTATTTCTGTGTCCCTTAGCGGCTTTTAATCTACTCTGATATGACATCTCATTAGCTATCTGGTTAGAAGGTATTCAGGGCAAGTACAGGTGGGCAGGCTTGTTGGGTACGCTGAGTGACGTCCCCTTTCATCTCAGGCCAGACCTGCAGCCGTTCCCTTTTATGTGACCAGGTTACTGGCGAAAAGGGGCTCCCATTCTGGGGGATTGAACAGCAAGGCTCCAGTGACACCATATATCTTAGTGTGTGTGTGTTGTGTGTGTGTGTGTGTGTGTGTGTGTGTGTGTGTGTGTGTGTGTGTGTGTGTGTGTGTGTGTGTGTGTGTGTGTGTGTGTGTGTGTGTGTGTGTGTGTGTGTGTGTGTGTGTACATAGTGTACATAGTGCTGAACGTACTGTATGTGTGCAGTTGGGCCATTTTAAATGTTTGCTCCTGAGTCTTTCTGTCATTCTGGGGGATTGAACAGCAAGGCTGCCTGCCTGCCTGCCCAGTCTGAGATTATAGGTGTTCTTCTACCACAGGGTATGATTGGCGAGGCTGTGGGAGACAAATACGGAATTGATGTAGATTCCTAGTGTGTTTGCAATGCTTTCTGATGATATCAGTTATCTGAGCTGTGTGGCAACCTGGATTAAAAAGTATCAGTCACCTTTTCACTTTTCTTAAGTAATTATTTGTTGATAGGCATGATATCACCCCCGCTTGTCCCTGAAGGGACATAGCTGTGAAATCAGTGCGAAAGCTAATCTGTGCTAATTAATCTAATCATCTGATGGGTGACGACTCCATTAATTAAGGAAGTCCCTGCCAGGAATATGTCTCTAATAGGCTGTTTTTCCATATTGGTAAAATAAGTCTCCACAGAATATTTCCCACCTCTCAGTGTCCAGTATCACATTTCTTATCTTACCTGGCAGAGATGCAGTACATTAAACCAGAGCTACGAGTTCCAAGACAGCTGTGGAAGGCTAAAAAAGATAAACCCTTTGTTTCCTCACATGCCTTGTGGCTTTGCCCAAAACAGAGGCATGGCCTCCAGCTCTATTGTGCTGCTCTATGGAAAGTAGCAGCACACGGGCTCCGCCCACCTGAGGTTCTCTCCTTTTCATCCATCTATTTCCTGTGTTTGAGGGGGGGAAAAATCCACTTATTACTTAAAACCTTGCTGGATCGCTTGCTTTCATTTTACTATGGTGACTCTTGCGGCATTTGTTTTTTTCCCCTTTAACGTTATGACCACGGAAACATTTGTAATGGTCTGTCAAACACACTCTGGTATTGGCTGAAATGGGCTTGATGGAATACAATGGCTTTCCGTCGCCCCTATAAGAATGTCAACGCTTGGTTGCAGATCACACTTAGATCACATAAAAGAGAGGAAAAATAACGTTATTTTGGTGGGTGTTGATATTTTGTGCAATTAAAAAAACGAATAATTTAATACAGTTGAAATGTTTACAAAATAGAAATGAAAGCAATTTCCGAAAACGGAACACTCAGATTATTATGTCTGATCTTGCAAACAATGTAAATTATATATAGATAGGTGTAATCTCGAGCCAAACATTTTGATTTTAAATCACATAGGTATCCTTCTCTTGACACACTTGTTGAAGTATGCAAGAGAAGGTGAAAACTACATTTATGAATAATTAATGAGGCAGTCTAGACAGCACCATTTTGATTGGAGGTTTTTGGTGGTTGCAGCCCTGTTCCACCCCTTTATATTAATTTATTCACGTGTGCAAATACACCTATACACAAATGAGGTACATATACAGTCATTTCATTTATTTTATCACAAAGTATTAAAACAATAGCTGATACACAAATATACACTACCGTTCAAAAGTTTGTGGTCACTTAGAAATGTCCTTGTTTTCCATGAAAACATACATGAAATTAGTTGCAAAATGAATAGGAAATATAGTCAAGACGTTGACAAGTTTATAAATAATGATTTTTAATTGACAAAATTGAATTGTGTCCTTCAAACTTTGCTTTCGTCAAATAATCCTTCATTTGCAGCAATTACAGCCTTGCTGACCATTGGCATTCTAGTTGTCAATTTGCTGAGGTAATCTGAAGACATTTCATCCCATGCTTCCTGAAGCACCTCCCACAAGTTGGATTGGCCTGATGGGTACTTTTTACGTACCATACGGTCATGCTGCTCCCACAACAGCTCAATAGGGTTGAGATCCGGTGACTATAATGGAGTGACAAGCACAGACATAATACCAGCTGACTGCTTCTTCCCTAAATAGTTATTGCATAGTTTAGAGCTGTGCTTTGGGTCATTGTCCTGTTGTAGGAGGAAATTGGCTCCAATTAAGCTCCGTCCACAGGGTATGGCATGGCGTTGCAAAATAGAGTGACAGCCTTCCTTCTTCAATATCCCTTTACCCTGTATAAATCTCTCACTTTACCACCACCAAGGGACCCCCAGACCATCACATTGCCTCCACCATGCTTGACAGATGGCGTCAAGCACTTCTCCAGCATCTTTTCATTTTTTCTGCTTCTCACGAATGTTCTTCTTTGTGATCCGAACACCTTGAACTTAGATTCGTCTGTCCATAACACTTTTTTCCAATCTTCCTCTGTCCAGTGTCTGTGTTATTTTGTCCATCTTAATCTATTATTTTTATTGGCCAGTCTGAGATATGACTTTTTCTTTGCAACCCTGCTTAGTAGGCCAGCATCCCAAAGTTGCCGCTTCACAGTTGACGTTGAGACTGGTGTTTTGCGGGTACTATTAATGAAGCTGCCAGTTGAGGACTTGTGAGGCATCTGTTTCTCAAACTAGACACTCTAATGTACTTTTCCTCTTGCTCAGTTGTGCACCCGGGCCTTCCACTTCTCTTTCTATTCTGGTTAGGGCCAGTTTGCGCTGTTCCATGAAGGGAGTAGTAGTACACAGCATTGTACGAGATCTTCAGTTTCTTGGCAATTTCTCTCATGGAATAGCCTTCATTTCCCAGAACAAGAATAGACTGACGAGTTTCAGAAGAAAGGTCTTTGTTTCTGGCCATTCTGAGCCTGTAATTGAACCCAGAAATGCTGACGCTCCAGATACTCAAACTAGCTTAAAGAAGGACCGTTTTATTACTTCTTTAATCAGAACAACACTTTTTAGCTGTGCTAGCATAATTGCAAAATGATTTTCGAATTATCAATTAGCCTTCTAAAATTATAGACTTGGATTAGCTAACACAAAGTGCCATTGGAACACAGGAGTGATGGTTGCTGATAATGTGCCTCTGTAGGCCTATGTAGATATTTTTTTAAATCAGCCGTTTCCACAATTTCTACACTGTATTTCTGATCAATTTGATGTTATTTTAATGGACCAAAAAACGTGCTTTTCTTTCAAACACAAGGACATTTCTAAGTGACCCCAAACGTAGTAATGGTGGTGTATGTAATAAATAAATCAGACCTTCTTGTTGAGTTTCCGATAACCTACCATTTATATAGGAGTGGTTAAAATATGCTAATAATGATCCTCTGAGTATATCAAAAGAAATTTGCGTCAACTTTGACCGCCTTAATATACTGTATATTGAAACAGGATCCAAGTGCTGTATATAAAGATCCAAAAAAGTGGAGGCCTCTTAAACTTCATTGTTGTGATGCAAAAATTCTATCTAAATGCTTAGCGCATAGATTTAAAAAGGTTTTGTCAAATAATTTTCATCCTAATCAGACAGTTTTTTTTACATGGACGATACATTGGAGATAATATAAGACAAGTACTGGAAACAATAGAACACTATGAAAAATCGGGGAAACCTGGCCTGGTTTTCATAGCTGACCTTGAAAAGGCTTTTGATAAAGAAGGACTGGGGTTTATAGAGTTGAAGTCGTAACTTTACATACAACATAGCCAAATACATTTAAACTCAGTTTTTCACTATTCCTGACATTTAATCCTAGTAAAAAATCCCTTGTTCTAGGTCAGTTAGGATCACCACTTTATTTTAAGAATGTATTTGTTATGCAGGTGAATGAGGACCCAAAAGCGACTTGGCGAAAACAGAGTTTTTAATCCAGTAAAGTTACTTTACACACAAAAGGCATAATACTACTCGTAATGACGAGAACAGACTGGAGACTTGATCAAGAACTGCAGGTTGCCTCGGGAAGGCACTTGAACGTAGCAGACTCAGACACCTGCTCACCACGCAGCATCTGAGGGAAACACGACACGACAGGGCAATACATAGACACAGCACGGTGAACAATAGACAAGGATCCGACCGGGCAGAAACGGAAAACAAGGGGAGAAATAGGGACTCTAATCAGGGAAAAGAATAGGGAACAGGTGTGGGAAGAATAAATGATTGATTAGGGGAATAGGAACAGCTGGGAGCAGGAACGGAACGATAGAGAGAAGAGAGAGGAAGGGAGAGAGAAAAAGGGGAACGAACCTAAAAAGACCAGCAGGGGAAAATGAACAGAAGGGAAAGCATAATGACAAGACAATCTAAGACAAAACATGACAGTACCCCCCACTCACCGAGCGCCTCCTGGCGCACTCGAGGAGGAATCCTGGCGGCAACGGAGGAAATCATCAATAAGTGAACGGTCCAGCACGTCCCGAGACGGAACCCAACTCCTCTCCTCAGGACCGTAACCCTCCCAATCCACTAAGTATTGGTGACCCCGTCCCCGAGAACGCATGTCCATGATCTTACGTACCTTGTAAATAGGTGCGCTCTCGACAAGGACGGGAGGGGGAGGGAAGACGAACGGGGTGCGAAGAAAGGGCTTGACACAGGAGACATGGAAGACAGGATGGACGCGACGAAGATGTCGCGGAAGAAGCAGTCGCACAGCGACAGGATTGACGACCTGGGAGACACGGAACGGACCAATGAACCGCGGAGTCAACTTACGAGAAGCTGTCGTAAGAGGAAGGTTGCGAGTGGAAAGCCACACTCTCTGGCCGCAACAATACCCTGGACTCTTAATCCTGCGTTTATTGGCGGCTCTCACAGTCTGTGCCCTGTAACGGCAAAGTGCAGACCTCACCCTCCTCCAGGTGCGCTCACAACGTTGGACAAACGCTTGAGCGGAGGGAACGCTGGACTCGGCAAGCTGGGATGAGAACAGAGGAGGCTGGTAACCCAGACTACTCTGAAACGGAGATAACCCGGTAGCAGACGAAGGAAGCGAGTTGTGAGCGTATTCTGCCCAGGGGAGCTGTTCTGCCCAAGACGCAGGGTTTCTGAAAGAAAGGCTGCGTAGTATGCGACCAATCGTCTGATTGGCCCTCTCTGCTTGACCGTTAGACTGGGGATGAAACCCGGAAGAGAGACTGACGGACGCACCAATCAAACGACAGAACTCCCTCCAAAACTGTGACGTGAATTGCGGGCCTCTGTCTGAAACGGCGTCTAACGGGAGGCCATGAATTCTGAACACATTCTCGATAATGATTTGTGCCGTCTCCTTAGCGGAAGGAAGTTTAGCGAGGGGAATGAAATGTGCCGCCTTAGAGAACCTATCGACAACCGTAAGAATCACAGTCTTCCCCGCAGACAAAGGCAGACCGGTAATGAAGTCTAGGGCGATGTGAGACCATGGTCGAGAAGGAATGGGGAGCGGTCTGAGACGACCGGCAGGAGGAGAGTTACCCGACTTAGTCTGCGCGCAGTCCGAACAAGCAGCCACGAAACGGCGCGTGTCACGCTCCTGAGTCGGCCACCAAAAGCGCTGGCGAATCGACGCAAGAGTGCCTCGAACACCGGGATGACCAGCTAACTTGGCAGAGTGAGCCCACTGAAGAACAGCCAGACGAGTGGAAACAGGAACGAAAAGGAGGTTACTAGGACAAGCGCGCGGCGACGCAGTGTGCGTGAGTGCTTGCTTAACCTGTCTTTCAATTCCCCAGACTGTCAACCCGACAACACGCCCATAAGGAAGAATCCCCTCGGGATCAGTAGAAGCCACAGAAGAACTAAACAGACGGGATAAGGCATCAGGCTTGGTGTTTTTGCTACCCGGACGGTAAGAAATCACAAACTCGAAACGAGCGAAAAACAACGCCCAACGAGCTTGACGGGCATTAAGTCGTTTGGCAGAACGGATGTACTCAAGGTTCTTATGGTCTGTCCAAACGACAAAAGGAACGGTCGCCCCCTCCAACCACTGTCGCCATTCGCCTAGGGCTAAGCGGATGGCGAGCAGTTCACGGTTACCCACATCATAGTTGCGCTCAGATGGCGACAGGCGATGAGAAAAATAAGCGCAAGGATGAACCTTATCGTCAGACTGGAAGCGCTGGGATAGAATGGCTCCCACGCCTACCTCTGAAGCGTCAACCTCGACAATGAATTGTCTAGTGACGTCAGGAGTAACGAGGATAGGAGCGGACGTAAAACGTTCTTTTAGAAGATCAAAAGCTCCCTGGGCGGAACCGGACCACTTAAAACACGTCTTGACAGAAGTAAGAGCTGTGAGAGGGGCAGCAACTTGACCGAAATTACGAATGAAACGCCGATAGAAATTAGCGAAACCTAAAAGCGCTGCAACTCGACACGTGACCTTGGAACGGGCCAATCACTGACAGCTTGGACCTTAGCGGAATCCATCTGAATGCCTTCAGCGGAAATAACGGAACCGAGAAAAGTAACGGAGGAGACATGAAAAGAGCACTTCTCAGCCTTTACGTAGAGACAATTCTCTAAAAGGCGCTGTAGAACACGTCGAACGTGCTGAACATGAATCTCGAGTGACGGTGAAAAAATCAGGATATCGTCAAGATAGACAAAAACAAAGATGTTCAGCATGTCTCTCAGAACATCATTAACTAATGCCTGAAAAACAGCTGGCGCATTGGCGAGACCAAACGGCAGAACCCGGTACTCAAAATGCCCTAACGGAGTGTTAAACGCCGTTTTCCACTCGTCCCCCTCTCTGATGCGCACGAGATGGTAAGCGTTACGAAGGTCCAACTTAGTAAAGCACCTGGCTCCCTGCAGAATCTCGAAGGCTGATGACATAAGGGGAAGCGGATAACGATTCTTAACCGTTATGTCATTCAGCCCTCGATAATCCACGCAGGGGCGCAGAGTACCGTCCTTCTTCTTAACAAAAAAGAACCCCGCCCCGGCCGGAGAGGAAGAAGGCACTATGGTACCGGCGTCAAGAGACACAGATAAATAATCCTCGAGAGCCTTACGTTCGGGAGCCGACAGAGAGTATAGTCTACCCCGAGGAGGAGTGGTCCCCGGAAGGAGATCAATACTACAATCATACGACCGGTGAGGAGGAAGGGAGTTGGCTCGGGACCGACTGAAGACCGTGCGCAGATCATGATATTCCTCCGGCACTCCTGTCAAATCGCCAGGTTCCTCCTGAGAAGTGGGGACAGAAGAAATGGGAGGGATGGCAGACATTAAACACTTCACATGACAAGAAACGTTCCAGGATAGGATAGAATTACTAGACCAATTAATAGAAGGATTATGACATACTAGCCAGGGATGACCCAAAACAACAGGTGTAAAAGGTGAACGAAAAATCAAAAAAGAAATAGTCTCACTGTGGTTACCAGATACTGTGAGAGTTAAAGGTAGTGTCTCAAATCTGATACTGGGAAGATGACTACCATCTAAGGCAAACATGGGCGTAGGCTTGTCTAACTGTCTGAAAGGAATGTCATGTTTCCGAGCCCATGCTTCGTCCATGAAACAACCCTCAGCCCCAGAGTCAATCAAGGCACTGCATGTAGCACCCGAACCGGTCCAGCGTAGATGGACCGACATAGTAGTACAGGACCTAGATGAAGAGACCTGAGTAGTAGCGCTCACCAGTAGCCCTCCGCTTACTGATGAGCTCTGGCCTTTACTGGACATGAATTGACAAAATGTCCATCAAATCCGCAATAGAGGCACAGGCGGTTGGTGATCCTCCGTTCCCTCTCCTTGGTCGAGATGCGAATACCTCCCAGCTGCATGGGCTCAGTCTCTGAGCCAGAGGAGGAGATGGTTGCGATGCGGAGCAGGGAAACACCGTTGACGCGAGCTCTCTTCCACGAGCTTGGTGACGAAGATCTACCCGTCGTTCTATGCGGATGGCGAGAGCAATCAAAGAGTCCACACTGGAAGGAACCTCCCGAGAGAGAATCTCATCTTTGACCACTGCGTGGAGTCCCTCCAGAAAACGAGCGAGCAGCGCCGGCTCGTTCCAGTCACTAGAGGCAGCAAGAGTGCGAAACTCTATAGAGTAATCCGTTATGGATCGATCACCTTGGCATAGGGAAGCCAGGGCCCTAGAAGCCTCCCTACCAAAAACTGAACGGTCAAAAACCCGAATCATCTCCTCTTTAAAGTTCTGGTAATTGTTAGAACAATCAGCCCTTGCCTCCCAGATAGCTGTGCCCCACTCTCGAGCCCGGCCAGTAAGGAGTGAAATGACGTAAGCAACCCGAGCTCTCTCGCTAGAGTATGTGTTGGGTTGGAGAGAGAACACAATATCACACTGGGTGAGAAAGGAGCGGCACTCCGTGGGCTGCCCGGAGTAGCAAGGTGGGTTATTAACCCTAGGTTCCGGAGGCTCGGCAGGCCAGGAAGTAACAGGTGGCACGAGACGAAGACTCTGGAACTGTCCAGAGAGGTCGGAAACCTGAGCGGCCAGGTTCTCCACGGCATGGCGAGCAGCAGACAATTCCTGCTCGTGTCTGCCGAGCATGGCTCCTTGGATCTCGACGGCAGTGTTACGAGCATCTGTAGTCGCTGGGTCCATTCCTTGGTCGGATCCTTCTGTTATGCAGGTGAATGAGGACCCAAAAGCGACTTGGCGAAAACAGAGTTTTTAATCCAGTAAAGTTACTTTACAAACAAAAGGCATAATACTACTCGTAATGACGAGAACAGACTGGAGACTTGATCAAGAACTGCAGGTTGCCTCGGGAAGGCACTTGAACGTAGCAGACTCAGACACCTGCTCACCACGCAGCATCTGAGGGAAACACGACACGACAGGGCAATACATAGACACAGCACGGTGAACAATAGACAAGGATCCGACCGGGCAGAAACGGAAAACAAGGGGAGAAATAGGGACTCTAATCAGGGAAAAGAATAGGGAACAGGTGTGGGAAGACTAAATGATTGATTAGGGGAATAGGAACAGCTGGGAGCAGGAACGGAACGATAGAGAGAAGAGAGAGAGGAAGGGAGAGAGAAAAAGGGGAACGAACCTAAAAAGACCAGCAGGGGGAAAATGAACAGAAGGGAAAGCATAATGACAAGACAATCTAAGACAAAACATGACAGTATTAATTTATTTCACCTTTATTTAACCAGGTAGGCAAATTGAGAACAAGTTCTCATTTACAATTGCGACCTGTCCAAGATAAAGCAACGACGCATACAACGACACAGAGTTACACATGCAGTAAAAAAAACAGATATATATATAACGTCTAGTAGAGATAATGATTTATTCCAGCTTTTATGTCTTCCATCACATTCCCAGTGGGTCAGAAGTTTACATACTGTACACTCAATTAGTATTTGAAGCATTGCCTTTAAATGGTTTAACTTGGGTCAAACGTTTTGCGTAGCCTTCCACAAGCTTTCCACATTTTGGCCCATTCCTCCTGACAGAGCTGGTGTAACTGAGTCAGGGTTGTAGGCATCCTTGCTCGCACACACTTTTTCAGTTCTGTGCACAAATGTTCTATAGGATTGAGGTCAGAGTTTGTGATGGCCACTCCAATACCTTGACTTTGTTGTCCTTAGGCAATTTTGCCACAACTTTGGAAGTATGCTTGGGGTCATTGTCCATTTGGAAGACCCATTTGCGACCAAGCTTTAACTTCCTGACTGATGTTTTGATATGTTGCTTCAATATATCCACGTAATTTTCCTCCCTCATGATGCCATCTATTTTGTAAAGTGCACCAGTCACCCTGCAGCAAAGCACCCACAGAATGTGATGCTGCCACCCCTGTGCTTCACAGTTCAGATGGTGTTCTTCGACTTTCAAGCCTCCCCCTTTTTCCTCCTAACATTCCAATGATGGTCATTTTGGCCAAACAGTTCTATTTTTGTTTCATCAGACCAGAGGACATTTCTCCAAAAAGTACGATCTTTGTCCCCATGTGCAATTGCAAACCGTAGTATGCCTTTTTTTATGGCGGTTTTGGAACAGTGGCTTCTTCCTTGCTGAGCGGCCTTTCAGGTTATGTCGAGATAGGACTCGTTTTACTGTGGATATAGATACCTTTGTACCTGTTTCCTCCAGCATCTTCACAAGGTCCTTTGCTGTTGTTCTGGGATTGATTTTCCCTTTTCGCACCAAAGTACGTTCATCTCTAGGAGACAGAACGCATCTCCTTCCTGAGCAGTAAGACAGCTGCGTCATCCCATGGTGTTTATACTTGCATACTATTGTTTGTACAGATGAACGTGGTACCTTCAGCAGTTTGGAAATTGCTCCCAAGGATGAACCAGACTTGTGGAAGTCTACAATTTTTTTCTGAGTTCTTGGATGATTTGTTTTGATTTTCACATGAAGGTAGGGGCAAAGAGGCACTGAGTTGAAGGTAGGCCTTGAAATACATCCACAGGTACACCACCAATTGACTCAAATGATGTCAATTATCCTATCAGAAGCTTCTAAAGCCATTACATAATTATCTGGAATTGTCCAAGCTGTTTAAAGGCACAGTCAACTTAGTGAATGTAAATTTCTGACCCACTGGAATTGTGATACAGTGAATTATAAATGAAATATTCTTTATGTAAACAATTGTTGGAAAAAGCACTTGTGTCATGCACAAAGTAGATGTCCTAACCGACTTGCCAAAACTATAGTTTGTTTACAAGAAATCTGTGGAGTGGTTGAAAAACGAGTTTTACGACTCCAACCTAAGTGTCTGTAAACTTCTGACTTCAAGTGTATATATATTGGAGTGGTTATAAGAAAATACTCCATTATTTGTATGTGCCAGTACAATGTTTTTTGTGATATACTATAATTCTCTCAATATATGATCGATAAAAAAATAGAAAACCTTGAGTATCTTCATCAATTGTCCAACTGTTGCATTTATTAGACTTGCAATTAGAACCTTTTAACAATTTAGAAGGCTGTTGCTAATACAATGGGTTGAAAAGGAGCACACGCATAGCCATCATGGAGCAGGGGGTTAACCTCGGCTGCTAAGTATGGTCGCTTTGGTGCCATGCCACACACGCACACGCACACGCACACACACACACACACACACACACACACACACACACACACACACACACACACACACACACACACACACACACACACACACACACACACACACACACACACACACACACACACACACACACACACACACACACACACACACTGTGACATGCTTTCCCACGCCCTGGGACCACAGTGGGCAGGCTCATTACAGTGCTTTGTCAGTCACTTAAAGCCAGAGGACAGCTGTGGGCCAGCAGCTCAGTCACACTCATGGCCGAGCCCTATCCCAGCTATGACTAATCACCAGGCCCCACACACCAACGAGGTGGCTATAAATAATGCCAGGGCCAGGCGTAAATGAAGTTACACCTCCACCTGTCAATTGGATGTGCAGATATTGATTGCTGTGCATGTGTTTCCCCCTGTCAGCCACTGGATCCAAGGTCCCTGAGCCCAAACACTCTGGCCAGCCAGGCAGGCAGGCAGGCATTATTAGTGGAGCATCAGTCTGGCGCTGTCAGTCAGGGGCGTCAAACCAAACCACCAGAGAAGATGTGACCTCGCCACCCCTAGCTGTCTTGAGTGCTCCACATTAATGAACTGCTCTTAACAACGGCCTTGAGCTGTCCGTTGACCTGAGTGCCATCTTTTCAACCTCGAGAGTGATTCTAGCATTGACTAGATGACACTGATCAATGCAAATATGGGATATTCATTCAAACATTCATAAATACATGAATACGCCTGTGGGCACCAAATCATTATCATGCATAACATGCACTGATAAACAAAGTATATTACATCAGGTGCTTTTTAAAGAGGTATACCTCCTCATGACCCATTTTCAAGTTGACATTGACCCAGATGTGTCCCATTCTGAATGACTGACTCTGACAATGTGATACAAATAGGCCAAATACTTCACACATCCTTGTCACGCATCACCCAAGGGGCAGCAAGATTTTCAAAACAGCCTAAATGGAAAGTCATTATTTTAATCATGTTATCACTAGCTGGCTTGCTTGGGCCTCCGGATATTGTAGCCCTTATTTGACATTGAAACGTTCCTGATTATTTTGCATACCTGAAGGATATGTTTTCCTGGAGCGCAGGACAACTTGTCTATTTTGGTTACTGTAGGACATTCTAAATAATAATGGACATCTTATATTAATAATGTCAGAGCCTTGGAAAGTTATGTGGAAGAGTCTATTCATCTGTAGGGGTCAACTCAAAGTGTGTCGCAAGTGTACACAATCCTTTGGACCATGGTTTGAGAATATTCCTCAATGTCTTGAAGACACACAGCTCGCCCCCTCCCTGCTCCATCCCCTCTGGCCTTGTAATTACTTAGTCCTCCACAGATTGATTGACTGGCCCTGCCCTTCAGACTTCAAAGGAGCGCATCTTTCACAAGTTACAACAATTATCCTAACAAGAAAGTGAAGTACAGCTGTTGCAATATCATTTGAACTAAATCCCTGGGAAAAAGGTCAACTTCCTGAAGGACCGAAGGTTCACGGGGACGTAACCTGTTTATCCCATTTTTTTTCTTTTGATATATCCAGTTGATCACTTTTGACATGAGACCTATTGGAGGATAAAGGGACAGTTTAACAGTCAATCAATTAAATCCAAACAGCCATTTAATCAAAGGATCATCATCCTAATGTCTGTTTATTGAAAGCAGTAATGATATACCACTAAACAGTGCTTTTCAAGTGGCTCCCCTGTAGCAGTGGAGCGAATAGCTGAATCCACATTCTAAGTTGTAAGCCCTCTGGTGAATGTGCCCTAGTCAAATCAAATCAAATTTATTTGTCACGTACACATGGTTAGCAGATGTTAATGCGAGTGTAGCGAAATGCTTGTGCTTCTAGTTCCGACAATGCAGTAATAACCAACGAGTAATCTAACCTAACAATTCCAAAACTACTACCTTATACACACAAGTGTAAAGGGATAAAGAATATGTACATAAAGATATTCATGAGTGTTGGTACAGAACGGCATAGGCAAGATGCAGTAGATGGTATCGAGTACAGCATATACATATGAGATGAGTAATGTAGGGTTGTCACGCCTTGGTCATTGTATCTTATGTTTTTGTTATATGTTTGGGTAGGCCAGGGTGTGACATGGGTTTATATGTTGTATTTCGTATTGGGGTTTGTATTAATTGGGAGTGTGTATTATTAGGGGTGTGTCTAGTTAGGCTTGGCTGCCTGAGGTCCGGTCTATCCAGAGCCACCTCTACACACCAGTCCTCCGGTAGCAGCTCCCCGCACCAGGCTTCCTGTGCGTGTCCTCGCGCCAGTACCACCAGTTCCAGCACCACGCACCAGGCCTCCAGTGCGCCTCGCCTGTTCAGCGCAGGCAGTGCTTTTCTCCCCTCCTGCGCTGCCGGAGTCTCCAGCTTGTTTAGCGCAACCAGAGCTGTTCTCTTCTCCTGCGCTATCGGAGTCTCCCGCCTGTTCAGCTCAGCCAGAGCCTTTCTCCTCTCCTGTGCTGCCGGAGTCTCCTGTCTGCCCAGCGCCGCCAGTCGGCCCAGCGTCACCAGTCTGCCAGGATCCGCCAGAAGTGCCAGTCTGCCAGGATCCGCCAGAAGTGCCAGTCTACCAAGATCTTCTAGATCAGCCAGACAACCTGAATCATCCAGGTCCACCAGCCAGCCAGGATTTACCGGAGCCTACTACCTGCCTGAGCTTCCTCTCAGTACTGAGCTTCCTTTCAGTACTAGGCTTCCTCTCTGTACTGGGCTCCCTCTCAGTACCGGGCTTCCCCTCAGTACTGGGCTGCTTCGGTCCCGGGCTGCCCTGTCCTGAGCTGCCCCTCTATCCTGAGTTGCCCCTCTATCCTGAGTTGCCCCTCTATCCCGAGCTGCCCCTCTGTCCCGAGCTGCCCCTCTGTCCCGAGCTGCCCCTCTGTCCCGAGCTGCCCCTCTGTCCCGAGCTGCCCCTCTGTCCCGAGTTGCCCCTCTGTCCCGAGCTGCCCCTCTGTCCCGAGCTACCCCTCGGTCCCGAGCTGCCCCTCAGTTATGTGGGGATCAGGGTGAGGACTATTAGGCCATGGTCGGCGGAGAAGGTGGATTATCCTAGGACGCGAAGGGGAGGAACTAGGACATTTATGGAGTGGGGTCCACGTCCCTAGCCAGAACCGCCACCATGGACAGACGCCCACCCGGACCCTCCCTATGCTCTTGAGGTGCGTCCCGGAGTCCGCACCTTAGGGGGGGGTTCTGTCACGCCTTGGTCATTGTATCTTGTGTTTTTGTTATATGTTTGGGTAGGCCAGGGTGTGACATGGGTTTATATGTTGTATTTCGTATTGGGGTTTGTATTAATTGGGAGTGTGTATTATTAGGGGTGTGTCTAGTTAGGCTTGGCTGCATGAGGCGATTCCTAATTGGAGTCAGCTGATTCTCGTTGTCTCGGATTGGGAACCGTATTTAGGCAGCCTGAGTGCGCGTTGTATTTCGTGGGTGATTGTACCTGTCTCTGTGTTAGTCACCAGATAGGCTGTAATTAGTTTCACTCGTTTGTTGTTTTTGTATTTTCAGTTATTTCATGTACATCATTTTCTTCATTAAAAGTCATGAGTAACCTACACGCTGCATTTCGGTCTGACTCTCTTCAAACGACAGACGAAGTTCATTACAAGGGTATGTAAACAAAGTGGCATAGTTTAAAGTGGCTAGTGATACATGTATTACATAAAGATGCAGTAGATGATATAGAGTACAGTATATGCATATGAGATGAATAATGTAGGGTATGTAAACATTATATTAAGTAGCATTGTTTAAAGTGGCTAGTGATATATTTTCCATCAATTTCCATCACTTCCCATTATTAAAGTCGCTGGAGTTGAGTCAGTGTGCTGGCAGCAGCCACTCAATGTTAGTGGTGGCTGTTTAACAGTCTGATGGCCTTGATATAGAAGCTGTTTTTCAGTCTCTCGGTCCCTGCTTTGATGCACCTGTACTGACCTCGCCTTCTGGATGATAGTGTGGTGAACGGGCAGTGGCAAGGGTGGTTGTTGTCCTTGATGATCTTTATGGCCTTCCTGTGACATCGGGTGGTGTAGGTGTCCTGGAGGGCAGGTAGTTTGCCCCCGGTGATGCGTAGTGCAGACCTCACTACCCTCTGGAGAGCCTTACGGTTGTGGGCGGAGCAGTTGCCGTACCAGGCGGTGATACAGCACGACAGGATGCTCTCGATTGTGCATCTGTAGAAGTTTGGGAGTGCTTTTGGTGACAAGCCGAATTTCTTCAGCCTCCTGAGGTTGAAGAGGCGCTGCTGCGCCTTCTTCACGATGCTGTCTGTGTGGGTGGACCAATTCAGTTGAGAACCATTTCTGTTTTCAGACAGCACTATGGCCAATGTAGTTTAGAGTATAGAGGTGTTGTGACTGGTCAAAACATTCCTCACAGATTTGACTATGGGGACAGATTGGATAATGGGAAAGTGGAGTTTTTAAATAGTAGAGGGTTCATACATACAGTGCATGGTGGTAAGTGTAGGACCATTGGCATGTATGACTATATATGGTCTTTATCCAAGAATATTATACCCCTGCATGTTTATGTTAGTGAAAATGAAGTGTGTCAGGCCCCATGCCCCACTGGAAACTGTGGTCACTACAAGGCCCTATAAATTCTCCTTTATTAAAGTTGCATTACCACCACCGTAACCGATATGGTCACACTAAGATATACTTCCATCGTCAGCCTCTCACACACAACTGTAGTAAAATGGTACTCCAGCACAATGAATGTGAGGTTGTAAAACACGACTTGTGATATATTTGAGGAGGAAGCGTTCTGAGTGCACGCAGAGTGGAGGTCATGCCCTGTGACATCGCTCCAAAAACTCTCATCCAGAATTAGGCACTATGTGTTGAAAAGGACAGGAAACCACTTACTGCTTTCCCCAAATAGTTCAGAAATATTCAGCAATTCATCAGATCGTTGTTTATCTAAAACAATACTAAACCTACTGTGCTTTCACTTATGACAGGCACATTACAGCACGGCTTAGTGAGGAGCTCATTCAAGTAGGGATGGTTACAGGATAATTAAAGGGACATTTCACTGCTGCTCCATTTCCCTATATACTGTACTCTATGTCCATTAATGTGTTATGAACATATCATAGGTGTCGTAAAAATGTTGAATTTCCTCACTACACGCAATTATGAGCGTTTCTGCATCTCTCCTTTAGAAACGGGCCAGCAGAATGTTCAGAATCCAGTGATTTCAGGACGTGGAGGACTTCCCCGTGGAGGTATATTCAACAGATGTGAGACATATCAAAATGTCTGTGTTTGTAGCCAGCACATTCAGCCAGAGGATTTCGAAATGGAAATGAAGTCTCAACTGATGAGGTTGCCATGTCATCGAATGTTGAAAAGTGATGCTTTTCCATGCATTTTTTCCCCTTCACTTCAAAGAGAAAGGCATCCAATAACTGCAGCAGAAAAGAGGACAAGCTGAGGTAAGGTAGCTAACATTTCTTAGCTAACAAGATGGACAAAGGTCCCCCATGGAATTTTTCCTTGGGAACATCACGCAACATTTCTTAGAACGTTCTCAGAACGCCAGTGGGGTAACATCGCACCGGGACCCTTAAGGGACCTAATGGGAACATCACCGAATGTCCCCAGGACGTCCCCTGTTTGCTGGGTATGTTGGTCATAAGTAGTAAAAAATCTTTCAAAGTCTTGGTTGTATAATTCACCTCCAAGGCTTGTATTAGTGTCAAGCCCAATTCACACAGCATCACATACAAACATAGAGGATAGCATCTGTGGTAAAAACTCTGCCCTCGACAGAGCCAACTTAGGCGAAAGTCAGAGTATACTCACGCATTTAGCTCAAAGCTGGATTGATTTGTGAGTGTGTATTTGGGGGGAATTTGCGGTTGTTCCTATAATCAAGTAGTATCACAATTGTTGCCATGATGTTCTCATGCATGTAATTGATGTCGCTGATGTGTTGACAAAGGGAATTTACACCTTGGAAGATGTGAAATAGGTTTATGGGTAGAGACTTACAGGGACAGTATGCTGTCCCACTGAAATCCCAATCATCAAGCACAGAAATTGCAAAATAGATACAAAGCGAGACACTCAAGTATCAACACCACAGTTATTGAGGAGAGGAGGACAACATCAAACAGTGCTGGAGGAATGTATTTCTGCCTTAGCTTAGCACTCAGTGCTGTGTTTATTCTGCATTCTCTGTGTGACAGCATTCAGCATCAGTTTAGATGATGCAAAGCAGTGTCTACTGGCGCTCTCTTTAAAGCCAGCTTTAAGCAGAGTGAGAAGCTCCGTTATGTTTCACATTATCAGTGTATAATTTGACAAGGCTTTTAGTGGAGACATATGGTATCGGCCTATGCTGACAAAATAAATATATTGTCAGCTAACAATGATATGCTATTACGATAAATGTAGTTATTAACAAAATTGAATGAGTTAAATAAAGATTACTATGAGTTGGAATGACAGGACTTATCCACTAAAAGCCCTAGTAGCATATGGTCTTGAGGAGGACAGGGCGATAAATAATGAGACAGTAGATTACAGACAAAAAGAATAATGGTAGATAGTGAGATAATTACAGGAAAGAGGCCACTGAATCAAAATGATACATAGGCGAGGAGACTTGATAACCCCTTGTTTCCCCAGAGGGCAAAGGAGAGAAGTGGAGTTACTTGGAATCGGGAGCTCTATGTGCCTGTGTCTTCTCTTTTCTGTTTCAAGTAGAATACATTTTGTTTTACATTGTTTTACAAGAGTAATTTGATACTTGTAGTAAAACTCAGAATCGCAATTACACTTCCCGTCTAAATCCGGTTGATAGGAACGCATTTTATCCCTGCTTCCTAGAGGAATCAGAAACAGATGTACTGTATGAAAGTAGTCCTGTGGCGAAAAAAAAAAACAGGGATGAGTGACGATGTAATGCCTAAAACCCATAAATAAATACTTTGCGTTCATATTCACCGAGGGTTGAACTGAAGAGGTACGGGACACTCAACAGGACAGGACTGACTACATTGTGTGATCAAGTGCAGAGGCCCAATCGCTCCAAGGCAACAGAAACTCAAAGGACCTTTATACAGTGAACTGCGACGAGAGTTTAATGGAAAAACAAACCAGCGGTAGAACGGGTCTTGGGTCTGTATCCACAAAACGTCAGAATATTTGTTGTGAGTGGATAAAGACACTTCACTTCAAAATAAAAACGATACATCTTTTTAGGCATTAGAGTCCAAGCTAGTCAGATATTTAGAAGACCTCATGAGCTGTCCTAACCAGGTGTCTTGATAACCGAAAAATGCAGCGAATCAGTGGTTCCTGCGCCACGTGCAATTGCTTTGGAGTTGTTAAAATGCTGTTTTGATATATATGATCAATGCAACAGACCCATGCAACAGTAGGCTCTCTTGTGCTTTTGACAAGGATTTCACATGAAACCTATTTCACATGATATGCCTAAATACTAGGCTAATAAATGAACACGTTCTTCTTTCGATTATTAAATGACCTACATCATGTTATTTCAAGTTATCCCTTTGTGCGCAACATCACTTTGTTAAACAATGTGCCTACATTCGCATGCCTATAATTTGGGCAATGGAAGGCATCTAGGACTTATGTTAACTTTGATTGTGTTAGATGAAAATGATAGACCTTTTAATCGTTGCATGCAAAGTTGTGTGCAACATTATTGGCAAGTGACTTAATGCCAACTGTGCCAAAGCGATTTAGAGTCGTTAAATGGGAGTGACGAGAGTGTAGATAAAACAGTAACATTATAAAAAGTCCGCTTTTAAAAACCGTCAGAATTGGTTAATTTGGCATTCCTAACATGACATAAGGCAAGATCCAGATGCAGACACAGGAGGCAGATGGTTTGAGCTCTGGTATTAATGATAATCCAAGGGATAGACAAAAGACAGGTCAGGGAGAGGCAAGCGTTCATTGCCAGGGCAGAGTCCAAAACAGTACAGGGCAGTATAGTGGTCAGGCAGGCGGGCTCAGAGTCAGGTCAGGCAAGGGTCAAAACCAGGAGGACGAGAAAAAAGAGAGACTGGGGAAAAACAGGAGCCGAGAGAAGACCGCTGGGTGACTTGGCAAACAAGACGAACTGGCACAGACAGACAGAAAACATAGGTATAAATACCCAGGGGATAAGTGAGGAAGATGGGACAGGTGAAGGACAGGTGAAACAGATCAGGGTGTGACAATTCTAACATATCAGGCGATAGTTAAAAGTAGGCAAAGTGATCGTGTCAGGTGAAAATGATATCAAATGTTGCACTCTTGCAAGATTTGATAAAGTCACATTAACCGTGGTTGTCTGAAACGTGCTATAGAGTTCACAGCTGGGTGATGCCTCATCGCGATTGGTTATTCCCCATAATTTGCAACAATTCCTTTGCGATACCTCAAACTGTCGTGATTACCAGATGAGATTAACTTTTATAAATTGATTATACTCCTGGCCAGAGTTTGTATGGGCATTGTCTTAACATCATCCTAAAACCTACTCTGAGCTGGGAGTTGTGTTGTTTTATTTTTTAAACAGGGTTTAACAGGATTCCTTTGAACTTTTCTGAGATGCTTTGTGGTTACAGGCCCCGATCTGGCATTTAGATGAGAGTGTTTTTGTCAACCTAGTTTCACTGGGGAATAACCATACATTCAGCACAGCAGGAGTTGAAAAGCCAGCATTTAACACTAGAGGCTGTTTCTGGTTTACATTCCCTCAAAATGGGGCGGCATATACTGGATATCACCATTTAAAATCCATTGACCTTTGTCTCCAGTCCTTAGTGTTAACCCCGTAGACCAGAGCTTGGCTGCTGTTAGTGTAAGCCATGGGAGTCAGAATGCACCATGACAGGGATTGGTCTCTGTTCCCC
Organism: Oncorhynchus gorbuscha; assembly: GCF_021184085.1. Taxonomy (NCBI): domain Eukaryota; kingdom Metazoa; phylum Chordata; class Actinopteri; order Salmoniformes; family Salmonidae; genus Oncorhynchus; species Oncorhynchus gorbuscha. Next base: position 49,383,262 of record NC_060175.1, read on the forward strand.
CGCCCTCTCTAGTCCTGCTGCCTGCCTCCACTGGAGAGCTGTCATGCCCCAGGGTCTGGTTAATGCACAGGCACACAGCCTGGCCTGCAAGCACCACACTGCACCTGCTCTTCACTTAAGTCTAAAGCAGGTTAATCAGACACATGAATTTCCTCAGAAAAACATCAGAGAGAGAGAGAGACCTACTGTAATGGTCCGGGCCTAAAACACACAGAAACAACACTATAACACAAAGCTTTTATTATCTCATCCTGGAATATACAACGTCTGAGGTCATCTGCCGTTGCTCTGAAGAACAGGAACCCAGACTTCATTAAATAAATTGGAAGTACAGACATTGTCATCCGACAAGAAACATGATATAGAGCAGACCTTACCCACGCTATTAAATTAGTTAAAACAGGAACATTTTACATCTGCTTAGAAATGAATAAGGAATAAGGAACTTATCTCAGAGAAATATGTCCTCATGTGTGCTACCTAAATCCCCCCAATAGAATCCCCATACTTTTCTCTCCCAAATATGTCCACCTAGACACAACTATGACAATAGAACCAACAGAAAAGGGTCACAACTCCTGCAGCTTTGTCGCATGCTGGGTCCGTACATAGTCAATGGTAGGCTTCAAGGGGACTCCTATAGGAGGTACACCTACAGCTCATCCCTTGGCAGTAGTACTGTAGATTACTTTATCACTGACCTCAACCCAGAGTCTCTCAGAGCATTCACAGTCATCCCACTAACACCCCTATCAAATCACAGGAAAATCACAGTCTACCTGAACACAGCAATACTCAATGAGTGGCTTTTTACCAAATTACCGTACAACAGACCATGTAGTCACCCTGTACACCCTAATTGACAAACAAACACACCAAAACAAAGGCAAAGTCTTCTCATGCTTTGTTGACTTCAAAACATTTTTGGACTCAATTTGGCATGAGGGTCTGCTTTACAAATGAATGGAAAGTGGGAAAAACACAAGACATTATAAAATCCATGTACACAAACAAAAAGTATGAGGTTAAAATGAGCAAAAAACACACTTATTTCATTCCACAGGGCCGTGGGGCGAGACAGGGATGCAGCTTAATCCCCACTCTCTTCAACAGATATAGCAACGATTTGGCGAGGGCACCTGGCCTCACCCTACTAGAATCTAAAGTAAAAAATCTACTGATTGCTGATGATCTGGTGCTTCTGTCCCAAACCAAGGAGGGCCTACAGCAACACCTAGATGTTCTGCACAGATTCTGTTTGACCTGGGCCTTGACAGTAAATCTCAGTAAGACAAAAAATAATGGTTTTCCAAAAAAGGTCCAGTTGCCAGGATTACAAATATAAATTCCATCTAGACACAGTTTCCCTAGAGCACACAAAAATCAATAGATACCTCGGCCTAAACATCAGTGCCACAGGTAACTTCCACAAAGCTGTGAACGATCTGAGAGACAAACCAAGAAGGGCCTTCTATGCCTTCAAAAGGAACATAAAATTTAACATACCAATTAGGATCTTGCAAAAATACTTCAACCAGTTATAGAACCCATTGCCCTTTGTGGTTGTGAGGTCTGGGGTCTGCTCACCAACCAAGAATTCACAAAAAGGGAAAACACCAAATTGAGACACTGCATGCAGAATTCTGCAAAAAGTATCCTCTGTGTACAATGTAAACACCAAGTAATGCATGCAGAGCTAATTATCAAAATCCAGAAAGAGACGTTAAATTCTACAGTACAACCACCTAAAAGGGAACGATTCCCAAACCTACCATAACAAACCAATCACCTACAGAGAGATGAACTTGTAGAAGAGTGCCCTAGGCAAGCTGGTCCTGGGGCTCTGTTCACAAACACAAAAAGACCCCACAGAGCCTCAGGACAGCAACACAATTAGAGCCAACCAAATCATGAGAAAACAAAAAGATAATTAACAAAGAAACTGAGCAAACTACAATGCTATGTGGCCCTAAACAGAGAGTACACAGTGGCAGAATACCTGACCACTGTGACTGACCCAAAATTTAAAAAAGCTTTGACTATGTACAGACTCAGTGAGCATAGCCTTGCTACTGATAAAGGTTGCCGTAGGCAGACCAGGCTCTCAAGAGAAGACTGGCTATATAAACACTGCCCATAAAATGAGGTGGGAACTGAGCTGCACTTCCTAACCTTCTGCCCAATGTATGACCATATTAGAGACACATATTTCCCTCAGATTACACAGACACACAAATTATTTGAAAACAAATCCAATTTTTGATAAACTCCCATGTATATTGGGTAAAATACCACAGTGTGCAATCACAGCGGCAAAATGTGTGACCTGTTTTGTTTATCCATTTCACTTGTTTTCACAATGTAAACAATGTTTCCCATGCCAATAAAGCCCCTTGAATTGAACTGAATTTAATTAAGAGAGAGAGAGAGAGAGAGAGAGAGAGAGAGAGAGAGAGAGAGAGAGAGAGAGAGAGAGAGAGAGAGAGAGAGAGAGAGAGAGAGAGAGAGAGAGAGAGAGAGAGAGAGAGAGAGAGAGAGAGAGAGAGAGAGAGAGAGAGAGAATTGAATGACAGCGAGAAGGAAAGAGAGGGACAGTGTGATGAAAGTTATACCCTCATTTTGCCCTCAGATATAAATACATAGGATTTCGTATGAGCCACTACTAAATAATGGATATTGCAATTATATAAGAATAAATCAATTTGCAGTTCTCAAACAAATGGCAAAACTGGTGTGAAAAGCCTGATGTCCTCTCTCGTTATTTGACCAAAGCGAGTGAGAAACTGGGAGGTCTAAGCGTTACCACTCAAACACTCAACAGGTTTCATTGTGGTGGCCGTCTTAGCCCAACTCTACTTGCTTGTTAAATGGTGACTAACAGATCACCAGTCAGAGAGATGCTCGTGTCTTTTTTTCTCCACTTCCAGGGGATTTCCCATAGTGCTTCCCTTCCTTTGGAGTCAGTCTGCCATGTAGAAATGTGAGCGGTGGGCCTTTTGGGGTACAGTCTCTTTAGAAGTGTCTTGATAACTGAGCTAAACTGTAGTCGCCCATCTTTAAACTGAAAAGACGGGAGATCCTATCTGAACCCAACCCTCCCTGCTTATCTCACAGGCGTGCACAGAAGGAAAAACAACAGCAGGCTTCAGCCAAGGCATGCAAGATCAACATATTTGTGAACTCTCCGCGTGCAATGTTCCGCTTCACACACTGTATGCTGTGGATAGGGGTTATGGTTTAAAATGCAGATGGTGGAGTTCACTAACGCTTTCCTCATGCTTCCCTGGCTTGGCTGTAATTCAACACAATCCTGTCTTTTATCGCAATGCTTTCAGTTCCATATGACAAATAAGATAAAGATGTTATAAATGGGAGCTGCATTGGAGGACCAACAAGATTTCCAGCCCAATACAGAGTCTGGCAACAGCAGGTCCCTCTGCCTCTATTGCAATTCCTCTATGGTCTTCACGTGCTCTGAAGTCACATGGCCAGCAACGACTAGTCTCTATGTTCTTCACGTGCTCTGAAGTCACATGGCCAGCAACGACTAGTCTCTATGTTCTTCACGTGCTCTGAAGTCACATGGCCAGCAACGACTAGTCTCTATGTTCTTCACGTGCTCTGAAGTCACATGGCCAGCAACGACTAGTCTCTATGTTCTTCACGTGCTCTGAAGTCACATGGCCAGCAACGACTAGTCTCTATGTTCTTCACGTGCTCTGAAGTCACATGACCAGCAACGACTAGTCTCTATGTTCTCCACGTGCTCTGAAGTCACATGGCCAGCAACGACTAGTCTCTATGTTCTTCACGTGCTCTGAAGTCACATGACCAGCAACGACTAGTCTCTATGTTCTTCACGTGCTCTGAAGTCACATGGCCAGCAACGACTAGTCTCTATGTTCTTCACGTGCTCTGAAGTCACATGACCAGCAACGACTAGTCTCTATGTTCTTCACGTGCTCTGAAGTCACATGACCAGCAACGACTAGTCTCTATGTTCTTCACGTGCTCTGAAGTCACATGACCAGCAACGACTAGTCTCTATGTTCTTCACGTGCTCTGAAGTCACATGACCAGCAACGACTAGTCTATTTATTGGTTGTGATTTTTTTTTAAATAATTGAGTGTTCAGAATTATGTCACCATGTGTGGCCACGAGAGAAGCCAACGGTACCGCAGGCCAAGCTGCGTTCTCCCTCAGAACCTCAGAATGACACCCAAAATGAAACATAGGGGAAAGATGACAGGTTAACTTGGCCAGTATTGAGTCCAAAAACCTCACCACCCCTGACATCAAACATTAACCATGTACCAACCTCAGTAGAATAACAGAATCATTACTGCAATGATGACAATCAAATTGGAGAGATGGATTAGCTTTAATGTCTTGTTATATACTGTAATTACTAATATCATTATTAAAACTACAAAAACGTATGGTGCACATTTATGTTTTATAAGGATTTATAGTATATTAATAATGTTTTATTAATTTGGACATACATTCATTGTGACATTGCATTCTAGGCAATAAGTGAAGTTTCATGATTTATGTATTGGTACTGTTTGGCAAAGCAAAAAGCACAGGAAGCAATGCCAACAGTAAAACATTTCTAACATTGTCTATTTTCAAAAATATATAAATATCTACACATGACTGACACGTTGGTAATAATTTTAGATTTGTATGTATGCCAACTTCTATTTTTCAAACAAATCAATCACTTACTGATATTGGCAGCTAGAAGGGTCTTTATGGTAAGACTTAATCAAAACATGCCCGTTACAATTTTACTATGAAGTAGAGACAACTAGCCAAAGGTTAGTCATGACTATGTAGAATGCCAACACACTGATACTTATGCAAAGGCACACTGAGTAACACAGACAGTTCTCTGATATACGTAAATTCAAGATGAGGAACGGGTCTTTGCTAAGTCCAACACAAGTAACTATACTGAATCCACACTGAATGTCTTCGCTCTGTATCCCCTTATATAAGCTAACTTCTCTGAAGGGCCTTCTTAGGATAGCATAGAGTGAGCCAATGCCATAATAAAACAAGCCGACTGTGGTCGACCTCAGTACCTGTTCAACATTACGAGCCAATGTAAAGTCATTTTGAATGTGTCTAATTGGCTAGGTGACATACAGTTATTCGGAAAGTATTCAGACCCCTTAACTTTTACCACATGTTATTACTTTACAGCCTTATTCTAAAACATATTAAATCATCCCCCCCAACAATCTACACACAATACCCCATAATGACAAAGAAAAATAGGTTTTTAGAAATTTTTGCAAATGTATTACAGATCAAAAATTGAAATATCACATTTACATAAGTATTCAGACCCTTTACTCAGTAGTTTTTTGAAACACCTCTGGCAGCGATTCCAGCCACAAGTCTTCTAGGGTATGACACTACAAGCTTGGCACGCATGTATTTGGGGAGTTTATCCCATTCCTCTCTGCAGATCCTCTCAAGCTCTGTCAGGTTGGATGGGGAGCATCGCTGCACAGCTATTTTCAGGTCTCTCCAGAGATGTTTGATCAAGTTCAAGTCAGGGCTCTGACTGGGCCACTCAATGACATTCAGAGACTTGTCCTGTTGGAAGGTGAACCTTCGCCCCAGTGTCAGGTCTTGAGTGCTCTGGAGCAGGTTTTCATCAAGGATCTCTTTGTACTTTGCTATGTTAATCTTTCCCTTGATCCTGACTAGTCTCCCAGTTCCTGCCGCTGAAAAACATCCCCACAGCATGATGCTGCCACCACCATGCTTCACTCTAAGGGAATGTGCCAGGTTTCCTCCAGACATGACGCTTGGAATTCAGGCCACATAGTTCAGTCTTGGTTCCATCAGACCAGAGAATATTGTTTCTAAACTCTAAGCGGGAATTCATGTGCCTTTTACTGAGGAGAGGCTTCCGTCTGGCCAATCTACCATAAAGGCCTGATTGGTGGAGTTCTGCAGAGATGGTTGTCCTTCTGGAAGGTTCTCCCATCTCCACCGAGGAACTGGAGCTCTGTCATGGTGACCATTAGGTTCTTGGTCACCTCTCGTACCAAGGCCCTTCTCCCCTGATTGCTCAAGTTGGCCTAGCGGCAGGCACTAGGAAGAGTCTTGGTGGTTCCAAACTTTTTCCATTTAAGAATGATGGAGGCCACTGTGTTCTTGGGAACCTTGAATGATGCAGTCATTTGTTGGTACCCTTCCCCAGATCTGTGCTTTGACACAATCATGTCTAGGAGCTCTTCAGACAATTCCTTTGATCTCATGGCTTGGTTTTTGCTCTGACATGCACTGTCAACTGTGGGACCTTATATAAACAGGTGTGTGCCTTTCGAAATCATGTCCAATCAATTGAATTTACCACAGGTGGAATCCAATCAAGTTGTAGAAACATCTTAAGGATGATCAACAGAAACTGGATGCACCTGAGCTCAATTTCAAGTCTCATAGCAAAAGGTCTGAATACTTACGTAACTAAGCATTTATGTTTTCTACTTTTAATAGATTTGCAAAAATGTCTAAAAAACAGTTTTTGCATTGTCATCATGGGGTATTGTGGGTAGATTAGTGAGGGGAAAAAATGATGTAATCAATTTTAGAATAAGGCTGTAACGTAACAAAATGTGGAAAGTCAAAGGGCCAGAATACTTTCCAAATGCACTGCACAAACACCTGGATCCATGGAGACACTGAGGTGTATGGGTAGGAGCAGTGGTAGACGTCCCTACAGTGAGTGATTATACAATGTGTCTGGAGTTGACCACCCCCAATCCTGGCTGGTGTCACACAGCTGTACATGGACCCATGAGGCTTGAGGCAGGAGCAGCAGTTCTGTATTTGGAGTACTGTACTAACACAATGACCAGCTGTGTTGCAGTCCCACTGCACATTGGCTACCAGACATGCCGTGTCTGAGTTCCCAGCCCTTTCATGACCTCATAGGGAATCCGTCTTATATTTATCGTCCTTAATGTGTCATTACACACCCCTCGTCTCACAAGAATGATGCTATGTCCGGGCCGAGGTGCTGAACTGGCTCAATGTACGGTGTGGGATCATTCGTAATATGACAGCTATTACATGGAATTGGATTCATGTGCACAATAAAACAACTTTGAATGTAACCTAGTAAAAACGCTCAGATCGTATGCTGTTAGTGTACTTGTGTGAGTGTCAAATCAAATCAAATCAATGTTTATTTGTCACGGGCGCCGAATACAACAGGCCTTACAGTGAAATGCTTACGTACAGGCTCTAACTAATAGTGCAAAAAAGGTGTTAGGTGAACAATAGCTAAGTAAAGAAATAAAACAACAGTAAAAATACAGGCTGTGTGTGTGTGTGTGTGTGTGTGTGTGTGTGTGTGTGTGTGTGTGTGTGTGTGTGTGTGTGTGTGTGTGTGTGTGTGTGTGTGTGTGTGTGTGTGTGTGTGTGTGTGTGTGTGTGTGTGTGTGTGTGTGTGTGTGTGTGTGTGTGTGTGTGTGTGTGTGTGTGTGTGTGTGTGTGTGTGTGTGTGTGTGTGTGTGTGTGTGTGTGTGTGTGTGACAACGCTGCTCAGCTCCAGGATGCATCCCTTCGGTCTGTATTTCTCCTCCTGTAAGTGTGTGTTGTAAGACAGCAGGGAAGGGATCATCCCCAGTGCGTTGCGTGTCCCCAGGGTGGGATGTATTTACACCCATCATGTCCTGCTTATTACCTGCATGTCTACTCTGTGGAGGGCTCTCAGACAGCCTCTTCATCCCTGCTGATAGCCTGCATTAGAAAGCGACAGCACTTCCATCATTTAAGCTTATCGCAATCATGCTACTAATTTTATAGTTGTCTCTCTTTGAGGGTAACCCGGCTCTCCCTTTGTAAAGCCTTATCTCTCCATTTCAAAACAAAAGCTAGACATTTGTAAAACAATGCCTGGCAGAAGCAGGGAGAGGCTGCCCGTGGCTGTGGGTCGAGCTATCAGTTCTCTGCTCAAGTTCTCTGCACGGAATACCAAGTGGCTGTTGGGAAAGTCTGTTGTCCCATGGAGGGGAATAGGGGTATTTGAGTTAGATCTGCTTGATTGCTTGTGGGCTATGTCTACATATCTCATGGCATTTTGGTCCAAGGGGCTTTGATGACTCTATGAAGTTTTTCTGAAAGTATTTGTTACGCATGGACTCTTCTCACTATATATTGGCATGTCAATAAACAATAAGACTGAAATGTATGATGTCTCACGTATTAGATAACCAAAGGTCCTGGAAATATACATTTCCTCTATTTTCAAACGGTGATTGAAAACAGTGACGTGTTCAGGGCTGGGATAATCTCTGGTTGTCCTCTGGAAAAAGAAACCTACTTAGGCAGGGATCCATGTATGATCCTGCAACTATAAATGTCCTCTATTTTATTACCATGGAAATACCTAATTATATTTTCTAGATTATTCCTGGGTTGTGATTTTCTCTGCGATAGTGGACCAGTGAAGTGTGTAGTCCGTGTGGACCCCAGGCCTGTACATCCAGATCCAGGCAGACAGCAACACCCTGCATGTGTCTGGTGAGGGGACTGGAGCTTATCACCACTGTGGGAAAGCTGGGAGTCGGAGTCCTCAAAGAGATACCATCTCATCTGCCTTTTGTTTAAATGGCTTTACAGCTTTATCGGTGCATGGGTTGGGTGGACGGCCCCAACCACACGGACCTTCTGTCCAGATGGGTCACGCACAAGGTTTAGGCGTCACATGACCTTAGTTGGAAGTCCTGAATGTATAGCCGTCTTGTCCTTTGTGTCCCAGTGATTCTAACCACATTGCTGACCAGGACTGACAGGAGGTATGGCCAGACTTCAGCCTGGTTGCTAAAATGCAAACTTTTTTGCTCATATAGAGGAGCCCTCGGACTTGATTTGATCAACTGAAGATTGACTTAAGTCACATGCTTTTCTATAGACAGTATGCAAATCACCGGGTTCATAAAATCACACTTAACATGACTAATACATTTCCAACATGACTGTTAACTTTCTATCTGTTCTAATCTGGGCATCCTAGATGCCTGTTGTTTCTCCACACTCAAATGGATGTACATCATCTGTTAAAAGCCTGAATTGGATCAGGTATCCATGCAAAATATGTGGGTTGTTTAACTGCGACTGGACCTTTAGGTGAAAATAGAACCAGTAAAGGTGATATAAGCTCTATAATGCGTTGTGGAGACATCACTCCTCACAGTAAGATTACTGATGAGGCGAAGGTTCTCTGCAGGGGAATATCACAGTGCCGACATGACTCTATGACCAAGTTTGCTAGCTGGGTGGCTATCAGCCTCTTGAGTTGCTGAAAAGAATCTGAAGCTTGATCCTGGAGATTACAACATAGCACAGCAACACATTTCTTTGTAGTTTTAAATGCCGTAGATCTACAAACACACAAAAGGGAATTTTAAAAAACCATACAGACTAATAAAGCAATGCAAATAAGTCTGTTTGGATGAACGTATCCACATTAATTCTTGCTAATCAAGTTCTTGTTTAAGTATCTGGAAGGGAGGTACTGTAGGAGGCCCTTCTTTAATGAACCACCCACATAAATAAAGCAAGTGTGTCTCACACTCATGACCCTGTCATAGATCACACCCTACCCGGACACACCGGTCTTAGAACAACAGGTCACACACACTGTTCTTCTGGGTCAATCCGTTTCATTTCTAAAGTCCAGTTGGGCAAAAACACTTGGGTCCACTTCATTGATCATTTGACTTACGACAGGCAGCTGCGATAACCCTGACCTGATAAATCTGGTTGTTCTCTGGAAAAAGGAACCCGGTGAAATTGTTTAGCTGCCTGTTCCCATCATTAATCAATGTGCTTAGGCAGGGCTCTGTGTATGATCTGACATGACATACCAAACACTCTCCCAGAGTTTACCCTCCCTATACTCGGCAGATCATTTCTAATCAATGTCAGTTTCCTAATATACTGTCTCAGCACACTCCAGATGTGGGCACTGTCCTTTCTCCAACTGACAGCTAGCCAAGCTAACACCAGCTTTGTGGTAACCACTTCCTGGTTCGCAACATAATCACAAAGTCAATGAGTTTAAAGGTATGACCTGTCACTGTGCATAATATAGAAGGTTTTTGTATGTTTCTCCCTCTTTGGTTCAATGAGAGATATTAACAGGTCATATGAAAGGTTCAAGAAAGCATTCCATGAACAGCCACAAAAAAATTGACTGACCTAGATCAGTTTCTGTTTTTAATTGCTAAACTATGCTTTGCCAGCCTCCCCCAGTTTGGCTCCAGTCAGTGCCACCCCAGTTATGTGCACAGTTATGAAACAGATTCCAAAGATCAGAAGTCAAGCTCTCAGTCACTTGTTTTAGTCTTCCATCCAATAAGGAGTAAAGAGGACAGACTTACGCGTATGTATTTTCTTCATTAACTTACTGGTGTGCAACTCGGAGGCTCCTCCTGTATCTGGTTGCGCTAGATGTAATATATCCCTTATATCCCCATTTTCAACATGCCATACTGAGAAAGAAACCGATGATCCCTTTACAACTTAACGCAGTGCTCCTCATCTGCCCGTAGGCCGTTATTGACAGGGTACCGCTCGTCCGGTGTACTGTAATGTGAGAGCTGGCGACTTGGCTCTGCTTGAAGTGCATCAGTGGCTGGCTATAACGGGCACTATCGCATCACTCCACAGAGGAGTACGTACAGGGAGAGACTGGGGAGACGCCGTGGAGACCAGGGCGGCCCTGTGTGAAGGAGCAGCGGCCCACTGTCTGAAAGGCGATCAGGTTTCCCTACAACTTGTTGCCTGGTGCGAAATAAACGCTGGCATGTTGTGTGGAGACACCCGACACTCTGGCAGAAAGGGTCGCTCACCCAGAGTTCACTCTTAACCCTCCCTCTGAACCATAACTCCCCCCACCTTCAGAAGCTAGGCTTGTCCTGTGTGACCAGTCACTAGGGTACCTCATGCCCTCGTCAGCACCCTCCATCAGTAGAAAGACACATGGGGATGGTGGTACATCACTGCCCTGCTAACAAGTTTGTGAGAGCAGCGTGGAAAAAAGGAATCGCTTTCTGAAGCACAGTTGGGAGCAAAAGCAGTCAAAAAGCGAAGCAGTCAAAAAATATTCAACAAGTCCGTAAACAATTTATAAGGAATATCTTCCTGCAGACGGTGAACACAAGTCAAACTATTGACTCTGACCCCTACAGTGCAGCTCAAGGCCTAAGCCAGACTGCACGCGGAGGGCCCCTATTCTGTCTTCATTCATAATCCCAAGGTTACTGGTTCCCCAATGTTTGCCTCCGCTTGATCAATACAGTCTCAGGGAGATCCCTGCACAGGGCAGCCAGCAACAACCTTAGAAACTGCCTGCTGAACAGCACAAAGGGAATTTATCAATAAAGAAGCACAACCGCAATCAATATCTCCAACCCCCTGCATGGTAAAGCAAAGGCAAGGCCTCGTAGTGAAGGCTATCATTGGGCACGCAGAGGGAAGAGTGGTACCAGCGGAGCTAATTAGAGAGATTCGTCTGCCATCTTGTTAGCCCACATCCAGCTGTGGGAATAGCACTAATGAGACATATCGTACCAACAAAGACAGGGTTTTACTGCAACAAAGAGGAGCACTACTACTCGCCCACATTTTATGTGTTCATATAATCAATTCTCAGATGCATAATTAACATGATTATTCCCCTCTGGTGCTGCGTATCGAACTACAAAAGCTGAAGCTGATCTGCTAGCGAGACTCAACATGCAAACACATGTTAAACACGTAGGCGCCAAAACATTGCAGAGACTCGAGACTCCTCACATACAGTTGTGATGTACATGCATGTACCATAAATCTAGTTCTGATATAGTGCTCACTGAGGAGCGGCTTGTAATAGTTCAGTCCCTTACTATGTAAGAGGTAATAGTGTTCTATATATTTTTTTTAACTCCCCTGGAGTAGCTAGCTCCCTATAACTTCTCTCCCTTCCGTATTAGTTTCAGTAATGACGGTCGTCAGGGCAGATGGCGCTCATAGCATGTCTGTTTTATCTTCATTAGAGGCAAAGGGCTGCAAGCTCCGAGGCACACTTTGACCCTTCTCTCTAGGGGCACATCGCTCGACAGCGGGGCAGACCTAATGTCAAGCTGAGAGTTATTCCTCCTTTCATGCCTTTTTATGCCCCCTCTTCTTTCTCTCTGTCCGTTTGCTTTGCTCTGTTCATGCCCACTTGAGTGAAGTGCGATTCATTGAATTTTTTTGCAAAATTGTCAATGTTATTCCAGTCATGTTGATTTAAAATACCATACATTTTATTCCTTGGATCAAATTGAATTAAGTCTGAGGAAGTTGTGTTTCCCGTAAAGACACAGAGCTCAGTGTAGTAAAAAGGGAGAACTCAGATGATAAAACATGACAATATAAAACTGTCAGCTAGAGCCCGAAGCTTACAAGCACTCTCTACAAGTCCTGAGGTAGTGGACAAGCATTTTCTAACCACAAACTTTTTACTATTTTGTTCTAAGACTTGAACTATACGACCACCTTCTTCAGTGCTCTCTACGCCACCTCCTCTAGTCCTCGCTTGTAGATTAAGATCGCCACGACTGTGCTTTCTAACTGAGGCCTCTGCGATTGAAAACACCAGCCTCCCTGGGTTTCATAGGCTCAGCCGGGTAAACATGTACAAATGTGCACTCAATAACATCTGCTGGGGTTGGTGCTCCGCAGCAATCTGTTCAGCGGGGAGATGAAGCACATCATGAACTCCTGGGAACATGTAAAGCGCTCAGGTTCCACTGACTCCGTGGGAGGCTTGGAGTGCCATGAGCAACTCGTCCCAGGTGTACGCTCTCGGTGACGTAATGTAGCTGAATAAAACTCTGCAGAGCTCTTAAATTGTTTTGTTTAACGGATAGATTAGTGGCGATAGACACTCAAATCCAAGCATAATACAGCACAACCGCAGGAACCCACATGGTTTCCTATAGGGGAAATGGAGACGTGAATACTGTATATTCCCGGACTCACACAGTACAGCGTAATGTTCACAAAGCACATGGGCGGTTACATTAAGGAACTACACCAAATCTCTGGCTGTGCCAATATCTCAATCCCTTGGGAGGAAATGGGATTAACCAGGAAACTCATTGTGTAACTAAAGTGTTTTAATTGTACCACTGCTGATTTCTTAAAGGTGAAGAGACATGCAAATGGGAAATCTGTCAAACCTGTCGAAATGATGGATGACCAATAGAAATATGTGGGCAGTAAATTCAGAGGAAATGGGGCATCTGTCAAACTTGTCAAATCAAATTCTAGTCAAATTGATCAAATCAAATGTTATTGGTCGCATACACATATTTGGCAGACGTTTTTGCGGGTGTCGCGAAATACTTGTAATTGTGGGTGTAGTAAAATGCTTGTTTAAATGATGTGTGACCAATAGAAAATATCTGGGCATATCTGGGCAGTAAGGTAAGAGCACTGGGCTTGGTTTGGACAGAAAAGGCAGGTTGACGTTTATTGTCACGAGTATTGTCCTCGAAAGATGTTCTCTTAGATAGGCCAGCTGCAAAGTCAAAATTGGCTATATTGTAAAAATGAATGAAAACAAAAAATGTGCTTCTTGGTCATAATTTAAGGTTAGGGTTAGGCATTCGCGTTAGAACTGTGATTATGGTTTAAGGACTTTGTGGCTGTGCCAGTTAGGGATCACTCTGCAGAGCTGCTTCCAGAACAAAATCCATCACAAAAAAAAACGAACCCGCGCAGAAAAGGCTTCCACTCTGAGATATTTCGGTACAAGTAATCTACGCTTTTAATCATTGGATAATATGCCTTTAATAGATGCAAATATGTAAATGCAATGAAGTACATGAAGAAGAAACAGTTATTTAATAACTATTTCACCACACGGTGATGCCACTGTATCAGGATACCGATAAATGCTGCCAAGGAGTCTCTAATCATACACAACTGCACGCAACTCAACATTTATTCCAGACATTTAAAGAAAAGATATAATCTTCTATTTTGGCATTAACACGAGACAGGTGCACACTTCTCAAATCTAGGTTGCTGTTAGACTTGTTATACAAAGGCGAGGGACCAGAGCAGGTGTTACAATGTTCATATCCAGAACCAAATGTCTCAGAACATCAGTGTCCTCAAGGAGTAGTAAGAGATCCATGCACATCTGCCGTTCAGCATATCACCGTGCACGGCCCGGACCCCCGACAGGTGTCAGTGCATGAATGGGAACGCCAACCCCTGCTAAACTTTCACACTAAAACCTCTTTCATACGCTTCCCTGGGAATCGCACTGTGTCCGTGTAAGGACTCATGTGAGCACAGCAGTGTCTGGTCCCTTGTTATGCCTTGATGGAGTGAACATATGGACATGTTGAGAGGAAGAGAAGCAGTTAATCCTGACAACAGCCAGCCAGGACACCTGCCAGGACATAAGATGTGCCCGCCTTAACTCCTGCATGACCAGTCCCTTCCCAGTAGAATATCTGGCTTGCGTGAGAGGACGTCAAAAAGCAACAAGCAGCTGTGCTATCCTCTTCTAAAGATCACATCCTCTCTTGGAACAAGCTTGCTATCAGTCAATCAATCAATCAATAAATCAAACGTGTTTCAACTAAACATTTGACATCAATAGTTGTCACAAAGTGCTTTACGGTAACCCGGCCTAGACCCTTCCTCCTCAGACACATGCCTTCTGCACATACTTTCGAGGATGCCGTCAGTCCTTTTGATTTATTTATCATTCTCATTTCCCCCCATAATCAAATTGGTTACGTTACATGTAAGGACACATGGCCTCTAAATACTTAGGTTCCAATACCCACCCTGTCCCAGAGGCCTGCAGGGGAATCGCCGTGTCCATAACAATGTTTGACAATCTGCCAGTGTGTTAAACTGAAACGGCCAAGGAGCTGTGCTGGAGTCAAGGAGTGTTACTGTGAGGACAATGGGTTATGTCATTATGTTACACCAAAACCCCAAAGCTGCGTGAACAACACACAGCAGAGACTGAGTCATTACTGAGCCCTAGCTGTGTGAGAGACAGGAAGAGAGAGACAGATTCATCTGGGAGTTCGGAGACTTCTCTCTGGGGGAGAGGAGAGATTCAGAGGGTAAACATCCCAGATGTTGCTGTCACTACATCCCACCCCCAAGTGGCCCCACCACTACCAAAATAATCCATTGATTTGGTAATATAATATTATGGTGACTTGATTTGAAACGTTGATTTGTTGGTGAAAGGGAAAGGCTGTGCCTGAAAGAAAATGTGACGTACCTCAACTTAACATGTTAATAAGACAATACTAATATTTATAGTGCTCAGTTTCCCCTTTCTTCATCATTAGCATCATCATCATTGCGAAACAACGAGAAAGTTCCTCCGAGTCCAAACAACAAGGAGAGTGGTGCACACTTCACCAAGGAATGGTGAACAGGACTGATGGGATCAGTGCACAACCACACACTACAAGACATCATTATCATCCCGACTGACTCATAGGTCACATCAGGGAACCACACACATCCTGCCCCTGGGTCTGTGTAATATCCAGGAGAGTGATGAGCAACCCAGGACCCACAAGGAGGAAACCCTAGCACTTTAAATACTAATTTCCCCTGGGTTACACATAACAGGGGGGAGACAAGGGGAGAATAGGGGCAACTAATTCCAAGGTCTCCAACCCACCTCTACTCCTGGACAATGCACAGTAAAAACCTCCACACGACCTGATGGTTGAGCCCCTTTCCCACGGTGTAGAATCGGGGGCCCCTGCCTCAAAACCAAATAAAACAATGTGCAGGCCGGAGGTGTCCAGTGCGTTGCCCTCCATAAATAATGCCACTGTAAGTGAGCTGTGTGCCCTCCTGCAGCTGCTGCAGCCAGGGTTTATGAGATGTGGTGTGACATTGTACCCCAATTGAGCCATAATGAGCGCTCCCCCCTCTCCTTTTTTAATGGAAAAGGTAAGGGTGGGAACACTTTTTCTTTATCGGGAAGCGATAAAGTGTTAAGTTACAGTGCCATTAAACTGATAGATGGGGATACCGACGTGGACCACACCACTGCTGCCCAGCAAAAGAGTTTCAGTCAACCAACCTAAACTTGGACAGAGGGGAAAATATGATCATCAATACAGATGGTTCAGATTGAAGGGTTTGTACACTGGCTGGGGTAGGAAGGGCCTTCCAAGGAGATTCTCCATCTCAGAAGGTCACCACACAAAGTAGATGCAAGTGAACAGACAATTATATAGTGTACACACATATATATATATATATATATATATATATATATATATATATATATATATATATATATATATATATATATATATATATATATACTATTTAAAATGTTTTATTGTCACATACACTGGACAGGTGCAATGAAATGTGTTGTTTTACAGGGTCAGCCATAGTAGTACGGTTTACTGACCACAATGTTTACAGATTCCAAGAACACAGGATGAGATATTACTATCCTTTGTGAAGCACTTCCAAGAGTTAATGAACAGTGAGCCTGGTGAAATTTGGGGAGCGCATCGTCAGTAGTGTACCTTTGGTTCCTAGGGTGTTTCGGCCTTTCACACTATACACCCTCCCCAAAGGCGGCCAGCGACAGGGTGATCAATTACAGTGCTGTATTAAACATCAGCTTGCATAAGACTAGAAAGCCTTACAAGCATTACGCATATGATAGAACTGAGTAGACATAATTCTAAAATGAATGAATTGCTCAAACAGTGAGTAATCTATAAAAGTCATTGTTAGCAGAGACTCAGGGGTAATGCTTGGGCGTGTGTGAGAGGTGGGGAAATGGTTGTATGGCCTTGTAAGCCAGCACACATTTTTATCAGGACTGTGTGGTGGAACTTACACTGTCCCTTGGTTCCATAAAATTCACACAAGCAGTCTCCAACTGGGGGTATTACATTACAGGGAACCCCATGAAAACAAGCTGGCTGTGCATTAACCAATGTCATATGTTTACTGAGCAATGGTCTGCACAGCACAGAGACGCGTTAAAACGCACTTCATGAGCCTGGCCCAGTGTTTTCTGGGTTATGGGGAGGCAGAGAGGACCGATCCTGATGTGGTTCTGAAAAGCCCTGTCTTGTCCCATTCAAAAGATAAAGGAGGCCTGTAAACAACATGTCTTAATGATGTATTGGCATACTGTTGCTACTTGCAAACATGTTTTTCACAAGTGTTCAGTGTTGCCATGAGCAACCATGGCATTGTAGCATTGCTCATAACATTTATGAGATTCAAGTGCACATGGTTGGGTGGAGGAGGAGGAGGAGGAGGAGGAGGAGGAGGAGGAAATGCCTAATGACTTGCTGTTGACTCTAACAGCCATAGCTTTGTGGGGGGAAAAAGGCCACTGATCTGAATCACCCTCTGCTTTCTGTAGGACACAATGTAGAAATGTCACAGAATGGAAACCGTCCACTAATCATGCTCAAGATACACGATAGCTTTTCAAAAGAAACTGTTGGCGTCTCGTCAAAGAACAGTAATTGTGATGTCAGTAAATGTTTTGCAAATGGACATGTCAGCCTCATATAGTATACAGGCACGTGTTTATGTGTTTAGAAATGATTGTTAGACCAATACCAGCTTGAATGCTTCACGAACAGTCCTAGATGTTAATGTTGGCTTGCAACGCGGAGGAATTTGTCAACAGAGAAGTAAGTGCATGCAGAACATATCCGAAAGGGTCTGTTCTGAATCAAAATGACCTTACAGTGTTGTGTCAAACGGAAATAGGAAATCTTCACATTGACGGACGACAGACAAACCTTTGCTTTGATTAAGATAATGACATAGCTAAGATTGATTGACACAGTGCATGTTAATGTTGTGGTTTTAACCAGTCAAAGTTATTGGTGTGCTATGGTTGCATTTGGAAAATGCAAAAGGGAGGTTTTTCGATGGTCAGAATAAATTGCCATGTTGGAATATGCTTTGTTGATTATAGAGGTCGGCGGGAGGTGATTCTGCTCACTTCACCTCTGGACCTTGAGCTCTTTCATTTACTCCTCAGCCCTGTTCCACTCATGCCTCCTCCTCTCAGGCCTGGAGCAGCCTGATGAGACCCAGATAGGAGCCAGTGCGACATCTCAGACAGGGGAACCTCACAACCATGCAGGCCTCTATTCGTCCATCAGCAACTCTGCTCTCTCTCCCCTCCATCAGGTACAGCCTATTTGTGATCCTATAACAAGCATGTTTCTTGTTTTTGTATATTGTTCTATTTTCATCTTTATTAAAGATGTATCAAAATAACCACGCTGCCTTTTGGTCAAACTCCCATATCTATTGGGTGAAATACCACAGTGTCCCATCACAGCAGCAATATGTGTGACCTGTAGCCACACGAAAAGGGCAACCAGTGAAGAACAAACACCATTGCAAATACAACCCATATTTATGTTTATTTATTTTCCCTTTGGTACTTTAGCTATTTGCACAGCGTTACAACACTGTACACCACATTCGGAAAGTATTCAGACAGGTTTTCAATTTGCACAATAAAAACGGAAATAATACATTTACATCCAGTAAGTATTCAGACCCTTTACTCAGTACTTTGTTGAATCACCTTTGACAGCGATCTTACGTATGATGGTACAAGCTTGTCACAATTGTATCTGGAGAGTTTCTCCCATGCTAATCTGCAGATCCACTCAAGCTCTGTCAGGTTGAATGGGAAGCGTTGCTGCACAGCTATTTTCAGGTCTCTCCAGAGATGTTCGATCAGGTTCAAGTCTGGGCTCTGGCTGGGCCACTCAAGGACATTAAGAGACGTGTCCCCAAGCCACTCCTACATTGTCTTGGCTGTGTGTTTTGGGTTGTTGTCCTGTTGGAAGCTCTGGATCAGGTTTTCATCAATAATCTCTCTGTACTTTGCTCCATTCATATTTCCCTGGATCCTGACTAGTCTCCCAGTCTCTGCCTCTGAAAAACATCCCCACAGTATGATGCTGCCAACACCATGCTTCACCATAGGTATGGTGCCAGGTTTCCTCCAGACGTGAAGCTTGGCATTCAGGCCAAAGAGTTCAATCTTGGTTTCATCAGACCAGAGAATCTTGTTTCTCATGGTCTGAGAGTCTTTAGGTGGCTTCAAGAGGGCTGTCATGTGCTTTTTTACTGAGGAATGACTTCCGTCAGGCCAGTCTGCCATAAAGGCCTGATGTTCATCTGGAAGGTTCTCCCATCTCCACAAAGGAACTATTGAGCTCTGTCAGAGTGACCATCAGGTTCTTGGTCACCTCCCTGACCAAGGCCATTCTCCCCCGATTGCTCAGTTTGGCCGGGTCAGCCAGCTCTAGGAAGAGTCTTGGTGGTTCCAAACTTCTTCCATTTAAGAATGATGGAGGTCACTGTGTTCTTGGGACCTTCAATGATGCAGAAACGTTTTGGTACCCTTCCCCAGATCTGTGCCTTGACACAATCCTGTCTCAGAGCTCTATGGACAATTCCTTCGACCAAATGGCTTGGTTTTTGCTCTGACATGCACTGTCAACTATGGGACCTTAGTTGACAGTGTGTGACAGTGCCTTTCCAAATAATGTCCAATCAATTGAATTTACAACAGGTGGACTCCAATCAAGTTGTAGAAACATCTCAAGGATAATGGATGGAAATAGGATGCACCTGAGCTCAATTTCGAGTCTCATAGCAAAGGGTCTGAATACCTATGTAAATAAGATATTTCTGTTTTTATTTTTCATACATTTGCAAAAATTTCTAAACCTTTTGTCGCTTGTCATTATGGGGTATTGTGTGTAGATTGAGGAGGATTTTTTATTTATTTACAGTTTTTCTCAGTCGCTTTGGTGCATTTTTCACTTCATCCCTAACATGTGCAAAATAATAAGTGCATTTCTCAGAACAATTTGTACAAACTGCAATATACAATAGATATGTTTCTAAAGCTAGTCAGTCACTAAAAATCCTTAGTACATCTCTCAAAAGTGAATATTCATGCCAATGATCATGTCAGTGTCATCAGAATGATAAGTCATTGAGTCATTGTTCACGAACAAGGTCGTCAAAATGTTTAGGCATGTTGTCAATGTAACTGTGTACTTTGACAGTATTACCTGATGTAAACTTAGGCTACAGTTTGGATGACAGTTACTGTATTGAAAATGCACAAGGCTGCACTTGTCATGTTTTGTCATTGGTTATCATGTCTTGTCTCTGTGCTTCCCTTCTATTCGTTTCCCTCTGCTGGTCTTATTAGGTTCTTTCCCTCCCTCTCTCCTTCTCTCGCTCTCTCTATCTATCGTTCCGTTCCTGCTCCCAGCTGTTCCTCATTCTCCTAACTACCTCATTTACTCTTTTCACACCTGTCCCCTATTTTTCCCTCTGATTAGAGCCCCTATTTCTCCCCCTGTTTTCCGCTTCTGTCCTTGTCGGATCCTTGTATGATGTTCGCAGTTCTGTGTCCTTGTCTCGCCCTGTCGTGTTTTACCGTCTTCAGATGCTGCGTGTGAGCAGGTGTCTAGGTCTGCTACGGCCGGTGCCTTCCCGAAGCAACCTGCAGTCTATGGTCGAGTCTCCAGTCAGTCCTCTCTACTGACGAGTGGATTTCAGTTTTCCTGTTTTGTTTTCACCTTGATAATTTCCAGGATTATCACTTTTGTCAAATACTGGAATAAAGACTCTGTTTTCGTTAAGTCGCTTTTGGGTCCTCATTCACCTGCATAACAGCACTTCTATGGCATATATCAATTTCAACAGTACTATTTACATATTACTGTATGTGGGTTATTGATTGAAAGAGACTGGACAACCCAAGGGGCACAAAGGAAAAAAAACGTTAATTGATGAATCGTGCAGGTGAAATTGACCCTCACTATTGTAGACCATGTTGTCAATCAATCACAGGTATGTTCTCTCTTCGAAACGTCTGAACTATTGAGGACACGGTTGATCTCCCAATATTCGGCTGCACCCTTTGACCCGCCTCAGCCATTGTAAGGCCATGATTGACAACATGGTCTACAATAGTGGCCCTTATGTCATCAGATATGCGCCTATGTCCTCTTCTGCCTCTTCCTCTGTTTTGCCTTCCACCACGTATCCTTGCTCCTCTTCTTCCTCCTCTTGGCTGTTGACCCTGTTCGTTTCCTGGTCCATCCATTATTGGACAATTGCAACTCTGTGTTGTGGTCTGTCTATATATGCTTGCCAATTGATTCTTCATGAGATGCACCTTTGAGCAATTTAGACAACTGGTTGATTGTTGGTTGAACTAACACTTTACATTCCTTCATGAGTGAGGGTCAATTTCACCTGCACGATTCATCAATTCACGTTTTTGTACAAAAGCTCTAATAGAAATGTGTAAAACTATGCTTGACAGTTTATGAGAAATAGTTGAACAATTTTGCATGTAATGGCTTATGCAAGGAACTAAGGCCTAGATGTTTTGAGGGGTAAGACTATTCAACAGAGAACCATCTACTATATTTTGATCAACATGACATGAGCAATTGATAATGTGGAAAAAAGCTGACACTTGTACATTATCAATTGCAATTTGTTCAAAGGAATAAGAACGTGTTTTAATGATGTGCACAAGTGACTAGATTATTTGGAATTTGTACAAGTAGTATCAAAAATTGCACTTTTGATCGAAGAATTGCACCAAAGCGAATGAGAAAAACTGTAATACATTTTAGAATAAGGCTGTAATGTAACAAAACGTGGAACAAGTCAAGGGGTCTGAAGAATTCTGAATGAAGTGTGTGCTTCTACACCTGCACTGCTTGCTGTTTGGGGTTTTAGGCTGGGTTTCTGTACAGAACTTTGAGATATCAGCTGATGTACGAAGGGCAATGTAAATAAATGTGATTTTGATTTGATGTAGCCATGATATGACATTTGAAATGTCACTATTCCTTTGGATCTGTGTAACGTTTACTGTTAATTTTGTATTGTTTATTTCATTTTTGTTTATTATTTCACTTGCTTTGGCAACGTAAACATACAGTATGTTTCCCATGCCAATAATCGCTCAGAATTTAATTGAGAGAGAGACAGAGAGACAGAGAGAGACAGACAGACAGACAGACAGACAGACAGACAGACAGACAGACAGACAGACAGACAGACAGACAGACAGACAGACAGACAGACAGACAGACAGACAGACAGACAGACAGACAGACAGACAGACAGACAGACAGACAGACAGATAGAAAAAGTATATAGTCAGCATATTTAATAAAGGGATTCCATTCTCTAGTCACTGGAAGTTACCTGTCCTTTCACTGTGAGTTCTCTATTCTCTGTATGCATAGTTTGCGCATCCAGTTTGGCAGGAACTGTGCTGCTCAGGTCAGGACTAGAGCGGGACAGCTTTGAAAGCTTCCACATGTAAATGTCCACACTGACAGGCTGGTAATCAAACACAAATTCCTCTCACCAAGTAGACCTCACACTTTGTTTCTTTCCCCTATAAGCATCGTTCTAGAGCAGTATCTGTTCCAGGTCAACCTTCCAGAATGTTCTGCTGTGGAATTCTACTCTTCTATTGGACTCTTCTTCCTGTAGTGACAGAATGTTTTGTGATGTTTATCATTGTCAGCAATGACTGTTTTGTTCTCCAGCGGAAAATGTCTCTCCCTCTTCAATTTCCCTCTCCTCTGCTGCGCCTCAGAGAGACGGATAAGTGGGGAGATGAATAAAGGGGTTTGTTCAGGGCAGGTGGTGTCATAAAGAGAGTCTATTTGTGTACCTGGTGGAGTGTGAGTGTGACGAAGTCAGACAGATGAGAGGCATACAGGTGGGGCTGAGGAGATGAAGTGTTCTGAGAACGCGTCCTGGTATTCCGTCGGGCCCAGCGGCCTTACAAGTGTTAACCTGTTTAAAAGTCTTACTCACATCGGCCATGGAGAGCGAGATCACAAAGTCATCCGGGACAGCACTGGCTCTCATACTCAGTTTTGTTTGCCTTGAAGCGAGCATAGAAGGCATTCAGCTCGTCTAGAAGATTTGCATCACTGGGAAACTCACGGCTGGGTTTCCCTTAGTAATCTGTAATAGTCTGCAAACTGCCAAATCCAACGATCGACAGAGCTGGTGTAGTAGGATTTTCTCTTAGTCCTATATTAACCATTTCCATGTTTGATGGCTTGTCTGCATTAGTAGCAGGCTTACTTGTAAGTGTCCATGTCCGTGCCCCGTTCCTTGAAAGCGATAGCACTAGCCTTTAGCCTGGCACGGATACTGCCTGTAATCCATGGCTTTTGGTCAGGCTATGTACATACGGTCACTGGTATGATTGATGACGACGTCCTCAATGCACTTATTGATGAATCCCATGACTGTTGTAGTAAACTCCTCAATGTTACCGGATGAATCCCTGGAAATGTTCCAGTCTGTGCTAGAGAAGCAGTTTTGTAGCTTAGAATCCGCTCTGTTGGACCACTTCCATATTGAGCGCATCACTGGTTCTTCCTATTTGAGTTTTTGCTTGAAAAGAAGAAGTTGGAGTCATGGTGATACACTCGTCGATGTAATGATCGGACCAAGGTGCAGCACGGTAGGCTTACATAATAAACACCAAAAAAACAAGAAAGATAAATGACATGTAAAGTTTTGTAGCGCTAACACAGCAACTGTACAAAAAACAAGATCCCACAAACTAAGATGGAAAAAAGGCTGCCTAAGTATGATCCCCAATCAGAGACAACGATAGACAGCTGCCTCTGATTGGGAACCATACCCGGCCACAAAAGAAATAGACAACATAGATTGCCCACCCTAGTCACACCCTGACCTAACCAAATAGAGAATTTAAAGGATCTCTAAGGTAGGGCGTGACACATGGTCCGATTAGCCGAAGGGAGGGCAAGGGAGGGTCTTGTATGCATTTCTGTATGCAGAGTAAAAGTGGTCCATAGTGTTAGCGCCTCTTGTGGCGCAGGAGATGTGTTGGAAAAAGTGGGGTAAAACGCATTTCAGTAGAAATGCTGCCTCTAGGTTTGGGTTTTCTTGTTTGTTTATGGTCCTGTACAGCTTATTGTGTGCCTGCATAGTGCCATTCTTGTTTTGTGGCGGGATGTAGCCAGCAGTGATGATTACTGATGAAAACTCTCTTGGTAGATAAAAAGGTCTGCAATTTACCATGAGGTATTCTAGTTCAGGTGAGCAAAAGCTCACCAGTTGTCATTTACGAAGAGGCACATACCTCCTAGGTCACGACGAAGCATGGAGAAACCCTTGAGTTTTACATCCATATCCCCCGTCAGCCAAGTTTCTAAAAATAATATTACAGCTTTTCACATCCCGTTGTTAGGAAAATCTCAAACAGAGCTCATCCATCTTGTTCTCAAGTGACTGGACATTTGCCAATGTAACTGAGGGGAGTGCTGGGCGATTTTCTATGC
Organism: Oncorhynchus gorbuscha; assembly: GCF_021184085.1. Taxonomy (NCBI): domain Eukaryota; kingdom Metazoa; phylum Chordata; class Actinopteri; order Salmoniformes; family Salmonidae; genus Oncorhynchus; species Oncorhynchus gorbuscha. Next base: position 49,407,715 of record NC_060175.1, read on the forward strand.
GTCTGAGTCTAACAAGGCTTCCACTTCGTCACTTGTGGAGCTTGGGTAGCCTGAACAGTGGAGTAGGGTCCGGTGTAAATAAGGGAACAGCTGAGTCGGAGTTGAAGTAGGAGCCAAAATCTAGGTCGAATTCGAAGTTAGCAGCTGTCGTAGTTCAAAGGTACTCGGTGGTCTTAGGTGAAAAGGGTGTGAGATTCCTGTATAAAAAAGTATGGATAAACTTGAAAAAGTCACAGAAAATAGCAAAGTTGGGTTGGATCATGCAAGACGTCGACAATCCCGTCAGCGGCATCTTTTCAAAGCATGTGAGTGGTTACTGACTGAGATGTACAGTCGTGGCCAAAAGTTTGAGAATGACACAAATATACATTTCACAAAGTCTGCTGCCTCAGTTTGTATGATGGCAATTTGCATATACTCCAGAATGTTATGAAGAGTGATCAGATGAATTGCAAAGTCCCTCTTTGCCATGCAAATGAACTGAATACCAAAAAAAATTCCACTGCATTTCAGCCCTGCCACATAAGGCCAAGCTGACATCATGTCAGTGATTATCTCGTTAACACAGGTGTGAGTGTTGACGGGGACAAGGCTGGAGATCACTCTGTCATGCTGATTGAGTTCAAATAACAGACTGGAAGCTTCAAAAGGAGGGTGGTGCTTGGAATCATTGTTCTTCCTCTGTCAACCATGGTTACCTGCAAGGAAACACATGCGGTCATCATTGCTTTGCACAAAAAGGGCTTCACAGGCAAGGATATTGCAGCCAGTAAGATTGCACCTAAATCAACCATTTATCGGATCATCAGGAACTTAAAGGAGAGCGGTTCAATTGTTGTGAAGAAGGTTTCAGGCGCCCAAGAAAGTCCAGTAAGCGTCAGGACTGTCTCCTAAAGTTGATTCAGCTGCGGGATCGGGGCATCACCAGTACAGAGCTTGCTCAGGAATGGCGCAGTCAGGTGTGAGTGCATCTGCGGATGCTGGTGTCAAGAAGGGCAGCAAAGAATCCACTTCTCTCCAGGAAAAACATCAGGGACAGACTAATACTCTGCAAAAGGTTCAGGGATTGGACCGTTGAGGACTGGGGTAAAGTCATTTTCTCTGATGAATCCCCTTTCCGATTTTTTGGTGCATCCGGAAAAAAGCTTGTCCAGAGAAGACAAGGTGAGTGCTACCATCAGTCCTGTGTCATGCCAACAGTAAAGCATCCTGAGACCATTCATGTGTGGGGTTGCTTCTCAGCCAAGGGAGTGGGCTCACTCAACTTTTTGCCTAAGAGCACAGCCATGAATAAAGAATGGTACCAACACATCCTCCGAGAGTAACTTCTCCCAACCATCCAGGAACACTTTGGTGACGAACAATGCCTTTTCCAGCATGATAGAGCACCTTGCCATAAGGCCAAAGTGATAACTAAGTGGCTCAGGGAACAAAACATCAATATTTTGGGTCCATGGCCAGGAAACTTCCCAGACCTTAATCCCATTGAGAACTTGTGGTCAATCCTCAACAGGTGGGTGAACAAACAAAACCCCACATATTCTGACAAACTCCAAGCATTGATTATGCAAGAATGGGCTGTGGCCCAGAAGTTAACTGACAGCATGCCAGGGCGGAATGCAGAGGTCTTGAAAAAGAAGGGTCAACACTGCAAATATTGACTCTTTGCATCAACTTCATGTAATTGTCAATAAAAGCCGTTGACACTTATGAAATGCTTGTAATTATACTTCAGTATTCCATAGCAACATCTGACAAAAATATCTAAAGACACTGAAGCAGCAAACTCTGTGGAAATGAATATTTGTGTCATTCTCAAAACTTTTGGCCACGACTGTAGACTGGCCAGCAGCTCTTCCCATCCTACTGATTCAAACCACCTCCCAGAGCCAGCAGAACAGAAAGTTAGTACACAGGTTTGGAGGAGCAGGCTTGCCAATCTGCTTGTTGGGAGCCATCCATCTATCACCTATTGGGGGTCAGGCTTCCCAGGAGCTCCAGCCTACCCATGCTGTACCTCAAGACTGTCAGAAACCCTTTGTTCTCCCTGTTGTCCCCAATGTGCATTGTCCTGCTTGGCAGACACCAACCTCTCTGCTCTTCACAAAGTTACTTCTCTCTGGGAAGAGGCAGAAAAACAACAACCTCTGCTTCGTCTGCTGCTCTTTTTCTTCTCACCACATGAAGACACAGCAGCCCATCATGCCATATTGATGAAAGGTTCCACCCAGACGGCATATAGATTTTCTCTGGCTCCTTTGAAGACTATGAGAATCCCTTGTTTTTTTCAGAGACCTAGCTATCAGTAATAGAGAAAGATGAAAACATATTTCCCCCGAGAGATTTCCATAGACATCAGAGATATGTGCACTATTTTTCTCTGACTGAGTTGTGCTTTATAACCCTGATATGCTTTCACATGGTGAGGATGTCTCTCGGTCTTGCAGAGGAATACTGCATAAAATGATCAAACAGTGCTGTTTCAACTCTGATAGGAGTCTTGCAGTGAGCTGTCCAGTTGTCCAAACTCTGAAGTCTGAGGGAAAGGAAAGAATCGTAATTGTTTTATATTCTCCTACCGAGACTGACTGACAGCATAGTTCTCTCTGTCTCATCCTTCATCTTTGGCCAAGAAGAATATGTCTCAGGTCTCAGACTGGGTTAGAAACACAAAAGGAATGTGTTGGGAGATGTTATGGAGCAGTACAGATTCTGTAAAAGTTCTTCAGCTTGCAAACACATTTAACTGTAAAATGTAATAGGCATAGCAACCTTTCCATCGCTTTACAACCTCTACTGTCTTCTCTCCTCTTCTCTCTTCTCCTCTCTCCCTACTTCTCTTTCGCTCCCTACTTCTCTCTCTCTCCGTTATTCATCTTCTATCCCTTCTATTCTAAACATAAGATGAGGCAGTCACTCTCCAGCTTATAAACATCACTCTCTGGTTAAGCATCTCTCGCGGCAGACCACATGTTTATACCCTCACAACAGTCCATACTTATCCAATTCAGAGGATTGGTCTCTGGAGTCAATAACTTATCTGCGATTCCCATAGCGGGCTGAGTAAGGAGTGTGGATACTCCCCTCCCTCTTCCCTCTGTGACCACCGGACTTTCAGGTCACTTAACCCCAACCACAGCTCCACAAGCACTGGTCCACGCATGCACGCATGCACGCACGCGCACACACACACACACACACACACACACACACACACACACACACACACACACACACACACACACACACACACACACACACACACACACACACACACACACACACACACACACACACACACACACACACACACACACACACACACACACACACACACACACACACACACACACACACACACTGAAAGGCAGTGCCTCACCAGCAACTTTACCCCATCTTAGAGAGACTAAATGCATCAAGCGGAAAATGGTATTGCAGCCAAATTATTATGCAGGTAAATAAATAGCAAGGAGACATTTTCACTCTTTCACCAGTACTCTTTTGTGCGTATTTTGTGTACGTCAAGAGGGACTAGAAAGATATTTTGCTTTTTCACTAAATTTTTCATATTGAGGACAACCACAGGGAGGTCAGGGACAAGCCAGAGCTGAATGTATGAATACATGGCACTTTACCAAATGATTATACAGTAAGAAGGCATATCAAAACAACTAAAATGTCCCAATTCCCACTTGCGTGTAAAGGCACAGAGTTATCAATCATTTATACTATGCTGTCACTCTGTTGACAAGATCACTTGTGCTCCCTGCAGCTTCTGTCCCGGAGCACAGCGATCATAGACAGACACTCAGATATAATACTGCTCATAGTGAGCTCTTTCACAGAACAGTCCCATTAGGGACATACCGTACCGGGCAGGGAAGATGACTGTGTACTTGTCAGGTTGAGTCCCCCCTTAGCATCTATGGTGAAAGCTGAAAGGTTCCCTCACATCGACGTGCCAGACCTCCTCCACCCTGAGGGCTCTCATCTGGCCTCCACATGGGCTCTTAGTTCATCACTCTCTGCATGCTTGAACCCTGTTGTGATGCAACAGCGCAGGCCAAGTTAGGCTCCACCCTACTTCGCCCCGTTGTGTGAAAGCTACTATATAAAATATGTGAGTCTTTTATATGATGCCAGTAATTGCTGACCATGCTGCCAAAGTCTGAGAATCCATATGAAACTCCCTATTTAGACAGACAAAGACAATATTCTGTGACCATCTCTGTTTAGTCTAGAACAGTGGTGTACTAAAAAAGACATATGAAGGGGTTTGGCTAGGGCACCGACATGCATATTATAGATATTTGGGGGGGGAGGAACATGGTGCTCAGTCTTGAATGGGTTTGTTGGCGGACCTGAAAAGCTTTTTCAGCTAGAAGCTTGTTCTCCTAGGGACTGGGGACTTTTATTGCAGATTCCTGTCAGCAGGTAAAGGTCAATACCCTGCACCCCCTGTTGCTGCAGTCTGGAGGCAAGAGACGGAAAGGCAATGAAACAGAGGGGTTTGTGGGTAGGAGACAGAGCACAGGCACGCAACTGTGACACAATACAGACACAGGGGAGAATCAGTGATCAACGAAAGGTATTTTCTAAAAATAAAGTCATACTTCAATCCACAAGGCCAGCAAAACAGTTCCACAACTTCATAGAGTAGGTGGGGCAAAATAACAAAAAAATCTGATATAATCACCAAATGAAACAGTTTGACAAAGTCATAGATATTATGTTGTATTGTTAATTTGTTAATTTGAAAAGTATTTCACTGGTCTTCATTGACTGCTTGTGCTTTCAACCATCTGTGTGTGTGTGTGTGTGTGTGTGTGTGTGTGTGTGTGTGTGTGTGTGTGTGTGTGTGTGTGTGTGTGTGTGTGTGTGTGTGTGTGTGTGTGTGTGTGTGTGTGTGTGTGTGTGTGTGTGTGTGTGTGTGTGTGTGTGTGTGTGTGTGTGTGTGTGTGTGTGTGTGTGTGTGTAACACACTATGGGATCTTTTTTTAACGGGCCCAACTTAATCATGCTTGGCACCAGTTCCTCAGTATGAGAGAAATCCAATATTTTCTCTGCTCTGAGTTTAAGGCTTAATAAAGTAAAATTGCACTGCATGGCCCTCCAGCCTAAAAAAGCCTTACTGAAAACAGTTCCTGTTCAATGCTCCACCCCAGAGTGTAATCACGGGTACAGGGGACAAATAAAGCCACATTTCATACACCAATAGCTACAACTACATCCATATGCTTGGTTCACAGCAGTACAGTGCTTTCAGAGTTTATATGCTCATCGGGCTCACTCCATGGTCCGTGAAAAAAGAATGTCTTCCAATAACAATCATTTAATAACATCATGAAATAGCATGCAAGGTGATGGGGAAACTATATTCATAAAACCAAGCCGAGCAGAGTAAGATTTCAATGATAATTGCTTGGCATGGAAATCAGCTCTTACAATCAGTTCATCTCTGTTCCAGGCGATCTTCAGATGTTGCTAAGATGTTATTTGGTGCCGAGTAGATATAATTATCTAAGCTGATCAAGTAAGAAAATAAGATTGATGTTTGGTCAATAATGTAAACAAATGATAGAATACTAAAACACATGGAAACAGCTGATGTGATTGTCTGCAGAACATGGGTCCTTGACCTTTGGTGGCCATGTGACACATACTGAGTAAACAAAGGGAAGAGACAGACCGACACGTATGCATCATTCAGTCAGAAGACACTGTCTTAATAGATCAGGCTCCTCCATCAACCGCACTCTGTAACAGAGTAGACTCCCATAAACCATAACCAAAATCAATACCATGGTTTCAGCTAATCTGGAAGGACGTCAACTCCAGGGAGAACTGACAACAACAAAAAAGAGGGCAATTCATTTTGATGTAAATAAGGTCATGGGAAGTGCATGCTGATTCATGGCATATCTTGTTCTAGTAAATACACCTTGGGAAATTCTTGGGAAATGTAGGCTATACTCCATGGGAAATGTAGGCTATACTCCATGGGAAATGTAGGCTATACTTCTTGGGAAATGTAGGCTATACTTCTTGGGAAATGTAGGCTATACTCCATGGGAAATGTAGGCTATACTTCTTGGGAAATGTAGGCTATACTCCATGGGAAATGTAGGCTATACTCCTTGGGAAATGTAGGCTATACTTCTTGGGAAATGTAGGCTATACTCCATGGGAAATGTAGGCTTCAGCCATCCTGACCATGCTGGCGTCAAGAAGCAACCCATGGCTAAACCCACCAGGGGTTAGCTGAGAAATAAAGATCAAACTTCAAAACACCCACACAAGGAATCAAGGAATTGGGTGGTCTCTCAAAAATGAGTCTGAAACCTTGAGTTTCCTGAGTTCCCATGTTATCAAGGAGTCCAGAGCACAGAGAGGTGACCAACAGTGCCAGGCTTCCATGAACTCAGGCGGCAGGATATGAGTGAGCATCACTGAGGAGAGGAAAGCCTGCTCCAGTTACTCCTCATGATTTATTTATACCTCGGCAGCTGTCCTGGTGCCTTATAGGGCCCACATGAACCCAGTCACAAACAAAGAGCCAACTACCTCTGTTCTGTAACATTACTCTGTGGTAATGAAAACACCCCATGCATTACCTCCAGATGAACAGGACAAGATGGGAGGGGCAGGTGGGTATCCAACCGGATCACATACTGGAACAGGAACAGGATACAGTATGGTGTATGTGCCCCAAGGTCAGATCACCCACGTTCCAACCACCAAGGTTGAAAACCTGATACAACTATTATTGTATTTATTTATTGGCCCATCTTCTTCTTCTTCGGAGGAGGAGGACAAATATAACTTTTTTTTACAGATTTTTCTCTACATTCTACACACATTTCACATACATGGCAAATAATATGTACACCGTAGTTACATAGCAAGAATATAGCTATTTGATATACTGTACATTACATCTGGATAGATAGTACTTAAACACATTATAGATCATGAGCTTTTAAACCCACCCCTCATCTATTCTGTCTATCCCATCTATCTCGGTAACTGTCCTCTTATGATTTCCCTGTACCATATATTTTTCACAACTGTGCTGTGATTTTTCACATACATTCTGAACCTTGCTAATCACATAGTATCTACATATTGTAAGTTAAAGACCAATATGAGTTTATTTTTTCAGCGATTTAGCATTATTATATTGTTGATTGATTGACTATGGCTTTCCAAATCAAATCTTGCTTAAAGCCCAACCAAATCTTGCTTAGGTCCCCCAAAAGGTTAGGTCCTGTTCTGTTATAAATTAATACTGACCCTCACGACTTAGCTGAAAGTGCAGGTCCCTGTCCATGAGCCTCCCCTCTAACCCCCTCACATACATAGGCAGGCACACACAGGAAAACACGCGCAGGCACACACGCACACATTACAGAGCCTCACAGCAAAGGGACAAACCGTAAAGGGCAGGCAGCTCTAGTACTCAGCATTATGGATACGCTAGCTAGTCAGGCCCTAGGGTCTACTTACTCTCCATGCTACCCTGTTCTGGTTACATCTCTCCCCATAATGGCCTGTGGAGACAATAGGCTATTGTTGTCAATATGCCCCTTGCTGGACCCTCAGCAGTCTCACAGCACCCCCCCCCCCCCCCCACATGTCTATTACTCATCTCCCTGACAACCCAGCTTCACTCCCAGGGCTGACAGGGCTGACAGGGCTGACAGGGCTGACAGGGCTGAGGCTGTATGGTTAGCTGTGTTGTGAGGGCACGTGCCTGTCCGAGTTGTTTATGTGGAAACTTTAGACAAGGGACTGAAGGTGGATCAACACGCAACCGTGTCACAACACCAGCCTTCTGTGAAACAGAAGTTGTTTTTCTGATTCGACAGGACAAAGACAATCGCTGAAAAACTGACATTTATTCAGAGATCAGGCTGAGGTGTGAAGGGTGCTACATAAAGAGATCATTGACAGGGGGGAGGTGATGCTACTGACACTAATTAGTTAGGGAAGCTGCAAGATCAGGAGGGGTGGAGTGAACGTCTGCAGGATTTCAAAGGCGTACCTCTGAAAGTGGAGGCAAGGAGGACTTAGGGAAAGCACTGATCCATTATAACTACTGAAGAGGGGTATATTTGGAACTAATTCCTTTACTGTCCCACGCATCTCTGTTTTATGTACAATGTGACTTATGGGCCTTTCTCTCTCTCTTTCTCTCTGAAATTGGCTTCCATGGCTACTTAACCCTGATAGATAATTTAGAAAAATGCTTCTGTTCTGACACAATTACCTTGATACAGAGAGTAACTCCGAGCCACTTACAGATTCCCTTCCTCTCTCTCCTCTAGTGAGAGGCAGGCTTTGGAGGTTTATAGGATATGCTCCAGTACAGTGAAAATAAAATGAGAGTGAGGTCAACCTTCAATGAACGATGCCTGGTGGGAGCATGTGAATTTCAACAGTGGAAAAAAGATGGCTGACTGTACATGCACCTTTGGACTAATTAGACAAGTCCAAACCTTCAAATGTACACATTTCCCTGTTTTGCAATGATGAATTTCTTTCTCATGCAATCCTTAGTCTGCTGACATGTTTTCGACTGCAAAGGCCTATCGACACGCTCAATATAGCTCATCGGAGCTCGGCCCTTATGCGAATGCATAAACAGCACTGATATTTTCATAACCCAGCCTCTGTGAGGTAAGAGTCTATAATGGACAGCCTGGTTGGCTTGGCTCAACGGTTCACAGTGATAGCACTCTCGACAGCTGCTGCCAGTACAGTATGACATCGGCCCCAGACCCTGGTATCGTGGCAGAAGGACAGAGCCAAAAATGGACTGAAATACTCTCTTTACTTTCCCCCCTCTAGCCCACCCTAGCTCCACCCTTAAGTGGTTGAGGAGTGCCAACTTGCGAGCATTATGGTAGTGCCAACCTGTGACCTTTGAACACTTTAGGTTGTCTGACCCTTGAACCCCTGCCAAAGACATGCTGACGGGAGACACAATTGATTGAGAGAGAGTGAGCGAGAGAGAGAGAGAGTGAGCGATAGCGAGAGAGAGAGAGAGAGAGAGAGAGAGAGAGAGAGAGAGAGAGAGAGAGAGAGAGAGAGAGAGAGAGAGAGAGAGAGAGAGAGAGAGAGAGAGAGAGAGAGGAAGGAAGGAAAATAGGGGGAGAAAGTACAAATAGAAAGAGAGAGGGCGACACATAGAGTATCTCCGTGAGCCCTGAGGCTGTGTAGTAGAATCATAGAGACGCGGGGTGAGTCATCATTCCTGTCATCTTCATCACCACAGCTAATGACATCCAGTCTGAATGAGAGGATGAGGATGATTCTAACGATGATATGAACAAGGTCGTCTAGTAGGCTAACGGTTTGAATGATATACTGCTCATTACAGTGGCTCTGCTAAAGGAGAGAGTGTCAACCAGCCAGAGCAACATGCCTCAGAATGAACATGCTTCTGTTGCAGGAGAGCGAGACTATAGAGAGAGATTTGACTTCAATTCAAGCTCTCATTTCTTCCACAAAACAAATTCCGGTAACACCCATACAAAAAAAACCCACATGATGACAGAAAGATTAAATGCTACTCTTTCAGCAGAAAGTGCAATCAGATGAATTGCTTATTAAAGAGGAGAATCCCTTTGAACTACAGAGGGAAAAGAAAAATATAAATAATCAAAACTGACATGCAGTTTAATGATGCAGTCAATTGCCTCGTTGATAATAAATAACACACACTATCCAGGTATCCTCCTACGGCCTCTAGTTAAGAGAAAAATCACTTTTGTAAACATACATTACTCACTAATATAGTTATAATTAGCTGTTATACAACATGAGAACAAGAGTTCATGAACTAAAAAAACAACAGCATTTATGAAATCATTGAGCTTTGAAAACCCCTGCCTGTACATTCTCCCAACCTGACTCCCTGGTGTGCATGTGTAGGCCTATTCATCACGCAACTGCTCATCTTCCAAGGCGAAGGTGCCTGTCCGTCATTCTGCTTGGCTGTGACAGTTATCAGGGTGTCATTGTTGAATGTAAAGTGGATCACCTGTTGTCTCCTGGCCTGGCCTCCCAGTATGGTAATGCCACCCTGTTGCCACTAAAATGACTGAGAGTCCTGGAGGATGGGGCTGCAGAGCCACGGTGGTAGCTAGGGACAGACCGTGAGTGATAGGCCATAGGAACAGGTGGTGGTGACAGTAATCAGGCCCCATGCAGCACACTGTCAGTGTGTCCAGTGGGCATAATGTTAACACATTTACAGCTTCCCTGGGCAACATTTGGCCCATTTGAGAACCTGTGTAAAAGCTTGTGGTGACAGGTCACCTTGGCAGAGGGTGGCAGTGGCAGTGCATTCTGCCAGGTTACATGAGACAGTTTGTGGACAGACACATGAAGACACGGCCTCAGTCTCAAGATGCCGTCGGGGAGAGAATGGTGACAGGTGGTTTGGTTTGTTTTGGTGATGGTAATTATTTCTGCATAGATCTGTATATGTAACCTATAGTCCTTTCCTAATCTCCAGTATCTATAAACATCTGAGTTTCTAAGATCACTAATTGAAACTCTCACATTGCTGAATTCGATTGAGTACTAACACACATAATTCCATCCAGTTGAATTGATCCAGCAAATATCTGCTAATTCAGGCAAAATAAACTCATCACATTAACATGACACATGATAATTATTTGTGAAGCGTACATAAGACAAAGCAGCAAAGGCAAAACCACCTTATAAAATCTTCCTCTGCCACAGAAGTTCAACTTGATTCATCATCATCATCATCAGGAGGACTTGAGTTTCCATAGACAAAGTTATCCAGATGATTTATTATTCTGTTGTGTCACTGGGGAGCCTCCAGCTCTTCGACGTAGGAAAAACGACATTTGTGAGATACAAAGAGCTAATGTGTAAAAGCTACAGCATTCGCCCTGCTAAAACTACACTGTTCTTTAATGTGCAAGTCCTCTCTGGGGCAGAGTGGAGACATTTCTCTGCTGTCAACTCAAAATGGAGGTAATAGCTTTCTGAGCTTAATGGACTGGAGAGAGGGGAAGGTTTGCATTTTGCCCCCTGCCAGACTCCCACCACTGTCATACTACTGAGTGAAGTGATCCTTTCTGAAAGCAAAGAGGCAAATGAACTTTGAATGTCTTTGTAAGAAGTCAAGTACAAGTACGGGTGGCACAGTGGTTAAAGGTGCCGTACTGCAGCGCAAGCTGTGCCACTAGAGACTCTGGGTTCGCGCCGAGGCTCTGTCGTAACCGGAGGTCTGTGGGGCGACGCACAATTGGCCTAGCGTTGTCCGGGTTAGGGAGGGTTTGGCCGATAGGGCAGGCGGCTCTAGTACTCAGCATTATGGATGCATTTGACAAGCGCCTCATCAACATACTGTAGCCCCCTTTTTCAATACTAAACTCACACAAACAACGCTGAGATATTAATAATCGTTTATACGATTAGAAAAATAAAGTGATGCACAGTTATATTTATCATGATCACTAAAGTAATATTCTTCTCAAGAAGTCCTTTTCTGGGTTTGGTTTGGTCCTCAACTAACTCTCAGACTTGATATCCATCTACCCCTGGGGCAATTCTCCTCTAATGACAGAGCCGCTTATTGTAGAATGGTCCAGTATATCAAAATGATGTGCAAAATATTGAACTGACTAAGAGCGATATCATACATCAAAAGGAGACATTAGTCTTCATAAGTTCAATTACGGAAACAATTACATGGTCACCCATGGCTCTATACTGCTATTGAAGATGGTTATATAACCAGCAGGCCCATGACCAACTGTCCACGTCTGTTACGGGTTTTCACCTGTACAAAGATACAATGGACTAAACCAGAGTACACAATCACTATTAGCCCAGCAAACAATTCAGACTTCCATACACAGCACAGCCAGAAATTAGAGCATAGTAGATGCATTAACTGTGTATTAACTGTGTATTAACTGTGTATTATAAATAGGTTTAGCAACTGTCATAAGGACGGCAAGTCCCGGATCAGCTCAAAATCTATCAGTAGGAGCAGCAAACACAGGAGCACAGGGACCCTACGGTCCAGCAGGCATCACTCAACTCTCAGCGAAATTAAAACAGCTATTCTGTTGTTGTTTTTTTATGAAGGACCCAATGAACCTAAAAAAAGACAAAAGTGTCATTCTTCACACTGTAATAACTCAGAAATAATCTACTCTGCCTGGAAAACAGAGCATCTTTGAAATATGAGCTGCACAGTCTCTCCCAGTGTACATACCTCTGCCCCATATACTTACACTTTCCCACTCTCAATCATCCTAGCTTCACCTCTAGCTTCACCTCTAGCTTCACCGCTACCCTGACATACATTCTCTGCCAAAGCAGAGCAGGAAGTTACAGTACCGGTATATGGAACAGTTTCATTCCCTATGATGTTTTGTGTGACATCTCCACTTTCCCCTTGAGATGATATCAGGATGTGGATAATTCCTTCTCTCTAGATCTTTCAGTGGCCCCAGGACCAGAGAGAGCCCTCATAAATCTCTCCTCTTCAGAGATGACACACTATTGAAAGCATACTGTCTGAATCAGGTTAGATTGGGCGGCAGGGTAGCCTAGTGGTTAGCCTAGCGTTGGACTAGTAACTGGAAGGTTGCAAGTTCGAACCCCCGAGCTGACAAGGTACAAATCTGTCCTTCTGCCCCTGAACAGGCAGTTAACCCACTGCTCCTAGGCCATCATTGAAAATAAGAATTTGTTCTTAACTGACTTGCCTAGTTAAATAAAGGTCAAATAAAAAGGAGGCAATGGTGCAGATGCAAACTCTGCCCTGGACTCAATCTCTCTCACAAATATAGTACATTGACATCCTGACTAACATATCAGTCTGACTGTATGTGAGATAGTGTTTTTGAACATTTACCAGGGTCTGCTTTGTAATGTGTCACAGGCTGTATCTGGCAGAACCTTCGTACAAACCACTGGCAGAGACCAGACAGCAATCTGAATCGGACTAATATAAGGAATTGGGACTAACTCGAGTGTAACCATTCTGCCATAATGATTTAGGTGCCTTCGATGGAAGATGCTATTGCTGGAAAGCAATAACGAAGCATCTAAGAGGTCCACTTCGCAGCACCTGATTTAACGATACTCATCCATAATGGATATGTACTGTATGTACTACACAAGCCTTTTGAAGTCACCTGGCACAATGATTAACTGCACAGTGGATGTGTTTAAATGCAGGGATCCTTATGTTTATCTCTGCCAAGCCTGACTCATCCTCATTTACATGCGAGCAAAATTGCCACTTGAGCATGATGATCTTAAAGGGATACTTCGGTATTTTGGCAATGAGGCCCTTTATTTACTTCCCCAGAGTCAGATGACCTTGTGTATACCATTTTTTATGTCTCTGTGGCCAGTATGAAGGAAGTAAGAGGTACCGCAATGTCTGGAAGCCTCAGACCACTCATTGAACAGCTAAGTGCGGTGCTAGATCACGTTTGCCCTCCCATGTCACAGGAAATCTGTGTGTAAAGTATAAGTCCACAAAAAAATAAACAAGTGAAGCAAGGATACCTTTCTTTTAAATGAAAACTAGAGATAACCAAATGATATAACAGCTAGATTATTAGGCAAAATATTGACATCACTTTCATGTTGCTACCATCTAGAAGGCAGAGACAGTACGGCTTTGTCACGACTTCCGCCAAAGTTGTATCCTCTCCTTGTTCAGGCGGCGTTCGGCGGTAGACGTCGCCGGTCTTCTAGCCATCATTGATCCACTTTTTATTTTCCATTTGTTTTGTCTTGTCTTCCCACACACCTGGTTTCAATCCCAGGATTACATGTTGTGTATTTAACCCTCTGTTCCCCCCCATGTCCTTGTCCGGAATTGTTTATTGTAAGTGCTTGTGCACATTATGTCTGGTGTGCGACGGGTGTTGTACCCATTGTATTGATTGTTTTGTTTGCGGTGATTTTTATTATTAAACTGCGCCATTGTAACACAGTTTTTGCTCTTCTGTGCCTGACTTCTCTGCCGCCAGTACGCACCCCCTTACAGGCTTCATAATGTCTGTACACTCACCATCGTATACTGTACACGTACAGTATATTTATATTCCAGATTCTGACATTGCTCGTTGTAATATTTATATATTCATTTTTTTCCTTTATTTGGATTTGTTTGGATTTGCGTTAAAATACTTAAAAGTACTACTTAAGTAGTACTTTGAAGTATGTACTTTACTATTGATATTTTTAACTACTTTTACTTTTATTCACTACATTCCAAAATACAATAATGTACTTTTTACTCCATACATTTTCCCTGGCACCCAAAAGTACTTGTTATATTTTGAATGCTTAGCAGGACAGGAAAATGGTCAAATTAACACACTTATCAAGAGAACATCCCTGGTCTTTCCTACTGCCTCTGATCTGGCGGACTCACTAAACACACCTTTTGTTTGTAAATTATGTCTGAGGGTTGGAGTGTGCCCCTGGCTATCCGTAAATATATCAAAAACAAAACAATTGTGCCATCTGATTGGCTTAATATAAGTCATTTGAAATGATTCATACTTTTACTTTTTATACTTGAGTATATTTCTGCGATTGCATTTACTTTTGATGGTTAAGTATATTTCAGTTCACTTTTACACAAGTAGTATTTTACTGAGTGACTCTCACTGTAGTGTCTTAGCTCATAATACTTATTTATATAATAAGAAAGACTCTGAATACAAGGAATTGAACTGGAGCTTCACATTTACTAAAACGGGTTAGTACCAGAATAACATAGAACAACCTGCACATGACCAAGGGTGCTCGATTCTTAAAGGGGACATCAGTAATTAACAGAACAGAACACAACACTCACTTTCTATTAAGGTATCTTTACTTTTACTCAAGTATGAAATTAGAGTACTTTTTCCACTACTGTTGCTCACAAGATAATTCCTTTTGTGTGCTGCAAATTAAATGGAATAACAAATATATTAGCAATTATGTTTTGTGTATCGCTTGTAATGACACCCTCAAAATAGAAGAGATCGTTTACTCTGGTCCAGTGAACTTTATCCAGTCTACCCCATGCATACCCACTGGGCACAGACGTCAATTCAACGTCTATTCCACCTTGGTTCAACGTAATTTCATGAAAATGACGCGGAGACAACATATAGTCAACCAGTGTTTGCACAGTGGGTACGGACTAGGAAACTGAACATAAAGGGAGACGGCTACAGTTGATAGGTCCTTACATTCCAGAGAACAGGATGTTATTAGTTATTCTGATTGGCAGCCGAACCCATGGTGAGATCCACCGGTGATTATCTATCCTTATCTGATCCTCCTAAACCTGAATCAGAGACTGAGAGAAAGAGCTGTCCAATCACTTACCTCACTCACATTATTCTGACTACCACATCAAACAAGCAAGGCATTCAGAGCATGATATCTTCCTTTCTCATTCACACACACACACACACACACACACACACACACACACACACACACACACACACACACACACACACACACACACACACACACACACACACACACACACACACACACACACACACACACACACACACACACACACACACACACACACACAGCTCGGGACAGAAGGGCATCTCAGGACAGAGGGGCAGCCCGGGACTGAGGGGCAGCTCGGGACTGAGGGGCAGCTCGGGACTGAGGGGCAGCTCAGGACAGAGGGGCGTCTCAGGACATAGGGGCATCTCAGGACAGATAGGCAGCTCGGGACAGAGGGGCAGCCCGGGACAGAGGGGCAGCCCGGGACCGAGGGGCAGCCCGGAACAGAGGGGCAGCCCTGGACAGAAGCAGCCTGGTACTGAGGGGAAGCCCGGTACAGAGAGGCAGCCCAGTACTGAGAGGAAGCACAGTACTGAGAGGAAGCTCAGTACTGAGAGGAAGCTCAGGCAGGTAGTAGGCTCCGGTAAATCCTGGCTGGCTGGTGGAACTGGATGATTCAGGTTGTCTGGCCGATCTAGAAGATCTTGGCAGACTGGCACTTCTGGCGGATCCTGGCAGACTAGCACTTCTGGCGGATCCTGGCAGACTGGCGACGCTGGGCCGACTGGCGGCGCTGGGCAGACTGGGAGCACTGGGCAGACTGGGAGCACTGGGCAGACTGGGAGCACTGGACAGACTGGGAGCACTGGGCAGACTGGGCAGACTGGAGACTCCGCCAGTGCAGGAGAGGAGAAAGGCTCTGGCTGTGCTAAACAGGCGGGAGACTCCAACAGCGCAGGAGAGGAGAAAAGATCTGGCTGCGCTAAACAAGCTGGAGACTCCGGCAGCGCAGGAGGGGAGAAAAGCGCTGGCTGCGCTGAACAGGCGAGGCGCACTGGAGGCCTGGTGCGTGGTGCTGGAACTGGTGGTACTGGCGCGAGGACACGCACAGGAAGCCTGGTGCGGGGAGCTGCTACCGGAGGACTGGTGTGTAGAGGTGGCTCTGGATAGACCGGACCGTGCTGGAGCTCTTGAGCACCGAGCCTGCCCAAGCTTACCTGGCTCGATGCCCACTCTAGCCCGGCCAATAGGAAGGGCTGGTATGTGTCGCAGCTGGCTCTGCACCCGCACTGGAAACACCGTGCACTCCATAGCATAACACGGTGCCTGCCCGGTCTCTCTAGCCCAACGGTGAGCACAGGGAGTATGCGCAGGTCTCCTACCTGGCATAACTATTCTCCCCTCTAGCCCCCCCCAATAAATTTTTTGGGGTGACTTTCCGGTTTCCAACCGCGTCGCCGTGCTGCTTCCTCATACCTGCGCCTCTCCGCTTTAGCTGCTTCTATTTCCTCCTTGGGACGGCGATATTCTCCCGGCTGCGCCCAGGGTCCTTTACCATCTAATTCCTCCTCCCATGTCCAAATCTCCAAATTGTGCAGTCTCTCCCACTGCAACTGCTCTTCACGATTAACAGGGAGAGTAGGCTCAGGTCTGACTCAGCCACTCTCTCTCTGCGCTTTCCCCCGTTACTTTCGGTTTTCGCTCTGTATAGCCGTGCTTTCTTTTTCGACTCATTACGTCTATAGCCCTCTTCGCATTGCTGTAGGGAATCCCAGGCGGGCTCCTGCACTCGTTCTGGGTCGGCCGCCCATCTGTCGATTTCTTCCCACGTAGTATACTCCATGCTTCTGCTGTCCATAACGTCCTCCTTCAGATCCTGCCAGTTCACACGCTGCTCGGTCTGTGAGTGGTGGGTGTTTCTGTAACGTCGTTCGTCTGTTGAATGAAGAGAGTCAGACCGAAATGGTTATTCATGACTTTAAGGAAGGTATCGTGGTACATGAAATAACTGATAAACGAAAACAACAAACGGAACGTGAACTAATTACAGCCTATCTGGTGACTACAACACTAAGACAACACCCACAAAATACAACGCGAACTCAGGCTACCTAAATACGGTTCCCAATCAGAGACAACGATAAGCAGCTGACTCCAATTGAGAATCGCCTCAGGCATTCAAGTCTAACTAGACACACCCCTAATCATACACAATCCCAATTACTACAAACCCCAATACGAAACACAACATATAAACCCATGTCACACCCTGGCTTACCCAAACATATACCAAAAACACAAATATAATGACCAAGGCGTGACACTGGAGAGCCCTGTGGTTGTGGGCGGTGCAGTTGCCGTACCAGGCGGTGATACAGACCGACAGGATGCTCTGAATTCTGCATCTGTAAAAGTTTCTTCAGCCTCCTTCACCACACTGTCTGTGTGGGTGGACCATTTCAGTTTGTCCGTGATGTGTATGGCATGGAACATGAAGCTTTCTACCTTTCCCGTCACTGTGGATAGGGGGGTGCTCCCTCTGTTGTTTTCTGAAGTCCACGATCATCTCCTTTGTTTTGTAAAAGTTGAGTGAGAGATTGTTTTCCTGACACCACACTCTGAGTGACCTCAACTCCTCCCTATAGCTTGTCTCGTCGTTGTTGGTGATCAAACTTACTACTGTTGTGTCGTCTGCAAACTTGATGATCGAGATGGAGTCGTGCATGGCCCAGCAGTCATGGGTGAACAGGGAGTACAGGAGGGGGCTGAGCATACACCATTGTGGGGCCCCAGTTTTGAAGATCAGCAAAGTGGAGATGTTGTTTCATACCTTCACCATCTGGGGGCGGCCCGTCAGGAAGAGCAGGACCCAATCACACAGGGCGGGGTTGAGACCCAGGGCCTCAAGCTTAACGATGAGCTTGGACGGTACTATGGTGTTGAATGCTGAGCTGTAGTCATTGAACAGCATTCCTACATAGGTATTCCTCTTGTCCAGATGGGATAGGGAGCGAATGAATATGTCCGTAAACACACCAGCCAGCTGGTCTGCGCATGCGATGAGGATGAAGCTAGGGATGCCATCTGGGCCGGCAGCCTTGCGAGGGTTAACACATTTAAATGTCTTACTCACGACGGCCAGGGAGAAGGAGATGGGTGGGGGGCGCAGTCCTTTGTAGCGGGCAGCGTCCTCAAAGTGGGCAAAGAAGGTGCTTATTTTGTCTGGAAGCAAGACGTTGATGTCCGTGACGTGGCTGGTTTTCTTTTTGCAGTTCGTGACTGCCTGTAAGACCCTGCCACATACAGTTGAATTCGGAACTTTACATACACCTTTGCCAAATACATTTAAACACAATTCCTGACATTTAATCCTAGTACAAATTCTCTGTTTTAGGTCAGGTAGGATTACCACTTTATTTTAAGAATGAGAAATCTTAGAATAATGGCGGAGAGAATTATTTATTTCAGCTTTTATTTCTTTCATCACATGCCCAGAGTGTCAGAAGTTTACATACACTCAATTAATATTTGGTAGCAAGGCCTTTAAATGGTTTAACTTGGGTCAAATATTCCAGGTAACCTTCCACAAGCTTCCCACAATAAATTGGGTGAATTTTGGTCAATTTCTCCTGGTGAAGCTGAATCCGGTTTGTAGGCCTCCTTGCTCGCACAGGCGTTTTCAGTTCTTCCCACAAATTTTCTATGGGATTGAGGTCAGGGCTTTGGGTTGACCACTCCAATACATTGACTTTGTTGTCCTTAATTAAGCCATTTTGCCACAACTTTGGAAGTATTCTTGGGGTCATTGTCCATTTGGAAGAACCATTTGCGACCAAGCTTTAACTTCCTGCCTGATGTCGCTTCAATATATCCACATAATTCTCCGGCCTCATGATGCCATCTATTTTGTGAAGTGCACCAGTCCCTCCTGCAGCAAATCACCCCCATAACATGATGCTGCCACCCCTGTGCTTCACGGTTGGGAAGGTGTTCTTCGGCTTGCAAGCCTTCCCCTTTTTCCTCCAAACATAACGATGGTCATTATGGCCAAACAGTTCAATTTTTGTTTCATCAGACCAGAGGACATTACTCCAAAAAGTACGGCCTTTGTCCCCATGTGCAGTTGCAAACCGTAGTCTGTCTTTTTTTAATGGTGATTTTGGAGCAGTGGCTTCTTCCTTGCTGAGTGGCCTTTCAGGTTATGTCGATATAGGACTCGTTTTACTGTGGATATAGATACTTTTGAACCTGTTTCCTCCAGCACATTCACAAGGTCCTCTGCTGATGTTCTGTAATTGATTTGTACTTTCGCACCAAAGTACGTTAATCTATAGGATACGGAACGTGTCTCCTTCCTGAGCGGTAAGACAGCTGCGTGGTCCCATGGTGTTCATACTTGCATACTATTGTTTGTACAGATTGACGTAGTACCTTCAGGCATTTGAAAACTGCTCCCAAGGATGAACCAGTCTTGTGGAGGTCTACAATTGTTTTCTGAGGTCTCTGCTGATTTCTTTTGATTTTCCCATGATGTCAAGCAAAGAGGCACTGAGTTTGAAGGTAGGCCTTGAAATACATCCACAGGTACACCTACAATTGACTCAAATGATATCAATTTGCCTATCCGAAGCTTTTAAAGCCATCTCATAATTTTCTGGAATTTTCCAAGTTGTTTAAAGGCACAGCCAACTTAGTGTATGTAACTTCTGACCTACTGGAAATGTGACACAGTGAATTATATGTGAAATAATATGTCTGTAAAGGTTTGCTGGAAATATTACGTGTCTCATGCACAAAGTAGATGACCTAACTGACTTGCCAAAACTATAGTTTTTTATAACTTCTTGGTGACTGGGGGCAGTATTGAGTAGCTTGGATGAATAAGTTGCCCAGAGTAAACTGCCTGCTATTCAGCCATAAAAGCTAGAATATGCATATAATTAGTATATCTGTATAGAAAACACTCTGAAGTTTCTAAAACTGTTTGAATGATGTCTGTGAGTATAACAGAACTCATATGGCAGGCGAAACCTGAGAAAAAAATCCAACCAGGAAGTGGGAAATGTGAGGTTGGTGTTTTTCAACTCATTCCCTATTGACAATACAGTGAGATATTGGTCATGTTGCACTTCCTAAGGCTTCCACTA
This sequence comes from Oncorhynchus gorbuscha, assembly GCF_021184085.1. Taxonomy (NCBI): domain Eukaryota; kingdom Metazoa; phylum Chordata; class Actinopteri; order Salmoniformes; family Salmonidae; genus Oncorhynchus; species Oncorhynchus gorbuscha. The sequence goes on from NC_060175.1 coordinate 49,428,186, forward strand.
GATGTCAACAATCTTTAGAACCTTGTTTGATGCTTCTACTGTGAGGTGGTGTAACGGCGTTCGTCTGTTGAAGGAAGAGAGTCGGACAGAAATGCAGCGTAATGGTTACTCATGACTTTAATGAAGGAAAACGGAACGATACATGAAATAACTCATAAATACAAAAACAACAAACGGAACATGAAACCTATTACAGCCTATCTGGTGAACACTACACAGAGACAGGAACAAACCCCCACAAAATACAAAGCGAACTCAGGCTACCTAAATACGGTTCCCAATCCGAGACAACGAGAATCACCTGACTCCAATTGAGAACCGCCTCAGGCAGCCAAGCCTAACTAGACACACCCCTAATCATACACAATCCCAATGCTAATAAAACCCCAATACGAAACACAACATATAAACCCATGTCACACCCTGGCCTACCCAAACATATAACAAAAACAAAAAATACAATGACCAAGGCGTGACAGAAACCCCCCACCCTAAGGTGCGGACTCCCGGACGCACCTCAAGAGCATAGGGAGGGTCCGGGTGGGCGTCTGTCCATGGTGGCGGTTCTGGCTCGGGACGTGGACCCCACTCCATAAATGTCCTATTTCCTCCCCTTCGCGTCCTGGGATAATCCACCTTCTCCGCCGACCATGGCCTAATAGTCCTCACCCAGATCCCCACATAACTGAGGAGCAGCTCGTGACAGAGGGGCAGCCCGGGACTGAGGGGCAGCCCGGGACAGAGGGGCAGCTCGGGACAGAGGGGCAGCTCGGGACAGAGGGGCAGCTCGGGACCGAAGCAGCCCGGGACTGAGGGGAAGCCCGGTACTGAGGAGAAGCCCGGTACTGTGGGGAAGCCCGGTACTGAGAGGAAGCCCAGTACTGAGAGGAAGCCCGGTACTGAGAGGAAGCCCAGTACTGAGAGGAAGCTCAGGCAGGTAGTAGGCTCCGGTAAATCCTGGCTGGCTGGCGGAACTGGATGATTCAGGTTGTCTGGCCGATCTAGAAGATCATGGCTGACTGGCACTTCTGGCAGATCTTGGCAGACTGGCGACGCTGGGCAGACTGGCGGCGCTGGGCAGGCTGGCGGCGCTGGGCAAACTGGCGGCGCTGAGCAGACTGGCGGCACTGGGCAGACTGGCGACGCTGGCGGCGCTGGGCAGACTGGCGGCGCTGGGCAGACTGGGAACACTGGGCAGACTGGGAGCACTGGCGGCCCTGGGCAGACTGGCGGCACTGGCGGCGCTGGACAGACAGGAGACTCCGGCAGCGCAGGAGAGGTGAAAGGCTCTGGCTGCGCTAAACAGGCGGGAGACTCCGGCAGCGCAGGAGAGGAGAAAAGCGCTGGCTGCGCTGAACAGGCGAGGCGCACTGGAGGCCTGGTGCGTGGTGCTGGAACTGGTGGTACTGGATCGAGGACACGCACAGGAAGCCTGGTGCGGGGAGCTGCTACCGGAGGACTGGTGTGTGGAGGTGGCACAGGATGGGCTAGACCGTGAAGGCGTACTGGAGATCTTGAGAGCAGTGTAGGCACAGGACGTGCAAGCCTAGGGATGTGCACAGGAGGCCTGGTGCGTGAGGCTGGCACCAACTTCACCAGCCGACTAACACGCACCTCAGGTTGAGTATAGAGCGCTAACTCAGGTGCTATCAAATCCCCGACACGATCCGTCGGACGAATATTATATCTATAGCACCAAGCTAGCAACTCCCTCATTACTCTCCACTCCACTTTCCCCATTAACTCCTTCACAGTCTCTGCTTCGCTCACCTCTAACACTGGCTCTGGTTCTGGTCTCCTCCTTGGCTCCTCACGATGAACAAGGAGAGTTGGCTCAGGTCTATCTCCTGACTCGGCCATACTCTCCCTAAGCCTCCCCCCAATATATTTTTTGGGGTGACTTTCGGTTTTCGCTCTGCGCCGCCTTGCTTTGCTTTTCAACTCCATTCGTCTATAGCCCTCTTCGCATTGCTGTAGGGAATCACAGGCGGGCTCCTGCACTCTCTCCGGGTCGGCCGCCCACCTGTCGATTTCTTCCCACGTCGTATAATCCATGCCTCTACCGTCCATAACGTCCTCCTTTAGATCCTGCCAGTTTACAGACTGCTCGGTCTGTGAGTGGTGGGTGTTTCTGTAACGGCGTTCGTCTGTTGAAGGAAGAGAGTCGGACCGAAATGCAGCGTAGTGGTTACTCATGACTTTAATGAAGGAAAACGGAACGATACATGAAATAACTCATAAATACAAAAACAACAAATGGAACATGAAACCTATTACAGCCTATCTGGTGAACACTACACAGAGACACGAACAAACACCCACAAAATACAAAGCGAACTCAGCCTACCTAAATACGGTTCCCAATCCGAGACAACGAGAATCACCTGACTCCAATTGAGAACCGCCTCAGACAGCCAAGCCTAACTAGACACACCCCTAATCATACACAATCCCAATGCTAATAAAACCCCAATACGAAACACAACATATAAACCCATGTCACACCCTGGCCTACCCAAACATATAACAAAAACACAAAATACAATGACCAAGGCGTGACAGGTGGGGCGAATGAGAGGGGATTGAGCCAGGTGTCTGGCAGATTGCCACGAGCTTGTGACGCGCGATCATGTGAAAGTTAGCTTGCGTTCCATTGCTTTTCTATAGACAAAGGAATTCTCCGGTTGGAACAGTATTGAAGATTTATGTTACAAACATCCTAAAGATTGATTCTATACTTAGTTTGACATGTTTCTACGACCTGTAATATAACCTTTTGGACTTTTCGTCCGACCTTTCGGCTGGCCTTGCACGCGCGCTTGGATTTGTTTACCAAACGCCCTAACAAAGGAAGGTATTTGAACATAAATTATTAACTTTATCGAACAAATCAAACATTTATTGTGGAACTGGAATTCCTGGGAGTGCATTCTGATGTAGATCATCAAAGGTAAGTGAATATTTATAATGCTATTTATGACTAATGTTGGCTACACAACATGGCGGATATCTCTTTATCTGTTTTGGTCTCTGAGCGCCGTACTGCATGGTGTGCTTTTTCCTTAAAGTTTTTTTTAAATCTGACACAGCAGTTGCATTAAGGAGAAGTTTATCTAAAGTTCCATGTATAATAGTTGTATTTTTTATCAATGTTTGTTACAAGTATTTCTGTCAATGTAACGGCGTTCGTCTGTTGAAGAAAGGGAGTCGGACCGAAATGCAGCATGTTGGTTACTCATGACTTTAATGAAATGAATCGCGGTACATGAAATAACTGAATACTAAATACAAAAACAACAGAACGGAACGTGAAACTAATTACAGCCTATCTGGTGACTACAACACAGAGACAGGAACAAACACCCACGACATACAAAGCGAAACTCAGGCTGCCTAAATACGGTTCCCAATCAGAGACAACGATAAGCACCTGACTCTAATTGAGAATCGCCTCAGGCAGCCAAGCCTATACCACACCCCTAATCAGCCGCGATCCCAAATAATACAAACCCCAATACGAAACACAACATATAAACCCATGTCACACCCTGGCCTACCCAAACATATAACAAAAACACAAAATACAATGACCAAGGCGTGACAGTCAATTGATGTGGCTCTCTGCAAAATCACTGCATGTTTGGAACTACTGAACATAACACGCCAATGTAAAATGAGATTTCTGGATATAAATATCCACTTTATTGAACAAAACATACATGTATTGTGTAACATGAAGTCCTATGAGTGTCATCTGATGAAGATCCTCAAAGGTTAATGATTAATTTGATATATATTTTTGCTTTTTGTGACTCTCTTTGGCTGGAAAAATGGCTGTGTTTTTCTATGACTTGGTGGTGACCTAACATAATCCTTTTTGAAATTAGACACTGTGGCTGGATTAACGAGATGTTTATCTTTAAAATGGTGTAAAATACTTGTATGCTTGAGGAGTTTTATTTATGAGATTTTTGTTGTTTTGAATTTGGCGTCCTGCACTTTCACTGGCTGTTGGCGGGGTGGGACGCAACCGTCCCGAATATCCCAGAGAGGCTAACAAGAAATTTGTGGAGTGGTTGAAAATACCTCTCGTGCGTCTACGTTGTTTAGGGGCAGCTTCTGGATACAGTTTGAATGCCTTGGGTGGTTCGAACAAAGGATCTGCTTCGGGAAATTTGTTGCCCTGGTCGTAGTGCTGGTAGGTTGACATCGCTCTGATATCAAATAGTTCTTCCCAGCTGTATGTAATAACACTTAAGATTTTCTGGACTAACAATGTAAGCAATAATACATAAAAAAATACTGCATAGTTTCCAAAGGACTAGAAGTGAGGCGACCATCTCTGTCGGCGCCATCTTGCAGTATGTTTCAAGCAGACCCCAATAGTCCTTGTACTAAAGAACACCAAGGTAACCTGTATAAATGACTATTGCCCCGTAGCACTCCCATCCGTAGCTCAGATCAACACCATCATCCCAGACAACCTGGACTAGAGGTCAACCGATTAATCGGATTGGCCGATTAATTAGGGCTGATTTCAAGTTTTCATAACAGTCGGAAATCGGTATTTTGGGGCACTGATTTTTTTTTACACCTTTATTTAATCTTTATTTAACTAGGCAAGTCAGTTAAGAACACATTCTTATTTTCAATGACGATCTTGGAACGGTGGGTTAACTGCCTCGTTCAGGGGCAGAAAGACAGATTTTCACCTTTTCAGCTTGGGGGATCCAATCTTGCAACCTTACAGTTAACTAGTCCAACACAATAACGACCTGCCTCTCTCTCGTTGCACTCCACAAGGAGACTGCCTGTTACGCAAATGCAGTAAGCCAATGTAAGTTGCTAGCTAGCATTAAACTTATCTTATAAAAAACAATCAATCATAATCACTAGTTAACTACACATGGTTGATGATATTACTAGATATTATCTAGCTTGTCCTGTGTTGCATATAATCTGACTGAGAATACAAGCATACAAGTATCTAAGTATCTGACTGAGGCGTGGTAGGCAGAAGCAGACGCGTAAACATTCATTCAAACAGCACTTTCGTGCATTTTGCCAGCAGCTCTTCCTTGTGTGTCAAGCATTGCGCTGTTTAGGACTTCAAACCTATCAACTCCTGAGATGAAGCTGGTGGGACCGAAGTGAAATGGCTGGCTAGTTAGCGCGCGCTAATAGCGTTTCAAACTTCACTCGCTCTGAGCCTTGTGGGGTGGTTGTTTCCCTTGCTCTGCATGGGTAACGCTTCGATGTGGTGGCTGTTGTCGTTGTGTTGCTGGTTCGAGCCCAGGGAGGAGCGAGGAGAGGGACGGAAGCTATACTGTTACACTGGCAATACTAAAGTGCCTATAAGAACATCCAATAGTCAAAGGTTAATGAAATACAAATGGTGTAGAGGGAACTAGTCCTATAATAACTACAACCTAAAACTTCTTACCTGGGAATATTGAAGACTCATGTTAAAAGGAACCACAGGCTTTCATATGTTCTCATGTTCTGAGCAAGGAACTGAAACGTTAGCTTTCTTACATAGCACATATTGCACTTTTACGTTCTTCTCCAACACTTTGTTTTTGCATTATTTAAACCAAATTGAACATGTTTCATTATCTACTTGAGGCTAAATTTATTTTATTGATGTATTATATTAAGTTAAAATAAGTGTTAATTCAGTATTGTTGTAATTGTCATTATTACAAATAAAAAATGTTTTTTTTTTAAATCGGCCAATTAATCGGCATCGGCTTTTTTGGTCCTCCAATAATCGGTATCAGCGTTGAAAAATCATAATTGGTCGACCTCTACCCTGGACCCACTCCAATTCGCATGCCCCAACAGATCTACAGATGATGCAGTCTCTATGGCACTCCACACATTCCCATCTGGACAAAAGGAACACCTACGTGAGAATGTTGTTCATTGACTACAGCTCAGCATTCAAAGCCATAGGGTCTTCCAAGCTCATCACTAAGCTAAGGACCCTGGGACTACATACCTCCCTCTGCAACTGGATCCTGGACTTCCTGACGGGACACCCCCATGTGGTGAGGGTAGAAAACAACACGTCCTCCACGCTGACCCTCAACACGTGGGCCCCTCAGGGGTGCGTGCTTAGTCACCACCTGTAATCCCTGTATACCCATGACTGCATGGTCGCTGCATGGTCGCGCACAACACCAACACCATCATTAAATTTGCCAGTGGTAGGCCTAATCCCAGACAACGATTAGACAGCCTATTGGGAGGAGGTCAGAGACCTGGTAGTGCCAGGACAACAACCTCTCCCTCAACATCAGCAAGACAAAGGAGCAGACCATGAACTACAGGAAACGGAGGGCCATTCAAGTCAACAGTGAGAGGGTTGAGAGCTTAAAGTTCCTTGGTGTCCACATATCTAAGGATCTATCACGGTCCAAACATACCAACATAGTCATGAAGAGGGCATTATAACACCTCTTCCACATTAGGAGGCTGAAAAGATTTTGCATGGGCCCTCAGATCCTCAAAAAAAAATTGCACCAGCTGCATCATTAAGGGTATCTTGACTGGCTGCATCACGGCCTGGTATGGCAGCTGCTTGGCGTTTGAACACAAGGCTCTACAGAGGGCAGTGTGGACGGCCCAGTACATCACTGGGGCTGAGCTCCCTTCCATCCAGGACCTCTATACCAGGCGGTGTCAGAGGAAGACCCTAAATAGTTCCCCCAAAAACATTGACTCCAGCCACCCAAGTCACAAACTTTTCTCGCTGCTAGCGCACGGCAAGAGGTACCGAGTCTGGAACCAAGAGAACCCTGACCAGATTTTGCCCCCAATAGTTAACCAAATGCTACCTGAATGATCTGCTTTGACCCTTTTTGCACAACATTTTCTTGATTCTTCATTCCTACTGTTTACTATCTGTCACTTTATTCCTAGTTATATGTACATATATACCTCATTGTACCCCTCCCTGCACATCGACTCGGGACTGACACCCCAAGTTATTATTACTCATTGTGTATCTATAATTTCTCCTATTATTATCTGTTTTACTTTCTACAATTCTATATTTTCTTTCTCTCTGCATTGTTGGTAAGGGCCTGTAAGTAAGCGTTTCACTGTTCGCCCACACCTGTTATTTACGAAGCATGTGACAAATAAAACATGTGATTTTGATTGATTAATAAGAAAGACAATTCATCTACAGTCAAAGCTTGTCTGCTGTACCTACATCCACCATGTGTACCCCTACACATAGTCTGGAGCTGGTTACTAACACAACATAGAAACAGAGAGCTCCTAACAACAGGGAATCTAACTCCCCAGAGGTGAAGTAGTTTGAGATAGACAATAAGGGTTCCCCAGGACGACAGGCAGACAGGCCAAGGCCGTGGGCGGATGGTCTGGTGGAGTGACAGAACAGGACAGGACAGGGGGTGGACGAGGTGCCTGGGAACTCTGCTCCGAGAGGATGACAGCTCTATAAGTAGGCTCCTGATAAACTACTCAGGAGTGACAATCTCCGGGCACCAGCCAGCGCACCGTCCGTCCTGCTCAGATAAACCCAGACAGGCCATCCATCAGCCCAGATGAGAGCTGGACCCAATGGCCTGAATGGACAGCCTCAATGGCCAACCACTCCAAGAATGCATGGAACCTCTCACTCTCAAGAGGCAGTAGCAGGGGGAACAAAAATGGCAGCGCACTCTGAGGAGAATCACCCATGCAGATTAGTGGAGAGTGGGGGTGTGAGATGAACCCTGTTATGTTAAGAGGACAAAGAGGAGGAATGCTGTGTCTCCGGGTGAAGGCTGAGGATGAGGATTGACAATGGCAGAGCCACAACAGGTCTCCTGTGAAAGAGACCACCACCAGCGCAGACAGCAGACAAACCACATGTCGTAATGAGAACGTGATAAGCCCTGATAAAACTGTTATGGTCACACTAAACATTCCACAGGTCAAGCCTACTAAACGACAACAGGCAAAACCAATTTCACACTTTTGCCCTGTGTTCATAAACGTATGATACCCTGCAACAGTGCTCATTCTGTAAATACTGTATCTCTGCTGTTGAAATGGGAAAGGCAGTAGGAACTAGTCTTAGGGAAGGGAAATACAACTGCTCTAAACAAATAATAACTTCCTTCTCTAGGTTTACTTAACATTTGCCCATTGGAGGGGCACTAATTTTTCAATAATAATTATTGATGCTATCCCCCTCTGGTTAGTTGGAGAGTGAGGTTCAGAGCAGAGGAGTGAATCATTTCCCTCTGTCAGATGGAGCAGTAGGATTCTATCATTTATATTTCTAAGGGGGTAATTAAAATAGTTCCTTGGTAAAATATCTCTATGCTTTGCATATTATCTATTGAATAATAGGCCTTCAATATACAATGTAAACTATGTATAATCGGAAATGAATGAATTTGTTGACTTTATGTTGTAGTCATATTGATATGTTTACAGTGCTTGGTTAATGTTTCTGATGGTGTACAATGCGGTGTGTGTACAGTAACACTGTCCATCAGAGGTCCTGTAGCTGGCTTCTGCTCTGTGTCAATAGAGGACAGCACTTTGTTTACCCATTTATCCCCAGGGCTGGGGATAGAGAGCTGGGCCCTGTGTGGCCTGGCACTAGGTTCACACTCCTCCACAGAAATACATGTGTTGCCCTAAGGCTGTGTGTGCTTAATGCCTAGACAATGGAATTCCTGTCATGCTCCATCACGGTTACTGTAGCCATTCTATTGAAAGACACTTAGACCATGCACACACACACACCCCATAAACACTGACATCACCCTTGCTATGACAACCACTGGACAGGTCACATGTCTACAGTACACAGTTCAGTGCATTCAGGAACTATTCAGACCCCTGGACCTTTCCACATCTTGTTACGTTACAGGTTAATTCTAAAATGAAAAGTTTTCCCTCATCAATCTACACACAATACCCCATAATGAAAAAGCAATAACAGGATTTTAGAAATCCGAAATACCTTATTTACATAAGTTTTCAGACCCTATGCTATGAAACTCAAAAATGTGATCATCCTTGAGATGTTTCTACAATTTCATTGGAGTTCACCTGTGGTAAATTCAATTAATTGGACACAATTTGTAAAGGAGCACACCTGTCTATATGAAGATCACACAGTTGACAGTGCATGTCAGAGCAAAAAACAAGACATGAGGTCGAAGGAATTCGTCCTCAGAGCTCTGAAACAGGATTGTGTCTGGACAGATCTGGGAAAGGGTAGAAAAACCTTTTTGCAGCATTGAAGGTCCCACAAAAAACGGTGGCCTCCATCATTCTTAAATGGAAGACATTTGGAACCACCAAGACTCTTCCTGGAGCTGACTGCCTGGCCAAACTGAACAATCGGGGGAGAAGGCATTGGTCATTCTGACAGAACTCCAGAACATTCCAGAAGGACAACCATCTCTGCAGCACTCCACCAATCAGGCCTTTTTAGTAGAGTGGCCAGACTGAAGCCACTCCTCATTAAAAAGCACATAACAGCCCACTTCGAGTTTGCCAAAAGGAACCTAAAGGACTCTCAGACCATGAGAAACAAGATTCTCTGGTCTGATGAAACCAAGATTGAACTCTTTGGCCTGAATGCCAAGGGTCACGTCTGGAGGAAACCTGGCACTATCCCTAAGGTAAATCATGGTGGTGGCAGTCTCATGATGTGGGGATGTTTTTCAGAGGAAGGGACTGGGAAACTACTCAGGATTAAGGGAAAGATAAACGGAGCAAAGTACAGACCAATTTTTGATGAAAACCTGCTCCAGAGCGCTCTGGACCTCAGACTGACCTCAGCCAAGACAACGCAGGAGTGGCTTCGGGACGAGTCTCTGAATGTCCTAGAGTGGTCCAGCCAGAGCCCGGACATGAAACCGATCAAACATCTCTGGAGAGACCTGAAAATAGCTGTGCAGCGACGCTCCACATCCAACCTGACAGAGTTTGAGAGGAGATAAATAATTTTTGAGAGAAATAAGCTTTTTGTGCTTCTGGAACATTTCTGAGATCTCTTATATCAGCTCATGAAACATGGGACCGTCACTTTACATGTTGCATTTTTATTTTTGTTCAAAGAAACCACTACTAAAGGACATCAAAAAGAAGAGGAGACTTGCTTGGGCCAAGAAACACAAGCAATGGACATTAGACCATTAGAAATCTATCCTTTGGCCTGATGTGCAAGCAACTGTTGAAAAAGCCTTCCTCATGAAGCTGGTTGAGAGAATGTCAAGAGTGTGCAAAGCTGTCATCAAGGCAAAAGGTGGCTACATATCTTGATTTGTTTAACACTTTTGTGGTTACTACCCGATTCCATGTGTGCTATTAAATAGTTTTGATGTATGTCTTCACTATTATTCTACAATGTAGAAAATTGTAAAAATAGTGTCCAAACTTCTGACTGTTACTCTATATATACACACATACATACACACACATTTATATTCTGACGTTGCTGGTCCTAATATTTCTTTCCATTCTGTTACTTTTTAGATTTGTATGCATTGCGGTGCATTGTTAGGAAGACAAGCTTTTGGCTACAGCTGCAATAACACCTGCTAAATGTGTGCATGCGACCAATATTGTTTTATTTGATTTGATGTCAATCTTTACAGGTACAGTTACACCGCAAGACACATGTAACCCTTTGGGATGTAAGTCATCTGCAAAAAATGACTTAGATTGTGTGTACAGCACACACTTTCATGTAGTAGAATAGAATTGATCCTACATTTCAATTGATCCTACATTTCAATCTTGTTGAGTTAGTACTCTAATTATGCGTCAACTGATGGAGGCAGTTGAATAGGCAATCCTTCACACAACACTATGACCACAGAATTAATGACTGGAAAGTGTGCTTTGGAAAAGTCTCAACTGAAACACGCCAAAGACAAATTGCAGCTTGGAAACCTCTGCCGTCACTTAAACGAATGGACCATTTAACCCAGAACACGATGGAAAAGCATGAATGTAAGTATGAGGTGAGGGGAAAAGAACACACTCCAGGAAACTTAATATCGGTGTGTTTAGAAAAGCTATGAGTTCACTGTCACTGAACACACCTCTCTTCTTTTGGTCAGAGCCAGACACAATATGACAGATTAAACGACCAGTGTGTGTACTCAGCAGGAGACAGGTGCTTGAGACTGTCGCCAAACTGGTATTTTCCTATGCCGCTGTGGTCTGAGAGATGGAGGACAAAAGACGTGAAAAACAGCTGTTTCCCATCTGAAAACCTACAACTACTCGTTATTGAAATACACAGAAAGCACCCCTTTGGGGAAAGTGTAGCTCATAGGAGCATCACTACAACAGGTTGGCTGATGCCGTTTCATTGATAGTGTTGCTGAGAATGTATTTTCTCCACTGGGAAATACAGTTGCAATGCCTAATTTCAATCAAGCAACTGCAGGTATCTGTGGTAACAACGACTACATATGTAGTCAGCAAAGAGAAACATCTCTCTCTCTCTCTCTCTCTCTCTCTCTCAACATGAGAACACACATGCGTCATGATCGATTAATAAATCACTTTTATCTGGACTTGTAATGACTATCTTGGCTAGACACACAATGTGACTTGTGGCTAAGTGGAATATACAGTACAGTATGTGTGTAATTCATGTTTCTTTGGGGGGGATTCAGACCCGAGTTATGTGTGCTTAAAATTGAATGTTATGCACTTTTCTCTCTACCTGTATTCTGACCTTGAATTTAAGCGTGGGGAAAATGCATGGCGTCAAGCCAGGTATTTGTTTGGGGTGGAGATCACAGAAATGGAAGCATGGCAGATGTGTGTCTTTTTTATTTTTTATTTAACTAGGCAAGTCAGTTAAGAACAAATTCTTATTTACAAATTCTTATCTACCCCTGCCAAACCCTAACCCGGACGATGCTAGGCCAATTGTGCAACCGCCCTATGAAACTCCAAATCACGGCTGGTTGTGATACAGCCTGGAATCAAACCAGGGTCTGTAGTGATGCCTCTAGCACTGAAATGCAGTGCTGCACCACTCTGGATCCCTACAGTGTCTACAGATATGCTGCATTCTGACCTTAACTTAAGTCCCTCATAATTCCACCACCTTTACGCACGAGGAAACCATGAAAAAGCTTGAGCATCCTGTCGGTTTCATGTGGAAAAACATATATTTTCTTGTTTCCCCCAAGTATCAACACCATTCTCCATGCACTGTCATTTATAAATTGATAAAAGCTAGGGAGTGAGTAAATCTGTTTAGATAAGGGGATTGTAAACATAAATTACAATTGCTTTAGATCTATTTTACCTTATGATCGCTGGACACAAGTGTGAAATCAGTCATATGGCACAAAACTGTAAAGCATATCAGCATGACAGGTATTACGCCCCTTTCCCACAGTGAAGTAGGAAATTGATATGCAAAATGCAAGTCAAAGCTGAGGAGAAAGACAGTCGCACCAAATGTTTAATTATGTACGTTCCCAGACTTTTCCGGTTTCCTACAATTTCCTATTATGTTAAATATAATTAGCCACTATGGTAGCTAACCAATGCTTAATTTAAGCTGCATCCTACTGGAACAGGATCCGTCACCTCTCCGTTTTGGACTGTTTTGTTCTGGAACCTATTTGGCAAGATCCGGTAACTCTTGTGGCATTGACAATTCATTTACACTTTTTCCAATTCAAAAATTTGAAATAAAAGCAATCAAAGTTCGTTTTAGTTGCCTCTTTGTAAATTTTCCTGCCCCTACAAAAAAAAATTCAGCCCGGGACAAATGTGTTTACTGTGTGTTTATGGTTTGCACAACATTGTAACCTCTGTTCGAGACGAACGCGTGGCGGTGGCTGTGTGAGTATCTCTCACATAACTAGAATGAGATTCACTTTCTATGATCTCTCTCCCTCTCTGCTCTAATGGACATGAGCCTGCAATTCTCATCTCTCTAACGGTCCACTTCATCATTTATTCCCTTATAGAATCATAGCTGCTGCTGATACATTGAAATACATTCACCAAAGTTATAGAATTACTGCAGTCTGTTTAAAAATAAATTAAATGATCCAGAATAGCCTACTACACCATGAGAAGCACCTCTATAAATTAGCCTCAGAGGATCAAAAGCTTCATTTAAAAAAATGCCTAGCTGTGAAATAGCCTACAGTCTGGAACGTGTGGCAAATCTGTCAGGGGAAAAAACAGCACCCAGACAAAAAAGGCCTTTCGCAATATTTCAAATACAATCGAGGGAAAACACAGGTTGGAAAGCAATGACTCGAGAAGAAAAGAGAAGACTCTATTCTGTAAGCTAACAAAATATTTGATCAACTTCCAAATATTGTTTTACAAAAGAGAGAGCGATAGGCTTTGTAAAAAAAGCTTTTTTTGAACTATAATTTCCTCCTCATATTGCAGCCTACAAGATGTGTCTCCTCACACCTAGGCTTAGGCTATTGATGGATTCAAGACAAGGTCAGTTTTATTGATCTCAGATTCTCAGTTTGTCAATGTCAAAGTAGCATGCCATTTCGATCATTTGTGCGGCATTTAAAAATATTCTGCCAAAGTCTCCAGAAAAATGACGTAGAATTGCATGAAATGCATTTTTAAAAGGCCAACATAATCCCGGACCCTGGCCTACTATAAATGTTCCCCATGTGTGCAACCTCTGTAAGTACCTCTACTCTACTGTTGTATGCCACTACAAAAATGTGATGATAGGCATGCAATGCTTTATTATATACACGATTGTTTAAAAAATTTGTGGTCACTTAAAAATGTAATTTTTAGCCCATTAAAATAGCATCAAATTGATCAGAGGCCCATTATCAGCAACCATCACTCCTGTGTTCCAATTGCACATTTTGTTAGTTAGTCCAGTTAATTAGTTTAAAAGCCTAATTTATCATTAGAAAACCCTTTTGCAATTATGTTGGCACAGCTGAAAACTGTGTGCTGATTAAAGAAGCAATAAAACTGGCCTTCTTTAGACTAGTTGAGTATCTGGAGCATCAGCATTTGTAGGTTTGATTACAGGATCAAAATGGCCAGAAACAAAGATCTTTCTTCTGAAACTCGTCAGTCTATTATTGCTCTGAGAAATGAAGGCTATTCCATGCCAGAAATTGCCAAGAAACTGAAGGTCTCCCTTCACAGAACAGTGCAAACTGGCTCTAACCAGAATAGAAAGAGGAGTGGGAGGCTCCAGTACACAACTGAGCAAGAGGACATTAGAGTGTCTAGTTTGAGAAACAGACGCCTCACAAGTCCTCAGGTGGCAGCTTCATTAAATAGTACCCGTAAACACCAGTCTCAACTTTAACAGTGAACAGGCGGCTCCGGGATGCTGGCCTTCTAGGCAAAGTTCCTCTGTCCAGTGTCTGTGTTCTTTTGCCCATCTTAATCTTTTCTTTTTAATGGCCAGTCTGAGATATGGCTTTTTCTTTGAAACTCTGCCTCGAAGTGACTATGCATGGATGATAACAGAGAGTAGCAGCAGCATTGAAGAGGGGGAGGGGAGGCAATGCAAATAGTGCTGGTAGCCATTTGATTAGATGTTCAAGTCTTATGGCTTGGGGGTAGAAGCTATTTAGAAGACTCTTGGACCTAGACTTGGTGCCCCAGTACCATTTGCCGTGCGGTAGCAGAGAGAACAGTCTATGACTAGGGTGGCTGGAGTCTTTGACAATTTTTAGGGCCTTCCTCTGATACCGCCTGGTATAGGTGGTCCTGGATGGCAGGTGACTTGTCCCCGGGGATGTACTGGGCTGTACGCACTACCCTCTGTAGTGCCTTGTGGTTAGAGACCGAGCAGTTGCTATACCAGGCAGTGATGCAAACCGCCAGGGTGCTCTCAGTGGCACAGCTGTAGATCCTTTTGAGGGTCTGAGGACCCATGCCAAATCTTTTCAGTCTCCTGAGGGGGAATAGGTTATGTCGTACCCTCTTCACGACTGTCTTGGTGTGTTTGGACTATGTTAGTTTGTTGGTGATGTGGGTGCCAAGGAACTTGAAGCTCTCAACCTGCTCCACTACAGCCCCGTTGATGAGAATGGGGGCATGTTCGGTCCTCCTTTTCCTGTAGTCCACAATAACCTCCTTTGTGTTGATCACGTTGAGGGAGAGGTTGGTGTCCTTGCACCACATGGTCAGGTCTCTGACCTCCCTAATGATGGTGTTGGAGTTGTGCCTGGCCGTGCAGTCATGAGTGAACAGGGAATACAGGAGGGACTGAGCATGCACCCCTGAGGGGCCCCTGTGTTGAGTGGATGTGTTGTTACCTACCCTTACCACCTGTGTTCGGCCCATCAGGAAGTCCAGGATCCAGTTGAAGAGTGAGGTGTTCAGTCCCAGGGTCATTAACTTAGTGATGAGCTTTGAGGGCACTATGGTGTTGAACGCTGCGCTGTAGTCAATTAATAGAATTCTCACATAGGTGTTCATTTTGTCCAGGTATGAAAGGGCAGTGTGGATTGCAGTACAGATCGCATCATCTGTGGATCTGTTGGGGAGGTTTCCATATTGGAGTGGGTCTTGGGTTCCTTGGATAATGGTGTTGATGTGATCCATGACCAGCCTTTCAAACACTTCATGGCTACAGACATGAGTGTTATGGGTCGGTGGTAATTTAGGCAGGTTACCTTAGTGTTCTTGGGCACAGGGACTATGGTGGTCTGCTTGAAACATGTTGGTATTACAGACTCAGACAGGGAGAGGTTGAAAATCTCATCCAACACTTCCCACACTGCCCCTACTCGGATGGTATCGCACCGTCCCAACCTTCGCTCTCTCTCCCCCGCTACTCTCTCCTCTTCCATCCTATCATCTCTTCCCTCTGCTCAAACCTTCTCCAACCTATCTCCTGATTCTGCCTCCTCAACCCTCCTCTCCTCCCTTTCTGCATCCTTTGACTCTCTATGTCCCCTATCCTCCAGGCCGGCTCGGTCCTCCCCTCCCGCTCCGTGGCTCGACGACTCATTGCGAGCTCTCAGAACAGGGCTCCGGGCAGCCGAGTGGAAATGGAGGAAAACTCGCCTCACTGCGGACCTGGCATCCTTTCACTCCCTCCTCTCTACATTTTCCTCCTCTGTCTCTGCTGCTAAAGCCACTTTCTACCACTCTAAATTCCAAGCATCTGCCTCTAACCCTAGGAAGCTCTTTGCCACCTTCTCCTCCCTCCTGAACCCTCCTCCCCCTCCCCCCCTCCTCCCTCTCTGCAGATGACTTCGTCAACCATTTTGAAAAGAAGGTCGACGACATCCGATCCTCGTTTGCTAAGTCAAACGACACCGCTGGTTCTGCTCACACTGCCCTACCCTGTGCTCTGACCTCTTTCTCCCCTCTCTCTCCAGATGAAATCTCGCGTCTTGTGACGGCCGGCTGCCCAACAACCTGCCCGCTTGACCTTATCCCCTCCTCTCTTCTCCAGACCATTTCCGGAGACCTTCTCCCTTACCTCACCTCGCTCATCAACTCATCCCTGACCGCTGGCTACGTCCCTTCCGTCTTCAAGAGAGCGAGAGTTGCACCCCTTCTGAAAAAACCTACACTCGATCCCTCCGATGTCAACAACTACAGACCAGTATCCCTTCTTTCTTTTCTCTCCAAAACTCTTGAACGTGCCGTCCTTGGCCAGCTCTCCCGCTATCTCTCAGAATGACCTTCTTGATCCAAATCAGTCAGGTTTCAAGACTAGTCATTCAACTGAGACTGCTCTTCTCTGTATCACGGAGGCGCTCCGCACTGCTAAAGCTAACTCTCTCTCCTCTGCTCTCATCCTTCTAGACCTATCGGCTGCCTTCGATACTGTGAACCATCAGATCCTCCTCTCCACCCTCTCCGAGTTGGGCATCTCCGGCGCGGCCCACGCTTGGATTGCGTCCTACCTGACAGGTCGCTCCTACCAGGTGGTGTGGCGAGAATCTGTCTCCTCACCACGCGCTCTCACCACTGGTGTCCCCCAGGGCTCTGTTCTAGGCCCTCTCCTATTCTCGCTATACACCAAGTCACTTGGCTCTGTCATAACCTCACATGGTCTCTCCTATCATTGCTATGCAGACGACACACAATTAATCTTCTCCTTTCCCCCTTCTGATGACCAGGTGGCGAATCGCATCTCTGCATGTCTGGCAGACATATCAGTGTGGATGACGGATCACTACCTCAAGCTGAACCTCGGCAAGACGGAGCTGCTCTTCCTCCCGGGGAAGGACTGCCCGTTCCATGATCTCGCCATCACAGTTGACAACTCCATTGTGTCCTCCTCCCAGAGCGCTAAGAACCTTGGCGTGATCCTGGACAACACCCTGTTGTTCTCAACTAACATCAAGGCGGTGGCCCGTTCCTGTAGGTTCATGCTCTACAACATCCGCAGAGTACGACACTGCCTCACACAGGAAGCGGCGCAGGTCCTAATCCAGGCACTTGTCATCTCCTTTCTGGATTACTGCAACTCACTGTTGGCTGGGCTCCCTGCCTGTGCCATTAAACCCCTACAACTCATCCAGAACGCCGCAGCCCGTCTGGTGTTCAACCTTCCCAATTTCTCTCACGTCACCCTGCTCCTCCGCTCTCTCCACTGGCTTCCAGTTGAAGCTCGCATCCGCTACAAGACCATGGTGCTTGCCTACGGAGCTGTGAGGGGAACGGCACCTCAGTACCTCCAGGCTCTGATCAGGCCCTACACCCAAACAAGGGCACTGCGTTCATCCACCTCTGGCCTGCTCGCCTCCCTACCACTGAGGAAGTACAGTTCCCGCTCAGCCCAGTCAAAACTGTTCGCTGCTCTGGCCCCCCAATGGTGGAACAAACTCCCTCACGACGCCAGGACAGCGGAGTCAATCACCACCTTCCGGAGACACCTGAAACCCCACCTCTTTAAGGAATATCTAGGATAGGATAAAGTAATCCTTCTACCCCCCTTAAAAGATTTAGATGCACTATTGTAAAGTGGCTGTTCCACTGGATGTCATAAGGTGAATGCACCAATTTGTAAGTCGCTCTGGATAAGAGCGTCTGCTAAATGACTTAAATGTAAATGTAAATGTAAATGTAAATGTAAAATGTCAGTGAAGGCACTTTCCAGTTGGTCAGCGCATGCTCGGAATACAGATCCTTGTAATCCGTCTGATCCTGCAGCCTTGTGAATGTTGAACTCTTTAAAGGTCTTTGGCAGTTGAATTACATTGATTCAGTGCGCATATGGGAGCCACACCAAGAGTTTGTTGCACACCTGCATATGGTAAAATCTTTATACCAAATACTGAGAAGTGCTTAAATCGAAACGATTAAAAAAGGCATAGATTTCCTAAGTCTGAATTGGACCCTTATAGCAGAGAGCAAGCTCTACAATAGCCAAAGGATACGACCTGGCATGGAAGGCCATTGAAATAATTGGAATATAAGGTGATTTGGTTGGAGCTCACTAATGTTTACAACCACCTGACTGATGAGGCTGTGGATAAATCAAAGACTGGACCTGAACGGCTTGGCTCTGCAACCACATCAAGGTTTCCAGATCATCCAGACCGGGGGGGACAAGCTTCTCTGCCCTCGAGGGAACATTGGTCAGTTTAATTGAGGTGATTCCAGGCCTAAATCAAGAAGTCTCTCACAGGGAGATGAAGAGACTCAGAGTTTGGGGCCTCCCGAGTGGTGCCGCGGTTTAATGCACTGCATCACAGTGCTTGAGGCATCACTACAGACCCGGGTTCGTTCCTGGGCTGTGTCACAACCGGCCGTAATCGGGACAATTGTCCAGGTTAAGGGAGGGTTTGGCCGGGGGGGGCTTTACTTGACTTATCGTGCTATAGCGACTCCTTGTGGCGGGCCGGACGCCTGTATGCTGACCTCGGTCGTCAGTTGAACGATGTTTCCTCTGACACACTGGTGTGGCTGGCTTCCGGGTTAAGCAGGGGGGTGATAAGAAGCACGGTTTGGCAGGTCATGTTTCGGAGGATCCATGACCTGACCTTCTCCTCTCCCGTTGTGAGTTGCAGCGATGAGATAAGATGATAATATCACGAAATTGTGGAGAAAATGGGGTAAAATTGCAACAACAACAAAAATGTTCATTTGAGAATTAGGCCTAATGAAACATTTACTATAAATGTTGGATTCTTCTCCTAATTGTGTCGAACAAAACAAGGCTTAGACATAACTGTTTCTGAATGAGACAATAGGCTCTAAAATAATTTTGTGCTAAAGGGATGCATCATTGTTTGCACTACATTATTTTGGCACATCTTCTCACAGGCCTCCCTCTATTGTTAATTATCTTTTAACATTCCAGCCTCATCCCCACCATTTCTCCTGTCAGCTTATCTATTCACCAGCCCATTGTCACCCTGTAGTCACGGCGACTGGCAAAGAAAGAACGCATGTGGCCATTTCAGATTCTTCTCACACGCTTACCTGATACAGCACCAAAACAATGACAGAGATTCCACAGCTTCTACAAGGAATGCTCAGAGCAGCAACTACTCTTATTGTTGTGGTCTAAAGACATTTTTTTGGAATGTCTTGTCCACTTCAAAGTGGACTCCTTAAAGCCTAATATCAGTAAGAGTGGAAGTGGGAATGGGTCTGAGTGGTCAACTCAGACAAGACAGAGAGAAATGGTGTGGGAAGGAAGGAGGGTGGAGAGAGCATCCCCAGTAAAGAATGTGGCTGCATTGCCAATGTGTGAATGGAAGATGACCTGAGCTGGGATGACTGACCTAATGGATACTGCTTTGACTAGCTGCACGCAAGCGCGTGCTCACACACACACACACACACACACACACACACACACACACACACACACACACACACACACACACACACACACACACACACACACACACACACACACACACACACACACACACACACACACACACACACACACACACACACACACACACACACACGATGACTGACTCATTATGTCATCAACATTCTTTATAGCAGGATAATGGAGCCAGTGGTTTATTTCCCCCTCCGGGGTTTCGTTGGATGATCTCCATCAGAAACACATACATCAAACATCTAGGGAAATTGGACGGTGAAATCAGAGCACTGAAGGTGCCTTGGCAGCCAACATTGGAGGAGATAGCAGCTAGGACCTGTAATTCGGGAGGTGTATTATAAAGCAAAACACTTTAAACATGAATTTACTGTGTGTGACTCATGATTTCCTCTGATCAAGAGATGGTCTCCAAGGAGCTCTAGTCAGAGGTGGACAACCTGATATTTGCATTTTTATTCTGGGTGGTTAGTTTGTGTTTATTTTCGTTTTATATATGTGTAGGATGCAGCAAACGGATAACAAAAAAATAAGATTAACTCTCTTGGAATTAAGATTTTAAAAAATCAAATCAGCTATTCCAGAAAGGACACGAAAGTAAGTGTGGCACACATCCAAGATTGACCACATCAGACTCAGCAGACGACCACTCAGATTTCAGCAGTTGAGACATCCGTGACCCTGCATTATTATTCGGTCCAACACACCATGTATACACCAATGTTCAAAGAAGTACACTCCCTACATCACCTTTTCGTTAAATATACATAAATCCATGGTCCAATAAAATGGACTACAGTGAATCTGCTTTAAACGTAGACTCGCTGAGAAATACTCAATCTATATGTAAATATGAGGTACATTGGAGCTATGAAAAAGCAGGAAAATGCATTACCTTTCCCAGAGCCCCTGGAGCTAAAGTTATGAGTTTTAATGGAATTTGAGGGGCAGAGAGTCTCAGAAGCAGAGGAGGTGGAAGCGTAAATGCATGCACATAGGGAGATATCTGAAATAACTCTGGATAACAAAATGGCACTGAAAAGATTACACTTTTCTAAGTCCAAATGGAAGTATTGCATTTGGACATCTCAGCAGCTTTCTCACCATAATTGGTAAAAACAAAAAAGGAAAATGTCATTCCAATGAAGAAATTCAAGAGTCAGCTCTTTTGAATCTCAACTATGTTTTCAGTTAGTCACTAATAATACATATCCTCCCATGTAAAACTAATGTAAGTCATGTATTAATTAGCCCATGCACAAGTCAGCACAATGTTTCAAATAGGAACCACATTAGGCCTGTCTGTTGCATGGTGAATGTGCATGCAACCCTATGCCTTTTATGGGGTGTAGAGCAGTAAAGAGGATGTGTGTGTGCCATGCGGCTCCATGTTAATCATGTGGCATTCCTCACATAGCGATTAGCCCCAAATTACGGTCCATGTCGGGACATGAATGAGGTGTTTGCAGATGCCTGTCAGGGTTGGGATTTGAAACCTCTAATACCCCCAAAACTATAATTTAACAACTCTGGAACACATTATTTGCTACTCGTAAAACAGAGGCAATCCCTGCCTTTTGAATCCTGGCACAAATTACCTCATAATTAGAGCAGCCCCAAACAGAGATATAGTGCTTTTGAAAAGTATTCAGACCCCTTTACCTTTTCTAAATTTTGTTACGTTACAGCCTTATTCTACAATGGATTAAATACATGTTTTCCCTCATCAATCTACACACAATACCCCATAATGACAAGCTCAGGTGAATCATCTTTCCACGGATCATCCTGAACACAACTTGATTGGAGTCCACCTGTGGTAAATTCAATTGATTGGACATCATTTGGAAAGGCACACACCTGACTATATAACGTCCGTTGACAGTTAACAGTGCATGTCAGAGCAAAAAACCAAGCCATGAGATCGAAGGAATTGTCCGTAGAGCACAGAGAAAGGATTGTGTCAAAGCACAGATCTGGGCTAGGGTACCAAAAAATGTTTGCAGCATTGAAGGTCCCCAAGAATACAGTGGCCTCCATCATTCTTAAATGGGAGAAGTTTGGAACCACCAAAACTCTTCCTAGAGATGGCCGCCAGACCAAACAGAGCAATCGGGGGAGAAGGGTCTTGGTCAGGGAGGTGACCAAGAACCCAATGGTCACTCTGACAGAGCTCCAGAGTTCCTCTGTGGAGATGGGAGAACCTTCCAGAAGGACAACCATCTCTGCAGCACTCCACCAAACAGGCCTTTTTGGTAGAGTGGCCAGACGGAGGCCACTCCTCAGTAAAAGGCACATGACAACCCACTTCGAGTTTGCCAAAAAGAGACTAAAGACTCTCAGACCATGATAAACAAGATTCCCTGGTCTGATGAAACCAAGTTTGAACTCTTTGGCCTGAATGTCAAGCATCACGCCTGGAGGAAACCTGGCACCATCTCTACGGTGAAGCATGGTGGTGGGTGCATCATGCTGTGGGGATGTTTTTCAGCGGCAGGGACTGGGAGACTAGTCAGCATTGAGGGAAAGAGGAACATAACAAAGTACAGAGAGATCCTTGATGAAAAGCTGCTCCAGAGCATTCAGGACCTTAGGCTGGGGTGAAGGTTCACCTTCCAACAGGACAACAACCCTAAGCACACGGTCAAGACAACGCAGGACTGGCTTCGGAACATGTCTCTGAATGTTCTTGAGTGGTCCAGCCAAAGCCCGGACTTGTACCCATCAAACATCTTTGGAGAGACCTGAAAATAGTTGTGCAGCAATGCTCCTCATCCAACCTGAGAGAGCTTGAGAAGATCTGCAGAGAAGAATGGGAAAAAATCCTACAAATACAGGTGTTCCAAGCTTCTAGTGTCATACCCCAGAAGACTTGAAGCTTTAATCGCTGAATAAAGGTCTGAATACTGATGTAAATGTGATATTTTAAAATATTTTTTTTTTATACATTTGCATAAATCTCTAAAAACCTGTTATTACTTTGTCATTATGGGTGTATTGTGTGTAGATTGAAGAGGGGAAAATGATTGAATCCATTCTAGAATAAGGCTGTAACGTAACAAAATGTTGAAAAGTCAACGGGCCTGAATACTTTCCGAATGCACCGTAGACTGATTACATTTGACAGAAATGTTGTGAAGGTACGTACAGTGAGTAGCTAGCTACCAACAAAGCAGTAACATTAACAGTGAATGTAAACAAACAAATATCTGGATCCACATGAAAAACAGTTACTTCACCAGTAATTGCCGTCTTACTAGTATTGTATGTGGTGGGATCAATAAAAGTCAATAAAACCCTAAACATGAACTAGTTTCCCTTTCACAAAAGGAATTGTAGGAAAGAGCCAGCTAAGTGTCTGGCCTATACACTGCAGGGGCGTAGGCACCCAATCAGATTGAGCAAATTATTATTATTATTTCAGTTTTCATGCCCTACTTTTCAGTGTTACAAATGGGACATTGTTTGTCTTTTTACCTAAACACAGTAGTTGACTTGGGCAGGAGTTCACTGGAACTGAGTAATGGCACCTAAAATGTTCTTCGGCTTGATTTCCAGCACCTCCTATAGAACAACACAAAAGTATTGAGGAGTTCCTGCACCTAAATATAAACGGTACCAGCACCTAAAATGAGTACTGGGCACTGGCCTAAACATACATACACCATCAGATAGAATTCATAGCAAGCAGTAGGGAGGGGTTGGAAAACGAAAAGGATATACTGTATGTTGACAATAATAATATATTTTATTTGGCAGATGCCTTTCAGGAAACTCAAAGACATCTTACATCAAATCTAAATTAATTTAGGCCAAGGTGATGAATTTGAATTATGCTTTATTATTTACCGGGAAATTTAACTTAAAAAAAAAAAAATCAGCTTATCAATTTCTAAATAATGGGGTGTTCTGGCATATGTCACTTCACACTGAGACCATGTGCAGTAAACAGTTGCTTTCGCTGTGTAGGCTAGACTACACAGTGTAAGCTACTCAACGTTAGCTCGCTAGCTAAGACTCACTAGACAATTTGGCAAGCAAAAACAATTAAAATGGACAAACAAAGCTCAGTTACATTTTTTAAGAGACCGTGTATAAAATAGGATGTTGTAGCATTGTGCAAGTTATTTGATATCAGTGAATTCACCATGGGCCTCCAGTCCCCCTCTGTATCAATCACTGACTGCATTGATCTAATGGAGGGCCTTAAAGACAGTTTCAGTACATTCAGAGACAACGATCAGCACTGTAATGCTGTTTTTAGTCAACACTTTTAGAACTTATGAAACACGTTTCTCCACTTGAACTCAGACTCTTTCCCTCCCTCCGCTGAGACATGACCATCAGTCCAGTGAAATAACACAACAAGTCATTTCAATTTATGCTCCGATGTGCCTTGCAAGAAATAGCCTACAACAACTGACCTATTACCAGTTGTATCATATAGCCTAGCTTGAGACTTGAGTTTTAAAATATTAAGGACTCAATGTTATAACAAAGGGAAAGCCTACATGGATAACAATCTGACCTCTCTTATTATATATAAGAATAGGCACATGCGTAAAACAATATTTATTTCAGTCAATGTAAATAGCCTATAATTTTGGGAATTTCATTTAATTGGAAATACGACTTTTCACTGTTCTTCTATGCTCATGTACTATAGTTAGGCCCTATAGACTATTGATTATTTAATAGACATCACACAATACATGGTTGGCAAACTTGATTTCTGACACCCATTAGAGAATTGTACTCGGCTTGCATTTTGACTTGAAGTGATCTTGAATAAAAGGATGGTGACCACCGTTCTAGTCTATGTAGTCTGTGGCTCGGATGGGGCCACAGTGTCTCCTGACCCCTCCTGTCTCAGCCTCCAGTATTTATGCTGCAGTAGTTTATGTGTCGGGGGGCTAGGGTCAGTTTGTTTATCTGGAGTACTTCTCCTGTCCTATTCGGTGTCCTGTGTAAATCTAAGTGTGCGTTCTCTAATTCTCTCCTTCTCTCTTTCTTTCTCTCTCTCGGAGGACCTGAGCCCTAGAACCATGCCCCAGGACTACCTGACATGATGACTCCTTGCTGTCCCCAGTCCACCTGGCCATGCTGCTGCTCCAGTTTCAACTGGCCTGGGCCCTAGGACCATGTCCCAGGACTACCTGACATGAGGACTCCTTGCTGTCCCCAGTCCACCTGGCCATGCTCCTGCTCCAGTTTCAACTGTTCTGCCTTACTATTATTCAACCATGCTGGTCATTTATGAACATTTGAACATCTTGGCCACGTTCTGTTATAATCTCCACCTGGCACAGCCAGAAGAGGACTGGCCACCCCACATATGCTCTCTCTAATTCTCTCTTTCTTTCTCTCTCTCGGAGGACCTGAGCCCTAGGACCGTGCCCCAGGACTACCTGACATGATGGCTCCTTGCTGTCCCCAGTCCATCTGACTGTGCTGCTGCTCCAGTTTCAACTGTTCTGCCTTATTATTATTTGACCATGCTGGTCATTTATGAACATTTGAACATCTTGGTCATGTTCTGTTATAATCTCTACCCGGCACAGCCAGAAGAGGACTGGCCACCCCACATAGCCCGGTTCCTCTCTAGGTTTCTTCCTAGGTTTTGGCCTTTCTAGGGAGTTTTTCCTAGCCACCGTGCTTTTACACCTGCATTGTTTGCTGTTTGGGGTTTTAGGCTGGGTTTCTGTACAGCACTTTGAGATATCAGCTGATGTACGAAGGGCTATATAAATAAATTTGATTTGATTTGATTTGTGGCTTATTTTTATGTGTATAAGCATACTGTTAGGATATAATTTAAGTTTCCTTTGATGTTTTTCAATATGCATCGTGTAACCTAATGCAAACCTGATCTACTTTGAATGGCATCCAAGCCAGTGATTAAAGGATCAGTACCTTTTTTATTTCAATTTCCGCCTAAAATGACATACCCAAATCTAACTGCCTGTAGGTCAGGACCTGAAGCAAGGATATGCATATTATTGATACCATTTGAAAGGAAACACTTTGAACTTTGTGGAAATTTAAAATGAATGTAGTACAATATAACACATTCGATCATCATCTTTGAAATGCAAGAGAAAGGCCATGATGTATTATTGCAGTTTAGGCACAATTTAGATTTTGGCTAGATGGCAGAAGTGTCTGTACAAAGTTTCAGATTGATCGAGCGAAGCGTTTCAATACTGGACAATATTTTGTATCAAGTCTGCCCAAATCTTCCGAATTGGTGAATTGATACATTTTCAAGTACATAACTACAGAGAACATACAAAAATGATATGGTAATACAACATTTAAGTTTCCACACTCCCAGGAATGTCATGCATGATGGATTCTTAGCGTATACACTAACTTTCACACATCTAGATGGCCGGGCTGGGTGAGTGTGGAGCCAGACACAGCAGGGGTTCAATCTGTAGAACCCAGATTTCATCAAACATTACTGAATGTAAGTACATTACTTACCTTCAGAGGTGAATGTATCAAACCAGTTGATGTGATAATAGCTACTGTAAATAGGACAGTGCAGTTAGATTAACAATCATTTAAGCTGTCTGTCCATATAAAACATGTCTATGTCCTGGGAAATATTCTTGTTACTTACATTGTCACGCTAATCACATTCGCGCACGTTAGCTCAAACGTCCCGTTGGACACCAATCCCTTGGAGGTTAACACTAGAATAGCCTGGCCTCTTTGGATTCCCCTGCAGGCCAATGATGTGCCTTTTGAAAGTCAACATACTAACAGCCTAATACATACATTTCACATATGAAATCGGAATAATAGTCATTTGGTCATGTTTATGAAGGTCTTAAAGTAACATAAGAAAATATATTTCAAAGAACACAATAGCATTTTCATTAGTTTACCGTATGTACCTGCAGGCTATAAGTACAAAATAAAAAACACTAAAACCCCACAATTAAAGTGTTAAAATCCACCACAAAGATCATTCATTATTAGTTTGTTAAGGGCAGGTCTTTCATTCATGCATTTAAGAAAATGCATTTCAAAAGAACAGAATGGCAAATTTTGAATTGAAATATATTCATGTATTTTGAGGGTTTTGCAAGTGCACACAGAGGGGGGGGGCATGTAATTATAAGAGTTGCTTGGCAAGGATAGATGCTTTGGAAACTGCAGGATGTGCTCTTTCTGATTCTATGTAGACATCAAGACGTCTTACCTGCTTGTGATTGTAGAAGAAATAGTTTTTAGGTGAACTTTTATTATATGTGTGGCATGTTTTTCGATGTAGTTTAGGTGTAGTTTCTTTGGGTTATCATGAGCTGCACAAGCCTGACGGGCATGGGGGAAAAAGCACATTGCCTCTTTAAAAAAACTGCTAATAACACAAATTCTGTTTATCTAGGAAAAGTCATGGACAGGGGTGGCATAACTTAAAAAATGGCAGTAATTAAAAAGTAATAATTAAAACTTTTTTAAGAGTAATTAAAAAAGTGAATTGGTTTTGAGTAAATATGAAGCCCTCGGCTCTCCTAGTGTTAATACAGTAGTTACGTTTGTGGTCGCCTAGCCAACTATCTCCTGGTCCCTGAGCCAGTGAGAGGTTGCCAAGTCTGTTGTAATTATTCATGGTATACCAAGGCATTATGTTCTAGTCTAATAGTCCTATGTTTTATTATGTGTAGGTCTACAATACTATTTTGTCAGTAAAATCAAATCAAATTGTATTTGCAACTTACACGTGTTTAGCAGATGTTATTGTGGGTGTCACAAAATGCTTATGTTTCTAGCTCCAATAGTGCAGTAATACCTAACAAGTAATATTTAACAATACATACAATCTAATGTAAAGGAATGCAATTAAGAATATATAAATATTTGGATGAGCAATGTCTGAGCGGCATAGACTAAGATACAGTAGAATAGGATGGAATACAGTATATACATGCGATATGTGTAATGTAAAATATGTAAGCATTATTAAAGTGACTAGTGTTCCAATTATTTAAGTGGCCAATGATTTCAAGATTTTGTATATAGGGCAGCAGCCTCTAATGTGCTAGTGATGGCTATTTAACAGTCTGATGGCCTTGAGATAGAAGCTGTTTTTCAGTCTCTCGGTCCCAGCTTTGATGCACCTGTACTGACCTCGCCTTCTGGATGATAGCGGGGGAACAGGCAGTGACTTGGGTGGTTGTTGTCCTTGATGATCTTTTGGGCAGACCGCACCACTCTCTGGAGAGCCCTGCGTTTGCGGGCGGTGCAGTCACCATACCAGGCGGCGATTCATCCCAACAGTATGCTCCCAATTGTGCATTTGTAAAAATTTGTGAAGGTTTTAGGTGCCACGCCAAATTTCTTCAGTCTCCTGAGGTTGAAGAGGCGCTGTTGTGCCTTCTTCACCACACTGTCTGTGTGGGTGGACCATTTCAGTTTTTACGCCGAGGAACTTGAAGCTTTCCACCTTCTCCACTGCGGTCCCGTCGATGTGGATAATCCAAAATGCGAAATCACATGTCATGTGATTTGTTGTATGAGATCAATTACTGTAGGGTATAGGACAGGCAATGTTTTTATAATAATATTATGCCACTGATACCCTTTTTTCACAAAAACAACTATGAATCCTCCAGTTTTTCACACTGCACAATGCTTCTTCCAAAACGTCCCATTCTAGGAATTTTGAAGATTGATCAATATTGATCAGTAGTTCATTAGAGGAAAGGTTAACTAATTTTCTTGTTCATTGAACCACCCTCCTCAATTTATTTTCCTTTTAAGAAGTGACCTAAAAATGAACTTACATTTACATTACATTTACATTTAAGTCATTTAGCAGACGCTCTTATCCAGAGCGACTTACAAATTGGTGCATTCACCTTATGACATCCAGTGGAACAGCCACTTTACAATAGTGCATCTACATATTTTAAGGGGGGGTGAGAAGGATTACTTTATCCTATCCTAGGTATTCCTTAAAGAGGTGGGGTTTCAGGTGTCTCCGGAAGGTGGTGATTGACTCCGCTGTCCTGGCGTCGTGAGGAGTTTGTTCCACCATTGGGGAGCCAGAGCAGCGAACAGTTTTGACTGGGCTGAGCGGGGAACTGTACTTCCTCAATGGTAGGGAGGCGAGCAGGCCAGAGGTGGATGAACGCAGTGCCCTTATTTGGGTGTAGGGCCTGATCAGAGCCTGGAGGTACTGAGGTGCCGTTCCCCTCACAGCTCCGTAGGCAAGCACCATGGTCTTGTAGCGGATGCGAGCTTCAACTGGAAGCCAGTGGAAGAGCGGAGGAGCGGGGTGACGTGAGAGAACTTGGGAAGGTTGAACACCAGACGGGCTGCGGCGTTCTGGATGAGTTGTAGGGGTTTAATGGCACAGGCAGGAGCCCAGCCAACAGCGAGTTGCAGTAATCCAGACGGGAGATGACAAGTGCCTGGATTAGGACCTGTGCCGCTTCCTGTGTGAGGCAGGGTCGTACTCTGCGGATGTTGTAGAGCATGAACCTACAGGAACGGGCCACCGCCTTGATGTTAGTTGAGAACGACAGGGTGTTGTCCAGGATCACGCCAAGGTTCTTAGCGCTCTGGGAGGAGGACACAATGGAGTTGTCAACCGTGATGGCGAGATCATGGACGGGCAGTCCTTCCCCGGGAGGAAGAGCAGCTCCGTCTTGCCAGTTCAGCTTGAGGTGGTGATCCGTCATCCACACTGATATGCCTGCCAGACATGCAGAGATGCGATTCGCCACCTGGTCATCAGAAGGGGGAAAGGAGAAGATTAATTGTGTGTCGTCTGCATAGCAATGATAGGAGAGACCATGTGAGGTTATGACAGAGCCAAGTGACTTGGTGTATAGCGAGAATAGGAGAGGGCCTAGAACAGAGCCCTGGGGGACACCAGTGGTGAGAGCGCATGGTGAGGAGACAGATTCTCGCCACGCCACCTGGTAGGAGCGACCTGTCAGGTAGGACGCAATCCAAGCGTGGGCCACGCCGGAGATGCCCAACTCGGAGAGGGTGGAGAGGAGTATCTGATGGTTCACAGTATCGAAGGCAGCCGATAGGTCTAGAAACTTGTCATCAATTGTGAAGTTTGTAATGTTCCCCTCCCTAGGGAGGATTCCCTGCTGTCACAGTGTGGTTTGGCTGTGTCAAACATGAGTCTGATGAAACATCCCACCCCCACTATTTGTCCAAATGAATTAAAAACATGCCGAGTAGAGTCACACTGTTTCCATTACAGTGTGACACTGTTTCCATTTCCATTCCAGGTGACAGTGACAGTGAACATAAACCCTCAAACATAGTGTGGGGCCTCAAACTTGTCATTTCATAGAGATTCGATGGACTGCACTATGTAATGTGAACGTTGTACAATTTATAGTAAGCTAGATATTCGCAAGTGAGTACCCACAAAAACAGAGAGAGGGAGAGAGAGAGAGAGAGAGAGAGAGAGAGAGAGAGAGAGAGAGAGAGA
This sequence comes from Oncorhynchus gorbuscha, assembly GCF_021184085.1. Classification (NCBI taxonomy): domain Eukaryota; kingdom Metazoa; phylum Chordata; class Actinopteri; order Salmoniformes; family Salmonidae; genus Oncorhynchus; species Oncorhynchus gorbuscha. The sequence continues at coordinate 49,458,449 of NC_060175.1, forward strand.
GAGAGTAATATGTGTTCATGACAGATAAAAGGGAAAGTGATAGATGGATACTGTTGCTGTAAATGCTTCAGAGGGAAGAAGAGACTGAGAGGGGGTATTGTCTGATGGTTTGTCCTCACAGTGGAGATTTCAGGTCCATGTGTTATCAAATTGAGACACCGTGTCTGTCTTGGTAAAATGAAATAAAAGCTTTTCTCACTAAAAAGACGAAGTGACGATTCACAGGGAATTTGAGCACTTCGGTTCGATTTGTGAGACTGACCTCACAAGGCAAAATAAAAAGCTGTCTCATATAAGTGTCAAATTATATTGTACAGGGTACTTTGGGGAGAGGGAACTAAACTATGTCATGAGACAGCAGACTTAGGCAATAACAATTATTTCTACTGAAAAAGATGACAATTTACAGACAGTATGTCACACCCTGATCTGTTTCACCTGTCTTTATGCTTGTCTCCACCCCCCACCAAGTGTCTCCCATTTCCCCTCATTATCCCATGGGTATTTATACCTGTGTTCTCTGTTTGTCTGTTGCCAATTTGTTTTGTTCGTCAAGCCTACCAGCGTTTTCCCCTTGCGCCTGTCTTTCTATAGTTCCTGTGTTCTAGTTTTCCCGGTTCTGACCATTCTGCCTGCCCTGACCCTGAGCCTGCCTGCCGTCCTGTACCTTGCCCCACCACACTGGATTATTGACCTCTGCCTGCCCTGACCCTGAGCCTGCCTGCCATCCTGTACCTTGCCCCACCACACTGGATTATTGACCTCTGCATGCCCTGACCCTGAGCATGCCTGCCGTCCTGTACCTTGCCCCACCACACTAGATTATTGACCCCTGCCTGCCCTGACCCTGACTGCCTGCCTGCCGTTCTGTACCTTTTGGACTCTGATCTGGATTACTGACCTCTGCCTGCCCTTGACCTGTCGTTTTGCCTGCCCCCTGATCTAGTAATACACTTTAGTTACATCAACACTGTCTGCATCTGGGTCTTCCCTAAAACGAGATACAGTATACTTAACCCTGACATTCACTGGTGTATGAATTGACCAAAGCATAAAAAATAAAATAAAATGTAACCTTTATTTAACCAAAGCATCAATTATTTTTTTTTTAACCAGGCAAGTCAGTTAAGAACAAATTCTTATTTTCAATGACGGCCTAGGAACAGTGGGTTAACTGCCTGTTCAGGGGCAGAATGACAGATTTGTACCTTGGGTTTGAACTTGCAACCTTCTGGTTACTAGTCCAAAGCTCCAATTCTCTAACCACTAGGCTACCCTGCCGCCCTTGTCTCCTGGTCATGTTCTAAGCTTTTAGGCCAAGTTTACAATTCATAAAGGACAGGAGGTGTGACTCACTTCCCTCTTATCCAAAACATGTAGTGTAGTTAAACAAATATTCGCCTGTCTTATATAGATGAGGTTAAGTGAAAAAGCCTCTTAACCCTGCGTGTCTGCTCATTCAGAAGCATTGCATGATGAATTGCTCATGTTTTCTCATTATGTGGGGACATGAGAGCCATGGCAGGCAGCCCAATGCAGAGCTGATTTATACCAGGTCTGTTCTCTCGTTATAACAGAAGCCATCCGTCAGAGATCTGCCCAATAACTACTATCTCTCCACTGGAACACATCGCCTGTGATAAAGTACCTGTAAACTCTGCCTGATTCAGCCCACTTCTAGTCCAAATAACCTAGAGACTTTTATCAATGGTTCCCTGTAGTTCAGGCGGTTTGTGGGCCTTTGCTGACGAAAAGGAACACATCATTTTCAACTGAACTGGACGTCATTCACTGCGTTTGTTATAATCGTAAAGTTCATACACACACGTACCGTCGCAGGGAGTCACACACACACACACACACACACACACACACACACACACACACACACACACACACACACACACACACACACACACACACACACACACACACACACACACACACACACACACACACACACACACACACACACACACACACACACACACACACACACACACACACACGGACCTCGTCACCAAACACCTGAATCCATCCACACATTAAGTACTGCTCACACGTCCAATAAAACCCAGCAGCTGTTCATTAAAAAGCAGTATTTAAGAAATGAGATTAATTAAGGGAGGTCTGTTAACAGACTGGACTTCTCTAGGCTTCTCTCTAAGGGGTCTGTATTTTACAGCTGTGAGAACAGGACTCACTTTATTACCTCCTAGTTTGCCCTGCAACCCATTGCACTTGTCCTCTTATCCCCATTATTAGCTCTGGCAGTTCATGTCATTAATCTACCAGTCAAAAGTGTTGATACACCTACTCATTCAAGGGTTTTTCTTTAATTTTACTATTTTCTACATTGTATAATAATAGTGAAGAGATCAAAACTATGAAATAACACATTTGGACTAATGTAGTTATCAAAAAAGTGTTGAACAAATCCAAATATATTTTATGTTTGAGATTCTTCAAAGTACTGTAGCAACCCTTCGCCTTGATGACAGCTTTGCACACTCATTCTGTCAACCAGCTTCATGATGTAGTCACCTGGAATACATTTCAATTAACAGGTGTGCCTTGTTAAAAGTTAATTTGTTGTAACTCTGGAAGACCTAGAGTTTTTTATTTAAACTCCATTTAACTAGGCAAGTCAGTTAAGAAGAAATTCTTAATAGCAATTACGGCCTACCCCGGACGACGCTGGCCCATTGTGCAACGACCTACGGGACTCCCAATCACGGCCGGATGTGATACAGCCTGGAATCAAACCAGGGACTGTAAGTGATGCCTCTTGCACTGAGATGCAGTGCCTTAGACCACTGCACCACTCAGGAGCCAGAGCCAGGAAATCTAGACAAATTACTCACCCACTGTATGAGTTACCTCTGCTGCAGAGGATACGTTCATTAGAGTTAGCAGCCTCATAAATTGCAGCCCAAATAAATGCTTCACAGAGTTAAAGTAACAGACACATCTTAACATCAACTGTTCATTAGACCGGTAGAAATCAGTCCTTTGGTCTGATGAGTACAAATGAGAGATTTTTGGTTCCAACCGCCGTGTCTTTGTGAGACACAGAGTAGGTGAACGGATGATCTCTGCATGTGTGGTTCCCACCATGAAACATGAAGGAGGTGTGATGGTGTGGGGTGGTTTGCTGTTGACACTGTCAGTGATAAATTTAAAAGGCACACTTAACCAGCATGGTTACCACACCATTCTGAAGCAATACGCCATCCCATGTGGTTTGCGCTTAGTGGGACCATTATTTGTTTTTCAACAAGACAATGACCCAAAACACACCTCCAGGCTGTGTAAAGTGATATTTGACCAAGAAGGAGAGCGATGGAGTGCTGCATCAGATGACCTGGCCTCCACAATCCCCCGACCTCAACCCAATTGAGATGGTTAGGGGATGAGTTAGTCTGCAGAGTGAAGGAAAAGCAGCCAACAAGTGATCAGCATATGTGGAAACTCCTTCAAGACTGTTGGAAAAGCATTCCTCATGAAGCTGGTTGAGAGAATGCCAAGTGTGTGTAAAGCTGTCATCATGGCAACTGTGGCTACTTCGAAGAATCTAAAATACACTTTTTTGGTTACTACATGATTCCATGTGTGATTTCATAATTTTGATGTCTTCACTATTATTCTACAATGTAGAAAATAGTAAAAATAAAGAAAAATCATTGAATGAGTAGGTTTGTCCAAACTTTTGACTGGTACTATATGTGATTTTCTGCCATGAAAAGCTGAAAGATGTTATGGACTCCACAGGTTACTCTAGCCTTTCGTTGAAATATGCAGCCACGTAACTGCCAGCTGAGACATGATGATTTAGGTTGTGTAGAGCCAATATGTGAGATTGCTTCACATTTCTGGGAGATCCTGATTTCAGCTTGTACTCCAAGGATGACTTTTCCACGAAAATGAACTAGGAATGGAGATATTGTACACCAGATATTATAAGCTTGGTGTGACGAGAGGTTCAGATGTTGGAGACATCTTGCCTGCTGTGGTAAGAAGCCAAGCTGGAATGCATTAAAACACTGAACACAAACTCTGCTTAAGACCTATGGAATTCAAGGTAAAACATGTTTTAGTAAGAAACACTTAACCTAAGACACCCAAGCTTCACTCATTGTGAGGTGAAAGCCCATGACATTTCTTTTGTATTTAACTAGGCAAGTCTGTTAAGAACAAGTTCTTATTTACCATGACAACCTACACCAGCCAAACCCAGACAACGGTATGCAAATTGTGCAACGCCCAAACACAGCTGGTTGTGATACATCCTGGAATCGTACCACGGTCTGTAGTGACATCTCTAGTACTGAGATGCAGTGCCTTAGACCGCTGTGCCACTCAGGAGCTCTTAAGGCTCACCTTAAAATCAAAATGTGTCTGCTGTACCTACGGGAATAAATTTACCACAGAGCGCCTGTACAGTCTGTCTGACCAAGAAATAAACATTTGGATCTTTAATAAGAGATGGAGTGTTGAAAAGGTAGGGATCATGCTGATAGCCATTAAAGGAATCAGGTTGTGTCGATTATCCAGTGTGATCCAGAGACCACAATACCAAGTTTTTCAACAAAATGTGGAATGAGTGATCATAGCCTTGTGGTTAGAGTGTTGTGCCAGTACCCAAAAGGTTGCTGGATCAAATCCCTGAGCAGACAAGGTAAAAAAAAAAAGAAGTTGTTCTGCCCCTGAGCAAGGCAGTTAAACCAATGTTCCCTGGGTGCTGTGGATGTTGATTAAGGCAGCCCCCCGTACCTCTCTGATTCAGAGGGTATGGGTTAAATGCGGAAGACACATTTCAGCTGAAAGCCTTCAGTTGTACAACGGACTAGGTATCCCCCCTGTCATGTCAATCAAGATGGCCCACAGAAAGCATGAGATTCATCCAACAGGCTACTCCAAAACATTGTGCTGGGGGGTGAGGGGGGGGGGGGCTCCAAAATGTGTTGTGTGTAAAGAAGTTGAGGACTAAAAATGTTTCTTAGGCTTAAGAAAGAAGTTCAAGAGGAGGAGGAGAAAGTAGGCTATGGTGCCATGACTTGTTCTCTCTCCTGTCAGCGTCCACAGCACTTTGCTTCCATCGTGTGGACAGAAATCAAATGACCATCAACATCAGCAGAGCCTTCTATCTTCTAATGCTTCCACTGTGCAGAGAAGTAAATATAATTGGTATTTTTTTATTCAACAGTGACCGAAAAAACTGCTTTACAAATCATAACTTCTTATTTACAAATGATGCTGTTGAATCTGTCGGGTTTTGTACACAAATGAAAAATTCACACGTTTGGCAAAGGGAAAAGTCCTTCATTCCATATGGTGTCACTCGTCAAATGTCTGGGACAGCAAACAGATGAACAAAGACTGTGAGGTACTGAGGACACCCTCAAGCAAACTAGACGAGGTGCAGAGGACCTAGTACTGTACAAGCAGAAAAGCAGTGGTTGTTTGGTATTAAAAGCTCTTCGCATTGATTTGGGTGCAGTGAATCATCTATTCACGTCTATTCAAGGGACAGAATAAAATGTATACTTTGTCATATGGTCATGATTTGAGAACATTTCCAGAAATTGTTGTCTTTTCGCAGTTAGTAACTGATGATGACTCCTTAATATATCAGCATGTCAAACTAAGACAGGTGACATCTTGAGGCTTGCAGCATTTTCCTTGGATCAATAAGGCTTCACGAAATACATCATTATTCAAGCTAAAGCTTGGAGATGATAAGGCATCCATATTAAACATTCAGTCTCAGACTACAGATGAGGGAGACTGATAGTGTTATTCTCCTCACAATGTCTATCTGCCATAATCTCCTCAACGAGTAACACTGGCTGGCTTTCTGATTAAATTAGATGACGCTCTGTGTGCTTGATATTCAAGATTAGGCTAACCCGTGAGAGTGAGGACTGTCTGGGAGTGGCGAGGGGAAAACTGAAAACGAGCTGTTGTTTTGTAAAGAGGTTTGGAACTCTCTTTTCTTATTGGTCTATTAACGATTGTTCCACATGGTGATGTCACCAGGCAGGCCAAAACTCCCTCCAAAACAGACAAAAAATTCAATTTCAGACTTTTTCAAACAGCTCTTATACTAAAAGGGTATTATCATTATTTTCACAATTTTACAGTATTGTTCCAACCTCATAGTGTGTTTTTGACTGCACTGGGCCTTTAAGGACCTGGCAGAGCATTTCTCTCTTCAACCCCACATCAACCAGCCGTCCCTAAAAGAAGCCCAAGATAAATGGTTAGCAAGTAATAGGCTAAACAAGTTCATTCCTGCAGACTTTATGGCCATTTCTTTCATCTAGGGAAGATTTTAATTGCACTGTTAAGATCATCATTATCCAGTTAGTTTAGAGAATATTCTATGTGCAATAAACCTCTCTGCAACATACAAATTAAGGATATATACACTGAGTATACAAAACATTAAGAACACCTGCAACTCAATATTAGGAAGGTGATCCTAGTGTATGGTATACTCAGTGTAGGTTAACATGTCTGTTCTCATCATTTTGACCCATATCCCAAATTTCTCCTGAACTGAGGGAAACGGAGCATCTTACAACTTTTCGCTAAGTTGCTGATTGTCAAGCACACTGGGAAGGCCCCTCTCTTTGCCAAGCACTAGAACCTAAGCAGAGAGAAGAGAAGAGGAGTCAGTGTGTGTATGGAGACTGAAAGCAGGCTTTATGACGATCTCTCTCCGTGACTCAGATTTCTCAGCAGATCCAAACCCACTAGGCTGCATTTCCCTGGTACTGCAGATGCATCACACCTTATGGACAGATAATCTATAATATCGCTATTACATAACCTTCTTTGTTGGGGGAAAAAGACAACCCCTATTTGGCATTCTATCAGAGATGGCAATGGAGGCGGCTTGTCCAAACATTGTCTTGTAAGTTAGCAAGCTGCTGGCCTGTGAACTGAAACGTAATAAAACATCTTGGCTGGGGTACAAATGAGCACTTAGTCCAATGCCACTCAGCCTGAGTCACTTAAACAATTAGTGGTTGTGATTGCTAATTAGGAGCGATGATTGAGGCATCTGATTGGAGTAATTGGACCCTCCTGGGGGGTATGTATGGCGTGGTTTAAGTTAAACCACGATGGGCTGAACATCAGGTCTTAAGAACTCAACGAAGATTATAAAAGAGTGACAGTGACTGTCCACAAATTGGGATTGATATACCATATACCAACAGAATTGACTTACAGTGATGCCTTATAGCCACGGCTTGTCCAACAGATTGTGTAGCTCATTCCTGGAGGCTTCTACCTTCTCGTGGTCTGTGGCGTCCACCATATAATTGGAGAAACAAGACAATGCTCAGACGCAGCTTTTTTTATAAATACTAAATCTAGATCCAACTGGACACAAACAATGTACAGAACTATGCAAATCATTAAAGAAGAAAAGGCATTCAATACAATTGCATTTTCTCGATGATCATCAAAGTCATAGGGAATGTATCCTAAAAATAAAACAATATCTCCTGAACCCAGTGTGATTGCTCAAGTAGGTCATGAGGAGATTTAGGGAAGGCTCCTTGAAGTGATATAGTACACTTGCTCATTCACCCTCAATGGCACAATCCATGTCTCAAATGTCTAGAGGCGTAAAAATCCTTCTTCAGCCTGTCTCCTCACGTTCATCTATAGTAACTGAAGTGGATTTAACATGTTACATCAATAAGGGATCAGCGTTTCCAACTGGAATCACCTGGTCAGCCTATGTCATGGAAAGAGTAGGTGTTCTTAATGTTTTGTAGACTCCCTGTACTCATATTTAAAACTAAATCATAGTGCTCATGAGTGAGGTTGTCACTGAGGATATAGTTGAAGAAATCGGATGATCATGGTACACACTTAAGGTCGACGGTACCAAGGATCCTACTGGATGCGAAAAATATATCCATTGTCACTTGTTACGTGGATGAAAACAGTAACGTGCACCAATGGCAACTAGAAAATACTGTGATCACTTACAAACCTTGTATTTACCGAGTGAACAAAGTTTTGGCCTTGGCACAGAAAATATACTTCGTCAATGTTATGATGGCACTGGTGTCATGTCAGGTAAAAAGGGGGGCATGCAGAAAATATTGCAGGACAAAGTAAACAGAGAAGTGCCATTTGTTATTCTTTAATGTCTGTGACTACCTACAAGTTCTTAAAGAAACCAACAGTGGCTACACTGTACACTGAAGAAACCTTCAAAAGGCTACTGGATCAAGGGTGGACCAGGCACCTGGCTACTGTGCCAGTGGTGGTTAAAAGTTATGACAGCATTGGCAAGTTCCTCTCTGGCATCGAATGCACACGTTCCTACAACACAGAAGTGAGACTAGAGGCTACATAGCTGCTGAAGGTCACCATGGTGCACAGTCTTCTCCATCTCCAAACAAATGACTCCAGGCAAAAATAGGCAACAGAAGGCCAGCAGGACGGAAGAGAAGAGACAAGAGTGTAAAAAACTGTTCTTCAGGATGTTGGATGCTGTCATTGGTGAAATGTCAGAACGATTCAGAGAATGCAACACCCAACAAGTGGAGACCCTTTGTGCGTTGACCCAGACAGCCTTGGCTTTCTAAATGGAAAAATGGTGAAACCACTGCTGGGTCTAAGCAAAACAGATTTGGTGGAAGCTGAGTTTAGTGTCGCTCATCAATGTTTGCAGACTGAAATCTCTCGCTCTGACTCCAATGAGGACATATTGACCCCACTTGATATCCTGTAACGATTCTCTGTGCATCTCTCCTCTCTGCCAAAACGTAGTTACTGCATTGAAATATGGACTGACCTTTGGGGCATCCACAGCCACATGCAAGAACTCATTTTCCTCTTTGACAAACGTGTTCAGTCAGCACAGAAGAAGCATGCTACACCCGAACAATGCTCAACTAATCCAACTGGCATTTGAGGGGGAGCTTCACATAAGATTTGGGGGAGAATGGAATGATCGATTTACTCTGGAAATTCCACAGAACATCAAGGAAGCTGCAACGGTAAGATTGAAACAATCTAGCTGGTTGTTTTTTGTTATTATCTTGCTTTACTGTGTAGTGGTTCTGTCCATGTTGCTGATAGAGGGCAGCAGAGATTTTGTGCCATTGAACCTGTCACTTCTTGGTCAAAAGCATTTGAACTTTTATGTTTATGTTATATGTAGACTTAAATATAATTTCAATGCAAGAACCCAAAGAACGCCCCTAGGTACAATATAGCTACATATCAGTATGATTCATCATAACCATAATAGAATGTATCTATTTATTTCTTGGTTGCCTCCTGGGAACTGTACATATTGGAAACATGTTTATGGTAGGCTGGCATTGCTTAATTGATTGTGTGAGTCGAATTTCATTCACAGAAATGTCATGTATTGTATAGGCGTATTTGCTTGGCAAGACAACTGTGGTTGGCCACATCTCACTGTATTATGCTGTAGGCCATGTTTTGGGTATTTGGGCCTTCGTTCCCCTTTTACTTACTGCGTTAGTTTACTGTTAATGTAACAAGCCTAAACATAGAGTGCACAAAAATATAAACGCAACACGCAACCATTTCAAAGATTTTACAGAGTACCAGTTCATATAAGGAAATCAGTCAATTTAATAAATAATAACAATTTAATAAACTCATTAGGCCCTAATCTATGGATTTCACATGACTGGGAACACAGACATGAATCTGTTGGTCACAGACAACTTCAAAAAAGGTATGGGCGTAGATAAGAAAACCAGTCTATAAAAACTATTGGTCGCAAATCCAGAGAAATTATGGACAATGTAAAAAAGTTTGTCACTGAATCCTGAGAAGTTACATACCATGTAAAAAGAACTGCTGGTCACTAAATCCGGCTAGAAAGATTATGTAAAAATGGTTGGCTGGTATGCTCTCACACATCTGAGCGGTGGGCAGTGAATGCCCTCACCCGCTGTATACTTCTAACTGATTGGTTTGGTTCTCTATAGTGCTGTCTGGTTAGAACATGATGTTGAGGCCCACCACTGTACTCTTAATTGTCACCACCACACACACACACACACACACACACACACACACACACACACACACACACACACACACACACACACACACACACACACACACACACACACACACACACACACACACACACACACACACACACACACACACACACACACAGACACAGCTGTTTCCATTTGAAGCTGTTTATATGATTGTGGTAATCCAAATGACTTGGAATTTTACTGATGTGATTCTATAAGACAAAGATATGCACACATGTAAAACAGTATTAGTTATAACTATACAATATAGACAGTACCAGTCAAAGGTTGGGACACACCCTACTCACTTATTTTCTTTTTACCATTTTCTACATTGTAGTATAATAGTGAAGACATCAAAACTATGAAATAACACATATAGAATAATTTAGTAAGGAAAGAAATGTTAACCATAAAAAATCGATTTTATATTTCAGATTTTTCGAAGTAGCCACCCTTTGCCTTGATGACAGCTTTGCACACGCTTGGCATTCTCTCAACCAGCTTCACCTGGAATGCTTTTCCAACAGTCTTGAAGGAGTTCCTATATATGCGGAGCACTTGTTGGCTTCTTTTCCTTCACTCTGCAGTCCAACTCATCCCAAACCATCCCAATTGGGTTGAGGTTGGGTGACTGTGGAGGCCAGGTCATCTGATGCAGCACTCCATCACTCTCCTTCTTGGTCAAATAGCTCTTACACAGCCTGGAGGTGTGTTGGGCCATTGTCCTGTTGAAAAACAAATGATATTCCCACTAAGCACAAACCAGATGGGATGGCATATCAGTTGTGTGGGTTGAATTCTAAATAAATCACAGACAGTGTCACCAGCAAAGCACACCCACCTCCATGCATCACGGTGGGAACCACACATGCAGAAAGATCATCCGTTCACCTACTCTGCGTCTCACAAAGACATGGTGGTTAGAACCAAAAATCTTGTTTATGCATTCATAAAACAAGTCCTTCCTTGAGTTGGGCTCTGGTATGTAACAACTGTTGAGCATCTGAGCTTATGGTTGATTATGGGGTAAAGGGGTTGAGTGTGTGTGTGTGTGTGTGTATGTGTGTGTGTGTGTGTGTGTGTGTGTGTGTGTGTGTGTGTGTGTGTGTGTGTGTGTGTGTGTGTGTGTGTGTGTGTGTGTGTGTGTGTGTGTGTGTGTGTGTGTGTGTGTGTGTGTGTGTGTGTGTGTGTGTGTGTGTGTGTGTGTGTGTGTGTGTGTGTGTGTGTCCCACATCTGCTGCTATTGGGTAAGGATGTTAAGGACAATATAAGATTAATCACAATAATTGTTTGCTAAAATAATTATTGCTTGACAAAAATGTAATGCAATGGCAATCCTGGTTATAGGTAACAATCCTTTGCATGAACTTTCAACATTATTACACATATTAATTGTTAATGATGGAATTTAAGATCGGTGAGATTTTTTAATATATATAGTTTTTCAATATCTATATATAAAGAAAATTGATTGGAAATGTTTTTCGTTGTTGATCTGCTTCTGTTCTTCTTTTCAAAGGATGTGTCCTGGCCTCTCAGGGGGCCTAGGGATCCAATGGAACAGGGGTGGCCTGCCGGTCACTGGGATGACAACCCAACTTGGGATGGGGAGGGGCTTTAGTGGGTAGAATAGTGGAGAACAATTGGAGGGTCACATAGTAGCAATGCAAATATCACGGTATATCTAAACTATAAAAATAGAAACATCCTCTCACTGTCTGTCATGAGAATTTTCAATCCCAATGGTAATAACTAACCATCAATTAAGCTTTGACCAATCCCCGAGGTTTGTAAGACCCTGGGTTTAATAATATTTAGGCAAAGACTCCGTTTTCGCAAAAGGTTGGCTCTTTATTCACGAGAACGTTCTAAAATCAAAAAATGCAAAGACATGTAATTTTGTAACTCTCCCTCCCCCTATCTACTACTACGAAAATACCAACACACAAACCGTAGGGGGATTACACACACAGACACACAAACAGTAGGTGGGATGTATCCTTCCCCACAGTTCTCATTCATGTTTATCACTACCAAGCTGGCAGTTCCATCCCCCCGAGATTAGGGGAACCTTGACAGGACTCCCTTTCCTGTTGTAAGTTTCCCAGAATTCTAACCAGGTCAGGTCATGCATAGTTTAATTGTTCTCTGTGTTTTCTTAGTCATACACCCACTTTCTACTTGTCTCGACCAAACCTTATTAGACTAAAGTTTATCATTCTAATTCATTATACATAATCTAATAATTACTAATAGTTCCGTGTATCTAATTATTCATGATATATGTTATATAATCTAATAATTATGTTTCAGTGTGGAATTCTTTAGTCATTACCTTAAACATGTAAATTCCCTTATCACTGTCAACTGTGTTTATTTTCAGCAAACTTAACGTGTGTAAATATTCAACAACTGAGACATAAACTGAACAAGTTCCACAGACATGTGACCACCAGAAATGGAATAATGTGTCCGTGAACAAAGGGGGGTCAAAATCAAAAGTAACAGTCAGCATCTGGTGTGGTCACCAGCTAAATTAAGTACTGCAGTGCATCTCCTCCTCATGGACTGCACCAGTTATTGCTGTGAGATGTTACCCCACTCTTCCACCAAGGCACCTGTAAGTTCCCAGACATTTCTTGGGGGAATGGCCCTAGCCCTCACGCTCCGATCAAACAGGTCCCAGACGTTCTCAATAAGATTGAGATCCGGGTTCTTCACTGGCCATGGCAGAACACTGACGTTCCTGTCTTACTGGAAATCAAACATAGAACGAGCAGTATGGCTGGTGGCATTGTCATGCTGGAGGGTCATGTCAGGATGAGCCTGCAGGAAGGGTACCACATGAGGGAGGAGGATGTCTTCCCTGTAATGCACATCATTGAGATTGCCTGCAATGACAACAAGCTCAGTCCGATAACGCTGTGACACCGCCGCAGACCATGACCTGACCCTCCACCTCCAAATTGATCCCACTCCAGAGTACAGGCCTCTGTGTAACGCTCATTCCTTCGATGATAAACGTGAATCCAACCATCACCCCTGGTGAGACAAAACCCCGCCTTGTCAGTGAAGAGCACTTTTTGCCATTCCTGTCTGGTTCAGCAATGGTGGGTTTGTGCCCATAGTCGACGTTGTTGCCCGTGATGTCTGGTGAGGACCTGCCTTACAACAGGCCTACAAGCCCTCAGTCCAGCCTCTTTCAGACTATTGGGGACAGTCTGAGCACTGATTGGGGGATTGTGCGTTCCTGGTGTAACTCAGGCAGTTGTTGTTGCCATCCTGTACCTGTCCCTCAGGTGCGATGTTCGGATGTACTGATCCTGTGCAGGTGTTGTTACACGTGGTCTGCCACTGCGAGGACAATCAGCTGTCCATCCTGTCTCCCTGTAGTCCTGTCTTAGGCGTCTCACGGTACGGACATTGCAATTTGTTGCCCTGGCCACATCTCCAGTCCTCATGCCTCCTTGTAGCATGCCTAAGGCATGTTCACGCAGATGAGCTGGGACCCTGGGCATCTTTCTTTTGGTGTTTTTCAGAGTCAGTATAAAGGCGTCTTTAGTATCCTAAGTTTTCATAACTGTGACCTTAATTGCCTACCGTCTGTAAGCTGTTAGTGTCTTAATGACCGTTCCACAGGTGCATGTTCATTCATTGTTTACGGTTCATTGAACAAGCATGGGAAATAGTGTTTAAACCCTTTACAATGCAGATCTGTGAAGTTATTTGAAAAAGGGACGTTTTGATTTTGTTGAGTTTATATGAACACTCAATCACTATCATACTTTTTAATCTAACATTTACAAATATACAGCATATACATTGCTCAAAAAAATAAAGGGAACACTTAAACAAGACAATTTAACTCCAAGTCAATCACACTTCTGTGAAATTAAACTGTCCACTTAGGAAGCAACACTGATTGACAATCAATTTCACATGCTGTTGCGCAAATGGAATAGGTGGAAATTATAGGCAATTAGCAAGACACCCCCAATAAAGGAGTGGTTCTGCAGGTGATAACCACAGATCACTTCTCAGTTCCTATGCTTGTTGCTTGATGTTTTGGTCACTTTTGAATGCTGGCCGTGCTTTCACTCTAGTGGTAGCATGAGACGGAGTCTACATTCCACACAAGTGGCTCAGGTAGTGCAGCTTCTCCAGGATGGCACATCAATGCGAGCTGTGACAAGAAGGTTTGCTGTGTCTGTCAGCATAGTGTCCAGAGCATGGAGGCGCTACCAGGAGACAGGCCAGTACATCAGGAGACGTGGAGGAGGCCGTAGGAGGGCAACAAACCAGCAGCAGGACCGCTACCTCCGCCTTTGTGCAAGGAGGAGCACTGCCAGAGCCCTGCAAAATGACCTCCAGCAGGCCACAAATATGTATGTGTCTGCTCAAACGGTCAGAAACAGACTCCATGAGGGTGGTATGAGGCCCCGACGTCCACAGGTGGGGGTTGTGCTTACAGCCCAACACCGTGCGGGACGTTTGGCATTTGCCGGAGAACACCAAGATTGGCAAATTCGCCACTGGCGCCCTGTGCTCTTCCCAGATGAAAGCAGGTTCACACTGAGCACATGTGACAGACGTGACAGTCTGGAGACGCCGTGGACAACATTCTGCTGCCTGCAACATCCTCCAGCATGACCGGTTTGGCGGTGGGTCAGTCATGGTGTGGGGTGGGGTGGGGTGGCATTTCTTTGGGGGGCCGCACAGCCCTCCATGTGCTCGCCAGAGGTAGTCTGACTGCCATTAGGTACCGAGATGAGATCCTCAGACCCCTTGTGAGACCATATTCTGGTGCGGTTGGCCCTGGGTTCCTCCTAATGCGAGACAATGCTAGACCTCACGTGGCTGGAGTGTGTCATCAGTTCCTGCAAGAGGAAAACATTGATGCTATGGACTGGCCCGCCCGTTCCCCAGACCTGAATCCAATTGAGCACATCTGGGACATCATGTCTCGCTCCATCCACCAACGCCACGTTGCACCACAGACTGTCCAGGAGTTGGCGGATGCTTTAGTCCCGGTCCATGGAGGCCACACACACTACTGAGCCTCATTTTGACTTGTTTTACATCAAAGTTGGATAATTCTGTAGTGTGGTTTTCCAATTTAATTTTGAGTGTGACTCCAAATCCAGACCTCCATGGGTTGATAAATTTGATTTCCATTGCTAATTTTTGTGTGATTTTGTTGTCAGCACATTCAACTATGTAAAGAAAAAAAGTATTTAATAAGACTATTTCATTCATTCAGATCTAGGATGTGTTATTTTAGTGTTACCTTTATTTTTTTGAGCAGTGTATATGCAGTTAAAGTCAGAAGTTTACATACACCTTAGCCAAATACATTTAAACTCAGTTTTTCACAATTCCTGACATTTAATCCTAGTAAAGATCCCTGTCTTAGGTCAATTAGGATCACCACTTTATTTTAAGAATGTGAAATGTCAGAATAATATTAATAAATTGGTTAATTAAAATCTCTAATTGGAGTAAACTAGTGTACAGCAGTCTGATAGAGATAGAAGCTGTTTTTCAGTCTCTCTGTCACGGCTTTCTTCCTGGGAAGGAGAGTTGGACCAATACGCAGCGTGGTAAGTGTCCATGGTTTTAATAGGAAAACTCAAACATGAACACAACTACAAAACAAGAAACGTGAAAACCGAAACAGCTATCTAGTGCATTAAACACAAAGACAGGAAACAATCACCCACACAATACCCAAAGAATATGGCTGCCTGAATATGGTTCACAATCAGAGACAACGATAAACACCTGAATCACCCATATCACACCCTAGCCTAAACAAAAATAATAAAGAAAACAAAGATAACTAAGGCCAGGGAGTGACACTCTCGGTCCAAGCTTTGATGCACCTGTACTAAATTCGCCCTCTGGATGGTAGCGGTGTGAACAGGCAGTGGCTCGGGTGGTTGTTGTCCTTGATGATATTTTTGGCTTTCCTGTGACATCGGGTACTGTAGGTGTCATGGAGGGCAGGTAGTTTTCCCCTGGTGATGCGTGGTGTTGCGTTGCGATGTGCTCTCAATTGTGCATCTGTAAAAGTTTGTCAGCGTTTTGAGTGACAAGCCAAATTTCTTCAGCCTCCTGAGGTTGAAGAGGCGCTGTTGCACCTTCTTCACCACACTGTCTGTGTGGGTGGACCATTTCAGTTTGTCTGTGATGTGTACGCCGAGGAACATAGAACTTTCCACCTTCTCCACTGCTGTCCCTTCGATGTGAATAGTTGGTTGCTCCTTCTGCTGTTTCCTAGTCCACAATCATCTCTTTTGTTTTGTTGATGTTGAGTGAGAGGTTGTTTTCCTGACACCCCACTCCGAGTGCCCTCACCTCCTCCCTGTAGGCTGTCTTGTCATTGTTGGTAATCAAGCCTACTACTGTTGTGTCATTTGCAAACTTGATGATCGAGTTGGAGGCGTGCATGGCCCAGCAGTCATGAGTGAACAGGGGGTATAGGAGGGGGCTGAGCACGCACCCTTGTGCGGTTCCAGTGTTGAGGTCAGCGAAGTGGAGATATTGTTTCCTACCTTCACCACCTGGGGGCGGCCCATCAGAAAGTCCAGGACCCAATTGCACAGGGTGGGGATGAGACCGAGGGCCTCCAACTTGATGATGAGCTTGGAGGGTACTATGGTGTTGAATGCTGAGCAGTAGTCAATGAACAGCATTCTTACATAGGAATTCCTCTTGTCCAGATGGGATAGGGAACTGTGCAGTGTGATGGTGATTGCATCATTTGTGGACCTGTTGCGGCGGTATGCAAACTGAAGTGGGTCAAGGGTGACCGGCAAGGTGGAGGTGATACGATCATTGACTAGTCTCTCAAAGCACTTCATGATGACAGAAGTGAGTGCTATGGAGCAATAGTCATTTAGTTCAGTTATCTTTGCCTTCTTAGGTACAGGAACAATGGTGGCCATCATGAAGCATGTGGGGACAGCAGACTGGGATAGGGGGCAATTGACTATGTCCATAAACACACCAGCCAGCTGGTCTGCACATGCTCTGAGGACGCGGCTAGGGATGTCGTCTGGACCAGCAGCCTTGCGAGGGTTAACACGTTTAAATGTTTCACTCACGTCAGCCACAGAAAAGGAGAGCGGGGTGGGGGGCACAGTCCTTGTTAGTGGGCCATGACAGTGGCACTGTATTATCCTCAAAACGGGCAAAGAATGTTTTTAGTTTGTCTGGAAGCAATGACCGTGACGTGGCTGGTTTTCTTTTTGTAGTCCTCGATTTCCTGTAGATACTGCCACATACGTCTCGTGTTTGAGCCGTTGAATTGTGACACTTTGCCCCTGTACTGGCTCATTTGAATGCTTTGCAGAGGGAATAACTACACTGTGAATATTCAGCCATATTCACAGACATCTTTCCATGGTTGAATGCGGCGGTTCTCGCTTTCAGATTTGTGTGAATTCTGCCATCCATCCACGGTTTCTGGTTAGGGTAGGTTTTAATAGTCACAGTGGGAATACAACATTTCCAATGCACTTCCTTATAAACTCACTCACCCCGAGTCAGCGTGTAGATCGATGTTGTTCTCTGAGGCTGACCTAGTCCACGTGATCAAAACAATCTTGAAGCTTGGATTGTGATTGGTCAGACCAGCGTTGAACGGTTCGAGTCACTCGTACATCCTGTTTGAGTTTCTGCCTATAAGACGGTAGGAGCAAGATGGTGTCATGGTCGGATTTGCCAATGGGTGGGCGGGGGAGGGATTTGTATGCATCGCAGAAGTTAGAGTTGCAGTGATCGAGTGTTTACCCCCGTGAGTACTGCAATCAATTTGCTGATAGAATTTAGGTAGCCTTGTTCTCAAAATTTGCTTTGTTAAAATCCCAATGAAACCTCAGGATATATGGTTTACAGTTTACATAGAGTCCAGGGAAGTTCCTTGATGGCCGTCGTGGTGTCTGCTTGAGGGGGAATGTACACAGCTGTGATGATAACTGACGAATTCTCTTGGGACGTAATATGGCGCCACTTAATTGGAAGGAATTCTAGGTCCGGTGATCATGATTACACCATGAGTCATTCATCATGAAGCTTACACGCCCGCCTTTCCTCTTCCCAGAGAGGTGTTTATCTCTGTTGTCGCAATGGATGGAAAAGCCCGGTGGCTGAACTGATTCAGAGAACATATCCTGAGAGAGCCATGTTTCCATGAAACAGAGGATGGTACAATCTCTGATGTCTCTCTAGAAGGCAAATTTGCTCAAATTCCATCTACCTTGTTGTCAAAAGACTGGACATTGGCGGGTAGTATACTTGGGAGCAGTGGGCGATGTGCACGTCTACGTAGCCTGACCAGGAGGCCGCTCCGTCTGCCCCTTCTGCGGCGCCTTTGTTTTGGGTCGGCTTCTGGGATTAGATCCATTGTCCTGGCTGGTGGTCCAAACAGATGATCTGCTTCTGGAAAGTTGTAATCCTGGTTGTAATGTTGGTTAGTTGACGTCGCTGTTATATCCAATAGTTCTTCCCGGCTGTATGTAATAAGACTTAACATTTCATGGGGTAACATTGTAAGAAATAATACATTAAAAAAACAAATACTGCATAGTTTCCTAAGGACGCGAAGCGACGCAATCATCTCTGTCGGCGCCATTTATTGATGTAATATATACTCTTTTAACTATAACCATTTTAAATTTGCATTAATTAACATGGTTTTGAATGAGAGCCATAGGAATACAGTGGTAGCTATTCAAAAATGTCCAGTTCCTTGGCCAATTAAGATGCAATACCAACTTTAAAACTCGAAATTCTCAGACACCTTTATAAATTATTTCAATTTGCATGAATTAGAATAACACCTCTTGGATTAAATGCTACTGATAGAATTTAGGTAGCCTTGTTCTCAAATTTGCTTTGTTAAAATCCCAAGCTACTCTTTAACCATTACAGCTGCAAACATTAAAACAACTTTAGCATTTTCAAAACTTTATAAACTATAACAATTCAAATTAGCATATAATAACCAACCAACAGTAAAAGTGACTCTTGAACCGTTGTTCAGGCTGTTCAGGCTATCATATCTATCTATTAATCAACCATTCTTTCTATCTCCCTAATTTTTCAACTATAACCAGTGACTACCATTACTACTGCAGAAGCGAGTCTGGGTCAATTAAAGTATCCAGAACTTCAGAGAGGATCCTAAAATTCCACACCAATAACCATACAGGTTAGATTATAGGGCAAAGCAGTGGGGTAGTGTACCCTCCCCAGCATGACCTGTATCGCACAGGGGAGGTATCAGGAAATATCCCATGTAGTTTAGGTTTTGATTTGTAATCTGTGTAAGATCTTGAATTGTACAAGACAATGTCTGGAGTTAATTGAGCAGGTGTGGATATACTGCAAGCTATCTTCCCAATCTGCTTCAGAAACGTCAGTGCCTAGCTCTTCCTCCCATTTTTCCTTAATGGCATCTGAAAAGCGTCATATAGATGGGATATCAGTTTGCCTGAGGTGGCACATTTTTATGCATCTGTCAAACATTGAAGGTTTAGCATTTCCAAATGTAGGAAGATGTTTTCTAACATAGTCTCTAATCTGTAGGTATCTGAAAAAGTTACTTCTGGGAAGATGATACAGTAAGTTTCCCTCAGCAAATCAAAGGAGGCAAATGTCCCTTCTATATAGTATCTAGCAGCAAGACCAGTAAATTATATGATTGCTAGGTAGATAGCTACTGTGTTCTATCTAACTCCAGACAGCTGTTCAGTTCGACATGCACAAGTGCAAAAAGCCTGTCAACGGGAAGTAGGCTACGAGCTGTCATATGACCATAACGTCTGCATCTCAATAATATCTACCTCAGAGGTCTCAATCTACATTTTTACTTCTTATACTATTGAGACTCAGACAATATTACACTTAGGTCTTATTTTTCCCCAGAAGATGGCGCACCATTACAGTGATTTATGTATATTTTTTTATCTGACTTCAAGGGTCAGGTATGTGAATGCTTTGAAATTCTCAGGGGTAGGCTACTGTCTGACCAGCCAGGGCCAGTGCAGTGTGGATAATTTGTCTTATAATACTTCAACAAAATGAAAACAATCATCCACACTAACCTTACCCTGGTTGGTCAGACAGTAGCCTAATTAAACGAGAGGCTCTAATGCTGTGTTCATAATGTGGTAATTTCGAGTTGTGATGTAGTAAATATCAGTTGGATACATTCAAATGCTTTGTTTTGTTGTTGCATTTAACTGATGAAAATGCTGTTATTGAGGTAACTTGTTTAGTAGGTGACTTCGGAGGTCATCATGTGGGAGAAGTCGGAGCTCGAGGATGATAGATGAGTTTCCCACTAGTAATTCCTAGTTCGAGGGGCTTTCAAGTGGATTTTTCCCAATCCTATGTGGTATTATAAGACAAAAATACTGACATTAGCCTATTAGGCAATATATGCACTTAGACCTACACAGTTTTAAAAGCAATTTCTTAATTGCTACATCCATTTTTGGACATGTAAGTTAAACATGTAGCCTATTTCACAATTCAGTAGGACAACTACAGTATATGTGCACTGTAAGGTCATGTTGCCAATGCAGTTCGACGACAATTCTAATAGACAACAGCCTATAATGGGTAAAAACATTAATATAGATCAGGGGTAGGCTTTAAACCTGGGGTTCTGGAGGTACTCACTATTTACACTCACTGGAGTATCTGACATCATTTAAAGAAAGAGAACCTGCCGCGAATACCAGTGGTGGCAAGTGCCGCAGGCTGCAAGTAAAGCTTTCTTGACTTGGACATTCATTTTTTCCAACACATGGGCTAACCTTTGTATAACCAGCTTAATAAGAGTTAAAAAAAAATATATATATACATTCTACCAAATATTTTCATTTAAAAATGTTGATTACTTCTTGCCATTATCATTCACCCAATGATAAGACAAGATGTGATTTTTTTTAAACTGTAGGCTACAGGATTTGTGAGGTAAAGGCCTACAATAAGTATAGGCCTATTGGTTCTGTTGGTTGGCTCTTATTTTCTGATGAATAGGCTATGTAAAATGTTATCAGGGAACTTTCACTGTAACTGATAAAACTTACATTCACTCAAAAATATTATTGAATATTAGCCTACAGATGTCCAATATGATGAAGACCATCAATCCACATTTTTTCTATCAATCTATCAATCAATCCACATGTTTAAAAAATGTCAGGTAGTCATAATATAATACCCTATGTGTCTGATATTGCATCTCTTAATAAAAAAGTAGTTTGTGTTTTTTGGAACATGATACTGTTTAGTTGTTTACAGCAAACTCCTTGAATTCATGTCCTCTTCATTTAGGTCTATACTGGCACTGCTGCCTTATGGGTGAGCTACTGTTATGTATGGATGTGTTGTTATGTTGAGAACATTGGAGGCTCCTCAGAGGAGGAAGGGAAGGACCATCCCCCTCAGTGAATTTCATGAAAATAAAAATAGTAGAACATTAAAAAGGTTATCCTTTTTAGATAAAACTACACTAAATATATTCACATCACCAAATAATTTAATAAAACACACTGTTTTGCAATGAAGGTCTACAGTAGCTTCAACAGCACTCTTTAGGGTAGCACCATGTTGTAGCCGGAGGACAGCTAGCTTCCGTACTCTTCTGGGTAAATTGCCTTCAATACAAAATTATGACAACTTCCACATCAAAGGATCAGAGAATGATTTAGTACTGAAAGGATAAGCTACAGCTAGCTAGTATTGCAGTGCGTAAAATGTGGTGAGTAGTTGACTCAAAGACAGAGAAAGACAATAGTTTAACAGTTTTTAACAAATTAATTTCTTAAAAAATTAAGGAGAAGCAAGAGAGAGAGCGAGAGATATTTAGTATTTTTTTTTAAACTTTCACTTAGTTAGCTAGCAAATGCAGCTAGCTAGTTTTGCCTACTGAAACACCCAGCTCAAACAGAGGGATGCTATGTTACCTAGCTGCCTATGATGTGATCTTCCTGTCCGGGTTGGCACCCCCTTGGGGTGTCCTGTGGCGGAGATCATTGTGGGCTATACTTGGCCTTGTCTCAGGATGGTAATTTGGTGGCTGACGATATCCCTCTAGTGGTGTGGGGCCTGTGCTTTGGCAAAGTGGGTGGGGTTATATCCAGACTGTTTGGCCCTGTCCGGGGTTATCGTCGGACGGGGCCACAGTGTCTCCCGACCCCTCTTGTCTCAGCCTCCAGTATTTATGCTGCAGTAGTTTATGTGTCGGGGGGCTAGGGTCAGTTTGTTATATCTGGAGAATTTCTCCTGTCTTATCCAGTGTCCTGTGTGAATTTAAGTATTCTCTCTCTAATTCTCTTTTTCTCTCTTTCTTTCTCTCTTTCTTTCTTTCTCTCCCTCGGAAGACCATGCCTCAGGACTACCTGGGCTGATGACTCCTTGCTGTCCCCAGTCCACCTGGCCGTGCTTCTGCTCCAGTTCCAACTGTTCTGCCTGCAGCTATGGAACCCTGACCTGTTCATGCTACCTGTCCCAGACCTGCTGTTTTCAACTCTCTAGAGACAGCAGGAGCGGGAGAGATACTCTGAATGATCGGTTAAGAAAAGCCAACTGACATTTACTTCTGAGGTGCTGACATGTTGTACCCTCGACAACCACTGTGATTATTATTATTTGACCCTGCTGGTCATCTATGAACATTTGAACATCTTGGCCATGTTCTGTTATAATCTCCACCCGGGCACAGCCAGAAGACGGCTGGTCATCCCTCATAGCCTGGTTCCTCTCTAGGTTTCTTCCTAGGTTCTGGCTTTTCTAGGGAGTTTTTCCTAGCCACTGTGCTTCTACACCTGCATTGCTTGCTGTTTGGGGTTTTAGGCTGGGTTTCTGTACAGCACTTTGTGACATCAGCTGATGTAAGAAGGGCTTTATATCTATACATTTGATTGATTGACTAACCAACACAAAAGCTGGATCTCTTCCAAGTCAAGGTAAGCTTTTGATTTTATAAATTTATTGCCACCGGGGTCCACTGATGTAACTGCTAAACTGCTTACTGAACTGCTTACTGACTGTACACTAACGTTACTGCATGATTGTATTGGGTTTACTAATGTGTTTGTTCTATTAGCTATGTTGACGATGACGTTACTTTAGCTATTATGGTGACAATGATGTAAGCTGTGTGTAGTGGTTATGGTTTGTTTTGGAAAGGCCTTTTCACCTGGTCACATACAGCTAATGCATTAAAGTCCACAAGCGAAAGGGAAAAGGTGAGAGGAGGAGAGCGCATAGATGCGAGAAGGAATACAACGTGGCTGCTATGAAAGTGAACATTGTTAACGTGTGATCAGTGGTGTATTCATTCCACCGATTCTATTGAAAAATGTTACTTAAATGGGAGCAAACGGAATGAAACAGGGATAAACATACCTGAATTTGTCCAATAGAAACTCTCATTTGCAACTGTTAGACAAATGATTACACCCTAGATGAGCTAAATGCAGGTAAGACTATGCAATGCAGTATTGAATGTGCCACTGTCTATCACCTTAAATGTTTCTTTCGACCTGTGTGCAACTACGTTGTAAACTTCCATTCATGGGTTAGATAGTAGCAACTTCCTGATGGGTATAGGGAAATTCTAGTATCATGTAGCCTGGATCTATCAATGTTACATTGAACTGAGTGAATGGAGTATGAATAACAGTTATCCAATATGCTGTAATAGAAAAGGCCACGCTAATAAAACAATGTTTTAATTGTCCTCCCTCATCTTATTGGCACTGACCGCCACTGGATGAGAAGCCAGTTTGGGTTGCTTTGCTGTGCAACATGCTAAAGTGTTCTACCAAGATTCCGACCCAAACAATTATTTCCACAGGGGGAAAAAAACATCTTTATTAATATCTTTAAAAATGTATGTCAACAGTACTAGACAAAATATGTACAACAAGCAACCATCTGTTAGATCCTAAAATACAAATCCACGTACCTCGTTCTATATAAAACTAACATTTTGCCTTAACGTTACATTCACTCTCCTCTCTTTGCCACAAACTCAATAATTAATACAAAATACAGTTAGACATCCGCCATAATTGTTGTCTGCTATGAACAAGTAAAGGCAACAGCATAAACTTAGATCAGGACAGAATTTGACCAGACGAGAAATTAATAATGAGTATGATGCAAATCAGGTCTTAGCACAATGCTATGTACACATTCTCTTGGCATACAGCAAAATGGCCAGCTAAAACTCTCTCCGTCTAGTCACAATGAAAATACACTCTGTAGGTCATGTATCAAAAATAGATATGTACAAGTAGTATAAACAAAATAATTACAAGACATCACCTCACAAGAACTACTTGCACGAATGGTAGTGAGTTACAAACTCAAAACTAAAATCACTTCTGTATTTACATCATGAGTGACGCAGATCAGGTCCGGTGACACCATCCTGACGTGTTTAAAGAATAAAAATCAATTTAGCTGCAAGGTACACTTGGTGGGTGAAGAGGGAGCAATGGATTTTGTGACTACCCTGGTCAACATAAACCAGAGACGTATTTGGTAGCATTCTAGTCGAAAGGACGGTCTGTTGCAGTTTCAGTTTCAGTGTCATCCTCCAGTGACAGGTTTACGTAGAAACTCAAGCAGCATCTACAGGGGTTTCGTTACAATTCTTACATTCATTACAGACTGATGTGTGCAAAGGGCAGGTCCGAATGGCTGGGGGCTGTGCTGTCTGCGCATCACATTCTGGGTTTAACTCTGAGATTAAACAGAAGTGCAGAGAAACCATCCCCACGGTAAGTCTCACCCTCAAACACTTTTGTCATGTCCTTGTGTAAGACCATCTATTTACAGTTACTCAGAACTTTGCAACAGGTCATATTTGAGCCTTTAAAGGGACTGAGCTTCAGTGCTGACCGGCTCCAAGGCTCCACTCAGTGTATGGGTGCTAGCTTGGAGGGCGGTGGCTACTGTGTTTGTGTGTAACAGTTGCTGTTTGCTCTCAAAGGGAGAATGTGGGCGGAGGGGTGAAACAGCTGCTTGCTGGTGATCTTGTCTTTGTTTTCCCATTCCCTGGATGCCTTCCAGCAGGCAATTCATTCAACACCAAATATTCATAGAGCAGGGTGCAAACACAAAAGTGTATCAGTCTTTGGATTCCAAGTTCATGGGGGGGACTTGCTTTAAAGCTTGGAAGAGAGCTGGTGAATCCATAGGTGCCTGCTGGTGTGCCCGGGGAACCTGGCCTGGGCGACATTACCAGGTTTTGGGGTAGTTTCTCTGGAGACAAGCTGGCTGCAGAGCCACTCATGCCTGGGTACAAAAGGGGCATGCCCCCTTGGTACCAGCACTTCTCCAGCATGGGCCATGCTGCAGCCATTTGGGGGATTAGGTAGAAGGGCATGCAGAGTGGGGTCTGGTGTTGGGAGAAGCTCATGTAGCTTCCGTGGCTGCTGACCACCTGTCCAGAGGAAGACTCATCCTCTGAGGAGTCAGCTCTTAACCTCTTGATCTGGGGCTCATCACCCTCCTGCTTGATGCCACCTCCTGCCATCCTCTCAGCCACATCATACTTGAGATCCCCCTCCTTGGCGTAGCAGCTTGTGCGTTGGCCTTTGGGGTCCCGTTTCTCGTGTTCCCCTCCATAGCCACTGTCAGTGTCTGTGTCACTGCCACTCTGCTCTCCATGTCCGTTTGGGTATGTCCTTTGAATGACAGACACAAAGTTCTTGGCGTTACCCTCGTTGCCCTTAGGCGGATGACCAGCAGGCTTTTCCATGCTCTCGACGGGTTTGTGGGTAGACTCTTCTGGCTGGGGCCTGGGTGGACCCTGGAGCACCTCTGATGCAACTTTCTGGAGATGGCTGATCATGTGGGAGGGGATCAGATGGTCTTTGCTGCTCTCCTGGTTAGCCAGGTACTGGAGGACCTCCTTAGCACAGACGTGGAAACCAAGGCGGAACATCTCCTCACTGTTCTCTGAGCTAACACTGCTCTGATCACCTGTGAGAAACAAAGTCATATCAGATATATTCAATAATACTACAGTTTTGGCAATGAAACCACTGTCTCGATGGTATGTCAATAACAAATAATACTATTGATCGGGGGGAATAAGGTGTTGCCCATAATAAAATGAAACAGTGTGTCTCACGGTGTCAAACTTACTGATTTGCATGCCATTCTGTAATGCAATGATTTTCTGCTGCTGCTGATCCAGGAGAGTGCTCAGGGCTTTCACGTGCTTCAGGGTGAGTTCCAACACCACAGCTTTCTCCAAATGGCCCAGAGTCTAAAACAGGAAAACCTTCCATTAAGCATGTTGATCTTTCTTATGTAACACTTTCAGCACCTGAACAAAGGACAAACCACCACAGAGGGGAAGGCAGGGAATCCGCACACACCAACATTCAAACACAATGCAATAAATATAACTGAAAAGCATAGTTGATCAATGTACTATTTATGTCATATGTATTGTATTGATATAATAATATGAATAATAATAATAAAACTAATTTACAAAAGGCAACAGTAAACACGTCATCCCCCACACATGATGCAGATTTCAGTTAATTACTATAGCTCCCCCCTTGGGCCAATCAAATCAGTGTAATTTTGTAAATGACCGAACTCTATGGCAAAGAGCATAATTCACCCACGTTTAGTCAACATCGGCCCCGTGCTGTCTAAGATATCGCGTTTAACGTACGATCGAACGAACGGACGGAGAGAGATCCACAGTCCCCTCCCGATTTCACAGTGGGAGATAATTATGAGAAAAAAATCGAATAATAACTTTCCTTTGTCATATCAAATGTTTGAATTAAATGTCAGACTTAATCAAGGCAATGATTTGACCAAACAAAGCAAACGTGAACCAGGTGGCGCTAGACCTTTTGCATTGCTATTACATAGTCAGTACACATGCAAGTCGTACTCACTGCGAGTTTGAGATGTTCTGGCAATAAATCCTTCAGTTGGGCAATGCATTCATTGATTCTGTCACGTCTTTTCTTCTCAATCAATCGGTGGGGTAACTTGTATGACTCCTGCGGGGAAACATGCATAAATTTGTAAGTCAATGTGTAACATATATTCAATATGGAATAAGAACGAATATACTACCAAATATGAACATGTTGTTTTAAACTAAATAAACAAAATGTTGAAAGTAAAGAACTGTAGCATACCTTACTGTCTTCCCCGCGCTTCAAACCCCGTCGGGGTTTGTACACGTACATTGGGAAATCCATTCTATAGGACAATGAGAATAAAATATTGAGAAGAAATCATGCTTAAAGTTATTTATTTATTTACACAACAATACCAGGTTGTTTTGCAACGTTATAATGCAGAAATTACCAGCTGGTTCTGGGGACTTACCCTTGCATGTCTGCCATCTCCAGCAACTGGTGTTTTGCCATACAAGGAGGAGGTTGTGCACTTGTAATCCTCTCCATGTTGCGTCTTTATTAAATCCAAATATTGGTCTTCAAAAAATTAAACCCTAAAAATAGGCTTCTTCAGATCTGTTTCAATAGTCAGCAAATATTCTAATTTAAGAAAGATATATTTTTCTTCTTCTTCTTGCTATTATTGTTATGTTCTTCTATTCAATAGTTAACACTTTTTCTATAAAGAATAATCTTTCAACAGGCTATTGCTTTGCAGACTGTCAATGTGATGGTGTCACTCTGAGATCCAAGCACAGCAACGGTTTAGAAGCTCTACTCCCTGATAAATGTGTGAGAGAGGGGTGGTTTGGTCTACGTGTTAAATAAACCCTGTGACGAGACAGTCTCTCGGTTGGATAGCTGACCTACCTCCGTCACATGAGTCTCACGTGTTGGACGGCGCTTCCAACCCATCCCCTTTCTGTGCGATCTGCACGAGAATAGCCCTCCCTCTTATTCTAGCGGGCTGGGTTTATGCATCATTGGCTGTGTCACGTGTACCACCATGCTACAGCTACGCCACGAGACTTTAAAACAACTCGAGGCGGAACGTGCAAGTCGACCATGTTTACTAGATAGAGAGTAGGGCAGAATTCCTTCCATACACATTAAAGCCCAATCGATTTGTTCTTTATGAAGGCTACTGGCATGTTGTACATTCTGCCAACTGTACTTTCATGTACAACTTCCATATGCAGAATAATGACATAGGCCTATACACTAAGTGTACAAAACATTAGGACCAAGGTTCCTCTTTCCATTACATATACTGACCAGGTAAATCCAGGTTAAAGGTTTGATGTCACTTTAAATCCATTTCAATCAGTGTAGATGAAACGGAGGAGACAGGTTAAAGAAGGATGTTTAAGCCTTGAGAGAATTGAGACAATGATTGTTTATGTGCAACACTCAGAGGGTGAATGGGCAAGACAACATATTTAAGTGCCTTTGAACGGGGTATGGTAGGTAGTAGGTGGTTTGTGTGTCAAGAACTGCAATGCTGCTGTTTTTTTTCATGCTCAACAGTTTCCCTGTGTATCACGAATGGCCCACCACCCAAAGTACATCCATCCGACTTGTCAAAACACTGAAGCATTGGAGTCAACATGGGTCTGGAACGCTTTCGACCTTGTAGAGTCCATGCCCCGACGAATTAACTCTGTTCTGAGGGCAATAAGGGGTGCAACTCTATATTAGGAAGGTTTATAACTTATTATAGGACAGTGGGGAATTGGAAAGTGCATAGCCACAGGAAGTAGGGGTGCTGAGGCACCTCCTGCTAATTAGAAATACAAATAAATAACAAATAAATACAAATATGTGAACTAGGTCTTTATTGTGACTGTATGAGTGAACAAAAATACTATATATTTTTTTAACTTTTTTTTTTTTTTTTATGTAAGGAAAGTAGGTCAGACCTTCTATGGCTAAATGTTATTACAATTGAGAAAACATCCACAGAAAGCAATTTGCAGGGAGGAACACACATTTCCATTCTGGTGTAGCCTCCTATTCAATTTGTGTGAGTGTGAGTGTGAAAATAAAAATCTGTTTTATTTACACTATTATGTTCAGTAGGTTTTCAATTGTAGGTTTCGATAAAGCCTATATACACGTAGGCCTATGGCCATGACAAATATCCACAATAAACTAAACCATCCAACCTAATAGTACAGTCATTAATGTATGTAGGCTATTACATAATAAACCATCATAAAACACCTAATGCCATGTGGGAGTAATTATTTGGTGGCACATTTCCTGTTTTATTTTCTCCACGCTGATCTGTATTCTTGCATGTGCCAATAGGCTCAGAATTGACATGCTGTCCACACACTACCCATTTGCGTGTGCACGTGCACCTGCGGAGGGATGAGTCTTTGTTGTTTCCGGCTGCACCAAGGTGTCACGTTGAGCTCCTCATGGCCACGCGAACAGAGACCAGAGGTGATTTAAGATCGCTTGAATGTTTACTACGGTGTGGAACAGTTTGTACTGAACTGTTTTTTGTGTTCCGCAAAAAGTTATTGAACAGAATGAGGTATGTTTGCTCCAGTTTGATGGGTGTGGCAAGGTATGGCTTGAAGCAATGAGTGACGTATTTAAAGAGCAGTGGCCATTCTGACAGCGTTTCCCAACCCACAACTTCACCGTTTTTTTAACTGATCGTTCAGTACAGCATCTTTTCAATTCAATTGAATGTTCCAGATTGTAAAAACTTACAGAACTAAGCCCTGATCCCTGCTGTCATTCTCTATGTCTCAGCTCTATTAGTGTAAGTACTCATCAAGGATATAACCGTTTTAGCATGAACATTGCCACTGAGGGCTTCCACCATTTTAAAGTAGTCAAAGTAGTCAACTGAGTGAGGATTCCTATGGGTGGTAGCCTCAGTAGCACTGCCCATGCTGTCACAGATGCTATAATAGAGTACCACAGTATGAGTAATACCCATAAACTTAGCGGTCAAACAAGGAAATGGTTCCAATCTGTTTTCCACCATTCATTTCTCCCATAAGGGACTTTAGAAACACTTCAAATAAGGGATGTGTTTCGTGTAGGCTTACCCTGGCGTGACATTTTGATAACCATGTAAATCTCTCTAGGATAAGGTGACTTTTATCAATATATTTGCCTGTATTTGATTTGTATTTACCCCCCCAAAAATGAAATGTTAATTAGCTGCTAATGATGATGATCTGGACGAGCCTGCCGAATTGAGGCAAAGGTAAGTTTCTCTAGATTAATTATCAATTTTTATATTTTTATTTATTTTTTAGGGGGTAGATCAGCTTTAATATTGCGGATTGTAGCTTCTAATGTTAGCTACATTTAGTAATGAATAAATTAACATTTCTTTAAATTCACAAGTCCGTGAACTGTCAAGTTTTAAATGGACACAAAACCTGTTTAGCAAAGGTGTCAGATAGAGATGACATGCAGGAGTTTGCAGGGATTTGTAGTCTTGTTGATGTCTACTTTGATGCCAATTATCATTTTTGAATCTGAGAGTAAATAGAGCCGAATATATTACTAAAAGTCACCCTTGTCCGAGAGAAATTTACATGGTTATCAAAATGTCACACCAGGGTAAGCCCACATGAAACACAGGCCCTATTTGAAAGAGTTTCAAAAATTCACTATGGAGAAAAATGAATGATGGAGAAACGATTGGGCCATTTCCCTGTTTGGTTTTATGGGTATTATGACACCTCTAAGGTGGGGCTCTATGGCACGGATATAAATATGAGTCCTCTATTTTTATGAGATGAGCGTGCCTCTCTGCCTAGTGGCCACAACATATTTTTATGGACGTTAATTGTAAATAGCCTAGTAGGCTTAAACTGTCAGATGTGCACATGTCTGGACGATATACAGTGCATTCAGAAAATATTATGAATTTTGTTACGCTACAGCCTGATTCTAAAATTGATTACATTGTTTTTTCCCCTCATCAGTCTACACACAATACCAAATAATGACAGAGCAAAAACAGGTTTTTATAAATGTTTGCAAATTTATTAGAAATAAAAAAACTTAAATGTCACATAAATAAGTATTCAGACCCTTTACTCAATACTTTGTTGAAGGACCTTTGGCAGCAATTACAGCCTTGAGTCTTCTTTGGCATGACACTACAAGCTTGACACACCTGTATTTGGGAGCTTGCCCTATACACCATCACACCCCCTCCTCCGTGCTTCATCCATTCACCTACTGCGTCTCACAAAGACATGGCGGTTGGACTCATCAGACCGAAGGACAAATTTCCACCGGACTAATGTCCATTGCTTGTGTTTCTTGGCACAAGCTAGTCTCTTCTTCTTATTAGTGTCTGTTAGTAGTGGTTTCATTGCATCAATTCAACCATGAAGGTCTGATTCACGCAGTCTCGTCTGAACAGTTGATGTTGATATCTGTTTCTTGAACTCTATGAAGCATTTATTTGGGCTGCAATTTCTGAGGTGCAGTTAACTCTAATGAACGTATCCTCTGCAGCAGAGGTAAGTCCGGGTTTTCCTTTCCTGCGGCAGCCCTCACGAGAGCCAGTTTCATCATAGTGCTTGATGGTTTTTGCGACTGCACTAGAAGAAACTTTCAAAGTTCTTGAATTGTTCTGGATTGACTTACCTTCACGTCTTAAAATAATGATGGGCTGTCGTTGCTCTATGCTTATTTGAGCTGTTCTTTCCATAATATGGACTTGGTCTTTCACCAAATATTCTGTATACCATCCCTACCTTGTCACAACACAACTGATTGGCTCAAATGCATTAAGAAGCATGTAAATTCCACAAATTTACTTTAAAGGAAATTAGTAGGTGTGTCCAACCT
Organism: Oncorhynchus gorbuscha; assembly: GCF_021184085.1. Classification (NCBI taxonomy): domain Eukaryota; kingdom Metazoa; phylum Chordata; class Actinopteri; order Salmoniformes; family Salmonidae; genus Oncorhynchus; species Oncorhynchus gorbuscha. Next base: position 49,490,313 of record NC_060175.1, read on the forward strand.
TTTGACTGGTACTGTACGTCGAATTGACCTCTGTGCCCAGTGGGTTTCCAAGAGGTGTTGACTGTTCCTGACTTGAAAATCTGAGACAAAGTTTCAATATTGCTGTCCATCAATGATTCCCAACCAAATTTATTGAGCTTGAGCGATGTAAAAAAAAAGGATATATTTTGCCCTGAAAGTTGTGCAAAGTTGGTAGAATCTTCAAAATTATTCATAGCTGTAATAGCTGCCAAAAGTGCTTTGACCAAGTAGGCTATTAACTCTGGGGTGTGAAGACTTATGCAATCAAGAGTTTAAATCTAGAATTTTCTGTCATTTTTCTTTCACTTTGAAATTGTGGAGTAGATCGATAGGAACAAAAAACACATTTGATCTATTTTAAGAACATTTAAGAACATTTTTAGGCAGCAAACTGCAAGGAGTGTGTGAAGTTTCACTAAGCACTGTAAATATTGTAATAGACCATTGCCTATTTTAAATAGGCTGTTAGACTCCAAATTACAGACCTGGTCTGCTCCATCCAGTGCATTTGGAAAGTATTCAGACCGCTTGACTTCTCCAACATTTTGTTACTTTACAGACTTGTTCTAAAATGGATAAAATACATTCTTTCCCTTATCAATCTACACACAACACCCAATAATGACGAAGTGAAAACAGTTTTTTCAACATTTTTGCAAATGTATAAAATAAATACTATGCCTTATTTACGTAACTATTCAGACCCTTTGCTATGAGATTCGAAATTGAGCTCAGGAGAATCCTGTTTCCGTTATTCCTCCTTGATGTTTCTACAACTTGATTGGAGTTCACCTGTATTAAATTCAATTGAACGGACATGATTTGGAAAGGCACACACCTGTTATATATATAAGACCTTATATATAAGGTCCCAGAGTTGACAGTTCATGTCAGAGCAAAAACCAAGCCATGTGGTCGAAGGAATTGTCTGTAGAGATTTGAGATAGGATTTTGTCCAGGCACAGATCAGGGAATGGTACCAAAATATTTCTGCTGCATTGAAGGTCCCCAAGAACACAATGGCCTCCATCATTCTTAAATGGAAGAAGTTTGGAACCAGCAAGACTCTTCCTAGAGCTGGACGTCCTGCCAAATTGAGCAATCGGGGGAGAAGGGCCTTGGTCACTCTGACAGAGCTCTAGAGTTCCTCTGTGGAGATGGGTGAATCTTACAGAAGAACAACCATCTCTACAGCACTCCATCAATCAGGCCTTTATGGTAGAGTGGACAGACGGAAGCCACTCCTCAGTAAAATGCAAATGACAGCCCACTTGGAGTTTGCCAAAAGGCACCTAAAGTACTCTCAGACCATGATAAGCAAGATTCTCTGGTCTAATGAAACCAAGATTGAACTCTTTGGCCTGAAAGCCAAGTGTCACGTCTGGAGGAACCCTGGCACCATCCCTACAGTTAAGCATGGTGGTGGCTGCATCATGCTGTGGGGATGTTTTTCAGTGGCAGGAACTGGGAGACCAGTAAGTATCGAGGGAAAGATGAACAGAGAAAAGTACAGAGAGATCCTTGATGAAAACCTTCTCTAGAGTGCTCATGTCCTCAGACTGGGGTGAAGGTTCCCCTTCCAACAGGTCAACAACTAAGCGCACAGCCAAGACAACGCAGGAGTGGCTTCGGGACAAGTCTCTGAATGTACTTGAGTGGCTCAGCCAGAGCCCGGACTTGAACCCGATCATATACATCTCTGGAGAGATCTGAAAATAGCTGTGCAGCAACACTCCCCATCCAACCTGACAGAGCTTGAGAAGATCTGCAGAGAAGAATGGGAGAAAATCCTACAAATACAGGTCTTCCAAGCTTGTAGTGTCATACCCAAGAAGACTCGAGGCTGTAATTGATGCCAAACGTGCTTCAACAAAGCATTGAGAAAATGGTCTGAAAACTTATATAAATGTGATATTTCCATTTTTTTTAATACATTTGCAAACATTTCTAAAAACCTGTTTTTGCTTAGTCATAATGAACTATTGTGTTTAAATTGATTTAATCCATTTTAGAATGTGATTGTAACGTATCAAAATGGGGAAAAAGACAAGGAGTCTGAATACTTTCCCAAAGCACTGTAAATAAATATATAACCTATATAATTAGTCACAAGTTCAGTAACCCCTAGGTATGTGGGGAATCCTGCAGGGAAGTCCCCCAATTAAGCTAGATGCACCGTTTTAATTCCAGCCAATTACACACACTCCTTTTGTGACTGAGGTTGGCTATTCTGTAAACTTGTTTATGTTCGAGTCTACAGACAAGCATTAGTCCATTTATCTTTCATTTAACATGCTCCGTTTCTCTGAATAGCTACATTTCACCCAGCGAGGATGATTTGACTCTTCAACACTTTCTCTTTTGATTTGTGCTCGCCTGTGCACCAGAGTGCCCGCATACAGATGTAGTTACAATTGACAATGTATATATATTTTTAAATTAAGAAAGAAAAAAAAGGGGGAAACATTGTGTTCACACGTGTATTTGTTTGATTTACAACGGCATAGGACCAAGAGGAAGAAAAAAAATCTAAACTGAAATTATTATTTTTCACAAAAATGGACAGGACTACATTATTCACAATTCTAATTAATTTGGTTAGAGGCAAGTGATTCTCGTTAATGTGTAATTTATCTCACCTGTGGTAAATTGCAGGTGCCTACAGGGTTAAAAGTAACCATACAACCAGTTTAGAAAAAACAGAACATTCTGCTCCATTGACCTCCCTTGAAAAAGTGCAAGGTTGCCAGTATTTAACTGGAACTGCATACTGTGTAAAAATGCCTCAATATTTGTGACAATACTTACAAAGAGTTGAATACAAATTAAGTCATATTTTCTATAACAAAAGCAGACACTGTAGAAGTAGGTGAAAAAATTAGGTGGGAAATGATGTTACCTCTGACCTTTGCAGCTGGATTTTGCAATGGACTACAAAACTGGAATTACAGCTTTCCTTCAACATTTGATACAAAGTAACTGATTATCAAGCTAAAGTCAATACCTCTTCAAGACACTGGCCAGATGTGTATATATGGACATATATTTACAAATTCAATAATGAGATCCACAATATTCATCTTAAAAATAAAGTAAATTGTGAAAAAATTGAAGGCCGTTGGGCTCTCTGCTAACTACAAAGCTGACTTGCTAGTTGTCTAGAACATTTCAAAGTAGTTCCACCCACCGATAAAAACTAACCATGCAAATAAACCCATTACACTGCAACTTGAGGTTAAACAGAGTACACTGCCTATACAGAACTGAGTCACTGTAAAATGTATAGAAAGCCTATAGGTCTCATGAATTAAAAGCAGATTTAGGCAGCATCTGTGATTTATCTCAACCACAACCTTTCCTATATAGTAGCCCATTAGCCTACTGTGTAGTGACAAGATTCAATGGTAGATATAGAGGAGAATTACATACTGTATATTTTATTCAATAATTCTACATTATTTTACAATTCTGACAGTACTTAACTATTTTAAATTAGTCCTTTGAACATTAATTTCCAGTAACACCGCTTTAAATTCCATATTACCTTTCTGAAAACGTAGGTCCCTATACAACAACAATGGCTTAAGCGACAATGTAAAAAAAAACAGAAATGACTTGAAAAAAGTATTAAACAGCAGAATTGAGAACTCAACAGATGTGCTGAACGATAAAACAATGAAAAACACAATGACTAGTAAATCAGTAGCCAAATATACCTCTTAAAGGGACAAATGGCACACATGATAGGTGTATAATTAAAACATGACAAACCTGGACGATAGATGCTAATTATATTTAGTGCAATAAAATGTGGAAAGATTAACAAATCATGACAGCTTGGTCATATTTTAACATATTACATTTGTTTGGATGAAATGTCCTAACACCTCCCACTATCCCAGAAAGCAAATATCATCAAATAGTACAACAAGGTAGGACACATTCTTATTTGCAGAAAGGAAGCCGAAAACAAGACCTACACTTGCTCTCAGACAATACTATATCTCTATTAAGCGTATTAAATACTTTTTATGAAACATTCTGAAAGAAATAAAACAAGTAAAATCAGAAAGCCCAGAACAATGCATGTAACTTGATCTGTCCAGCCAACTGCTATTCTACATGGAATAATTTCCATATGTGAAATCTAACAACAGGTCCCTATTTAATTTGAAGCAAAATAATAACAAATAAAGCTCCCATTTGAAATTTTTTGCTGTCCCTATTAAATAAGGCATGACTTAAATTACAACTTAAATTCATACACCAAGGAGGTGGTTGCATATTTAAGTAGTGATATTGCACAAAATACAAAAATAAGACATTAAATACTGCTTGCTATACCAGTAGTATATACAAAAAGATGTTTCTTTCCATGTCTCTCAGTGTCATCTTCATGTTGGACTCCCTATTCCTGTGTCCGGTACAGCGCTGCTGTATTTCAAGTTCACACAGTAAAGGCCATATAATGAGAATTCACTTTCGTTTCTACATAGAAAACATTTGGCACCAATCCCAAATGGCCTGGGAAAAAGATGGGGTGTCTGGGTCTGGTGAGTGTTCTTGTTTGAGTTATACCTTTGTGGGCTAACCTACATATCACAATTATATGACTAGCTATGTCAGTGTGTTGCCTACTGTTACGCTTCGCACTCACACTCGGTAGCTACGGTATGAAGGCGGGAGTGACCACTAAGTGAAGATTCTGCACTCTGTTCTCTATGCAAACACAAAGCAGGAGTAGAAGTGGGTCTTCCTGGATCTTGTGGCTAGGTTGGGGGCATCCTCAGCCTCACGCAGGTTGCTGGGGGTTGGCGTGTTGAGGATGCTGAGGATGGCCCAACAGTCCAATTCTCTGTTTCTGCTTCCTTTGCTCTGTCATCTAGAGGACAACACACGGGACAGGAGCTGGGTTATTTGCTCATCTCTCATTTTCTGTATCTGTACCTCTACCATCTACTGTCGGTGTCTGACACTAGCCTCCAAATAAGCTGATGCTAAGTTTCTTTTTCAGATAAAGTTTTAAAAAACTGTTCGCGCCTGCAAATGCTGCACAGCAATGAAGTGAAAGCTTTTGGGTTTAACGGGAGGGTTTCAGTGTTTCATCTGAAACGTATCCTTCTACCCTTTTAGAACGTCATCTTGTCTAACAACATGTACACCACAGTAAGCAAACAACCAGCAGTGAAACCCCAGTAAAATACATTTTTACTTTCAAGTCAGGCTCATGAGTAATAATGCAAGATGTTGGCTTTCATGGCACTAGGGACGACATCCGTTTGAAATAAACTGAAGTATTAAAACAAAACAAGTGTCCTAAAAAAGGATTTTGCAATCTTAATATTGCAAACATACAATGGCAAAGGCAATACAAATACCCTCACAAACGCTGTTGGTCATGAGATGAGCGTTATAAAAGGAATTAATTACTAGATGTTGGGAAGTGCTAGAAAGAGCAGCATTAAAGTTTGTGAGAGTGCTGTGGGGGTGCCCACTGGTTAAACTCGGTTACAGTAGAATGTGACTCTTTATTTGTGCCACAGCAAACTAATTAAATCAATTTTCGTTGGAATTATGTAACAGATGGAGCTCTTGTCTGGGCCAGTTGTTTTTGAAACCATTTTCTTGTTTGTGCCACTTCTGAGTGCCATGGAGCATGCTTAAGACTCTTACAGGCAGGGGAGGGGACAGGAGGCACTGAAGGCAACTTCTGGGAAAATGAGACTGAAACAGTCCAATGTCTATAAAAAAAGCACAGTTTAGTCTGAATTTGTCTGTCAACTAAACTCAAAGTTCATTTTCATATTTTGGTCCATGTTTGTGTACGTGTGAAAAAAACGTGCAAAAGCAAAGTAGACATCAACCAATTTAGATCTGAACATGTATTTATGGAGATATTTAGTAATGAATAATCAAGAGAAAAGGGTTTTTGTGCCCTCACCCAAATATTTTAGCCTCACAACAACCATTTCCTTCTGTCTGGGCCAGTGTCTAGATAACACCCACTTCCTCATAGACACGTCTAATTTTATTGATAGACCAAAATACTACTTTGTTTACAAGAAACAGTATGCAAAGTTTGATTAAATTATTTATGACCAGTAACATTTTCTTGTACCGAACACAACTAATAAAGGTTGTATAATTAAATGATAGTCATTGCCATTATGATCATTGTCATTCTAATAATATTTTTGATATGTTAATGGAAAATAAAAGGTGTTAAGATCATCATTATCATCTTGCCAATTTACTGTAATCTGACCTTGGGCATATAAAGTCTACCAGATTATTGTACATAACTATAATTACTGCATTTAAAGACAATATAGCTCTGACTAGGATGCCCACAATACAGTGTGAGCTAAGTCATTGTGGAACTAATCCTTAATTAATGACGTAAATCAGATCAGGTTGAAGGCCACATGAGCTGCAGCATTGTGCACTATGAGTCATGGCCTTCTGATTTTAGTAAGCTCTACACCTACAAGGCAAAGAGTTGCTATCAAACAGATCAAAGCTACACAAATGACATGGAAAAATGTCGAAATAATGTAATATTTTCATAGCAATATCTATACAGACCACCATCTAGTCACAGGCAAAAGGGACGTCTCACCTGCTCCTTGAGCTCAGTCAGTTGTCCAGAGAGGTTGGAGACTAGCTTCATGGTAGACTCCAGTTTCTCCTGTAGGCTCCTGATTTCATTTTGCTCCCCGTCCGCATCGCTACAGACCAGAGACATGGCCCGCATCCGTGGAAACCAGTCAAGGTTGTGCTCCTGGTGACCAGAGGGAGAAGAGATGTTATTTAAGCATAACTAGAACATTTGTTTTGCGCACAACACATTTAAATTCTGGTCTCTAATCATGATTCTAAAAGATTATATAGAAAATATTTGGTAACATTTTCGTAACACTTCCATACACTTTGAAAAAGTAAACATTGTAAAGTGGACAAAAATGTACTGCCCAGAATTGATTAAATAACCTATCATTTAAACATAAATCAAATATCTTTACAATTTGTTTGCACAAATATTTTCATCACATTTTGTCATTAATTTAATGTATGCCGAACAAAAATATAAAACACAACATGAAACAATTTCAAAGATTTTACTGAGTTACAGTTCATAGGAGAAAATCAGTCATTTGAAATAAATGCATTAGACAATAGTCTATGGATTTCCCATGACTGGGAATACAAATGTGCATCTGTTGTTCACATATACCTTTAAAAAAAGATATACCTTTAAATAATTGACCTCACATTAGGCCTCAGGATATTGTCAAGGTATTTCTGTGCACTCAAATACCCATCGATAAAATGCAATTGTGTCCGTTGTCTGTATGCCTGCCCATACCGAAACCCACCGCCACCACGGGGCACTCTGTTCACAAAGTTGACTCAGCAAACCGCTCGCCCACATGACACCATACGCGTGGTCTGCATTTGTGAGGCCGGTTGGACGTACTGCCAAATGATCTAAAATGACATTGGAGGCGGCTTATGGTAGAGAAATTAACATTAAATTCTCTGGCAACAGCTCTGGTGGACATTCCTGCAGTCAGCATGCCAATTGCATGCTCCCTCAAATCTGTGGCATTGTGTTGGACATTTTAGAGTGGCCTTTTATTGTCCCCAGCACAAGGGGCACCTGTGTAATGATAATGCTGTTGAAACAGCTTGTTGATATGCCACACCTGTCAGGTGGATGGATTATGTTTACAATGGAGAACTGCACACTAACAGGTATGTAACCAAATTTGTAAAAAAAAAATAATAATTGACAAGAAATTATATTTTTGTGCCTATGGAAAATGTGTGGGATCATTTCAGCTCTGGAAACATGGGACCAACCCCTTGCATTCATATTTTTGTTCAGTGTAATTACATTTCTGGTGAACACTTATTTCATCAAATTTCACCAATAACATGATAACAGCCTTTGATTTTCTTTGACAAAGCCTTACACATTAGGGTAAGTCAGAATGACATCAAATATATTAGCTTGCTACAGCTCCACTTGGCAAACAGATGCCTCTTTGACTTGTGTTTCTCTCAATCCCTCTTTGTCTGTCTGTCTGTCTGTCTGTCTGTCTGTCTGTCTGTCTGTCTGTCTGTCTGTCTGTCTGTCTGTCTGTCTGTCTGTCTGTCTGTCTGTCTGTCTGTCTGTCTGTCTGTCTGTCTGTCTGTCTGTCTGTCTGTCTGTCTGTCTGTCTGTCTGTCTGTCTGTCTGTCTGTCTGTCTGTCTGTCTGTCTGTCTGTCTGTCTGTCTGTCTGTCTGTCTGTCTGTCTGTGTCTGTCTGTCTGTCTGTCTTTGTGCACTTATCAAGCCTGTAATAGAATTAATGTTGGGGACTTTCCATACCAGGGAGTTCAAACTTACCGAGACAACTTCCTTTAAAAAAATGATGATCTAATTATACAATAACACAGTCAGGTTGGATGTGTGAGGGCCGAATAGAGGAACATTTACTCAGACTTAACTAGCAATATAAGGCTGAGTTCCCCATTTCATTAATGTGGTATATTGTTGCATGTAAACTTCCTCTTCGGTGGCAATGTGGAGTTTAACACAACACACCCCTAAAGTGACAAAATGAGAATTGCTTGAATTTTCCAAATGCCACCACGGATTAGTTTCACATCTAAATAGTTGAGGTAAGAAAAACGCCTCAAGTCATCCACAGTGATTTGTAACGACTCTTTGCCTCTTTCCTCATTTGTAAAACGTTTCCACACTCCTCCTTGGTGTGTAGCCTACAGTACACATCAAAACACCACAGCTATCAATCAGTCAATACCTCTCAATTAATTTCTTATGCTAATCTGCTCTACCCGAGTGGAATCGCATGACTAAACTGATGGCTTCTAAAAATAGAAAATGGAAAACATACTGTACAAGGCATGCCCAGCGCACCTAGTGCACAAACGTTTACGCGTGGAGAACACAGTAAGTGTGACGGCCAGTCACTTCAGAGCCTTGAGCCAGTGAAAGGGTCGCTGCGTTCATCCAGGCGAGCGGCAAAGGGCCACTCTGAGCACATTCTGTCACCCCTCCATCTCCTCCAGCACTTGGCCACTACATACCAATGTTATTGTGTGTGCACTGTCTGAACCTGCCCTCAAACAAACGGAGGCTGTGTGAATAGGTCTGTCTGGAAGTCCCATCAACAAAAACACACGTTGGTAGATGCACACCATTCAAAAATAGTCACTCCTTTAGCTACATGTACATGCATGTGCACTCCCAGACCCTACAAAATAGCATTACAGTTAGCTTAACTACAAACCGAACAGTAGATTGTGTGCTTGAACAGGAGCGTGCTGGGTAGCACCTGCACTGTCGCTGGTTGTGAGCACAGCTGCATGGCTGGAAAAGTCCCTGGGTTTCAGTGGTGTAGTCTGAGATGTGGGGGCGAGAGTGGCGGCTGCATGGGCCACAGGCTAGTCCTCGGTCAGACAAACAGCAGGACAGGGGAATCACACAGAGACTCATTCTGAGATGAGGAAAGAAGAGCTGTGTGCATGCTCAACCCCACACCCCCCTCGCAGCACAATGCTGCTTTCCCACATGTGATCATGTACATGCGTATTCTGTATTGGACATCTACCTACTATAATAGACTAGAAATGCACCGACACAGTATACTAGATTGCTCTGCTAGTGTACTGCTGAACGTAGAAACAAATCCTTCAAGAAAAATCATGTATAGCTCAGACATAATGACATAAGTAAAATCGTGTCAACATTATTTGTCTGAAATCAATTTGTAATCAAAGTGCTAGGCTTGACTTGGATGAGAAAGGGGCAGAGGCGTGCAGTACAGCAAGATTGATCATCCTGCCCTTTGCTGTCTGTGTCAAGAGTCAGTTTGACAGCCCAGCCCCCCAAAACCCCTTTTCCTTTCTCAGTGTTTACAAGTGAAAACACTTCCAGTAAGTCTCAGACCGATGTCACCGCTGACATTAAATTAATCTTCACAGTAGCTCAATGGAAATGACAGAAATTCATTTTCCATTATTTAAACCACAAGGGCCATGACAGAGAAACAGGATGCTGTGTGGTTTTGACAGCAACAGAAACGTCACAGGCAAGCCACAGGCCACCTGACATACTGACAACCCACCACATCTACTACTCTTTCACACAAATTAAAGAAACAGATCACATTTCAAAATAGACCAAACAAACAATTAGAAACAATGTGCAAAACACAACGGGAAAACTCCTTCTCACTCCCCTTCTTCTGAAATGCCTCTAAAGCATTCTCTTATCAATGCGATTCAATGTTCAAATCACGATGTGGACGCATCTCGGCGCAGCGAGCATGGGCCGCAATAATAATGAGGGCAACAGATTCTGGCGTACCCAAGTCAAGCAATATAAATGTAAGCCTTCAACCCGACACTTCAGCCAAGGCTTTCTGCAATTGACGTCAGTCCCAGTCATTGTCAGACTTGTCTGACTTCTATCTACACCCCCTGATCTCTTAAATCCCCTCTGTGCATATGAGGTGTCTTCACCACTTCAGACAGCATCATCATGAGACACTGTCATGCTTGTTAGGGTAACCAGGGAAGAAAGAAGGGGAAATGTATCAATAGAACTATTATACAGTATTAAGCCTATTACACCAACATAAGGAGCCTTTTCCCCTACCATGTCAAATGAAGAAGAAAGATCTCCTGTGTTGAGTTGTGACATCATAAGAGGATAACTAATGTGACCGATTCCTTCACTTCTCAGATTCTAAAAGCTCAAACATGTATTTTATTTTATTAATCCATCCCCCTTTTCGGTGGTCAAGAATAACTTTCCTTTTTTACAGCTTTCTTGCGAACATATACACACATTTTGCATATACATTTTACATGCAATGCATTCAGAAAGTATTCAGACTTTTTCCACATTTTGTTGTTACAGCCATATTCTAAAATGTACTAAATTGTTTGTTTTGTCTCATCAATCTACATACAATACCGAATAATGAGAAAGCAAAAACAGATTTTTAGATTTCTTTGCTAATTAATGTAAAATAAAGAACAGAAATATCACATTTACATAAGTATTTAGACCCTTGATCGTTCTTGAGATGTTTCTACAACTTGATTGGGGTCCACCTGTGGTCAATTCAACTGATTCTATATGATTTGTAAAGGCACACACCTGTCTATAAAAATCCCACAGTTGACAGTGCATGTCAGAGCATAAACCAAGCCATGAGGTGGAAGGAATTGTCCATAGAGCTCCAAGACAGGATTGTGTCGAGGCACAGATCTGGAGAAGGGTACCAAACTATTTCTGCAGAACTGAAGGTCCTCAAGAACATAGTGACCTCCATCATTTTTAAAATGGAAAAAGTTTGGAATCAACAAGACTCTTCCTAAACCTGGTCGCCCGGCCAAACTGAGCAATTGGGGAAGGAGGGCCTTGGTCTGGGAGGTGACCAAGAACCCGATGGTCACTCTGACAGAACTCCAGAGTTCCTCTGTGGAGATGGGAGAACCTTCCAGAAGGACAACCATCTCTGCAGCACTCCACCAATCCGACCAGTTTCCAGACAGAAGCCACATCAGTTAAAAGACACATGGCAGCTCGCTTGGAATTTGCCAAAAGTCACCTAAAGGACTCTCAGACCGTGAGAAACAGCATTCTCTGGTCTGATGAAACCAAGATTGAACTCTTTGGCCTGAATGCCAAGCGTTATGTCTGGAGGAAACCTAGCATGGTGGTGGCAGCAGCAGCAAACTGTGGTGATGTTTTTCAGTGACAGGGACTGGGAGACTAGTCAGGATTAAGGGAAAGACGAAAAGAGCAAAGTACGAAGAGATTGATGAAAACCTGCTTGAGAGCACTCAGGACCTCAGACTGGGGCGAAGGTTCACCTTCCAACAGGACAACGACCCTAAACACACAGCCAGGGCAACGCAGGAGTGGCTTCGGGACAAGTCTCTGAATGTCCTTGAGTGGCTCAGCCAGAGCCCAGACTTTAACCCGATCAAACATCTCTGGAGAGACCTGAAAATAGCTGTGCAGCAATGCTCCCCATCAAACCAGACAGAGCTTGAGAGGATGTGCAGAGGAGAATGAGAGAAACTACACAAATACAGTTGGGCCAAGCTTGTAGTGTCATACCCAAAAAGACTCAAAGCTGTAATCGCTGTCTCTGAGCTCTACGGACAATTCCTTAGACCTGATGGCTTGGTTTTTGCTCTGACATGCACTGTCAACTGTCGGACCTTATATAGACAGGTGTGTGCCGTTCCAAATCATGTCCAATCAATTGAATTTACCACAGCTGGACTCCAATCAAGTTGTAGAAACATCTCAAGGATGATCAATGGAAACAGGATGCACCTGAGCTCAATTTCCAGTCTCATAGCAAAGGGTCTGAATACTTATGTTAAAAAAGCATTTAAAACATTTGTTTTTAAATAAATGTGCAAATATGTCTAAAAACCAGTTTTCACTTCGTCATTATGAGGTATTGTATGAAGATTGATGAGGAACACTTTTTATTTAATCATTTTTAGAATAAGGCTGTAATAGATGCATCACAAGTCCTAAACTGGCAGCTTCATTAAATAGTACCCGCAAAACACCAGCCTAGAAGGCCAGAATCCCGGAGTCTCCTCTTCACTGTTGACGTTGAGACTGGTGTTTTGCGGGTACTATTTAATGAAGCTGCTAGTTGAAGACTTGTGAGACATTTGTTTCTCAAACTAGACACTCTAATGCACTTGTCCTCTTGCTTGTGCAGTAGCACCGGGGCTTCCCACCCCTCTTTCTATTCTGGTTAGAGACCATTTGCGCTGTTCTGTGAAGCGAGTAGGACACAGCGTTGTACGAGATCTTCAGTTTCTTGGCAATAACTCTCAAGGAATAGCCTTCAATTCTCAGAACAAAAATAGACTGATGAGTTTCGGAAGAAAAGTCTTTGTTTCTGACCATTTTGAGCCTGTAATCGAACCCAAAAATGCTGATGCTCCAGATTCTCAACTAGTCTAAAGAAGGCCAGTTTTATTGCTTCTTTAATCGAAACAAGAGTTTTCAGCTGTGCTAACATAATTGCAAAAGGGTTTTATAATGATCAATTAGCCTTTTAAAATTATAAACTTGGATTAGCTAACACACCGTTCCATTGGAACACAGGAGTGATGGTTGCTGATAATGGGTCTCTGACGCCTATGTAGATATTCCATTAAAAATATGCAGTTTCCAGCTACAATAGTCATTTACATCATTCACAATGTCTACACTGTATTTCTGATCAATTTAATGTTATTTTAATGGGCAAAAATAATTTCCTTTCTTTCAGCATATATACACAGACACACATATATACAGTTGAAGTTGGAAGTTTACATACACTTAGGTCATTAAAACTTGTTTTTCAACCACTGCACAAATATCTTGTTAACTATAGCTTTGGCAAGTCGGTTAAGACATCCACTTTGTCCATGACACAAGTAATTTTTCCAACAATTGTTTACAAACAGATTATTTAACTTATAATTCACTGTATCACAATTCCAGTGGGTCAGAAGTTTACATACACTAAGTTGACTGTGGCTTTAAACAGCTTGGAGAATTCCAGAAAATGATGTCATGGCTTTAGAAGCTTCTGATTGGCTAATTGACATCATTTGAGTCGATTGGAGCTGTACCTGTGGATGCATTTTAAGCCCTACCTTCAAGGCCTATGCAGTGCCTCTTTGCTTGACATCATGGGAAAATCAAAATAAATCAGCCATGACCTCAGAAAAAAAAATTGTAGACATCCACAAGTCTGGTTAATTCTTAGGAGCAATTTCCAAATGCCTGAAGGTACCACGTTAATCTGTACAAACAATAGTACGCAAGTATAGACACCATGGGGCCACGCAGCCGTCATACCGCTCAGGAAGGAAATGCATTCTGTCTCCTAGAGATGAACGTACTTTGGTGTGAAAAGTGCAAATCAATTCCAGAACAACAGCAAAGGACCTTGTGAAGATGCTGGAGGAAACCTACGGTTTTGCTACTGCACATGTGGACAAAGATTGTACTTTTTGGAGAAATGTCCTCTGGTCTGATGAAACAAAAATAGAATTGTTTGGCCATAATGGCCATCGTTATGTTTGTTGGAAAAAGGGAGAGGCTTGCAAGCCGAACAACACCATCCCAACTGTGAAGCACAGGGGTGGCAGCATGTTGTGGGGGTGCTTTGCTGCAGGAGGGCCTGGTGCACTTCACAAAATAGAATGATTCATGAAGACAGACAATTATGTGGATATATTGAAGCAACATCTCAAGAGATCAGTCAGGAAGTTAATGTTTGGTCACAAATGGGTCTTCCAAATGGACAATGACTCCAAGCATACTTCCAAAGTTGTGGAAAAATGGCTTAATTAAGGACAACAAAGTCAAGGTATTGGAGGGGCCATCACAAAGGCCTGACCTCAATCCTATAGAAAATGTGTGGGCAGAACTGAAAAAGCGTGTGCGAGCAAGGAGACCTACAAACCTGAGTCAGCTACACCAGCTCTGTCAGGAGGAATGGGCCAAAATTCACCCAACTTATTGTGGGAAGCTTATGGAAGGATACCCAAAACATTTGACCCAAGTTAAACAATTTAAAGGCAATGCTACCAAATACTAATTGAGTGTATGTAAACTTCTGACCCACTGGGAATGTGAAGAAATAAAATCTGAAATAAATAATTCTCTCTACTATTATTCTGACATTTCAAATTCTTAAAAGAAAGTGGTGATTCTAACTGACCTAAAACATGGACATTTTACTAAGATTAAATGTCAGGAATTGTGAAAAACTGAGTTAAAATGTAATTGTAAACTTCCGACTTCAACTGTATACCCACACACATACACACATACAAGCTATTAACTTAGTTCTTGGTAAAAGTTTTGATCCATTAATAGCCCAGAGCCTGCATGCAGACATGCATGAACCTCCTGATGCTGGAGAGCTAACATCTAAGCTGTGAATTCTCTAAACTCAGCTTCTTCAGTAAATTACCATGTCTGAGCTCTGCCGAGAGCCGTGCTGCAGACACCTAATTTAGCTCCCAATCCAGAGCAGGAGGCCCCACATGATCAAACATGTAGCATGAGTCCAGTTGTGGTTCACTGTTCGAGTTGACGGGTCAGTGGATTCTAACACACCATGTGCCCTCTCTCAAGCAGAGGTCACTTTAAATCCTCCTTTGGACCACAATGTGTCCCCGACAAGCTCTGTTTGGCTCAGTAGGGTCCAAGGCTAAGAGGGGGTAGTTAATCCCAAATCAGATGACTCCTCATAAGACCTCGCAGCGCACCTCAAACCGAGAGACAGAACTGGGCCAAATAGTGCCTGAAAACTGTGTCAGAAGCCAACACCAGCACAACTGCATCAGGAAAGTTACCACTGTTGAAGAAGGGGCTTTCCTTTGACAGCTATAATTTTCCATGAAATCACTAAAAAAGCAATGGATAGCCTACTGACATTCAAGAACAGAATTTGAACAAAACTCATCGAGCAACAACATATTTTTAAACAATTCTAAAGACACCAAGGAATTAACTACCTCCCGTGGATTCTTCAGTCTAAATGTCAATGTATGTGTTCGAGATGCCTCCATGCCGTTGGAAGAGTAGGTAATTAGGTCTTCAGTGCAATATCCTCAGGCCTGGTTGGCATAGGAGACACAGCAGACATTGTGGGAGGGAGGGATTTCCCACACTGTTCAGCAGCTATCACGAGGCTACCTCCTGGCAGTAACCAGACAGGGGCGATATCGATGGACCAGAGGGTGTAACACGGTAAAACAGGGTGGAGGATGACTTTTAAAAAGTTGACAATGTATTGGTGCTTGTGGTTTTCTATTTCTGAAGATTTTTTTAGATGTATTCTCGCCACGGGACAGAGATATTTAACTGCATGCCAAAATGTCTTTCTTTATCTTGTATAGGAGCTGACCTGCATTCTCAGGAGACACATTTGATCAAAGCTCAGATATGTGAGCCTCTCTGATGAAGTCATGCAGAACTGCAAACTCCCTGTTCGAGATATATTTATGACCACATCCCTGCCTATTTTGATGTGTAAAATCAAGAATCTCATTCGTAATAAGCTGGCCGGTACTATGCGTAGTAGTCTAGTCGTACCCTGATCATCTCAGCGACGTAGCTCTCTGGTCCTGTGTACTCTGTGGAGTCCTTCACTTTCACCAGCACTATGAAGAACAGGTAGTGCCACATGTTGTGCTCCACCTTGATGTGCTCTTCAAATGTCACTGTCTTGTTGTCAAACTTGTCCCTTTCCAGGCCTGCACACGAGGGGACATATAAAAAAACAAATGGTCAAATAAGCAGACACAAATGCATGGCAGTTACTGCATTCCTCATCTGTAAACAATGCATGTGTGGCAATAATGGGTCAATCATTATGAGTCTGGTGATTGTCATGACCTTAGTTGGAATGACTGACTGCACAACAATAGCACGGGGAAGTTGCGTCATTGGAGAAAAGAACCCAATGCATTTCAGAGGGAGAATAGAATAGACCAAGGGACTTAACACTCAACAGGTTCTCAATGTCTCACATAAGCTAGTTTTTTTAACATTCCCCTTTGTCCTATGGGGCCACCTATACATACAATGTTTGCACACATGACTGTAGGTCGCTTTCTGCATAAAAGCGTCTGCTAAATGGGTGATTCAAAATATCTTTGGTATCTCAGATTGTTCTGGCAATTTTCACATAGGATCTTCATCTGGAGGAAGGATGTTTGAAAAGCTTTTTACATTTGCATCACAAACCACTTGGAGAAAATCCTTATGAAAGTGTACATTTTAGGCCCCTTTCAGACCTATACATTGCTCCTTTAAGACCCTATGATCTGTAAAACACACATGATACAGACAAAATCTTAGTGTCAATATACTCATCATAGTGTGCCCAAATATGCATTATGTTTCGTTTCTGATTTTTTTTTTCACATTCATTTAATAAACATTAAAACATAATATCTCCAAACTACACTTTTAGATTTGTTCATTTTAGGACACAATGTTCGATTTTAACAAACCTAAAGCAATGGTCAGTTTTAGGGTAGGCAGTAGTGCTATAGGTCTGGGGGTGTTTCAGAAATATTCTTGTCATTTTCAATGCTGGAATTATGAGTGCAATAGCTGGTGGTGGCACGAAAGGGCTCTGATGAATAAATAAATGACAGGTGTGACGAGGGCTTGGCCACTCACTGGCCAAATCAATCAATTCATGGCTTAAAGGAAAATATATTTTTTAAATGTAACTTCATATTGATCATCCCCAGCACTACCCAAACATCAACATGTGTGCAAATGGTGCATTTCTATGTTTTGTAGTAAAAAGAGATAGAAGAAATGTGTTTCCAATGACATCATCGGTGTGCATCATGTGATTTTAACCAATTATGAGTAGGCATTGCGTACTAATTGCCTACTAATTGGTTGATAATGTCATTGGAAACACTCATCTTCCTCTTATCTTTTTTACTACAAAACATAGAAATGCACCATTTGCACACATGTTGATGTTTGGGTAGTGCTGGGGATGATCAATATGAAGTTACATTTTCACATGACCCATTTCAGGAAGCTAGTCTTATGTCGCACATCACTACTTCACAGGAGAGGCATTTGAATGTCTTTGCAGAAATGACCTCGATGAACTTCCTGTGAACTTTCATGTTCCTTAATAACAAACTTGTATTCCGTCTGTAAATACAAATAAAATTGTTAAATTACGAGCGTTTTTGGTTTAGCCACGGAAAAAGGCAGGAACCTTCCTGCTAGCCATGAATTGGCTGAGATAATGGATGGGCTGGACATGCCGGGAGATGACTTTGGATTGGGCTACCATGTAGCGCGCTTCTGTCTATAACTTTAGCTGCTCAGTATGTGTTGATAATCCTTTCTACCACGGCTATCTTGAAAGATATAATGTTAGCCATCGAGAACTACAAAAGTTTTGGTACTTTTCTCAACAACATTGATGCCCTGAATTTAGCAGGTGCTATTGACAGATCAGTTGGAAAAAGTTGTGATGGGCTACTTTATGCACATGTCACAGTCAGTGTGAACCGGAGTGATTTAACTTGACTGGCAAACAAGATGAAGCTACAAACAAAATTAAGTTAAATGGTTCCCGTCTGATGTGAAGCGTTCATCCATGTATACGTGTAAGAGTCCAGCTACAGTTTCAGAAATGATATGTTTCTAATTTTGGCAGAAAGTAATTTTCATTGCAAGTTAAAGCCTACAGTTCGCTAACTAGCAAACGTTAGCTTGCTGGCTCGCTAGCTAACGTTACGCTACGTGTATGATCGGTGTAGTACTATTGTTCGAATCAGAAACCATTTGCATTGCTAGTTATAGCCTAATGTTAGCTAGCTAAAATTGAACCTAGTTGGTTAGCTTTAGCTACCTGAAGTTTCATACCACAGAAACTGTATGACAATACGTTTGTATTGGTAGCAGTATGAGTTGGGATTATGCCGGTTCATTGTTTCGCGATGTCTAAACAAAAAACTCCACTTCTTCAGATGATTACATGACCCATCAAGTTAGCCAGGTGTGTATGGAGGTGATTACAGACATCTATTGTATTTCATGAACATGTCTTGACATTTCTTTCACATGACCCATTCATTTAGACAAGTGTGTCTGGGTAAGCGTCATCTAATAATTCAAAAATATTTTTAAAAATATATATTTTTTGGACACTTTCTGTTTTTGATATTGCTACTATGCAAATACACTACAGATCAAAAGTTTTAGAACACCTACTCATTCAAGGGTTTTTCTTTATTTGTACTATTTTCTACAATTGTAGAATAATAGTGAAGACATCAACACTATGAAATAACACATATGGAATCACGTAGTAACTAAAAAAGTGTTAAACAAAGATTCTTCAAATAGCCACACTTGATGACAGTTTGTACAAACTTGGAATTCTATCAGCTAGCTTTGCTTGGAATGCTTTTCCAACAGTCTTGAAGGAGTGCCCACATATGCTAAGCACTTGTTGGCTGCTTTTCCTTCACTCTGCGGTCCAAATCATCCCAAACATCTTATTTTGGTTGAAATAATCCACAGTCGGGGGATTGTGGAGGCCAGGTCATCTGATGCAGCACTCCATCACTCTCCTTCTTGGTAAAATAGCGCTTACACAGCCTGGATGTGTGTGGGGTCATTGTCCTGTTGAAAAACAAATGATAGTCCCACTAAGCCCAAACCAGATGGGATGGCGTATCGCTGCAGAATGCTGTGGTAGCCATGCTGGTTAAGTATGCCTTGAATTCTAAATAAATCACAGACAGTGTCACCATTAAAGCGCCCCCACACCATAACACCTCCTACTCCATACTTTACGGTGGGAAATACACATGCGGAGATCATCCGTTCACCCACACCGCGTCTCACAAAGACACGGTGGTTGGAACCTAAAATCTCACATTTGGACTCCAGACCAAAGGACACATTTTCACAGGTCTAATGGTCATTGCTCGTGTTTCTTGACCGAAGCAAGTCTCTTCTTCTTATTGGTGTCTTTTAGTAATGGTTTCTTTGCAGAAATTTGACCATGAAGGACTGATTCACAGTCTCATCTGAACAGTTGATATTGAGATGTGTCTGTTACTTGAACTCTGTTAAGCATTTATTTGGACTGCATATTATGAGGCTGCTAACTTTAATGAATTTATCCTCTGCAGCAGAGGTAACTCTGGGTCTTCCGTTCCTGTGGCAGCCTTCATGAGAGCCAGTTTCATCATAGCGCTTGATGGTTTTTGCGACTGCACTTTCAAAAACTCCGTATTGACTGACCTTCATGTCTTAAAAGTAATGATGGACTGTTGTTTCTATTTGCTTATTTGAGCTTTTCTTGACATAATATGGACTTGGTCTTTTACCAAATAGGGCTATCTCCTTTATACTACCCCTACCTTGTCACAACACAACTGATTGGCTCAAATGCATTAAGGAAGCCTGTTCAACCTCTCTTTCATATCTTCTGAGATCCCCAAGGATTGGAAAGCTGCCGCAGTCATCCCCCTCTTCAAAGGGGGAGACACCCTGGACCCAAACTGTTACAGACCTATATCCATCCTGCCCTGCCTATCTAAGGTCTTCGAAAGCCAAGTCAACAAACAGGTCACTGACCCTCTCGAATCCCACCGTACCTTCTCCGCTATGCAATCTGGTTTCCGAGCTGGTCACGGGTGCACCTCAGCCACACTCAAGGTACTAAACGACATCATAACCGCCATCGATAAAAGACAGTACTGTGCAGCCGTCTTCATCGACCTTGCCAAGGCTTTCGACTCTGTCAATCACCATATTCTTATCAGCAGACTCAGTAGCCTCGGTTTTTCGGATGACTGCCTTGCCTGGTTCACCAATTACTTTGCAGACAGAGTTCAGTGTGTCAAATCGGAGGGCATGTTGTCCGGTCCTCTGGCAATCTCTATGGGGGTACCACAGGGTTCAATTCTCGGGCCGACTCTTTTCTCTGTGTATATCAATGATGTTGCTCTTGCTGCGGGCGATTCCCTGATCCACCTCTACGCAGACGACACCACGTCATTGGACACTGTGCTATCTAACCTCCAATCGAGCTTCAATGCCATACAACACTCCTTCCGTGGCCTCCAACTGCTCTTAAACGCTAGTAAAACCAAATGCATGCTTTTCAACCGATCGCTGCCTGCACCCGCTTGCCCGACTAGCATCACCACACTGGATGGTTCCGACCTTGAATATGTGGACACCTATAAGTACCTAGGTGTCTGGCTAGACTGAAAACCCTCCTTCCAGACCCATATCAAACATCTCCAATCGAAAATCAAATCAAGAGTCGGCTTTCTATTCCGCAACAAAGCCTCCTTCACTCACGCTGCCAAGCTTACCCTAGTAAAACTGACTATCCTACCGATCCTCGACTTCGGCGATGTCATCTACAAAATTGCTTCCAACACTCTTCTCAGCAAACTGGATGCAGTTTATCACAGTGCCGTCCATTTTGTCACTAAAGCACCTTATACTACCCACCACTGCGACTTTTATGCTCTAGTCGGCTGGCCCTCGCTACATATTCATCGCCAGACCCACTAGCTCCAGGTCATCTACAAGGCCATGCTAGGCAAAGCCCCGCCTTATCTCAGCTCAATGGTCACGATGGCAACACCCATCCGTAGCACGCGCTCCAGCAGGTGTATCTCATTGATCATCCCTAAAGCCAACACCTCATTCGGCCGCCTTTCGTTCCAGTACTCTGCTGCCTGTGACTGGAACGAATTGCAAAAATCGCTGAAGTTGGAGACTTTTATCTCCCTCACCAACTTCAAACATCAGCTATCTGAGCAGCTAACCGATCGCTGCAGCTGTACATAATCTATTGGTAAATAGCCCACCCATTTTCACCTACCTCATCCCCACAGTTGTTTTTATTTACTTTTCTGCTCTTTTGCACACCAATATCTCTACCTGTACATGATCATCTGATCATTTATCACTCCAGTGTTAATCTGCAATATTGTAATTATTCACCTACCTCCTCATGCCTTTTGCACACATTGTATATAGACTCCCCTTTTTTCTCTACTGTGTTATTGACTTGTTAATTTTTTACTCCATGTGTAACTCTGTGTTGTCTGTTCACACTGCTATGCTTTATCTTGGCCAGGTCGCAGTTGCAAATGAGAACCTGTTCTCAACTAGCCAACCTGGTTAAATAAAGGTGAAAAAAAACAACAACAAAAAAACATTTGAAATGCAGTCCAGGTGACTACCTCATGAAGCTAGTTGAGAGAATGGCAAGAGTATGCAAAGCTGTCATCAAGGCAAAGTGTGGCTACTTTGAAGAATCTAAAATATATATTGATTTGTTTAAACACTTTTTTGGTTACTACATGATTCCATGCATGTTAATTTCATAGTTTTGATGTCTACAATGTAGAAAATGGTAAAAGTAAAGAAAAACCTTTGAATGAGTAGGTGTTCTAAAACATTTGACCGGTCGTGTATATAAGTTACCACTTCACTGTTCTGTTTACACCTTCTGTATCCTGTGCATGTGACAAATAAACTTACATTGTATTTGATATAGTGTGTGTTTACCAGAGATGGTAAAGTGAAGAACAACATGACCTGCACCAAAGTCAGTTTAGGATATAGACCAAGTACTAGATAGTGTATTTTTACCTTGAGTTTCCTTATTGTACGCTCCTGCCTTTACCACTTTTAGTCTTGAAATCTTTGGTTGTTTACTACAATACTCACTCTGTGTAGAACATGGCCTCACATGTGAATCCTTAAAGAGATGGGTGGGGCCAAAGCTTAAGAGGGTGTGAAAGATGCTGAATGAGTGTAGACAAAGAAGAGCTCTCCAGTTGGCATACCAAAACATTCAAGGCCCAATGTGGGGTTACAAGTTTATCAACTTTCGAAGCAGAATTACTTTTTCATTGTTCCTTAACTGTAGTGTATGATATACATTGGATAAAAACTATATAGCTTTTATCCAATGTAAAACAAAAACACTATTTCAAATTTTGCTACATAGGACCGAATCCAGGTGGTGAGTCACATATGTTGATGTTGGGGTGGTGCTGGCGATGATGAATATGACGTTTAAAATGGTTTAAATGTCCCTTTAATACTGTATGCTGTTGTCTCAAGTTATGTAGGTTGTTGACGATATTTGCATATTCATCAACTCCAATTCGGCTTGGGGTATGGAATATTCTCTTCCTAGTCCATTGTGGATTGATACGGTTTATTAAATAGCATAGACTACAGTAACGAGTAACAGCAACAGTAAAACAAAATCATCCAGTGTTTGCTGAATGTATTTTTTTGAAATAATTGAAAACAAAAACTAAAATGTACCCCTTTTTCTCCCCAATTTTGTGGCATCCAATTGGTAGTTACAGTCTTGTCTCGTTGCTGCAACTCCCGTACCGACGAAAGTCAAGAGCCGTGCATCCTCCTCTTGACTCAATGCGCACTTAACCTGGAAGCCAGCCGCACCAATGTGTCGGAGGAAACACCGAACACCTGGCAACCATGTCAGTGGGCACTGCGCCTGGCCCACCACAGGAGTCGCTAGTACGCGATAGGACAAAGACATCCCTGCTGACCAAACCCTCCCCTAACCCAGACAATGCTGGGCCAATTGTGCGCCGCCCCATGGGTCTCCCAGTCGCGGTCGGCTGCGACAGAGCCTGGACTCGAACCCAGAATCTCTATTGACACAACTAGCACTGCGATGCAATGTACAATAGCCTACATAGATTTTTTTAAAAGTCCACTCAATATTTTGCTGCTCCCAAACTTGATCTTTTAATCAAGCTTAGGTGATTAAGATTTATTTCAAAGCAGTCTCAAGAGCCAAACCCTTTATCGATAGTCTTGACTACTTGGCAAAAGCATTTGGCAGGATGAATAAAAAATGCCTTCATCGAGAGGGGACGCTCTACTTGGTTTTTAATCAAATGAAAGAAACGGTTTCTATGTTTTTTCTAATGTATGTTTTTAAATACGAGGTTGGTTTACAACTCTTGTTGTTATGGGCACTGTGCATCACGGCTGGATTGGCTGTGCTTCCGCTGTAAAAAGCCATGCCATCACCAACCGTGTTACCTGGTAAAACCAGCTTTTGGTTGGTCTTAAATATCCCCACCAGTGCTGCCTGAAACTGGCACTTTGGCACGCATTTTTAGGGACACATCTCAGATATTTCCAACCCTCACACCTCAGAACAAGTGAGCTCATATAAAACGGGGAAATTACCAATCCTGGCACTAGGGAAATAGAAGAGGGTCGGCTTTAACAGGTCAATTGCAAATTAGTGTGTTTGACCATTGTGCCTGCTTAACGGCAGCCGGAAATAGAGCCCATATTGTTTGGAACAATATACTCTACAAGTACATGACATTTCCAAAGTGGGCTCTCTGCTAATTCTGAAGGTATGATCAATTTAGCGTTAGATGTTGTATGTTATGATCAATTATTGTTTGGCTGTGATTGGCTATTGACCTATAATGTCAATTTCTATGAATAAAATTAATCATATG
Source organism: Oncorhynchus gorbuscha (assembly GCF_021184085.1). NCBI lineage: Eukaryota > Metazoa > Chordata > Actinopteri > Salmoniformes > Salmonidae > Oncorhynchus > Oncorhynchus gorbuscha. The sequence continues at coordinate 49,514,445 of NC_060175.1, forward strand.
ATAAAAGTACCACTCTGGAAATATGACTTGTGTGAAGAGTATTTTGTTACAAACAATATGTCTAAAAATAAGCTAAATCAAAAAGGGTAGTTTTGAGATATTCATATTTTTTTACGTTGAATAATTGAATGTGAAAATGTGTATTTCAGAGTATAATGTACTGAGATGTTTTATGTCTGTATCATGTACCGTTCACAGATACAAGGGTCTTACAGGAGGCATGTATGTATAGGTCTAAAAAGGGCCTAAGATGCCCAATTTCATAATGATTTTCCCAAAAAAATGGTTTATGATATAAATGTAAAAAGCCTGTTAAGAGATACAAAAATATATGCTCTCCTCCCGCTGGCTTGGGATCATCCTATAGTAACACCAACCTGTTACAATCATGCTTGCAATATCTAACATGGAATGGATTTGTTTTTTTTAAATGGATAGGCTACAGTAACTAAAGCTGCAGTAATAGCTTGTATATGGTGATGTGATCCAGTACATTGCCATTGCATTGCACAACATGGTCAAGAATCTGCATTGGCAACAGGAGGAAGTTACTCCTACACATCCGCCATGACTAACCATTCTGGTTCTGGGAAGAGAAGGCGTTCTGTTGTTTACACTGCTGAGATGAGCAAAACAGCCCCCATTCTGCCACAGGCCAGCTGTGAGGCATGCAACATTAACAGCCTCAGACAGGCTTAAAGTGCAGGTTGAGACCACTCATCTGCAATGCCTGTTCATCCTCCTCCAACGCTCGCTGCACTGCAAACCTTGTTCTGAAATTGCACTGCTTCCGACTCTTCAGACCACAACCACTAGTCATTCCAACCCAAGCTCAAAATGGTAGCTACCACCATGATAGCTTAGCAGACAGTCTCAGGCCGAGCGTCAGCCCACTGATCACTAGCATTGGACACAGGCCAGAAGAGCCAAGCCAGGTCCAGGTAGGGCCACTCACCGCAGATAAAGCACGTCGTCTTCAGGACTTCCTCTTTTTTTTGCTTTTCACTCCTGAGGTCGGCAAAGGTGTCGATGATGACTCCGAAGATGAGGTTGAGGACGATGATGATGACCAGGAAGAAGAAGAGCAGGTCATAGATCACCCTGCCAGCAAACAGAGGCTCCTACCAAAGACACAGAATACAGAAAAAAAAACATTTGATAACACACATCTGAACATTACAAATAGTCAACTGTCAAAAACAACTGCGGCTAAGAAACATGACTACAGCAAAGTTATCCCAATAATTGAGATTGTAATGAAGCTAAAATGTATTTGTTTCTTCCCAAGTCTGGAACTGTGGGACATGTAAATGTTTTGGTATTGTTAGGGCTGTGACGATTATGGAACGATTACTTGTCATGCAAATGGACACGGTTATTGTCATATTTGTCATTTTTGTTGAAAAATGTTTTGAACTTGTAATGCATCTTTGAAAACAAGCTACAAATCACACACAGCTTTGGTGACAACCTTGTCCCAAAAAACTAATGTTTTTTACCGCTGGGAAGTTTTTGAAATTAAGCTTCTCCCCCCACCGTGCCATTCTGCTCGTAAAACAATGACCAACTTTACCCACTTGGTGTAAAAATAAAAAACTGCTATTGGGTAAACTAGTATATCCACTTCAATGTAAAGTTGAATCCCCACTTCTCCTAAAATGAATGTAATAAGACAATCATTATTTTGAGTTCACGGTTATTGTCCATAATTGTCAGTAACACAATTATAAGATAATTGTACCAGGCTTAGGTGTCGTGTTCAACATGGGCATTTGCGTACCTCTTTGGATGGCTTCCGGAGGACGTCCCCCACACCACCTCCACTCCTCAGGCCGTGACTCAAGACAGTGACAATACACATGAGTAGAGAGTCACATGACCGCTCCTTGTCCTCGATCACTACTGCCGACGGCTGGGTGGCTATGGCAGCTACAGAGGGACATCGGGTACATGTATTGCACATAATATATCCACAACAAATCCACAAACCCTTTTAATCCACATCCTCTAACTCAAATCCACATTTCTCATATACAAGACCTCATAGCAAATTCTGCCTTGCGGAGAAAACAATAACTCGTCAATTAGGAAAATGTTGTGCAAACAAAACATCTCACTCGATAGAAACTTCCACTGCCTGTCTCATCCCAGCACAGGAACCACAGACAATACCGATCTGACCCTTCCAAACTGTTCTCACAAAACAACAAGTCACCAGACAAGCATCATTAATTTGGATGGTGGTGATGGTGGCGGTGGCCTCCATGAGGTTTTAACCCAGAATCCCCAGAGCCTGACAAGGTTCATACAAGGTTGTCTGAGCACATTAAGGCAGCATGTAGGTCGTCTTTGATTTGGGAGATTTTTCTAAAGAAGTCTTACAGGGTCCGTTAGAATGCCTGGATCCCAACGAGCTGCCCCCTGCGCCCTCTCAGAGCGAACCCGTCAACCTGCCCTGGGCCTGATGGCAATTAACCCCTGACCTCTTCTCCCCTTCTTCTGGATCCTGGTCCTCCAGCAGCAGACGCACGTGGCATGGCCTAAGTCCCTGTGTGCTTCCCCTAGCCCAGGGTTAGGTGTCTTGCTCAAGGGCACAGACAGATTTTTCACCTAGTAGGCTCAGGGATTCGAAATAGCAACCTTTTGGATACTGGCCCAGCACTTCTAACTACTAGGCTACCTGCCATGTATCTATATGCCAACTGTGCACAACAATGCGTAATTTATCATAACCATTATAGATAACAAATCCTAATTGCAAAATGTCCTCACATATATTGAGAAAAAAAAGGTGCAATTTAAGATACATTTATTGAAACCGTAATATCGGCTGTTTATATTACACCGTGGAACACAATCTTCAAAAAGGCAGTAGCCTCAGCCATGCCGCTTGCTTGCCTTATGTTAGGAATCAAAAGGACTACATAAAAGGTAGGTTAAGTAAGGGATCACGGCGCTTTGCAGTGGCAAAAGAAATGATGCGAGATTTCTGCTGCTGGGCCCCCTTCTTTGAATGTTTCTTTGTGCATATGATATCTCATGGAGCTAGTTGTGCTGTGATAGGAGAGCTTGATATTGCATAGTTTGCATTGCACATGGGTCAAATTTCATCAGTTTGATCAAAATACTTTGAAACCTCACACAATTTGGCAGCCATGCTGATAGTGCCCACTTCTCGCTACGTGCTTGAAACAACCCCCCCACAGCCAATCAGAAGCATTTTCCATCAAATATTTGCCATTTATATTTTTAAATGTTAAATATTTAAAAAATCTTAAATAAAGAAGTTGTAATGTGATAGTTAACCCAGCTCTATCTCAATGTAACCCATTTAACTTTGACAAGAGTTATGAAATACATTTGACAAATAGTTCTACAATATTTGAAAAGAAAAACGATTTCTGGTTAAAGATGGAGTTTTGATGTCATTCGGGTACTCATGCCCCTCCCTAAACCAGGCCTAATCCCATGACTGCCCGGCCGTACACGTTTACGGCTCAGTGGAACTATGGGAAGCTTCTCCTCTGGATGAGGGGAGACTTAGGGGTCTGTGAGGATGCAGAAGCCCACGCACACACATTTTCCTTTCTCTTGAGCACATACCATCCACAACAGCTTCTGTGGAGCAGTTCTCCCCACTGTCCTTCCGACACACTTCTGCTGATAGGAACTCTCCCACCATACTGGCTCCACTCTCTGCCAAACAGGAAAACATAGGGTCAGGAGAAACGTTTGTGCCTTTTTTGGCTCAGCATTGTCTATTGCAAACGAGGGACCATATTAGGCCTTACAGACTTAATTTACAGCAGGAAACCTGGTGCAAGTTTTAAATGTGACAATCAGGGTGGGGAGGATAGACTGAGGAAGCCATTCTGTTTGGGAACTTTAAGTGACATAGGGAGCGCCTGCTCTTTGACCTTACCAAGTGTTTTATTAGGTATCCTGTCAATGTTAAGGAGAAAGTCATCCTGGAAGAAGATGTAGCCCACGATGGAGAAGAGGTAGACCAGGATGAGAGCCAGCACGGCTGTTAGCAGGATGGAGCGGCCATTACGGGTTACACTCTTGATCACATTCAGCAGCGTCTCCTCCCTGTACACCAGGTCAAAGAGCTGCAGGAGAGACAAGAGAAGAACACAGCTTAGTGGGAAGCAGGGGGGCAGGGGAGTGATTGAGTGAGTGAGTGAGTGAGTGAGTGAGTGAGTCCAGTTCTTACCAGCAGACTGTAGAAGAAGACATGGACGAAGACGCCCAGACTACAGATGATCAGGTAGAGGAGGTGGTAGAGGAACTCGACATCCATGATCATGGCCTTGTAGCCCCGCGTGAACGTCCCTCTGTTCCCCACGAAACTCATCAAGAAGATCATCTTATTGCCCACCTGAGGAACAGTGGAAAACATGGAGGGATTGAGCAACAACTTTGCCAGGTTAATTTAAAAGGTAAATACTGGCATGCAAAAACAAAGTAGGGATATTCAGAAACAACCAGGCATAGAAGACAAACACAACCAACTTAGAGAGACTGGCATAGATACAGGTCAACAAGAGGTGGACTTGAACACAGTGAAGTTGACATCGGTGACTTAAAAATATGTTGTGTAAAAGCATGAGTCATGCATCTATCCAACAGGTATTCATTCATTAGAAGACATGTCATTTAGTGTTTAGTTGGCCTGGTTGACAAGAGCGCCACAGCTCTGTGGAATCCCACAGTGACGCACTACACACCTCACCTCACATACGGGCGAGGTGAGGACACTGGACGGGGTGTTTGAGGGCACAGAGGCTACTGTAACCTAACGTGGCAGGCGTAAAAGCAAGGACCCAGTGACCAGAAACCCATCCAGTCACAGAGGCACACACACTTGCAGACACACTTACGTTGAAGGCCCCTAGGAGGAAGAGGGTTGGCTCCAGGCCCACAGAGAAGATGAGGCGGAGGATGGTTGAGGCGATGAGGACCCGGACGCCGTGGGGCTGGGGCAGAATGATGACAATGGCCAGGGAAACCAGCATGGCGATCCACAGCAGAGCTGACAGATGACCATCCAGGGTACCTGGAGAGAGGAGGTGGGAGAGGAGAGAGGCAAGAGTAGGGTTAAAAAGGAGGGATGGATGGGACGTGGATAGTGTTGTCCATGTAAGATGCCTACTATAATATACCTACAGTAACACATAGGTTTACTGTAAATTACATCACTTTTAAAAGTAGATCCAGTTAAAGATCTGTTTACATTAAATGTTGATTTAAAAGAAAAAAGCAGCCAACACCACAAGCACTGGCTCATCCAACTGCTGTAATGATAGTATTAACAGGGCAAACAATAATATGTTCTTGGCCTCCAGTGAGGGATATCCCTCTGCAGTAATATCACCTGTTGGACATGTTCAGACACATTCTTCTCCCCAGGGAGATGAGGCAGAGCTCTAAAGCCTTACAATACTAACAGTTACATAATACGGAAAGTGTGACATCAGATCGTTGTGGCTCAGTGAAGCTTTATAATGAGCTTACCTGGCACTAACTTGGTGGCTTAGTCCCAGCTCTGCTCTGTGCAACACAAGGACAAAGTCAGTCGAAGAACTGTTTGTTTGTTTGTATGTGTGTGTGTGTGTGTGTGTGTGTGTGTGTGTGTGTGTGTGTGTGTGTGTGTGTGTGTGTGTGTGTGTGTGTGTGTGTGTGTGTGTGTGTGTGTGTGTGTGTGTGTGTGTGTGTGTGTGTGTGTGTGTGTGTGTGTGTGTGTGTGTGTGCGTGTGTATACACATCTGTGCATGTGTGTGTGTTAAGCTGAAAACAAGGTCAGTCGTCTTTGCCGTATTCACTTCCAGGCCCCAGCCAGAGGCAAGTTTTGAGCTTCCTCCCACTCCCTCCCTGTCCGTGCCCCTCTCTTCTCCTCTCCTCTCCGTGGAGAGATCACATGACAGGTGCTCGTTACATAACTGGGTCCGCTAAAAATACCACTGGCTCCTGAGAAATTCATGAGGGATGGTCTGGGAGGGATCCCAGGCCTGCTGGCTGACAGCACGCCAGGGAGCTAGACTCTGCCGCCACGGAGGGAGGAATGGACATCACAGGCCTCCTCTCCAAACCCCATTCCTTTCTCTCCAAAAAGTCCAAATGATTACACTACCAGAGTAAAGCAGAATGAGAGCAGGATGCAGCCACTGCTCAACACCTCCTCTACACACATTGTCTGATATCTTGAAAGGCCAAACAGGCAGGTCTGTGGGAACAGACTTCAAAGCAGATTCTCAGAGTGGACACATGGTCAAAAGACAAGAGAGGAGTTTCATCTGTTAACATGGCTAAGTTAGGCTCAAGTATTCTCCCTCCCAACAGGCAGCTGCTATGCCAGCCATGCCACACTGACCCACCTCCAGAAGAGTGGAGAGGCACGAAGCATACAGCTCAACCTGGTCCTCTCCAGACAAACACTTCCCTGGGAAGTCTTGAGCAGACTGGGACAAGCAGCACACTATGGAATGACTGCTACGCTTTTTCTGACTTGTTTTATAGGAGAGTGCATCAGCTGAGCTCTGGGCAAGGCTCACCACTGTAAATGCACAGGGCCTTTAGAGAAACTAGCATTGTTTAAAGTCGTAAAAGTCTACTAGGCCACTGAAGTTCACTTCTCTTTTACAAGCAGCTGGTTTGAACATTAACAACGAGCAGCATCAGAGCTGGCATACATCCGGAGAGACATTATTATGGACCAATTAACTGTATATGTGTTTAAGATTTACTACTGAGTAATAATGATTCAAGAGCCAAGCTTCTATGCACATGATGGCTGGCTACATCATTAATTAAATTGTTTTTAAACCTTTTTTTAACTAGGCAAGTCGGTAAAGAACAAATTAATTCTTATTTACAATGACGGCCTACCCCGGCCAGACCCTAGCCCGGCCAGACCCTAGCCCGGGCGACGCTGGGCAAAATTGTGCGCCACCCTATGGGACTCCCAATCACAGTTGTGATACAGCCTGGAATCGAACCAGGGTCTGTAGTGACCCCTCTAGCACTGAAATGCAGTGCCTTAGACCGCTGCACCACTCGGGAGCCCACAAAAGTTAAATTATGTTAAGCCGAAATCATATCCGCCCTCACTGATGTCCTGAGCTGAACCCTACAGTCTGATGCTAATCTCTTTGAAGACACTGGAAACCACATGAATGTATTCTAGCTCTAAGCTAAAAGCATTTTCGCTTCTCTCTCTCTCTCTCTCTCTCTCTCTCTCTCTCTCTCTCTGAGGAAGTTCAAAACAAAAGGGACTGCGCCGCTTGACCCCAGACAGAACAATGTAAAGTTTATGCGAGTCACAATGTGGGTCTTCTCTCGGCAACTCTGCCCTGGAACAATAAAGGCCTTAATGACTGGGGCTGTGTTTTACACATCACCACAGACTAACAGAGAGAGAGAGAGAGAGAGAGAGAGAGAGAGAGAGCGAGAGAGAGAGCTGGAGAGAAAAGGCAGTTATGTAAAAATGTCTCTAAAATGACTAAATAAATCCTGTTTATTCAATTCTGACATTGCACAGGGGCAACAGTTTCCCCTTGCACACTGGCATACAGTGAAGGTAAAAGATAGGATTTAAAAGCTTGAAATCAATTCCAAGCCCCGCCTGGGCCAACTACAAGAGCAGCTCAATTATGCCATGTTCAATACCTAAGCCTAATGAGTGGCTATGCTCTTGCCTGATCATATGTTCCAAAAGAAATGTCAAATTTCACAGTCTGGGGCAGTGAAATGCACTGATCCTATAAGATGGTAAGATCTCAATTGCATACTTCTCATGTCCTTTCTCCTCGCCTTCTTCTCAAAACCCATTGGAGGAGAAGGTCAGAAGGCGTTCTCATCCAAGGGGTTTTGAGAAGGAGACAAAGAGAGAGGATGCGAGGATTATGCAATTGAGATCTTCTCATTGAGTATTACTTGTATTGTGTATTCATCGTTTTCTTTATCTTTATTTCCACAGATACAATGATGTTCAAGATCGGTATATACGACCTGTACTGTATATACGACCTGTATAAAATATCTGTATATAAGACCTGTATATAAGATATGTACTGTATATACGACCTGTATATAAGACCTGTACTGTATATACGACCTGTAAATAACTGCATTCTTGTGTTTTTCTTTTTTTCTTCTGTCACATTTCATGTTTTATTTCTTATTTATACAACAGGTTGGTCTAATCCTGAATGCTGATTAGTTAAAAGCGCATTCCAGCCGGTGTCTATTTCACAAGATACCACAGGCTAAATCTATGACATTAAAAGGCCTATTTACTCTGTTCCATCTGACTGCGCTATCAACTTTCTCATCAGCCCAAGCAGGGAAGTTATAAACTTGATCTCCACTATAAAAAGCATCTAGACATTATCTCACATTTCTTTTAGACTAACAATGAGTTTTTAACAGCAGAGGTGTATTAAACCTTACTGTCTGTCCCTCTGACATTTGCAACATCGTTTCAACATTCAAATTCGATCTCCAACTGTCCCCTAGTAATGAACGTGTAAGGGTCGGGATGAGTGATAGAGGGAGGCAGCCTTTCTCAGTCAGTCGAAATCATGAAATCAGCATAGTGTAGCTAGTTTGCAGTGTTTCCAGCTTCAGTTTGAAGTTATTGTGTTAGCTGTGCTGTTGACATCTCCTTTCAACTACAGTGTCCTAACGAGAGAGCACATTTTCTATGCCAGGCGAAATCGTGCCTCATTAGCGCATTGTTATGGATGTATCCAAATAAATGTCTCTAGAAAACCTCCAAATGCAGTAGCTGTTGTTGTTCTGTCTGCACTGTTTGATGTGACTGTAAGTTAGACGTAGTTGGCAAGCTAGCAAGCAAGGGATAAAACTGTTGCCAGCCAGTATAGAAATGGAACATTTAGAACGAATGACTTGGTCAAGTCCATAGATACAGAACAAAAAGACTTATCAACTGGGTCGCGTCTCTAGCAACCGAACCAATAGCACAAACGACCACCCGGCTTGGGTAGCAACCCTAGATTTGTTTTGGGACTATATCTTGTGGAAGGATGATATAGTATGAATAAATTCATCTAAATTCATCTAAATATATACGACTTGATTAGTGTAGTGTCAACAACGCACCCACTGCCAGCTGGCCTACTTCAGCAGTACTGTATCATTTTAATCATTTTAGTCAATAAGATTCTTGCTATGTAGCTTAACTTTCTGAACATTCGAGACGTGTAGTCCACTTGTCATTCCAATCTCCTTTGCATTAGCGTAGCCTCTTCTGTAGCCTGTCAACTATGTGTCTGTTTATCCCTGTTCTCTCCTCTCTGCACAGACCATACAAACGCTCCACACCGCGTGGCCGCGGCCACCCTACTCTGGTGGTCCCAGCGCGCACGACCCACGTGGAGTTCCAGGTCTCCGGTAGCCTCTGGAACTGCCAATCTGCGGTCAACAAGGCAGAGTTCATCTCAGCCTATGCCTCCCTCCAGTCCCTCGACTTCTTGCCACTGACGGAAACATGGATCACCACAGACAACACTGCTACTCCTACTGCTCTCTCTTCGTCCGCCCACGTGTTCTCGCACACCCCGAGAGCGTCTGGTCAGCGGGGTGGTGGCACCGGGATCCTCATCTCTCCCAAGTGGTCATTCTCTCTTTCTCCCCTTACCCATCTGTCTATCGCCTCCTTTGAATTCCATGCTGTCACAGTTACTAGCCCTTTCAAGCTTAACATCCTTATCATTTATCGCCCTCCAGGTTCCCTCGGAGAGTTCATCAATGAGCTTGATGCCTTGATAAGCTCCTTTCCTGAGGACGGCTCACCTCTCACAGTTCTGGGCGACTTTAACCTCCCCACGTCTACCTTTGACTCTTTCCTCTCTGCCTCCTTCTTTCCACTCCTCTCCTCTTTTGACCTCACCCTCTCACCTTCCCCCCTACTCACAAGGCAGGCAATACGCTCGACCTCATCTTTACTAGATGCTGTTCTTCCACTAACCTCACTGCAACTCCCCTCCAAGTCTCCGACCACTGCCTTGTATCCTTTTCCCTCTCGCTCTCATCCAACACCTCCCACACTGCCCCTACTCGGATGGTATCGCGCCGTCCCAACCTTCGCTCTCTCTCCCCCGCTACTCTCTCCTCTTCCATCCTATCATCTCTTCCCTCCGCTCAAACCTTCTCCCACCTATCTCCTGATTCTGCCTCCTCAACCCTCCTCTCCTCCCTCTCTGCATCCCTTGACTCTCTATGTCCCCTATCCTCCAGGCCGGCTCGGTCCTCCCTCCCGCTCCGTGGCTCGATGACTCATTGCGAGCTCACAGAACAGGGCTCCGGGCAGCCGAGCGGAAATGGAGGAAAACTCGCCTCCCTGCGGACCTGGCATCCTTTCACTCCCTCCTCTCTACATTTTCCTCCTCTGTCTCTGCTGCTAAAGCCACTTTCTACCACGCTAAATTCAAAGCATCTGCCTCTAACCCTAGGAAGCTCTTTGCCACCTTCTCCTCCCTTCTGAATCCTCCGCCCCCTCCCCCCCTCCTCCCTCTCTGCAGATGACTTCGTCAACCATTTTGAAAAGAAGGTCGACGACATCCGATCCTCGTTTGCTAAGTCAAACGACACCGCTGGTTCTGCTCACACTGCCTTACCCTGTGCTCTGACCTCTTTCTCCCCTCTCTCTCCAGATGAAATCTCGCGTCTTGTGACGGCCGGCCGCCCAACAACCTGCCCGCTTGACCCTATCCCCTCCTCTCTTCTCCAGACCATTTCCGGAGACCTTCTCCCTAACCTCACCTCGCTCATCAACTCATCCCTGACCGTTGGCTACGTCCCTTCCGTCTTCAAGAGAGCGAGAGTTGCACCCCTTCTGAAAAAACCTACACTCGATCCCTCCGATGTCAACAATTACAGACCAGTATCCCTTCTTTCTTTTCTCTCCAAAACTCTTGAACGTGCCGTCCTTGGCCAGCTCTCCTGCTATCTCTCTCTGAATGACCTTCTTGATCCAAATCAGTCAGGTTTCAAGACTAGTCATTCAACTGAGACTGCTCTCCTCTGTATCACGGAGGCGCTCCGCACTGCTAAAGCTAACTCTCTCTCCTCTGCTCTCATCCTTCTAGATCTATCGGCTGCCTTCGATACTGTGAACCATCAGATCCTCCTCTCCACCCTCTCCCAGTTGGGCATCTCCGGCGCGGCCCACGCTTGGATTGCGTCCTACCTGACAGGTCGCTCCTACCAGGTGGCGTGGCGAGAATCTGTCTCCTCACCACGCGCTCTCACCACTGGTGTCCCCCAGGGCTCTGTTCTTGGCCCTCTCCTATTCTCGCTATACACCAAGTCACTTGGCTCTGTCATAACCTCACATGGTCTCTCTTATCATTGCTATGCAGACGACACACAATTAATCTTCTCCTTTCCCCCTTCTGATGACCAGGTGGCGAATCGCATCTCTGCATGTCTGGCAGACATATCAGTGTGGATGACGGATCACCACCTCAAGCTGAACCTCGGCAAGACGGAGCTGCTCTTCTTCCCGGGGAAGGACTGCCCGTTCCATGATCTCGCCATCACGGTCGACAACTCCATTGTGTCCTCCTCCCAGAGCGCCAAGAACCTTGGCGTGATCCTGGACAACACCCTGTCGTTCTCTACTAACATCAAGGCGGTGGCCCGTTCCTGTAGGTTCATGCTCTACAACATCCGCAGAGTACGACCCTGCCTCACACAGGAAGCGGCGCAGGTCCTAATCCAGGCACTTGTCATCTCCCGTCTGGATTACTGCAACTCGCTGTTGGCTGGGCTCCCTGCCTGTGCCATTAAACCCCTTCAACTCATCCAGAACGCCGCAGCCCGTCTGGTGTTCAACCTTCCCAAGTTCTCTCACGTCACCCCGCTCCTCCGTTCTCTCCACTGGCTTCCAGTTGAAGCTCGCATCCGCTACAAGACCATGGTGCTTGCCTACGGAGCTGTGAGGGGAACGGCACCTCAGTACCTCCAGGCTCTGATCAGGCCCTACACCCAAACAAGGGCACTGCGTTCATCCACCTCTGGCCTGCTCGCCTCCCTACCACTGAGGAAGTACAGCTCCCGCTCAGCCCAGTCAAAACTGTTCGCTGCCCTGGCCCCCCAATGGTGGAACAAACTCCCTCACGACGCCAGGACAGCGGAGTCAATCACCACCTTCCGGAGACACCTGAAACCCCACCTCTTTAAGGAATACCTAGGATAGGTTAAGTAATCCCTCTCACCCCACCCCCCCCTAAGTTTTAGATGCACTATTGTTAAGTGACTGTCCCACTGGATGTCATAAGGTGAATGCACCAATTTGTAAGTCGCTCTGGATAAGAGCGTCTGCTAAATGACTTAAATGTAAATGTAAATGTAATGAAAATATGTCAATAATTATTTTAATATGTTGGGCCGGTTTGCAGGCCCTCAACCATGTCTCAGTTACGGCATTATCTTACCCTCAAAACACTGGCTTCTCGGGCATTATCACTTAACTATATTACTACCTTTATTGCACATTATTGGGAAGGAGCTCGCAAGTTAAGCATTTTACTGTACTGGTTTACGCCTGCTGTGTTCTGCGCATGTGACAATAAAACTTGAAACTTGAGAGACAGATACATGGCAATGGATCCTGACTGAATACTCGTCAGCATCAGAGTGAAGACAGGAGTCTGGTGACAGGTTAATTAAGTTAATGTGTGTGTGCGTGTGGGTGTGTGTTTAGCTCAAACCCCATATCAATAATCAGGCCAGGGCCTGATTCAGAGGACCTGGCATTAATAAGTGATGCCAGTGACACCTAAACCACAGGCATGAGACAGGAATCCAGCCTTGCATCACAGATCAGAGGTAAAGGTTACCTTCATAAATGTATGAAAGACATTGTTTTAAATATTCAAATAATTATCTCAAAGACATTGTGTGGAATAGGTAGCCACATAACCGTGATGCACTCATAATATAGCTTTACAAACACGCTTGCTTCAAACTGTTAGCTAAGTCATCCTGAGCATGACTAAATAAGCATAAATTACTGTTGAAATGTACAGTATTGTGAAATCACAATATTTTCAGAGAACAGTTTGAAAACAGTGGTGACCAAGTTTATGCTCAATTCACCTTCCCAAACAACTTGAGTTTGTGTGTAATGTGCGTTGTAATGTAGTTCCCTTGCTTTAATGGTCTGTGCTTGTCATTTGCTTCAATGTCCTGTTTGGTAACAGTCACACTTGTAGAATTAAACAGAGAACACATACAGATATCAGCCATCGTTTGGCACAGATACCCTGCAGATTATTTAGCTGAGCGAGAGAGAAGGTAGGGGATAAGGAGGAGAGAACTTCACTGACCTCCGCGGATTCCTTCCAGAGGGTAGAAGAAGGCCACCAGCAGGTTCATGAGCACGGCCAGGTTGAAGGAGATGCTGCTCCAGAAGGACATGTTACGAGAGCACCAGTATAGAATGGGCTGGGCTGGAGAAGGGACGAAGAGGGCCAACACACTTGGTCAATACAGAGTCATTGGGACCACCTCTACACCAGAAAACATTGCAATGCTACAACTACACCACCATCACAATACTGCTGCACTCGCCGAACTTAGACAAGATTCACAGAACACATCACAGGAGATGCACATACACGTACAGTATCTATAGTGCGTAAACATATTTGAAGGGAGCATTCATTGGAGGATTGTCCATTGAGATCATTCTGTATAATGAAAAGCATTTTATGAATTATTAATATTATTATGCACAACGCAGAGGTCCTTAAAGGGATACTTCAGGAGTCAGGTGAACTCATGGATACCATTTTTAATGTCCCTGTATGCAGTTTTAAGGAAGTTGCTAACAAGCGCTAACACAACTGCTAACCAAATGTTAGTGCAATGACTGGAAGTCTATAATATCTATTAGTAGATACCCATAGAACTTCCAGTCATTGCACTAACACCAGTTAGCATTTGCTCACAAAACTACCGCCAACTTCCTTCATACTGAGACAAACGTTTTATCAACAAATTTATCTGACTCTGGGGAAAATCCTGAAGGATCCCTTCAAAAATCACAATTGCATCTAGAGCTAAATCTCAAATATAAGACATACCACTAGGGGTTAGAATTTTGTCTAGTATGACATTTTTGAAAGAGGGGGGGCAATTTTGTATTTGGTTACAGTTGTAGGAAGGTTACTCTTAACTGGTACCCAAACATCATGGGTGATAGGGTGATTCACTTGTCAGTTTTTCTCGCAGCAAATAATACACCCCAGTGGCACGTCTTCACTTCACTGAAGTGTTTGCCTTTTTTGTGTCAGCTGAAGCATTCAACCCAGTAGGGCAGCATTTCTCAAACTCAGTCCTTGGTACCCCAAGGGGTACACATTTTAGTTTTTGCCCTTGCACTAGAGAGTTGATTCAAATAATCAAAGCGTGATGATGATAGTACTACATACAATGGTTACATAAGCTTACACACCAGAGCAGTGTTTCCATTTTCGTGTCTTTAGCCTGCTAGCCGTGGCCCGCTAGCTGTCTAGAGCATATCGGCTGTTAGCTGAATAGGTCCATCAGACAACTTCTTGGGCCACTATACCTATGTTGCCAATTGGACTGGTCCACTTTACAACACAGAACCCTACTAATCCATCACGACTGGTCTACTGACGTAAACGCACGAGGCGGGGCCGCACGAGGAGGCTATAAACAGACTTCCCCCGTCGCGACGTCCCTCTGAGGCCCTTCTGCTAGCTTGATTGCCCCGGCCCGCTAGCTGTCTGAATAGCCGTGTCTCCAACCAGCCTCACTACTCACTGGACCCTTACGATCACTCGGCTGCGCATGCCTCTCCTTAATGTCAATATGCCTTGTCCATTGTTCTGGTTAGTGATTATGGTTTTATTTCACTGTAGAACCTCTAGCCCTGCTCAATATACAGTACCTTAGCCAACCCTTTAGTTCCACCTCCAACACATGCAATGACATCACCTGGTTTAAAGGATGTTTCTAGAGACAATATCTCTCTCATCATCAATCAATGCCTAGGCCTACCTCCACTGTATTCACATCCTACCATACCTTTGTCTGTATATTATGCCTTGAATCTATTCTATCGTTCCCAGAAACCTGCTCCTTTTACTCTTTGTTCCGGACGTACTAGACGACTAGTTCTTATAGCCTTTAGCCGTACCCTTAACCTACTCATCCTCTGTTCCTCTGGTGATGTAGAGGTTAATCCAGGCCCTGCAGTGCCTAGCTCCACTCCTATTCCTCAGCTGCTCTCATTTGTTGACTTCTGTAACTGTAAAAGCCTTGGTTTCATGCTAGTTAACATTAGAAGCCTCCTCCCTAAGTTTGTTTTATTCACTGCTTTAGCACACTCTGCCAACCCGGATGTCCTAGCCGTGTCTGAATCCTGGCATAGGAAGACCACCAAAACCCCTGAAATTTCCATCCCTAACTATAACATTTTCCGACAAGATAGAACTGCCAAAGGGGGCGGTGTTGCAATCTACTGCAGAGATAGCGTGCAGAGTTCTGTCTTACTATCCAGGTCTGTACCCAAACAATTCGAGCTTCTACTTTTAAAAATCCACCTTTCCAGAAACAAGTCTCTCACTGTTGCCGCTTGCTATAGACCACCCTCTGCCCCCAGCTGTGCTCTGGACACCATATGTGAACTGATTGCCCCCCCATCTATCTTCAGAGCTTGTGCTGCTAGGTGATCTAAACTGAGACATGCTTAACACCCTGGCCATCCTACAATCTAAGCTTGATGCCCTCAATCTCACACAAATGATCAATGAACCTACCAGGTACAACCCCAAAACTGTAAACACGGGCACCCTCATAGATATCATCCTAACCAACTTGCCATCCAAATAAACCTATGCTGTTTTCAACCAAGATCTCAGCGATCACTGCCTCATTGCCTGCATCCGTAATGGGTCTGCGGTCAAACGACCATCCCTCATCACTGTCAAACGCTCCCTAAAACACTTCAGCGAACAGGCCTTTCTAATCGGCCTGGCCAGGAAGGATACATCCCATCAGTTGAGGATGCCTGGTTATTCTTCAAAAGTGCCCTCCTCACCATCTTAAATAAGCATGCCCCATTCCAAAAAAATGAACCAGGGATAGATATAGCCCTTGGTTCTCTCCAGACCTGACTGCCCTTGACCAGCACAAAAACATACTGTGGCATTCTGCAATGGTATCGAATAGCCCCCATGATATGCAACTTTTCAGGGAAGTTAAGTTAGGAACCAACATACACAGGCGGTTAGGAAAGCTAAGGCTAGCTTTTTCAAACAGAGGTTTGCATCCTATAGCACAAACTCAAAAACGTTCTGGGGCACTGTAAAGTCCATGGAGAATAAGAGCACCTACTCCCAGCTGCCCACTGCACTGAGGCTAGGAAACACTGTCACCACCGATATTTTATTTTAATTGTATTTCACCATAATTTAACCAGGTAGGCTAGTTGAGAACAAGATCTCATTTGCAACTGCGACCTGGCCAAGATAAAGCAAAGCAGTGTGACACAGACAACAACACAGAGTTACACATGGAGTAAACAATAAATAAGTGAATAACACAATAAACAAGTCAATGACACAGTAGAAAAAATAAAGTCTATGTACAGTGTATGCAAAATCCTCTATAATTGACCATTTCAATAAGCATTTTTCTAAGGCTGGCCAGGCTTTCCACCTGGCTACCCCTACCCCGGTCAACAGCACTGCACCCCCCACAGCAACTCGCCCAAGCCTCCCCATTTCTCCCTCACCCAAATCCAGATAGCTGATGTTCTGAAAGAGTTGCAAAATATGGACCCCTACAAATCAGCTGGGTTCGACAATCTGGACCCTCTCTTTATAAAATTATCTGCCAAAATTGTTGTAACCCCTATTACTAGCCTATTCAACCTCTCTTTCATATCGTCTGAGATTCCCAAAGATCGGAAAACAGTCGTGGTCATCCCCCTCTTCAAACATGGAGACACTCTAGACCCAAACTGCTACAAACCTATATCTATCATACCCTGCCTTTTTATGGTCTTTGAAAGTTAACAAACAGATTACCGAACATTTCGAATCCCACCGTACCTTCTCTGCTATGCAATCTGGTTTCAGAGCTGTTCATGGGTGCACCTCAGCCACGCTCAAGGTCCTAAACGATGTCATAACCGCCATCGATAAGAGACAATACTGTGCAGCCGTATTCATCGACCTGGCCAAGGCTTTCAACTCTGTTAATCACCACATTCTTATCGGCAGACTCAACAGCCTTGGTTTCTCAAATGATTGCTTCGCCTGGTTCACCAACTACTTCTCTGATAGAGTTGGGTGTGTCAAATCGGAGGGCTTGTTGTCCGGACCTCTGGCAGTCTCTATGGGGGTGCCACAGGGTTCAATTCTCGGGCCGACTCTCTTCTCTGTATACATCAATGATGTCACTCTTGCTGCTGGTAATTCTCTGATCCACCTCTATGCAGACGACACTATTCTGTATACTTCTGGCCCTTCTTTGGACACTGTGTTAACTAACCTCCAGACGAGCTTCAATGACATACAACTCTCCTTCCGTGTCCTCCAACTGCTCTTAAATGCAAGTAACACTAAATGCATGCTCTTCAACCGATCGCTGCCTACAACTGCCCGCCTGTCCAGCATCACTACTGTGGATGGCTCTGACTTAGAATATGTGGACAACTACAAATCCCTAGGTGTCTGTTAGACTCTAAACTCTCCTTCCAGATTCACATTAACCTCTTGCTCCTACCCGACACACAGGCGTCCCATCTAGACATCTGGAAATGCAAATGCGCTACGCTAAATGCTAATAGCACTCGTTAAAACTCAAACGTTCATTAAAATACACATGCAGGGTACTGAATTAAAGCTACACTCGTTGTGAATCCAGGCAACAAGTCAGATTTTTAAAATGCTTTTCGGCGAAAGCATGAGAAGCTATTATCTGATAGCATGTAACACCCCAAAAGACCCGCAGGGGACGTAAACAAAATAATTAGCATAGTCGGCGCTACACAAAACGCACAAATAAAATATAAAACATTCATTACCTTTGACCATCTTCTTTGTTGGCACTCCTAGATGTCCCATAAACCACTATTGGGTCTTTTTTTTCTCTCGATTAAATCGGTCCATATATAGCCTAGATATCGATCTATGAAGACTGAGTGATCAACGAAAAGAATAGCGTTTTATAACGTAAAAATTTTTTAAATAAAAAAAGTTGATGATAAACTTTCACAAAACACTTCGAAATACTTTTGTAATGCAACTTTAGGTATTAGTAAACGTTAATAAGTGATCAAATTGATCACGAGGCGATGTATATTCTATAGCTGTACGTCTGGAAATAATGTCCGGGTAAATCTCAACCAAAATATCCGGTCGGAGACCGGAAGAACTGCGCTGCCTCGTGTCTGTTTGACCAAGAAACAAATCGTAGGCAAATGACAAGACTGTTGACATCGTGTGGAAGCTGCAGGTATTGCAACCTCGGCCCCATTTAATGTGGTTCACGTTTAACAATCGGTTGAAGTGGCGCATGGATATATTTTCTCATTTTCAGTGATCAGATTTTCCTGCACTTTTCGATGAAACGCACGTTCCGTTATAGTCACAGCCGTGATTTAACCAGTTTTATAAACGTCTGAGTGTTTTCTATCCACACATACTAATCATATGCATATACTATATTCCTGGCATGAGTAGCAGGGCGCTGAAATGTTGCGCGATTTTTAACAGAATGTTCGAAAAAGTAGGGGGTAGGAGTAACAGGTTAAGCAACTCCAATCCAAAATTAAATCTAGAATCGGCTTCCTATTCCACAACAAAACATCCTTCCCTCATGCTGCCAAACATACCCTCTTAAAAAACTGACCATCCTACAGATCCTCGACTTTGGCGATGTCATTTACAAAATAGCCTCCAACACTCTACTCAACTAATTGGATGCAGTCTATCACAGTGCCATCCGTTTTGTCACCAAAGCTCCATATACTACCCACCACTGCAACCTGTATGCTCTCGTTGCCTGGCCCTCACTTCATACTTGTCGCCAAACCCACTGGCTCCAGGTCATCTACAAGTCTCTGCTAGGTAATGCCCCACCTTATCTCAGCTCACTGGTCACCATAGCATCACCCACCCATAGCACGCGCTCCAGCAGGTATATCTCACTGATCACCCCAAAAGCCAATTCCTCCTTTGGCCTCCTTTACTTCCAGTTCTCTGATGCCAATGACTGGAACAAACTGCAAAAATCACTGAAGCTGGAGACACATATCTCCTTCCATAGCTTTAACCTGTTGAGTGTAGGGGGCAGTATTTTGACGTTTGGATGAAAAAACGTACCCAAATTAAACGGCCTATTTCTCAGGCCCAGAAGCTAGAATATGCATATAATAGTCAGATTAGGATAGAAAACCCTCTAAAGTTTCCAAAACTGTTAAAATATTGTCTGTCAGTATAACATAACTGATATTGCAGGTGAAAACATAAGGAAAATCCAACTAGGAAGTGCCTCTTATTTTGAAAACTCCCTGTTCCATTGCCATGCCTTCCCTCCATTTAAAGGGATATCAACCAGATTCCTTTCCCTATGGCTTCCACATGGTGTGAAAAGTCTTTAGACATAGTTTCAGCCATTTATTCTGAAAAATGAGCGAGAACAATCACATTGCGTCAGTGGATGGCTGGGTGCCAGTAGAGTTTGGAGCAGACATTTTCTCTCTCTCTCTCCTATTGAAAAAGCTACGGTCCGGTTGAAATATTATCGATTATTTATTGTAAAAACAACCTGAGGATTAATTATAAAAAACGTTTGACATGTTTCTACTAACTTTACGGATACTATTCGGAATTTTCATCTACCCCATCATGACCGCTCGAGCCTGTGGATTTCTGAACAAAACGCGCAAACCAAATGGAGGAATTTGGGATGTAAAATGATCTTTATGGAACAAAAGAAACATTTATTGTGTAACTGGGAGTCTCGCGATTGCAAACATCCGAAGATCATCAAAGCTAAGTGATTAATTTTATTGCTTTTCTGACTTTCGTGACCAATCTACTTTGCTGCTAGCTGTTTGTAATGTTTTGTCTGCTGAGAGAAATGTCCTTACATAAACGCTTGGTTTGCTTTAGCTGTAAAAAAAAAAAAATCTGACACGCCAGGTGGATTAACAACAAGCTAAGCTGTGTTTTGCTATATTTCACTTGGGATTTCATGAAAAATTTATATTTTTAGTAATTTAATTTGAATTCGGCGCTCTGCAATTCAGCGGATGTTGACGAAATGATCCCGCTAATGGGATGGGTGCGCCAAGAGGTTTAAGCACCAGCTGTCAGAGCAGCTCACAGATCACTGCACCTGAACATAGCTCATCTGTAAATAGCCCATCCAACTACCTCATCCCCATACTGTATTTACCATTCATCTTCTGCACATCTACCATTCCAGTGTTTAATTGCTATATTGTAATTACTTCGCCACCATGGCCTATTTATTGCCTTACCTCCCTTATCTTACCTCATTTGCACACACTGTATATAGACTTTTTCTACTGTATTATTGACTGTATGTTTGTTTATTCCACGTGCAACTCTGTGTAGTTTCATGTGTCGAACTGCTTTGCTTTATCTTGGCCAGGTCGCAGTTGTAAATGAGAACTTGTTCTCATCTAGCCTACCTGGTTAAATAAAGGTGAAATAAAATAAAAATGTATCCAACTGAAGGTTAATTCTACATTAAACAAGAATTATGTCCAGGCTAAGGTTCACAATCGGTTTATTTTTAAATCGATAAGGGTAGGGTCAGATAGGAAATTTGCAAGGTTCAAATACACACTAAACAACAAAGCAAAAACATAATTTAAATAATGGAAAGGGGGCTAAGCCAATTAGCAGGCTTATTTAGTGTACATAAATCCTATGGGGTGATTTTGGAGTGTGTTCAGTACTTGATCCAGGGATTTGAACATCCAACTTGGACACTCATGACCGCCAATCCCTTCCCCGGCCAACATAAGTAACACTCGCCTCGCCTTCTGCCCACATGGTTTTTGATCAGGGGGTCGGACGGTTGCGTGGCGGCTGCTATTTTGGAGGCAGCTTCTTCATTTGAAAAGAGGAACGGAGGGTGGGGACTTTTATAAACAGTATAGGGCTCACAGAGTGACAGACAGGCAGGCAGAAACACGCTCCCATTGAGGAAACAAAGAGTGCAGTCATACAGCGTTCACAGCCTGAGAGGGGGGGGTGGAAGAATCAGGAACTGTGTGTCAATAGGGAGACGCCCTACTGAATGTGTAACATGGGGGATGTTTTGTGGGTGGACTTGGGATGAGGGCATCAACAATCACACCATGAGTTATTGTAGGACTGTTTTTTCTTCTTCATTTTTTTAACCTCCCATGAGGCTTAGGGTGTTATACTGTTTGCAAACAGATTCTGAGAACGCTAATCTTATTCTCTACGTGTCTAACTCTCTACCTTTACAAAAAATAATTTATTCTCCCAATCTATTGAATCACTCTCTCCCCCAGTCCCTCTCATGGCATCTGGTTCCCATTCATCAAGTAGGCCTAATCTGGTCCTGTCCTCCACCACACTCTCCAGCAGTCCTATAGATGGCTCATGACCTGATTGCTCTCAGTCTGTGCTGCCTGAACCGTTGTGGGCCTGGGGTCAGCAGTTGTGTCTGATGGTCTGCTGTATCCTGGACTGATTCTCCCTGGTCGAGACCCACCCAGACTGACCTCCAATCCCATTACACCCTATTCTCAGAGCAGCTCATCCTCTCGTCTAGCTATCTATTCACTCCCTGTGAGACAGGGCCATGGCATGTACTCAGTCTAGTAAACAATTAAAATATATCCCATCTGATAGTGTGCGTGTGTGTTTCTGTGATAAGAAAGATGAATTCTCACCTGACATAAACAACAACCCATCATAAGTAATTGAATGTGAATGTGTGGGCTGGGAACATAAACAAAAATACAGTACTGTAGCTGTGGGGCGTGAACAGGAGTCAATCAAGAATTTCATAATTCTTTACGAGACGTTGCAGAAAGTCACACCCACATTCTCAACAATCCTCCCTCTGTCATGTAAACATTTCACTCCAACCTTACACTGTAAATATCTTAGCCTTTATCCACTTTATGTTAGGTGCTCTAACTTAACATACAACCTTTACATGCCCTCTCCCCTCCCTCCCTTCCATTCAGGGTTCAGGGTGGGTCTCTGGCCCACGGAGGGAGAACCCAACCCAGCCTGGGGGGTCTCCTGAAGGGCCTGGAGGGGTCAGGGAGGGCTGAGGGCATGTAAAGCAGGTACCTAGTATAGAAAGGTAGGGAGAGGGACGCACAGGGAACCGTGTTTGCGTTACCAGTGGTTGGCTCTTGAGTACCTCGCAGCTTCTTCTGCCAGTTCATCTCGTTGAAGAGGTCCTCAGAGCGCAGGAAGAAGTCGTTGATCTTGCTGCCCTGCTCATCGCGCTCCGTGGTATAGTACACCCGCAGCTTGGACTCGTTGGTGAGGAACTCACAGATGTTGGGCACGGGGAAGACTATCTGCTCCATGGTGCGATCCAGCCGCACAATCTGGACACAACCACATGCAGCCAACGCTGCCTGTCACAGACATTCTCTCACAGGGGGGGACGGGAAACTCTAGGTCCTGGACTAGGTAGGCCCCAAACTATTTGGTTAGATAGTGGCATGTTGGTTACTATGTTATACACCAGAAGAGGAGTAGAGAGTGTGTATAAGTGGCTGTGTGTATAAAAGCACTTTGCAACACTACACTAATTTGATAAGCTCTTCCAGGTTTGAGGTTTGTCAACAGACAGCATTCTTTCCCCTTGCTGAGCACACAGTGGAACAGGTGCAAACATAACAAAGCTGCTAGTCATTTTCAAATGCTAACAAAATACTAACAGTATGAAAAGCAGGCCAAGAAAAATAACGTGACTGTCACATGAGTAGGGTAATAAAAAGTCTAAACATATTTATGACAAAATATATGTTGCAATCCACCATATTGAACACAGGGGTAATAAAACAGAAAATGACATAGTAAAAACACAGTGGAACAAATTGAACTTTTCCGTGCAGGGAGAGGACACCGGCAGGGGCAGAGCCACAATTGCTGACTCTCCTGAATCAGACTAAAATGACTGACCTCAATCTGAGCTGTGTGCTTGGCATAGAATTCCAGAGCTTCATCCCCCTCCCCATAGGTCTTCAACAAGGCCTGCAGCTCCTTGTTGTGGCGGGCCAACTGGAACAACATTGTATGAATGTACTAATGTCGTCAGGTGATGTACCACACTATAGTTGTGAATATTCATTGTACAGACATAAGTCCAAATTGACGATCAGGGTTTTCTAAGTCACCAACTTCATGTTTTTGTGTCTATTTGGCAGGTGGCATGGAACGTGCTACGTGTGGGGACAGGTGACTAACACTGATCTCTGCCGTGTCTGACACGGCAGCCTTCACCCACTAGCCAGCAGGGCATCATGCCTTGGGATCAACATTTTCATCTACATACAGTACTTTCGGAAAGTATTCAGACCCCTTCCCTTTTTCCACATTTTGTTACATTACAGCCTTATTATAAAATTGATTAAATACACTGTAGCCTCCATCATTCTTAAATGGAAGAAGTTTGGAACCACCAAGACTCTTCCTAGTGGGGGCCTCGTGAGTGGTGCAGCAGTCTAAGGCACTGTATTGCAGGGCTTGAGGCCTCACTACAGACCGGGTTCGTTCCAAGGCTGTGTCACAGCCGGCCATGATTGGAAGACCCATAAGGCAGCACACAATTGGTCCAGCGTCGTCCGGGTTAGGAGAGAGTAGGCTGGCCGGGATTTCCTTGTCCCATCGCGACTCTAGCTACTCCTTGTGGCGAGCCGGGCGTCTGCAAGCTGACTTCGGTCGCCAGCTGGACAGTGTTTCCTCCGACACATTGGTGCTTCCGAGTTAAGCAGGCAGTGTGTCATGTTTTGTCTTAGATTGTCTTGTCATTTTGCTTTTCCTTCTGTTCGTTTTCCCCCTGCTGGTCTTTTTAGGTTCGTTCCCCTTTTTCTCTCTCCCTTCCTCTCTCTCTTCTCTCTATCGTTCCGTTCCTGCTCCCAGCTGTTCCTATTCCCCTAATCAATCATTTAGTCTTCCCACACCTGTTCCTTATCTTTTCCCCTGATTAGAGTCCCTATTTCTTCCCTTGTTTTCCGTTCCTGTCCTGTCGGATCCTTGTCTATTGTTCACCGTGCTGTGTCTGTGTTTCGCCCTGTCGTGTCGTGTTTCCCTCAGATGCTGCGTGGAGAGCAGGTGTCTGAGTCTGCTAGGTTCAAGTGCCTTCCCGAGGCAACCTGCAGTTCTTGATCGAGTCTCCAGTCTGTTCTCGTCATTACGAGTGGAATTATGTCTTATGTTTGTAGAATTACTTTACTGGATTAAAGACTCTGTTTTCGCCAAGTCGCTTTTGGGTCCTCATTCACCTGCATAACACAGTGTGTCAAGATGCAGTGCGGCTTGGCAGAGTCGTGTTTCAGAGGACGCATGGCTCTTGACCTTCGCCTATGACGAGTCCATAGGGGAGTTGCAGCAATGGGACAAGACTAACTACCAATTGGATATCACGAAATTGTGAAGAAAAAGGGGTAAAAAATAATAAAATACTCTTCCTAGAGCTGGTAACCCAGACAAACATTGCAATCGGAGGTGAAGGGCCTTGGTCAAGGAGATGACCAAGAACCCGATGGTCACTCTGACTGAGCTCTAGCATTCCTCTGTTGAGATGGGAGAACCTTCCAGAAGGACAACCATCTTTGCAGAACTCTACCAATCAGGCCTTTATGGTAGATTGGCCAGACGGAAGCCACTCCTCAGTAATTGGCACATGACAGCCCGCTTGGAGTTCGCCAAAAGGCGACTAAAGACTCTCAGACCATGATAAACAAGATTCTCTGGTCTGATGAAACCAAGATTGAACTCTTTGGCCTGAATGCCAAGTGTCACATCTGGAGGAATCCTGGTACCATCCCTACGGTGAAGCATGGCGGTGGCAGCATCAGTGGCAGGGACTGGGAGACTAGTCAGGATCGAGGGAAATATAAACAGAGCAACGTACAGAGAGATCCTTGATGAAAACCTTTTGAACAAGTCTCTGAATGTCCTTGAGTGGCCCAGCCAGAGCCCGGACTTAAGCCCGATCGAACATCTCTGGAGACTTGAAAATAACTGTGCAGCAACGCTCCTCATCTAACCTGACAGAGCATGAAAGGCTCCCCAAATACAGGTGTGCCAAGCTTGTAGCGTCATACCCAAGAAGACTCAAGACTGTAATTGCTGCCAAAGGTGCTTCAACAAAGTACTGAGTAAAGGATCTGAATACTTAATCAAATGTAATATTTCAGTTTTTTATTTTTTATAAATTTGCTCAAATTGGCCTGAAAAACTGTTTTTGCTTTGTCATTTGTCATATTTTGTGATAATTGATGATAATTAAAACAAAAAATATATTTTAGAATAAGACTAATGTAACAAAATGTGGAAAATGTCAAGGGATCTGAATACTTTCCGAATGAACTGTAACTGTCGGTGTTATAACTGCATGAACTGTCGGTGTTATAACTACATGAATAGCTACATGAATAGACACAAAATGCCTCAGGGGGGTTAGGGTGGAAGCAAGGAGTAGTGCTCTGATGTAATTATGACTATAGGTTGTGTAGCTGTTACAGGGGTACTGTATGGGGGTGGACAATTGCATGCAGCCAGTAAGTGATCTACAGTACCTGATGAGCCAGGATGTAGATGTTATGTCCCACGTTTTGTGGAGAGGCTGCATGCTCTTCCTCGCCATCTTCATCTTCCTCAGCAGGCTCATTTGGCTCCACCTCCCCCTGCATGTAGGCCTTTTTTATCACCTCCACCTGCACATGAACGTCACAAACCAGACCGTCAGATAACTTCGCCTTAACATTGTCCTCTGTGCTGTGCTGCATGTGCATCTTGCAACCAATACTGTATATGCCACTTACCAGTTCTTTGGGCCTCATGTTGTATAGTATCCTCTCTGCGTTCTCACTGTCGTGGCGACTCTCCATGATGGCCAAGAGGAGCTTGGATGCATTATTCTGGAACAGAAAGAGAGCGGTGCAATGGAGACAGAACATCAGGAGGATGGATAACATTCAGGTTGTCATGAGTGCTGAAGGTTAAAAAATGCATTGAAACAAAGATTTAAGCCTACTAGAAAGGCCTGGAGGGAAGCAAATGCTACATAAGAATAGTAATGCCCCCTTTACTGGCTCAAAAAGCCGACCAATCAGCCTGTTACCAACCCTTAGTAAACTTTGGGAAAAATTTAGTTTGACCAGATACAATGCTATTTTACAGTAAACAAATTGACAACAGACTTTAAATACGCTTATAGGGAAGAACATTCAACAAGCACAGCACTTACACAAATGACTGATGATTGGGTGAGAGAAATTGTTGATTAAACGATTGTGGGGGCTGTTTTGTTAAACATCAGTGTGGCTTTTGACATTGTTTATAGTCTGCTGCTGTAAAAACGTATGCGTTTTAAACCCCATGCTATATTGTAGATAAATAGTTACCTGTCTAACAGAACACAGAGGGGGTTCTTTAATAGAAGCCTCTCCAAAATAATCCAGGTAGAATCAGGAATTCCCCAGGGTAGCTGTGTAGGCCCCTTACTTTAAAAAATCTTTATTAATGACATGCCACTGGCTTTGAGTAAAGCGGCTGTGGATGACTGAACACTATACAGGTCAGCTACTACAGCGACTGACACGTCTGCAAAATTTAACAAAGAGCTGCAGTTAGTTTCAGAATTGGTGGCAACAAATAAGTTAGTCCTAAATATTTCAAAAACTAAAATCTTGTAATAAATAATGTGGAAATTGAGCAAGTTGAGGTGACTAAACTGCTTGGAGTAACAGTGGATTGTAAACTGTCATGGTCAAACATGTTGATACAACAGCAGCTAAGATGGGGAGAAGTCTGTGCATTATAAAGCGCTACTCTGTCTTTTTAACAGCACTATCAACAAGGCAGGTCGTTCAGGCCCTAGTTTTGTCGCACCTGGACTACTGTTCAGTCAGGTCGTCACGTGCCACAAAGAGGGACATAGGAAAATTGCAATTCGCTCAAAACAGGACAGCACAGCTGGCCCTTGGATGTACACAGAAAACTAACATTAATAATATGCATGTCAATCTCTCCTGGCTCAAAGTGGAGGAGAGATTGACTTCATCACTACTTGTATTTGTGAGAGGTATTGACATGTTGAATGAACCAAGCTGTCTGTTTGAACTACCTGCACACAGCTCGGACACCCATGCATAGCCCACTAGACATGCCACCAGAGGTCCCTTCACAGTCCAGGCGCACAGTACTACATATAGCCATGACTACATGGAACTCTATTCCACATCAAGCAACTCATGCAAACAGTAAAATTAGATTTAAAAAACAGATAAAAATACACTTTATGGATCTGCGGGGACTGTGAAGCAGCACAAACAGACACATGCATTCACACACGCAATAACATACGCACTATACACACACAAATGGATTTTGTGTTGGAGATACTGTATGTGGTAGGGGCTTGGGGCACACACTTAATGTGTTGTGAAATCTGTTGTAAATGTATTGTAATGATTTTAAAATTGTATAACTGCCTTAATTACTTGATTAGAAATTACCTTGAAATGACCTTAATTACCTTGATTAATATGCCAAATGGATAATGAAGGAAAACATAACAGGGTGCAACATGACTACCAAACCGAGACAGGGTGTCCATACCTTAAGCTCCAGCACCAGGTCCATCCTCTTCTTGCCCAGGGGGTTGATGTCGTTGAGGATCAGAGCGATGATGATGTCGATACCGTTGCATTCATGAGTGGCGATGCAGTTCTGACAAAGAAACAGACAGGAAACTTTTTGCATCCCTCTCTGGGACTGATGTGACATTTACCAGAAAACAATATTACAAAAAGGGTTTTGTTTAGTCTGACATGATCCTGCAAGGAAAGCCTTCTCTTAGCATGCAGCTGTGTACTGGGACCTAGCTGGGCTTGTAAAGAGAATGTAAAAGCCAAGTAAAGCACTGCCAAACAAGACCAACCCTGCAATTACTAAAATGGAACCATCAGTTATATGCAAACACTGGGTCATTTGACAACAATGTTTCATGATACTGCATGTGCACATATAAAACAAAGCTTTGATCTCTGTAAAATCGGTGTGTGTGTGTGTGTGTGTGTGTGTGTGTGTGTGTGTGTGTGTGTGTGTGTGTGTGTGTGTGTGTGTGTGTGTGTGTGTGTGTGTGTGTGTGTGTGTGTGTGTGTGTGTGTGTGTGTGTGTGTGTGTGTGTGTGTGTGTGTGTGTATGCCCACCTGGTTCTCATGGCAGGGTCCCTGGCAGTACTCTGTGAGGCTCTCTACTGTCTGGTTGATGAGGCCTACGTTCTTCTCATTGATGTAGAGTCCCAGTAGCCCCAGGCCTCCCGTGGTGCTGCCACAGATACAGTCCAGGAACTGCAGTGTCTCACACACCAGATTATAGTTGTTCTTGTTGTTCTGACACCGTAGGAAGTTCTGGAGAGGAAAGTTACACACGACTCAAAGTTAGAAACACACTAATTCATATGTTCATTCTAAACATTGGCAATATGAACAATAAGCTCAGATCCCTCTATGAACAAATGGGTTTATTCCACTGAAACTCAAAAGTACTGGCTTTTGAGTATAATATCATCAGAAATGACCAATTATCAATGTTTCATGTGCTGTGTTAAAAAAGATACCTGTTACGGTTGCTTTCTGCCTAAGAGTTTAATTCAATGGCTGGTTTATCTAATGATGAGACACATCTTTAACTCGTGAGTCTAAAAATGTCAGTGACATTAAATCCTGATCATTTTAGCCCACTGTGTGTTTGGCTCAGGATCAATCCAGCCAAGCCATATAACTACACAACTGATGACGAGCTACGGTGATTCAGCATCCAGCTATCCGTCAATCATGTGGAGCCTTGACCTTACTGCACAGAGGATGTTAGTGGGGGAAGTTCACTGTCAGTCTGAGTTATTGGACGTCCCCATTTCCAAACACAATCGTCCTCATAGTGAAACCAGACCAAGCGCTACCAGATATGGAAACAGTTGCATCATGTTGTTCCAACGGATGTCTATTTTCACCATATGGTTTCATTTCTGTATAAAGATCTGGTGATGGAAATTTACCAGCACTGAAACGGTAAGTATGCCATGGGGCCTGAGCAATCATCGTGGCCCCCCTTTAATAGCTAAATTGTGTAACGTAAACTAGAGTAGTGCCCCCTGGTGGTGTGGCTGACCAACCTGCAGCTCCCTGTTGTGGTTCTCACACAGCAGCTGCATGAGTCGCAGGATGGGCTGCATGATGGTGATAATGACACTCATCTCCCCTTCCTGGTCATCAGGAGTGCTGGTGGGGCCCTGACCCTCAGCGGCAGCCAGATGCTCCTCGGCCTCGGCCTCACGCCGGTACCTTGTGAACGCCTTCTTAGTGACTGTGGAAGCCTCCACCAGTTGCTCCTTGACCTCCTCTGTCACCACGGCAACCGCCACCGTAGACACCACTGCCACCTCCATCCCTGTAGAGAGAGGAACAGGATAATTTAGAGACATACACACCGAAGGGCACCAGAGTACAACAGAGTAAGACATGGGAGCGTCTCACTGCACATTGCATACAGGAGCAGAGATGTAGCTGTCACAGAACGTGAGCTTCATCATTGGGTTCCAATTTGCACTGCAGTGTGAAACAGCTGTATGTGTTTGTGAATGACTGATGTATGATTTGTGCTGTGTTCTGAGTGCAGTAAATTCACTGGATTGACTGTCTTAGTAGACAGGAACAGGATGTTGTTCACACCAGGCCTGCTACCCTGACCTTTCTTTCCTTTAGCGGTGGGCGTGTCCTTGTCCGGGGGCTCCTCTTCTTTCTTTTTGCTGCCCAGATCGCTGGTGTTGACGGTCACAGTGGCCTTGATCTCCTGCTGGGCCAGCTTCATCCTCTCATAGAACACCTTGAAGAACATCTCCGACTTGTTTTCTCCCGTCAGGCGCATGAAGAAGGATTTCTGGAGACGGACAAGAAGAACAAGTAAATGCGGATGTAAGAGGTTCTGTTTGAGATCATTCTGTGTTTATATGGGAAGTGGTAGTGAGAGGGATTCATAGTGAGGTATTATGATAATGTTGTCAGATAATCTACATGTTTCCCATTGAAAGCAATACAAGGTAGACAGCTCAAAGGTCGGGTAGATTTGTTGTTCCGTTTGTTGGCAGTTTGACCACGTCTCTCCGTCTGTCTGTCTGTCTGCTATGCACCCAGAGGCTCTCTCTCGCTGAAGCTCTGTTAAATAACCCTCAGCCCTCTGCCAAGGAAATAACCTGGAGTGCCTCCATGTGCTCACCTGTTTTCACACCATCTGCTCTCTGCCCAAAGGGCACAACTCTACTGGCACTGTGCAGGGCAGGCTGCACTGTACACAAAGTCATACAGCAAACACAGCCAGGTACACAGCAATCACAGGAAGTTTGTCAACTCAAACAAAGGTGGCTTTAACCAAATTCAGCATCAAGTACTTTTCACCAGAACAAAACTCTTCAAGTGAAAGTATAGGACTTTATGTTTACAGTCTAACACTGCAAAACCTATAAAAACAAATGTATTTTTTTGCACACTAATTTGACAACTTTTCTTCCATGCATGGGACTTTGCTTTTTCCAGCTGCTATTATCCAGTCCCATTTTCCCTCCTTACATAAGGCTTGCAATCAGCTGAGTGGTTGAAGGGAGGGAGCCACTGCAAACAAACCTCAGCCCAAACACTGTTACATCAGATAACAAGGGGGGAAATGAAGGTAAAGAAGAGATGGAGTTTTTCCTAGCCACCGTGCTTCTACACCTGCATTGCTTGCTGTTTGGGGTTTTAGGCTGGGTTTCTGTACAGCACTTTGAGATATCAGCTGATGTACGAAGGGCTATATAAATACATTTGATTTGATTTAGATGGAAAACCCTGCCCTACTTTTTGAGCACCCGAGTGGCACTGTGTGTGTGCTTGGTCTGAGAGGGAAGGGAAGAGAGGGGAGACCAGAGGCGGGCAGGAGTTATCGCATGAATTCTGGGGCAGTTTGAAAACCTCTTACATAACCAGCATTCTTTCCAGGTTGAGACTCAACTCATTGAAGTCCCTCTGTCTGAGATAATGGAACATACAGTATACAGAAGATGAAGGAAAACCAGAAAATGTTATAGTAAAACTGTGCATGCATTAAACAGTACTCATAGAATTCCACTAGTAACCATGACCCGAGAGTAAGCACAAAGTTCAGATTAAGTTACCTGAAGTAGTTTCTACCCCTTTAAAATAACTTTCCAATAAACAACAAAACTGTAAAAAGGAACACATGTGGTTAAGTCAATCTTGTTGACAAAACCACGGTCATTCATTGATAGTGATCAGAAATCAGCAGTGGTTATGTAAGCAGGCAAACCTCCACCCAAACCTCCACCTCCATTACCATACAGAGGGGACAACTGCCAGAAAGCAACTTTATAACAACATTACCCAGTTCAAATGGGAAAACCCTCATGACTGTGACCATAAACAAGTAATTTCATCTCAAATTGCTTGGATGACAATAATTATGTCAACACCTGACTGCCTTATGACAATTTCCAAGAAAACAACAACAGCAGCAGCAGCAGCAGGAATAGAGCTGGCTAAGGAAAAACCCTGTCAGGGCAACTTGGCTGTTGCTCTATCTGCACATATGTAGGAATTTGTCAGTTTGCTGACTAGTATTGCCTATCAGTTTCCAATTCTCTGCAACACTACTATCTTGAAAAGGTTTCTAAACATATCTTGGGAAAATAACATTATGGCATGGTCTGCAAAACAACATAATACAATGAAATGATCAACAGTCCATCATATTGGGTCGTCACTCAATTGTCAAATTCGGGTCCCCGAGCAAAACCAGCTGAGAACCACTGGTCTAGATTATTATTATTTAGTTTCTTCTTGAGTGGATGGTCAGGGGACCAGAACATAATTACAAATCAATTGTAGACCGCAAATTAACCGCAAGAAGCCCAAACAAATATATTGTTTGACTAAAACAATTATTTAAAACCTTGCTTACATTTGTATACAACCATGTCGTGTCTCTCTATCATGTGTGGGAATACTTGGGAAGAGACTTCTTAAATGAAAATCACGTGGATGTGATTTCCTGGTGTTTTTTTTACAGTCTTTTATGTCAACACACACACATACATATATATATATATATATATATATATATATATATATATATATATATATATATATATATATATATATATATATATATATATATATATACACATATATATATATTTGTGGGAGGTTTCTGAAAACTTTGTGGGCAACAGAAAACCACCCGCCAGCCAGGAACCCTGGCCTAGGCATTAAGGTGCCATTTGCAGGTGATACTCAATAGCACTTGGACATTGCCAAGTGACATTTAATCCCCTCCCTCACACAACCACAGGACTGCGGCCCGCCTTTAACCATATGCATGACAGATTTCAAACAAGGATACAGTTCATGTGTACAAAACATACCCATGGCACGAGGGCTGTGACCTTTCCTGCAGCAGGGAATTGGGAAAGAGTAGAACAATAACCTTTTCCTTTATCATCTGAAGCAGTGTGCAGCAGAGCCACACGCACGCACCTGTTGCATCTGCACTATAGCCCTCTAGAGTCTAATAACCAGCATGGCTGTGGTGGTAAGCTTATTTATCCCTGGGCATGCACCATCAACCTGGTGATTCATTCTTCCAGGAAACCACCAGCTTGTCCTCTGCAGCAGCTTAGATCCTGCCTGCAAGGCCCACTGGGTGCACTAAGCCCTCTGTATCAAAAGCCCCCCCGAGGCCCCTGTCGACCCTGGCGCTCACCGTCATGTACAGTAGGCTGGGTCCCGCCCCCAGGTCTCTCGCCACATAAAACAAGGTCATTATGCATTCCTATCTTTCTCTTTTTTATTTTCCTCCTCTTCACTGCTGTCCCGGCTCTTGGCATCAACAAGGGGCAGTTATGTAAGCTCTATTTATATCGCTGGCTCCCTCGCTCCCTTGCCTCCTCTCCTGAAGCTTCAGTGAGCAACATGGCTGAGGCTGTAATCATTGCAGGGCAACGTACCGTACCCACCCAGCTGGTAACCACGGTGATCCGCTCTGGGAGAGGAGCGTGCTGGGAGGGAGAATGCTGTGGCACTTCACTTCACTCTGAGTTCTACAGAGACCCGGTCATATATGAGGATAGAAAAACAAACAAATCAACAAATCAACCAACCAACCAACCAGTATCCAATCACAAACCCTGCCAGCCACTGCCATTAGCATGGTGGAACTGTAGGGGGGAGATAAGGAGTGCTTGGAACACTGTATGGTAGTAATAAGCGAGATCATTGATTACTAATAAGAGAACAGTGCGTGAGTACACTGTGAAAAGTCTGAGGAAGGGAAATCCTAATAATATTTATTAGCTAAAGTTTTTGAGGTGGAGAAAATAGCCTGATTGCTGAATAGTGTTTTAGCTCAAGGTAAAAAAAAAAAGATTTTAAAAAATGAAGGGCAGCAGAAACTGGGTTTATTGGCTTTCAAAGAGGTTGCTGAAAAGAGAGTGAATCCGAGCCGGTGGCAATAAATGAAGTTGCACTGCAGGCGTCGGTGGACATCACCGTGCTGCGGCATGCCTATTGAGTAACAGCATTGACACCTGTTCCCCTCCATGACAGGGCAGGCCAGGGTTCACACAGGGAGATGGCCAGGTGGAGAAGCTGCCATAGTGGGCCTCTTCATCTGTTACATAAGACACACACAGTGTTTCCCCTATATTCCATTTAGCAATGACGGACAGCCGCTGTTAAATAGTTGGTGCCACTCCCAAAAAATATTATTTATTTAAAAAACATATTTTTAGAAATTTTCTCCGGGACGAGCTTTTAAACAGATTTTGGCAATTAAAGACATTTTTTCTACTTATCCAGAGTCAGATGAACTCATGAATAACAATTTTGTTTCTGAATGCAGTTAAATGAAGTTGCTAACTAGTGTTATCGCAAAGACTGGAAGTCTATGGGAACAGCAAGCATAATAGCTGTTCCTGTATAATTACGCTAGTTAGCAATGGCTCACGAAGCTACCTTCAACTTCCTTCTAACTGCACACAGAGACATGCAAATGGTATTGATGAGTTCATCGGACTTTGGTTAAGTAGAAAAGTTGCCAAAATCTTGCACTATACCTTTAAGATCAGAGTGACAAGACACAACGTGTCACACTGAGTGTGTGACACTGAGTGTACAAAACATTGCTCTTACCATGACAAAGATTATCCAGGTGAATCCAGGTGAAAGGTATGATCCCTCATTGATGTCACTTGTTAAATCCACTTCAAATCATTGTAGATGAAAGGGAGGAGACTGGTTAAAGAAGGATTTTGAGACAATTGAGACATGGATTGGGTATTTGTGCTATTCAGAGTGTGAATGTGCCAGACAAAATACCTTTGAACTGTGAATGGTAGTAGGTGCCAGGCGCACCAGTTTGAGTGTGTCAAGAACTGCAATGTTGCTGGGTTTTTCACGCTCAACAGATTCCCGTGATAATAAAAAATAGTCCACCACTCAAAAGACATCCAACCAACTTGGCAGAACTGTGGGAAGATTTAGAGTCAACATGGACCAGCATCCCTATGGAATGGTTTTGACACCTTGTAGAGTCCCGAACAAATATAGTATATTCTGAGGGTAAAAGAGGGTGCAACTAAATATTAGGAAGGTGTTCATAATGTTTTGTACACTCCGTGTATATTTGTATGATGTCAACATAATGACATTTTCAGTTGTCCACCAAAATTTTCAGTCGTCCACCAAAATAAATCCTCTACGGACACCTGGCAGAGGGGAAGAGGATGCGAGGAGGGCAAAATAAAATATACAAAGACACAATGAAAACAAACCTAAAAAAATATGCACCATAAACACAAAAAAACTGGGAACTCCACGCCACAAGTAGAACACACCAAGCAACATCAGATTACGAGGACAACCGCACCACTCTGGCAAATGACAAGACAGAAACACAAAGATCGTCAATTTACAAAGAATCCCACCGCATAGGAATATACACAGTGCCTTCGAAAGTATTCAGAAGCCGTGCATTTTTCCACATTTTGTTACGTTACAGCCCCCCCCCTCATCAGTCTACACACCCCATAATGACATAACCCATTTTTCTTTTTTTTAAACATTTTAGCAAATTTATTTAAAAAAATAAAAACTGAAACTATACATTTACAAAAGCATTCACACCCTTTACTCAGTACTTTGTTGAGGCTCCTTTGGCAGTGGTTATAGCCTTGAGTCTTCTTGGGTATGATGCTACTCTACCATAACGGCCTGATTGGTGGAGCATGGTGATGGCAGGATATTGCTGTGGGGATATTTTTCAGCGGCAGGGACTGGGAGACTAGCTAGGATCGATCGAGGGAAAGATGGTCGGAGCAAAGTACAGAGAGGTCCGTGATGAAAACCTGCTCCACAGTGCTCAGGACCTTAGAAGGTTCACCTTCCAACAGGACAACAACACTAAGCACACAGCTAAGGCAACGCTGGAGTGGCTTCGGCACAAGTCTCGGAATGTCCTTAAGTGGCCCAGCCAGAGCCCGGACTTGAACCCAATCAAACATCTCTGGACAGACCTGACAATAGCAGTGCAGTGATGCTCCCCATCCAACATGACAGAGCTTGAGAGGATCTGCAGAGAAGAATGGGAGAAAAATCCCAAATACAAGTGTGCCAGGCTTGTAGCGTCAGACCCAAGAAGACTCAAGGCTGTAATCACTGCCAAAGGTGCTTCATCAAAGTACTAAGTAAGGTTCTGAATACTTATGTAAATGTAATATCAGTAGATTTTATATACATTTGCAAAAAAAATGGAACCTGTTTTAACTTTGTCATTGTGGTGTACTGTGTGTTGATTTATGCGGGGGGAAAACTATTTCATCCATTTTAGAATAGGTCTATAACATCACAAAATGTGGAAAAAATGAATATTTTCCGAATGCAGTACAGGCAAAAGTTTTGACACACCTACTCATTCAAGGGTTTATTTTTACTATTTTCTACACTGTAGAATAATAGTGAAGACATGAAAACTATGAAATAACACATATGGAATCATGTAGCAACCAAAACAAGTGTTGAAATATATTTTGTTTTTGAGATTCTTCAAAGTAGCCACCCTTTCACTTGATGACAGCTTTGCACACGCTTGGCATTCTCACAACCAGCTTCATGAGGTAGTCACCTGAAATACATTTCAATTAACAGGTGTGCCTTATTAATACTTCATTTGTGGAATGTATTTTCTTCTTAAAGCGTTTGAGCCAATCAGTTGTGTTGTGACAGGGTAGGGGCGTATACAGAAGGTTGTCTATTTAGTAAAAGACCAATTCCATATTATGGCAAGAACAGCTCAAATAAGCAAAGAGAAACGACAGACATGAAGGTCAGTCAATACAGAACATCTCAAGAACTTTGAAAGTTTCTTCAAGTGCAGTCGTAGAGTCACCAGCCTCAAGAAATTGCAGCCCAAATAAATGCTTCATAGAGTTCAAGTAACAGACACATCACAACATCAACTGTTAAGAGGAGGCTGTGTAAATCAGGCCTTCATGGCGAATTGCTGCAAAGAAACCACTACTAAAGGACACCAATAAGATGAGACTTGCTTAGGACAAGAACCACGAGCAATGGACATTAGACCAGTGGAAATCTGTTCTTTGGTCTAATGAGTCCAAATGTGAGATTTTTGGTTTCAACCGCCGTGTCTTTATGAGACGCAGAGTAGGTGAATAGATGATCTCCACATGTGTGGGTGTGATGGTGCTTTGCTGGTGACACTGTCTGTGATTTATTTAGAATTCAAGGCATACTTAACCAGCATGGATAACACAGCATTCTGCAGCGATATACCATCCCATCTGGTTTTGCTTAGTGGGACTATCATTTGTTTTTCAACAGGACAATGACCCAAAATGCTCCTCCAGGCTGTGTAAGGGCTATTTGACCAAGAAGAGTGATGGAGTGCTGCATCACATGATCTGGCCTCCACAATCTGTCATGTTTTGTCATTGATTATCATGTCTTGTCTCTGTGCTTCCCTTCTATTCGTTTCCCTCTGCTGGTCTTATTAGGTTCTTTCCCTCTTTCTATCCCTCTCTCTCCCCCTCCCTCTCTCCCTCTCTCGCTCTCTCTCTCTATCGTTCCGTTCCTGCTCCCAGCTGTTCCTCATTCTCCTAACTACCTCATTACTCTTTTCACACCTGTCCCCTATTTTGCCCTCTGATTAGAGTCCCTATTTCTCCCTCTGTTTTCCGCTTCTGTCCTTGTCGGATCCTTGTATGATGTTCGCTGTTCTGTGTCCTTGTTCCGCCCTGTCGTGTTTTACCTTCTTCAGATGCTGCATGTGAGCAGGTGTCAATGTCAGCTACGGCCGGTGCCTTCCCGAAGCGAACTGCAGTCTGTGGTCGCGTCTCCAGTCATTCCTCTCTACTGACGAGTGGATTTCAGTGTTCCTGTTTTTGCTTTCACCTAGATAATATCCAGGATTATCGCTTTTGTCTAAGACTGGAATAAAGACTCTGTTTTCGTTAAGTCGCTTTTGGGTCCTCATTCACCTGCATAACACAATCACCCGACCTCAACCCATTTGTGATGGTTTGGGATGAGTTGGACCGCAGAGTGAAGGAAAAGCAGCCAACAAGTGCTCAGCATATGTAGGAACTCCTTCAAGACTGATGGAAAAGCATTCCTCAAGAAGCAAGTTGAGAGAATGCCAAGAATGTGCAAAGCTGTCATCAAGGCAAAGGGTGGCTACTTTGAAGAATCTAAAACATTAAATATATTTGTTAAACATTTTTTTGATTACTACATGATTCCATATATGTTATTTCATAGTTTTGTTCTATTCTACAATGTAGAAAATAGTAAAACAAGAAAGACCCTTGAATGTGTAGGTGTGTCTAAACCTTTGACTGGTACTAACCAAAAGTACGTGGACACCTGCTTGTCGAACATCTCATTCCAAATCATGGGCAGTATTGGGAAGGCTTTCCACTAGATGTTGGACGATTGCGGCAGGGACTTGTTCCTTTCAGACACAAGAGCATTAGTGAGGTCGTGCACTGATGTTGGGTGATTACACCTGGCTCACAGTCGGCATTCCAATTCATCCCAAAGGTGTTTGATGGGGTTGCGGTCAGGGCTCTTTGAGGGCCAGACAAGTAATTCCACACCGATCTCGGCAAACCATTTCTGTATGGACCTCGCTTTGTGTATGGGGGCATTGTCATGCTGAAACAGGAAAGGGCCTTCGCCAAACTGTTGCCACAAAGTTGAACGCGCAGAATAATCTATAATGTCATTGTATGCTGTAGGGTTAACATTTCCCTTCACTGTAACTAAGAGGTCTAGCCATAACCATGAAAAACAGCCCCAGAACATTATTCCTCCACCAAACTTGACAGTTGGCCCTATGCATTGGGGAAGGTCTGGCATCTGCCAAACCCAGATTCGTCCGTCGGACTGCCAGATGGTTAAGAGTTATTCATCACTCCAGAGAACGCATTTCCACTGCTCCAGAGTCCAATGATGGCGAGCTTTACAGCACTCCAGCCGACACTTGGCATTGCACATGCTGATCTTAGGCTTGTGGGCTGCTGCTCGGCCATTGAAACCGATTTCATGAAGCTGCCAACGAACAGTTCTTGTGCTGATGTCCTTGCCTAACACAGTTCCTCTGTGGAGGTGGGAGAACTTTCCAGAAGGACAACCATCTCCGCAGCACTCCACCAATCAGGCCTTTATGGTAGAGTGGCCAGACGGAAGCCACTCTTCAGTAAAAGCCACATGACAGCCCACTTGGAGTTTGCCAAAAGGCACCTAAAGGACTCTCAGACCATGAGAAACAAGATTCTCTGGTCTGATGAAACCAAGATTGAACTCTTTCGCCTGACTGCCAAGCGTCATATCTGGAGGAAACCTGGCACCATACCTAAAAGGAAGCATGGTGGTGGCAGGCTCATGCTGGCGGGATGTTTTTCAGCGGCAGGTACTGGAAGACTAGTCAGGAACGAGGCAAAGCTGAAACGGAGCAAAGTACAGAGAGATCCTTGATGAAAACTTGCTTTTCCTTCACTCTGCGGTCCAACTCATCCCAAACCATCTCAATTGGGTTGAGGTCGGGTGATTGTGGAGTTCAGGTCATCTGGTCTTTAATCAAATAGTATACCTGTATACTACCCCTACCTTGTCACAACACAACTGATTGGCTCAAAATCATTAAGGAAATACACTTTTAACAAGGCACACCAGTTAATTGAAATGCATTCCAGGTGACTACCTCATGAAGCTGGTTGAGAGAATGCCAAGAGAATGCCAAGTGTGTGCCAAGTGTGTGCAAAGCTTTGCAAAGCTGTCATCAAGGCAAAGGGTGGCTACTTTGAAGAATATAAATACAAAATACAAAATATATTTTGATTTGATTAACAATTTGATTAACAACTTTTTGGTTACTACATGATATTCCATATGTATAATTTCATGATTTTGATGTCTTCACTATTATTCTACAATGTAGAAAATAATAATTTTGAAGAAAAAAAAAAAAAAAAAAACCCTTGAATGAGTAGGTGCCCAAACTTTTGACTGGTACTGTGTGTTATGTGTGTGTTATGTGTTATTTCAGTTTTTTTTTTTGTCTGTTTTTGCATTGTCACTGCCGGGTATTGTGTGTAGATTGATGAGGGGAGGGGGGAAACAATGTAGAATAAGGCTGTAACGTAACAAAATGTGGAAAAAGTCAAGGGGTCTGAATACTAAGTAAATATTTAACAGTGTTGCGTGCTCTGTCAGATATAGACTTAGTAGACAGGTGCGCAGTGACCAGACAGCCCTGTGAAATGATAGGTCAGTCAGAAAGCAGAGTTCAATCAATATACTGTGTAATTGTTCTTCTAATTACAGGCAA
Organism: Oncorhynchus gorbuscha; assembly: GCF_021184085.1. Taxonomy (NCBI): domain Eukaryota; kingdom Metazoa; phylum Chordata; class Actinopteri; order Salmoniformes; family Salmonidae; genus Oncorhynchus; species Oncorhynchus gorbuscha. The sequence continues at coordinate 49,554,668 of NC_060175.1, forward strand.
CCTCATATAATTGACAGATTAGGATAGAAAACACAGTTCTGTTATACTCATTGTCTGTGAGTATAACAGAACTGATATTGAAGGCGAAACCCTGAGAAAAATCAAACCAGGAAGTGGCTTCTATTTTGAAAACTCTATGTTCCATAGCCTCCCTTTGCTCCATTTAAAGGGATATCAACCAGATTCCTTTTCCTATCGCTTCTTCAAGGTGTCAACAGTCTTCCGACATAGTTGCAGGCTTTTATTTTGAAAAAATGAGCCAGAAAGATAACATCACGTTAGATGTTCACATGAGTTGCAATAGCATCGAATAGCATCGAATAGCCCCCGTGATATGCAACTGTTCAGGGAAGTCAGGAACCAATACACACAGTCAGTCAGGAAAGCTAAGGCCAGCTTCTTCAGGCAGAAGTTTGCATCCTGTAGCTCCAACTCCAAAAAGTTCTGGGACACTGTGAAGTCCATGGAGAACAAGAGCACCTCCTCCCAGCTGCCCACTGCACTGAGGCTAGGAAACACGGTCTCCACCGATAAATCCATGATTATCGAAAACTTCAATAAGCACTTCTCAACGGCTGGCCATGCCTTCCGCCTGGCTACTCCAACCTCGGCCAACAGCTCCGCCCCCCCCCCCCCCGTAGGTCCTCACCCAAGCCTCTCCAGGTTCTCCTTTACCCAAATCCAGATAGCAGATGTTCTGAAAGAGCTGCAAAACCTGGACCCGTACAAATCAGCTGGGCTTGACAATCTGGACCATCTATTTCTGAAACTATCTGCCGCCATTGTCGCAACCCCTATTACCAGCCTGTTCAACCTCTCTTTCATATCGTCTGAGATCCCCAAGGATTGGGAAAGCTGCCGCAGTCATCCCCCTCTTCAAAGGGGGAGACACCCTGGACCCAAACTGTTACAGACCTATATCCATCCTGCCCTGCCTATCTAAGGTCTTCGAAAGCCAAGTCAACAAACAGGTCACTGACCATCTCGAATCCCACCGTACCTTCTCCGCTGTGCAATCTGGTTTCCGAGCCGGTCACGGGTGCACCTCAGCCACACTCAAGGTACTAAACGATATCATAACCGCCATCGATAAAAGACAGTACTGTGCAGCCGTCTTCATCGACCTCGCCAAGGCTTTCGACTCTGTCAATCACCATATTCTTATCGGCAGACTCAACAGCCTCGGTTTTTCGGATCGGAGGGCATGCTGTCCAGTCCTCTGGCAGTCTCTATGGGGGTGCCACAGGGTTCAATTCTCGGGCCGACTCTTTTCTCTGTGTATATCAATGATGTTGCTCTTGCTGCGGGCTGATCCACCTCTACGCAGACGACACCATTCTATATACCTTCGGCCCGTCATTGGACACTGTGCTATCTAACCTCCAAACGAGCTTCAATGCCATACAGCACTCCTTCCGTGGCCTCCAACTGCTCTTAAACGCGAGTAAAACCAAATGCATGCTTTTCAACCGATCGCTGCCTGCACCCGCATGCCCGACTAGCATCACCACCCTGGATGGTTCCGACCTTGAATATGTGGACATCTATAAGTACCTAGGTGTCTGGCTAGACTGCAAACTCTCCTTACAGACCCACATCAAACATCTCCAATCGAAAATCAAATCAAGAGTCGGCTTTCTATTCCGCAACAAAGCCTCCTTCACTCACGCTGCCAAGCTTACCCTAGTAAAACTGACTATCCTACCGATCCTCGACTTCGGCGATGTCATCTACAAAATGGCTTCCAACACTCTACTCAGCAAACTGGATGCAGTCTATCACAGTGCCATCCGTTTTGTCACTAAAGCACCTTATACCACCCACCATTGCGACTTGTATGCTCTAGTCGGCTGGCCCTCACTACATACTCGTCGCCAGACCCACTGGCTCCAGGTCATCTACAAGTCCATGCTAGGTAAAGCTCCGCCTTATCTCAGTTCACTGGTCACGATGGCAACACCCATCCGTAGCACGCGCTCCAGCAGGTGTATCTCACTGATCATCCCTAAAGCCAACACATCATTTGGCCGCCTTTCGTTCCAGTACTCTGCTGCCTGTGACTGGAACGAATTGCAAAAATCGCTGAAGTTGGAGACTTTTATCTCCCTCACCAACTTCAAACATCAGCTATCCGAGCAGCTAACCGATCGCTGCAGCTGTACATAGTCTATAGGAAAATAGCCCACCCATTTTCACCTACCTCATTCCCATACTGTTTTTATACTGTTTTTATTTATTTACTTTTCTGCCCTTTTGCACACCAATATCTCTACCTGTACATGACCATCTGATCATTTATCACTCCAGTGTTAATCTGCAAAATTGTATTATTCGCCTACCTCCTCATGCCTTTTGCACACATTGTATATAGACTGCCCATTTTCTCCTACTGTGTTATTGACTTGTTAATTGTTTATTCCATGTGTAACTCTGTGTTGTCTGTTCACACTGCTATGCTTTATCTTGGCCAGGTCGCAGTTGCAAATGAGAACTTGTTCTCAACTAGCCTACCTGGTTAAATAAAGGTGAAATAAAAAAATAAAAAATAAATAAATAACGCGCCAAACAAACAAACAAACAGAGTTATTTTGGACATAAATATAATCTTTATGAAACAAAAGGAACATTTGTTGTGTAACTGGGAGTCTTGTGAGTGAAAACATCCGAAGATCATCAAAGGTAAACGATTAATTTGATTGCTTTTCTGATTTGTTACCAAGCTATCTGATGCTAAGTGTACTTAATTTTTTGTCATGCGATCGATAAACTTACACAAACGCTTGGATTGCTTTCGCTGTAAAGCATAATTTCAAAATCTGACACGACAGGTGGATTAACAAAAGGCTAAAATGTGTTTTGCAATATTGCACTTGTGATTTCACGAATATAAATATTTTTAGTAATATTATGTGAATGTGGCGCTATGCTATTCAGCGGTTGTTGATGACAATTATCTCGCTAAAGGGATGGGTAGCGTCAAAATGAAACCATCTGGTAGCATGCCCATGTATAGTAAATAAAATTACCCTTCACTCCTCATTCAGCCTGTAAGCAGAGCAGTTACAGGCTGACTGAGCAGTTACAGCCTCCTTAGCCTGTAAGCAAAGCAGTTACAGTATGTGGCTCTGACAGAATGACTCAAAATGAGATGTCAGTTTCCAGCCTCCCGTCTCTCTCTGACATTTCTATTAATACATTTCTCTAGAAGGGATGGGTTTTCTAATAAGTTATGTTTTTATATCCCTCTCACAAGACAAAGATGGAAATATAACCTAAAGCGGTTTGGCGTTTGAGCACTGATAATAACTGAGTGAACCAGGAAGCTTGTTCAAGGCAATGTTCTATCATGCAAAGAACAAACAATTCCAGTTCAATTAAAGAGTCAAATACTGAACAATGACCTAATTTCAGGTTTTACAGAGGAGGAATGCAGTTTATCCCATGAAACATTACAATGATCTCACTATAGCCTGCAGGCTGTTCTGCCTACTGCCAGTGTAGTAGCCAATAGTGTGGGCATCAGTATGGGCCAGAAAGCCTTCCAGACAAAGTCAGCAGCTTTGCAATCTAATTGGCGCTTATAATAATAATAATAATAATATATGCCATTTAGCAGACGCTTTTATCCAAAGCGACTTACAGTCATGTGTGCATACATTCTACGTATGGGTAGTCCCGGGAATCGAACCCACTACCCTTTTCTTATCACTACTGTCTGACCTATTTGGATTTCAACAAAAACAAAAAAAATGTTTACCTTAATTTAACCAGGTTAGTCTCTTTGAGATACAAATCTAGACCTGGATCAGTTCTGGAGCAGAGCCTTACATGGGACTATAAGTCTCTGATCTGGAGTAGCCATAAATGATGGTCATGTCCATACTGCAAGGACCTGACGCCGGAGATGAGAAGCAGGTACGGGGAGTCAAACATTTATTCAGGAACAGACATAGAAAACGACAGGAACAGCGTCAGCACACGTGTAAACAAGGACATGTGACAAACAATCCCGAAGCAGGGAACAGCGCTAGAAAACAGACAGATATAGGGAAGGAAATGACACAAGTAATTGAGTCCACGTGTGTCCAATGAGCGCTGATGCGCGTGGTGGGGAAAGGCAGGTGTGCGTACTGGAGGTGGCTTGCGTGAGTAATGTTGGGGAGTCTGGCGCCGTCGAGCGCCATAAGGAGGAAGAGCAGGACGCTTCTTCCATGTTTGATTTGATATCCCAGGAGAAAGCCAGAGAAAGGCATCAAGGAGTTAAAACATCATCTCACAGAACGCTTCATGTTCACAAAATGGTGTGACTGACTACCCACAACATTTCTAAAAGGGGAGTCAAATGGATTACAAACAATGAAAGCCATAATTACAGCTGGGCCTGGAATCCCAATTACACAAGCTGTGTCAGTGACAGCCATCTCGTCAGAAATCAGAGTAAGCAGGAGCCTTCATAGGAAAGTCTTTCATTAGTATGGTGAGAACATAATCAGTGGGCATGTTAAGAGAGTTAATGTCCCCAGTGGTGGGAGCACACAGAGGAGAGGAATGCAGAGGACCTGGACCCTTTCCCCCAGCATGGCTGGCACACACAGCTCAGTGCTGCAGCTCTGCTCCCAACGCTGCCTTCACTTTGGCACTTCATACGACCCCTCCCTCCTCCCTTCCCTCCCGCCCTCTTTCCCAAAGCAAATCCCGTTGGCCTGGCGACGGCCCCAGATTATCACAAAAACAAACAAACAAACTGCATGGATAAATCTGTGGCATGTTTTTGTCCTGCTTTTCATTTGGACAACAAGAGCCCTTCTGTCCTAGAAGAGGGGTAGCGGGCCCAGCATTATGCAACAGGAAGAAATGTGATGCGTCTGCTGATATGTTTTAGATTGACTCAGCACCATATGTGACCCCGCAACAAAGCTCACTTGTCCCCTGCAAAACAAGAAGGAAAAAAACAAACTGGCATTATGAAACAAGAAGCCCTGTTTGAAGTTGAGCAGGCTCCTTGGCTACAAAGCAGGAAGAATCACTTTCCCTGGCAGCTATCTGCAATGCTTTCCTGAAGGGAGGGCTTTTCCAAGGCCCCAGTGGGAGTGCAGGAAAGCATAATGGTGTTTAAGAGTGGGAGGAAATGAGATCATTGTGACAAAATTGTTCTATAAACGAATACGCTTTACCTAAAAAAAAAAAAAGCAGGCAGGCAGGAGGATCAGCGATTGATTCCCTTACGACAGAAGTATCACACTGAGTAATTGCAGTAATTCCCCTGCTCAACTCTCACACTCGCCCACACTGCAGTGAGAAACTCTTCAGAATTAACACTCTCGCATGGGGTTGGCAACCACCAAACACACACGACACAGATGACTTTGCAAACACTAACCCAAACTTCAAAAGAAAGGATTGCCACAAAGCCAAAAGGAAGACACGCCCATGGCACACACTGCTGGCTGATCTTAGCACAATAGAAAGCCGTCTTAGGCCTCACTCTCCCCTATCTGAGATATCTACTGCAGCCCTCATCCTCCACATACAACACCCTTTCAGCCAGTCACATTCTGTTAAAGGTCCCCAAAGCCCACGTATCCCTGGGTCGCTTGTATTTTCAGTTTGCTGCAACTAGCGACTGGAACGAGCTGCAACAAACACTCAATCTGGACAGTTTTATTTCAATCTCTTCATTCAAAGACTCAATCATGGACACTCTTACTGACGGTTGTGGCTGCTTTGCGTGATGTATTGTTGTCTCTACCTTCTTGCCCTTTGTGCTGTTGTCTGTGCCCAACAATGCTTGTACCCTGTTTTGTGTTGCTACCATGTTGTTGTCATGTTGTGTTGCTACCATGCTGAGTTGTCATGTGTTGCTGCCATGCTGCGTTGTCAAGTGTTGCTGCCATGCTATGTTGTCATCTTAGGTCTTTCTTTATGTGGTGTTGTGTTGTCTCTCTTGTTGTGATGTGTGTTTTGTCCTATATTTATATTTCATTTATTTGTATTTTTAATCCCTACCCCCAACGCCGCAGGAGGCCTTTTGGTAGGCTGTCATTGTAAATAAGAATTTGTACTTAACCGACTTGCCTAGTTAAAAAAAGGTTAAATAGAATTTGTACTTAACCGACTTGCCTAGTTAAAAAAAGGTTAATATATATATATATATATATACTGACTGGCGTTATCACTCCATAGATCTACATGAAAACACCTGCCTGGGTTTGCATGTTTGTATGTGGATCTGTGTGCGTCTAGCCAGTGGGATGGTGGAATACTCCCTAGGGAATGGCTGTTCTACAGGTGTCTGCTCTGTCTGGAACATTGGGGCTCCAAGGCTGCTCCTCTTCCCTTGTTTTGACAGTACAGTGCTACCCAGTTAAAAGGCTCTCTGTATTAATAAGCCAGGGACATGGTGTGGTTATGTAACCTGAGAGTCATGTGAGTGCCTTTGAGTACACTGCCTGAGCTGTGTGAAGCCAAGCCAGGGTTCATCAGGTAGAACTACTATGCAAATACAAGCCCACGCACACACAAACGTGGGCGATAAGTAGGGAAATGTAATTGGCCTACAATCAGCAGCACACCCTCCCCCCACCATCCCCTGTTCCTCTCTCAATCTTGCTGTGAGGTTAGAGAAGTGAAGGACTGTGTTGCTATAGCAACCCCTGGCTGACTGGCTGAGAGGAGAGGAGGTGGTGACACCAAAGACAGTACATCATGAAGATATGCTAAAACTACTTCTCCAATACAAATCCCGATCACACTTGTAGGTGATGCCAATGCGAAGTTGGCTAGCTGAGCTCCTCCTTCGATATAAAGTTATTTTTTATGAAAATGAAAACTTTCACTAGGTTGGAATAATAACATGTTCAACTACTTGAAACATTGGCTCGAATCTAGATTGTACCTTTAGGTTTAGAGAAAATGAACAACTAAAGAAGAATCGTTCACTTTTCTCATTGACTTCTCAAACCCCAAACCCCAACCTGGTCTGTATGGTCTGTTTCGCAAGTGTTCCTGGAAGTCTCGGGTTGTTCTGCCTCTGGGTTTAGAAACTCTGTGGTGACACATTGGAGCCTGGACCTCTCCCACCAGACAGATCATTAGTTCAAGCTCTGCCTCCACTTCCTGCTCTCCTCCTCTGGGCCCAGTCTCTTTCCCTCTACCGCCTCTCTAGCATGTTCTATTCATATTACATTATGCACCTGGCACGGGTTCATTCTCACCTGGATGACCGTGTTACCGCCCTCCAGCAGGGCGATGGCTAATAGGATGCTCTCCTGGAAGATACGATCGCTGGTGGCGTTCATGATGAGGTCAATTACCAGGTCGGATGCTCCCTCTTTATCCAGGCGGCACTGGACCTCATGCAGGGTCAGCTCCCCTTGGGCCGCGGCCGCCCCTGAACTCACCACTAGGGAGGGACAGAGAGAGAGGCAGAAAGAGAGGGATAAGCGGAGAGGGACAAGGAGACAGGAAGAAAGAGAGGGACAGGGAGAGAGGGACAGGGAAAGAGGGACAGGGAGAGAGGGACAGGGAGAGAGGGACAGGGAGAGAGGGACGGGAGGAGTGGGACAGGGCGAGAGGGACAGGGAGAGAGGGACAGGGAGAGAGGGACAAGGAGAGAGGGACAGGGAGAGAGGGACAAGGAGAGAGGGACAGGGAGAGAGGGACGGGAGGAGTGGGACAGGTAGAGAGGGACAGGGAGAGAGGGACAGGGAGAAAGGTACAGTGAGAGAAGGGCAGTGAGAGTGAGACAGGGAGAGCGGGACAGGGAGAGAGGGACAGGGAGAGAGGGACAGGGAGAAAGGTACAGTGAGAGAAGGGCAGTGAGAGTGAGACAGGGAGAGCGGGACAGGTAGAGAGGGACAGGGAGAGAGGGACAGGGAGAAAGGTACAGTGAGAGAAGGGCAGTGAGAGTGAGACAGGGAGAGCGGGACAGGTAGAGAGGGACAGGGAGAGAGGGACAGGGAGAAAGGTACAGTGAGAGAAGGGCAGTGAGAGTGAGACAGGGAGAGCGGGACAGGGAGAAAGGTACAGGGAGAGAGCCATCAAGAGCCTGAACAATGAGGAAGGACATACAGTATACAGGAGAACTTTGTCACTCTAAATGAGAGTAAAACTACTATTCCACCACTCAATAGATTTAGGATTTATTTGGATTCCAATTAGCTGACGCCAATGGCGACAGCTAGTCTTACTGGGGTCCCACACATAAAGAAAAAGACAGAACAGACCAAATACTTTAGAATTGAATTACATCAAGAGGATTGTCAAATGGGCAGAATGAATAGATCCATCTGTCTCTTTCCTCTTCATTGATTCACTGCATCATTTGCTTATTATATAATGTAATTCAATTAATTTTGATGGACAACTAAACCAAAGACGGGATGCCACAACTATAGTGATCATCATTCAGTCCCTTGAAAATAGCTGTATTTCCTGGCTAAGACTAGCTAGCCTCATCCAGTCATGATGACTTCGCCAGCCACACGAGGAAGTCGACGTGTGATAATGTTACCCAGAGGGCCATTCTCTGGCTGTGGGAGCAGGTGTGTCCACACTCCACAGGACTTTCTAATCTAGAGCCCATCTCTCTGGTCGCCTGGCAACAGCACGGCCTGGCTTAGCCAGAGGAGAGGGCTCGTAGGCTGAGGGACAGACCCCGGGTCCAAAGGTTTAATGGAGGACAGGGGCAGGCAGGCATAATTAAAATGGCGCTGTAATGAATAGCAGCCGTTTTACGGGCTCCTGACCTATTTTGTGTTTTTTTTTACACTGATCTTAACTTTTTTTTGTACATGATGACTCTACCATCGTTTTCTATGACCGAAAACTTCTGGAGATCAGAACAGCGATCATTAATCTTGATTTGGATGATAATTTCTACGTCAACGATTTGGCAGCTCTGGACGTTCTGATTACACCGGAACAGACCCTGATCCCCAGGACTCGAAAGAGGAAGTGACAGCGCGAAAGAGGCAGACGAACTGGCATCCTGACTAGACTATGTTGACATGCAAATAAACCTCCTCAACTCTCTTTGTTGGCAAAAGTATAGCCACTAGAGAATAAACTGGACGAGCTCCGTTCGAGACTATCTTATCAACAGCACCTGTGGAACTGTAATAGTCTATGTTTCACGGAGTCGTGGCTGAACAAGAACATGGATAAAATACATATCACTGGCTATTCCATGCATCGTCAAGAACGGTCGGGCAGCCTTGGGTAAGATGAGGGGGAGGGGTGTGTCTCTTTGTTAACAACAGCTGGTACGCAATCTCTAATGTTAAGGAAGTTTTTCATAGATGTTGATTTTAAACCGCTGGGAAACAGGACTGTTTCACTTGCAAAGACTGGAATAGGTTCCGGAATTCATCCGATAACATTGAGGAGTCACCGGCTTGTCTCCGGCTTCATTAATAAGTGCTTCAACGTCATCCCCACAGTGACCGTACGTACATATCCCAACCAGAAGCCATGGATTACAAGCAACAACCACACTAAGCTAAAGGCTAAAGCGGGACACTAATCCAGACGCTTTTAAGAAATCCCACTATGAACTCCAAAAGTGGTTGAACAGCCAAAGATCGAATCCTACTACGCTGGCTATGGCGCAAACCTTCCAGATGAGCTAAATGCCTTCTATGCACGCTTCGAGGCAAGCAACACTGAACCATGCATGAAAGCACGTGCTGTTCTGGACGACTGTGTGATTTTGTGTTCCGTAGACGATGTGAGGAAGACGTTAAAACAGGCTAACATTCAGGCCGTAGGTCAAGCAGACCACCATAGGTTACCTTGGCAAAATTGGGCACAGGGACTATCACCCCATACCACTCACATATGTAGCCATGAAATGCTTTGAAAGGCTGGACATGGTTCACATTCGTATATCGCCCCAACAGATCCACAGACACAATCTCTACTGCACTCCACACTGCCCTCTCCCACCTGGATAAGAGGAATACCTACAGTGTGTGAGAATGTTGTGCATTGACTACAGCTCAGTGTTCAACACAATAGTGCCCTCCAAGCTCATTATTAAGCTCAGGACCCTGGAACTGAACTCCTCCCTCTGCAACTGGATCTTGGACTTCCTGACGGGCCGTCCCCAGGTGAGGGTAGGCAACAACATATACGCCACGCTGACCCTCAACAAGGGGGCCCCTCAAGGTTGGGTGCTTAGTCCCCTCCTGAACTCATTACTCACCTATGACTGTGTGGCCATGCACAACGCTAACACCATCATTAAATTAGCTGATGACAACGGTGGTAGGCCTGAGCTCCGATGACGATAAGACAGCCTAAAGGAGGTCAGTAAACTGACAGTGTTGTGCCAGGACAACAACCTCTCCCTCAATGTCAGCAAGACAAAGGAGCTGATCGTGGACTATAGGAAATGTAGGGCCGAGCACGCCCCCTTCCACATCGACGAGGCTGTAGTGGAGCTTCAAGTTCCTTGGTGTCCATATTGCAAAGAAAATAACATGATCGACACACAACAACACAGTCGTGAAGAAGGCACGACAACGCCTTTGGCATGAGCCCTCAGATCCTCAAAAATGGCACCAATGACAGCATCTTCACTGGCTGCATCACCGCTTGGTATAGCAACTGCTTGGCATTCGACCACAAGGCAGTAGTGTGTACGGCCCAATACATCACTGGGGCCGAGCTCCGTGCCATCCAGGACCTCTATACCAGGCGGTGTCAGAGGAAGGCCCTAAAAATGTTCAAAGACTCCAGCCACCCAAGTCATAGACTGTACTCTCTGCTGCACAGCAAACGATACCGATGCACCGAGGCTGGAATCAACAGGACCCTGAACAGCTTCCAACCCCAAGTCAAGACTGCTAAATAGTGAACCAAATAGCTACCCAGACCATCTGCATTGACCGTTTTTGCACTAACTCTTCTGAATCATCACATATGCTGCTGCTACTGTTTATTATCTATCCTGTTGCCCTCAATAACCTCGTACCCCTGCACACAGACTTGGTACTGGTACCCCATGTATATATTGTTACCCATTGTGTATTTATTCCTCGTGTTATAATTTTTTCCTATAATTTTTCTATTTTTCTCTCTGCATTGTTGGGAAGGGCCCGTAAGAAAGTATTTCACTGTTAGTCTATACTTGTTGTTGACAAAGCATGCAACAAATTACATTTGGTTTGAGGCAGAAGCGTGAACAGGAAGGAACTCATTCCTTTTCTCCAAGCATGGAGAAGAGACCAACCATGACTCATCACCCTGATTTGTGATATTCAGCCAGTCCGTACCACCTTATCCAGAGAGACAGAGACAGAGATACAGAGACAGGCAGGTACCTGCTCGAGGTTTCCCTTCTGTTCCAGGGGGGACAGGACCATTGCTGAACGTCGTCACACTGTCTCTTCTGGCCCCAGGTTTGATGTTCCCATAGTAACGATTCACCAGAATCTGCCTCAGAGCTTCACCCTGGTGGAGAGAGGTGATGTCAGAGGATTGAGCCTAAATCGTCATCATGAGATAAGGACTCCCAACATCAGTGTTATCAGCTTAGAATACCTCAACTCTGATTGGGCCTGGCACCCTCATACAGTCAGTCTCAAGATATTAACCCTGCATTTTTAATCAGTGGAAACAGTGTGCTTCTTAGAAAATATTTTTTTCTTGCCTTTGTTTATAACCTTTGCCAGGTAAGAGGCAGAGCATGCTAAAAATCTGACCTCTGATCCCAACTGATTGAGCATCGCGCCTCATACAGTGTGTCTCAAAAGCAATCTTCCAACTCATATACAGTACATATAATTTCCCTAATATTCCTCCTGAAACCCATTGACACCCACATCCAGTGGCCAGTTCGTTAGTGTGGGGTGGGGGTGTGGGGGGGGGGTAACCCTGTGAGTAGGTGGGCATGCTGTGGAAGCAGAGTGGCTGCAGGCCAGGTCAGGTGCATCAGTGCATCAGGACAGCCAGCTGTGGTGGGCCAGAGAGAGCAGGTTGGCGGACTCCGGAACAGAGAGGATCAGACCGTACTGGACTGTACCTACCCTTCTCTGGTCCTCCAGTTGCTTCTGGGGCTGGTTGGGATCAAGCTCCTAAGGGTGAGGTGAGTTAGCAGAAAGTAAATCAAAGAAAAGTCCAAAAAAGGAAAATTAAGGGAAAACAAAAACAAAACGAGAGAGGAGTGTTAATACTGTGCACATTAGTCACCTTCCTTACATGCAGGGAACTGAGCCAAATGATTTCATGCAGTTAACATAGGGAGGTGGGTGGTGTGTTGGGGTGGATGTGGGGTAGGAACATAATCATGCAAGGCTTCGTGAAAATAGTCTTAAGCACCGGTTAGAGAAGAAAATTGAATAACAAGGTGGCTTGCTGTTAGAAATAAAATAACATTTATTTACAACCATCCCATTAACTTCACATCTCATAATCACTTTAAACTTTTTTACGTTCACAATGCTAAAACAAGGCGTAAACTTTGCTGTTCAAACCTTTGATATTGGGTTATTTCAACCAACAAACTAGATGGCTCAGAGTGACTCCATTGTTACTTTGCAGTTGCAGCACAAATTAAACCATGTTAAAAACACAAGGGAGCAACAGGCTGCAAGGGGCAGAAACACAACTCAAACCATGAGAAAAAACCCATCCCTTTCCAGATGACATAACGGAGTCAGTGCAGTGTACTAGTAGTGGTACTGACACAGTGTAAACCCATGTTCCCATCTGCAATGGAAAAACACCCAGCACGCTGCTCCAAAATCCGGCAGAAAGAAGGTAAGGAATCTGTTCTTCACTCAAAAACCTACAGAGGGATGGATGGATGAATGGAGGGAGGGAAACGGGACATACAGTGAGGGAAAAAAAGTATTTGATCTCCTGCTGACTTTGTACGTTTGCCCACTGACAAAGATATGATCAGTCTATAATTTTAATGGTAGGTTTATTTGAACAATAAGAGACAGAATAACAACAACAAAATCCAGAAAAACGCATGTCAAAAATGTTATAAATTGATTCGCATTTTAATGAGGGAAATAAGTATTTGACCCCCTCTCAATCTGAAAGATTTCTGTCTCCCAGGTGTCTTTTATACAGGTAACGAGCTGAGATTAGGAGCACACTCTTAAAGAGGGTGCTCCTAATCTCATTTTGTTACCTGTATAAAAGACACCTGTCCACAGAAGCAATCCATCAATCAGATTCCAAACTCTCCACCATGGCCAAGACCAAAGAGCTCTCCAAGGATGTCAGGGACAAGATTGTAGACCTACACAAGGCTGAAATGGGCTAAAAGACCATCGCCAAGCAGCTTGGTGAGAAGGTGACAACAGTTGGTGCAATTATTCTCAAATGGAAGAAACACAAAAGAACTGTCAATCTCCCTCGGCCTGGGGCTCCATGCAATATCTCACGTCGTGGAGTTGCAATGATCATGAGAACGGTGAGGAATCAGCCCAGAACTACACGGGAGGATCTTGTCAATGATTTCAATGCAGCTGGGACAATAGTCACCAAGAAAACAATTGGTAACACAATACGCCGTGAAGGACTGAAATGCTGCAGCGCCCGCAAGGTCCCCCTGCTCAAGAAAGAACATATACATGCCCGTCTGAAGTTTGCCAATGAACATATGAATGATTCAGAGTGCAACTGGGTGAAAGTGTTGTGGTCAGATGAGACCAAAATGGAGCTCTTTGGCATCAACTCAACGTGTTTGGTGGAGGAGGAATGCTGCCTATGACCCCAAGAACACCATCCCCACCATCAAACATGGAGGTGGAAACATTATGCTTTGGGGGTGTTTTCTGCTAAGGGGACAGGACAACTTCACCGCATCAAAGGGATGATGGACGGGGCCATGTACTGTCAAATCTTGGGTGAGAACCTCCTTCCCTCAGCCAGGGCATTGAAAATGGGTCGTGGATGGATATTCCAGCATGACAACAAAGAAGAAGCACATTAAGGTCCTGGAGTGGCCTAGCCAGTCTCCAGACCTTAATCCCATAGAAAATCTGTGGAGGGAGCTGAAGGTTCGTCAGCCTCGAAACCTTAATAACGTGGAGAAGATCTGCAAAGAGGAGTGGGACAAAATCCCTCCTGAGATGTGTGCAAACCTGGTGGCCAACTACACGAAACATCTGACCCCTGTGATTGCCAACAAGGGTTTTGCCACCAAGTACTAAGTCCTGTTTTGCAGAGGGGTCAAGTACTTATTTCCCTAATTAAAATGCAAATCAATTTATAACATTTTTGACATGCGTTTTTCTGGATTTTTGTTGTTGTTATTCTGTCTCTCACTGTTCAAATATACCTACCATTAAAATGATAGACTGATCATTTCTTTGTCAGTGGGCAAACGTACAAAATCAGCAGGGGATCAAATACCTTTTTCCCTTAAAAATCCACAAGGGGAAACATTTGCGTCTGTGTGTTTTGGTGAGTGGGCACTGAAAAGGGAAAGGATTTCGCTGTTTCCATCTTGATGAGTGGGGAGGTTGGATGACTCAGATTATCTATATTCTACAATAACCCATATTGGAGTGCTAAGGCCCAGGCTGTGCTGAGGCCCAGGCAATATGGGTGTTGAACTCACATCTGCAGCAGGGACTTCAGGTTCAGCCGGCAGAGGGGCCAGCTGAATAGATAGACAGATAAGACACATGGTCTGGGTTAGTCAAGGTCTGGGTTAGACCACAGTCCGCTGGCAAATTAACCTCAGGCAGTTCTCAGGTCACTTGCCTCACAGTGCAAACAGATCAATGCAAGGCCATTCCCGCTTCACCAAGGACCTCCTTGTATGTCTGGCTGGTTACAGTTGATCAGTTGGCCCATCATGTGCCCGACAGCAATAAAAGCGCATGACTCAAAGCCAGCCACGACGAAGGGGACAACAAACACGCCCTTATCTGACGTTTCTATGCTAAGTCTCTGCTGTTATTAGAGCATGTGTCTTGTGTTATATAATCAAACATCACTATTATACTCTCCCTGTGTTCATATGCCTGCATGGGGTTGCCACTGCTTTCTCCCAGTTGCTTGCATAGCAAAATGAACACCTTGACGTAGGACAATGAATGGACTGTTTAGTTAATGTGAGCAGAAATTGCAGGTCCTAAAATGAAGGCCAAGGGCTTTAAGGGACAAACCAGACTTGCAGTTATGGCTTTTAGTGGCATGATGGCGCTACAAGTAGGCCTATTAGTGATACAGTGCATAATAATACAGGCAAATGGAAACAAAACATGTACGAATACATTTAAAAACCTAAACCATTAGCTAATGCTGATTTGTTGATGTTGTTCATACTCAATGTTTGACAAAGTACCCCAAGAGAAAAGAGAGACATTTGATTTTCTGTGGGCTGACTGCAGAAATGAAACGCTTGCTTCAACACCAATGTTAAAAAGGACTTTTAGGAAGAGAGAGACAGACTGACGGATGTGATACATTTAAATGGTGCAAAGTGAAAAGGCAGAGACAGATACATAGACAGACCACAGTGCCTCAGTAACGCAGTCATGCTGACTCTGAGTAATTGTGAGACTAGACAAGAATCTCCCCTTATCAGGCCCCTGTTTACGTAAAACATCCATTTGCACAGGAAAAAGGATGATGCATGCAAACAAGGCTGAAAAGGTTTTAACCCTGATTCACTTGTCGAATTCAATTAAAGCACAACATCATAAAGCTACTTTTCAATGGGTTTCCGATCCGTCAACATATTCAGTGGTGGAGCATGACAATCATTATGGGCCTTATCTGCCCTGATTTGTCTTCCATGAGTCCCGGGGATCTGAACGCTGGGGGTCGCCCATGCTTTTCCCATGGAACTGCTGGCATCAGCCCTGGACACAGCTAGACCCATGACCGCCAACATTGGTCCCACTTGTACGTTTTCTCAGACTGTATGACGTAAACTATATTGTGGTATAGTGGGCTGAATCACTGCTCCACTGCGATACAGGGCCAAACATAAGGTCATCTTAATGGAAGTTACAATCACATTTCAGCCGTGGAAAGATGAGACGACTCCCCCATGGAGTTTCCACTTGTCTCTGCACTTGTTTTCAGGGTGTGTCACATGGGTCTGTAGTCAGAATCGTACCACCCCTTCCTTCTCCTTATTATATAATCTGCCGGGCCTCTCTCCTAGTGACAGTGACTGTCATAGACACCCCAGCACCCCTCCCCCCACCCTCCTATCCCCTAGCATGGAAGATTACAGGTCAAAGAATAAATAGGCAGGGGGAGGGAGACATACAGGCTTTCAAGAAAGAGAGACAAACAGGAAGACAATCATAGGAGATAAAGGGGGATAAGGGTGGAGGACAGAGAGATTATTTATTTTGTTCTTATCTGACACCATTACATCAGTGGCGGGCCTGAAACAGTTAACACTCCCTTGCCCGCCCCAGCGCCGCCCAACACGAGGCGCTGCCAGTCTCTCAGTAAACAGCTCCGCCACACTTTTATTGCCAATTACTTCTGAAGGTCACATCAGTGGAGAGTGAATTTCAGGGGGGGGGGGGGGGTATGCTAGCTCTTACATAACCGCTGCCTGAGAGCTGGCGGGAACCCAAGTATCGTGCAGGACGAAGGCAGGCTGCAGGGAACCTGGGACAGAGCGGCATGGCCAGCAAAAGTGCCTATAGTTTTCCCTGTTGGAGGGGATCAGAGAAACAACCAAGGTTCCCTCAAATCGCCTCACACACACTGCAGCAGCTCTGAGTATAGCTGAGGACAAGCAGGGAAATGCTGAGGCAGAGGACACCAGCACTGTGGGATGTAGAACGGCCATGAGAGGAGCGAACAGGGAGAGACGAAGAGGGAGGAAAAAGATTGGTAGAGAGATATAAATAGAGAGAGAGGGAGACAGAGAGTTTGCCAGGGATAATGAGACGATAGAGATCCACTGGCACGGGGACACACAGCGATGCGAGGGAGCAAGAGAGACACATGCGGACACAAACAGACCGTCGTGCCCTCTCCTGCATAGAAATCATCTCTATTGCGTAACCCCCCCCCAGGTCAGCACACAACATATCGCCAACCTAAAGCCATATTATCTCTGCTTTCTGCTGACCCTATTACATTATCCCACCCACCCCCGACACAAACACGCACACCGACTCAGGGTACTACAGTACCCTACGCTTCTCAGATTAATAATGAGAGTACTGTCCTGCATGGCAGAGCTCTCCTGTAGCAGTGGGAAGCCACAGAGGAGCTGGCATACCGAGCAGCGCAGCAAGCTTAACACAGGGCTTACGGAACAGCTAACTGACAGACAGCTCAGTGCTGCTGCTGCTGTTTCTGCTGCAGAGGGGAAGTGTGGGCTTTGGATCAGCCTGGGGTATGGGACACTGCATCCCACAGTAGGGCCCTCCTAGGTCCATGCACGTGCTGGATGTATGGGTGGGTGTGTGTGTGTGTGTGTGTGTGTGTGTGTGTGTGTGTGTGTGTGTGTGTGTGTGTGTGTGTGTGTGTGTGTGTGTGTGTGTGTGTGTGTGTGTGTGTGTGTGTGTGTGTGTGTGTGTAAAGTATGTGTGTACATTCTTCAGACAGTAAAACGGGGAGGGGGCGTTGAGGCAACAAAGAAGCAGTCTATCTGTTCACTCCCATTTTAGGAGGGAGCGTCAGGGATTGTTTTTGGGAGGGGAAGCAGCTGGGGATTTCCAACACTGGATACCACATGGAGGGAGGGAAGGAGGGGTAGAGAAAGAGAGAAAATACACTCATGTGAGCATGTGATCTCCTGGCAGACATGCAGCTTAGAGTGTAGGCTCTCCAACAGCCACTCAGTCTGATATCTATGTTTACCTTTCCTTCTTATCTCTCCCTCTCTTGTTTTCTTTCCTTTTTTCAGAAATGAAGTTTCACACCCTAAAGTGACTCATTCCATTCTTGTGCTCATTTACAGTACAATAAATCAAGTGCTTGAATTTGTGAGTAGAAAATGTTGTTGTGACCAAAAAGTTAAACTACAGTAATACAGCAACTTATACTAAATGATATCTTCCAAAGGTAAAAAACAAACAAACAATACAATCTATGGTTGAAAGCTGTGCTCTTATATGCCACACCCTCTCAATGTATGCTTTGGAATGGGGTGTACTGTAGTCTGGTGCTTCGCCATTGACAAGGGTAATATTAACTGTTGCGTAACATCCAGGAACTATAAACACTTCTAAGTAAGAAGTTAGACCCTCCCATATGGCACTGGTCCCAGCCTCTCTGAAAGTCCCTAAACAGACAGATACAGTACCAGATGAAAGGTTAAAATTTAAAAAAAAAGAATATCTCCACTGTCCTTAAGGCAGACACAGACACAGAAACACAGACCTGAATGTACATATACAGTAGCAAGCACACCTGCACACACCAACCCCCTTACCCTCTATGGATGTTGGTATGCTCTGGTGTCCGCCACTACATTTAAGGGATAGCTTCACGTGTATAAATACTCACACACCTGCTGTGGTAATGATGGTGAGGAATTTAGGGGGAACCACCCTGTCCCTCTGACCACCACCCAAAGAGAGTCTGGGTATGATCAACCCCCCCCCCTCAGGGTCTGCCATTATGGTCTGTGTGCACTGTTTCCAAAAATACCAGATTCCTAACATGCAATTCCAGTCTGAAAAAAACTGTATAAAGACCTGTGGATCTATGTACACAACGACCATAATTCAACTTTAAGCAGACGACTACAATCAGACATGTGTTCAAATACATGGACCTCTGTATCTGGGCCGTTCCACCAATTGGATGCCTTTTGAGTCGTGTAACTTGATAAAAAAAATATATATATATATATGATTTCACCTCATTTTTACATGACCTAATGTGTATATGTTAACCTTAAATTAAAAAAAGTGTTTTCCATCTCAAGAGGTTAAATAAAAATACTACTATGATAAGTGCCAAATAAAGTAACAGGGTTGACCGTAACTGGGTTGACAGTAACAGGGTTGACCGTAACTGGGTTGACAGTAACAGGGTTGAGAATTTCATCCATACATCCCCTTGTGTCAGGGTGAATGGAAGCCTGTTGCGTACAACAGGGAAAGGCAGTTGAACGCAAACTTTACAGAAAAAAAAGTATTGTTAAAACATTTGTAGCCTGTCTACTGGTTGATGTGTTCTGCTCGACCCCACTCACTTTTCCACCTCAAAACACCAGAAAATTGCTCAAAATAGTAGAACCAGCTCACCTGCTTCTACACTATGATTTGATTGTTAGATGTTGTGTTTCTTTTGTAAAAAAAAAATTTACAGTACAAAAAAAGAAGAGTTTTCATCATATTAAAAGGAGAGTTCAGTTCATGTGACAGGGTTGACCTTAAAATGAGAGACAGACGTAAAATGAATAACTAATCACATGAAATAAATAATCATCTTCAATATCTGAAGCTAAAGCAAGTTAAGTTAAAGCAACAAAATAACTAGGGCTTTACAATGATGGTGAAAACTTGAGAGACATTTTGGGGTTAAGTGGGTTAATAAAGTCCTAGAAGTCACAGAGGGTGTGCAGAGGGACATGTCAAAATGTAGAATTTTGGCACTTTAGCAAATCTTTATTCATATTAACTGTCAGATTTATTGAATTCTCCATGTGGTCTATATTAAAAGGGCACATCATTTAATATAAATGGCTTTTAAATTGCAATATTGGTGCGCAATTTCTACTTGAAATATCGAAGTGATGCAAAAGGCACTTTTTTCTTGGAACAAACCATCTGGCATCTAAAATACTTTTTTTGGTGTATTTGAGTATTCTCAAACACACAGCCCAAAACAAACACTTTTATTTGAAGTATTTGAATGGCTAATTGTAAAAACCAAATAGTCTGCCAAATTGTATTTGACAGTATTTTCGAATACTTGTTTGAAATACTATTTCCCGATACCTGGGTTAAATGTGTGGGAGTGAATTTGAGTCTGAGTATTTTGAACCCAGGTCTGACTACAATACAGACACATTGGAGTGTAGCAAGTTGGCAACACCAAAAAGTGCTTAGCATGCTAGTGGCACGGTAACACACACGGAAACAAGCAGCTACACTGAAGTCAGCAGCACGTAACAAGACAGAAAAACCACCAGCACAGGCACATCTATCTACACCACACGACTAGTACGAGACAGAAACCGAACGAAAGAAGGAAAATGATCAACCTCAGCCACATCCATCTCATCATCAAAGGCAATGTGCTGGAAGAGAAGAGTATACAGGCAGAGTTAGTAGAGCTGGGTTAGGAGGAGGGGTGGCAGCTGAAAACAGACAAACAGTAGGTAAGAAACCCCACACCATGTCAGTCAGTCAGTCAGTTAGTAAAAACACACAGGTTACTGCATTTTAAAGCAATGGATTGCCCTCGCTCAACAGAACAGAAAGCAGAGTGAACCAAGGTCATTAATCAGAGATTAGTACAAAGAGTCATTTACAGCCCATACAGTAAATGCTGTATTAGTGTTAATGGTGTATTAGAGTTAAAGTTCAATTACAGCGTGCTGGTGCTGTTAAAGTATACTGGAACTGTCCCCAACCACCAAACATAGACAAGTCATTTTCAGATGGACACTAATCCATTGTGGTTTATGTGTGTGTCTGACTGTGCCAATAGGAAAAGCACTGAGGATACCATATATACACACCCTTGGCATCTTATTCCTGCAGAAAGGCAGCTGCTACTGTAGGTTTTAAACCAAACCAAAAGACTCATCCCAACCAACACAGACATAATGTACTACCAGTATCATCTGGGGGGAAGGCAGAGGGCAACAGAGGAAAACTTAACCTCCAGCTTTGCTGTTAACCTCTGACCTTTGCACTGACCTCTGTAAAGAGCTACAGAATACCAGGCCTCTTAGAAAGCACTCAGTTTCCGCTCATGATAAAACCCAGTGTAGAGAGAACAAGGGAAGTATTGTGAGATGGTGGTGAAGACGGCCATTTACCTTCTCCCCATAGCCACGGTCTTTGGTCATCATCTCCCTCAGAGTCTGCAGCACCTTGATACACAGCCGCTCCTCGTTCTCCTCCAGTAGCTGCTTGGTGTGTTTGATCAGCCTGGGCAGAGGGACAGGGACAGAGACAGGGACAGGAGGAGAGGTGTATCACACTGTACAGAACTGCACTCCCCTCCCAAAAAAAACACTTCAGTGATAACAAACCCTGATTTCAGAGTCACCCCTATAGTATGTACTGTTAAGCTTGAGTAATTAAGAGATAATATTATGTTTGCTTGACATATCGTAATTGATTGGCTTAATTCATTATTGGTCATAAATGCTAGGGGTAGAGATTGACCTCACGTGGGTCTTAGAGGTGCTGTCAATCAGATCAGGTGCTGTGTGACTTGTATTCATTGATAGGAGTGTTTCAGTCCAAATGATCAATCATGTGTATGAACACTTCAATGAAAATCATTAGACCCAATTTATTCCCGGCATACAAGCTTTCCTAAAGGTCCCATTGTATTCTACTGTACATATTACGGTTAGTACTGTACTGCATTACCTTTGAAATGTAAGTCATTGTTCTGAATCAGTGTGAACATGTGGTATCTCACGTGCTACTCCACACATTAATCCCCCCTGCCTGCGGCCCTTTACAGTACGCTAACCCCTGAGCCGGCACCTGTTCAAAAAGCCCAGACGCCCGCCCTCATGCCCAGTAATCCAATCTCAGCCCTTATCAAACACAACAGACACAGGAATGGCCTGGCCCGTGTAAGGCAGGGAGGGAGGGAGCCCTGTGTGAGGGAGGGAGAGCTCCAGTAGGTTCAGGGCAGGACACGTGAAAACAAAGCCCTGGGTCACTACAGTAGCATGTTTTGAGCAGCACGCCCTGATCAATGACGGATTCAGTTACTGTACACTTGTACATGATAAGTGTCCCAACTCTAGTTACAGTACAGCAGGTACAGTATGAAAGAGCACAACACATTCCTCAACACTGAGACAGTATCAGGAGACTGTGCAGACTTCCCAGTTAAACCACAGCTAGATCAATTTCTAGTGGCTAAAACCTCAGTCGGTTTACAACTGCTGTGGGAAATTTTTCGCAATTTCTAAGAAGATTACAGACTGTGGTTTATCACTGGACATAGCAAGAGGCACGTCCATTGTTAGTCAGCATGTCAATGAGGTGGGTGGCTTGCAGTGGTTAGTGGGTACATGAGTCTTACTTGGAAATGAAGCCACCGCTTTCACACTTCCTGCGGGCATCTGTGTTCTCAGGAAAGAGTAGCTCTGGGCGATGCAGCACATCCACCAGTACAGATAGCTCAGCCTGGACCAAAGGACGCAGACGGTCCTCTAGAGCCGACACTATGTCCTTAAACACAGAGAAATGCAGAAGACAGGCATGGTTAGAGAGGTAACAGAACAGAAATAGGACACAGACAGGGCACAGGCACACTCAGGATATTGGCACACTGAGTGTTACACCAGTGGTAGGTCTAGATGAGGCCCAACCGAACTGTATGAGATTGGGGCCTGGATTCCAGCCCCTACATTTGAAGTCGTGACCAAACAAGATACAGGGAAGCTGACAAAAATGAAAAACACCATGGTGAACTTTGTGACCTTACTGTCTCAGAATACACACTGGAAAAAAATGTATAAAAGCAGAAGTAGACCTCGGTTTACCAAAAACCTCGAAAACAGACCAGCCCAATCCAACTCCCCTCACCCCTCTCTATATCCCCATGAGTCAGAGTCATGATAAACTCCATGGAAATAAGAAAACTGTTACATTTGCGTCACACTGTGTGTTGATTGTAGACATTGTCTTGCGTAGGTGGGAGGGAAGGCGGGAGGGGTTCTGGTAGAGTTACTGTATACAGTGTGATGGGTACAAAGAAATTGCAACACACACACTAGGTTAGCTTTCTGGGGGACTACAGGTCATTCCTTACTAACGCAGTTCCATGAATTCTGTTTCTGGGAACTGGTCAATTCATCACAGCCATTTTCAATTATTGCCATAGTTTTACAAGATGATTTAAGTCAAAACTGAAACTAGGCCACTTAGGAACATTCAACGTTGTCTTGGTAAGCAACTCTAGTGAATATTTGGCTTTGTGTTTTCGGTTATTGTCCTGGTGAAAGAGGAATTTCAAATCAAATCAAATTTGATTTGTCACATGGCAGAATACAACAGGTATTCCTTACTGTGAAATGCTTACTTACAAGCCCTTAACCAACAACGCAGTTCAAGAAATAGAGTTAAGAAAATATTTACTAAATAAACTAAAGTAACACAATAAAAAGTAGCACAAAATGACACACCAATAACGAGGCTATATACAGGGGGTACCGGTACCGAGTCAATGTGTGGGGGTACAGATTAGTTCAGGTAGTTTGTACATGTAGGTAGGGGTAAAGTGACTATGCATAGATAATAAACAACAAGTATCAGTAGTGTAAAAATAAAGGAGGTGGGGGGTCAATGTAAATAGCCCGGGGTGGCATTTGATTAATTGTTCAGCAGTCTTATAGCTTATTAGAAGCTGTTAAAGAGCCTTTTGGACCTAGACTTGGCGCTCTGGTACCGCTTGCCGCTGTGCGGTAGCAGAGAGAACAGTCTATGACCTGGGTGACTGGAGTCTTTGACAATTTTATGTATCTTCCTCTGACACCGCCTAGTATAGAGGTCCTGGATGGCAGGAAGCTTGGCCCCAGTGATGTACTGGGCCGTACGCACTACCCTCTGTAGCACCTTACGGTCGGATGCCAAGCAGTTGCCATACCAGGCGGTGATGCAACTGGTTAGGATGCTCTCAATGGTGCAGCTGTAGACATTTTTTAGGTTCTGGGGACCCATGCCAAATCTTTTCAGCCTCCTGAGGGGGGAAATGTGTTGTCGTGCTCTCTTGTGTTTGGACCATGTTGCTGATGTGGACACCAAGGAACTTGAAACTCTCGACAGAGTGACTCCATTGCAAATTCTTGTGTGACTAGTTAAGCAAATTTTTGCGACTGAACTTTAGGCTTGCCATTACAAAGGGCTTGAATACATATTGACTCAAGACATTTCAGCTTTTCATTTTTTATTAATTTGTAAAATGTTCTAAAAACATAATTCCACTTTGACATTATGGGATATTGTGTGTAGGCCAGTGACATACAATCTAAATGTAATCCATTTTAAATTGAGGCTGTAACAAAACAAATTGTGGACAAAGTCAAGGGGTGTGAATACTTTCTGAAGGCACTGTATTCCTGAATCCTCACCTGCAGCCTTTCTATGATGTTCCTGTAGCTAACGGACGCAGTGGCGTTGGAGTCCCTCCTGGGGGCGTTCTTGGCGGAGAGTCTCCAGCTCAAGATGGACTTGGTGACCACGTTGTTGGACTTGACAAACAGGTTGTTCACCTGGCTGTCCAGGTCCACTGGGATCGCGATGGCTCTGCTCTTGGCTGTGTGAAATGAAACAGTAGGACGCAAACTTAAGAGGGATGCTCGTTTTTTAAAAACTTTTTGAAATATGTATTTTTTTCTTCTAGATGACAGATAAAATGAGCTCATTGACTTGTGACTATAAAGA
Organism: Oncorhynchus gorbuscha; assembly: GCF_021184085.1. Taxonomy (NCBI): domain Eukaryota; kingdom Metazoa; phylum Chordata; class Actinopteri; order Salmoniformes; family Salmonidae; genus Oncorhynchus; species Oncorhynchus gorbuscha. Next base: position 49,579,210 of record NC_060175.1, read on the forward strand.
TATGTACTTCTCTGACTTTATCAAGACAGTATTTGGGTAACAGGTGGAGGCCAATTGCAGGTATCTTACCCACGTCAGAGAGCACCTTGATACAGGCCTCAACGGAGGCCTTCTGAGTGGGGTTGAGCCAGTTGCAGTGGTATACCCTGAACACCCCCTGTAGGAGCTGTACAAACACCGGCTGACGAGTCTAAGAGAAAGCGCGAGAGACAGACAGACAGACAGACAGACAGACAGACAGACAGACAGACAGACAGACAGACAGACAGACAGACAGACAGACAGACAGACAGACAGACAGACAGACAGACAGACAGACAGACAGACAGACAGACAGACAGACAGACAGACAGACAGACAGACAGACAGACAGACAGACAGACAGACAGACAGACAGACAGACAGGAAGACAAGACAGTAGATATAAGAGGAGGAAAGAAATCAAAAGACAAGTCAGAAGCTGCACATTAAACAAAGCTAAAATCCCCAGCCGTGATCAACAAAGGCTTTGTGGTTTATCACAGACCATATTTCTATAACCCAGTTTCCCCAACGTGAGGGTGCCATCAGACACAAATTGAGTCATGTTCAGCAGGAAGAAATCAGAGAAAACCTTTGACACCGAGAAAGTATTACCTGAACGTTTATTTACGTTTCAAAGCATTTTCTCCTGTTTGCCCGTACAATTCTCAAACCTTGAACAGTATGTACTGTAAAGGTGCTATAACATACAGTATGTAAGAGGGTCTAACACTTCTAGTATGCCTGTTGGTTACCACCAGAATCAGCTCAGGTCCCAACTACTACTAGAGCAATGTCTAATACATACAGTATCACCGCTACCACCAGGACCAAACAACACCCTGTGAACCAGCTGCACACAAACCTACGGTACAACATACTGTATACCTCAGTTATCTTTCCCAGAATGCTTGCCTGTCATGGGAGAGAAGGGAATGAATATCATTATGGCGGTTCACATCAACTGGTGTATTGAGTCTAATGGGATGTGGGATAGTGGAGGAAATGGGTTGGAAAGGATGTGGAAATGACTATAAGAGAAACTAAACCTAAAACAATCTAAACGAAAACATAGTTCCTTACAGGAATTGGTATTACTAGACAACTCCAGGAGGGATTGCAAAACCCTTAGAGTGAAGTGGACAAATCTTCTCCTCCACCTGTCATACATCTCAACCATTTATAGTAGGCCACGGAGTGATTTACCATTCGTTACGTGACATTTGCAATTATATCCCAGCAAACACATCCCAGTTATCTTGTGAAAACAGGCCTAAAGATCTGGGAAGGAACTGAGGGGAAGATTCTAAAGCATTTGCACACGCCATCTGTAGAGAATTCTTGGAAGGTGCTGACTCAGTTCTGTGAAGACCGGTCATTGAGGAAACGTCTGGCTGCTCTATGACTGCTGGTAAGGAACACACCCAGGGGATGGAAAACCAATTACAATGGGACTTTTACTCATACTTACATACACCTGACGTGCCAGCTATTTGAAGCAAAATGTCATATATTACATGTTAACTGTCGGTGTAGAGCCTTTGGGAATAATGTTTCTTACACACAGACGAGGAAGTTAACACCGTTCACTATCAACAGAAAATGATTGATGACCAGATTTCTCCCAACAGCGTAGAATATCCACCATTCAACTGCTTTTATTTAGTGTTATATGTTACGGTGGTCATGGTTACCTGCAGACTGGTGCTCTGGTCAGAGAAGGGCGAGCTGAAGAAGGTGGTGACGATGCTCATGACGGTCTCTGTCACGTAACCCTCCAGAACCGTGTCTGCATGCTTCCTGTCACTGGTGTTGTTGCACACCTACAGACAGCAGACAACAGACAACCATGGTCAACCTGACTCACTCACCAGACAGACATGGGTAATGGGTGAGCATTCACTGGATCACATTTCCTGGATCCTCACAGGAAGGAGGATAGAATATTGTTTCTCCACGCTGTGATCTCACAGTGCCTCTCAGCAGAACACTCCCAGGAGAACATATAAGGCTAACTTCATTTTTGAGAGTCTCCCTGTAGAATGCTCAGCAGACTATCAACCAGGTCTCAGTAACATGTCACCAGCATGCCTGTTGACTCGCCAACAGATAAGGAAGAGAGGTGATGTGTGTTTGTTTACCCTGCATATGTCCACCAGGAAGTTCTCAAAGAGCTTCCACATGTGGTTGCTGGTGTAGATCTCCTTCATCTCCACCTCTGTGTCCACGTAGCAGTGGTTCAGGAAGTTGATGTAGGCTATCTTCACCTGGAGAAAAAGTTAAGAATGAACAACTTCATAGGTGCCTAAGTACATAATTATCCCAAGAGCCCAGAATGGTCATTTAACTTGCTGCAAGAAGCAAATATTCAAATGAGTCGCATGAATACAACATGTACACCAGGCTCTTGATCATTTCAGTAGACTACCAATGCATGCCGTTTAGCTCTTCGGTCAATCACTCACCTCAGGGATGCAGTCCTCATGGGTGACCACCCTCACTATGTCATCCAAAGGCAGCAGAGAGTTACACTTGATCTCAGTGTAGACGTTTTTTCCCTCGGTGCAGACAGCCAGCAGCTCGACCAGGTGGATGTGGTACCTCAGAGCGCTGTTCTCATCCATACGATCCCGCTCCGACCTCATCATCGTGACCAGGGTCTGGAAGGATGCACGGTCGTTGTAGAACACCAGGACGTCCTCGCCCGAGTTCACCAGCTGAGCAGGAGGAAGACAGAGACTGTCATTATCATAATGCTGCTGACAAATGATATAGATTTGAACAAATTTCTGTTTGGGTAGTATTACAGGTTTATATTGCTAAAATGCATAATGTGTTACATTTGCATTGGAATCATGTGTGCACTGTAATTATGGTGTCCCACCTCAGCCATGACGGTGTCCTGACACTTCTTGATGAATTTGTTTTCGGCTTTGACAATGGTTTGAAGGAATTTGAGGTACTGGACATGGCGGCCATGCGTCTCGGTGCAGTGGATAAAGTGCTGCACCACGCGCTCGTTGATCTCACTGCACAGCTGGAAGTTATTCATGAAAACGTGCTGCATGGTGACTGCCTCCAGAATCTAAAGAGAAGGTGAAATAGAAGCATCAAACTAGTGGACTTATGGTGTGGGAAGGATGGAGTACCACTGGTTCCTCCCAGCCCTAACCCTTTCTCCAGGAAAGTCCACTCACCCCTGGGTTGAGGAATAGGTTGATGTGCTTATGCAGCAGGATCTGGTTCTGCTGGTTCCCTGCACAGAAGTTCTGGAGGAACTCATGAGCCAGCTTCATGATCTCCTGCATACGGACGTCCTCGCCCTGGAGTGTTCATCATAAGTACAGGCAGACACACATCCAAAGAGCTGCAGCTATCATTCAAACCTTCCACAAATTAAATGATTGACCAAGCTTATGTACTGTACAACTCTATGGCATAAATGCTCTAGTGTTTTCTTCATGCCTTTTTGATCAGTATGTGTTGAGAGTATAGGTCTGGCTCATCATATTATCCAGTACCTTCTCATAGGGGATCTGCAGTAGCTCCAGCACCACACTGTGGGCCCCCATGTTCCTCAATAGTCTCTGTTGCTGCTTCTTACTCTTCTTCCCCGATGCTCCCTCCTGGACACACAGCTTACTGAGCCGCAGCAGGATCTGAACACAGGGGAAGAGAGAAGGGGCTCAGAGACTGTCTGCCTTATACATCTCTAATGACTGACAACATATTAAAAGAGTGAAGGCAAGGACTCCTTACACCACCAACTCAGAGATGAGAGAAAATGAAGAAGATGATACCTCCTTCATAACCCTGTAGTTGTAACTGCTGTTGCTTTCCTCCTTCTTTTTGTCAGAGCTGCCTGAATCCCCCTGCACATGGACAGAGTTAGAATGAGAGCTTGTTCATATTCATGTGAAGCATTCCCCCCCAAAAATCATTGAGATGTACAATAATCGTTGGTAAGTTTTAACCAAATACCTTCTTTTTATGGTCGGACTCTGAGGGTCCGTCCCCTCCGTCATCGTCCCCCTGCCTCTTGTACACCCACAGCTCCGACTTCTCCACGATGGAGCGCAGCTGGTCCAAGTCGGACTTGATCTGTTTGTAGTTGTCCACATCTTGACTGGTCACCAAGAGCTGGACCTAAGGGAAGAGGAAGCGCTATAACTCAGTTTAGACTAAAGTTTAATCTCCACAGCAGGCTAGGCCTTTAATTGCCTTGTAATCAAATGGCTTTAATGCTCATTCATATGATGCCTTTCTAACTAAAGATACGATTCTTGATGAGTGTGCAGAAAACTGATACAGTGGACCTGTGAGTTCTTGTGGCTGTGGCACCTGTGGGTTTGGTCGGAGGCCTACCTGTTTGAAAGCCATGAGGACTTCCTGTCTCTGGCTGAAGTGTCTGAAGAGCAGCTGGAGGGCCCCAGACACCAGGGGAGGATAGTCATGCATGGTGAGGTGCAGTAGCACCCTCAGGAAGGTCCTCCCTCCATGGTCATCCAGGTCCAGAGGGGTGTTCTCCTCACTGCAGAGCAACACACCAGGCTCAGACACTGAGGACTAAGTATCCCAGTCTTAAAAACAGTCCGTTTACGGAGACTGACACTGCATTGCTTTAAAATGAGAGGGTTTACCTTCCTCCAAAGATTGCCTCTGCCTGCTCTTCTATGTTCTCAAAATCTAGAGCCCCTAACAAAACAAATGAAGCATTTACATTCTTGTGGAACCCGTTTGAAGGCTATACTTCACTTTAGAAACCATCGACTCCACAAATGAACTTGAAAAATATCTGAATATAAAAATGTAATACAAATACTAAGGGTGTAAGGACATGTGGCATCTGTTATGCCTGTAGTGTCTGTAGCTTGAGGGTAAAAGCAGTAAGAAAGAAAAGGCAAGGCTATGGTTCTCAGTATGCTGACCTGTCATATTATTTCCATCTTGACTAGCACTAGACGATGTATTATCACCCTGAGGGTTACTCTCATCAAACTCTCGCTTGAAGATGCAGAGCAGGCAGGAGATCCTGTAGTCCAGCCGCACATTCAGAATGAACTGGTGGGCAGGAACAGAGCACATCAGTTAGTTAAAACACCAGGCTTTGGAGCTCACCACTAAGAATAATCATACGGACAGTAATAGGTCCTTCATCTAGATTTTGTACACATTTGTATATGATACTATGGGAAATCAAAGCCAAGATATTTGGAAACAACATCAGAAAATCTATATAAAAGACCAGATGACGGGGCAGATGTTACCTGCAGGATCTCGATGATCTTGAGCTTGGTGTCCATCACCATGATGTCCTCCCTCTCCGGCTCTGTTTGGGTCTTGACCACACCCTCCTCCGGCTGGTGGGTGGGGGTGATGGGGAGGAAGCCCCCCCCTCGAAGGACCACCTGGGTCATTAGCTCCCCCACCCCATGGATAGACTTCATCACATTACTGCCTGTGGGGACACACATACACACAAAAACACACACTCCTCAGAGTTGAACTGGGGTGCTTAACCAAACCTAATTAACTCCCACATGATTCCTCATATAAGGGAAGGGTATTGAGAGCGAGAGAGTGCACCTCAATTACACTACATCAGTAACAGCCAATACCAATTGAGAGACAAAAGAAGTCGGGTGTTCACCTTGTTTTTCCTCTCCCTTCTCCAGCTTGGTAATGGGGTAAATGGTGCTGACATGAACACAATCCAAGATGTTCAATAAGATCTTAGTCAGTCGCAGCAGGTCACTGAAGTTATAGAAGCCAAAGTAAATGAGGTTCCTTGCCAGGTTCACTACCTTTTAACAGAGAAAAGTGAAAATGGAAGTGAGATAATTCCTCATATTATACATTCTCTCTGGTTGACACTTTGTGATGTTTCCAGAGAAAACTACCTCGAAGGTGAGCTTGTTTTTCTCTCTGTCGTCGAAAGGGATGTTCTGAGACACCACAGACATCAGGTAGTTCTCCACAAACTCCATGGTCAGGCAGAACCTTTCCTTGATCTCATCTCTGGTGGTCCCATCATTGTCGTAGCTTAGAAAGTGAGAGAACATTCTTGTGTAAAGGCTCAGAGGTAGCCTATAGAGGAGCTCAGCTAATGCAGAATATCGCTGATAGGACCCTAATAACACGTTCATAAACCCCACTCACTTGTCAATGGCGATCTTGGAGGGGATCTCGGACCAGAGGCGTGCGTACTTGACTGGCGTGACCTGTTCCTGGGGGTCGCGGTCCACGTGCATGTGCAGCATCATGCGGCAGAAGGATGCCCTAAGGTCATAGGGCAGGTCCTCGTCAGACATGCAGCGCAGGATCAGGTCCACGTCTAGCTGGCCAGAGATCTTATTGATGGCCAGGTACTGCCGGTCCAGACACATCCGCGCAAACAGATTCAGCTGGTACCTGCAGGGGGAGAGGAGCATACTTTAACATCTGGTCGGGGTATTAGTCTGAAAGCAGGCTATGTACATAGACAATAAAACTGTCCCATATGCTTTTAGATACTGTACATTCAAACATGTCATTGCACCCATAATCCAACCTTAAATCCTTCTGAACCCTGTAAGGCTCTAAACCCCGACCTGTAGTAGCTGACCACCTCCTGGTCCTCCTTCTGGCCCTCCTTGGCGTCCTGGGCCAACTCTCTGACACTCTTGCTCCTGATCTCCTTGCAGTTGTCCCTCCAGAAGAGCCACACCTCCTCCTCGTCCTCCTCCGTCTCTATGGGATTCTCCCCCATTGTTACAGCCTCAATCTCAAAGCGCGACAGAACTAGCCTGGTCGGCGGCAAATAAAACAGACAGTCAACATAGTGCAAAGTAACTGCAGAAAACAATGAATACTGAAACACACGTCGGTCTTTGTTTACATAATCAATAGCATTACTAATAACACTATATTGGAGCCAATCTAATTAGAAAGCATCAGTATAATGTTCAAGCACGCACACACCCACGCTCATGTTTTTAGTGGGGTTTACTTAGTCTCGATGAGGATGTCTGCGTTGGATGGGTCCAGCACGGCGTTACAGATGAGCTCCTGAGTAACTGGTATTGACTTGTTCATGGACACACACAGATCAGACAGGTAGTCCAGAAACCTGGAGATGAAGGTCAAAGACAAGGAGATGGTCAACATACAGGTCCAGCTGCCTAGGAGGAGGCATACACCACTGCACTGGATTAACACTCAAGTTGGTGCTAAACTGAAGAACAGGGCTACCGCACACAGAGCTACCGTAGACAACCTTGGCCGAAGACAAGAAGAAGTAGACCCGCTATGACCTCCGCAGAGTCAACAAACGAGCAAAAGGACAATATGGGAATAAGGTTGAATCATAATAAACAGACGCCCGCCTCATGTGGCAGGGGCTACATTCTATTACTGATAACAAAGGAAGACCCAACTCTGCCCAACGATGCCTCTCTAGCAGACAAACTCAATGCACGCTTTGACAACAACATTGTGAGAATTCGGTGATCTCACTCTCTGAGGCCGACGTGAGAAGGGTCTTTAATCAGGTTAACACCCGCAGGGCTGCTGATGGTACTCCAGGTTGCGCTCTAGGGGCATGCGCAGAACAGCTGGTAAGCATATTCACAGTTATTTTCAACTTCTTCTTGCCCCAGTCTGTAATTCCCACATTTCAAAATGACCACAATCCTTCCTGTTTCTAAGAATTCTAAGGCTTCATGCCACAATGACTAATGCCCTGTAGCACTCACTTCTGTAATCATTAAGTGTTTTGAGAGGCTGGTTATTGCACACATTAACTTCATCATCTCAGCCACCCTAGACCCACTCCAATTTGCATACCACCCCAACAGATCCATAGATGACGCAATCTCAATTTTTCCACACCGCCCTCATCTACCTAGATAAGAGGAATAACTATGTGAGATTGCTGTTCATTGACTACACACTATTGTCCCCTCCAAGCTCGTCACCAAGCTTAGGACTCTGGGTCTGAACACCTCCCTCTGCAACTGGAACCTGGACTTCCTGACGGGCCGACCCCAGGTTGTAAGGGTAGGCAACATCTCCTCCGCCACGCTGACCCTTAACACAGGGGCCCCACAGGGGTGTGTGCTTAGTCCCCTCCTGTACTCCCTGTTCACCCACGAAAGTGTAGCCACGCATGATTTCAACACAATTATCAAGTTGACTGATAACACGACAGTGGTAGTCTTGATATTCTTGTGTTTTTTTATGTGACATTAAAACTTGAAAACTACGGGGTCTACAACAGTGCACTAGCCAGTATCCACAGTACAGGCTCCCAGAGTAGGCTTATTCAGGCTCTATGACCTGCTACAGCCCTGTGCTGCTGGAAACAGAAGGCTCCAGTCCCGACACAGTCCCCCTCCCAGTTCCATCAGACCCCAATAAAAGCCCCCTTTATCCAGACCCTTGGATCAGCATGGTTCTCATGTCGCCAGCAGCACAAAACTGGAGCTTGACAGCACTAATGACAGCAATTACCTCCAGTGCCAGGGTCCAAAACAATCCCATCCTCTGATACCCTCATGCATACATTTGAATACATCTACATCTACTACATTCCCTGGCTGGTGCTGTACAAACAAACTTCCCCCCACAGACAACCTTCTGAATCAGGCCCATGGCATGCCCCCATCCTATCACCCCGTCCTCTTGGTCTCACCTGGGCTCCCGGTTCTTCCTGACCAGGGTGACAAAGGTGTCGATCTCTGCGGCCGTGATGTGTTTTTCCAGCAGCTTGCGGTTGTTGTGGAGCAGGGCAGTTATCGTGTCCTCAGCCAGAACGTCGTAGCCTATCTGCTTCTGCATGAAGCGGAACTGCTTAGCTATGTACTCCTGTAGAGGGGGAGTCCGTGAGGGTCAGGACCATTCTAATGCACAACTAACAGGTTAATTATATTTAGCCTTTTAGCTAGCACATTTCTGCTGTGTGTCTGAGTTGATAGATGCAATCAACCAGTTCTGCCCACCGACCTGGTTCTTCCTGTAGTCTTGTTGGGAGTGTCGTAATACCCGGTAACAGAGCCTGCAGATGTGCCTGAAGGGGGCGTGTCGCTGGTCACCAAGCTCTTCCAATCGCAGCATAGGACCATCCCCACTGTCCGTGAATGGGGCTTGGAGAAGTTTGAAAATCTAAAGAGGGATATGGATTCCATATGTCATTTAACTCAAATTGACAATGTGGAGAGGTCAACTTAACATTGACTCATTGTCATAAGTACCCCAAGCCCAAAGTAGATGATACTACCACGGAGTACAATGAGCTGTACCTGTTTGAGGATGTTCTGCTCCCTCATGAGTTTCTGTCTCTCTCTGTTGGGCTTGTTGACCATGATCTCCAGCACGTCCTGGCCAGTGTTGGGGATGTCACACACGAAGAAGACTAGGTCCTCCAGAAGCTTAGTGACAAACCTGGAGACCAGAGAGACAGGGCCAGGGAGGAATGAATGGTTCCACCAGGAACCCAAATAACACCCACTCCTACAGCCAGGAGCCACGGACAATAGCTAAAAGAGAAAAACTATGGAATACCCAGTGGACCTTAAAATGATGACACATCTCAACATGAAAAATACTACTTCTACCAAATGTTAAAAGGCCAACAGCAATTTCTAAAATGACTTTCGACCTACCAGATATTTACAACAATGTTGTACAACATCTGTTTCAAACACACACTTTACCTCCTCTCATTCTGTGTTATAGTGCCCTTCTCCAGTTTCCCAGCAATGGATGCCAACACTTTACTGGCATCGTTGGCCAAGTCTAAGTCTCTGACTTCCGCTGGGGGGACAGGCACTATGGCAAAGGCCTCTTTGTCTTCTTTAACCGCTGATGTGCCAATCTAAAAGAACGACGTGTAAAACATACTTTGAATAAATAGATTTTACAAGTCCGATCAAAGGTCACACACTAGTATCCTTCCCAGCCACGTACCCGTAACATGACAGGCTTCTCCTCCTCCTTGTCAATGGGGTTGTTGGTGCTGTGGACCCATGTGTTGGTGCAGAGGTGCCTGAGCCTCACAAAAGAGTTCCTGAGGGAACAGGACAGAGCAACTCAGAGGACCGCACCAACACAAAAAACAACAGTCCACTAAACTAGTCAACCTCTCTATGATAATCCTACTAAGAGGCCTTTATATGCAAAATTATGTTTGTGGATAGTAATTCTTCAGGTGATTATTTTTTCTGGTGTCAACCTTACAGTAGCCTTGAAAAGTGAACTTTGTTTAAACATTTATATTGTTTGGAGAAGTATTTTGAGATTACTAGGGAATACCAACCGTCTGTAATGCTCTTTCAACTTGGATGGGGAAAAAATGCTGTCTTATTAAACCAAGCCCTGTGAGGACAGAATGGGACGCTCAATAACGTACGTCACTCAATTTCTCAGAATCTGCTCTTGATGCAAGAGCTCAACTGTAGACAACCGTGCATGGTGACTCTGCATGGATATAGATGGCTGAGTCAGGACAGGAGATTCTTCAAAGTAGCCACCTTTTGCCTTGATGACAGCTTTGTACACTCTTGGCATTCTCTCAACCAGCTTCATGAGGTAGTCCCCTGGGATGCATTTCAATTAACAGGTGTGCCTTGTTAATACTTAATTAGTGGATTTTTTCCCTTCTTAACGCGTTTGAGCCAATCTGTTGTGACAAGGTAGAATTGGTATACAGAAGATAGCCCTATTTGGTATAAGACCAAGTCCATATTATGGACTTATTCATTACTTTACTTGAAGACATGAAGGTCAGTCAATCCAGAATATTTCAAGAATTTTGAAAGTGCATCAAGTGCTATGATGACACTGTCTCTCATGAGGACCACCACAGGAAAGGAAGACCCAGAGTTACCTCTGCTGCATAGGATAAGTTCATTAGAGTTACTGACCTCAGAAATTGCATTAAAAAAAAATGCTTCACAGAGTTCAAGTAACAGACACATCTCAACATCAACTGTTCAGAGGAGACTGCGTGAATCAGGCTTTCATGGTTGATTTGCTGCAAAGAAACCACTACGAAAGGACACCAATAAAAATAAGAGACTCGATTGGGCCAAGAAACACGAGCAATTGACATTAGAGCGGTGGAAATCTGTCCTTTGGTCTGATGAGTCCAAATTTGAGATTTTTGTTTCCAACCGCTGTGTCTTTGTGAGACGCAGAGAAGATGAACGGTTGATCTCTGCTTGTGTGGTTCCCACCGTGAAGCATGGAGGAGGAGGTGTGATGGTGTGGGGGTGCTTTGCTGGTGACACTGTCTGTGATTATTTAGAATTCAAGGCGCACTAACCAGCATGGCTACCACAGCATTCTGCAGCGATACGCCATCCCATCTGGTTTGCGCTTCGTAGGACTATCATTTGTTTTTCAACAGGACAATGACCCAACACACCTCCAGACTGTGTAAGGGCTATTTGACCAAGGAGGAGGAGAGTGATGGAGTGCTGCATCAGATGACCTGGCCTCCAGAATCACCCGACCTCAACCCAATTGAGATGGTATGGGATGAGTTGGACCACAGATTGAAGGAAAAGCAGCTAACAAGTGCTCATCATATGTGGAAACTCCTCCAAGGCTGTTGAAAAAGCATTCCAGGTGAAGCTGGTTGAGAGAATGACAACAGTGTGCAAATCTATCATCAAGGCAAAGGGTGGCTACTTTGATGAATCTCAAATATAACATTTCTTTTGATTTGTTTAACCCTTTTTTGGTTCCTACATGATTCCATGTGTTATTTCATAGTTTTGATGTTGTCACTATTATTCTACAATGTAGAAAATAATAAAAATAAAGAAAAACCGTTGAATGAGTAGGTGTGTCCAAACTTTTTACTGGTCCTGTATATCAATTGGTTGTTCAAACCACCTAAAACCAACTTAGTTATTGATAATGGTAATAACGTTTAGAGTGGGCTCTCACCACTAGTGGGTGTGATGACTTTCTGTAACATCCTCAAACAAGATGTATGAAAATCTAGTTCCAAAATACAAATACTGTTGTTGTTCAACGCGATGTGCCATTCATAATGGCTGCTGTAGCTACTGCTACCTAGCATGAGGACAAAAAGGGCAGTTTTCTGGGGAAAAAATAGCAGTATTTCAATCTTCCCAATGTATCGGTTTGGATAAAGGTAACATTTGGAGTACAGAGGCATATCCCATCTCTATATTTTTTATTTTTCTTTAACAAGGCAAGTCAGTTAAGAACAAATTCTTATTTACAATGTTTACATTGTAAACACAATTTAACCAACACCCATCTATTTTTGTGGCTAACTGGACCTACCAATTGGTTTTGAATTACTGAAACCAAACCATAAGAATTGAATAAAAAGTATTTTAATAAACATGAAAAAGGTGAACATAAGAGGCGCTCAAAATTTCAGATGGGCTACATGTAATATTAAACTGCATATAAACACTCTAAATAGGTCAGGAGGCAGACAGGGAGCCTAAAAAAGGAATGAATTATTTAGGCTATATTATTTCAATTATCTCAAGGCTATAGCCTACAAAGAAATACATTGTGAAGTATTTGCGAGTACGACCCACTAGTCTGGTAGGAGTCAGGGTCATTAGGCGCTCAGCATTTAAACAACATTTCATTGTGTTAACTCATTTTAGTCTATAAATTGCACATATAGCCCTGTGACTTACTTAGAATTAAATACAAATTAAATTAAATGCCTTATTAGACTCAGTCTACAGTGCCTTTGAATTCATTTTTAGAAACAGCAGTTCGTCCAAAGTCTGTGGCACGAGGCTCATTCTGACGGTGCAGGGAGAGCAGACCAACAGCGGAAAATATCCACGCTTGCAGAGCCACCGGAGATGCTAAACACCTTTTTGGCCACTCTTACCAGGCTGATATACTGTACATACACTACCGGTCAAAAGATTTATAACTCTTTCAAGGCTTTTCTTTATTTTTACTATTTTCTACATCAAAGAATAATAGTGAAGACATAAAAACTATGAATTTTCTAAAGATTTTGCCCTGTTTATCAAAGGTGTTGGAAAAACTTGTCAATAAACTACTGACTGGCTCACAAGTCCTCAACTGGCAGCTTCATTAAATAGTACCCGCAAAACACCCGTCTCAACGTCAACAGTGAAGAAGCGACTCCGGGATGCTGGCCTTCTATGCAGAGTTGCAAAGAAAAAGCCATATCTCAGACTGGCCAATAAAAATTCAACTATTAAGATGGGCAAAAGAACACAGACACTGGACAGAGGAACTCTGCCTAGAAATCAAGCATCCCGGAGTCTCCTCTTCACTGTTTATGTTGAGGCTGGTGTTTTGCGGGTACTATTTAATGAAGCTGCCAGTTGAGGACTTGTGAGGCATCTGTTTCTCAAACTAGACACTCTAATGAACTTGTCCTCTTGCTCAGTTGTGCACCGGGGCCTCCCACTCCTCTTTCTATTCCGGTAGAGCCAGTTTGCGCTGTTCTGTGAAGGGAGTAGTACACAGCGTTGTACCAGATCTTCAGTTTCTTGGCAATTTCTTGCATGGAATAGCCTTCAATTCTCAGAACAAAAATAGACTGACGAGTTTCGAAAGAAAGGTCTTTGTTTCTGGCCATTTTGAGCCTGTAATCGAACGCACAAATGCTGTTGCTCCAGATACTCAACTAGTCTAAAGAAGGCCAGGCCTAAAGGTTTTTAGGCAAAATAACCCAATCAAAATGGAAAGCTCCTTGAAAGTTGGAATATGACAGGCCTATTGGGCCAAAATCAATTATGGCATATTGTATAGATAAAATATAGCGGCACACAAGTAGACTACAAATGCATATTGGGTTTGGCATGCCCTGAGCTCGTAAAATTAGCGCTACTGGAGCGAAATTGGAGCAGGGGCAAGAAGGCCGACACTCCAGCCTTTGGGAATCTTGCTCCGTGCTCCAGTCAAATTGAGCACTCGCCACTCCTCGCTCACTTACTCTGGTGTCCACCTTCTCTGGCCGTAGGCACAGACAGTACACCAGACACTGGCTGTATTCTTGGCCTGGTTGCGTAATGACCCATTAGGCTAACAGGCTTACCTTTGTGTAGACCATCCACCATGCTCACTCTAGTGACTCATACCTAAAGCCCAGCCTGCCTACTCGTGTCCTGAAGAACATGGGTTATTTCAGGTAGGAAGGGAGGGGAGGAGGAGCCGAGAGGGAGGGTGCAGCCAATAGTAGCCAGAAGTTCAAGCACGCACCTGACAACGTTACACAATACAGTCTTTAACACAACAGTGAGAGGCGCTGGCCTTATCTGATGTGATGCTGGTGACAGAAACAACCACACTATTGTTATTTTAGCAAACACCGCCATTGCACATGATACAGTCAATAAGGGTGAAGAAGAAGGAACACAGCAAAGGTAAATATAGACATATGGTATGTCAGAAATCTACGCCCTGTTGCGCACATGAGAGAGCTAGTCATTTTACTCACACTAGTGTGTGTGTGTGTGTGTGTGTGTGTGTGTGTGTGTGTGTGTGTGTGTGTGTGTGTGTGTGTGTGTGTGTGTGTGTGTGTGTGTGTGTGTGTGTGTGTGTGTGTGTGTGTGTGTGTGTGTGTGTGTGTGTGTGTGTCAGTCAATAGAGTTTCAGTCACTTGTAGAATCTATGTCAAGGTGCATTGAAGCTGTTCTGGCTTGTGGTGGCCCAATGTCCTATTAAGACACTTTATGTTGAGAAAACATGTGGTTCGAGGCTGGGTTTCTATATAGCACTTTGTGACATCTGCTGATGTAAAAAGGGCTTTATAAATACATTGGATCGAGCACACCTTAATATCACATTGTCTGATGTCCATATTTGAGGTAATATATGGACAGAACCTGATCATTCCCATGTATTGGGAAGTAGTCGTCTGAAAGCGCAGTTTACTTCATGAGAAATATGACGGTGTGTTTTCTGTGTGGGGGCAGATGGATGGTTATTCAACATCTGGCTTCTGTGTTTAGTTAGGGGACCGGGAGGTGGCTAGATCAAGACATGTTGCAACATCTTCTGGTTCTCCTGAACAAGCCTGCAGTGCTGCAGTCTGCCTCATCACCATGGTTTCCTGCTTCAAACCATACCGGGACTTTCCTGACTATTATTAGATAGTAGAAAACAAACTGGACTCCCTCCTACAAACACGCACACAGAAAGTGGAATGAATGGCCAATGTCCGGTATCACCTCAGCAAGGTCAGAGTTCTGACTGATTTTGAGAAAACACAACAGCACATTATTGTGGTAGATGGTGAGACATCTTAGAACTAAGGATCACTTTGAAAACAAAAGTTCTAAAATTGAATCATGTGCACCACTGAGCTATGCTGTCCCGCAAACCTTCTATTCACATTAAAGAACAAACAACTGAACATTTCTTTAGCTATCCCACAATAGCCCTGAAATGGTCCACTCTGAAATTGTAAACGCTGCTCCTTGGTTTCTCAGACTAACTAGGCTGCATGACTAGACACCCTTGAGGTCCCTTCTCCATCTCTATGAAGATGCGTCACGGGTGGGTGCCTCATCCAGTCAACACGTGACTGTCAGCAACAGCCTGTAACACGGCCCCTACAGGAGGAAATAGAGTCCTGCCCACTACTTCCCCTTGACCCCGAGTAACCCTGGACCACTCCCTAATAACCTGACGGTACAGGTTCACGTGGGGATAACGTGGGGATAAAGAGGGCACCAGACAGATTTGCATCATGCGTCACCTGTGCTATTTAGACCAGGTTGTTTGAAGATGTGATGAAAGACAGGTCACAGCGGCAAGTAGCCTAGTGGTTAGAGCGTTGGACTAGTAACCGAAAGGTTGTAAGATCAAATCCCCGAGCTGACAAGGTAAAATGATGTTCTGAAAAAGGCAGTTAACCCACTGTTCTTAGGCCATCATTGAAAGTAAAAATTTGTTCTTAACTGACTTGCCTAGTTAAATAAAGGTACAATTATTAAAAATATCAGGTGGAGGGGTGTGATATTTGACTGTGTACCTGGGCACTAGGGAGTCCCCACCTCTCAGGGTGGTAGGGTCCAGCTCAAAGATGGAGGAGATGTCCATGCCATCAGGAACAGACACCAGTTGGTACATGACCCTTTCCTGGGGGGTTCGCAAACGCGCTCTCAGGGCCTCATGATCCGAGTCCAACTGGAGGTACAGTATAAAGAGGACACTGTTAGTTCATATTGAAGTCCCAACACAGCAGTCCAGTTCATCATTTCAATATTACTGTGACTGTGTGTAACACAAATGAGGAATGAAGATATGTTTCCTTTAATCTGTTTCTAGTTAAGACTTATGCATGGCAACAATAACTTAAATCAGTGCTATATCAATGGATCACATTAAGAAGTTAAAGCATTGCAACACTGTTCGGGTTACTGCAGTCAGAGATGTTCTAATTTCCAGCTTTACAGTACAGTAAGGCAAGTTAATCATTATTCTGATATTGGGATAATTGACTAACCTAACTCCCTCTTTTCCTCCATCCCCCAAGACAAATACACCAACCAACACATCTCTCCTTGAGTACTCATCAGTACCACTCAGATGAGGACTGAGCAAGAAGTTACGTTGAGATGGGAGTTACGCCAACTCAGAGACCTTTTCCAATTTTAGAAGAGCTAATGTGTTGTTGACGCATCCTGTCAAGTTGACTGATCTAAAGGCTAATTCAATTCAGAATGCATTTAGATGTATATGATAAATAAATCTATAAATAAAAACATTTGCGGGATGTTCCCCAATGATGGAAGGAGCCCCCTCCCCCCAATTTGGGAACCACTAATCTAGGCTAAGGGCTTATATAATAAGTCAGTTTTTATGAATGCAATTCAATAAGAAGGAAGCTGAATCAAACTATGGAAAGACACAGACCCTGGATTCTACCCCAGAAGATCATATTTCTTTGGCATATTCCTCCATAGCCACACTCCACACAGAGTAATAGATGGTGTTCTACTGCCATCTATGGCTGAGCTCCAGTACCATACACAGAGAATATGGTATGATGACATCCAGTGGAGATCTACTACAACTGCCAATGCCATTGAATTTGTAAACCTATTACAAGTGGACGCTCTCCTTTCAGAATATGCAGAAAAATCTTCAAAATGTGATGATAGAAAATGGTTTTCCTAAGAACTACTCAAAACACACTACACACAAACAGTGGCTTGTATGGAGAGACCCGAATTAAGGAAGTCAGACCGCGATTTAGTTTGAGTTCTCTTCAAGAGGGTGAATTCGCTATTAAATCGTGGTTAAAGAATCTCTCAATTCATCAATGAAGTATTTCAGTGGATGAAACACACCAGGACAGACACAGTACCTGGAAGTTAAAGGGAACAGAATCCACCACCTGGAAAGAAAAACAAGATCCAACACAGAGTTGAAAGTGTAGATCAGCGGTAGATAGGGCAAGTCAGAGCAAACACAGCTCAGACATGAAACACAGACATAGAGTAGTCTCTGGTTGACTTACTGAGGATCTGGGCTCAGGACATTCTTCCTTATAGTCGGGGTTCACCTGAAAAGATATCAGGAACCAGAATGGGATACTTAACTACAACATGTGAGGAAGCAAGAGGCAATACATAGTCCTCTTATAAGTGAATAGAAAGTAGATCAGGTCCAACTTAATCAAGCCCCGTTGTTAAGACTTTCAGATCGCATGCTGAAGCACTGCAAGATGATGCTACACATTATAATTCCAGGTATTAATCAATTGAGCCATGCAAGTGGTTGGTTGGTAGACTATCATGTAATATGACTACAGTCGGGTGTGAGAGGACTCACCTCAGCAGCCAGGTATGATCCTGTTGCAAGGTGTTTGAACCGGAACAGGCTGTTCCAGTAGCCAGCTCCGCCCCCGACAAGGGTCATGGTGGACCACCTGATAAAAGAATGCAAAACATGACAGCATGAGAAACAGCTGTCTGGACTGATAACATACGAGTAAAAACATCTTATAAGATGCAGGACGACCCACATGGTTTCACCTGGTTCTCTCCATCCCAGGGGCCTCATTTATCAATCATGTGTAGGCAAAAAAAAAACATGTGCGTAAACCAGGCATGGGAACATTTCCACGCAAAGTGTGAGATTTAAAAATGGGAACGCTTGCTTGAGAGTGTATGTAAATGTACACACAGCCATGACCATGTGTATGCACAGTGCCAAGTGGGGGAATGAGGGAACTGCTTGTCAAGAGTAACCTAGAGAATGGGGAATATATATGTTGAAAATGTGTGAATTCAATAATTATTCGATTTCATTGTATTTCCATTGTGAATTCATGCAACATAGTATCTTCACAGGTTATATCATATACATACATATACAAAGCATGTCGACACCCCCTCAAATTAGTGGATTTGGTTATTTCAGCCACAACCGTTGCTGACAACTGTATACAATTGAGCTCACAGCCATGCAATCTCCATAGACAAACATTGGCAGTAGAAAGGCCTTATTGTAGAGCTCAGTGACTTTCAACGTGACACCGTCATAGGATGTCACCTTTCCATCAAGTCAGTTCGTCAAAGTTCTGCCTCGTTAGAGCTGCCACAGACAACTTAAGTGATGTTATTGTGGAAACGTCTCAGCCGCAAAGTGGAATGCCACGCAAGCTCACAGAACGGGACCGCCGGGTGCTGAAGGTCGTAAAAATGATCTGTCCTTGGTTGCAACTCACTACCGATTTCAAAACTGTCTCTGGAAGCCACGTCAGCATAATAACTGTTTGTCGGGAGCTTCATGAAATTAGTTTCCATGGCCGAGCAGCCGCACACAAGATTAATGCCAAGCATCGGCTGGAGTGGTGTAAAGCTCACCGCCATTGGACTCTGCAGCAGTGGAAACACGTTCTCTGGAGTGATGAATCTGGCAGTCCAACGGATTATTCTGGGTTTGGTGGATGCCAGGGGAACAATACCCAAATGCATAATGCCAACTGTAAAGTTTGGTGGAGGAGTAATATTGGTCTGGGGCTGTTTTTCATGGTTTGGCTAGGCCCCTAAGTTCCAGTGAAGGGAAATCTTAACGCTACAGTATACAATGAAATTCTAGACGATTCAGTGCTTCCAACTTTGTGGCAACAGTTTGGGGAAGGCCCTTTCAAGTTTCAGCATGGCAATGCCCCTGTGCACAAAGCGGGGTCCATATACAAATGGTTTGTCAAGATCGGTGTGGAAGAACTTGACTGGTCTGCACAGAGCCCTGACCTCAACCCCATCGAACACCTTTGGGATGAATTGGAGTGCCAACTGCGAGCCAGGCCTCATCGCCCAACATCAGTGCCCGACCTCACTATTGCTCATGCCTAAATGGAAGCATGTCCCCGCAGCAATGCGGGGACAACATGTAGTGGAAAGCCTTCCCAGAAGAGTGGAGGCTGTTATAGCAGCAAAGGGGGGACCAACTCCAAATATGCCCATGATTTTGGAATGAGATATTCAACAAGCAGGTGACCACATACTCTTGGTCATGTAGTGTAATTTGACCACATCAGTCCATTTTGTTATGATAATAATCAATATAAAGTACAGTAATTATTAAATGAAAAGGCACGTGTGAAAGTGAAACCATTGTTGAAGTTAATGGGAAATTGAATGCGAGATAACTGATCTTGCTCTGTTTGACACAGGTTGCATTTCACAGAGAGCACATTTTTTTGTGACAGGTGGGACCTATTTTCAGAAAGTACAGATTGGCATATCAGATATCATTTTTTTGCAAAGACCCTCTTGTTCCTGTTCCCAAGAAAGCTAAGGTAACTTGAGCTAAACGACTACCGCGCCCCGTAGCACTCACTTCTGTCATCATGAAGTGCTTTGAGAGACTAGTTGTTACGGATACAGTTATCCTGTGTGTGTGTGTATCCTGTGTGTGTTTCTTTTCTCTCCTTCTCCCCTCACAGGTGAAAACCATCACTCCCCAATCAGTCAACAATCAGTCATCAATCAGAAGACACACCACCTCCTATTTCCTGACCTATCACAGTTCCTTCCCCATGGTTTAAAAACCCCATCATTTGTTTGTTCTAGCTCAGCTCAGCTCAGCTCAATCTCTCTGTAAATGCCATGTCTGTTGGTCTCTGTGTTTCACTCTCGCTTTGTGTCTTAACCTCTCTTTTGTTTAAAGCACCTCCATAGCACTTTGTCATCACCTGTGAGTATTGTTTTTGGTTATGGTGTTTGTTTGTTTGCTGGTGGGAAAAGGGGAAACCAAGACAAGTCGCCCATGGGCATACACTACCCGTAGGTGAACTTTGTTAAATACACTAGGTAGAACTGGGCGGACCACCCACTGTATTTTTGGTTAGTTAGTTAGTTGTTGTTAAAGTAGGCTAGTCTAGCTTAGGGGTGTGTTTTTGTATATTTATTGTTTCTTTCCTTGGGTCCAGCTCAGCCCCTTTTCCTGCTCCCCCCATTACCGTGTGTTTATAAATAAACCTAGAGTTTGACGGTAGATTTCTGTTGTCGTGGTTATTTCGTGCACACTTTTACTTTGTCACAATAATAATTTGCATGAGTTATGTTACGGGTCTCATTACCATCCCCCCTAGACTGTCGGGCCAAAAGGGATTCGTAACACTAGTCAAGGACCATATCACCTCCACCCTACCTGACACCCTAGACCCACTCCAATTTGCTTACCGCCCAAATAGGTCCACAGACGATGCAATCTCAACCACACTGCACACTGCCCTAACCCATCTGGACATGAGGAATACCTATGTGAGAATGCTGTTCATCGACTACAGCTCGGCATTTAACACCATAGTGCCCTTCAAGCTCGAGACTCTGGGTCTCGACCCCGCCCTGTGCAACTGGGTATTGGACTTCCTGACGGGCCGCCCCCAGGTGGTGAGGGTAGGCAACAACATCTCCACCCGCTGATCCTCAACACTGGGGCCCCACAAGGGTGTGTTCTGAGCCCTCTCATGTACTCCCTGTTCACCCACGACTGCGTGGCCATGCACGCCTCCAACTCAATCATCAAGTTTGCGGACGACACAACAGTGGTAGGCTTGATTACCAACAACGACGAGATGGCCTACAGGGAGGAGGTGAGGGCCCTCGGAGTGTGGTGTCAGGAAAATAACCTCACACTCAACGTCAACAAAACTAAGGAGATGATTGTGGACTTCAGGAAACAGCAGAGGGAACACCCCCCTATCCACATCGATGGAACAGTAGTGGAGAGGGTAGTAAGTTTTAAGTTCCTTGGTGAAAAACATCACAGACAAACTGAATTGGTCCACCCACACAGCACCTCTTCAACCTCAGGAGGCTGAAGAAGTTTGGCTTGTCACCAAAAGCACTCACAAACTTCTACAGATGCACAATCGAGAGCATCCTGTCGGGCTGTATCACCGCCTGGTACGGCAACTGCTCCGCCCACAACCGTAAGGCTCTCCAGAGGGTACTGAGGTCAGCACAACGCATCACCGGGGCAAACTACCTGCCCTCCAGGACACCTACACCACCCGATGTCACAGGAAGGCCATAAAGATCATGAAGGACAACAACCACCCGAGCCACTGCCTGTTCACCCCGCTATCATCCAGAAGGCGAGGTCCACTAACATTGAGTGGCTGCTGCCAACACAATGACTCAACTCCAGCCACTTTAATAATGGGAATTGATGGGAAATTATGTTTAATATATCACTAGCCACTTTAAACAATGCTACCTAATATAATGTTTACATACCCTACATTATCCATCTCATATGTATACGTATATACTGTACTCTATATCATCTACTGCATCTTTATGTAATACATGTATCACTAGCCACTTTAACTATGCCACTTTGTTTACATACTCATCTCATATGTATATACTGTACTCAATACCATCTACTGTATCTTGCCTATGCCGCTCTGCACCGTCACTCATTCATATATCTGTATGTACATATTCTTTATCCCCTTACACTTGTGTCTCTAAGGTAGTAGTTTTGGAATTGTTAGCTAGATTACCTGTTGGTTATTACTGCATTGTCGGAACTAGAAGCACAAGCATTTCGCTACACTCGCATTAACATCTGCTAACCATGTGTATGTGACAAATAAAATTTTATTTGATTTGTTTTTTGGCCACAGGCACACACCATCGCACAACAGTTTGCGGTCAAGAGGGGTTTCTTTGCAATTAATGGGTTCCCAGATACCAACGGAGCAATAAAAGCCACATCCCAAAACGAGTTCAACTATGGAAAAGGCTTCAACTCAATTAATGTGCAGGTTATGTGACGCACAAAAGACACTGCTGAATGTGGTGGCAAGGTGGCCAGGTGCAACGCGCGGCTCGTTCATTCTGCACAACAGAAGAGCTGTTGAGGATGGATGGCTTATTGGTGAGTGTTGCCTACTCATTTGAAGTATATTTGCCATTGCTAAAGCAACTTTAATTATCCTAATGGGCCTCTCTGTTTGTTCAAATGTGTACTGGTCAAGCCACAACTGAGCGAGCCAAATAAAACCTTTTGGTTGCATTCAACCTCTGACACCAACACCTTTATTTCAGGTCTCGGAAAAGTTGTATGCTTCTTAGCTTTTTTGGGTTGCATATCATGGTACGGCATTGTATATTTCCCACAGGCTTTAAAGGGATGATTTTGAACATATATGGTTAATTAGGGGCATTTCACAATGCAAATAGACAAGGTTGTGCACGAGCACTGAGGCTGAGAACAATATTGATTAATATCATTGGAGATCTCCTACAGGTGATGATGCCCGTATGATGGTTTGATGAATCACACTTTCTTTGCAAACGGACATTCTAAATTCTGTTTCTAAGTAGCATTTTAGAATAGTTTTACCACAAAATGTATAAATTAGGCCCCAGGACTTATTCAGGGAAACTAGCTTTGGAACAACCTACAGAATGTCATGGCAAAGTTATCGTAAAAACCATATCCTTAAATATCAGTGTCATATGTGATTGTGTACCATGAATTTCACCATGTATCTAATATCTCATTGTCCTATGCTCACCTCCACTTCCCACAATGCCTTGCTGCTAGTGGCGGAGGTGGCGGACTGGCGTCCTGTAGTCCTGAGAAAGACGTACTCCTTCTTCTTGAAGTCGTCACATGTCAGGAACTTCTCCTGCTCTGCATGGAACAGCCGAACAACATCCCCCTTGCAACACAAACACAGACACCAGTCAGTAAAATGAGGGCAGGAGAGCCATCTACCCTGTATGTGTTATTGTGTCCAATACATTTCAATCAACTAATCAGAGTACATACCCCTTTAAGAATAGTCTCCTTGTTGTCACTCCATTTCATGAACAAAACTACTTTCCAACTTGTGTTGCAGTTTACAGAGTTCACCTGAAAAACAAAATGATAAGCATGTGTGAGTTGTGTCAGGAAATACTTGGTTTAATTCTCAGTTATACAGTTGGGATAGACTTTTATTCACATCATCAAGTTTGTTTTAAAAAAGTGACATCAAAACAAATGAGCCTGCACCTTTTTGTGCATGTGGGTTTCGGACAGGCTTGCAGGAATGGAGAAGCTCAGTAAATATGCACTGTGTGTACAAAACATTGGGAACATGTGCTCGTTCCATGACAGATTAACCAGGTGAAGCCAGGTGAAAGCTATGATCCCTTATTGATGTCACTTGTTAAATTTACCTCCATCAGTGTAGATGATGGAGAGAAGACAGGCTAAAGAAGGTATTTTAAGCCTTGGACATGGATTGTGTATGTGTGCCTTTCAGAGGGTAAATGGGCAAGACAAAATATTTAAGTGCCTTTGAACTGAGTATGGTAGTAGGTGCAAGGAGCACCGGTTTGAGTGTCAAGAACTGTAACGCTGTAACCTTGTAGAGTCCACACCCTGTAAAATGAAGGCTGTTCTGTGGGCAAAAGGAGGTGCAACTGTATTTTGTCTTTATGGCTGTTGAGCTTTAAGAATGGTGTATGTACTAGCATAAACAACCATCACTTCATTAATTCAAGACAATATGGCCGTTTTACAATCCATTCTTCACATATAGCAAGGATGATTAGTACGCAACAAAAATAAAACAGGAACTAATGAATGCGTTTCCTCATCTTTGAGAGGACAGAATGAACAATAACAAAGCACAGTTCTCAGCATAGTTAAAACCTGCACTACTCAAGGAAGTGAAATGTGCAGGGACACCTTGGTTAATAAAACAGTAGAGACTTTCCCAAAATGGATTCTGTTCCACAAGATGAAACATGTACTCTACCTCATTGCATCCTGGGTTGTCGACCAGCTGATGGCTGCTGGCATGAAGGGGCTGTCCAGCGTTCACAGGGTTAAGGACCACCTTGTCTCCAATCACCACCTAGACAGACCGGGGCGCAATCAATAGCATTATTATACACACACAGTATAATCAACTACACCGAATATCACGGCCACACATGCTCACACAAAAACACACATGTACATACAGAGACATGGACACCGAGACACAACAAACAGAGAGACAGTCTGATTGTGTGTCATTGAGTATTTTACATGTACACTAATAATTCAATATTAAACTAATTATGGCAATGGGCAGATTTTGCAATAGTCATATAAACACCTTACTCTGCATATCCTAATTGGCGTGAGGTCAAATTCTAAGTAAGCATACCTTGCTTTTCTGAGCATTATTTTGAAATTATTAGGACACGTAAACACCTTCAAAATCTGCGTTCCAGCGGTGTATTTTAGCTGCGCATGTGCTCACACCAGCCGAGAGCCTCCTCCTTTTGCGCGAGTGAAGTGAGTTCAGAACAACTGAATGTATGCATCTTAGAGGTAGTAGTTTTCACTTACAAACTTTACATGTCCCAACTCAGAATCAAATATGCTTCCCAAAAATAACATGTTCCCTGTGGTAGAACGTTAATATTGATTGCCGATTTCCTGCATTTTCAGAGTGCTTTCAGGTAGATGGATTTCCGATGCGTCCATGTAAAACAGGATTATTTAGGGAAATCGCTCTTCTTACAAAGCATGTAAACGTTTTAATCGAAACATTATATTAAATATGTATCCACAATAATCACTTTATTGTGTGCGTGTAACTGCCATCATTATTATATACTGCTCAAAAAAATAAAGGGAACACTTAAACAACACAATGTAACTCCAAGTCAATCACACTGATTGACAATAAATGTCACATGCTGTTGGGCGGCAGGGTAGCCTAGTGGTTAGAACCGGAAGGTTACGAGTTCAAACCCCGAGCTGACAAGGTACAAATCTGTCGTTCTGCCCCTGAACAGGCAGTTAACCCACTGTTCCCAGGCCGTCATTGAAAATAAGAATTTGTTCTTAATTGACTTGCCTGGTTAAAAAAAATAAAAAATGGAATAGACAACAGGTGGAAATTATAAGCAATTAGCAAGACACCCCCAATAAAGGAGTGGTTCTGCAGGTGGTGACCACAGACCACTTCTCAGTTCATATGCTTCCTGGCTGATGTTTTGGTCACTTTTGAATGCTGGCGGTGCTTTCACTCTAGTGGTAGCATGAGACGGAGTCGACAACCCACACAAGTGGCTCAGGTAGTGCAGCTCATCCAGGATGGCACATCAATGCGAGCTGTGGCAAGAAGGTTTGCTGTGTCTGTCAGCGTAGTGTCCAGAGCATGGAGACACTACCAGGAGACAGGCCAGTACATCAGGAGACGTGGAGAAGGCCGTAGGAGGGCAACAACCCAGCAGCAGGACCGCTACCTCCGCCTTTGTGCAAGGAGGAGCACTGCCAGAGCCCTGCAAAATGACCTCCAGCAGGCCACAAATGTGCATGTGTCTGCTCAAACGGTCAGACACAGACTCCATGAGGGTGGTATGAGGGCCCGACGTCCACAGGCGGGGGTTGTGCTTACAACCCAACACCGTTCAGGACTTTTTGCATTTGCCAGAGAACACCAAGATTGGCAAATTCGCCACTGGCGCCCTGTGCTCTTCACAGATGAAAGCAGGTTCACACTGAGCACATGTGACAGACGTGACAGAGTCTGGAGACGCTGTGGAGAACGTTCTGCTGCGTGCAACATGCTCCAGCATGACCGGATTGGCGGTGGGTCAGTCATGGTGTGGGGTGGCATTTCTTTGGGGGGCCGCACAGCCCTCCATGTGCTCGCCAGAGGTAGCCTGACTGCCATGCTTTAGTCCAGGTCTGGGAGGAGATCCCTCAGGAGACCATCTGCCACCTCATCAGGAGCATGCCCAGGCGTTGTAGGGAGGTCATACAGGCAGGTGGAGGCCACACACACTACTGAGCCTCATTTTGACTTGTTTTAAGGACATTACATCAAAGTTGGATCAGCCTGTAGTGTGGTTTTCCACTTTAATTTTGAGTGTGACTCCAAATCCAGACCTCCATGGGTTGATAAATTTGATTTCCATTGATCATTTTTGTGTGATTTTGTTGTCAGCACATTCAACTATGTAAAGAAAAAAGTATTTAATACGAATATTTCATTCATTCAGATCTAGGATGTGTTATTTTAGTGTTCCCTTTATTTTTTGAGCAGTGTATATATGATCATGTAGAAAACCACTGATAGCACTTGTACATACACACACATCAGTGTTCTCCAGTGTGCTGATCTACAGAGGCCCCGGCAGAGCTGCTATACACTACAGCTCAGGCACACGCACACAGGGAGGGGTCAGATTAGTTTAGAGCAGAGGAAAGGTGCCCTTCAAGATAACCAGAAGCTCTCGACTTCTGGCAACTGTTGATTGCACAATGAAAGAGAACAGCTGCCACGCCCTGACCTTAAATATCTGTTTTCTATATATTTTGGTTAGGTCAGGGTGTGACTAGGGTGGGTACTCTAGGTTTTTGTATGTCTAGGGTTTTTTGTATGTCTAGGGGTTTTGTATGTCTATGTTGGCCTGATATGGTTCCCAATCAGAGACAGCTGTTTATCGTTGTCTCTGATTGGGGATCATATTTAGGCAGGCCTTTTTCCCAATTTCTGGAGTGGGATCTTGACTAAGTGTAGTTGCCTGTCAGCACGCTATTGTATAGCTTCACGTTTTGTTAGTTATTTTGTTAGTTTGTTCGGTGTTCATGATTTTAATAAAGAGAATGTACGCACACCACCCTGCGTCTCCTTCATACGACGAACGTGACAGAAGATCCCACCCAAAATGGACCAAGCAGCGTGTACAGGAGGAGTGGACTTGGGAGGAGATTCTGGAAGGAAAGGGACCCTGGACGCAGGCCGGGGAGTATCGCAAACCTAAGGAGGAGATAGAGGCAGCGAAAGCGGAACAGCGACGATAACGAGGATATAGCTCAATGGAGCAAGCACGAGAGGCAATCCCAATAAAAAAAATTGGGGGGGAGCACATGGAGCGAACCGGAGCCAGTCAGGGAGTCGGATGAGGAGCTCGATGCAAGATTCCGAAGAGAGGTGCTAGCATTGAGAGCGCTGCAGAGCGGGCGTGCTGAGGTGCGTGTCATCAGCCCGGTGTCACATGTACCGGTCCCACGCATCAGGTCTCCAGTGCGCCTCCACAGTCCAGTACGTCCTGTGCCTACTCTCCGCACTCGCCCTGAGGTGCGTGTCATCAGCCCGGTGCCACCTGTACCGGACCCACACATCAGGTCTCTAGTGCACATCCACAGTCGAGTACGTCTTGTGAATCTTCCCCGCACTCACTCTGAGGTGCGTGTCATCAGCCGGGTGCCACCGGTACCGGTCCCACGCACCAGGCCTCCAGTGCACCTTCACAATCCAGAGCATCCGGCGACCGTTCCCAGACCGGAACCGCCGGCGATGGGCCATAGTCCGGAACCTCCAACGTCGGGCCACAGTCCGGAACCTCCAACGACGAACTGCAGTCCAGATCCTCCAGCGGTGGTTCCCAGTTCTGAGCCTCCGGCGATGATCCACGGTCCGGTTCCTCCGACAACGATCCACAGTCTGGTTCCACAGAAGCTGCGGGATCAGTGTAGGGAGTGGGGACTGCGTCCAGAAACGGAGCCGCCACCGAGGGTAGATGCCCACCCGGACCCTCCCCTATAGGTTCAGATTTGTGGCCGGGGGGGTACTGTCACGCCCTGACCTTAGATATCTCTGTTTTCTATATATTTTAGTTAGGTCAGCGTGTGACTAGGGTGGGTACGTTTTTGTATGTCTCTGTTTTTTTGTATGTCTAGGGTTTTTTGTATGTCTATGTTGGCTTGATATGGTTCCCAATCAGAGACAGCTGTTTATCATTGTCTCTAATTGGGGATCATATTTAGGCAGTTCTTTTTCCCACTATCTGGTGTGGGATCTTGACTATGTGTAGTTGCATGTCAGCACTCTATTGTATAGCTTCACACTTTGTTTGTTATTTTGTTAGTTTGTTCGGTGTTCATTCTTTTAATAAAGAGAATGTACACATACCACGCTGCGCCTTGGTCTCCTTCATATGACGAACGTGACAACAGCTGTGGTCTTATAACAGCCAGGTGAAGTCCTGCTGCCGCACAAGATGTCCTGCCACACAGGTCTGAGATGTCTGAGCACTACCACTGCATAATTAATTCCTGTCAACATCCACTGTCCTCTTAATGTATATAACTAGTGCTTGGTGCTATCTAACACCAGGCAAATAATGATAACACATTGGTTGACTTGTTCACATCAGACCATGTTGGCTACCAAGCACTAGGTGGCCACAGTGGACCATCTCATCAGCACAGGAATCATTCAGCCAGAAATACCCTAATGGCTAAAGCTAATGAACTTACCTACGGTAGCCTACTTGCAATTGAACTAGTACACACCCTGAAGCCATCACAATGTCAAAATAGGCAATGATATATTCATGTATTCGTA
Source organism: Oncorhynchus gorbuscha (assembly GCF_021184085.1). NCBI lineage: Eukaryota > Metazoa > Chordata > Actinopteri > Salmoniformes > Salmonidae > Oncorhynchus > Oncorhynchus gorbuscha. The sequence goes on from NC_060175.1 coordinate 49,608,074, forward strand.
CAACTTGTCAATTCTATACACCCCTGATTCTATTTATAAAGCAGGTAAGCTTAAGTAGCATCAGGCATTAACAGAGGAGTGCTGTCCAAGAGATCCCTGTGTTAATGATTTTTGCTCTGGCCACTGACGCCAGGAGCTTTAAGAATCTTGTGTGCCAGACTCACCATGTGAACTTTCAGTGAGATCTTTACATGTTAAGCTCTTAATCACTCTTAATCTAGACGCCTACTGACAATACAACTTTGACCAGCTAGCCTGAATGTTAAAATGTTAGGCATATCCACCAATTAAGAAATTGAAACCTGAAGAGAACCATACAGATAGCTATGAATCAGAACAATCAATGAGCATCACGTCTTGCTCTTGAGAATAAAGGCTGTTGTCTAGGCTTTATCATTGTTCTATAGAGAGACATGACAAGACTTCCTATCTGACCTTTGACCCACACTACAGCCAACCCTGGGCTAGACACTCACACTGTCTCCCAGGGAGCGCAGTTTGTAGAAGGGCTGAATGTAAAACCAGGAGCCCTCGTTGCCTGCAGAGTCCAGCGTCACCCTCATAGCATTCTTCTCCAACAGGGCAGGGAGTCGCTTATTCACCGTCAGGTACTTATTACTTTTCAAGTGCAACAGCTGAAACAGTGGCAGACAACAGACACAGTTATAAACTCATACATGCATGTAAACATAATACATGTACAGATGCATGTCACAGTCTGAGTCTATCATGACGTGTATCTACAAGGAAAGTTGGAGTTAGATATCAAATATTGGCACAGTGGCCATTCGTAGATATCCCCAAAGAAACATAAAGGTTTAAACACTGTTTCCCATGCTTGTTCAATGAACCATAAACAATTAATGAACATGCACCTGTGGAATGGTCGTTAAGACACTAACAGCTTACAGACGATAGGCGATTAAGGTCACAGTTATGAAAACTTAGGACACTAAAGAGGCCTTTCTACTGACTCTGAAAAACAACAAAAGAAAGATGCCCAGGGTCCCTGCTCATCTGCATGAACGTGCCTTAGGCATGCTGCAAGGAGGCATGAGGACTGTAGATGTGGCCAGGGCAATAAATTGCAATGTCCGTACTGTGAGAGTCCTAAGACAGCGCTACAGGGTGACAGGACGGACAGCTGATCATCGCAGTGTAACAACACCTGCATAGGATCAGTGCATCCGAACATCACATCTGTGGGACAGGTACAGGATGGCAACAACAACTGCCAGAGTTACACCAGGAACGCACAGTCCATCCATCAGTGCTCAGACTGTCTGCAATAGGCTGAAAGAGGCTGGACTGAAGGCTTGTGGGCCTGTTGTAAGGTAGGTCCTCACCAGACATCACCGGCAACAGCGTCGCCTATGGGCACAAACCCACCATTGCCGGACCAGACAGGACTGGCAAAATGTGCTCTTCACTGACGAGTTGCGGTTTTGTCTCACCAGGGGTGATGGTCGTATTCACATTTATCGTCGAAGGAATCAGCGTTACACCGAGGCCTGTACTCTGGAATGAGATCGACTTATTCCTCTGCCATTATTTCTACTTTTGAACTCGGACAACTTGTTCTAGGTCCCAAAAAACAAAGAGATCTGTTGGATCTGACAATAAATCTTGATGGTTGTACAGTCGTCTCAAATAAAACTGTGAAGGACCTTACTCTGGACCCTGATCTCTCTTTTGACGAACATATCAAGACTGTTTCAAGGACAGCTTTTTTCCATCTACGTAATATTGCAAAAATCAGAAACTTTCTGTCCAAAAATGATGCAGGAAAATTAATCCATGTTTTTTTACTTCTAGGTTAGACAACTGCAATGCTCTACTTTCAGGCTACCCGGATAAAGCACTAAATATACTTCAGTTAGTGCTAAATACGGCTGCTAGAATCCTGACTAGAATCCCAAAATTTGATCATATTACTCCAGTGCTAGCCTCCCTACACTGGCTTCCTGTTAAGGCAAGGGCTTATTTCAAGGATTTACTGCTAACCTACAAAGCATTACATGGGCTTGCTCCTACCTATCTTTCTGATTTGGTCCTACACGTACGCTACAGTCACAAGACGCAGGCCTCCTAATTCTCCCTAGAATTTCTAAGCAAACAGCTGGAGGCAGGGCTTTCTCCAAAAGAGCTCCATTTTTATGGAATGGTCTGCCTACCCATGTGAGAGACGCAGCCTCGGTCTCAACCTTTAAGTCTTTACTGAAGACTCATCTCTTCAGAAGGTCATATGATTGAGTGTTGTCTGGCCCAGGAGTGTGAAGGTGAATGGAAAGGCTCTGGAGCAACGAACCACCCTTGCTGTCTCTGCCTGGCCGGTTCTCCTCTCTCCACTGGGATTCTCTGCCTCTAACCCTATTACAGGGGCTGAGTCACTGGCTTACTGGTGCTCTTTCATGCCATCCCTAGGAGGGGTGTGTCACTTGAGTGGGTTGATTCACTGATGTGATCTTCCTGTCTGGGTTGGCCCCCACCGCCTTGTGATTATTATTATTTGACCATGCTGGTCATTTATGAACATTTGAACATCTTGGCCATGTTCTGTTATAATCTCCACCCGGCACAGCCAGAAGAGGAATGGCCACCCCTCACAGCCTGGTTCCTCTCTAGGTTTTGGCCTTTCTAGGGAGTTTTTCCTAGCGACCATGCTTCTACACCTGCACTGCTTGCTGTTTTAGGCTGGGTTTCTGTACAACACTTTGAGATATCAGCTGATGTACGAAGGGCTGAATAAATACATTTGATTTGATTTGATTGGAGGTGGAGGGTCAGTCATGGTCTGGGGTAGTGTGTCACAGCATCATCGGACTGAGCTTGTTGTCATTGCAGGCAATCTCATTGCTGTGCTTTTCAGGGAAGACATTCTCATCCCTCATGTGGTACCCTTCATGCAGGTTCATCCTGACATAACCCTCCAGCATGACAATGTCACCAGCTATACTGCTCGTTCTGTGCGTGATTTCCTGCAAGACAGGAATGTCAGTGTCCTGCCACGGCCAGTGAAGAATCCAGATCTCAATCCCATTGAGCACGTCTGGGACCTGTTGGATTAGCGGGTGAGGGCTAGTGCCATTCCCCCCAGAAATGTCCGGGAACTTGCAGGTGCCTTGGTGGAAGAGCAGGGTAACATCTCACAGCAAGAACTGGCAAATCTGGTACAGTCCATGGGGAGGAGATGCACTGCAGTACTTAATGCAGCTGGTGGCCACACCAAATACTGACTGTTACTTTTGATTTTGACCCCCCCTTTTTTCAGAGACACATTATTCAATTTCTGTTAGTCACATGTCTGTGGAACTTGTTCTGTTTATGTCTCAGTTGTTGAAACTTGCTATGTTCATACAAATATTTACGCATGTTAAGTTTGTTGAAAATAAATGCAGTTGACAGAGAAGAGGACGTTTATTTTTTTGCTGAGTTTATTTCTCATGGACCTTCATTGCTCCATAATTTCAACCAATAAATAAATCAGGCATGTTTACTCTATTGACCTCAACCAGCCTCACCGCCTCAAACAGGTATTCTACATCTGCATTGCTTGCGGTTTGGGGTTTTAGGCTGGGTTTCTGTATCGCACTTTGTGTGTCATGTTTTGTCATTTATTATCTTGTCTTGTCCCTGTGCTTCCCATTCTATTCGTTTCCCTCTGCTGGTCTTATTAGGTTCTTTCCCTCTTTCTATCCCTCTCTCTCCCCCTCCCTCTCTCACTCTCTCGCTCTCTCTTCTCTCTATCGTTCCGTTCCTGCTCCCAGCTGTTCCTATTCCCCTAATCAATCATTTAGTCTTCCCACACCTGTTCCCGATCCTTTCCCCTGATTAGAGTCCCTATTTCTTCCTTTGTGTTCCGTTCCTGTCCTGTCGGTTCCTTGTCTAGAATTCACCGTGCTGTGTTTGTGTATCGCCCTGTCGTGTCGTGTTTTCCTCAGATGCTGCGTGGTGAGCAGGTGTCTGAGTCTGTCTGGTTCAAGTGCCTTCCCGAGGCAACCTGCTGTTCACCTGCTGTTCAAGATCGAGTCTCCAGTTTGTCCTCGTCATTTCGAGTGAAAGTTGTGTTTTTTGTTTGTATTTACTTTACTGGATTAAAGACTCTGTTTTCGCCAAGTCGCTTTTGGGTCCTCTTTCACCTGCATGACATTGTGACATCGGTTGATGTAAAAAGGGCTTTATAAATACATTTGATTGGTACTGTGAGACTAGACCTTAACCAACCTTTCTGATTGTGGTTGTTTGTTTTGAGGGAGAAATTAGCGACTAAAAAAACTATTAGTTCAAAATGTCTCAGACAATTACAGATATATGCGTTTACAATGCATTCTGTCAAGTGTTGAGCTACCCACTTACTAGTGTAGTAAGACTGTGTTAAATATTAAACACTGGCAGAGGAGCACGGCTGTACCCTACTGCCCTCAATACCTTTCCTGTCATCACACCACTAAAACACATAAACCCCATAGGCCTACTGTACAACTTCCTCAAATACAGTTCTGAAAGCACGAGCACCATTTTTCAGGAGATAGCTGTCCTAAAATATATGCAGGTGTTTTGCCTTTTTAGATGATAGATATCGCTAATACAATGGGTCTGTCACTTGACAGGGGAGTGTTGAGTAAGTTCAGCCATTTTTACATTCGGCATCACTCCTTCAAGGAAAAATGTTTGTTCTTTCTAACAAAGATATCTACATATATTTCAGGATGTTGTGTATCCCCCCCCAAAAAAATCTGAATTTATGTGAACATTACAGTTTTCAACACAATCACTTTTTTGTATATTAATAATTTAAAAATCTTTTAACACAGGCTTAACACCTAACTTTTAACATATTCCAGGCCCTGTTCTTACCTCATATCTCAGCTATAATGCCTTGCATTACACCTGGGAAGAAAACACTTCAATTTGCTGAACTTCCATTGGCTCAACTTACCCCAAGGCAAACATTTTGACTATGTTAGCCCCCACAGCTACAACAATACACTTCCATGCTGAGTTTAGGAACTCATACTGAAGCTTATAGAGACCCCAACTGATGAATAGAAAATATAAATAAATATCTACTTTGGTTTAGATACAAGCATCATTAAACCTCTAACACAATGCATTAATTTGACTTGGTGAAAATACATTTTTGGGACCAAACTTGCTTTCCACTTTTTCCATGTGGTTTCTTCCTTCACAGACTCCACAAAATTACGACCTCTTCCTAAATATTTGATCAAATTACTGGTTTTCTGTATGGGCCCTCAATTTAACCCACTCTCCCCTACTATAGAGCACATCTACTTCTAGTGGTCCATTAGACCGGTTTCCCTGTGACCTGATAATCTCACTTCTGTGTCGTAAACTTTCACTGGTCAAATATGCAGAGGATGATAAGGCCTGGATGATAATTGTCTGCATTAATGGAGGAGCTGTATTGCCTTTCTGCTCCAGGCTCTTCACTAACCTTAATGACACTGTCACGGTATGGCTATACCAAACTCAATCTCCTTGTTACCACCTTACACTTACTCTTCCTAGTCATACCTGAATTACATTTCCGTATTGGATTACAGTTCCTAGCAGCTTTCGGTTCTCAGATTCATTCTGTTTCTTCTCCAGATCAGCAGCATGCTGAAACATAGGGATAAAATATTATGTCAGACAATACAATAGCCACAAACGAAAGAGAAAACTCAACAGACCGATTGTCGGTCTGCACAGTTCGGGGCCGGATGTTCGCTGTTCATTCGCTTGCTGTCTACGCTGTGTGTTTAAATGGGACCACCCACCGTTGGTGATTGCCGTCATTTTCACTTGTTTCTACATGTAGAATCGGTTTGCACTTGGTATGCAAATTACGGCCAGTACTCTGTTCAGAGGTGCGAAGTACTCATGGGCCAGAGACGCTCGGCAATCCTACCGGTCTGTCCATGCCTTTAGATTTAGTACTCCAAAAACACATTAAGAATAAGATGCAGTACTTTATGAAATACAGATCTGGCTTTATGGCGTGTAATAAAAGTGGAGAGTGTCTCACTTGTAATGATTTTCTCGACCTCAACAACATGCAGATTAGAAGTCAGAAGTCAGAATGGGAAGCAGTTGTGTTAGAGAACAATGAATAGAAACCAGTGGGATGAGGGTACTCACGTGGAGTTTGTTCAGTAGTACTGTGTCAGTGGTGCTGTTTCCCCCTGGTTTTGCTGCCTTCCAGAACTGTTTCTGTGCAGAGTACCTGTTCATGGGGCACAGCTTGAAAAGGCAGTCTGGAAAGAAGAACAGAGAAGGAGAGTCAGAGAAAAGATGTGCTGATTTATCATCAAATCCATAACATTGAGTGCATGATGAATAAAGTGGTGGGAATATTTACCAAAAGGGCATGGAGGAGTAATTGGTTGTCAGTATAACAACATGAATATCTCTAAATCAATAAAACAGGATGATGGTGAGTCCTGACAGAAAACCCTAGTTCCTCCTCCAGTCCCCGAGGCTGGCTACCGGCTAGGCACAATGGGGGACCTGATTATCTGTGACAGGTGTACAAAATTGCCGTTCCAGTGAGCGCCAAGCGCCACCACAAAACTTGTCCAACGAACGCCACAGTACAGGGATTAGCTGTCATGGGGATGCATGGTGGGGGAGAGGGAAGAGCGGGATGAATAAGCACAGGAGGAGGTGAAGAGAAGAGAGCCAGGGACAATAGGAGAGAGGGTTAGGTAAATGAACGAGGGAGAGGAAGTGGGTTTATGGACTGAAGAAGACCATGTTAGGGGAATTAGGATAGGAGGACAGAATTGGGAGGAGTGTAAGCAAATGACACACAGTACGAAGGAAGGGTTGTGTTTTTTTTCTTTTTTTAACAACAGTTGGCAAACTGTGCAGGAAATGGCAGGGTACAGTATGACACAACCCACCCTGCAAACATTGAGGAACAGACAGGAATCAACATAAAACAGGCCACTGAAATGCTTAAACAATGCTGCTTTAGATCAAATAAATGGAAGTTTAAACAGCAGGCCCACTGTACAAAAATAATAAAACAAATAATATACTACTATATATAATACTTAGTACAGAATTGTCACAGTCACATTAAATACAGCATACTCTGCCAGACTGTGATGATCCAATGATAAAAGGGTCAACAGGTGACATTGACAAATACCATCGCCTTCTCCTTTCATCCATGTTATCACAGCTCTCTGAGAAGTGTATGAATACAATCAGAGACAGTCTATCACTGACAGGAATGAGTTGTCCTAGCTGTGGGTAATATTTCCTAGAGAAACATACCTAAGTGTCAGACATGTCACCCAAGCAATTACAGTTGCAATGTACCAATCCCACATCAGAGAGGAAGAAGTGAGGTTTAAAACGCTGGGTTAAAGCTCCATGGAAACCAGTCCTTTTAAATAGCTTAACAGGGCTATTAATACTCAACAGGGATCTTAGGATTTAGCCAGGTACACTTTCCCTCTGTTCAGTGCTCAGGCACGTGGAGTCTTGCATGGAGTCTCAGTCCTGTTGCTGTGGCTACCTGGAGGATTGATGAGGCCTGTGAGAGGCTGGAGAGGTGGGGTGAAGACGAGTACACTGTGCCATCGCAAACCAACCGTGCCCCAAGCCCCATGAGGAAACTTAGGCAAATAAGGTTGAAACATGCTGATGCCATTGCACTTGGTCATGCCATCACTTGAGGTCACCGCTTGAAATGCCCTCAATAGACTCTGCTATAATTCAAATGCAAAGCCTGTAAAACACTGCGAGAGAACGCTAGCCTCTCACTGTGCAGGGGGAACTGTAGCCATGGGTGATAGGACTTTCAGAACCTCACAAGAGCTCCATTGTTCTACATCCATATCCATTACTGACCAATCTCAGAGTAATTTCTCTGGAATCCCAATAACTCTGGAACCGAAATTTGCAATAGATGCCCACAATACACTAGATCTTGAGTTCCAGAAGGAATTTCTGACATTGCCTTTAACAAAGTAGTTCACTACCAGCACAGTATTCACTTCATGCATTCAATGTAGGCTGAATATTTGTTCTGGGCCCAGTTTCCCAAAATCATTTTAAGGCTAAATGAATTTTTTGAATCTTCATAGCAGCACCACTAAATCTCCAAACTGTCTTTGAAATTGTTACAAACAAGCAAAGCATAAAAAGATGAAAGAAAACAGATGACTGCAAATTAAATCTAAATACAGTATAGGCTACATAGTCCTATATACCGTTTTTAGATCATATTGAAATACATTTCATGTTCAATCAATTGAGTTCTATTTTACTTATTGTATGCTACTGTCTGTAATTTTCCCCTCAATATATTTCATAATGTGTAACAAGATGTGGGCAATGATGTGCCAAATCTGTGATTTAGTGCATCATTATAGGGTAAGCATTAGAATAAGCAGCAAAGTTTGCAGCCAGCCAATTAGGCAATAATATCTTTCTAAGAGCTGATCCGTCTCCAGTATTGTAGAATAATTCTAATGTTAAGGTAAGATTTGAATGAAGAAAAGCTGATCTGAGATCAGCGCTACATGTCTTTCGATCCTACCAGTATCAACACATGCTCCAACAACTCACTTATTGAAAGTTCTCCCTATGTGATGTGAGTTGTTTGGCCGTTATAAGAACGATGCATCTTTAAAATTAACTGTGACGTCACATCTCTACGTTGCCTCCGTGCTGCTTGTTGCTACCTGCCAAACTTATTTTTTAAAACTTTTAATAAACGTTTAATTAAAATTATGCATTTAACCCATTTACCAAAGTTTAACTTTTTTCCTCGCTGAACTTTATAATTTTTTTCTACTTTTTCCACCCAGGACGCTTTATCTGGACATAGGATCTACAGTATCTCCACCAGCTGAAAAGCTATGTAGTAACATTAACTCTATGCCGTATAATTTCAGTCGCTGTACTCATAATCTACAGGAGAGCTATCGCCTCAAGGTGAGGACAGCCAAGTTGCAAGCCCAGCTTCATATGCAAGGGCAATTTAGTGTAGGAAAGGATGAATCAGCATTTGTCACCAGTAAGGACAGGTAGTAGTATAAATCCCCCCCCGACCCGCACAGTCCCCGCAGCTGGACATTTTTTTCAAGGGTTCTGGTAAGAAATGCTGTCGGCATGCTCAACCGGTGTCGCTAATTCAGACAACATAAACTTTTAAACAGGTTCTCCCCATTAAGCAACGAGTCAGAGTCAGATGCCGAGCCTTCTAAGGTCTCTCCTCCACCCGTTACAATGGGGTCTGAGCCACCGAAGCCTCCTACCATTAGCTCTGACAAATTTAAAATCCTCGTCATTGGCTACTCCATTACCCGCAATATTAGATTTAAAAATAATAATCCAGCGATCAAACACTGTTTACCAGGGGGCATAGCTACAGACGTAAAGGCTAATCTGAAGAGGGTGCTGGCTAAGGCTAAAACTGGCAAATGTAGAAATTATAGGGATATTGATATCCATAGTTACTGTTTACGGGCCTCCCGAGCCGTATACAGCATTCGTCACTGAGTTCCCTGAATTCCTATTGGACCTTGTAGTCATGGCAGATAATATTCACATTTTTGGTGACTTCAATATCCACATGGAAAAGTCCACAGACCCACTCCAAAAGTATTTCGGCTCAGTTTATTTTGGTCATCGACTCAGTTGGTTTTGTCCAACATGTCTCCAGACCCACGCATTGCCTCAGTCATACCCTAGATCTAATTAAGGTCCTGTGTAACAAGTATTGTGGATCTAAATGTTTTCCTCATAATCCTGGACTATCGGACTACCATCTTATTACATTTCCAATCGCAACATATCATCTGATCAGACCACAACCAAGGATCATCAAAAGCCGCGCTATAAATTATCGGACAACCCAAAAATTCCTAGATGTCCTTCCAGACCCCCTCCACCTACCCAAGGACATCAGAGTATAAAAATCGGTTACCACCTAATTGGGGATCTAAATTTAACCTTTCGTAATACCTTAGATGCAGTCTCACCCCTAAAAACAGAAAACATTTGTCACAAGAAATGAGCTCCCTGGTATACAGAAAATACTACGTTTCCAGAAAATTGGAATGGAAAGACAGAACCATAAAATAGCTTGGAAAGCCAGTACCGTACAATATTAAAGAGCCCTCAATGCTGCTCGATCAGCCTATTTTTCCAACCTAATTGAGGAGAATTTATTTTTCGATACCGTTTCGATAAGTAAAAATCGGCATTCCCCAAGAGAGGATGGCTTTCACTTCAGCAGTGATGAATTAAACTCTGACAAATCATTTGTACAACCATTTCGCTACACTCGCATTAACATCTGCGAACCATGTGTATGTGACCAGTAAAATTTGATTTACTTTGTACCTTTCGTTGTTCCTCAAGGTTCCGTTTTAGAACCACTATTGTTTTCACTATATATTCTACCTCTTGGTGATGTCATTCGGAAGCACAATGTCAACATTGCCTACCCTGAAAGCATGTGTTTCAGACATAAGGAAGTGGATGGCGACAAATGTTTTGACTTTTAAACTCAAACAAAACAGAGATGCTAGTTCTAGGTCCCAAGAAACAAAGAGATCTGCTGTTGGATCTGACAATTAAACTTGATGGTTGTACAGTCGTCTCAAATAAAACTGTGAAGGACCACTGCATTACTGGACCTTGATCTCTCTTTTGACGAACATATCATGAATACTTCAAGGGCAGCTTTTTTCCATCTTCGTAAAGTCTTTACTGAAGACTCATCTCTTCAGTAGGTCTAATGATTAAGTGTAGTCTGGCCCAGGGGTGCGAAGGTGAACGACAAGGCACTGGAGCAACAAACCGCCCTTGCAGTCTCTGCCTGGCCGGCTCCCCTCACTCCACTGGGATTATCTGCCTTTGACCATATTACGGGGGCTGAGTCACTGGCTTACTAGTGCTCACTAGTGCTCTTCCATGCCGTCCCTAGGAGGTGTGCGTCAATTGAATGGGTTGAGTCACTGACGTGATCTTCCTGTCCGGTTTTGCGCCCCCTCTGGTTCATGCGGTGTCGGAGATGTTTGTGGGCTATACTCTGCCTTGTCTCAGGGTAGTATGCTCCCCTCTAATTCTCCCTCTCTCCCTGCCCTCCCTCAGGACCTGAGCTCTAGGACCATGCCTCAGGACTAATTGGCCTGATGATTCCTGGCTGTCCACAGTCAACCTGGTCTCCACCCAGCACAGTTAGAAAAGGACTGGCCACCCCTCAGAGCCTGGTTCCTCTCTAGGTTTCTTCCTAAGCTCCTGCCTTTCTAGGGAGGTTTTCCTAGCCACCGTTCTACATCTGCATTGCTTGCTTTTTGGGGTTTTAGGCTTTATGACACCTGCTGATGTAAAAAGGGCTTTATAAATACATTTGATTTAAAACACTCGCCCATAGCTATCGGGAAACCAGGCCCAGAGCAATCGGGGAACCAGGCCCAGAGCTAGTATGGGAGGAAACAAACTGCTGCTTAACAGGTGTTTATTTCGTGTTTTGGAGAAATGACAGCTTCAAAAGTTCTTAAGCACTCCAGGAACAACTGTACTTTGGAAATAGACTATTTCCCAATTTTATTAAGTGACTGACTTCAATATAATATTACTGAGCCTGCAAGCACAGTGGAAAAAAACTAGCTAGCCAGCTAAAACTGGTACAGCTAGCTAGCTAACTAATGGTATCTGCTGAATCAGACCTTCATCTTTCCACATTTGTTTGGACACCTGTAGCTCATCAGACTTAAAAAACAACATCAGGAGGCCTATACCTAGCTGTCTTTAAGTGTTTTGTATATTTTCGCTAAACTAAAGTTCAGTTATTTATTTAAATCAAATCACATTTTATTTGTCACACACATGGTTATCAGATGTTAATGCGAGCGTAGCGAAATGCTTGTGCTTCTAGTTCCGACAATGCGGTAATAACCAATGAGTAATCTAACCTAACAATTCCACAACTACTACCTTATACACACACGTGTAAAATGATAAAGAATATGTACATAAAGATATATGAATGAGTGATGGTACAGAATGGCATAGGCAAGATGCAGTAGATAGTATCGAGTACAGTATATACATATGAGATGAGTAATGTAGGGTATGTAAACATAAAAGTGGCATAGTTTAAAGTGGCAAGTGATACATGTATTACATAAAGATGGCAAGATGCAGTAGATGATATACAGTACAGTATATACATATACAGATGAGATGAGTTATGTAGGGCAAGATGCAGTAGATGACACACAGTACTGTATATACATATACATATGAGATGAGTAATGTAGGGTATGTAAACATTATATTAAGTGGCATTGTTTAATGTGGCTAGTGATAGATTTTTTACATCAATTTCCATTATTAAAGTGAGCTGGAGTTGAGTCAGTATGTGGGCAGCAGCCACTCAATGTTAGTGGTGGCTGTTTAACAGTCTGATGGCCTTGAGATAGAAGCTGTTTTTTAGTCTCTCGGTCCCAGCTTTAATGCACCTGTACTGACCTCTCCATCTGGATGATAACGGTGTGAACAGGCAGTGGCTCATTTACATTACATTACATTTAAGTCATTTAGCAGACGCTCTTATCCAGAGTGACTTACAAATTGGTGCATTCACCTTATGACATCCAGTGGAACATCCAGTGGCTCGGGTGGTTGTTGTCCTTGATGATCTTTATGGCCTTCCTGTGACATCGGGTGGTGTAGGTGTCCTAGAGGGCAGGTAGTTTGCCCCCAGTGATGCGTTGTGAAGACCTCACTACCCTCTGGAGAGCCTTGCGGTTGTGGGCGGAGCAGTTGCCGTACCAGGTGGTGATACAGCCCGACAGGATGCTCTCATTGTGCATCTGTAAAAGTTTGTGAGTGCTTTTGGTGACAAGCCAAATTTCTTCAGTCTCCTGAGGTTGAAGAGGCGCTGCTGCGCCTTCTTCACAACACTGTCTGTGTGGGTGGACCAATTCAGTTTGTCCGTGATGTGTATGCCGAGGAACTTAAAACTTACTACCCTCTCCACGACTGTCCCGTCGATGTGGATAGGGGAGTGCTCCCTCTGCTGTTTCCTGAAGTCCACGATCATCTCCTTTGTTTTGTTGACGTTGAGTGTGAGATTATTTTCCCGACACCACACTCCGAGGGACCTCACCTCCTCCTTGTAGGCCGTCTCGTTGTTGTTAGTAATCAAGCCTACTACTGTAGTGTCATCCGCAAACTTGATGATTGAGTTGGAGGCGTGCATGGCCATGCAGTCGTGTGTGAACAGGGAGGACAGGAGCGGGCTCAGAACGCACCCTTGTCACTTAATTTAGCTAGCTAGATAGGTAGAACAAACTGAATGGAACTGTCAAGCAGCCGTGCAGCGAGTGTGTGAGTGACCAGCTGCCTGCAAAGTGGGGTGCCCATTTTCTCAGGCGCATGATGAATTGATTGAAGCAGTGTACTGTTAGGTAGCATGCCTTCATGTGGAGAACCTATAGAATGTGGAATCACATTTTTGTTCATGACATGTAAGGTGTAGAGCAGGGCTTTGCTTATAAATTCACAAGATAATGCCCCTGATATTTTGCTATTTCAAAAAGAGGTATGGTACATTGAGTTAACTTCCATAAACATGGCTCTCCCACGCTTGTTCAATGAACCATAAACAATTAGTGAACATGCACCTGTGGAACAGTCGTTAAGAAAAAAACAGCTTACAGACGATAGGCAATTAAAGTCACAGCTATGAAAACGTAGGACACTAAAGAGGCCTCTCTACTGACTCTGAAAAACACCAAAAGAAAGATGCCCAGGGTCCCTGCTCATCTGCATGAACATGCCTTAGGCATGCTGCAAGAAGGCATGAGGACTGCAGATGTGACCAGGGCAATAAATTGCAATATCCTTACTGTGAGACGCCTAAGAAAGCACTACAGGGAGACAGGATGGACAGCTGATTGTCCTCGCAGTGGCAGACCACGTGTAACAACACCTGCACAGGATCGGTACATCTGAACATCACACCGGCGGGACAGGTACAGGATGGCAACAACAACTGCCCAAGTTACACCAGGAACGCACAATCCCTCCATCAGTGCTCAGGCTGTCCGCAATAGGCTGAGAGAGGCTGGAATGAGAGCTTGTAGGCCTGTGTAAGGCAGGTCCTCACCAGACATCACCGGCAACAACGTCGCCTATGGGCACAAGCCCACCGTCACTGAACCAGACAGGACTCGCAAAGGTGCTCTTCACTGACGAGTCGCGGTGGGGTGATGGTGATTTGGTCGGGGGTGATGGTCGGATTTGAGTTTATCGTTGAATGAATGAGCATTACACCGAGGCCTGTACTCTGGAGCGGGATCGATTTGGTGTTGGAGGGTCAGTCATGGTCTGGGGTGGTATGTCACAGCATCATCGGACTGAGCTTGTTGTCATTGCAGGCAATCTCAAGGCTGTACGTTACAGGGAAGACATTCTCCTCCCTCATGTGGTACCCTTCCTGCAGGCTCATCCTGACATGACCCTCCAGCATGACAATGTCACGAGCAATACAGCTCGTTCTGTGTGTGATTTCCTGCAAGACAGGAATGTCAGTGTTCTGCCATGGCCAGAAAAAAGCCCGGATCTCAATCCCATTGAGCACATCTGGGACCTGTTGGATCGGAAGGTGAGGGCTAGGGCCATTCACCCCAGAAATGTCTGGGAACTTGCAGGTGCCTTGGTGGAAGAGCGGGGTAACATCTCACAGCAAGAACGGGCAAATCTGGTACAGTCCATGAAGAGGAGATGCACTGCAGTACTTAATGCAGCTGTTGGCCACACCAGATACCGACTGTTACTTTTGATATTGACCCTCCCTTTTTTTCAGGGACACATTATTCAATTTCTGTTAGTCAAATGTCTGTGGAACTTGTTCAGTTTATGTCTCAGTTGTTGAGTCTTGTTATGTTCATACTAATATTTATGCATGTTAAGTTTGCTGAAAATAAATGCAGTTGACAGTGAGAGGACGTTTCTTTTTTTTGCTGAGTTTAGTATCACAGTTGAGTATTGATCAATCGCCAACCAAGCACAGAATGCTGCTCCCTGAGTGAGTGTGTTTCTGTATATCAGAGATGTAAGGTCTGGTTTGGTTCCAGGAAATCAGCATATGGTTTTCCTTCTGTACTGTGGCATGAACACACTTTGCACTTGTCTTGCTTAAATGAACTGCCTGGTCTTGCATCTAATCAAACACCATGATGTATTATTATAATACAAAAGCACAAGACAGGGCTGGACATGGTGGGAAAAGTCAAGGGGGTTAACCTGTGCAGGACCTTGTGCTCTATTCCTGACTATGAGAAAAAATATTAACATTTACGACAGATGTTTAGCAGGGAGGGCAGGATCAAGACAACTAAAAAGTTCCTAGGTAGCCTAGTCTCTAATTAAGTGCATCTGAGGATTGCTCTCTTTCCTAAAAGCAGAATTCTTCCTTCCTCTTCATTTTTCGCCAGTTAGACAACATTGCCAAATAAGGCAGGGTGGTCAGTGGGAAAAGGAGCTGGAGATAGGAATGGACCCTGCTGCCAATGTCTACCAATACTCAGTATACAGTATAACCGCCCTACAGTATAACCGCCCAATACAACATCAGTCCAGATAACTTTAGTCACTCCCATTGCTGCAACTAAGGTTCATCCATTCGAGCCTAGATCACTAAATAAACGAATGTCCAGTAATGCTCATGTCTACTATAGCTATTTGGGGAACCGAAACAACAGTTGTGCAAACCACAACAAAAACAGCTCACCATCTTGACAATGCAAGCCATTTAGTAGAAACACAATTCCGAAATGAGGCTAAAGACGTCATGTAGGACTATTCTCAATCAAAAATGAGAATGATAAGGCCAGAAAATAAACAACAGTGGCACGAAAACATACAGTTGAAGTCGGAAGTTTACATACACTTAGGTTGGAGTCATTAAAACTCATTTTTCAACCACTCCACAAATGTGCTGTTAACAAACTATAGTTTGGGCAAGTCGGTTTGGGTATCTACTTTGTGCATGACACAAGTAATTTTCCAAAAATGGTTTACAGACAGATTATTTCACTTATAATTTACTGTATCACAATTCCAGTGGGTCAGAAGCTTACATACACTAAGTTGACTGTGCCTTTAAACAGCTTGGAAAATTCTAAGAAATTATGTCATGGCTTTAGAAGCTTCTGATAGGCTAATTGACATAATTTGAGTCAATTGGAGGTGTTCCTGTGGATGTATTTCAAGGCCTACCTTCAAACTCAGTGCCTCTTTGCTTGACATCATGGGAAAATCAAAAGAAATCAGCCAAGACCTCAGGAAAAGAATTGTAGACCTCCACAAGTCTGGTTCATCCTGGGGAGCAATTTCCAAATGTCTGAAGGTACCACGTTCATCTGTACAAAAAATAGTACGCAAGGATAAACACCATGGGACCATGTAGCCGTCATACCGCTCAGGAAGGAGACTTGTCCTTTCTTCTAGAGATGAACTTACTTTGGTAAGAAAAGTGCAAATCAATCCCAGAATAACAGCAAAGGACATTGTGAAGATGCTGGAGGAAGAGGTACAAAAGTATCTACATCCACAGTAAAACAAGTCCTATATCGACATATCCTGAAAGGCCACTCAGCAAGGAAGAAGCCACTGCTCCAAAACCGCCATAAAAAAGCCGGATTTCAACTGCACATGGGGACAAAGATCGTACTTTTTGGAAAGATGTCCTCTGGTCTGATGAAACCAAAATAGAACTGTTTCGCCATAATGACTATCGTTATGTTTGGAGGAAAAAGGGGGAGGCTTGCAAACCGAAGAACACCATCCCAACCGTGAAGCACAGGGGTGGCAGCATCATGTTGTGGGACTGCTTTGCACTTCAGAAAATTGATGGCTTCATGAGAAAGGAAAATGATGTGGATATATTGAAGCAACATCTCAAAACATCAGTCAGGAAGTTAAAGCTTGGTCGCAAATGGGTCTTCCAAATGGACAATGGTCCCAAGCATACTTCCAAAGTTGTGGCAAAATGGCTTAAGGACAACACAGTCAAGGTATTGGAGTGGCCACCACAAAGCCCTGACCTCAATCCTATAGAAGATTTGTGGGCAGAACTGAAAAAGCGTGTGCAAGCAAGGTGACCTACAAACCTGACTCAGTTACACCAGCTCTGTCAGGAGGAATGGGCCAAAATTCACCCAATTCATTGTGGGAAGCTTGTGGAAGGCTACCCAAAACGTTTGACCCAAGTTAAACAATTTAAAGGCAATGCTACCAAATACTAACTGAGTGTATGTAAACTTCTGACACTCTGGGATTGTGATTAAAGAAATAGAAGCTGAAATAAATAATTCTCTCTATTATTCTGACATTTCACATTCTTAAAATAAAGGGTTAGGATTAAATGTCAGGAATTGTGAAAATTTAGTTTAAAAGTATTTGGCTAAGGTATGTAAACTTCTGACTTCAACTGTATAGTAAGACTCTACAAAGACAACTAAAAGGTACTCTGCTACTAGCTATTGATTCCTCTTTTATCTCAATAATAAGCAGTGACATATCTGGGTGAGTCCTGTTAGAGGCCTGAAACCTGATGCATATGGATGGTTCAATCTCTAGCAGGAGTCTGGACAGCTGCTTCAGAGGAAGGAATTGACACTGTCCATCAAATTATCTTGAGCTCCTGCACTAAAAAAAACACTAAAACATCCATACGGCAAAACATACAACTGACATCAAACTAACCAGAGGCAATACATTGACTCTTTACCATCTTCCATTGTGCTACAGCACAGGTGATCTTCGATATCCGGATGAAGAGTGTATTGGGAAAGTATTCAGACCTCTTAACTTTCACATTTTGGTAAGTTTTTCCCCTCAATCTACCCGCAGTAGTCCATAATGACGAAGCAAAAGGTGTTTTTTAGCAACATTTTGAAAATAAGAAAATGAAATATCACATTTACATAAGTATTCAGACCCCTTACTCAGTACTTTGTTGAAGTACCTTTGGCATCGATTATAGCCTCCAGTCTTCTTAGGTATGACACTACAAGCTTGGCACACCTGTATTTGGAGAGTTTCTCCCATTCTTCTCTGCAGATCCTCTCAAGCTCTTTCAGGTTCGATGGGGAGTGTCGCTGCATAGTTATTTTCAGGTCTCTCCAGAGATGTTAGATCAGGTTTGAGCTATGGCTGGGTCACTCAAGGACATTCAGAAATTGTTCCTGAAGCAACTCCTGCGTTGTCTTGGCTGTGTGCTTAGGATTGTTGTCCTGTTGGAAGGTGAACCTTTGCCCCAGTCTGAGGTCCTGAGCGCTCTTGAGCAGATTTTCATAAAGGATCCCTCTATACTTTGCTCCGTTCACCTTTCCCTCGATCCTGACTAGACTCCCAGTCCCTTCCGCTGAAAAACAACACCACAGCATAATACTGCCACCACCATGCTTCACCGTAGGGATGGTGCCAGGTTTCCTCCAGATGTGACACATGGCATTCAGGCCAAAGAGTTACATTTTTGTTTCATCAGACCAGAGAATTTTGTTTCTCATGGTCTGAGAGTCCTTTAGGTGCCTTTTTGCAATCGCCAAGCGGTCTGTCGTGCCTTTTACTGAGGAGTAGTTTCCGTCTGGCCAGTCTACCATAAAGGCCTGAATGGTGGAGTGCTTCAGAGATGGTTGTCCTTCTGGAAGCCTCTCATCTCTACAGAGGAACTTTGGAGCTCTGTCAGAGTGACCATCAGGTTCATGGTCACCTCCCTGTCCAAAGGCCCTTCTCCCCCGACTGCTCAGTCTGGCTGAGCGGCCAGCTCTAGGAAGAAGCCACTGTGTTCATGGGGACCAAAGCTCCAGAAATGTTTTAGTAACCTTCCCCAGATCTGTGCATCGACACAATCCTGTCTCGGGGGTCAAACGACAATTCCTTTGACCTCATGGCTTAGTTTTTTCTCTGACATGCACTGTCAACTGTGGGATCTTATAAGGACAGGTGTGTGCCTTTCCAAATCATGTCCAATCAATTCAATTTACAACAGGTGGACTCAAATCAAGTTTTAGAAACATCAAGTATGATCAATAGAAACAGGATGCACCTTAGCTAATTTTTGAGTCTCATAGCAAAGGGTCTGAATATTTATGTAGATAAATTATCTATTTTTATTTTGAATACATTTGCAAAAAAAAGTGTTTTGTCATTACGGGATGCTGTGTATAGATTTATGAGGTAAACATTTTTTGAATCCATTTTAGAATATCATTCCGTTGAGCTCCCAGCTGTTCCTATTCCCCTAATCATCATTTAGTCTTCCCACACCTGTTGACGTCACAGTTTTGGAGAGTCCCTATTTCTTCGTTTGTGTTCCTTCGGGTTTTCCCTATTTCTTTTCCGTTCCTGTCCTGTCGGTTCCTTGTTTAAATTCTGGTTATCTTTCTAAACTCTGTTTCTGTGTACGTACCAAATTTTAGAAAAGGTCATGGGGTTTGCATACTTTCCAAATGTGTTTCATTACACACCACCTCTTAATTTTGTCACCATTGAACCTGAAGGTTGACATAAACTGTGACTCGCTTCAGGAAACTAAGCATATATATGTCGAGCATCACTACTTTACAGGAGAGGCATTTCAACGTAGACACTTCGGTACGTGTAGGTAATAATGCAGAGGGAGTCAAAAAGAGAACACACAGAAGAAGGCTTTGTATAAAATACCTGTCTCTGGATTATATCTTCAAACTAAGGGTAACCATGTCATCCATGACAGAGAGGGTGAAGCGTTCATCCCATGTATATGGGTAAGAGAGTCTAGCTTGCTACATTTTCAGATACTATAAGTTTCTCATTTTGTCAGAAAGGCATTTTCATTGTAAGGTAAAGTGTACTGTTAACTAACTAGCTAACGTTAGCTGGCTTGCTCGCTAGCTAACGTTACGTGTATGATGTATCTGTAGTAATATTATTTGTATCTCAGAGACATTTGCATTGCTAGTTATAGCCTGATGTTAGCTAGCTAGCTAACATTGAACCTAGCTAGTTGGTTAGCTTTAGCTTCCAGCAGATTCATGAAGGGTAGGAACATTATGAGTTGGGATTATGAATCATTGTTCAGCTAGCTAGCTAGCTCCATGTCCAAACAAAAGACTCCACTATGCAAGTAACCATTTCACTGTACCATTTATACTTTCTGTAATTATCCTGTGCATGTGACAAATAAACTTTGATATAGTGTGTGTTTACCAGAGACGGTAATGTGAAGAGCAACATGACCTGCACCAAAGTCAAATTAGGATATAACGTTAGGCCAACGAGACAGTGTACAAGTTCTACAATTCTATGTTAGAATGGCCTGCTTTTATTTCGTCAAACTCACAACAATAAGCCACTTTCTGTAATTAGCTCATCATTAACTTGTAAATAATGATCTTGTTTTGAGTTTATTTTCCTGTAATAGTGAATACAAATTAGCTAAAGTTAAGACGTTGTCAGCTATATATGGTCATTATTTGAATTGACTAGCCAGCTAATTCGACGTTATCTAGCTAGCTAACAAGCTAGAAACGAACCAAAACATTGTTTAAAAAGTTGCTTTTAGTTGCCTGGTTTGCTAGATTGACATTTTTAAACAAATGGGTTTCGGACCACCAGGCTGTTGATGTCATGCAGCCTGTCGTTTTTGTGTTTATACATGTTCATAGCGACAATGACAAGTTTGATGTAGGACAACAATAGAATGTTCACTGCGACAACTATCTACAGACATGTCGATAGACGCAGTATAAACCAGCCTTTAGTCTTGAAATCTTTGTCTGTTTAGTACACTACCATACTCACTCTATATAGCACATGGCCTCACATGTGAATCCTTAAAGAGATGGGTGGGGCTAAAGCTTAAGAGGCTGTGAACGATGCTGAATGGGTGTAGACAAAGAAGAGCACTCTAGTGGGTGTACCAAAACATTCAAGGGTCATTTTCTCAAAAGTGGCGATACAAGTTTATCACTTTCAAAGCAGAATTACTTTCCCATTGTTACTCAACACTAGTATATGATATACCCTTTTCTCGCTCTGAATCTCTACATTTATCCAATGTAAAAAACACAATTTCAAATAATTTTGCTACATAAGACCAAATTGAGCTGGTCAGTCACAAATAGAGAGTGATTTGTGTGACAATGGCACGGATGTGCTATGTAAAGTAAAGCGGGGCTCATCATTTTCAGGAATAAAAAGGTCAATTAAATTTACATGACCTTGATTTGAGTAAATGGAACTCACATTGGCCATCACGTCAATTCACTCAAAAAATAATTTACTAAAGGTCTGCTCTGGAGGCCTGCCAAGGCCTTGTGCTCATTTGAAAAGGGCTCTATTAGAGACCGAGACAGTATGCAACCAGCGCCTCCAGGAGCCCATCAGGAGGAGTCTCACAACCACTCCCAGATGGCCCTCCCTGCTGATGCCAGAATCATTCTGCTGCACTGACCTTGAGATGCAGGGAGGCTTCTACTGTAAACACTCCAGGTGCTTTACTGTCTGACACATCACTGATCAGTCTTAAAGTCCCAATAACATCTAGCCTGTATGGTTTTGAGTTAGTGGGGGGGGAGTAACAGTCCGAGAATAAGTCTGAGAATAAAGCTCAAAACAGAACATTGGTATAATTTCCAACCAATCATACACATTCATAGCTTCTCCAAAATAACCTAATGTAGTTTTCATCAAAGTGCTATAAATAAGAGCGTATTCTATTATCTTATTATGTAGGCTGCCAGTATACAATAAATTATGTAATTTGCATTACGCACAAGCCTATGTGTTCAACGTGAGCTAAAAAAGAGCAATTTTGTAGCATAACTTCATCCGCCGTTGAAATCTCCATCTGGGAAAGGTCAATATGCCATTTCTATGGCAATAGGATTGACACAGTGCCAGTTCAAACAACCATGGCAATTTATGATGAACCCCACGAGTCCCAATGTACTTTCACTTCACTAATCACAGTCATTTTTCAATAATAAGTGAATTCCGGAACGTCCAAGTATTAAATGTGGTAGGGTTTAAAACAGCAGTGCCATCAAAATACACTCGTAGATGTATCAACGTGTTTTATTTCAGGACAGTGTTCTTGTTCATGAATTAAGATGCCTCTGAAGATATGAAGCTCTAGTTCCAGTGAAAACAAAGTTAATTAAATAACAAACACAAACCTTTTTTTGCTGCTGCCTCAAAATCAAAATCCCAATAACAGCAAGCTGGGAATAAGGGTTTGCATTGGAACCAAGACACCAGGGGTTGGTTTTGGCTATCACAAATGGGCCTCAAAACCACCAAACAGTTTGAGACTTCACAGGCAACATTACTGAGAGCAACACTCAGGCAAAACCAAACCCTGGAAACACATTGGAGTCTAACACCCAGTTGGATGCATCATCCGCACTACTGCATCAATCTATATTAACTGAGTGCTTGCTCACCTGTTGATGGAAATGTGGAAATGAACAGTGAAGTCTATCAGACCTGTCATGAAAGATGTATGAAGATCAATCTGATCTAATGCAAGAACCCCTGGGCTGTGTTCATTAATGTCAAACATTGATCAAAAGCATGACTCATAACTTGTAGTAGAAGAATCACGAATGCCTTGAGAAACTGCCAGAAAATAGTACATTTTACTCACACACAATCCTGTTTCAGACTTCTAGACAGTCTCTGAACACTTAGCTCTGAGAGATGTCCTAGCGTAATCCACACTGCTTACATTTGCAGGAAATGGACTGCATCTGGCTAGTTCTACACGTCAGCCTCAATAACTATAAGAAACATGGCACTCCGCCATCAATCGCTTTACAGAATGTTTTACAGTCCAAAGACATTTGATACATTTGCACAAAGCTTAATTCTTAAATGCTGCCACTGCCAGATAAAATAATATAGATGAAAGTTCTCATTAGGTTTTAGTGGTGAAAGAACAAAGGGCATCAGAGTTAAACATACTTTCCCCTCAGAGTTAACACAGGGTACAGGCCTCTCACTAGGTGACACATTGTGGTGTAATAACCGTACTGTAATGTAGCCTAGTGCCACATTTCAGTCAGGGGCTGAGGGGTGGCAGGTGAACGCAAGGTTAATTATCTTCATTACAGCTTCATTTACACAAAGACACCAGTTCACATTTCATAACAAAGGAGCAGGGGTCACATCTCCATGTCTCAAAATACCTTTTATATCTCCTCAGTGTCAACTACTGCTGATCTAATGGTTACACGGAGCACAAACCACTTGGTTAAACATACAGTACTTACAGTGCCTTGCGAAAGTATTCGGCCCCCTTGAACTTTGCGACCTTTTGCCACATTTCAGGCTTCAAACATAAAGATATAAAACTGTATATTTTTGTGAAGAATCAACAACAAGTGGGACACAATCATGAAGTGAAACGACATTTATTGGATATTTCAAACTTTTTTAACAAATCAAAACTGAAAAATTGGGCGTGCAAAATTATTCAGCCCCTTTACTTTCAGTGCAGCAAACTCTCTCCAGAAGTTCAGTGAGGATCTCTGAATGATCCAATGTTGACCTAAATGACTAATGATGATAAATACAATCCACCTGTGTGTAATCAAGTCTCCGTATAAATGCACCTGCACTGTGATAGTCTCAGAGGTCCGTTAAAAGCGCAGAGAGCATCATGAAGAACAAGGAACACACCAGGCAGGTCCGAGATACTGTTGTGAAGAAGTTTAAAGCCGGATTTGGATACAAAAAGATTTCCCAAGCTTTAAACATCCCAAGGAGCACTGTGCAAGCGATACTATTGAAATGGAAGGAGTATCAGACCACTGCAAATCTACCAAGAACTGGCCGTCCTTCTAAACCTTCAGCTCATACAAGGAGAAGACTGATCAGAGATGCAGCCAAGAGGCCCATGATCACTCTGGATGAACTGCAGAGATCTACAGCTGAGGTGGGAGACTCTGTCCATAGGACAACAATCAGTTGTATATTGCACAAATCTGGCCTTTATGGAAGAATGGCAAGAAGAAAGCCATTTCTTAAAGATATCCATAAAAAGTGTTGTTTAAAGTTTGCCACAAGCCACGTGGGAGACACACCAAACATGTGGAAGAAGGTGCTCTGATCAGATGAAACCAAAATTGAACTTTTTGGCAACAATGCAAAACATTATGTTTGGCGTAAAAGCAACACCCTGAACACACCATCCCCACTGTCAAACATGGTGGTGGCAGCATCAGCAGCATTTTCTGCAGCAGGGACAGGGAAGATGGTTAAAATTGATGGGAAGATGGATGGAGCCAAATACAGGACCATTCTGGAAGAAAACCTGATGGAGTCTGCAAAAGAACTGAGACTGGGACGGAGATTTGTCTTCCAACATGACAATGATCCAAAACATAAAGCAAAATCTACAATGGAATGGTTCAAAAATAAACATATCCAGGTGTTAGAATGGCCAAGTCAAAGTTCAGACCTGAATCCAATTGAGAATCTGTGGAAAGAACTGAAAACTGCTGTTCACAAATGCTCTCCATCCAACCTCACTGAGCTCGAGCTGTTTTGCAAGGAGGAATGGGAAAAAATTTCAGTCTCTCGATGTGCAAAACTGATAGCGACTTACAGCTGTAATCGCAGCAAAAGGTGGCGCTACAAAGTACTAACTTAAGGGGGCTGAATAATTTTGCACGCCCAATTTTTCAGTTTTTGATTTGTTAAAAGAGTTTGAAATATCCAATAAATGTCGTTCCACTTCATGATTGTGTCCCACTTGTTGTTGATTCTGCACAAAAAAATACAGTTTTATATCTTTATGTTTGAAGCCTGAAATGTGGCAAAAGGTCGCAAAGTTCAAGGGGGGCGAATACTTTCGCTAGGCACTGTAGTTATAATCCCCATGTAATGATGATGGTCTCAGAGAAGAGAATCTAAACAGCTTTTTCCAGCTGACATCATGTCCAGTGTAATGTTATCAGAGAACAGGGGACACTCACTTTTACCAGCAAGTCACCTGTGCAACTAGAGTGAAAAAAAACCTAGATCACCTTTACTCCACGCGCAGAAACACATACAAAGCTCTCCATTTGGCAGATTTGACCATAACTATCATCCCGAATCCTACTTACAAGCAAAAACTCAAACTGGAAGTACCAGTGCTCAATACGGAAGTTGTCCGAAAACTCAAATATAAAGTACCAGTGCTCAATACAGAAGTGGTCTGACGAAGCAGATTATACACTACAGGACTGTTTTGCAAGCACAGACTGGAATATGTTCCTGGATTCATCCTATAATATTGAGGAGTTTACCACATCAGTCACCGGCTTCATTAATAAGCGCATCGATGAAGTCGTCCCCACATTGACCTTACATACATATCCCAACCAGACGCCATGGATTACAGGCAACAACCACACAGAACTAAAGGTAGGAGCTGCCGTGTTCAAGGAGCGGGAAACTAATCCGGACGATTATAAGGAATCCCGCTATGAAGTCTGATGACCCATCAAACAGTCAAAACATCAATACAGGACAAAGATCGAATCCTACTGTGCCGGCTCTGACGCTCAGCATATTTTGCAGGGCTTGCAAACAATCACGGATTACACAAGGAAACCCAGACGTGAGCTGCACAGTGACGCGAGCAGACCACCATAGTGTGTCCAAGATACCCACCAAAATACCCTGTTTAAATTACTATTGCCCTGTAGCACATCTGTAGCCATGAAATGCTTTGAAAGGCTGGTCATGGCTAACATTAACAACACCATCCAAGACACCCTGGACCCACACCAATTAACATATTGTCCCAACAGATCCACTCCACACTATTGCACTCCACACTGCCCTTTCCCACCTGGACAAGAGGAACACCTACTGTGAGAATGCTGTTCATTGACTATTGCAGCATCCAATACCAAAGCTCATCACTAAGCTCAGGACCCAGGGACTAAACACCTCCCTCTGCAACTGGATCCTGAACTTCCTGACAGGCCATCCCCAGGTGGTGAGGATAGACAACAACACATCCATCATGCTGACCTTAAACACGGGGACCCCTCTGGGGTGCGTGCTTTATCCCATCCTATACTCCCTGTTCACCCATGACTGTGTGGCCATGGACAACTCCAGCACCATCATTAGGTTTGCTTAAGACACAAGGTTGGTTGGCCTGAGCACCGATGATGATGAGACAGCATATAAAGAGGTCAGTGACCTGGCAGTGTGGTGCCAGGAGCTGATCGTGGACTACAGGAATGGGGCCGAGGACGCCCCCATCCACTTCAACAGGGCTGTAATGGAGGGGGCAGAGAGGTCCAAGTTCCTCGGTGTCCACATCACTAAAGAATGATCATGGTCCACTCACCCCAACACAGTTGTGAAGAAGTCACGACAATGCCTCTTCCCCCTCAGGACGCTGAAAAGATTTGGCATGGGCCCTCAGATCCCCAAAAAGGTATACAGCTGCACAGTTAATAACGGAATTGATTTGACAACATCCGGTGAAATGGCAGAGCGCCAAATTCATATTAAATTATTAGAAATATTTAACTTTCATACAATCACAAGTGCAATACACCAAATTAAATCTTTACTTCTTGTTAATCTAGCCACCGTGTCAGATTTCAAAAAGGCTTTACGGCGATAGCAAACCATGCTATTATCTGAGGACAGCACCCGATCAAACAAACACAGACAATCATATTTCAACCCGCCAGGCGCAAATAATACATTATGGCCTTTCTCTTGCATTTCAAAGATGATGGTACATTTTTTGATAATCTTTAATCAGATCTATTGTGTTATATTCTACTACATTCCTTTCACATTTCCATAAACTTCAAAGTGTTTCATTTCAAATGGTACCAAGAATATGCATATCCTTGCTTCAGGGCCTGAGCTACAGGTAATTAGATTTGGTATGTCATTTTAGGCTAAAATTGGGAAAAAAAGGGGCTTAAGAGGTCAAATAGCTACCTGAACTATCAGCATCAACCCTTTTTGCACTAACTCTTTTGATTCATCACATATGTTGCTTCTAATGTTTAAAATCTATCTTGTTGCCTATTCACTTTATCCCAAGTTATCATTACTCATTGTATATTTATTGCCTGTGTTAATATTTTGCTATTATAAAATTATTTAAAAAATCTCTGCATTGTTGGGAAAGGCCCGTAAGTAAGCATATCACTGTTTGTTTACACCTGTTGTTTACAAAGCATGTGACAAATAAAAGTATTATTTGATTTGGACTGACAGAGCAAGCTATAGTGAAAAAAGGTCACATGAAGCGATGCCTTAACTCCTTGCTGATTGTTTGAGCAAACAATATTGGTTGAGTGCTTGCACTTGAACAGCAGACTGAACAGAGTGATAGTCCTTACCTCGAAATTTCTTGGGTGGGTTGTTAAGGTCGCCTGTGTCTGGCTGTACCACACAGCGGTCATCCACAAGCCTGGGGACAGGAGGAGCAATGACAGCTGTCAAACACTCAGAATATTAATCTCTCTGACTGCACATCCATCTAGCCTCCAAAAACAGACAAACAATAACATCAGCTACAATTTTCCTCCTCAGCAGTGGATGCTACTGATGCACGTGCATACACAGTACAAATAATGATGTTGAGTCGCTCAATACTTTAAAGGGATTTTTTAAAATACTTTAAAGGAAATTTGAAGATGAAACTTTAACAAAGCTGGGCACCCCACCGCTGTTTTGGGAAAAGGCTGAGGGATGGGACAGGAGAAATGTTACCACATTGAAATTCTTAAGACAGAGCTATGGATGCTGAGTTGACTCTTATTTCAGTATACATGGCAGCTAAAAGCTGAATTGCATACACACCAAGAAATCAAAGTGAACCAATAAATGTCTTAGGTAGCTAATCCAGCATGTTCAGGCGTCTGATGGATGGGTCATGGAGGGTTGTTCAAGCACTTTGGATCGTGAACGGAGCAGCGTAGAGGAAACATCGATGGAGGAGGAAGCATCTCAGTCACAGCCAGGTGCTTAAAGACAGATTTTTTTCACCTTTATTTAACCAGGTAGGCAAGTTGAGAACAAGTTCTCATTTACAATTGGACCTGGCCAAGATAAAGCAAAGCAGTTCGACAGATACAACGACACAGAGTTACACATGGAGTAAAACAAACATACAGTCAATAATACAGTATAAACAAGTCTATATACAATGTGAGCAAATTAGGTGAGAAGGGAGGTAAAGGCAAAAAGGCCATGGTGGCAAGTAAATACAATATAGCAAGTAAAACACTGGAATGGTAGTTTTGCAATGGAAGAATGTGCAAAGTAGAAATAAAAATAATGGGGTGCAAAGGAGCAAAATAAATAAATACATTAAATACAGTTGAGAAAGAGGTAGTTGTTTGGGCTAAATTATAGGTGGGCTATGTACAGGTGCAGTAATCTGTAAGATGCTCTGACAGTTGGTGCTTAAAGCTAGTGAGGGAGATAAGTGTTTCCAGTTTCAGAGATTTTTGTAGTCCGTTCCAGTCATTGGCAGCAGAGAACTGGAAGGAGAGGCGGCCAAAGAAAGAATTGGTTTTGGGGGTGACTAGAGAGATATACCTGCTGGAGTGTGTGCTACAGGTGGGAGATGCTATGGTGACCAGCGAGCTGAGATAAGGGGGGACTTTACCTAGCAGGGTCTTGTAGATGACATGGAGCCAGTGGATTTGGCGATGAGTATGAAGCGAGGGCCAGCCAACGAGAGCGTACAGGTCGCAATGGTGGTTAGTATATGGGGCTTTGGTGACAAAATGGATTGCACTGTGATAGACTGCATCCAATTTGTTGAGTAGGGTATTGGAGGCTATTTTGTAAATGACATTGCCAAAGTCGAGGATTGGTAGGATGGTCAGTTTTACAAGGGTATGTTTGGCAGCGAGAGTGAAGGATGCTTTGTTGCGAAATAGGAAGCCAATTCTATATTTAACTTTGGATTGGAGATGTTTGATATGGGTCTGGAAGGAGAGTTTACAGTCTAACCAGACACCTAAGTATTTGTAGTTGTCCACGTATTCTAAGTCAGAGCCGTCAAGAGTAGTGATGTTGGACAGGTGGGTAGGTGCAGGTAGCGATCGGTTGAAGAGCATGCATTTAGTTTTACTTGTATTTAAGAGCAATTGGAGGCCACGGAAGGAGAGTTGTATGGCATTGAAGCTTGCCTGGAGGGTTGTTAACACAGTGTCCAAAGAAGGGCCAGAAGTATACAGAATGTTGTCGTCTGCGTAGAGGTGGATCAGGGACTCACCAGCAGCAAGAGCGACCTCATTGATGTATACAGAGAAGAGAGTCGGTCCAAGAATTGAACCCTGTGGCACCCCCATAGAGACTGCCAGAGGTCCGGACAGCAGACCCTCCGATTTGACACACTGAACTCTATCAGAGAAGTAGTTGGTGAACCAGGCGAGGCAATCATTTGAGAAACCAAGGCTGTCGAGTCTGCCGATGAGGATGTGGTGGTTGACAGAGTCGAAAGCCTTGGCCAGATCAATGAATACGGCTGCACAGTAATGTTTCTTATCGATGGCGGAGGCAGAGGTGCACCCATGACCAGCTCTGAAACCAGATTGCATAGGTATGGTGAGATTTGAAATGGTCGGTAATCTGTTTGTTGACTTGGCTTTCGAAGACCTTAGAAAGGCATGGTAGGATAGATATAGGTCTGTAGCAGTTTGGGTCAAGAGTGTGTCCCCCCTTTGAAGAGGGGGATGACCGCAGCTGCTTTCCAATCTTTGGGAATCTCAGATGACACGAAAGAGAGGTTGAACAGGCTAGTAATAGGGGTGGCAACAATTTCGGCAGGTAATTTTAGAAAGAAAGGGTCCAGATTGTCTAGCCCGGCTGATTTGTAGGGGTCCAGATTTTTCAGCTCTTTCAGAACATCAGCTGAATGGATTTGGGAGAAGGAGAAATGGGGAAGGCTTGGGCGAGTTGCTGTTGGGGGTGCAGTGCTGTTGACCGGGGTAGGAGTAGCCAGGTGGAAAGCATGGCCAGCCGTAGAAAAATGCTTCTTGAAATTCTCAATTATGGTGGACTTATCAGTGGTGACAGTGTTTCCTATCTTCAGTGCAGTGGGCAGCTGGAAGGAGGTGTTCTTATTCTCCATGGACTTTACAGTGTCCCAGAACTTTTTTGAGTTAGTGTTGCAGGAAGCAAATTTCTGCTTGAAAAAGCTAGCCTTGGCTTTTCTAACTGCCTGTGTATAACGGTTTGTAGCTTCCCTGAAGAGCTGCATATCACAGGGGCTGTTCGATGCTAATGCAGAACGCCATAGGATGTTTTTGTGTTGGTTAAGGGCAGTCAGGTCTGGGGAGAACCAAGGGCTATATCTGTTCCTGGTTCTAAATTTCTTGAATGGGGCATGTTTATTTAAGATGGTTAGGAAGGCATTTTTTTAAAATATCCAGGCATCCTCTACTGACGGGATGAGATCAATATCCTTCCAGGATACCCCAGCCAGGTCGATTAGAAACGCCTGCTCGCTGAAGTGTTTCAGGGAGCGTTTTACAGTGATGAGTGGAGGTCGTTTGACCGCTGACCCATTACAGATGCAGGCAATGAGGCAGTGATCGCTGAGATCTTGGTTGAAGACAGCAGAGGTGTATTTAGAGGGGAAGTTGGTTAGGATGATATCTATGAGGGTGCCCGTGTTTAAGGCTTTAGGGGGGTACCTGGTAGGTTCATTGATAATTTGAGTGAGATTGAGGGCATCAAGTTTAGATTGTAGGATGGCTGGGTTGTTAAGCATGTTCCAGTTTAGGTCGCCTAGCAGCACGAGCTCTGAAGGTAGATGGGGGGCAATCAGTTCACATATGGTGTCCAGAGCACAGCTGGGGGCAGAGGGTGGTCTATAGCAGGCGGCAACGGTGAGAGACTTGTTTTTAGAGAGGTGGATTTTTAAAAGTAGAAGTTCAAATTGTTTGGGTACAGACCTGGATAGTAGGACAGAACTCTGCAGGCTATCTTTGCAGTAGATTGCAACACCGCCCCCTTTGGCAGTTCTATCTTGTCTGAAAATGTTGTAATTTGGAATTAAAATTTCAGAATTTTTGGTGGTCTTCCTAAGCCAGGATTCAGACACAGCTAGAACATCCGGGTTGGCAGAGTGTGCTAAAGCAGTGAATAGAACAAACTTAGGGAGGAGGCTTCTAATGTTAACATGCATGAAACCAAGGCTATTACGGTTACAGAAGTCATCAAAAGAGAACGCCTGGGGAATAGGAGTGGAGCTAGGCACTGCAGGGCCTGGATTCACCTCTACATCGCCAGAGGAACATAGGAGGAGAAGAATAAGGGTATGGCTAAAAGCAATAAGAATTGGTTGTCTAGAATTTCTGGAACAGAGAGTAAAAGGAGGTTTCTGGGGGCGATAAAATAGCTTCAACGTATAATGTACAGACAAAGGTATGGTAGGATGTGAAGACAGTGGAGGTAAACCTAGGTATTGAGTGATGAAGAGAGAGATATTGTCTCTAGAAACATCATTGAAACCAGGAGATGTCATTGCATGTGTGGGTGGTGGAACTAATAAATTGGATAAGGTATAGTGAGCAGGACTAGAGGCTCTACAGTGAAATAAGCCAATAAACACTAACCAGAACAGCAATGGACAAGACATATTGACATTAAGGCGAGGCATCCTTAGTCGAGTGATCAAAAGAGTCCAGTGAGTGGAGTGGTTGGTTTGGGGGTCATGGCGATTTAGACAGCTAGCCAGGACATCGGTAGCAAGCTAGCATAGGATAGAGGTCTGTTGTTAGCCACCTCTTGCGTTCCGTCAGTAGATTAGTGGGGTTCCGTGTGGTAGAAGGGATTAGTCCAAATCACACAACAACAAAAATAAAATAAAAACAATAGATATAGTTATAGAGGCCCAAGAAGAAACATAATAATAATACAAATAAATAAATTGTCTGATTGTCTATTCTGAGAGCAGCCGGTAAGACAGCTAACGGTTAGCAGGCCGCAGATGGGCATTCAGGTAACGTCGCGACGGAGGAGCCAGCCGGATCTCCTTCGGGTAGATAACGTCGGCAGTCCAGTTGTGAAGACCCGGTGGGGCTCCGCGTAGGCAGTAAAACGGGTCCGGATAGGTGACTGCAGCCCAGGAGTGATTGACGGAGATCAGGAGTGATTGATGGAGCTGGCTAGCTCCGGAGTAATTGATGTTTGCTCCGGAATCGACGAGAGCAGATAGACACACGGATAGCAGCTAGCTAGCTGTGAGATCCGGGAATGAATGTCCAGAGAGCAGTTGAAATCCAAGGACATGGAGAGAAAAATTGGTCCGGTATGTTCCGTTCCGAGCCGCGCTGCGCCGTACAAAACTGGCGATAGATTTTCGAGCTAAATGATAGCTGATGACCACAAACCGTGGTTAGCTGAATACTAACGATTTGCCAGTAAAGAAGCTAACTAGCTTCTGAACTAGCTTCTGATTAGCTTCTAGCTAGCTCCTGGCTAGCTTCTGGTTAGTTTCTGGCTAGCTTCTGGCTAACTTCTTGGAGGATTGCAGATTTGAGGTAAATAATACTTATTTATAAATATAAATTGGTGAGGCGGGTTGCAGGAGAGTGTTTTGAAGATGAGTTGATGGAAAATAAAAATAAAATGTATGTGAAAAAAAGTTGTAAATATATATATATATACAGGACACGACAAGACGAGGACAAAAGACGTCTGAACTGCTATGCCATCTCGGGTTATTAGGGCCGCAGCCTCAGCAGCGCACCTCGCCGTGCCCAACAGCCACTCCATGCTCAAACAGCACCACCATTAGTGCAGCACCCACTTGAGTGATGCCACTGCTGCCACTGGCGCACAGGTCATCAATATTTGGTAACAAACGCAAGGATTGACTGGAGGCTAGGACTGACCATCCATGGACTGATCTTGCATGACATTAACATTACAGTTTGAACCATGTTTTAAGGCTATATAGTGTTTGTTTAGGCCTACATTTACATTGTCTACAAACATTGGAGTAAAACAAGCTTCATTGGAGTAAAACAAGCTTGCATTTTGGGGTTCTGCTGGGGTATATTCTTTAAGAATCAATGGGTATACATCATTTAGAATTGCAAGAAATGGATGTAGCAACTGCAGATTGCCCCTTTAGTCTCCATCTTCATTATTACACCCGTCTCTTTCACTCCGAAGCATGACTGTCATTTTGATCCAGGCTATCCTGCATGTGTCACCAATCATCATCACAATGCATAATACCACTACTTCATTGTATCAACAAAATGAATATTGGTCAAGAATTGTAGAGGGCAGATTGCTGTGGGAGATGCCCATCAAACTCAGTATGCCCAATTTTGGCTAAGCAGAGCAGAGGCATCCAGCTGCCCTCTCTGGAGGCTGCACATTGAGAGAACCTATAAGGACATAAAGGCCTGAGACCAGGCCTAAACAGTGGATGTGAGCTGTGTATCACCCGCTACCTGCTGTAAGGGCATTCACAGCAATGCTAAGCCAGTCTGCTCACTCAGACCTAAGCCAAACCTTCTGAGCTAAAAATAAACAGAGCAAGAACAGCTTCAGCAGAGATTCCTGGCTTAAATGTATATATATATATTTGAGGGGTTATTATGAAAATAAATATTTAGTTTGGGAGAAGCTGGTGAAATATCAAAAGGATTGGGGCTTTTTTTTAAACACACGGTTTCAAGAGCATTTTTCCCCTTATTATTACAAATATTAGTTCTTAATACACGCCTATTCACACTTAACTCCTAAACATCTAAAAACCATTGTGCCTTATGAACCAACACAGCTGAATTAATATTGGAGGCACTTGGAATCTGAACACCTGAACATCTGGGATTGGCATTCCTCAAACACTCTCTGTTTGATTCCTATGTTGGTGCAGCAATGCAATAATCAGAATTAGGCCTGTTATTGATCCTCGTTCTTGGAGAATTCTGCTGAAGCATTTACACTATTAGGATCTAACATTTTAATAACATGTGTTGCTCTCATACATGTGTAGTTACGCTGTAATTACACTAGTCACTACATTGTATTGACATGTTACATGGGCTAATATTTTGTAACTAATTATAATGACGAAGTTGGGTGCTTTTTCTTTGTTACACAAGAGGCATATACTACCTGGGAAATAGCAAGACACGCTCAACTCCCTTATTTTGCAATTACAATGCACTTAGTAAAATAATATGTAACTACAATGTTACTGTAGTAATTAGTGTAACTACACTGTTATAAGACCCATGAAAATCCTTTTCATAATAGCTCAGTCAGATTTACTACTGGCTGCAAAACACAGGATGCTTAGCAGGTAGTCTGAAATATAAATATGACACCTCCATGGGGTTCTGGATCCAGTCCAGGCAGCATTTTCCTTTTATAGCCCATGCAGTGTGTAGGCTATGTATCGTACCGTAGGACATTCTTATGTTTAGATTTGTAAAAATACACTGTAACCATCTCCCCAAGGGGAATGAATGGGATTACGATAGTTGTACTTGTTTTACATATCAAATATACTAATATTTTGTCCATGTATCACATGGATGAACTGCATTGTGCCGATAATGGAAAGATTCAGGCCTATCTGCATTAATGACTCCTGCAAGATGTCATTCAACTGGATTTGTATGCAGAGATCGTTTTGATTGCTCGTCCTGATGCTTTGTGCAAATTCTTTGGGGACCTTCTGGATTATGTGTGTATTGTTTAGTACTGCTAGGAATGGCGGCACTGCTGCAGCCAGAAACAAAAGCATTTCGTTGCACCTGTGATAACATCTGCAAATCTGTGTATGAAGCCAATAAACTTTGATTTGAGCCTGTAAAGAGGTGTAATGGCGGATATGTAAAATCACCAGAGGGCTTCAGTCTTGCTTTGTGTTCCTGTTATGCACGTGAGTGAGGACCCAAAGGCGGTTTAACAGATACAGAGTCTTTTAATGTCAAATCACAGGGAAGACATAGATCCTCTTCAGATGTATAAAAATGGCAAAATAGACAACCCGCAGAGAGGGCGACAAAAGAATAATAAAGTCCCTCTGAATATTACAGATGAGTCCCCTTCTTGCAGCAGAGGAGAATAGCTGGGTTAGAGTCCCCCTCTAGCAGCCGAGGACAATAGCTGGGTGAGCAGCGACAGACTGCTGGTCTCTCTGGGTAGGCGCGGGTCGTAGAGGACAGAGGTACCTGATCACATGTAGCATCAGAAGAACAGGTAGATTCCGACAGGACGGGACAAGGGTGAAGCAAACAAAACGATAGTTTGGTTCTGGCATGAGAAACTCAAACGAGAATCTGATAAAGACAGAAACAGGAACAGAGAAAGAAATAGAGACCTAATCAGAGGGAAAAAGGGAACAGGTGGGAAAAGGGTGAACGAGGTAGTTAGAGAATATGAGGGACAGCTGGGGGAAGGAAAGGAAGAGAAGGTAACCTAATACGACCAGCAGAGGGAGACTGAGTGAAGAGAAAGAACAGGAACAAGACATAATATGACAATACATGACAGTACCCCCCCACTCACCGAGCACCTCCTGGCGCACTCGAGGAGGAAACCTGGCGGCAACGGAGGAAATCATCGATCAGCGAACGGTCCAGCACGTCCCGAGAAGGAACCCAACTCCTTTCCTCAGGACCGTACCCCTCCCAATCCACTAAGTACTGATGACCACGGCCCCGAGAACGCATGTCCAAAATCTTACGGACCCTGTAGATAGGTGCGTCCTCGACAAGGATGGGGGGGGGAGACGAGCGGTGGCGTGAAGAACGGGCTTAACACAGGAGACATGGAAGACCGGGTGGACACGACGAAGATATCGCGGGAGAAGAAGTCGCACTGCGACAGGATTAATGATCTGAGAAATACGGAACGGACGAATGAAACGCGGGGTCAACTTGCGAGAAGCTGTCTTAAGGGGAAGGTTTTGAGTGGAGAGCCATACTCTCTGACCGCGACAATATCTAGGACTCTTAGTTCTACGCTTATTAGCGGCTCTCACAGTCTGCGCCCTATAACGGCAAAGTGCAGACCTGACCCTCTTCCAGGTGCGCTCACAACGTTGGACAAAAGCCTGAGCGGAGGGGACGCTGGACTCGGCGAGCTGAGATGAGAACAGTGGAGGCTGGTACCCGAGGCTAATCTGAAAAGGAGATAGCCCGGTCGCAGATGAAGGAAGCGAGTTGTGGGCGTATTCTGCCCAGGGGAGCTGTTCTGCCCAAGACGCAGGGTTACGAAAAGAAAGACTGCGTAAGATGCGACCAATAGTCTGATTGGCCCTTTCTGCTTGACCTCCTGTACACTGCCTGCTGTTGCTATATAAAAAAAAAGTGATTACCAGTGCAATGTTGGCAACTTGACAAACGAGCACTGTCAAGTAGGGCATTGACAGTCATGGGATTTTGGAAGACAGTAATTGACCAGCCAAATGACCGCGGTCAACGTAAGAACCATTTTTAGACCCAGATGTTCTCCTCTCCTCTGCTCCTGACCATGTGTGCTGCCATAGAAATAGAATGAATAGAACGGGCGTCCCCATTCAAGTCAATGGTGGCATAATGGGTGGACATTGCGAGAGTACCGGAATTGTCTCACGTCAGACAGGATCACTAAAAAGAAGTTATTTATTCAACTCTAAATGTGCATGGAAATGTGCTAGCTAGTGTCTGCATGCTGGCTGAACCAGTCTCAAATAAATCCATATGAAAACGGCAGTTCATACATTCAATGCTTAATGCACCCTCTAGCTAGCTAGCGTAGTGAAATTCTATCTAATAGCACAAATTAGCTTTCCTGATAAGGCAGTTTGTTTTGCCATGATTAATGTGCAGAGTTCTGCAGCACAGCTGACCGCTCTGGCTGATACATTATCGTGTTGGCCAAATGTTACAAAGTAGCAAGTAAGATACATGCTGATTTCTAAGAATAGTCAGAAAACTTCGGTGTCATCATACAAGTTCATCAACAAGCTTGCAAACTAGCAGAGGTGGAAAATGTACCCAGAGTAAAAGTAAAGATACCTTATTAGAAAATAACTCAAGTAAAAGTGAAAGTTGCCCAGTACAATACTACTTGAGTAAAAGTTTTAAAGTATTTCGTTTTAAATATACTTAAGAATCAAAAGTAAAAGTGTAAATCATTTCAAATTCCTTATATAGGGCACGCTCCAACATAGCCAGGGGCACGCTCCAACATAGTCAGGGGCACACTCCAACATAGCCAGGGGCACGCTCCAACATAGCCAGGGGCACGCTCCAACATAGTCAGGGGCACGCTCCAACATAGCCAGGGGCACGCTCCAACATAGCCAGGGGCACGCTCCAACATAGCCAGGGGCACGCTCCAACATAGTCAGGGGCACGCTCCAACATAGTCAGGGGCACGCTCCAACATATTTTACAAACAATGCATGTGTTTAGTGAGTCTGCCAGATCAGAGGCTGTAGGGATGACCAGGGATTTTCTCTTGATAAGTGTGTGAATTAGACAATTTTCCTTTCCTGCTAAGCATTCAAAATGTAACGGGTGTAAAGTACTTAAATAAAAATTCTTAAGTAGTTTTTTGGGGTATCTGTACTTTACTTTTTATATTTTTGACAACTTTTACTCCACTACATTCCTAAAGAATTAGTGTACTTTTCACTCCATAAAGTTTCACTGACACCCAACCTGCAAACTAGCTACCATAATGGCTATTCAAACAAGCTAGCACTAGGCTGCTAGCTGGGGCAAGTTTGATAAGCTGATCGCACATGGTTTGCCATTGTAGCCAGTGCATCATAGCTACGGATAGCAGAGTGATTTTTTTATGGAGTGATCATCTAGCTATGCGCTTCCCAATCCTCTCATGACCACGGCTGTCCATCTGCAGGATTCTTCAAGAAGCTTTCAAAACAGACTTGATCTAGCTACTGTTGTAGCCTATACTTATTTTTGAACAACTTGTTTATTTTGCTTGACAAGTGCTTTGAGATTCTGTCTAATGAAAAGCGCTATAAAAGTTTAATAAATTACTATAATTTTCAGAATTAAAAACAGATTAACAAAAAAAATGACAGATGAGCAAAATCGTGATTTTTAGACATGAGTTCCACGTTTGGTTAGACAGATGGCTTCTGGCAACTGCGTGTCGCAAAGCAGGAAGAAAAATACGTGCTGTGATTTGTTGATTCAACTTAACTGACATTACAAAAGTTATATTCCATTGCATGAGCCACATCAGTTAACATCATTTAAATGTATATTCTACATTATCATGGAAATTCTTGCATCACAATACCAGGCAGCCATTGCGAGTGTACCCATGGCTAAAAGGTGCTGTGAAAGATGCAAGTTTGTGTTCTTGGAAGTAGCCTATGGCAACTACTCGTCTCCTCCATTGCAAAACTACTGAATCTTAGGAGTCAATTCCTAGCTTGACACCCGGAAATGGGAGTCGATGGGCAAGGAATCGAGGAATCTATCCTTTTGGTTTCAACTCCCCACCACTAGTGTCTAGGCAACTAAGACGTGTTTGCTACAACACCTTGCTGGTTTGAGCAAGGAGCAAGAAGGCTTCATTATGCTGTTAAGAGTCAATGTTACGGCAGAAACGGACTCAAGGGCCAGATAGTGATGAGGTATGATTAAGACTGCTAAACGAGGAGGCTAAGAGTAGAAAGGGCAATACAGATGCCGTGTTCATTTTCACTGATGGAAAAGAACAACAAAATGGCAGGAGCAGAAAATGGAGGAGGAACAAGAGGCAGTCAAGCTGCTCTGACGCCAGAGAACTAGAGGCTGAAATAATTTATAACCTTCCAGAAGTGTTGTCAAGTCCATCAGCCTTTTGTGAATCCAGTCACGGTTCAGTCAATGATCTCCCTCAACCCTCACTTTGGCCGTGATGAAAGTTGAGGTGCAGAAATGCTCTCTGATTCTCTTTGATAAATGGGTATCAGCGCTTAGAGGAAGAACTGAAGTTGACATTTTATCAATTTTACAGTTCATTGCATAAGTTCTCAATATTTAAATTCAAACACAGGAAGCAAAATATTTGAAGCCACTTAGGTCCATCATTTCAGGGTTTACTAATGGTACAACTTGGGAGAAAGAGGAGAGCCAACACATCCCATAAACCTCCCACAATATGACATCACCTGCATCGTGTCCCATTGACACTATCCCATTCAGTATAACATGTTTCTCGTTCAACCCCATCCCTCTCTTCCCTGACACTCATCTTTCCTATGGTTTTCCCTTTTTTCCTTCATCTCACTCTCTTATTTGCTAATAACACCCTCACTTCCTGTCATGCAGGTGAAAGAGGACCCAAAAGCGACTTAACAGAAACAGAGTTTATTTAAGTCCAAAACGGAATAACAGAAATCCTCTAGACTTGTAGAGGGGAAACAACTGGAGAAGCGGCCACAGACTGCAGGTCGCTTTTCGGGTAGGCGCAGGCCGTAGTCGACAGAGACACCTGCTCACACGCAGCATCTGATGAAGGCAAAAAACACGACAGGACAGGGCGATACACAATCACGGCAAAAACACGACAGGACAGGGCGAAACGCAATCACAGCATGGTGAATACAATACAAGGAACCGACGGGACAGGAACGGAACACAAAGGAATAAATAGGGACTCTAATCAGGGGAAAGGATCGGGAACAGGTGTGGGAAGACTAAATGATGATTAGGGGAATAGGAACAGCTGGGAGCAGGAACGGAACGATAGAGAGAAGAGAGAGCGAGAGAGTGAGAGAGGGAGGGGGAGAGAGAGGGCTAGAAGGAGGGAAAGAACCAAATAAGACCAGCAGAGGGAAACGAATAGCATGGGAAGCACAGGGACAAGACAAGATAATAAATGACAAACATGACAGTACCCCCCCACTCACCGAGCGCCTCCTGGCGCTCTCGAGGAGGAACACTGGCGGCAACGGAGGAAATCATAGATCAAACGGTCCAGCACGTCCCGAGAAAGAACCCAACTCCTCTCCTCAGGACCGTAACGAAAAACGATAAAAAGGGAAACTAGGGTACTACTCTAAAAAAAAAAAAAAGAGAACTAGGGACAGACTGAGACACAGCAAGGGCAGGGACAAGAACAGGAGAGATGCGATGGCAGGGAACAGACTGAGACCCAGCAAGACCAGGAGCAGAAGCAGAAAAAAATTACCAGACTTCTTCTGCGCGCAGTCTGAACACGCAGCCACGAAACGGCGCGTGTCACGCTCCTGAGTCGGCCACCAAAAGCGCTGGCGAATAGACGCAAGAGTGCCTCGAACACCGGGATGACCAGCTAACTTGGCAGAGTGAGCCCACTGAAGAACAGCCAGACGAGTGGAAACAGGAACGAAAAGGAGGTTACTAGGACAAGCGCGCGGCGACGCAGTGTGCGTGAGTGCTTGCTTAACCTGTCTTTCAATTCCCCAGACTGTCAACCCGACAACACGCCCATAAGGAAGAATCCCCTCGAGATCAGTAGAAGCCACAGAAGAACTAAACAGACGGGATAAGGCATCAGGCTTGGTGTTCTTGCTACCCGGACGGTAAGAAATCACAAACTCGAAACGAGCGAAAAACAACGCCCAACGAGCTTGACGGGCATTAAGTCGTTTGGCAGAACGGATGTACTCAAGGTTCTTATGGTCTGTCCAAACGACAAAAGGAACGGTCGCCCCCTCCAACCACTGTCGCCATTCGCCTAAGCGGATGGCGAGCAGTTCACGGTTACCCACATCATAGTTGCGCTCAGATGGCGACAGGCGATGAGAAAAGTAAGCGCAAGGATGAACCTTATCGTCAGACTGGAAGTGCTGGGATAGAATGGCTCCCACGCCTACCTCTGAAGCGTCAACCTCGACAATAAATTGTCTAGTGACGTCAGGAGTAACGAGGATAGGAGCGGACGTAAAACGTTCTTTTAGAAGATCAAAAGCTCCCTGGGCGGAACCGGACCACTTAAAACACGTCTTGACAGAAGTAAGAGCTGTGAGAGGGGCAGCAACTTGACCGAAATTAC
The DNA here is from genome assembly GCF_021184085.1 of Oncorhynchus gorbuscha. Classification (NCBI taxonomy): domain Eukaryota; kingdom Metazoa; phylum Chordata; class Actinopteri; order Salmoniformes; family Salmonidae; genus Oncorhynchus; species Oncorhynchus gorbuscha. The sequence goes on from NC_060175.1 coordinate 49,649,108, forward strand.
GAATGAAACGCCGATAGAAATTAGCGAAACCTAAAAAGCGCTGCAACTCGACACGTGACCTTGGAACGGGCCAATCACTGACAGCTTGGACCTTAGCGGAATCCATCTGAATGCCTTCAGCGGAAATAACGGAACCGAGAAAAGTAACGGAGGAGACATGAAAAGAGCACTTCTCAGCCTTTACGTAGAGACAATTCTCTAAAAGGCGCTGTAGAACACGTCGAACGTGCTGAACATGAATCTCGAGTGACGGAGAAAAAATCAGGATATCGTCAAGATAGACAAAAACAAAAATGTTCAGCATGTCTCTCAGAACATCATTAACTAATGCCTGAAAAACAGCTGGCGCATTGGCGAGGCCGAACGGCAGAACCCGGTACTCAAAATGCCCTAACGGAGTGTTAAACGCCGTTTTCCACTCGTCCCCCTCTCTGATGCGCACGAGATGGTAAGCGTTACGAAGGTCCAACTTAGTAAAGCACCTGGCTCCCTGCAGAATCTCGAAGGCTGATGACATAAGGGGAAGCGGATAACGATTCTTAACCGTTATGTCATTCAGCCCTCGATAATCCACGCAGGGGCGCAGAGTACCGTCCTTCTTCTTAACAAAAAGAACCCCGCCCCGGCCGGAGAAGAAGAAGGCACTATGGTACCGGCGTCAAGAGACACAGACAAATAATCCTCGAGAGCCTTACGTTCGGGAGCCGACAGAGAGTATAGTCTACCTCGAGGAGGCGTGGTCCCTGGAAGGAGATCAATACTACAATCATACGACCGGTGAGGAGGAAGGGAGTTGGCTCGGGACCGACTGAAGACCGTGCGCAGATCATGATATTCCTCCGGCACTCCTGTCAAATCGCCAGGTTCCTCCTGAGAAGTAGGGAGAGAAGAAACGGGAGGGATGGCAGACATTAAACACTTCACATGACAAGAAACGTTCCAGGATAGGATAGAATTACTAGACCAATTAATAGAAGGATTATGACATACTAGCCAGGGATGACCCAAAACAACAGGTGTAAACGGTGAACGGAAAATCAAAAAGAAAGAGTCTCACTGTGGTTACCAGATACTGTGAGAGTTAAAGGTAGTGTCTCAAATTTGATACTGGGAAGATGACTACCATCTAAGGCAAACATGGGCGTAGGCTTGTCTAACGGTCTGAAAGGAATGTTATGTTTCCGAACCCATGCTTCGTCCATGAAACAACCCTCAGCCCCAGAGTCAATCAAGGCACTGCATGTAGCACCCGAACCGGTCCAGCGTAGATGGACCGACATAGTAGTACAAGATCTAGATGAAGAGGACTGAGTAGTAGCGCTCACCAGTAGCCCTCCGCTTACTGATGGGCTCTGGCCTCTTACTGGACATGAATTAACAAAATGTCCAGCAACTCCGCAATAGAGGCACAGGCGGTTGGTGATCCTCCGTTCCCTCTCCTTATTCGAGATGCGAATCCCTCCCAGCTGCATGGGCTCAGTCTCAAAGCCAGAGGAGGGAGATGGTTGCGATGCGGAGCAGGGAAACACCGTTGATGCGAGCTCTCTTCCACGAGCCCGGTGACGAAGATCTACCCGTCGTTCTATGCGGATGGCGAGAGCAATCAAAGAGTCCACATCTGAAGGAACCTCCCGGGAGAGAATCTCATCCTTAACCACTGCGTGGAGTCCCTCCAGAAAACGAGCGAGCAGCGCCGGCTCGTTCCACTCACTAGAGGCAGCAAGAGTGCGAAACTCAATGGAATAATCCGTTATGGACCGTTCACCTTGGCATAAGGAAGCCAGGGCCCTAGAAGCCTCCCCACCAAAAACTGAACGGTCAAAAACCCGAATCATCTCCTCTTTAAAGTTCTGGAATTTGTTAGAGCAATCAGCCCTTGCCTCCCAGATAGCTGTGCCCCATTCTCGAGCCCGGCCAGTAAGGAGTGAAATGACGTAAGCAACCCGAGCTCTCTCTCTAGAGAGTGTTGGGTTGGAGAGAGAACACAATCTCACACTGCGTGAGAAAGGAGCGGCACTCAGTGGGCTGCCCGGAGTAGCAAGGTGGGTTATTAACCCTAGGTTCTGGAGGCTCGGCAGGCCAGGAAGTAACAGGTGGCACGAGACGTAGACTCTGGAACTGTCCAGAGAGGTCGGAAACCTGAGCGGCCAGGTTCTCCACGGCATGGCGAGCAGCGGACAATTCCTGCTCGTGTCTGCCGAGCATGGCTCCTTGGATCTCGACGGCAGTGTAACGAGCGTCTGAAGTCGCTGGGTCCATTCCTTGGTCGGTTCCTTCTGTCATGCAGGTGAAAGAGGACCCAAAAGCGACTTAACAGAAACAGAGTTTATTTAAGTCCAAAACGGAATAACAGAAATCCTCTAGACTTGTAGAGGGGAAACAACTGGAGAAGCGGCCACAGACTGCAGGTCGCTCGGGTAGGCGCAGGCCGTAGTCGACAGAGACACCTGCTCACACGCAGCATCTGATGAAGGCAAAAAACACGACAGGACAGGGCGATACACAATCACGGCAAAAACACGACAGGACAGGGCGAAACGCAATCACAGCATGGTGAATACAATACAAGGAACCGACGGGACAGGAACGGAACACAAAGGAATAAATAGGGACTCTAATCAGGGGAAAGGATCGGGAACAGGTGTGGGAAGACTAAATGATGATTAGGGGAATAGGAACAGCTGGGAGCAGGAACGGAACGATAGAGAGAAGAGAGAGCGAGAGAGTGAGAGAGGGAGGGGGAGAGAGAGGGCTAGAAGGAGGGAAAGAACCAAATAAGACCAGCAGAGGGAAACGAATAGCATGGGAAGCACAGGGACAAGACAAGATAATAAATGACAAACATGACACTTCCACTGCTATCCTGCATCAGCTGGACTCCAAAACTACGTGACCACTCTCTGCCTCTCACACTCCAGTTCCAAACACTCTCTGCCTTGCCATTTATCAAAGTGTGTTCTAAGGGCATAGAACAGTATCACCTCAATGACAAGAGTTCTGCAATCTTGCTGTTCTTATTATATACTTCACCACCACAATGTTTCTTCCATAAGAATGGAATTAGCACGGATTTATTCTGCTAATAACATTGGGGGAGCAAACATGATTAAACTTGTGAAGTAAAAGCCATGACTCAGACTAAGCAATTAACTAAATCCCTCCATTATTCTACGTTATCGCCTTGGCTGCAGATCCAGCCATCTCCCTGGCTTCAAACACCAATAAGGTTCATATTTCCACTGGTACCTGGATCTGTCTGTGTATATGCATGCGTACATGTGCACAGACTGGTGTCTGATCTTGGCTGTGTACTGTACTGTACTGTGACAGACATGAGTCTATGGGCATGCATCTATTCAATTAAAGATCATGTTTTTCATGAATATCAGTGGGGTTTCAATGAGAATTCAAGTTGAGAGGGATGGGATTCATATGCAGCTGTAAAACAGTAGGCAGACAGACATACCCTAAAGTGCTGATAAATCCACTGGTGGAGCCCTCCGCATAGAGGGAGCAGATGTCGCCTATGTGGAGGAAACTGGACATCTTGTCCGACATGTTGCCTCACCCAGTACCGTGCCTGGAAAAGATGGAACAGACAAGAGATAGCATGGCAAATAAACCACACAGATGTACAGTCATTTACACTGATAAATACTGCATATTTAATTGTATATGATGTATTAAATAACCTATACCGCTATTACCGTGTAATTACAACATTGCTACTATAGTAACTACTGTGTAGTTACATAGGTATAATGGCAACATAAGGTAAAGTGTTGCGAAACATGTGTGCGAATGGATATGTATTGGATTTGTACAGTGTGGAGAATGGGAAGTAAGCATTGCTATTGTATGCCAAGATATGGCCCATGTTTACATATTAAAAAATCAAACAAACAGTTTGGTGCATGCTGTGTGTATTTGTGTGTCGACATAGGCGAACGAAGGGTGTCAACTAGAGGTCGACAGAGTAATGGGTATGGCTGATTAATTAGGGCCGATTTCAAGTTTTCATAATAATCGGAAATCAATATTTTTGGGCGCCGATTTGCCGATTTTTTTATACTTTTATTTAACTAGGCAAGTCGGTTAAGAACACATTCTTATTTTCAATGACGGCCTAGGAACGATCCACTCTTGCAACCTTACAGTTAAGTAGTCCAACGCAATAACGACCTGCATCTCTCTCGTTGCACTCCACAAGGAGACTGCCTGTTACGCGAATGCAGTAAGCCAAGGTAAGTTGCTAGCTAGCATTAAACTTATCTTATAAGGACAATCAATCATAATCACTAGTTAACTACACATGGTTGATGATATTACTGGATATTATCTAGCTTGTCCTGCGTTACATATAATCTGACTGAGCATACAAGCATACAAGTATCTAAGTATCGGACTGAGCGGTGGTAGGCAGAAGCAGGCGCGTAAACATTCATTCAAACAGCACTTTCGTGCATTTTCCCAGCAGCTTTTCGTTGAGTGTCAAGCATTGCGCTGTTTATGACTTCAAGCCTATCAACTCCCGAGATGAGGCTGGTCTAACCGAAGTGAAATGGCTAGCTAATAGCGTTTCAAACGTCTCTCGCTCTGAGCCTTCTAGAAGTTGTTCCCCTTGCTCTGCATGGGTAACGCTGCTTCGATGGTGGCTGTTGTCATTGTGTTGCTGGTTCAAGCCCAGGGAGAAGCGAGGAGAGGGATGGAAGCTACTGTATACTGTTACACTGGCAATACTAAAGTGCCTCTAAGAACATCCAATAGTCAAAGGTTAATGAAATACAAATGGTATAGAGGGGAATAGTCCTATAATTCCTATAATAACTACAACCTAAAACTTCTTACCTGGGAATATTGAAGACTCATGTTAAAAGGAACCACAGGCTTTCATATGTTCTCATGTTCTGAGCAAGGAACTGAAACGTTAGCTTTCTTACATAGCACATATTGCACTTTTACTTTCTTCTCCAACACTTTGTTTTGGCATTATTTAAACCAAATTGAACATGTTTCATTATTTACTTGAGGCTAAATTGGTTTTATTGATCTATTATATTAAGTTAAAATAAGTGTTCATTCAGTATTGTTGTAATTGTCATTATTACAAATAAATAAATAAAAATTGTCCGATTAATCGGTATCGGCTTTTTTGGTCCTCCAATAATCGGTATAGGCGTTGAAAAATCAGACAAATCTCTCACACAATATAGTACAAAGCAAGAATTGAATAAGGGTCGTTCCATTTGAATTCAATCACTTTCTGACTGCACCCCATTTGATTCCAGCAAAACCTTCCATAATTGATTGCCCATGGTAGACGTGGTCAGAAAGTAACCTTTTGGACCTGAATGCCAAAGCATTCAGGAGATGGAGGTGTTCAAAGTTGACCCTAACATGTGACATCAATGTCTATATCACTGAAAAATATAAATGGTTGAGATGTATATTATTTGAAAGCTCACATAAAGGGTTGGTAAATTTCATAAATCTATATTAAAAAAATATATATTTTATGTCAATTACTCAAAACACGTGAATAACGATATTGTTCATGTTCATATACACTGAGTGGACAAAACAAAAAGGAACATATTCCTAATATTGAGTTTCACCCCCTTTTGCCCACTGAACAGTCTCAATTTGTTGGGCATGGACACTACAAGGTGTCGAAAGCATTCCACAGGGATGTTGGCCCATGTTGACTCCAATGCTTCCAACAGTTGTGTCAAGTTGGCTGGATGTCCTTTGGATGGTGGACCATTCTTGACACACGAGAAACTGATGAGTGTGAAAATCCCAGCAGCGTTGCAGTTCTTATCACACACAAATTGGGGCGTCTGGCACCTACCAACATACCCCGTTCAAAACAAATGAAATATTGTCTTTCCCATTCACCCTCTGAATGGCACACATACACAATCCATACCACAATTGTCTCAAAGCTTAAAAATCCTTATTTAACCTGTATCCTCCCCTTCTACACGAATTGAAGTGGATTTAACAGATGACATCAATACGGAATCATAGCTTTCATCTGGATGAATCTGGTCACTCAATGTCATGGAAAGAGCAGGTGTCTTTAATGTTTTGTACGCTCAGTGTATGTAGATCAGACTCGATTTTACACCGTCTGAGGTGTTTGTGATGTGCACACCATCGGTTGAGACACAGTATACTATTGAATACAGGGTGGATGTCATGTGACTTATAACTGTACTAAAATCCAAATACAATTAAAATGTAAACTTTCAAGTGCTACCACAAAGCTGGTTGGAGCTCCACACATGATAGAATGTTGACTTGAGTGGGAATATCTATTGTTTTAAATTAAACTGTCAATCTTCCATAGGAAACCTATTGAAATCATAGAAATATAGATAATAGAATAGACATTCCTATGGAAGTCAGCCATCTTTCTGGTAGTAATTGGAAGTTGCAATTTCAATTCAATTTAAATTTAAATAGAGTACAAGCTAAATTGCAGTGGTCTGAAGGGATAGGTCCATTCTCAGAATTCTGTTTCTATGATTGAAATGACACGCACCCTGTGTTCAAGAGCATGCATGGCTGGCACAACACAAACACCTCAGATGATGTAAAATAGGGTACGCTACAACATGTGAAAATGAGATGAATTTGAGTTTACATTTTTTTTTAAATATTTGACGTGATGAAGACATGGATGTCTCATTGTCGGGTAGGGTATGTAAAATGGGTCAACTTTAGGTACCTCTATCTCCTGATTGTTTGGGTATTCTGGTCTAAAATGTAACTTTCAGACCACTTCTACCATGGGCAAACATGTATGTAAGGTTTCATTCAAATCAAAAGAGGTGCAGTCAAAAAGTGATTGAAAGCATTATGGAAACAGTGTGTACCAATGAATGCGGCCCTGAGAAAAACTGGTCAGAGCACAGGGCCAAAGTCACTGCATACTGATTGCAGTGACACTGTACCACTTCTGTTGAGAACCTCTGACTGACAGTTAAGAATTCGATGCTACATTCAAATGAACAAACCTGAACAGAAAAACATATTGGATTAAATGCATTAATAGGTGACATTTGTTATACTATGCCCTACAAGACACCATATAACCTCTGAACTAGAGCTGGTGTAATCTAAATTGTCTTTGCTTTCATTATCTGTTTAACATTTACATATCCCTGGGCTTTTGCATGGGACGATAGTCCATTACAGTAGTAATTTAGGACAGAGGTCCTCTTGTACATCACATTTGTTTTAGGTCAATTTGACTTGATCATAAATTGTTTCAAGTGATAGTGTTCAACAACCAACACAGCTCATGCAGATAGCTGCGAAGTGAGTGATAGCCCACAGAGGCTATATGAACGAAAACTCAAAGAAAATATAAGCCTATTTTAAAACTCTACATTCACAAGCACACTCATCTTTATGGAACACATTGACAAACCTACAACTCTAATTCCCAGAAGTGTCCAAATGGAAATGTCTGTAGACTTATCCATTAGTAATACTAATTCCTGTCCAAATCCCCAGTGAAAAACACTTGTTTGTAAACAGGCAGCGCACCTCGTCATCAACGTCCCCAATGTAAACCTCATCCAAACAGACGCAAATACTATAGCCATCTACAATGTGGCAATAGGTCTATCTGACTCCATCAGAAACAACCATCTGACAATTATATTTTACTGTTGCATGGCTTGTTTACCTACGCTGTCATTGATGTAGGCAACAATTGCTTGAGATAGGCTTCTAAATCATCAGGATGAAACACAATGAATCAATACAGATCAAAAGTTAGACTAATCCTACATTTACTCGAACACTAATCCCAAACATTAGATTTGTTTGACAATGACTATATTGATACATTGTAATTACAATGTTGGGCTACGTTGCCAGTCTTTGCCTGCTTGCTAGGATACATGGTTACATCCTGAGTGAAGCTGTCAAATGAAACCGAGTCGCATAAACCACACATTTACCGCTTGGTTACATTGTGTCAGTATTGCCCACAGCTGCCATGTATGTCCCTTTGAGTCTAAAACACTCTGAAATTTTGACGTCTTAAATTTCAGGTTTAATTCTACTATGCAGGCCCATTTTGGTGAACTTGAAATGCAATGCAATAAAAACGGTAGAAGCCGTAGCCTACTAAACGTTATGTCGAGGTAGGCTAGCTACAACTTATGGGTTAGCCGTACTGTACTTCCTTGACAATTGACGTTTGATGAGGATGCTCCTCGCAAAACTAAGCTACAGGATGAGGATGTGCATAGGATTTTACCTTCACAAAAGGAAGAATGCGACGAAAATAGAAGAGATTCAGGGAGGATCAGCAAACGTGAATTTCTACTGCGCTGTCCTCGTTTAATTCCATGATAGCCGGCTGACACTCCAGTGAGAACACCACGTCTCTGACAGCTGAATTTGTCCTCAGCGGCAATCCCCTTCTTACCTCCTCCACATGCACTTTGAAGAAACGCCCCTTTCGCTATATATATATATATATATATATATATATATATATATATATATTTGGACACACCTACTCATTCATTTGTCATTATTTTTTAACACTGAAAACATCAAAACTATAAAACAACACATATGGAATCATGTCGTAACCAAAAAAGTGTTAAACAAATCACAATATATTTTAGATTTTAGATTCTTCAAAGTAGCCGCCCATTGCCTTTATGACAGCTTTGCATACTGTTGGCATTCTCTCAACCAGCTTCACCTGGAATGCTTTTCCAACAGTCTTGAAGGAGTTCCCACATATGCTGAGCAGTTGTTGGCTGCTTTTCCTTCACTCTGCGGTCCAACTCATCCCAATCCATCTTAATTGGGTTGAGGTAGGTTGATTGTGGAGGCCAGGTCATCTGATGCAGCACTCCATTACTCATTCTTGGTCAAATAGCCCTTACACAGCCTGTACAGTAGGTGTGTTGGTTCATTGTCCTGTTAAAAAAAAAATATATATATATTCCCACTAAGCATAAACCAGATGGGATGGCAGAATGCTTAGGTAGCCATACTGGTTAAAACCTCTTAGGACTTAGGACCTCTTAGGACTCTCTCCACTGGCTTCCAGTTGAAGCTCGCATCCGCTACAAGACCATGGTGCTTGCCTACGGAGCTGTGAGGGGAACGGCACCTCAGTACCTCCAGGCTCTGATCAGGCCCTACACCCAAATAAGGGCACTGCGTTCATCCACCTCTGGCCTGCTCGCCTCCCTACCACTGAGGAAGTACAGTTCCCGCTCAGCTCAGTCAAAACTGTTCGCTGCTCTGGCTCCCCAATGGTGGAACAAACTCCCTCACGACGCCAGGACAGCGGAGTCAATCACCACCTTCCGGAGACACCTGAAACCCCACCTCTTTAAGGAATACCTAGGATAGGATAAAGTAATCCTTCTCACCCCCTCCCCCCTTAAAATATTTAGATGCACTATTGTAAAGTGGTTGTTCCACTGGATGTCATAAGGTGAATGCACCAATTTGTAAGTCGCTCTGGATAAGAGCGTCTGCTAAATGACTTAAATGTAAATGTAAATGACTAGGCCCCTTTTTTTTCAATTTCCGCCTGACTGATGTGCCCAAAGTAAACTGACTGTTGCTCAGGCCCTGAAGCCAGGATATGCATATAACTGGAAAGAAAACACTTTGAAGTTTGTAGAAATGTTAAAATAATGTAGGAGACTATAACACAATAGATATGGTAGGAGAAAATCCAAAGAAAAACCAACCAGAATTTTTGGGGGGAGAGACTATGCTCTTACAATGGAAAGTATAGGGGCATACTTAATTGTAGCTCCCGGGATGCAATTCCTATGGCTTCCACAGGGTGTCAGCAGTCTAGGTTCAAAGTTTCAGGCTTGTAACTTCCAAAACAAATAATAAATATTAGTTTTAGTACAGGGACACATTCTTGGAAATTTGTGTTTGGGCGCGCCATGAAGACAAGATGCACCTGCTAAAATTGGTTTCCTATTGAACATACTTCTTTCCATAAGAAATATTATAGTTTGATTACATTATAGGGTATCTGAGGAGTAAATAGAAATGTATTTTGACTTGTTGAAACAAAGTCTAGGGGTAGATTTTCGATGAATTTTCTCTGCATCTAAAAAAAGAGGATTAACCAAATCAATGGCAATAAATAAACAGACTTTTTGGGATATAAAGAAGGATTTGATCTAACAAAACGACACTACATGTTTTAGCTGGGACCCTTTGGATGACAAATCAGAGGAAGATTTTTTTTTAAGTAAGTGAATATTTAATAGCTATTTGTGAATTTATGAAACCTGTGCCGGTGGAAAAATATTTTGATGTGGGGCGCCGTCCTCAGACAATCGCATGGCATGTTTTCGATGTAATAGCTACTGTAAATCAGACAGTGCAGTTAGATTAAGAATGTAAGCTTTCAACCAATATAAAACTATTCTATGTACCTAAATGTTTAATATCCGTAATTTTTATGATTATTTATTGAATTGCGCGCCTTCCAGTTTCACCGGAAGTTGTCCCGCTGGGGGACGCCAATCCCTGAGAGGTTTTAAGTCTGTCGTGAATTCTAAATAAATCACAGACAGTGTCACCAGCAAAGCACCCCCACAGCATCACACCTCCTCCTCCATGCTTCACAGTGGGAACTACACATGCGGAGATCATCCGTTCACCTACTCTGCGTGCCATAAAGACTCAGTGGTCTGGTCGTGTTTCTTAGCCCAAGCAAGTATCATCTTCTTATTGGTGTCCTTTAGTAGTGGTTTCTTTGCAGCAATTCAACCATGAAGGCCTGATTCATGCAGTCTCCTCTGAAAAGTTGATGTTGAGATGTGTCTGTTACTTGAACTCTGTGAAGCATTTATTTGGGCTGCAATTTCTGAGGCTGGTAACACTAATGAACTTATCCTCTGCAGCAGAGGTAACTCTGGGTCTTCCTTTCCCGTGGCAGTCCTCATGAGAGCCAGTTTCATCATAGCTCTTAATAGTTTTTGCGACTGCACTTGAAGAAACTTTCAAAGTTCTTGAAATGTTCTGTATTGACTGACCTTCATGTCTTAAAGTAATGATGGACTGTTGTTTCTCTTTGCTTATTTGAGCTGTTCCATAACATGTACTTGGTCTTTTACCAAATAGGGCTATTTTCTATATACCAAGCCTACCTTGTCACAACACAACTGATTGGCTCAAACGCATTAAGAAAGAAGACAAATTCCACAAATTAACGTTCAACAAGGCACACCTGTGAAATGCGTTCCAGGTGACTACCTCATGAAGCTGGTTGAGAGAATGCCAAGAGTTTGCAAAACTTTCTTCAAGGCAAAGAGCGGCTACTTGCAAGAATCTGAAATATAAAATATATTTTCATTTGCATAACACTTTTTTGGTTACTACATGACTACATGTGTGTTGTTTCATAGTTTTGATGTCTACACTAGTATTCTACAATGTAGAAAAAAGTCAAAATAAAGAAAAACCATGGAATGAGTAGGTGTGTCCAAACTTTTGACTGGTACTGTATATATAGTGCAGCAGTTGAGTTTGGGGAATGTTGTTCCAATGAGAAAACTCTTCTTATGCACCACTGACCTATTCCTTTCCAGTCTATGGCACTGGGAGCCATTAAATGATATTGACGTTGAAGTTCATGATATGCCAATAAAGATAGACTTATGTTTAGAGCTGTTTTATAATTGCTGTGTTGATAATTTCTTTGCTTGAGAGTGTATTAGGCCTACTATTATTAACTTTGACACTATGAATAACTAAAGTGTGTCATTATGGATGAACAATTAATTTAAAGTGCAGTCTCTATTTGGGAGTGATTTGTCCAAAGATATTTTTACCAAATGTTTCATGTGAGGTGACAGTACAGAATGTCACCTTTTGTCACGTTCGTTGTAACGAGGAGACCAAGGCGCAGCGTGATGTGAATACATTCTTCTTTAATAAAAGGAAGAACACTAAACAAACTATACAAAACAATAAAACAAACATGAAGCTATAAACAACTAGTGCTGACATGCAACTATACATAGACAATAACCCACGAAATACCCAAGGAATATGGCTACGTAAATATGGTCCCCAATCAGAGACAACGATAAACAGCTGCTTCTGATTGAGAACCAATATAGGCAACCATAGGCATATAAACACCTAGACTAGAACAACCCCATAAACATACAAAAACCCTAGACAGGCCAAAAACACATATATCACCCTTGTCACACCCTGACCTAACCAAAATAATAAAGAAAACAAAGAATACTAAGGTCAGAGCGTGACATCTTTATTTCACGGTATATTCACACATTTATTTTTAATGTTTAAAAATGATATTACTATATGTATCTAGTCCCCCTATTTGAAGAAGTTTTATTTTTTATACAGTTGAAGTCTGAAGTTTACATACACCTAGGTTGTAGTCATTTAAACTTATTTTTCAACCACTCCACAAATTTCTTGTTAACAAACTACAGTTTTGGCAAGTCGGTTAGGACGTCTACTTTGTGCATGACACAAGTAATTGTTCTAACAATTGTATACAGACAGATTATTTCACTTATAATTCACTGTATCACAATTCTTGTGGGTCAGAAGTTTACATACACTAAGTTAACTGTGCCTTTAAACAGCTTGGAAAATTCCAGAAAATTATATCATTGCTTTAGAAGCTTCTGATAGGCTAATTGACATCATTTGAGTCAATTGGAGGTGTACCTGTGGATGTATTTCAAAGCCTACCTTCAAACTCAGTGACTCTTTGCTTGACATCATTGAAAAATCAAAAGAAATCAGCCAAGACCTCAGAAAAAAAAATGTAGACCTCCACAACTCTGGTTCATCCTTGGAGCAATTTCCAAACGCCTGAAGGTACCACATTAATCTGTACAAACAATAGTAAGCAAGTATAAACACCATGGGACCACGCAGCTGTCATACCGCTCAGGAAGGAGACGTGTTCTGTCTCCTAGAGATGAACATACTTTGGTGCGAAAAGTGCAAATGAATCCCAGAACAAAAGCAAAGGACGTTGTGAAGATGCTGTATGAAACAGGTACAAAAGCATCTATTTCCACAGTAAAACAAGTCCTATATTGAAACCTGAAAGTCCGCGCAGCAAGGAAGAAGCCACTGCTTCAAAACCCCCATAAAAAAAGCCAGACTATGGTTTGCAACTGCATCATACTTTTTGGAGAAATGTTCTCTGGTCTGATTAAACTTTTTGGCCATAATGACCATCGTCATGTTTGTTGGAAAAAGGGGGAGGCTTGCAAGCCGAAGAACACCATCCCAACCGTGAAGCACGGGGGTGGCAGCATCATGTTGTGGGGGTGATTTGCTGCAGGAAGGACTGGCGCACTTCACAAAATAGATGGAAATCATGAGAAAGGAAAATGATGTGGATATATTGAAGCAACCTCTCAAGACATTAGTTAGGAAGTTAAAGCTTGGCTGCAAATGGGTCTTCCAAATGGACAATGACCCCAAGCATACTACCAAAGTTGTGGTAAAATGGCCTAAGGACAACAAAGTCAAGGTATTGGATCACAAAGCCCTGACCTCAATCCTATAGAAAATGTATGGGTCTGCAAGCAATTAGGCCTACAAACCTGACTCAGTTACACCAACTCTGCCAGGAGGAATGGGCCAAAGCTTGTGGGAAGCTCGTGGAAGGCTAAAAAAATGAATATGTATCTGAACACTTCAACATGAATGTGGATGCTACCATAACTATTAATAATCATGAAGAAATCATGAATAATGATAAGTAAGAAAGTTACAAAGATCATACACCCCCCAAAAATGCTACATTCCCATGATTGGTAATGGTAAGTGACTAGCCATCTTCAAATGGAGGGACTACATACATAAAGTGCTTTCATTTCTAAATAGTAAAACAGATATGTATGAAAATACCCTCAAATAAAAGTTTACCTTCTGCACTGTCACCTCATCACATTTGATCTGAAATTCTAAATCCTGCAGTATATAGCCAACTGTATACATTTTAACTTTACTGTTCTTATAGATATGAAAAGTACACCCACATACTTTTCATATCTATAAGGACAGTAAAGTTAAAAGCATCAGAATAAATAGCATCAGAATAGCAACAGAAAAATAGCTTAAAACTGTTCCTGAACTTTAGGCCAGGGTTTGACATGGGTGATTATGTGTTTTTTTTTTTTGTCTAGGGGTTTTGTAGATTGATGGGGTTGTGTGTAGTATAGTATTCTAGGTAAGTCTATGGTTGCCGAGAGTGGTTCTTAATCAGAGGCAGATGTTTATCATTGTTTCTGATTGGAACCATATTTAGGCAGCCATATTCTTTGGGTATTTCATGGGTGATTGTTCCTGTCTCTGTGTTTGTTGAACCAATTAGGACTGGTGACGTTTTTGTAAATTAGAATATGTGGACATCTATAAGTACCTAGGTGTCTGGCTAGACTGTAAACTCTCCTTCCAGACTCATATCAAACATCTCCAATCTAAAATCAAATCTAGAGTCGGCTTTCTATTCCGCAACAAAGCCTCCTTCACTCACGCCACCAAACTTACCCTAGTAAAACTGACTATCCTACCGATCCTCGACTTCGGCGATGTCATCTACAAAATAGCTTCCAATACTCTACTCAGCAAACTGGATGCAGTTTATCACAGTGCCATCCGTTTTGTTACTAAAGCACCTTATACCACCCACCACTGCGACCTGTATGCTCTAGTCGGCTGGCCCTCGCTACATATTCAACTGAAACAGGGCTGAACCTGTCCTGGGGAAAATGGGATGGTCATCCTAACACACACGGTCAACTTTACTAGACTAGGCTACAATGTGAATTACCATGAACTTCTAATAGGCCTACCGGTAGCCAGTGATGTAGTGGTAACAAATAGGTGGGTAAACTCTGATTGCCAGTCACAGTGAAAAGTAACGCTCCCTATACTGCATTCTTCTGAAAAGGGTGGGTAAATGGCGTTTACTTGCGTTTCCCCTCCACTAGGCCTACACCCCTGCCGGTAGCCTACCCTGTCAGGCGAGGCAATTTTACACACATGAACATACGCACAACAGGTAGCCTACATTCAATATCATAGGCCTATGATTTGAATCAAAACATTTTTACACCCTACAGTGCATTCGGAAAGTATTCAGACCCTTTGACTTTTTTTCACATGTTGCTACGTTACAGCTGGATATAAATTCAACAAAATGTATTTAAAAAATAAAACATCTCAAATCTACACACAATACCCCATAATGACAAAGCAAAAATAGGTTTATATATATATATGAAATGAAATATCACATTTACGTAAGTGTTCAGACCCTCAGTACTTTGCTGAAGCACTTTTGGTAGGGATTACAGCTTTGAGTCTTCTTGGGTATGACTCTACAAGCTTGGCACACCTGTATTTGGGGTGTTTTCTCCCATCCTTCTCTGCAGATCCTCTCAAGGTCTGTCAGGTTGGATGGGGAGCATCGCTGCACAGCTATTTTCTCACCAGAGATGTTCGATCAGGTTCAAGTTCAAAAGGTTTCCTATGGAGGATCGACAGTATAATTGAAAACAACATTTCCCATTCAAGTCAACATTCTCTGATATGTGCACCTCCAACAGTCTTTCTGGAACCATTTTGAAAGTAGACATTGCAATTGTATTCCCATTTTAGTACATTTATCAGCCAAAACATGATACCCACTGTGTATTCTAGAGCATGTTGTGTCTCAACTGATGGCGGACACAACATAATAGGGTCTAAGCTACAACATTGTTTTGATTTTTTTTTGTGATTTTCTTTTGATAATTGTAAAAAATATTAACCCTTTACATTCGTACCCAGGTTGAAAATAGCAGATTTGGGCACTCAGTGGCAGTACAGTAAGATGCTCTACATCTTGTCAGACACCCTTGTCAGACACCTTGTGCTCCACAGTGCTGTAAGGGTTTTGACTGACAGACATTCTGAACTTGAGCACCTTGCATGACAAGAAGTTGCCCCCATCCCTCCCACTAATTGGGCAAATTTTGTAAATATTTTGTTGACTGGGTGAGGGAAATGCTGTTAATTAAGAGGTCTCAATGTACAGTATATTGAAATGTGAGATATTGAGGATTATAATAAATACTGCTTTGATGTCATACAAGCCAGCCAAACACCTGTGAGTCCAAATGTGCACATCACATCTCCAAATCATAAAACTCCTACAGTTTCAACGTTTATGATCACTATGTTTGATGTACAGTTACGAGATGACATGGCGTTGTACCCTGAACAGAATGAGCCTATGTACGTCTACTGTGAAGAAGATTTGGCGCTACACACACACACACACCTGAATGTACTCATGACTCCTTTTCCATGTGCACTAAAATTACACTCTGTTTCCCTGAATTGCATTGTGAAAGCCTGACACTGTAATGTCATATTTTATCATTCAGCTAGTCTTGTTGGCAATAGAACAACCTTTCAAATCATGCCCACCTGGACCTAGATTGAGATTTATGTTTTTGGATTACGTAAATAATAGCAGTAATTGTATGGTGGCAGGGCTTGTGTTCCAAACAAATCAACTACAAGTGTGCTTCCTCTAGTTCCTCAACAGCACAGCAAGGAGAACTCAAAAAAGCCCCTTTATAGTTGAAGACTCATCTTTAAGTCATACAAGAGTGTTCAAATCACATTGGAGAGGTGTGTGTGGTCACTTCGGGACACCAGTTAGTGCTCCCACTCAAACCCTGTTGTTTTATGTGGTACCGATCCCACATTTTCCTGGGAAAGTTTTATCATGTCACTGAATGTATCCAGAGTATTTTCAGATGGTGTTATCTAGTAAATGTCAAATGCATATAAAATCAACAGTGTACTGTTTTGGTTTCAGTCTTGTCACGTGCTGTTGTGTCCTCGCCTTTTGGTCTGATCATTTTCCCATCTCCAAACTGTTCCCTTTCAATTTGTTATGCGTTTCATATTTCTTCTGTAAGAAATAATTCAACGTCTTAATTGTTTATTATTATGATAATTTAATTGATTCTGATATTTCAGGGGGTGGCAGCACCCCGACTTCCTGCGGGTATGGGAATAACCAATGGCGATGCAGGCATTGCAGCCTGTGAAATTTATAGCACGCTTCAGACAACCACGGTGAATGTGACTACAGTAAATTTTAGAAATGTTAAAAAGTTTGATACAATTTTCACCTGACACGATCACTCTTAGTTCTTGCCTAAATATGTTGGCATGCATAACTCTTTTTTTTTTACAATTCCCATATTTTCAATAATGTGATAGTCGTTTTGCACTGATCCAAACAGTATGTTTTAACTGTTTTGTATAATATTACCATTATATCTACGCTAAATGACCAGGTAATCTCTGCTCTGGCAGACATATCCGGATCACCACCTGCTCTCGGCAAGACAGCTGCTCTTCCTAGACCTATCACGGTTGACAACTCCATTGTGCCTCCTCCCAGATAAGAAAGATCCCACAACAAACTGTGAACCAGCAGGTGACCAATTTCTGTGTCTTTATTAACAATGTCATATTCTGCTTGAAATAACATGTAGGTTAATGAAATAATCAAAAGAAAAATGTGATTTGATTATTAGCCTAATGGTAGGCATTATATCATGTGAATTAGGCCTTATGTGAAATCATTGTCAAAAGCGCAACAGGTACTGTTGCATGTAGGCCTAGATTATTTATGGGTTGATCATATAGAAATATCAAAACATTCTTTCAACTCCAAAGCAATTGCCTGTCTATGATGCCGGAACCACTTACTCGCTACCTTTTTCTATAATCAAGACACCTGCTGGTAACTCTTAAATGGTTAGGACAGCTCACAAGGTGTCCTAAATATCTGTCGACTAGGTGTGACTCTTACGACTAAAGAGGCTTCTTGCATAGCTTCTATTTTTACCCATAAGAGTAAAATCTCTCTATGCTCAGCACTTATGCCCAATTGTCTACCCTGAGATGCTTTGTGGATACGGGCCCACCTAGGATAGGATAAAGTAATCCTTCTCACCCCCTTAAAATACTTAGATGCACTATTGTAAAGTGGTTGTTCCACTGGATGTCATAAGGCTGTCAGTAAAATCTCTCTATGCTCAGCACTTATGCCCAATTGTCTACCCTGAGATGCTTTGTGGATACGGGCCCAGCTGTCAGATGAACAGGTTGTTTCCCCTCATCGGTGAGATGCACGTAAACCCAATGGGTTGGTCACTGCCCAGGTACTGGGACACAGTGCTTTATGGCAGAATGGTGGATTGTGGGAAATGCAAGCACCGGGCCATCTCTTTGTGCTTGTTTTATTAATTTATTTGATCTTTATTTAACCAGGCAAGTCAGTTAAGAACAAATTCTTATTTTCAATGACGGCCTAGGAACAGCGGGTTAACTGCCTGTTCAGGGGCAGAACGACAGATTTGTACCTTGTCAGCTCGGGGGTTTGAACTTGCAACCTTCTGGCTACTAGTCCAACACTCTAACCACTAGGCTAACCTGCCGCCCTGCTGTTCTCCTCCCACTGGAACCTCCAACTCCTTTACTGTGTGATGTCAGAGTAGATCACCGTTGTCCCGGGGAACAGTTGGATGGCAGCTCACATCTGACGCACCTTTGTGTGTCCCAAGTCGTTTCCGAGGTGGATGACTATGATACATTCACGGTCGCACCTTGCCTTGGTGAGAGAGAATATTTCAGAACTTTTCCTTTGAGAACAGCTCATCCATATTTCACGCTCCTGTCGTCATCTAGCCAGATACATTGTGTAATCCCATTGTAAATATTTGCTCTCGCCAATTTGCTTTGAGCAATGATCAGTAGGATTATGAGCTGGGATCTTATCAATAAGTCAAACGCACAACATTGTGAGGGTTCACAAGGATAGCATGTGTTAAACTGTATTATAATGTTGCGTAATTATCTTCCGGTGTGAAACCATGGAAATGAAAAACTACTAGATTTGAAGTCAGAATAGGCATTGGTCTGAAGCCGAAAAAGAAAAGAAATTCACGAGTACCATAATGCTTATTCCACCAACGCTCTACCAAGGTTTTCCAGCACATAGCTTTGCCCTACTACAGTAGCTATGTTGGTATTGTAATTCAAACTGTGGTGGCTGGTTGCTTTGGATTCAAACCTTCTCAAATAGCCTAATTCATACTCTTCAGATGGATAATGGACTGCAATTACAATTATATATAACGGTATAGATATATACAGTACCAGTCAAAAGTTTGTAAACACCTACTCGTTTCAGGGTTTCTTTGTTTTTGTTTTTTTTCTACATTGAGGAATAATTGTGAAGACATCAAAATCACAAAATAATACATATGTAATGTAGTAACCAAAAAAGTATGAAACAATGCAGAGATCATCCGTTCACCTACTCAACGTCTCACAAAGACACGGCGGTTGGAACTAAAAATGTCAAATTTGGACTCCTCAGAATAAAGGACAGATTTCCACCGGTCTAATGTCCATTGCTCGTGTTTTTTGTCCCAAGCAAGTCTCTTCTTCTTATTGGAGTCCTTTTAGTAGTGGTTTCTTTGTAGCAATTTGACCATGAAGGCCTGATTCACGCAGTTGATGTTGAGATGTGTCTGTTACTTGAACTCTGAAGGATTTATTTCGGCTGAAATCGGAAGTGCAGTTCATTTGTGGCAAACTTATCCTCTGCAGCAGAGGAAACTCTGTGTCTTCCATTTCTGTGGCGGTCCCCATGAGAGCCAGTTTCATCATAGCACTTGATGGTTTTTGCGACTGCACTTGAAGAAACTTGAAAAGTTCTTGAAATGTTCCGTATTGACTGACCTTCATGTCTTAAAGTGGTCCTTCTGTAGCTCAGTTGGTAGAGCATGGCGCTTGTAACGCCAGGGTAGTGGGTTCGATTCCCGGGACCACCCATACGTAGAATGTATGCACACATGACTGTAAGTCGCTTTGGATAAAAGTGTCTGCTAAATGGCATATATTATATTATTATTATATTATTATATTATATATTATATTCGGCGCCAGACCCACTGGCTCCAGGTCATCTACAAGTCCATGCTAGGTAAAGCTCCGCCTTATCTCAGTTCACTGGTCACGATGGCAACACCCACCCGTAGCACTCGCTCCAGCAGGTGTATCTCACTGATCATCCCTAAAGCCAACACCTCATTTGGCCGCCTTTCGTTCCAGTTCTCTGCTGCCTGTGACTGGAACAAATTGCTAAAATCGCTGAAGTTAGAGAATTTTATCTCCTTCACCAACTTCAAACATCTGCTATCTGAGCAGCTAACTGATCGCTGCAGCTGTACATAGTCTATCGGTAAATAGCCCACCCAATTTTACCTACCTCTTCCCCATACTGTTTATATTTATTTACTTTTCTGCCCTTTTGCACACCAATATCTCTACCTGTACATGACCATCTGATCATTTATCACTCCAGTGTTAATCTGCTAAATTGTAATTATTCGCCTACCTCCTCATGCCTTTTGCACACAATGTATATAGACTCTCTTTTTTTTCTTTTTCTTTCTACTGTGTTATTGACTTGTTAATTGTTTACTCCATGTGTAACTCTGTGTTGTCTGTTCACACTGCTATGCTTTATCTTGGCCAGGTCGCAGTTGCAAATGAGAACTTGTTCTCAACTAGCCTACCTGGTTAAATAAAGGTGTTCTCAACTAGCCTACCTGGTTAAATAAAGGTGAAATAAAATAATAATAATAAATAAATAAATTGTTCGTATTTTCATATTTCATTAAAGATGTTTATGAATAACCACACTGCATTTTGGTCCTCCTCTCTTTCACCAGAAGAAAACCGTAACACTCATAAGCTAGTGTAGTAATGGACAAAACAGCTGACATGGGCCTATATGTCACATGATATTGCTTTTACCATGCACATGATGACGATGGAGGATAAAATCCCTGAGATGAATTGATGTTTTTATAGGATATAACTGTGTATAATAGGTTGGTTGCCATGTTCAAAACAGAAATGTCCAAAACATACACTCTCCCTTATAGTGAGGCCTCATGCTGTGCATGTCGGTCTTGGAAGGGAAATGAGAGAAGCCCAGCGTTTGTGTGGACAACCTGCTGTCAAAAACACCACTGTCACAAACTCTTCAATCAATTAGATTTTCTGAATAGGATTCAACCGGGTCAGACACCTCAACAATTTACCGTGGTCAGACACCTCAACAATTGACACTGCATGGTTTATTCCCACTAGGCTGTTGTTCACACAGGAAAATATTATTATTCCTAGCCGTGGATGGAATATCCTGAAGACGCAACTGTATTGTACACATGCTGCAACTTAGAGAGCCTCTAGTGTTCTGAAGTGATCCTTCAGCTGAGGTGGACAATGAACCTCATCAACCAAAGGCATGAATGTACATTCGGTTATGGTATGCTAATTTAGTTTCTGTCCTCTCTGTCTCTCAACTAGCGAATAAACTCTGTCTTTCATTTCAAGTTTTGTAGCTCTGACCTGGTGTGAGTGATCTACTTTATTTTCATTTGCCCCATTAAAATCTTGTCTTTCCATTTCTTTTCCTGCTGGAGTTGGAACACAGACTCGTCAATGTACTCTGGATTAAACATGAAAAAACATTGAAGCCACTAAAACACTTCCCAGATAAACTGAATAAATTTAAGTGGTCCCCTGACTGTTTCAAAACCCCACTTAAGCAACTGTTATTTTCCAATAAAAATAACTTTAAGATCACTTAATAAACAGTAAATACCACTTTTTGAGATTGTTTTACCTCCCACTGGAATTCAGTAGCCCACAAATGTATCTGTTGAAACGCTTTTAATATTGTCCATCAAGTTTTCTTAGTATGGATGTCTTAACGATAAGGTGCATTAGTTATTTATGTCAGCATTTTGACATATAATTAGATATCACACCACTTAAGTCCATTTTCTCATCTGGCCTGTGATATTTCCATTACTATATTATTACCATGTATTTAAGCACAAACACACCCGCACATGCATGTATGCACTCCCGCATGCACGCACACACACATGCGTACACACACTCACGGCTCAGTATCTTCAAATCTTGTGCATAGAGCATGTTCATTTGAAAACTGCAGGTTCTAAAGAGATAATGATTCAGGTTCAGCATCTGTGAGAGTGCCCGTGTATCTGTTACCCTATGAGAGCTGTTCCCTCAGGTATCTCCCTTTCCCTTTCCCACATTCACCCACCTCACACTCCGCTTTCGCCTAGTGCTCAACAAGGAGGCCTTTGAGATGTAAACGTTTGCAGATCGATACAATATATAAACGATTTAGCGGATGCTTTGAAGATCATTTAAACCCTTTGTGGTACACCTTACTGTAGTGTCACTTTGATCAGTGTGACTCATGTATTAATGGTGTTTACCTCCACCAAATGAATTTGGTGTGTCATGGAACATGTCTCTTTGATACAGCTGAAGGCATGATAAGCGTAATAGTCCTGAAGGGACTGCGGTCTCCGTGCACTGCAGGTTGTACTCGAGTTGCTACACTGCATAATAAAAATGTATTAGTCATTGCAGACATATTGGTCCCACTTGGTCCACCTACTATCCTTCCCCCTTAAGTATTTCTCATGACCATTTTAAATCACACAGGAGTTGGACGTGATCCCCATGTGAGAGCTTAGCCTGTCAACAATAATACTCAGTGCCTACAATGGATTACATCCCTGGGTAAAATCCCTTACACCACTATGTTTTCCAATATGCATTTTCTCTTCCTTCTCTGCCAGTATCTGGAGTCCAGACGTCAATGACGTCTGACAAAAATCATCATGAGTTGTCAGTTAGTTATTTATACTCAGTACCATATGGGTTTCACTTCATATTCTTCTATGCCTACATTACCAAACTGAGTGGCTGAGTGGGACTTTCATAAATTGCTATTGTCCCTATGTCAATACAGTTTGATGTATTCCTGGCAAGTGTACCTTAGTCATTGAGAGGTTCCCTTCATTCTTAAAAGTCTGAGCCGTGAGTGAGTCAATCTAACCACTACTGTACTTGCTTTCCATGATCAATCTTAAATCAAACCTTTTCCCGGAGGTTTCAGCTTTGACTTATTTAGGATTGCAAATTCCCACAGAAATGGCAAACACCTATAAAGTATGTGATGTGCCTTCACTTTAAAAGGCTGAGGAAGAACTGGATTGGTGGTGTGATCTACCAATTTCACTAATTGGGTGTGTTAATTTCACGGCCGTCTTCCTGGAGGAAGAAGTGGACCCAAGCGCAGCGTGGTGAGCGTACAGGGTAGCCTAGTGGTTAGAGCGTTGGACTAGTAACCGGAAGGCTGCAAGTTCAAACCCTCGAGCTGACAAGGTACAGTACAAATCTGTCGTTCTGCCCCTGAACAGGCAGTTAACCCACTGTTCCTAGGCCGTCATTGAAAATAAGAATTTGTTCTTAACTGACTTGCCTGGTTAAATAAAGAAAAAAAAAAAAACATTACTTTATTTCTAATGCCACCAACAAAACAATAAACAATCCAAAAGGACCGTGAAGCTTGAGGGCTATAGTGCCACTAACAAAGTCAACTTCCCACAAAGACAGGTGGGAAAAAAGGCTACCAAAGTATGGTTCTCAATCAGAGACAACGATAGACAGCTGTCCCTGATTGAGAACCCTACCCGGCCAAAACATAAAAATACAAATAATAGAATATAGGATACCCAACCCAACTCACACCCCGACCGAACCAAAATAGAGACAATAACAGTATCTCTAAGGTCAGGGCGTGACAGTTAATTGTTTTGGCAACATTTTAGTATCTGTTCCAACTCTGCTATGTCTCTGCCTAAACACTTTTTCAGACAAATGAGCACTCTGATTTCTAAATTGTTATGGAAAGGGAAGCCCCCCCCTCCCCCAGAGTTAAACTCTCTTTGTGCAGACCGTACTCAAA
This sequence comes from Oncorhynchus gorbuscha, assembly GCF_021184085.1. Lineage (NCBI taxonomy): Eukaryota > Metazoa > Chordata > Actinopteri > Salmoniformes > Salmonidae > Oncorhynchus > Oncorhynchus gorbuscha. Next base: position 49,673,073 of record NC_060175.1, read on the forward strand.
GGGTGGTCTTTCTGTGCTCGATTTTAGGATTTATTACTGGGCATCGCAACTGAAGGCAATATGGGTGGCAGGACACCAGTACTGATCCACTGGCTTGGAGGCATTTAGTATCTCCATAAATAAGTACAGCCTTGAGTCTTCTTGGGTATGATGCTACAAGCTTTGCATACCTGTATTTGGGGAGTTTCTCCAAATATTCTCTGCAGATCCTCTCAAGCTCTGCCAGGTTGGATGGGGAGCATCGCTGCCCAGCTATTTTCAGGTCTCTCCAGAGATGTTTGATCATGTTCAAGTCTGGGCTCTGGCTGGGCCACTCAAGGACATTCAGAGACTTGTCCCCAAGCCACTCCTGCATTGTCTTGACTGTGTGGTTAGGGTTGTTGTCTTATTGGAAGGTGAACCTTCGCCCCAGTCTGAGGTCCTGAGTGCTCTGGAGCAGGTGTTCATCAAGGATGTCTCTGTACTTTGCTCTGATCATCTTTCCCTCGATCCTGACTAGTCTCCCAGTCCCTGCTGCTGAAAATCATCCCTACAGTATGATTCTGCCACCAACATGCTTCACCGTAGGGATGGTGCCAGGTGTCCTCCAGACGTGACACTTGGCATTCAGGCCAAAGAGTTCAATATTGGTTTCATCAGACCAGAGAATATAATTTCTCGTGGTGTGAGAGTCCTTTAGGTTCCTTTTGGCGAACTCCAAATGGGCTGTCATGTGCCTTGTACTGAGTGGCAGGATGCACCTGAGCTTTATTTCGAGTCTCGTACGGTCGGAAAACTTGTGTAAATAGGAATTTCTACCAAATAAAAACCAAATATCAACATTTAAAGTAGGTGTATCTAATCCTTGGATAGTTTCATCTGATTCACTGGCTTAGTCCTGTTCTTTAGTTGTAAAAAGGTTAATTAGCTATTTACTGTATTTCAAAAGTGTTGTCCACACAACCAAATATCAACATTTGAAGGAGATGTACAGTATTGTTTGTGCCGCTGACTTAGTCTTTTTTAAGTTCCAGTTGGTCTACAAATGAATAATTGATATATCTCCATCTCAACCAAAAATCTAAATTAAAGAATAGGACTAGTTGATTTAGTCCTATACTTTAACTTCTATTTTTCTTTGAGATGTAGACGTGAATCCAAAATATTAATTATTAATGAAGTTACATTTGAAATCAACCAAAGTTTGAAACCCTTGGACTATATTTGTTGTTTATTTTTAGTTGGACCCTGGGTTGAATTGAAACAATAGTTGTAAGCCTAAATAGTTGAAGATACATGTATGTGACTTATATGTTTGGTTTAACCTTCCCTTTGGAATGACTTCGATAGCAACACTGAATCTATTTCGATATTACAAAATCTCTCAACAATCATTCTCACAATAGCACATTGGTAGTAGTCAGTGACAAGTATCAAAGCTAAGCAGAGCTTGGTTAAAACACTGAATGGGAGACCAAATGGATATTGCTAATGTAGATTGATCAACACTCCAGTAGGAGATACTGCCCAGCCTACTGTTTTTGTTTTCTGATAGTGGATATAACGTTGAAGATCTGAAGTTGTTTCAAAGGCACAAATTCAACATATTTATAACAAGGTTTGTCTATGTTGAAAATTGGTTACCATGATGATATAATTCTGTGGTTGAAATTTCACCCTGAAAACAACAGGATCTCTACACCAGGCAGTGTCAGAGGAAGACCCCCAAAATTGTCAGACTCCAGTCACCGAAATGACAAGTCTAGGTCCAAAAGTCTCCTTAGGAGCTTCTACCCCCAAGCCATAAACTACTGAACAGTTAATCAATGACTACCTGGGTTATTTGCATTGACCCCCCAATTTTTAAAACGCTACTGCCACTCGCTGTTTAATATTTATGCATAGTCACTTTACCCCTACCTACATGTACATATTACCTCAATTATCTCAACTAACCTATACCCCTGCACATTGACTCAGTACCGGTACCCCTTGTATATAGCCTCATTATTGTTATTTTAATGTGTTTATTTTTTTTATATATATTTTTTTACTGTAGTTTATTTAGTAAATATTTTCTTAACTCTTATTTTTCTTAAAACTGCGTTGTTGGTTAAGGGCTTGTAAGTGAGCATTTCACGGTCTACACCTTTTGTATTTGACGCATGTGACAAATACAATTGGATTTGATTTGATTTGATTTGATTTGGATGCATTTTTGCAAATCCAATGTGATTTCCACATCACAATACGTTGGCAAATTATGTTGAAACAATGTTGTATTCAACCAGTTTGTGCCCAGTAGGGAGGCTTATTCTTCCCACAGTAGGCCTACACAAAATCAACGAAATCAACTAATTGAGACCTTTAACAACCTGCGGGTCATAGACAGGGAGCCGAGCGATTGCGATGACATAAACACTGACAGTCTGGCTTGTGGTGGATATATGGCCTTTGGGACTTTGGGACATGTGTCTGTTTCTCATAGCATTTCTGTTCCTTTCTGTTCTCACAAAAATTACAATGCAAATCTTCTTCATGCACAGAATGTTAAACAGAGAGTAGGTTAACAAAATGTATTGCCCATGCGTGGGTGTGTGTTTCAGAGATTTGAGTGAATGTGCAATCTGCTAAATGATTAAAATGTCAAATATAAATGTGTGTGTGTGTGTGTGTGTGTGTGTGTGTGTGTGTGTGTGTGTGTGTGTGTGTGTGTGTGTGTGTGTGTGTGTGTGTGTGTGTGTGTGTGTGTGTGTGTGTGTGTGTGTGTGTGTGTGTGTGTGTGTGTGTGTGTGTGTGTGTGTGTGTGTGTGTGTCTCTTTACGGTTTCAAAACCAGTGTGTGTGTCTGACTGTTCCGGCCTGACGCCATTCCTCTGCCAATGTTGTGTGGGTGTAACCATAGATGGTTTTCTTGATTCACAAGCCATGTCAGAGTTTCAGGGTTGCTATTTCTGTGTGGGCCCAGTCTTTAATCTTATCTTAGTATTGATACAAAAATGATAATAGCGGGGGAAAACTCAATTACAACCAAAGAAACAAAGAAAATCTGGAATTATCTGTGCAGCTAATGCTTGCATTATGAATATAGTGCCTTCAGAAAGTATTCAATCACACCCCTTGACTTTTCCACATTTTGTTGTGCAACAGCCTGAATTTAAAATAGATACAATTTTGATTTTGTGTCACTGGCCTACACAATATTTCCCCATAATGTCAAAGTGGAGTTATGTTTCAAGAAATGTTAACAAATGAATTAAAAATGAAAAGCTGAAATGTCTTGAGTCAACACCTGTTCAACCTCTTTGTTCTGGCAAGCCTAAATAAGTTCAGGAGTAAAAATGTGCTTAACAAGTCACATAATAGGTTGCATGGACTCACTCTATGTGCGATAATAGTGTATAGAGCTATTTGTGTTAGTCAGAATATGAGCAACAGGACGGTTATATAGTAGTCTGATAAGCCCAACATATTTTCGACCTATATTCCAGAAGTTCCGATCAAATGCTTTTATTGCATCCATCACTACAGGCTCCTGTTAACCCTCCACGCAATGCATCATATTTAATCATCTCGTAATATTGTCTGACAACGATCGGTTTCGTACCAAGCCTGTCTGATCTATATTAACCAGGCCTGATAACACCCTGTCGAGTCTATGGGCTATGAGTTTAGCAATAATTGTATAGTCTGTATTAAGTAGGGATATGGGCCTATAGGAGCTGCATTGGGTGGGATCTTTCTTTAGCTTAGGCAATATAGTATTGAGGGATAGCGCAAGAGTGTCTGGTAGCTTGCTCGTCACTATAGCATGGCTGAACATATTACAGAGTGGCTCAATTAACTTGGGAAGGAAAGCTTTGTAAAATGCAATGGAAAATCCATCCAGCCCAGGTGCCTTCCCCCCCACACAATGCTAAAAAGGGCCTCCCGAATTTCATCAGATGTAATTACCTCTTCCAGATTATCTCTGTCCTCATTAGTCAAGGACTTTAATGTTATTCTATCCAGAAACCCCTGCATCACTTCTGACAAACCTCCTTCAGACATGTAGGTTCTCGTAAATAATCTTGAACGTCAAGTTCACATCATCAGAGCTCAAGACTACAATGGTACTAGGCAATGTAATTGAATCTGTCTCTCTTCACTTCCTTCCTTCTTATTTTCCAGCCAAGTAGCTGCCTGCCTTATCCCATGTTCGTAATAGTTCTGTTTAAGTCTATTTAGTGCATTTTATGGTTCACGGGTCATTAAGGTGTTGTATTCAAGCTGTTTCAAGCTGTCCATTTTTGTTTTGTTAGGTCCTCAAATGTTGTGTAATGAGATATTTATTTATTTCATTTTCAAGAAATTTGGAACATTTTCGAAATACATGTTTTCACTTTGTCATTATGGGGTATTGTGTGTAGATGAGTGAGAAAAATAATCAATTGAATACATCTTGAATTCAGGCTGTAACAAAACAAAATGGAATAAGTCAAGGGGTATGAATACTTTCTGAAGACAATGTAAGTAATAATAAGGTCCCACAGTTGACAGTGTATGCCAGAGCAAAAACAAAGCCTTGAGATCGAAGGAATTCCGAGACAGGATTTTTATTGAGGCACAGATCTGGGGAAGGGTACCAACACATTTCTACAGCATTGAAGGTCCCTACGAACAGTGTCCTCCATCGTTTTTAAATGGAAGAAGTTTGGAACCACAAAGACTTCCTAGAGCTGACCGCCCAGCCGAACTGAGCAATCTGGGGAAAAGGGCTTTGGTCAGGGAGGTGACCCAGAAACCGATGGTCACTCTGACTGAGCTCTAGAGTTCTTCTGTGGAAATGGGAGAACCTACCAGAAGGACAACCATCTCTGCAGCACTCCACTAATTAGGCCTTTATGGTAGAGTGGCCAGACGGATGCCACTCCTCAGTAAAAAGCACATGACAGCCCGCTTGGAGTTTGCCAAAAGGCACCTAAAGTACTCTCAGACCATGAAAAACAAGATTCTCTGGTCTGATGAAACCAATAACTCTTTGGCCTGAATGCCAAGCATCACAACTGGAGGAAACCTGGCACCATCCCTACGGTGAAGCATGGTGGCAGCATCATGCTGTGGGGATGTATTTCAGAGGCAGGGACTGGGAGACTAGTAAGGATTGAGGGAAAGATGAACAGAGAACAGTACAGAGAGATCCTTGATTAAAAACCTGCTCCAGAGTGCTCATGTCCTCAGACTGTGGGCGAAGGTTCACCTTCCATCAGGACAACAACTCTAAGCACACAGCCAAGACAACGCAGGAGTGGCTTCAGGACAAGTCTAAATGTCCTTGAGTGGCCCATTCAGAGCCCGGACTTGAACCTGATCGAACATCTCTGGAGAAACCTGTAAAACATCTCTGCAAAAAACGATAAAGCCTTGCGTTCCTTTTTCTTACATTTTTTTCACGCTGTTGGCAGTAGGTGCACTTGATTCAGCAGTATTAGCGCCGTGAAGCCAAAGTGTTCCTATTTTGAACCATTTAATGTGTCTGAAGGTAGAACTCCACCTACCCGGCAGGCCCAGAAAGCAAATCAAGCGCACCTATAGGCCTACCCCTGGCCAATCAGATAACTCAGATCGTGTCTATACAGTTTCCTCGAGCCACAGACTTTAAAAATAAACCTCAAACGCACAGCAAAGTTGATACTGGGAGATTTAAACACTTTTAAAACCATGACTAGAGACTCAACGAATACAGCAAGAAAAGTCTGTGTCCCCAACGAAAGTGAGCGGAGGGACGGTGAGTTGCGTGAAAGGCAGCCTCACTGCTGCTCCCTCCCCTCAGACTGACCACCATCGGAAAGCTCGGCATTGCGCATGGTGATCTTAGGCTTGTGTGTGGCTGCTTGGTCATGGAAACCCGTTTCATGAAGCTCCCGACGAACAGTTTTTGTGCTAACGTTGCTTCCAGAGGCAGTTTGGAACTCGGTAGACAAATTATTTTTTACTCGCTATATGCTTCGGTGGTCCAGTTCTATGAGATTGTGTGGTGGCATCCTATGACGGTGCCATGTTGAAGGTCACTGAGCTTTCTATTAAAGCCTTTCTACTGCCGATGTTTGTCTATGGAGATTGCATGGCTGTGTGCTCGAATTTATACTTAGTCAGCAACGGGTGTGGCTGAAATAGCCGAATCCACTAATTTGAAGTGGTGTCCACATACTTGTGTATTTATAGTGTATTACAAGTCTTATATCAGATTTTTGAAAATATAGTTTCAAAATGGTCTGAAAAGAACAATTGACAGGGCAATTCAAGCCTAGCAAATATGCAGTTATAATGTATTCAGCCTATAGCCCATTGCACAAACCTCCAGAACTGTTTTAATTGGTTTATGTGCCTAAGCTTATATTTTTGAAGCCATGTTTAAAAAACTAAATTGAGTGGTACTGTAGATGTCGACTTGCATTTTGACTCCGAAAGTGATCTTGACTCATAAAAGGTTGGTGACCACTGTTTAACAGTAAGCTACTGTATAGGAAAGCTGGGTCAAGTGTTCTGTTTTTCAAAATGTATCTCATTTCAAGGTAAGTAACCAGCTATATCTTTTCCATCTGTAGGATCAGATCCCAGTGAGACAGAGGAAGAACAGTCATGGCTGGTTGGTTTATTTATCTCAGAAGTACCCCATTCTACTCTAAGCCTTGCCTGCATGGGAGTACTGAGCACTCTCAGAGCAACTTCCTCTCCTCCCTGTCCTCTCTTCATTTGCATCCCATCAACCAAGCCGGAAATGTAAAAATAAATTCCAGATTAGGTAGAATGCACCCATTGATAAAATCTGATGTTTCAAATGCTGTTGGCCAGTGTGTTGTAGGACAGCAGCCTGTGGACAGACAGGTTTCTGGGTTTTGAATTTAGTTCCATGCAGATGCGAGAGACAGAAACAGGACAGAAGTTGCTATGAAGAAGTTGGGAGAAAAAATATATATATAATTTATGTTAAGAAAATGTAGGATGAATACTTGAATACAATTTATTTTTATGCCCAAAAGATTCAACATATTTTTGCTTTTAAAATGTCTAATGTCATGTTCTCATGAAGATCACTGCCCTCTCCTCTCTTCAAAGTACATGCCTAGGGTTCTTTTATTTAATTTTTGTATTTATTTGGTTCAGTTTCATTTGGGTCCTGCTGTCAAAAGAACAGGAACTGGTGCTGTGCCCTACAGGGTAGAGTTCTTCCTCACTAAAAATAAAATACAATTATGCCATTATAATGGCCTTGCAATCCCCTATGGAAATGTGCTTATTAAACCAGCTACAGAGACATTCTAATTAGGCCTAGTGGTTGGTGCTATTACTTCTATTGCTGCTCTCAAAGTGTGAAAAATGATGTTTCCATCTTATGTATTTCTACACACATTATTCTTTGCAGGAATTTAGAATTTAGTTGCATCTTTGGTCAAAGGAAGTACACAACCCATCACTTCAAGAAGGGGAGATCACATGCTTGATATCATGGGATATTCATTCTGCTCAGTGTTTTGTAGACCAAAATACTAACTCGTCTCTTGATTTCAGCATAATAGAGATGTACCAGAACAAATTGTCTACCAGGTGGTGTTTGATTCAATTACGTTTAATGATCCACATTTCAAGAGTGTGAAGACTGTACCAAGCTTAGCACCTACCTTAAACAAGGAGAACGTCCAGAGAGCCATGCAGGGGTGATGAGGAACTCACCTATTTGACCCACAGAACCCCTTTTAACCCTGTTTCAGTAATACCCTTTAACAGCATGTAATCTCTTTGGATCCAGTCTGGCGACGAACCAGACAGAGCTACTGACGTGCTTTCCCTTCCATGTTTATACATACTATACACGTACGTGTCTGTCTTACTCTCCCGCTGTATATGTTTCCATGAGTAAACAGATGACATTTCTTTTGAAAAAAAAGGGACAATTCAACTCAAATGAATGTGTGCAAAAATCAGACAGCGACGTTCCATTGAATCACCAGACATGTTGTCCTATCAGAGATTGTCACCGACTGTAGCGGTGAGAGAGAACATTGGTAATGGGATTGTTACAGCTTTGGATAGAAAACGCCAATGGGTCTGCAGGTTCAGGTGGGTAGTTTGGTTCAATGATACACAATATTGTCATGGATCCCCCCGGTACTGCTGCTCATTCTGTTCACCAGTTTCCGGAGATCTACATCACCGGCCTTCTAGGTGTCACTGAACTGGGTCATCACCACCAACCCCGGGCTGTCTTGTCTCATTATGCACACCTGGTTCTCATTCCCCCTGATTAGTATGTGTATATGTGTGCCCTCTGTTCCCCATTGTCCTCGTCGGTCACTGTCCTACAGTATGTCTGTTTTATTCGGTTTTTGGTGCTATGTGTATTTTTGTGCACTTGTTATTACGGGTGTCCTCCCGAGCGTAGGAGAAGGAGGAATCTGGGCCTCTGCTCCTTTGGTGGAGAAAGGGGTCATTTTTCCCCGACCTGCCCTCTATCCACAAATAGGTGAGGAGGTGACAAGCCAGGGAATTACCCTGCTCCAATCCAGGCAGGATGCAAGATCTCCCCTCCTTTTCTGTCAACTCATCAAATTCCCTGAATACCCTAGCCCCTCACTCCCGTTAGCTCTGATTGATTGAGGTGCCGGGAATCTGTTAGACAGCGCACTGGACACTGCATTACGCATCCCTTTGGTTCCACTACAGTCACCCATTCCGGTTAGAGCCCTGGATAATCGTCCAATAAGGACAGGGCTTCCGTTTCTCTGCTGATCCATGACACTCATTTAGAACAGATCACCTTTTGGATTATAGACACCCCCACGCACCCTCTTATTTTAGGTCTCCCCTGGTTGAGTTGGCTTAACCCTGTTATTTCTTGGTCTGAGAGGAGACTGCTGGGTTGGTCACAGGAGTGTCAGGGGAGGTGTCTCGCAGTGTCTGTCAACACCACTACGGTGGAAAGTCCGGACCACACCCCTCAAGTGGATTTACTGGAGGAGTACCAGGATCTGCACAGGGTTTTCTCGAAGACCCAGGCTACACGCCTGTCTCCTCATCACCCCTGGGACTGTGCCATTGACCTGCTGACTGACGCAGCCCTCCCGAGAGGATACGTCTATTCCCTCACCTAAATGGAGACCGAGTCTAATGGAGACCTATGTACAGGAGAGCCTCCAGCAGGGTTTTATCTTCCCCTCTACGTCACCAGCCTCCTCAAGCTTTTTTTGTGAAGAAGAAAGATGGCGGACTGTGCCCCTGCATTGATTATCAAACTCTGAATAAGGCCACCGTCAAGGTCAGCTATCCTTTAACCCTCATTCCAACCATCATCGAACAAATGCACGGGGTGCCGTACTTCACGAAACTGGACTTGAGGGGCTCCTACAATCTGGTGCGCATTCGTGCAGGCGATGAATGGAAAATGGCCTTTTCCACGACCATGGGCAATTACTAGTATCTTATAATGCCTTTTGGCCTGTCTAATGCTCCTTCAGTCTTCCAGGCCTTTATTAACGAAGTGTTTCGGGACATGCTGGGACAGGGCGTAGTGGTTTATATAGATGACATTTTGGTCTATACTGCTGACTGCACCCAGCATGTCTCGTTAGTCAGCTCTGTGCTGGGAAGACTGTTGGCGCATGATCTATATACTATGTTTTTCCAGTGGTCCATGTCCTTTTCGGACTACCTTATATCCATAGAGGGAGTGGAGATGGAGGAGCAATATGTCAGCGCAATCAGGTCATGACCCATCCCCAACTATGTGAAAGCAGTGCAGTGATTATTGTCTACAAAACAACTCCAAAGCCCTGAAAAACCATAACATTATTGGAACTATTTTCTTGAAATTAGATATGGCTCCAACAGATCTCTTTTATCTGTGTTGACTTTATCTTTTTTTTTGAGGCCCCAAGTTCGGTGGCAATGACATCTGTTTCTTCATTAGAGAGGTGCTCCACTTCAGTAATGACAGGCTGCCAGACCATATTTCTGACTGACCATTCTGAAATAGACTCTATACACCCACTGCTTGTTGTCTCTATCATGTCTCTATCATAGCATCCTTTTATTAACCTAGCATGAGTGGAACAGGCACTGTTAAGTTGTAGCCTAGAGCTGCAGGGTGGTAGATTGTGTCAGTGGACACACACAAAAGAAAGTACCACCACACTGGCTTCAATGTTCTTCTGATTATACGTATGGACCTGACTATGGCCAGTCAAGTTATTATTTTTGATCATCTTTCGCATTTGAAGTATTAAAGTTTAAACTCATTTAAACTCTCAAAATGATTCATGATGAACTCGATCAATACATATCTCGTATCTAACACTATATATGTATCTAGGACAAGAAAAAGTTCAAGGCTATGACACGCTCATTTTAGAAGACATTTTGAGCAAAACATTCGGCAGTAGACATTTGTCTTGAGGTCAAAAAGAAATGGTACAGGTATTACTCAAGTTGAAGTCTTAGCATAGAAGGACAGCGTAACATACTGTAGTCTACAATCAATGTCTGTCCGTCTTAAGTGTTGCCTGGTGTGACTGTGACCAAGGCTGTGCTGTAGCAGCTGCCCACTGCAATCACCATGAGGAAGTTCACCTCATGTGGTTAAGTGCTGGTTGCTAGGTGACTGTTATGGGAATGAGGCACTCAGTTCCAGCTCCAGTCCTGAACAGTGTGTGTGGAAGACTGCTTGTCCGGCACCATGCACACAACCCTGCTGTCCAATCGCCTACTGTACACACATCCTGTTTCCATAGGGACTTAAGGGGTCGCTTGCTTACTCACAAAATTACATAAATCAAGTATTACAAACAGGATTAGGTCTCTGCTTCGACATGTTCTGGAACGCTCGGACACAGAATTACTCAGGTGAAAGAAAAATGCTTCCCGTGAAAAAATTGCTGTCACAGACCAACCTGACCCCTACCTTGACGAAAGACAAATCTCAGTGGTCACAGGTGTTTGATATACTGTGCCACCTCTGATAGGAGTGGAATGGCAGAAGAAGCGTTCCCATGGTCAATCAGAACCAAACATAACAAACTAAACAATATAGAGCAAAGGGAACCCTCATTATAGAGCTGAGAAAATGTAGGTTGATGCATAACATCCTTTATAGTTCATCTCTCTCTCTGACACTGACTGAGGCCTACCATCTCCCCAACATGCTAGAGAGGATGGGTGCGCTCTTTAAGCTTGCCTGGCTGGTGCCCCGGCTGGGCAGAGATTTCATTTTAGGACCAATAAGATGGTCTAAAATGTGCCAAATCCGCCCACGCTTTACCCTGGGTGAAGTAAAATGAGTGCACCTAGTGGTTGAGCCGCACTGCTCGACCCCCCGCCCAGCCCCACAACGTGACTGGAGCGCTGGTCTCATTTCTGGACTGAACACGCCATGGTATCTGTACTAATTAACCCAGATGTGGATATTAATAAGCAGCTGGTATGAAAGCGGGTCTAGACTGGAAGTGGGGACATTTGAGAGGAGAGAGGCCTCATTTAAGAATGGTCACAGTAAAGTGGGACACAGTGGCCCCTCCCGTGGCAGGGGAATAAGACCCGTTACTATATTGAAATACCCTCCGGCCCTTCTTAATGTCTCACACCTCTGGAGATTTGGCTCCAATGAAAAGCTGAAGATACCTTCAAGGGTGGCACTGTGTTGAAAGAATACAGAAATACATAGAGAATTGTAAAGTTGAGGGATGAAGACTAGATGCCCATGACTTCTATGCTCTTCATCTTTGAAGGTTAAATGGATGTGGGGATCATCTCTATTGACACGGAAATACCTTTGCACACAACATTTAAAAGCCAATCTAGGAGCACACATGATTTGTATAATACAGGGTTTCACAAACTCGCCCCCCAACACTACACAGCTGATTCAAATGACCGACTAATCGTCAAGCTTTGAACAATGAGTTTGGGAAACCCTAGTATAGTACATACCACTAAAAGGCCATACCCGTCTTTTACTGTAGTCAATATCAGACGGTTGGCATAAAGATCTGGTAGATTCATCTGCTGTCGCGCGAGGGCTTTACAGTCCAGGCAGGGCATGATGAGACTTGGGGACCGAAGTGTTTCGATAGCTAGGTCTGGTGGGACGTGCCCCACATAGCACAAGTACTCTCTGACAGAGAGAGCTTTTAGTTGGTCTGCTCAACACAGATGGAGTTTATACTTTTTGACAGAAATGCTGTATCTCTATATCAGACCAGCGATGCCATCCAACAGAAAGGAGTTGGGGACAGTGAGATAGTTGGCAATTGTAAGAGAACAGTGGGGGGTCATCATAGAAGGGTCAATCCAGGATTTAGAAAAACAAAGCGGTCACCGTGACACTTGTTCTGATTTGTAAGTCGCTCTGGATAAGAGCGTCTGCTAAATGACTTAAATGTAAATGTAAATGATTAACAGCTGAGGGATGAACTGGAGAAATGTAACCACTCGCAAATTCATAGACCGAGCTATGGTTGACCATCGATGAGATTTTAACCATGTTTTGAAGCAGTGCATGTTTAGACTTTCAATATAACAAGCTTATATTTTGGGTTCTGATGGGGGTATGACAGCCGAAGCTGTCGTAACCCATCCGTCATATTATTCAAGAATAAATGGTTACATGAGTCCAAAATGGAGCAATCCCGGATTGCCCCTTTAATCCAGATGGATGGCACACTGGTACGGACAGGATGACTACATCAGCAGACTGTGTAGGTGGAGCAACTGATGTGTCATAGAGAAACATCTTTATCTACAATGATGGACGATGCTGTTAGCAATCAACTGACACACTGGGTGCAGAATTGACATTTAACAAAATAACACGTGCATTAGAACTGGAGAGTTGGATTCGACCAAAATAAAAATAAAAAGCAAGGGTTCTGTGCAAAATGTCTCTCCTTTCCAGTACAACACGATCACTTCAAGTTACAAAACATCAACTTACAGATATGAAACAAATAACCACATTCATCTATCTAATTGTTGAGAACAGGTATGTCCAGTGGCAGGAATTGGGCACAGTTCTGGGCACCACAGCAGTATGGTTTCCTCTGGAGGGTATCTGTCCCATTGGCTTCTGTCCCAGGGTCACTCTGAACCAACCCATAGAGTGTGTATTGCTATAGCCCGCTGAATAGTCAAATGTGAGCTCTTGAGGGGTGATGCCAGTGAACAGGGCCAGCCTGGGCACCAGGGAGTGCACCTGGACAGGCACCATGAACAGGTTGGGCTGGAAGGAGTGGTTCAGAAATCGCCCCACATTCCCAACCACAATAGGGTCCACAAAGGTCTCATTGACTGGGCCCTATCCAGCATACTCCCGCACAGCAATGATGTAGTTGTTGTCCTCAGGCCCCTGTGCAAGCTTTCTACGCCTGGCCTCCTCAAAGCCGAGCACTTTCCCAGCGTACTCACACACAAAGGACCCACAGGAAATGCGCTCCAGAGCTCGCACCCCCAAGCCCCTGTCCTCTGTGGGGTAGACACACAACCTGAACCCCAGGCCTCTCTGGACCACCCGGTTACCTGCAGACCTCACTACAGCCCCACAAGGCATTACACTCAAGCACAGGCCTGCAGTAACAATTGACTGTATCTCCTCTGGTCCTGGTGACAGCCTGTCGTATGTCTGCCCGTATGTCTGCAGGCAGAAGGAGCTCTCTCTCAGGCAGGAGTGGGTGTAGCAGGAGCATCTAGGAAGAATGACCTCACTGGGGTCTATGTGATGTCCTGGCCCCTGGACATTCTCTGGAGAATACTGAAACCAAAGAGGCAGATGAAAAGGGGCCTTATGTTTTATATGATACAAAGGTAATCAGGCCAGTATTGTTGTTTTTTAAAACAACCAGTCAAGGTATTGGCGTTGGAGGATTTAACTTGGCTAGAGGAGATAGTTACAGAGTAAATAGCATCCAATCCAGCATAGCTCTGCTTCTTTTAGCAAGCAGTGGTGCAAATCTTCAAAGAGAAAGACGTGTAAGAAAATTGTATAGTGGGGCAGTTCACCAGCTTTCAGAAGTGAGCCTATTTTGGATTCTCTATTTTGTCCAGAATGTCTAAAGGATGTCTAGTGATGATACTGTGCTGCCACCAGCTGGCAGAAAATAGTTTAGACCGCCTGAATGAGGATCTTCAGGTAACTGCCAAAATAAAGGAAACATCAACATAGTGTCTTCCATGACCCTCCAGAACAGCTTCAATGCGCCTTGGCATAGATTCTACAAGCGCCTGGAACGCTATTAGAGGGATGCGAAACCATTATTCCACGAGACATTGCATCATTTGGTGTGTTGTTGATGGTGGTGGAAAACGGCGTCTTAGGTGCCGCTCCAGAATCTCCTGTAAGCGTTCAATTTGTTTGATATCTGGTGACTGAGACACACACATACACACGCCCCCTTTAAACCCATTATTACAGTAAACCATAAGTTATGGGGGGGGTTCTACTAGGCTATTATATGGAATTGTTTTAAGAAGGTAATACCAAGGGTCATTATGCTATTTTATTTGGAAGTTTAAGACCTATTGAAGTATCAAAAAATATATACTAAAATCATTTGATTAAACATTGCATTTGGGCTTACTACTATTAGCCCATACAAACACGTTGTTACGAAGTGTCTGTCCTATATCTGAGAGATGTAAGATAGATCTGGAATTGAAACATGTTTTTTTACACGTCCCTTATTTTTGTCACTAAACAGTCTCCATGCAGTCCATACGTGGTACCGGGGGAACTCAGACGAGTCTTGTGAGGCTTGTGGGCGTCCTAGAGCCAAACAACCGCCGTACATACTCTTGTGAGTCTCACCTTTTCACATATTAGTGTGTAGCCCAAACTGTTCGGACGCTACAGACAGGAGTTGGGTTCGAAGACGCCTGTAGGGAACAGCATCGGGTCCGTGAGAGACTCGTCTTTCCGGTAGAGGGGTTTGAAAAACAGTTCGGACGCTACAGACAATTTTGTGAGGCGTCCGATTTTAAGGGATGGTCTGACAAACACGGCTCTAGCTCTGGCACCATTCACTGCAGATGTGGAAGTGCGACATAGACGGAGGCGGAGGATTGAGAGGCGTACAATGCAAAAAAAAACAGATACACTATACATACAAAGTATGCGGAGAGCCCTTCAAATGATCGGATTAAGCTATTTCAGCCACACCCATTGCTGACAGGGGAATAAAATCAAGCACACCGCCATTGCAATCTCCATAGATAAACATTGGAGGTAGAATGGTCTTGCTGAAGAGCTCAGTGACTTTCAACGTGGTGCCGTCATGGGATGCCACCTTTCCAACAAGTCAGTTCGTCAAATTTCTGCCCTGCTAGAGCTGCTCCGGTCAACTGTAAATGCTGTTATTGTGAAGTGGAAACGTCTAGGGGCATCAATGGCTCAATCGAAAAGTGGTAGGCCACACAAGCTCACAGAACGGGACCGCCAAGTGCTGAAAGCATGTAGAAAATGTCTGTCCTTTAAAAATGTCTGTCGAAACATACCGAAACCAACCCACGTGCACTCTGTTTTACAATGTTGCCCGCCCACATTTGGATCACATGTAGGCCTATGTAATTAGAGTGCAAGAATGTAAGGATGAAGATGTAAGCTTAAGCTCTAAATAGTAATTCACCCAAAACAATAAACATGCATATATAATAACCAATGATTGGTGGCGACATGAACAATTTGTCTGTAGCGCCTTTTGCTTAGAAAAAACACAAAAAAGTTTCCCACAATGCTTTGGTTCTGACTTCAAGTTACAGTTGGTGAGGAGCAACTGTCTAGTCGACTGCTGTCGAAAGTTCATGACCTTTGATCACATGGTTTTTGTAAAGGCCATACAGTTGACATGTAGTCACAAGTCAGACAGTCTTTATACCCATAAAGCAACACACTTTGAAAGGCGGTGTCCAACGATGGTCAACGTCCTGACAAAAGTGATCCACTTGAACACGCCCAATGTCAATATAGAAAGGGCACTGCACCAGTCCAAGGAGAGACTTAGGGAAAGTCTATGATTAATGTTTTACATTGTCGCCACCTAGCGGCCTTCTAGCACAAGCACACTATCGCACTGCTGCAATTTTTGCAGTAAGTGGCGCTATGAGACTTAACAAAGAGACCCACTTACAGCCAGAACATCATGTAATGAATCACTGACTCATTAAAGAAAAGTGTGTGTATGAGACATTAGAATTCAGAGGTAATATAGACCAAATAAAAAACATGGCCATATGAGGAAACACTGTCCTGTGGTTCCCACATCATAAGAGCACAAACACGCATTGTTGGAAGTGGAACCCAGCTGGAGAGTGAGTGAGACAGCAGCCTGTGAGTAAGGAGCGAGGATCCTCTCTTCCACTCCAACAGGGGGACGCCTGGCACAATGTAGCTTTGGAAGCCACCCCTGTTACCTTGGAGATAACGATACACCAAATGGACAACAATGGAAGGCTCCTGCCAGTGACATAATCCATCCTGTAATGATGGGGCTTTGGAAGCACCGTGCTCCATCTGTTCCTTAGACCCATGGGGAGGGGAGAGGAAATGGAGAAGGAAATCATACCACAGTATACAAAAAAATACTATAGTATACTGTAGTGTTTTTGCAGACGAAAGAGTAGAATTTATTGGAGTATATTGGAGTATACTGTAGTATTTACTGTTAACAATAGTATAAATACTGAAGTAAAAGAAAACTGTGCTATATAGTATATTATCAACTGGGTGGTTAGAGTCCTGAATTCTGATTGGCTGACAGCCGTGATATATCAGACCGTATATCACAGGTATGACAATATTTGTACTGTTCTATTTACGTTGGTAACCAGTTTATAATAGCAATAAGTCCTCTTGGGGGTTTCTGGTATACGGCCAATATACGATGGCTAAGGGCTGTATCCGCTTTGCGTCGTGCATATGAACAGCCATACTTAGTATATTGTCCATATACCACACCCCTCGTGCCATATTGCTTATGTAATCAATGTAGTTTTTGCGAATTGTAGTATCCTGTAGTATTTACTGTAGTGTTTTTGTAGACATGACTGTAGTATTTATTATAGTTTTTCTGTTTTATTATCTTTGACAAAGAAGTGGAGGCTTTCTCCATGCGGAAACCTACTGGAGAAATACTAAAAGAGCATAGTATTCATAACCTGTAGGTAGGTAGGTAGGTAGGTAGGTAGGTAGGTAGGTAGGTAGGTAGGTAGGTAGGTAGGTAGGTAGGTAGGTAGATAGATAGATAGATAGATAGATAGATAGATAGATAGATAGATAGATAGATAGATAGATAGATAGATAGATAGATAGATAGATAGATAGATAGATAGATAGATATAGCTTCTGCTCTTTTATATAACTTGTATGTTACACAATATGATCTATACTTGGCTTGTAGGTTTTCCACTTATGGGCGACACAATGGGAAGAGGAATGGGCAGGGCATATGCAAATTATACACTGTAGTATTTACTATAGTTAAATGAAGTAGTGCTTTTATGGACTGCAGTGTTTTTGCGGACATTACTGAGGTATTTAATATATTTTAAAATATTTTTCTCAGGTGGTGGAAGGAAGCAGATGGGGAGAGGTCACATTGCTGGCTGGCATTTCAGCTGCACACACAACTGACCCTGTGTCATCTTCCTCTGAGAATACTCCCCCTATTCTAATTCCTTTATAATGTCCTTGTGCAAAAAACACATTTTGTTATTTTGAATTCTACTGGATTCTACTGTCAGCAGAACTATTGCAGTTATTGCATTAACAAGGACACTAGATGCTCCCCAACAAAATTACCTTTTTAGGGAAACTAACTTTAGATATGGGTAGAGCTCTGGGTAGGGTATTGATGGCTGTCATGCAATGATGATTAATTGATCGATGAGCCCAAGTCTGTCCAGTCAGCAATATGTAAATATATTACACAATGAAATCTCCCATCAGCACTTTGTCATTTTACCGCTTGCTCCTGCCTCCCTGTCTGCTGAAAATAAGCAAATGGTACAGAATCAAATAGTATTTAGCAAGACTGTATTATATTCAACCCACACACAGCTTGAAGTGTATCTCTCTGGATTCCCCCAGTGCTGTAAACTGAAACAAAGTATGGACAAATATATTACATTTACCGTTGAAAGTTTGCTATCCCATACAATAGAGGAAGAAAAAATATGCGTAAGAGGGAATGTGTTTTTGATTGGATTTCTCAGTTGGAAATCGGTTCTAAAAATGTACCAGAAGTACAAGCTTGTTTTTCTCAATGATTAATATGACTTGACAATGTGAGGCTCTCATGAAGCACATCCCTTACCTCCCGTTCTCTTAATGACAGAGCTTGTTGGGGGATCTTTAATTAACTCCTTTGTCTTTTTGGATTTAATGAGAAGACAACAACACAGAAGACCTGGGCTTTGAGGGCATAATACAATTGGTTGGACAGCCAATGATCCAAAAGCATGATAGAACACGTCCTTTGGGGAAATGATCAACAACACCCCAGTGCTCTCTCTGCTCCTGTGTTTATTGGCTTCTCTTCAAATTGCCAGTGATGCTGCTCTCAGCTAGTAAGGAAAGTTGCTCGGCGGCATGCTGCTCACTGTTTAATTTGACTTTGGAGAACAAAGGACATTTCAAAGGCTCCCCCTTCTCCCTTCTTTAGCCTGAGAGGGCTTGATTACTAGGACTCTCCCTGTGCCAACTCCCCAGGCCTCTCAAAGGGGCCCGCCATCATGGTTCTCACAGTTCATCAAAGGCCACAGTCCTACAGGGGCACAACTTGTGGAGAAAAAAAAGCATTAGGGAGGTTGCCAAACAAGCAAAACTGGGAAAGTAAAAGTAAAAATAGAAGAACAAAAAAAGGGGGGGGTAATAATAAGTACCCACATTAAAAAGTACTATAGTATACTATGGTATAAATACTGTAGTATTACTATATTTACAGTGCCTTTGGAAAGTACACATTTTGGTAGGTTACAGCCTCCTTCTGAAATGTTTTTTTCCCCTCATCAATCTCCCCGCAATAACCCATAATGACAAAACAAAAACAGGTTTTTAGAATTAATTAATGAAAAATTCAAAGCTGATATATCACATTTACATGTGCAATCTGACCATTTACTCTGTACTTTGTTTGAAGTACCTTTGGCAGCAATTACAACCTCGAGTCTTCATGGGTATGACAAGTTTGGCACACCTGGATTTGGGGAGTTTCTCCCATTCTTCTATGCAGAGCCTCTCAAGTTCTGTCAGGTTGGATGGGGAGCGTTGCTGCATGGCTATTTTCAGGTCTCTCCAGAGATGTTAGATTGGGTTCAAGTCTGGGCTCTGGCTGGGCCACTCGGAAGCAAACAAAACGAAAAAGGTATAAACATGGCTGAATTTGTCCAAGAGAAACTCTCATTTGCAACTTTTGGACTAATGATTACTCCCTAGATCAGCTAGATGCAGGCAGGAGTGCAAGGCGGTAATTAATGTGGCGCTGTCTGTGTTACATCTGCTCCTGCCACGCCCTCTACTGCTTATCCTGTGTCTCCTTGACCTGCCGCCACTCCCCCAGTTCTCACTCCCTCTCCCTCTGTGTGTGTGTGTGTGTGTGTGTGTGTGTGTGTGTGTGTGTGTGTGTGTGTGTGTGTGTGTGTGTGTGTGTGTGTGTGTGTGTGTGTGTGTGTGTGTGTGTGTGTGTGTGTGTGTGTGTGTGTGTGTGTGTGTGTGTGTGTGTGTGTGTGTGGAGACAGGTGTGCTGGAGTCAGAGCAGATCTCCACCAGCTGCAATCTGTTCCATAATCAAGAACTCTACAAATACTCAGTCCTGCCACATCCACACTGCCAGATCATAATTTCTGCTCAGTCAGTCTAAGTTTCTAGCCGTTTGTTACTATTTAGATCCTGTTATCCTGCTGTACCTGTTTTCCTTGCCTGACACGGTTTTCCTCCCCGCAGAAAGTTCTGCCCTTTCTGACCCTGGTTCCTGTCTCCAGTCACACGTCTCCTCATTCTGCTACTCTGCCCTAGATTCCCCATTCTGCTGCTCCCCTGGATTCCCCTCTGGACCTGCTCACCCTGTCCTAACCCCTCTCGCTCCAGCCTCAACCTCCTCACCTGGTTTCCTGCAACCCGCCCAAGCTTCTCCTGGCCTATACACTCCATCTTCCCTGTGTTACCAAAAATACCTTGGTTACTTCATCCCAGTCTTCTTGTCTGAGTCTGCTCTTGGGTTTCCCTGTTCCACTCCGCGTAACAGCCTGTCACCTTGATTACTCATAATTCTCTGACCTGTGCACCTACGTTGTAAACGGTCATTCATAGGCTAGGTCGTAGTAACCTCAGGATGGGTACAAGGAAAATGTGAGTATCGTATAGTAGCCTAAACCTATATAACCTAAGTTATATGGAGCTGAGTGAATGTAATATGAATCACAGTGGTCCAATATTGTAATAGAAATAAGACCACGCTCATAAAAGTATTATCCTCCCTCATCTTAAACATCACCGACCACCATTGATCAAAATGTTTCTGAAGCCTGTCGGCCAAGACTCTCTTGAGGAACTCACCTAGACTGCAGAGAAGGCTAGTTGGCTGGTTGATGGGGTTCTTTGTTGGGTGTGGGGATCATGGTAACCAAGGCTGATTTCCAGGGTTTGGGGAAATGGCCTGTGAGAAGGCAGAGGGTGAGCAAGTTAGAGATTTTTAAATTTGTTTTATTTATATGTATTTTGCCCCCTTTTTCTCCCCAATTTCAATCTTGTGTCATCACTGCAACTCCTCAACGGACTCGGGGTGCAAATGCATCGTCCGAAACCTGAACCGCCAAACCATGCTTCTTAACACCTGCACGCTTAACCTGGAAGCCAGCGAACGAAACACCGTTCACCTGATAACCGAGGTCAGCCTGCAGATACCCGGCCCGCCACAAGGAGCCGTTAGAGCACGATGACCCAAGTAAAGCCGGTCAACAATTACCTTCCACTCTAGGTCGAACAGGGGGCCTGGAGGATAGGAATGGACTTGCTGTAGGTGGTCTTTAAATACTATATGTTAGCCCTTTTTACTGTCCTCTTTGACAATCTTCCCATTGTGTTTCAGCACTGTTACATTTGAGCTGTTTGTCCTGCCATTTAACAGGTCAACTTTTTGCCAGATGGTTTTGGGGTTTGGATCTGTGTTTAGTTTAAAAAATATATATATCATAGTAGTTTTCTCTTTCTTTAGCCTGTAATGTTTCTTATTTGGGTTTGTAGCTGGTTTACTTTTCTTTTTGTTTCCTCAGATCTGTACTTCATGTAATCTCTACGTGCCTTCCGTTTCAACTGGATGAGGTGAGGGGGAAGAGGTTTGGGATGTTTGGAATGGCTTTGGTGTTTGACAGAAGATTCTCTGGCAGAAAAGAGAATCTGGCACAGCTCCACCATTCAGGGTCACAGGGGGGGTAGGTCAGAGTTCTTGGTGGATACTATGTCTCTATATTTTTGCCAGTTTGCCGTGTTGTAATCAAATCAAATCCAATCAAATCAAATTTATTTATATAGCCCTTCCGTACATCAGCTGATATCTCAAAGTGCTGTACAGAAACCCAGCCTAAAACCCCAAACAGCAAACAATGCAGGTGTAAAAGCACGGTGGCTAGGAAAAACTCCCTAGAAAGGCCAAAACCTAGGAAGAAACCTAGAGAGGAACCGGGCTATGTGGGGTGGCCAGTCCTCTTCTGGCTGTGCCGGGTAGAGATTATAACAGAACATGACCAAGATGTTCAAATGTTCATAAATGACCAGCATGGTCAAATAATAATAAGGCAGAACAGTTGAAACTGGAGCAGCAGCACAGTCAGGTGGACTGGGGACAGCAAGGAGCCATCATGTCAGGTAGTCCTGGGGCACGGTCCTAGGGCTCAGGTCCTCCGAGAGAGAGAAAGAAAGAGAGAATTAGAGAGAGCATATGTGGGGTGGCCAGTCCTCTTCTGGCTGTGCCGGGTGGAGATTATAACAGAACGTGGCCAAGATGTTCAAATGTTCATAAATGACCAGCATGGTTGAATAATAGTAAGGCAGAACAGTTGAAACTGGAGCAGGAGCATGGCCAGGTGGACTGGGGACAGCAAGGAGTCCTCATGTCAGGTAGTCCTGGGACATGGTCCTAGGGCCCAGGCCAGTTGAAACTGGAGCAGCAGCATGGCCAGGTGGACTGGGGACAGCAAGGAGTCATCATGTCAGGTAGTCCTGGGGCATGGTCCTAGGGCTCAGGTCCTCCGAGAGAGAGAAAGAAAGAGAGAGAGAGAATTAGAGAACGCACACTTAGATTCACACAGGACACCTGAATAGGACAGGAGAAGTACTCCAGATAAACAAACTGACCCTAGCCCCCGACACATAAACTACTGCAGCATAAATACTGGAGGCTGAGACAGGAGGGGTCAGGAGACACTGTGGCCCCATCCGAGGACACCCCGGACAGGGCCAAACAGGAAGGATATAACCCCACCCACTTTGCCAAAGCACAGCCCCCACACCACTAGAGGGAAATCTTCAACCACCAACTTACCATCCTGAGACAAGGCCGAGTATAGCCCACAAAGATCTCCGACACGGTACAACCCAAGGGGGGGAGGACCCAGACAGGCCGACCACAACAGGTGACGCACCCCCAGGGACGGCACGAGAGAGCCCCAGCAAGCCAGTGACTCAGCCCCGTAACAGGGTTAGAGGCAAAGAATCCCAGTGAAAAGAGGGGAACCGGCCAGGCAGAGACAGCAAGGGCGGTTCGTTGCTCCAGAGCCTTTCCGTTCACCTTCCCACTCCTGGGCCAGACTACACTCAATCATATGACCCACTGAAGAGATGAGTCTTCAGTAAAGACTTAAAGGTTGAGACCGAGTTTGCATCTCTGACATGGGTAGGCAGACCGTTCCATAAAAATGGAGCTCTATAGGAGAAAGCCCTGCCTCCAGCTGTTTGCTTAGAAATTCTAGGGACAATTAGGGTCTTGTGAGACGTGTAGGTATGTACGGCAGGACCAAATCAGAGAGGAAGGAGCAAGCCCATGTAATGCTTTGTAGGTTAGCAGTAAAACCTTGAAATCAGCCCTTGCTTTGACAGGAAGCCAGTGTAGAGAGGCTAGCACTGGAGTAATATGATCAAATTTTTTGGTTCTAGTCAGGATTCTAGCAGCCGTATTTAGCACTAACTGAAGTTTATTTAGTGCTTTATCCGGGTAGCCGGAAAATAGAGCATTGCAGTAGTCTAACCTAGAAGTGACAAAAGCATGGATTAATTTTTCTGCATCATTTTTGGACAGAAAGTTTCTGATTTTTGCAATGTTACGTAGATGGAAAAAAGCTGTCCTCGAAATGGTCTTGATATGTTCTTCAAAAGAGAGATCAGGGTCCAGAGTAACGCCGAGGTCCTTCACAGTTTTATTTGAGACGACTGTACAACCATTAAGATTAATTGTCAGATTCAACAGAAGATCTCTTTGCTTCTTGGGACCTAGAACAAGCATCTCTGTTTTGTCCGAGTTTAATAGTAGAAAGGTTGCAGCCATCCACTTCCTTATGTCTGAAACACATGCTTCTAGCGAGGGCAATTTTGGGGCTTCACCATGTTTCATTGAAATGTACAGCTGTGTGTCATCCGCATAGCAGTGAAAGTTTACATTATGTTTTCGAATAACATCCCCAAGAGGTAAAATATATAGTGAAAACAATAGTGGTCCTAAAACAGAACCTTGAGGAACACCGAAATGTACAGTTGATTTGTCAGAGGACAAACCATTCACAGAGACAAACTGATATCTTTCCGACAGATAAGACCTAAACCAGGCCAGAACATGTCCGTGAAGACCAATTTGGGTTTCCAATCTCTCCAAAAGAATGTGGTGATCGATGGTATCAAAAGCAGCACTAAGGTCTAGGAGCACGAGGACAGATGCAGAGCCTCGGTCCGATGCCATCAAAATGTCATTTACCACCTTCACAAGTGCCGTCTCAGTGCTATGATGGAGTCTAAAACCAGACTGAAGCATTTCGTATACATTGTTTGTCTTCAGGAAGGCAGTGAGTTGCTGCGCAACAGCCTTCTCTAAAATCTTTGAGAGGAATGGAAGATTCGATATAGGCCGATAGTTTTTTATATTTTCTGGGTCAAGGTTTGGCTTTTTCAAGAGAGGCTTTATTACTGCCACTTTTAGTGAGTTTGGTACACATCCAGTGGATAGAGAGCCGTTTATTATGTTCAACATAGGAGGGCCAAGCACAGGAAGCAGCTCTTTCAGTAGTTTAGTTGGAATAGGGTCCAGTATACAGCTTGAAGGTTTAGAGGCCATGATTATTTTCATCATTGTGTCAAGAGATATAGTACTAAAACACTTGAGCGTCTCTCTTGATCCTAGGTCCTGGCAGAGTTGTGCAGACTCAGGACAACTGAGGTTTGGAGGAATACGCAGGTTTAAAGAGGAGTCCGTAATTTGCTTTCTAATAATCATAATCTTTTCCTCAAAGAAGTTCATGAATTTATCACTGCTAAAGTGCAAGTCATCCTCTCTTGGGGAATGCTGCTTTTTAGTTAGCTTTGCCACAGTATCAAAAAGGAATTTCGGATTGTTCTTATTTTCCTCAATTAAGTTAGAAAAATAGGACGATCGAGCAGCAGTAAGGGCTCTTCGGTACTGCACGGTACCGTCCTTCCAAGCTAGTCGGAAGACTTCCAGTTTGGTGTGGCGCCATTTCCGTTCCAATTTTCTGGAAGCTTGCTTCAGAGCAGCTCGGGTATTTTCTGTGTACCAGGGAGCTAGTTTCTTATGAGACATTTTTTTAGTTTTTAATCATATTTCTTTGTTTTTCCTGCAGGTTAGGTATGGAGGGAGAGCGAAGTGAGTATTGGTAAGTGGTCCCTTCCTATATCTCCATATGCCGAGAACATGGCTACCTTGGCAGCAGGCTCGTGGGTGCAGAAACAGAGGTCCAGTGTTGTGTCAGTGATTTTATATGATGTTGAGTAGAAGGTGGGCTGGTCATTGCTTAATAAGACAAGATCATTTGGATTCAGGATGGAGTGGAGTGTTTTACCCGCCGGGTTGATAGATTTGCTGTTGAAAGACAGGTGTTTGGAATTGAAATCTCATATAATTATGAGTTTGTCTTGCTGGAGCAGGTGGTGGAAGAGATGAGGAGGGGATGATTCCAGAAGGGCAGTAGTTGGAGGCCAGAGTCAGGCTTGTTATATTGGTCAACCTGACTCTGGTTGTGATTCATTAGTTTAGCTTGAATTGATCTGGGGTTAATATAATGGATGTTTTGACGAAGGAGAGTAAACTCTTAATCAGGAGAGCCACTCCTCCCCTGTGACTCTGGGTCCTGTCCCTCCTTAGGATATGATATCCTTGTGAAGAGAAGTCCACTTTGGTTGATAAAAACATTTAATTAACAGAAGCAGCATGGAACTCTTTCTCAATTTATAACCTGTTGAAAGTTCTCTGTTGGCCCAGAGTCCCCTGATATTAATATGTAAAACATTTTTTTAAATGATCAATTAGGAACATTTAAAATATATTTTTTAAATATGTGCTGAGGCAGTAAAGTGCAAATTATTGAGGTGCTCCTCCGGACTCTTCAAGATTGAGCTGTATAGGGAGTTATCCTTGCATAGGCCAAGGAGTTCAATTTGGAGGTCAATGCATTTGGTCAGTGCCCTCTAGACAGGTCGGGCCTGGTTTTGGGGCTGGGACGGAGGCTGGACTGAGAGGCTAATTGGGGCCTACCAAGTCCAGGTAGGTAGGGCACTGCTTGGAGGGCGGCAGAGTGGGCTCTCCTCCACAGTTGGCACATTTGGCATCATGCTTTTCTATGGTGCACATTTTGTGTGAGTGTTCTACTCCACATCTCACACACTTGGTGGGGTTAGTGTAATTCTGTGCAGTGTGTTTGAAAAGCTGGCAGTTAAGATATTGTGTAACATGGACAGCGATGTGGGGTTTTTCTACCATGTAATGAAAGAAACCCATGAAGAACCCTTTTTTTAAGTAGCAGGTGAGTGGAGTCTTCAGGCCAGGTTAGATGGTCCCTGTCAAATGTGGTAGGTTGTTCGGTCCTCCTGCTGATGATCCTGTTGATATTTGTGTGGCAACTTCTTGATGTTGTAGTTCTTTGATTTTCTCTGAGGTGATGGAGGTTGATAGGCCTTTGATTGTTATTTGACTCTGTGGTCTGTCGCTGGCATCCTGCCTTCCATGGCAATATGCCATTGTTTTGGAGAATGGGGCTCCTTTAAAAGCATCTGTTTGCCATGGAACCAGGAGCTGGAATATGGGTGATAGGAATGGGTGGGGTATATGTAAATTAAATGCTGTAGTATTACTATAGTTTTAAAAACGGTAGTGTTATTGCGGACATTACTACAGTGGGGCAAAAAAAGTACTTAGTCAGCCACCAATTGTGCAAGTTCTCCCACTTAAAAAGATGAGAGAGGCCTGTAATTTCCATCATAGGTACACTTCAACTATGACAGACAAAATGAGAGAGAAAAAATCCAGAAAATCACATTGTAGGATTTTTTAGGAATTTATTTGCAAATTATGGTGGAAAATAAGTATTTGGTCACCTACAAACAAACAAGATTTCTGGCTTTCACAAACCTGTAACTTCTTCTTTAAGAGGCTGCTCTGTCCTCCACTCGTTACCTGTATTAATGGCACCTCTCTCATCTTTTTACGTGGGAGAATTTGCACAATTGGTGGCTGACTGAATATTTTTTTGCCCCACTGTAATTGAGGCTAGTATAGATTTGTAGTATACATACTACAGTATGCTACAAAATTGTATAGTAAGAACTACACTATCGAGGGGGATACTGCAGTGTGTAGTATAATATTCTACAGTATAATACGAAATCCTATGGTAAGTACTACACATGATCAAGGGATACTACAGAGTATAGTATAGTATTCTACAGTAAGTACTATTTTATAGTAACCTGTGCTCTTTTTTTCATGTGGGTAAACACATTATAGATGTAGACATACTGTAGACATACTGTAGCATGACACATTGACAAACTTTCCCTCCCTCTCCACAGAAGTGACATGAAGGGTTGTGTGTATGGGTGTATGTAGAAAGGCTTAAGATTGCATTTCCTCGCCCTCGGAGACTCATCAGAATACTTCCTCTGCTGCTTGGCAACAGTGACGGGCAGCATGATTTACTCACATGACAAAAATTCACAAAAAACTTAGGAAGAGTCAGGGATGTTACATTAATGTGGATGCTACCATGATGACGGATAATCATGAATAAATCGTGACTAATATCAGGATAAGGTAAGACCCAGATGCCGACCGTGTCGAAGTAACAATGTTTATTACAGCAACAGAGGCAAAGGTACAGGACGGCAGGCAGGCTCAGGGTCAGGGTCAGGGTCAGGGTCAGGGTCAGGGTCAGGGTCAGGGTCAGGGTCAGGGTCAGGGTCAGGGTCAGGGTCAGGCAGGCGACTACAGGGACAGGCAATGGTCAAAAACCAGGAGGGCGAGGAAAAAGAGGCTGGGAAAAGACAGGAGCTGACAGGACAAATGCTGGTCAACTTGACAAACAAGACAAACTGGCAACAGACAAACAGAAAACACAGGTAAATACAGGGGATAACGGGGACGATGGGCGACTCATGGAGGGGGATGGAGACAAGCACAAAGACAGGTGAAACAGATCAGGGCGTGGCAATAATGATGAGTGAGAAAGTTACACGAAGATCATACCCCAAAGACATGCTAATCTCTCACCATTACCAATAATATGGGAGGTTAGCATTTTCGGGAGGGTATGATATTTATGCCTCTGTCACTTTCTCACTCATTTTTTACGATTCATTCATGATTATTTGTAATCTTGGTAGCCTCCACATGAATGTAGAAACGTTACAAAGCATATTATATTATTATTAACAATAAAAGGGACTCCAGAATGACACAATACATTATTTACCATTCATTACTATTGGGCATAACATAACCCGAAACTCAACCCAAACAAACTGCAAATGCATCCAACACGTTTGTAGAGTCACAAGCTTGCGTGCTAGGCATATGGGATTTAATTCTAAGACGTTTGACTACTTTAATGCACTATAAGTGAATTTACCCAAATACTTATGACACATACAGTAAAGTTCTTTCATTTCTAAACAGTTAAACCGATACCGTATGTATGAAAATATTCTTAATTAAAAAGTGGCATTCTGTACTGTCGCCTTATATGAAACATTTATTCTGAAATCCAAAATGCTCAAGTATAGAGCAAAATTAAAAGTTTTATCTTCACAGTAAAAATAAACTCTTAAACTAGTTGATGATGAACATCACAGCAGCAACAAAACAGCACACTAGATTTTCATACAGTAGTTGAGGACAGGACACTGAGGAGAAGAGAGAGAAGAGAGACGCGAGAGAACCAAGAGAAGCATAGTGTATGCCCTGTGTCGCAAGTCTGAACAAGCCCCCTGGTGAGAGACTCACAGAGTTTCATGGTGATCTTTCTCCACAGCACTGCACAGGCCATCAGTGACTTCTCAACTATTACTCAGCTCCCTTTTCCTTGCTTCTCTCTTCTCTTCTTTTCTGACTCTGCAGGTTACTACTGCCTGCTTGCCTAGGGGGGGGGGAGAAGAGGGCCATTCCACAGATGTATGTCTCTCACACAGACAGGTGAAAAGGTGGAGGTGATAATGGAGCAAATTCTGCGGATTTAAAAAGCATTTCACCCTTAATGTGAAGTAATAGAGAGGGCAGGACCTTAGCCTCATGGTACTGTGGTTGAGTGCCAGACTAGAAGGATGATGATACGTCTGGGTGCGCCTGCAGAAAATAGACACACAGCCATTTGCCAGTACAGCTTAGACAATAACAAAGACAAGCAATCAATAGAACCTACAAATATAAGATAGAAATTCAGTCCATAAGGCTAACATGGGGATAAATAATGAACATGACATTAATGCTAAAATACAGCTTGATTTTTTTGTATCATATCAAACTAAATAAGTATGGTTCTTTTCCCATTCCATGGCCTTGAGTCACTCGTGACTGATATGTCCAGCCAAGCCCAAGCAGGTTTCACCCATTAACCTAAATCGTTACTCCCTGAAACTCCTTGAATCCAATGTAATTCCTTTTGTCTACTTCCACTTACCTTGCCATGGTTCAAAATCGATGTTACAGATGGGATACAGTAATCTCTCTGCACTGTCTTACCAGAGGCTTGCTAAGTTCTGGAGACACAATAGTCTATTTCCTCATTTGGAAGTGTTTGACCTTAACATTGTTTTAAAGACATATTGACTATGCTGAGTAACTTCAAGGTGGGATGTCAATTGAGTCAATCCTCTGTTTAAAGTCTTGTATGGCAACATTCTCAACTGAACATGAAGTTAAATACACCACCGTTCAAAAGTTTAGGGTCACTTAGAAATGTTCTTGCTTTTTAAAAGAAAATCACTTTTATCTCCCATTAAAATAACATCAAATTGATCAGAAATACAGTGTAGACATTGTTAATGTTGTACTATTGTAGCTGGAAACGGCAGATTTGTTTTATGGAATATCTACATAGCCATACAGAGGCCCATTACCAGCAACCATCACTCCTGTGTTCCAATGGCACATTGTGTTAGCTAATCCAAGTTTATTATTTTAAAAGGCTAATTGATCATTAGAAAACCTTTTTGCAATTATGTTAGCGCAGCAGAAAACTGTTGTGCTGATTTAAAGAAGCGATACAACTGGCCTTCTTTAGACTAGATGAGTATCTGGAGCGTCAGCATTTGTGGGTTCAATTACAGGCTCAAAATGGCCAGAAACAAATAATTTTCTTCTGAAACTCGTCAGTCTATTCTTGTTCTGAGAAATGAAAGCTATTCCATGCGAGAAATTGCCAAGAAACTGAAGGTCTCGGACAACGCTGGTTCTCTAACCAGAATGGAAAGAGGAGTGGGAGGCCCTTGTGCACAACTGAGCAAGAGAACAAGTTCAATAGAGTGTCTAGTTTGAGAAACAGACACTCAACTGGCAGCTTTATTAAATAGTACCTGCAAAACACCCGTCTCTACATGAACAGTGAAGATGCGACTCCGGGATGCTGGTCTTCCACTCAGAGTTGCAACGAAAATGCCATATCTCAGACTGGCCAATAAAAATTAAATATTAATATGGGCAAAAGAATACAGACTCTGGACAGAGGAAAATTGGCAAAAAGTGTTATGGACAGAAAAATCTAAGTTTGATGTGTTCGGATCACGAAGAACATTCGAGAGACGCAGAAAAAATGAAAAGATGCTGGAGGAGTGCTTGCCACCATCTGTCAAGCATGGTGGAGGCAAAGTGATGGACTGGGGGTGCTTTGGTGGTGGTAAAGTGGGAGATGTGTACAGGGTAAAAGGGATCTTGAAGAAGGAAGGCTGTCACTCTATTTTGCAATGCTATGCCATACACTGTGGACAGAGCTTAATTGGAGCCAATTTCCTCCTACAACAGGAAAATGACCCAAAGCACAGCTCCAAACTATGCAATAACTAATTAGGGAAGAAGCTGTCAGCTGGTATTCTGTCTATAATGGAGTGGCCAGCACAGTCACCGGATCTCAACCCTATTGAGCTGTTGTGGGAGCAGCTTGACCGTAAGAAGTGCCCATCAACCCAATCCAACTTGTGGGAGGTGCTTCAGGAAGCATGGGGTGAAATCTCTTCAGATTACCTCAACAAATTGACAACTAGAATTCCAAAGGTCAGCAAGGCTGTAATTGCTGCAAATGGTGGATTTTTTTATGAAAGCAAAGTTTGAAGGACACAATTATTATTTACATTAAAAATCATGATTTATAACCTATTCAATATGTTGACAATATTTCCTATTCATTTTGCAACTTTATTTCCTATTCATCATGTGTGTTTTTATGGAAAACAAGGACATTTCAAAGTGACCCCAAACTTTTGAATGGTAGTGTACCTTGGATAGGTTATATGGTTTCCCCCATCATGGAGTCCTATAGCAACTGTTTCCCTCTCTTCAGTCTTATTTCTTTTTTACAGTAAAACTGACATCTCTAAATCACTGGCGCTTGAAAAGATAACTATGAGTTGTTATTATGATGTTTCGATGTTCTCCAGACACATTTTATAGCCAGATCGACGCACAGACAAATTAAGTCATAAAACGTGGAGGTGACAAATGGTGATATTTGTTATTTCTCGGGAATAGACCCGTGGTGATGTCAAGGAAAGCATGCCATCCCACCAGTGGCTCTCTTCACCCCAATCACCTGGTAAAACACAGACCCCAAATTGAACTGACTACAGACCCTTTAGAAACTTCTGTAACCACTTTTCCATCCGCAGCTTTTATGAGTGTAAAGTAATACCATATATAAAGAATCACAACAGCTGTGATGGAAACAGGAAGTTTCGTTAAAATGTTATAAATGCAGACAGGTCATTTGAGGGGAAAAAAACAGACTAAGCCTGTAACGTAGCAACATTTTGAAAAAGTCAACAGGTCTGAATACTTTCTGAATGCATTGTATAAGATTATTTTAATTGTATTTTTCTTACATGTTTTTAACCCTTTATTTTGGTATTAAACAGTCTAAGCCATGTCTAAGCCGGGGGAGGAGGGGAGTTATACTAAGCTATATGGAATTGTTTTAATGCTGGCCCGTGTTGACTCCAATGCTTCCCACAGTTGTGTCAAGTTGGCTGGATGTCCTTTGGGTGGTGGACCATTTCTGATAAACATAGGAAACTGTTATGCATGAAAAATCCAGCAGCTTTGCAGTTCTTGACATACTCAAACCGGTGTGTCTGGAACCTACTACCAGACCACGTTCAAAGGCACTTACATCTTTTGTCTTGCCCATTCACCCTCTGAATGGCACACATACACAATGTCTCAATTGTCTCAAGGCTTAAAAGTCCTACTTATCCTGTCTCCTTCCCTTCATCTACAGTAATTGAAGTGGATTTAACAAGTGACATCAATAAGCAGATCATAGCTTCCACCTGGATCACAGCTTCCACCACCACAACCGACATGTACGTGTTAGTGAGCGATAAAAAAATGGAAAACACTATGTCGTGTTTGTGAAAGACTCATCTTTCCATAGAGTGGTCATATACGTTTGTAGGCCAAACCATTCGGAAACATCAGACATTTTCATGAGCAGACCGGTTTTGGGGATCTCTCATGGTCTGACAAACACCGCTGTAGCTCGGCAGTCAACCGCCGATGCGTACGGTTGCAATTGGCGGATGCAAATAAAACAGATATCTCTAGCTTAAACAGACACATTTTGACGGGGATATTTGTTATTCATCTAATTGTTTCACCTTAAGGTAAAAATTGTATTGCCTCCCCTTTTGTTGGTGGAGGGTTTTAAAGTTAATATTCTGCAATTCTACACATTTTGCCATAGGGTGGAAAGACATTTTTGTAGTTTTAAAGCAAATTTCCTGTAATTCTGCACATTTTACCATGACTTAATGATATCTGAGAGAGAATGACTAACACAATCAGTGGTGGGCTCCTGGAGGTTAGGGCTCTGGGCTAGACTAACTACCAATTAAATTTTTTTTGCTGACATGGCTAATTGAGTGATGGTCAATGACTGACATAATGAGGGAAAAACTGCTGAATGATGCACAACCAAAATTGCACCAGGTGCATTCTTCTATTCTTACTCTCAATAGTAAGTTCAGACCTCAGACCTCTGAGTTCCTAAAAGAGAATTGGGGGACCCCAAGCAGCCGTGGGGCCTTAAGCAACCCTTTATGCCGCTTATGCCTGGAGCCGGCCCTGGTGGGCAGTGTGTATCATTAATGTCACATTGATCTAATTCCAACAAGGTGATCTCATTCATTTATTTGCAGTAAAGATTGAGACGTTTTTATTTCCTATTAAAACATAATTTGGATGTTCAGACGATTAATTTTCTTCTAGTAAGTACTTTCACGGCACAGGGGCCTCAATGAGTCAATAGCTGCTTTTCCGCGATCATGTTCAGGTCTTTTAGTTTCCCACTGATACTTCCTGCCTCAGAGGAGCTCAGTACAGAGTCTACTCCTGTGGTGGAAGTTGAAATACTAAGAAAAGCATATATTTAGCCATAAATTAACAATAACGATTTTGTTGATTTAGGAACCTTGTATCTGTACTGAAAAGCTTTATGAGCATAAGAATTGGCTTTCAGTGCGTTTGGGCTATAACTTTCCCCCCAGTCACCAAAATAGGTGCACATTGTCACTCTGGTAGAGGGCTCTGCTAGTTGAGCACAGCAATTAGTAATAGACCACTTTTCTGAGCTCTGTCTGCAATGAAAATACCCTGTGAGAGTCTCTCATTCATTCACTTTGCCACTCCCCACATAGCAAACCTACAGTATGTGGAATCTGCAGGACTGTTGTCCATGGTTCTGAAACCCTTAGTGGAGAAATTGACGTTCATGGAAGACCGTCAGATCAGTGAGCAATCAACAGTGAGTGTTGGACAATTTAACAGACTATAATTTAAGCAACATACTTGTTCCTGAATGCAACAGAAAATGAACTGTTCCCGAGACCATATTGGTGAAGATGTTATAGGCAGTTTGCTGTCAAAGGGAAATGACCCTGATGTACTCTATACTGTACACGTTGCGACCCCTTTTCACGAAACCGCTCTATCTTAGCCACATGGCTATGAAGAGCACCCACGGATGCTGTCTGCTGAATCAATATCTAAACCACAGTTGTGGACTATCAACACGTACAGAGGGTAGGAAACCCAGTTTCGATATCATATTCCATTAATCATCTTCTGCACCAGTGCCTGTCTAGTGTACAACTTAAGTAATGAGTGATGATATGCAACATTGTAATATATTTCCGAATATTGCTCAAGTCAAGCCGTTCTTCAATTATGATCTTACAATCACTGTGGCTCCATATTTCTCTCACCAGCCCGTCAACTGCCCACGGAAACCATACATGCATGAAATGGGCTGTCTGTGGGAGAAGTACATTTACACCAATGACAAAAAGAGAATAATTGCCGCAGCAGACAATAGGACATTAATTGTGGAATATCCTCAATGTCATCGCATCACAGTACTGTAAAACGTTTTTAGAGTAAAATGAGAAAAGCTTCTGACCTGTTTTTATCACAAGCAAATGCAATTACCATTTGTTCCATATTCAATTTGAAAACATAATGAGCATGGTCCCTTGGCTCAAATCAATGTAATTAAGCCAAACTGTTTTTCAGATAAACAAGAAAGAAACTGCAAAGCCTCACTGGAGACAATATTCACACATGATAAAACAATCTCTATGAGGAGAGAGTCACAACCTTCAACATGTAACCTGGCCTGTACACTGCAGCATTGTGTCTGTGGATACCTTTCCTCACCAGTCAGGTATATCTTCACTCTTGAATTACCTAATTGTTGTGCATTGGGCAAGAAGTCCAGCTATAGAAAGTGCCTTATATCTAATAGTTTAAGCATATAGAGACGTTTACATTATAAGACATGGATTAGAAATTATAAGATGTTTCGTGACCCATTTTTTTATGGCTCAGAATACCCAGAGGCAACATAATGTAAGGCAAAACGATGCTGACAGTAGTAAGGATATTGGCTAATGTTGCAAAAACTAGGGCCTGAAAGTGCATACACACATATGCACATGTATTCAGGTACACACAAACACACACCCTTTCAAAGTGGTGTAAAGTACTTAGGTAAAACTACTTGAAAGTACTACTTAAGTAGTTTTTTGGGGTATCTGTACTTTACTTTACTATTTATATATTTGACAACTTTTACTTTTAGTTCACTACATTCCTGAAGAAAATTATATACGTTTTACTCCATACATTCTCCCTGACACTCAAAGGTACTCATTATATTTTGAATGCTTAACGGAACAGGAAAATGGTCTATGTTACACACTTGTCAAGAGAACATACCTGGACATGCCTACTGCCGCTGATCTGGTGGACTCACTAAACATATGAGGAATTTGAAATGATTTATACTTTTACTTGATAATTAAGTATAATTCAGCAATTACAATTACTTTTAATACTGAAGTATATTTAAAACCAAATATTCTTAGACTTTTACTCAAATAGGATTTTACTGGGTGACTTTCACTTTTACTTGAGTCATTTTCTATTAAGGTATCTTTATTTTTACTCAAGTATGACAATTGGGTACTTTTTCGACCACTGCACTTTCACACACAATGGGGAGATCAATTGGTTTAAGGCTTCCTTTCTCTGAGAAATGAGGACATCAGAAGATGGAGTGGGACCATCTTTGAGGTCCATAAATATTGCAAGGCAGTAAGAGAGGAAGACAGCCTATGAAGTCGGAGTCCAGGGTATAATTGGAGGGGGGATTAATAGCCTTTTCCTCCTAGAACTGACAGTTTTACAGCCAAATAGAGACCTGTGGACACATATTTCCCACATACTCTCATCTGTGTTTATTTATGAATTATAAACTGGCTGAAAGCTGTGGTATATCAGAGAAATATACCACGGATATGAAAAAAAAATGTTTTTATGTTCTAATTGCATTGGTAACGGGTTTATACAGTAATACCAGTCACCTCAGGTTTTTGGGGGGGCATGTGGCCAATATACCACGGCTTACGGCTGTAGCCAGGCACTCCGTGTTGCGTCATGCGTTAGAACAGCCCTTAGCAATGGTATCTTGGCCATGTTGTCATGTTTGTCATTTATTATCATGTCTTGTCCCTGTGCTCCCCATTCTATTCGTTTCCCTCTGCTGGTCTTATTAGGTTCTTTCCCTCTTTCTATCCCTCTCTCTCCCCCTCCCTCTCTCACTCTCTCGCTCTCTCTTCTCTCTATCGTTCCGTTCCTGCTCCCAGCTGTTCCTATTCCCCTAATCATCATTTAGTCTTCCCACACCTGTTCCCGATCCTTTCCCCTGATTGGAGTCCCTATTTATTCCTTTGTGTTCCGTTCCTGTCCTGTCGGTTCCTTGTTTAGAATTCACCGTGCTGTGATTGTGTATCGCCCTGTCCTGTCGTGTTTTTGCCTTCATCAGATGCTGCGTGTGAGCAGGTGTCTCTGTCATGCTACGGCCTGCGCCTAAAGAGCGACCTGCAGTCTGTGGCCGCTTCTCCTGTTATTCCCCTCTACAGACTAGAGGATTTCTGTTATTCCTGTTTGGACTTGAATAAACTCTGTTTCTGTTAAGTCGCTTTTGGGTCCTCTTTCACCTGCATGACAGAAGGAACCACCTCTGTCATGCAGGTGAAAGAGGACCCAAAAGCGACTTAACAGAAACAGAGTTTATTCAAGTCCAAACAGGGAATAACAGAAATCCTCTAGTCTGTAGAGGGGAATAACAGGAGAAGCGGCCACAGACTGCAGGTCGCCCGGGTAGGCGCAGGCCGTAGCTGACAGCTGCTCACACGCAGCATCACAGGACAGGGCGATACACAATCACAGCACGGTGAATTCTAAACAAGGAACCGACAGGACAGGAACGGAACACAAAGGAATAAATAGGGACTCCAATCAGGGGAAAGGATCGGGAACAGGTGTGGGAAGACTAAATGATGATTAGGGGAATAGGAACAGCTGGGAGCAGGAACGGAACGATATGAGAGAGGGAGGGGAGAGAGAGGGATAGAAAGAGGGAAAGAACCTAATAAGACCAGCAGAGGGAAACGAATAGAATGGGGAGCACAGGGACAAGACATGATAATAAATGACAAACATGACACATGTACTGTACCACACCTTCTCGGGCATTATTGCTGAATTATGTCATCGATACAACACATTTAAACTGTTGCATGTCTTGCTTAGTTGCACCTCATCACATTTCTTTTGAGTGGAATTAATTTTAACCAAACTTACAACAGAACACAGCTAGCAATGAGGAATCGACACAGAAGCGGCCCTCTTACTGGGGCCCGGAAATGATTGAATCAGCCTAGAATCGGAAGTCGGACTCGGGCCGGAATTAAAATGAATGACTGGCCAGAATGGGCCCAAGTACATCGGGCAGTTTCCATCTACCAGAATTCAGACGACTTTGCCGGCATCTTACCAGAATCCCCCCAGAAGCGTCCCGATGCAATTTTAAATAAATGTATACAAAATTACCTGATTTAGTCATTTTAAACATTACCATTATACATATACAAATTATACCCATCACAAATATCTTTTTGAATTTTATATTTTATTTTTTACCCCCTTTTCGTCATATCCAATTGCCTTGTCCCATCCCTGCAACTCCCGTACGGCCTCTGGAATGCGTCCCCCCGAAATACAGCCCCGCCAAGCCGCACTGCTTCTTGACACAATGCACGCTTAATCCGGAAGCCAGCCGCACCAATGTGTCAGAGGAAACACCATACACCTGGTGACCGTGTCAGCATGCATGCACCTGGTCCACCACAGGAGTCTCTACATCGCAATGGGACAAGGACACCCCGGCCGGCAAAACCCTCCACCCACCCGGACGATGCTGGGCCAATTGTGCGACGCACGGGTATCGATACAGCATTTGTATCAACACAGTTTGCACTGCGAAGCAGTGCTTTATACTGCTGCGCCACTCGGGAGGCCCCATCTACAAAGGTTTTAATGCTTATCAATTGCCTTGCACAAAGTATAGAAAATACGAAAAGGACTCAAAGAATTTAATTTAAATGTTAATTTTTTTTTTGATCACAGAAACAATGAGAAAATATGGAAAAATAAATAACTCATGAAATGTTAATTATATAAAGCAGCCCGTGTAATCATCTGCCAGAGAGTAGTCACAATCGTCCCGAGCCCCAAGTAATACATTTGGGCCAGATAACTCTTACCGGAATCGGACTTAGCTCAATCCTCACATCCTAGCCACAAGTAATACTGCCGAAGGCGGCCCAGACTCGGGCCACATGATGTCGGCCGAGTCTGACTCTCAGCCGAGTGCCCCGACTCTCAGGCGGAATCGGCCCAGATCCACCCTGCTAGCTGGAAACAGCGTACAGATGAAAAGTTGATGAATTCAAAGCTACTCTCACGGTGAGACTAACACACACTGCACTTCAAGCCAACTGAATCTTTTAATGAGGCCCTGGGAGAAAACACAACAACAGCACAATCAGTCCACCCGATTTACTATGCATTTAACAGATGATTAACAATACTGAAATAAAGTAGATTGGGTACTTTCACTGAGCTCTTAATTCAATAGCTAGTTGACGCCCAATGAACACAACAAAGGGTGCATCACTGCAGAAACCTATATGTGGGCAGAACTAGAACACTATCAGTCAACAGACACACCCAGGAGAATATAGAACACTCAGATTAGATCACTTCTACCCTGGGAATGTACTTTAGGCATACGAATAAGCAGTCGTTTATATTAAGCTCATTTATATAACTGCTTTTGAGAGAAGATTAACTTTCTATATATTTTATCTTTTACAAAGTCTAAAGAGACAGAGAGAGGGAGAGAGGGAGTGAAAGAGAGAAAGAGAGAGAGAAAGAGAGATTGGACATTGAGGAGTAGAGAGAGAGTTAAAGAGAGAGAGATTTGATATTGAGGAGGAGAGACAGAGAGGGAGAGAGATGGGGAGGGAAGGGATGACAAGTTGACGAGTTCTCTCTCCGCAGATCATCCGATTGCACTCTGGGTCGGGGGTGAAATTATGTCATACAAATGAAGGAAACAAGAAAATTCAACTTGTCTTGGAACAACCTCCATTACACTAGCATGAGTAGTGCCCATCACATGTTCAGCTGTAGACACAGGCAGACCCCTAAATGCTTCCATGAAAACGTCAAAGTGCAATTCTCAGCAAAGTCTTCTCTCTTATCACAGCAATTTGAGAGACAATTTAGCTGTCTCTGCATACAACTCTGCTCTGCAGAGCTTCTGGGTCTTTTGTTGTCCTTCATCTCTGTCTCCTGTGTTCCACTCTATATCCATCCATCATTATTATCTAAGATGACTACAAGAACAAAGTCTTTAACTTGGGAGATCCATGAAAAGCAATGCCAATTATGGAGGTTTGTCCTTGGACTATATTGGTTGACCAACAGACAGCATGCTACTCTATGACAGAGATTTCACGGTGAGCAGGGAAAACAAAGGTATAATACTCTATTAATGTCCAAAATACCTGAAATTAAGCTGCCAACCATACACCTTTAGAAAAAAGGCCTCCAAAATAGTTATTTGGCTGTTCTTGAAAGTTCCTTCTTATGGGGACAGCCGAAGTTCCTAAGCGTGTACAGTATAAGGCTTCCGAATCCTTCTTTTAATGGCCTACAGGACACCTCACCATTATCCCTCAGCTCTAGAGCGTCTGGTCAGCGGGGTGGTGGCACCGGGATCCTCATCTCTCCCAAGTGGTCATTCTCTCTTTCTCCCCTTACCCATCTGTCTATCGCCTCCTTTGAATTCCATGCTGTCACAGTTACTAGCCCTTTCAAGCTTAACATCCTTATCATTTATCGCCCTCCAGGTTCCCTCGGAGAGTTCATCAATGAGCTTGATGCCTTGATAAGCTCCTTTCCTGAGGACGGCTCACCTCTCACAGTTTTGGGCGACTTTAACCTCCCCACGTCTACCTTTGACTCATTCCTCTCTGCCTCCTTCTTTCCACTCCTCTCCTCTTTTGACCTCACCCTCTCACCTTCCCCCCCTACTCACAAGGCAGGCAATACGCTCGACCTCATCTTTACTAGATGCTGTTCTTCCACTAACCTCATTGCAACTCCCCTCCAAGTCTCCGACCACTACCTTGTATCCTTTTCCCTCTCGCTCTCATCCAACACCTCCCACACTGCCCCTACTCGGATGGTATCGCGCCGTCCCAACCTTCGCTCTCTCTCCCCCGCTACTCTCTCCTCTTCCATCCTATCATCTCTTCCCTCCGCTCAAACCTTCTCCCACCTATCTCCTGATTCTGCCTCCTCAACCCTCCTCTCTTCCCTCTCTGCATCCCTTGACTCTCTATGTCCCCTATCCTCCAGGCCGGCTCGGTCCTCCCCTCCCGCTCCATGGCTCGATGACTCATTGCGAGCTCACAGAACAGGGCTCCGGGCAGCCGAGCGGAAATGAAGGAAAACTCGCCTCCCTGCGGACCTGGCATCCTTTCACTCCCTCCTCTCTACATTTTCCTCCTCTGTCTCTGCTGCTAAAGCCACTTTCTACCACGCTAAATTCCAAGCATCTGCCTCTAACCCTAGGAAGCTCTTTGCCACCTTCTCCTCCCTCCTGAATCCTCCTCCCCTCCCCCCTCCTCCCTCTGCAGATGACTTCGTCAACCATTTTGAAAAGAAGGTCGATGACATCCGATCCTCGTTTGCTAAGTCAAACGACACCGCTGGTTCTGCTCACACTGCCCTACCCTGTGCTCTGACCTCTTTCTCCCCTCTCTCTCCAGATGAAATCTCGCGTCTTGTGACGGCCGGCCGCCCAACAACCTGCCCGCTTGACCCTATCCCCTCCTCTCTTCTCCAGACCA
Organism: Oncorhynchus gorbuscha; assembly: GCF_021184085.1. Taxonomy (NCBI): domain Eukaryota; kingdom Metazoa; phylum Chordata; class Actinopteri; order Salmoniformes; family Salmonidae; genus Oncorhynchus; species Oncorhynchus gorbuscha. Next base: position 49,713,588 of record NC_060175.1, read on the forward strand.
TTTCCGGAGACCTTCTCCCTTACCTCACCTCGCTCATCAACTCATCCCTGACCGCTGGCTACGTCCCTTCCGTCTTCAAGAGAGCGAGAGTTGCACCCCTTCTGAAAAAACCTACACTCGATCCCTCCGATGTCAACAATTACAGACCAGTATCCCTTCTTTCTTTTCTCTCCAAAACTCTTGAACGTGCCGTCCTTGGCCAGCTCTCCCGCTATCTCTCTCTGAATGACCTTCTTGATCCAAATCAGTCAGGTTTCAAGACTAGTCATTCAACTGAGACTGCTCTCCTCTGTATCACGGAGGCGCTCCGCACTGCTAAAGCTAACTCTTTCTCCTCTGCTCTCATCCTTCTAGATCTATCGGCTGCCTTCGATACTGTGAACCATCAGATCCTCCTCTCCACCCTCTCCGAGTTGGGCATCTCCGGCGCGGCCCACGCTTGGATTGCGTCCTACCTGACAGGTCGCTCCTACCAGGTGGCGTGGCGAGAATCTGTCTCCTCACCACGCGCTCTCACCACTGGTGTCCCCCAGGGCTCTGTTCTTGGCCCTCTCCTATTCTCGCTATACACCAAGTCACTTGGCTCTGTCATAACCTCACATGGTCTCTCTTATCATTGCTATGCAGACGACACACAATTAATCTTCTCCTTTCCCCCTTCTGATGACCAGGTGGCGAATCGCATCTCTGCATGTCTGGCAGACATATCAGTGTGGATGACGGATCACCACCTCAAGCTGAACCTCGGCAAGACGGAGCTGCTCTTCCTCCCGGGGAAGGACTGCCCGTTCCATGATCTCGCCATCACGGTTGACAACTCCATTGTGTCCTCCTCCCAGAGCGCCAAGAACCTTGGCGTGATCCTGGACAACACCCTGTCGTTCTCAACCAACATCAAGGCGGTGGCCCGTTCCTGTAGGATCATGCTCTACAACATCCGCAGAGTACGACCCTGCCTCACACAGGAAGCGGCGCAGGTCCTAATCCAGGCACTTGTCATCTCCCGTCTGGATTACTGCAACTCGCTGTTGGCTGGGCTCCCTGCCTGTGCCATTAAACCCCTTCAACTCATCCAGAACGCCGCAGCCCGTCTGGTGTTCAACCTTCCCAAGTTCTCTCACGTCACCCCGCTCCTCCGTTCTCTCCACTGGCTTCCAGTTGAAGCTCGCATCCGCTGCAAGACCATGGTGCTTGCCTACGGAGCTGTGAGGGGAACGGCACCTCAGTACCTCCAGGCTCTGATCAGGCCCTACACCCAAACAAGGGCACTGCGTTCATCCACCTCTGGCCTGCTCGCCTCCCTACCACTGAGGAAGTACAGCTCCCGCTCAGCCCAGTCAAAACTGTTCGCTGCCCTGGCCCCCAATGGTGGAACAAACTCCCTCACGACGCCAGGACAGCGGAGTCAATCACCACCTTCCGGAGACACCTGAAACCCCACCTCTTTAAGGAATACCTAGGATAGGATAAGTAATCCCTCTCACCCCCCCCTTAAGTTTTAGATGCACTATTGTAAAGTGACTGTTCCACTGGATGTCATAAGGTGAATGCACCAATTTGTAAGTCGCTCTGGATAAGAGCGTCTGCTAAATGACTTAAATGTAAATGTAAATCTCTAGAACACCATGTGGTTCTGTTCAGGAACATAAATCTAGTGAGCATTAAATCAAAGCCCATTCCTTCCCAAACTCTTCACGTGGACAAGGTAATTGTGTTCCTTATCAAGGCATTAGTAATTCAATTAGAATTATTGGCCTTTTTTTTAGCAACAATATCAGCAGCCTGTAAATAAAATCTGCCTGAACCCCCAAAGGGAGATGAAGAGAAGTCAATGTTGCCATGGGAACAACCCCCCTGCACTGGTGGTGACAGGCAGGCCACTTGAGAAAGAGAAGCTTACAACTAAATGGAGGAAAATGTCACCAGTTTTACTGTTAAAAGTGACATTGTGTGTCTAGGAATTTGTAATGTGCCGTCATCAGTTTACTCAGAGTGAGGCATTTTGGGATGCTAACACAGATATCAATAACTTTTCCAATGAATCTGGAGTAAGATTCATTCATAGTTCCTGCCTGTATTGGCTTATAATCATTGACATTATTTAGATTATGACAGAAATCATGATTCATATCTGGTATGCATAAAAGCCTCATTGAGATATAAAGGAGTATAATTGCTCTGTCGCTCAAGATTCCATGGAGTTCAATTTGTTTTAGCATAAGGCACAACTATTCCATTTCTGGCAAATCCTAGCCATTATTTGTGCTGACATTTTTATTGCTAACTTTATGCCGGCATTGCGAAAACAAATGGAATGACTAAGAGCTTAATAAAATGTGTTATGTGAAAATGTGTTTCATGTCAATCATACAATGTTGTATTTGCGTAACCTTTTGTCTTGACTGAAAATTCACTTTTGAGAATACCACGGCAGTTGTTCCTGAGTGATTTCTCCTGCTTGCTGAGACTTCCTCCATCCTGGCTATTGCGATCGTCATACAGTAGACGCCTCTCATAAATTGACAACCTCTTCTTTGAAATTAATGTATTCCATTTTTTTTAAACGAGGGGAAAAAAATTATAAATGAAAATATTGAGGGAAAAAAGGGGAAAAAAAAGGTATTCAACAGCAGTCTTCTTCCCTTGCCAATAATAATAAATTGGCCAAAGTCAGTATTTGTAGAAGTGTACCTCTATGACAGTATGCATCATTTGAACTCGGTTTCTCTTTAGTATGTTCTGAACGCTGCTGAACAAATACGGACCTAATGTAAGTTCATTCCTGCCTCTTAAAGAAGGAACTACCTCTGTTAAGTGAGCTGGTCTAATAAAAAGTGTCAGGTCCTGGTGCAGGCCTTGGCTTTCTCCTCATGCTGAGCAGAAAGATTACATTTTGATTATCTTCTCTCAGCGAGGGCCGCAGGCCATGGGCCTGTTGGGGGAGAGCTGATGGCTGGGCTGTGAGTCAGGAGTCAGAGGGAAATGGAAGGTCACCTCAGCTCTGGATGGCTGCACTGCTGCCAGCTTCACACTCCAGCGGGGCAGTAAAAAGAGACCAGACACCAGCACTGACACACCAGACACCAGCACTGACACACCAGACACCAGCACTGACACACCAGACACCAGCACTGACACACCAGACACCAGCACTGACACACCAGACACCAGCCCTGACACACCAGACACCAGCACTGACACACCAGACACCAACACTGACTCACCAGACACCAGCACTGACACACCAGACACCAGCACTGACACACCAGACACCAACACTGACTCACCAGACACCAGCACTGACACACCAGACACCAGCACTGACACACCAGACACCAGCACTGACACACCAGACACCAGCACTGACACACCAGACACCAGCACTGACACACCAGACACCAGCACTGACTCACCAGACACCAGCACTGACTCACCAGACACCAACACTGACACACCAGACACCAACACTGACACACCAGACACCAGCACTGACACACCAGACATCAACACTGACACACCAGACACCAGCACTGACTCACCAGACACCAGCACTGACACACCAGACATCAACACTGACACACCAGACACCAGCACTGACCTACCAGACACCAGCACTGACACACCAGACACCAGCACTGACACACCAGACACCAACACTGACTCACCAGACACCAGCACTGACCTACCAGACACCAGCACTGACACACCAGACACCAGCACTGACTCACCAGACACCAGCACTGACTCACCAGACACCTCGATCATGCTCTGGGCTGAAACATGAATATGACAAATCTCCAGCTGTATTCCCACACACCGTGCCAACAGACAGTATTATGCTCATGTTTCAGTCATTTGGGATGGCTTAATCTGGTTTCAGTTATTGCTCCAGAGACCTTGCCAAATGAATCTCTTTAAATTTGATCTCCATTTGGCGCCACGGTTATAGGGTGACCCCATTCTGTCAGATTTGACAAATGAAAATGATTCACTGTATTTGCAGAAACACAGACACAGCCAACCTGTGCATTGTGGCGTTTATCTATTGCGCCATGAATTGTAAGAAAAATCCAACCCAATGAAATCACAGCTGCTCTCAGTAAACACTTGTCCTGACTTTGACCCATGTTAGGTTTTTCCACACTCTTCCAAAAGCATGGCTTACACAGCGGCATGATGCCTAGAATTAAGTAGTGGTATACAGGCAACAACAACAGAAAATCTCTGCACACCTTTGAAAGGGAACATGGTGTTGTTGTAGTTCCCAGCCTGCAGGGAGTTAACCTTGTCAGTGGTATTTTAGGCTCTGTGCCTGTGGGCTTTTTTTTCAGACTGCTGCCAGCCACCTTCTGTAGGTAGTAACAGCTAGGGGTTGTCATGGAAACAGGCCGCTGAGATGAGACATGGCGCAGACTACCACGCACATTTTCAAAAGAAAGCATTTATTGGCATTACAACTAAAAAATACAAATCTGTTCCAATCCTCAGATGCTCATAAACACATATCAGATCATGCATGATCATTAGGTTTGCATTAGTTAAGTAATGTGAAAATATAGATTTCCGACTAAATAGACATAACCAAATTATTTATCATAAACAACACGTAGTAATTCTCACCTTTCTGGTTAAAAAAAAACAGTTATAAATTGCTGAGGTGTAGTCACTTTTGAGGACACAAGTTGAAGTACACAATAGGGGAGAGTGGGGTAAGTCGAGTTAAAAGGGTTCGTTGAGACACCTCTTGTTTCTAGGAAACCATACACAAAATTCATCATTTGAACAAATATTTAGGAGTCTGTAATGAGAGAAACCACATGGAAAAAGTGATTTTCACAAAGACAAATTCATTTATTGTGTTAGAGGTTTAATGATGCTTGAATCTAAACCAAAGTAGATTGTTCTATACATCAGTTGGGGGTCTCTATAGGCTTCAATATAAGGTCCTAAACCTAACATGAAAGTACATCCTTGTAGCTGCATGGGCTAATAGCGTCAAGAGGTTTGCCTTGGGGTAAGTTGAGCCAAAAAGCCATGGGGTAAGTTGAGCCAAAGATTGTGAAAACTTAATATGTGTAAACATTTGTATGAGCATAACAAGATTCAACAACTGAGATATAAACTGAACAAGTTCCACAGACATGTGACTAATAGAAATTGAAAAATGTGTCCCTGAACAGGGGGGGTGTCAAAATCAAAAGTAACTGTCAGTATCTGGTGCTGCAATGCATCTCCTCCTCAACGACTGCACCAGATTTGCCAGTTCTTGCTGTGAGATGTTACCCCACTCCTCCACCAAGGCACCTGCAAGTTCCCGGACATTTCTGGTGAGAATGAGATCCGGGCTCTCGCTGGCCATGGTAGAACACTGACATTCCTGTTTTGCAGGAAATCACACACAGAACGAGCAGCATGGCTGGTGGCATCATGCTGGAGGGTCATGTCAGGATGAGCCTGCAGGAAGGGTACCACACACCGCCCCAGACCATGACGGACCCTCCACCTCCAAATCGATCCCACTCCAGAGTACAGGCCTCGGTGTAACGCTCATTCTTTCAACGATAAACGTGAATCGGACCATCATCCCTGGTGAGACTAAACCGCGACCGGTCAGTGAAGAGCACTTTTTGCCAGTCCTGTCTGGTCCAGCGATGGTGGGTTTGTGCCCATAGGCGACGACGTTGCCTGTGATGTCTGGTGAGGACCTGCCTTACAACAGGCCTACAAGCCCTCAGTCCAGCCTCTCTCAGCCTATTGTGGACAGTCTGAGCACTAATGGAGGGATTGTGCATTCCTGGTGTAACTCAGGCAGTTGTTGTTGCCGTCTTGTACCTGTTCCGCAGGTGTGATGTTCGGCTGTACCGATCCTGTGCAGGTGTTGTTACACGTGGTCTGCCACTGCGAGGACGATGAGCTGTCCATCCTGTCTCCCTGTAGCGCTGTCTTAGGCATCTCACAGTACGGACATCGCAATTTATTGCCCTGGCCACATCTGCAGTCCTCATGCCTCCTTGCAGCATGTCTAAGGCACATTCATGCAGATGACCCTGGGCATCCTTCTTTTGGTGTTTTTCAGAGTCAATAGAAAGGCCTCTTTAGTGTCCTAAGTTTCATAACTGTGACCTTAATTGCCTACCGTAAGCTGTTAGTGTCGTAACGACCTTTCCACACGTGCATGTTCATGAATTGTTTGTGGTTCATTGAACAAGCATGGGAAACAGTGTTTAAACCCTTTACAATGAAGATCTGTGAAGTTATTTGAATTGTTACGAAGTATCTTTGAAAGACAGGGACATTTCTTTTTCAGGACCCTGTTTCTTCTTCGTTAGAAAGAATACTATATTTCCCTTGATTGAGTGATACTGATACTAATGTGATTTAAAAAATACACTACATGAACAAAGGTACGTGGACACCTGCACGTCGAACATCTCATTCCTAAATCTTGGGCATTAATATGGTGTTGGTCCCCCCTTTGCTGCTATAACAGCCTCCTCTCTTCTTGGAAGGCTTTCCACTAGATGTTGGAACATTGCTGCGGGAATGTGCTTCCATTCAGCCACAGGAGCATTAGTGAGGTCGGGCACTGATGTTGAGCGATTAGGCATAGCTCGCAGTTGGCGTTCCAATTCATCCCAAAGGTATTCGATGGGGTTGAGGTCAGAGCTCTGTGAAGGCCAGTCAAGTTCTTTCACACCAATCTCGACAAACCATATATACTGTATGTTTTTACCCCCCTTTTCATCATATCCAATGTTGATCTTGTCTCATCCCTGCAACTCCCCAATGGGGAAGAGGCGAAAGTTGAGTCATCTGTCCTCCAAAACATGACCTGCCAAACCGCGCTCCTTAACACCCGCACGCTTGACCCGGAAGCCAGCCACACCAATGTGTCAGAAGAAACACTGTTCAACTGACGACCGAGATCAGCCTGCTGGCACCCGGAGTCGCTAGAGCTGCCACAAAGAGACGCTAGAGCGCAATGAGCTGAGTCAACCTCCCCGGCCAAACCCTTCCCTAACACAGACAATGCTGACCAATTGTGCACCACCCTATGGGACTCCCAGATGTGACACAGCATGGGACCGAACCTGGGTTTGTAGTGACACCTCAAGCACTGCAATGCAGTGCATTAGACCACTGCACCACTCAGAAGGCTCAACAAACCATTTTATGATGGACCTCGCTTTATACACGGGGTCATTGTCATGTTGAAACAGATAAGGGCCTTCCCCAAACTGCTGCCACAAAGTTGGAAGCACAGAACTGCCTAGAATGTTATTGTATGCTGTAGCATTAAGATTTCCCTTCACTGGAAGTAAGGGGCCTAGCCCTAACCATGAAAAACTTTACAGTATACACTATGCATTGGGGCAGGTAGCATTCTCTTGGCATCCACCAAAACAAGATTAGTGCGTCGGATTGCCAGATGGGGCAGCGTAATTCATCACTCCATAGAACGCATTTCCACTGCTCCAGAGTCCAATGGCAGTGAGCTTTACACCACTCCAGCCAATACTTGGCATTGCGCATGGTGATCTTAGGCTTATGTGCAGCTGCTCAGCCTTGGAACCCCATTTCATGAAGCTCCAGACGAACAGTTCTTGTGCTGACGTTGCTTCCAGAGGCAGTTTGGAACTCGGTAGTGAGTGTTGCAACCGATGACAGATGATTTTTACGAGCTACCCGTTTCATCACTCAGCGGTCCTGAATTGTGAGCTTTTGTGGCCTACCACTTCGCGGCTGAGCCAATGTTGCTCCTAGATGTTTCCACATCACAATAACAGCACTTACAGTTGACCAGGGAAGAGCAGATATTTGATGAACTGACTTGTTGGAAAGGTGGCATTAAGGCCATTCTAAGGCAAATGTTTGTTTATGGAGATTGCATGGCTGTGTGCTCAATTGTATACACCTGTCAGCAACGGGTGTGGCTGAAATAGTCAAATTAACTCATTTGAAGGTTGTCCACATTCTTTTGTATATATAGTGTACGGAAATATGAAAAAGTAAGTTTTTTCTTATTCAACAAAAGTGGGGGAGTAAGGCTTGAAATTATTTAAATGCTTTCTAAATATAGTAACAATCAAATTATAAACAACTTGCTATAATATTTCACCTTTCTTACAACTGTAAAATATATATGACATATATATGATTATACTTAGTGACAGTACAAAATTAGCAACATTTCTTATAACTGACGACAAAGCATTTTCTGCCCAGCGTCCTCTGAGTGACGCACAGACGCCATTCAAAAGCCTGCTGAATCATTGCTTTTCCTCTCATTTTGTCCCTCTGTGATCAAGAGAAAGTGGTCTTGTTTAAATTCTATTAAATTATTTTATATATTTATTAGCACCCTTAAATAGGGGACTTAAAGTTTAAGAGGTACTGTACCACAAGATGTTCAAGGTAACTACATATATCCAACAAGCTCTCACTGTCTCACTGCAGAATTAAACGTTCATCTATGTTCTCCAAACGTCAAATTTCAAAGCGTTTCTGTTGCTCCAAAAACAGTACATTACAGTACAGTAGAGCACAGTAGAGTACAGTACATGAATGAAAAGTAAAGAAAAGTAGAGTTGAGTACAGTACAGTAAAGTCCTGTACAGTAGAGTAGAATAGAGTGGAGTAGAGTTCCATACAGTGCACAGTAGAGAACACTAAATTGACTACACTATAATCTTTTTCCGCAATTCTGTTACTGGCTGTAAATCCACTTCACTTAATGTAGTTCAATAACCAAAACCACCTGGGGGCAGCCCGTCAAGAAATCCATGATCCAATTTCAGAGGGAGGTGTTTAATCCCAGGGTCCTTAGTTTAGTGATGAGCTTGAAGGGCACTATGATGTGGAACGCTAGGCTGTAATCAATGAACAGTATTCTCATGTAGGCATTCCTTTTGTCCAGATGGGAAAGGGCAGTGTGGAGTGCAATAAAGATTGCGTCATCTGTGGATCTGTTGGGCCGGTATGCAAATTGGAGTGTGTCCAGGGTGTCTGGGATGATGGTGTTGATGTGAGCCATGACCAGCCTTTCAAAACATTTAATGGCTACAGATGTGAGTGCTACGGGGCGATTTAGACAGGTTACCTTGGTGTTCTTGGAAACAGAAACTATGGTTTTCTGCTTGAAACATATACAGGACCAGTCAAAAGTTTGGACTCACCTACTCATTCAAGGGTTTTTCTTGAGAGAATGCCAAGAGTCTGCAAAGCTGTCATCAAGTCAAAGGGTGGCTACTTTGAAGAATCTCAAATATAAAATATATTTGGATTTCTTTCACACTTTTTTCGTTACTACATGATTCCATATGTGTTATTTCATTGTGTTGAAGTCTTCACTATTATTCTACAATGTAGTAAATAGTCAAAATAATGAAAACCCTGGAATGAGTAGGTGAGTGTAAACATTTGATATATATATATATATATATATATATATATATATATATATATATATATATATATATATATATATACTGCTGTAGCTCGGCCACCTTTCACTGCAGATTAACGATTTTGATGGAGATTTTTAAAATGATTTTACTTAGATTGAAGCAGGGGTGCGTCAATAGACTCTTAAGGATTAAAGTCACCGGCCCCTAGGAGTAGGGCCTCTGGGTAAGCATTTTCTTGTTGGCCCTATACAGCTTGTTGAGTACGGTCTTAGTGCCAGCAAACGTGTGTGGTGGTAAATAGACAGGTTTGAGAAATATCTTGGTAAACCATACTATTTACAGTTTATCATGAGTTATTCTAACTCAGGCTAGCACAACCTTGAGATTTCCCTAATATTAAAGATTGCACGCCAGATGTTGTTAACAAACACAACACGCAACATCTCCCCTGACTTTCCCCCGACGCCACCGTTCTGTCCCGCCAATGTATAGAAAAACAAACCAGCTAGATTTATATTTACCATGTCCTTGTTCAGCCACGACTCTGCGAAACATAGGATATTACAGTTCTTCAGATCACGTTGATAGGATACGGAACTCATCAAGTTTATTCTCCAGTGATTGGCAATTTTTCCTCTCTGTGACGTAGTCTCGTCAGGTAGCCTGTACAGCTCCATCTCCTCCTTATTTGACTCTCGAGGATTTGGGCCTGGTTTCGCCTCCGACTCATTGAAGTAGAAGTCCTCTTCCAAATCGAGGTTAGTGATAGCTGTTCTGATGTCCAGAAGCTCTTTTCGGTCATAGGAAATGATGGTGGAAACATTATGTTAAAAAATACACAAAATAGCACAATTGGTCAGGAGCCTGTAAAACGGACACTATTCCCTCTAGTACCATTCTCAGACTCAAAGCAATAATTATTTTAATTAGAAAAAACATAGGGTGGTAAAAGCTAGCTAGCATTTCCCCATCATTCACTAATGCGCTTAATTTCTGACAGGCTGGTCAGATTACATTTCAGCCTCAGAGGCTGATAAATCAATTCTGACATGTTAGCTGTTTCATAGGTAAAGCTCCTTGTAGGCAGATTAGTAGTCAGTGATTTAAAGGCTGATGCAGGGTTGCCGGAAAATGTGTGGCGAGGCGCCATTTGCCACAGCACTTTTTAATCAGGTGTGGCAGCGCCACATTTTTTATTTTGTTGAAATAAAATATATTGACGCAAAATGCTAAAAAGAGGGGCAAAAACACAGCCAGATGATACAAAATGTAAAACAGTGACAATAAAACATGATCAACATTAAAAGAGCTTAGTTTCCTTAAAAAGTAGTGCCTTTGCTGTCCTTTCTTATACATCAGTGCTGTGCATTTTCCCCAACGTAGCTTGTGGTGATGCACAGCTAGGGTTGGGTAGGTTACTTTCTAAATGTAATCCATTACAGTTACTAGTTATCTGTCCAAAATTGTAATCAGTAACATAACGTTTGGATAAGCCAAACTCAGCAACGTAATCTGATTACATTCAGTTACTTTTAGATTACTTTCCTTTAAGAGACAATAGAAAAATACAAAAATGTATGTTACCAATTGAACGACATCTGTCGCAGGATAAACCAATGTTAAAGTTTATATAGCTGGCCATATATGGATGTTACAATTTACTTTATGGGTTGGTTACGTAGGCTTCTTCTAACCTATCACTTTCTACTACATAAAATAATACGAATAATTTATATCTTTACATTAATATTTATAATTTCTGAATCCAAAAATGGATGTAGCAACTACAGACTGCCCCTTTAAGTATATCAACAGTGTGTGCATTTGAGCATGTCTCTATTAGACCTATGAATTATACATTTTTTTATCAGCATGAATTCGATAGAGCAATAAAAGCTCCACTCTGTAGGGTGGGATCGCACTATGCAGCTGTTGCAAGATCACATTTTTCACTGGCTGTCCACTGGTTTCAAAAACAATGATTGATATGCAGTTTAAACGTCTTGAATTCACCCATTCCTGGGTTCAAATAAACATTTTGATTTGTGAACAGCCATCCACAACAACCACAATCCATTAGCGGCAAATTGCTAAATGAGAGAGCAGCAGTGTGTTTCACATCAATGTGCAATGTAGATATCTATAATAAGTGATCCGTATCGCCATAGACTACACCACTGCTGTCATCCTTACCTCCAAGCGTTTATTCAAGTTGGTTAATCTTTGGATCCCGACAGCAGTCGCACCATTGGAAGACATAGCTTGGACTGTAGCCTACAAAAGCCTATTCCCGCTCTTTTCCCTCGAGCCATCAAACACATTTGGTGTGTCATCATAGTGGTCTCTAACTGGTGGTCAGACTCGCTCAGGTGGAACAAACATACATTTACACAATTCTTCAATGCTCATTTGAATGTCATTGAGAAAACCGAGAAATGTAAAAAAAAAATGTTTGCAAACATCCTTTCTGAATTTAAAAGTAATCCTCTAAGTAATCATCTAGTTTTTCAAAAGTATCTGTAATCTGATTACAATTGTTGCTGGTAATGTAACAGATTACAGTTACCGTTTTTTGTAATGCCTTACATGTAACAGATTACATGTAGTCCGTTACACCCCAACCCTGTGTACAACACCCACATCTTCATACTCCTACACTACCTCTATGTATTGCCCCTGAACAACAGTCAGTGGGGAGGGTGTTATGTTTCCCCTACAGTCAATATGCGTTTCTTTTCTCTTTTTTTGTGTTCAGCACTAAGTGAGAGTCATCACACCACTTAACAAAGTTCTCCAAGACTGGCCCGTGCTCCTTCTCCTCATCCTGGATTAGCATAACCAGTGCTGTGTTGTCTGCAATCTTAATCAATTGTCTTCCAGGGTAGGAGCTTTTACAGTCACTGGTATACAGCTTCGGAGAAAGCACACACCATGGAGGAGAGACCATGCTAGTGGTGCGCTTGTCTGACATCCACTGTCCCACCTTGACCTGCTGTGTCCTATTGCTCTGGAAATCCAGGATCCACAGCACCAGGCTTCCATCCAATGATAGATTGTCTGTCCGTCTCTGAGCCAAGGATGGAGGGATGGATTGTATTAAACGCCAAAGAGAAATCAACAAATAAGACCTTAGCATAGCATGGCATTTGACCCTCTAGGTGATTGTAGATACAATAAGGTTCAGTAGCATAAGGATGGCATCAACAACCCCTTCCCTCTACCAGTCACAAAAGCAAACTGAAGGCAATTAAGACACTGCTGTATCTAAATCCCCTTCACAAAACACTTCTTAACCAGGGACGTTAATGCCACTGGCCTGTAGTAATTTATTACATATGCGTTTGTCAATTTGGCGATGGGTACTATGGTAAAGTTTTCCAGAGCGTAGGTGCATGTTGCTGATCCAAAGAGGGTTTTAAAAAAACGAAAGAGAAAATACCTGCCAGTTGCTTTGTAAAGAGTTTTAAAACAGGCAAAATCCTGATTTATCAGCCTCAGTTCCAATTGTGTTTTTATGTATGTGCAGTGCTGCAAACAATGATTAATCTGCATTCATTTTCTACTTAAAAAAATGTATCTCAGTTTACGGAACTGTATTATGGCCTTCCATGGATTCCTTGTTTTACTGAGAGCAAACAACTCACAAGGTGAAAGAGACAAATGTTTGTTGACCTTCATAAATCAGACAGCAGGTACAAAAAAGGGATACAAATCCAAATATACCACTTACCAAATCAAATCAAATCAAATGTATTTCTACAGCCCTTCGTACATCAGCTGACATCTCAAAGTGCTGTACAGAAACCCAGCCTAAAACCCCAAACAGCAAGAAATGCAGGTGTAGAACCACTATTAGGGCAACGAGTAAGACCACTGGAATAGTGGTAAATGTGCCTTGTAGTGGACACATGTGTATCTTGTCCCTACGCAAAGTGAGGAAGATAGTTCGGGAGGCAAAAGAAAGGTTCAAGGGCCACAGTTGGAGAATTACAGAACTTGGTTGCATCTTCGGTTCACCGAGTCTCCAAATCTAGCATTAGATGCCACCTAAAAGACAATAGCCTCTTTGGAAGGGTTGCCAAAATTTGTCAAATTCTTTAGAGGAACTAAGAAATGTAAATTCCTGCCTGAGTTTGCTAAATGACATTGGTGCTTGGATTGGAAACAGTGCTACGGTCAGATGACATGAAAATAGAGCTCTTTGGCCACACACACCAGTGGTTGGTTTGGTTTCAAAAGAAGGATATCACATGCAGAAAACAACCTCTTACATACTGTAAAATATGGTCGTGGATCTTTGATGTGATGGGCTATTTTGCTTCCACTGGTCCTGGGGTCCTTTTTAAGGTCAACGGCAATTTGAACTTCACCAAGTACCAACGCATTTTAGCCAAAACCCCTGTTCCCTCTGCCAGGAGGCTAAACCTTGGCCGCAAGTGAATCTTCCAGCAAGACAATAACATCAAGCACAAATCAAAATACACAAATAAATGGTTAATTGACCACAAAATCAACATTTTGCAATGGCCAATGGTCTCCGGACTTGAACCCAATTTGAAAACCTGTCGTTTGAAGTGAAGAGGGCAGTCCATAAGCACACACGAAGGATATAAAGGATCTGGAAAGAAAGTCTATGGAGTAATTATCTAAGATTCCTCCCAATGTGTTCTCCAATCTCATAAAACATTTTAGAAAAAGGCTCAGTGCCGTTAACCTCGCAAGCAAAGTTTTGTGGAGTACTGAAAATGGGGGTGCAAATAATCTTTACTTCTAACGACTGCTCGCACCCTCCCGCCCGTCCAGCATCACTACTCTGGACGGTTCTGACCTAGAATATGTTAACAACTACAAATACCTAGGTGTCTGGCTAGACTGAAAAATCTCCTTCCAGACTCACATTAAGCATATCCAATCCAAAATGAAATCTAGAATCGGCTTCCTATTTCGCAACAAAGCCTCCTAACCGCCAACCATACCCTCATAAAACTAACTATCCTACCGATCCTTGACTTCGACGATGTCATTTACAAAATAGCCCCCAACACGCTACTCAGCAAACCCTGTAGTCTATCACAGTGCCATCTGTTTTATCACCAAATCCCCATATACTACCCACCACTGCGACCTCTATGCAACCGTTGGCTGGCCCTCACTACATATCCATCGCCAAACCCATTGGCTCCAGATCATCTAAGTCTTTGCTAGGTAAAGCCCTGCCTTATCTCAGCTCACTGGTCACCTTAGCAACACCCACCCGTAGCACGCACACCAGCAGGTATATTGCACTGGTCAACCCGAAAGCCAACACTTACTTTGGCCCCCTTTCCTTCCAGTTCTCTGCTGCCAATGACTGGAACGAGTTGCAAAAATCACTGAAGCTGGAGTTTATATCTCCCTCTCTAACTTTAAGCATCAGCTGTCAGAGCAGCTTACCGATCACTGTACCTGTACACAGCCAATCTGTAAATAGCACACCCGACTACCTCATCCCCATATTATTACTTACCCTGTTGCTCTTTTGCACCCCAGTATCTCTACTTGCACATCATCATCTGCACATATATCACTCCAGTATTAATGCTAAATTGTCATTATTATTATTTCACATCTATGGCCTATTTATTACCCTACCTCTGTACTCTTCACCATTTGCACACACTGTACATGGATCTTTCTATTTTTCTTTTCTTTTGTGTTATTGATTGTACGTTTGTTAATGTGTAACTCTGTGTTGTCGTTTTTGTCGCACTGCTATGGTTTATCTTGGCCAGTTCACAGTTGTAAATGAGAACTTGTTCTCAACTGGCCTACCTGGTTAAATAAAGGTGAAATAAAATAAATAAATAAAAAATATCTTAGAGAATTTTGTATTACTAAATCTATTGACCTGAGCATTTGTATTAGTATAAAATAATATAATTTTCAAAGAAAATGTAGCATTTAATATAGTTCAGTATTTTATAGTGTTTCTTGCTCCTCTAAATCAATGGTGCCAATAATGTTGGACCTGACTATATCTATTATTTTTAATGCTAAAAGCATGTTCAATATTTTTTTATACTTTCAAAGGATAAAGCTAAGAACATTAACAACTTCATAGTTAAGAACAATATATCAATATGGAGGAAAATTAAATGTATTCTACAAGAACCAATATAACATCCTAAAAACAAAACCTTTATGGAGCAATCCTTGGATAGCTTTTCAGAATTCACTGATAAATTGGTCTACATGGAAAACCAAAGTAATATAAACTGGTAACAGGAAATAAATGTTTCCATGACAGAATTAAAAAGTAATTTTGGACTGACCAATGTAGATAGTTTCAAATACATGCAACTTAAAAGTTGAATTTCATGAAATTTTGATTTTAAATATTTTGGACGTCAGAGTAACTTTGAGGGAATCTTATTTGAATCAGAAAAGAATATTCATATGAGTGTGAAGATATATAAAACCATGCAAAGAGCATATCCAACTGACAATCTCTTAGAAAAAAATATAAACTATTGGAACAAAGACTTAAAATGTAGTGATGTTTTCACAAGATGGAGAGAAAGTTGAAGCATAACTAACGTAGTTACAGTTAACTAAAATGTACACTTATTCCAGTTTAAACTAACGTATCGATTTATTATACAAGAGACAAACTTCACATTATCTACAGAACAACGTCAGAGTCATATCTTACTATAAGTGTAAAACTAATAAATACTCAATTATCAATGCTTTCTGTGAATGCAATAAAGTCCAGAAGTTATGGACGGAGCTAGAAAGTTGGAAGCTATTACAATGTAAACATACTTTTAACCCTCTTACTGTGTTCTGGTCGAATTGGACCGATTTCCAAGTTTTCTCTCTGAAAAATGTGGTTCATTTAATCTGATTGTCATAAGGTTCCATGACGTTGTCCACACAGAGCATCTGAACACACAAAATACATTTTGATTATGTTCATTACATTTTGAGTGTTTTATTTAACTTTGTACACCTGTGGTGTTCCCAGTCAAAATGACCGGTGATTAGAAATGAATTGGTGAAACTACAATTAGTGTATACAATTGAGTTCAGGCACATGCCCATTCATCAGATGGGCACACTTCCTCTCCCAGACCCCCACATGCATGTGTGTTTGAGCACACACACACACACACACACACACACACACACACACACACACACACACACACACACACACACACACACACACACACACACACACACACACACACACACACACACACACACACACACACACACACACACACACACACACACACACTTCACTCTCTTTCTTGGCTTCCATGGCAACCCCCACGGGAACCTTTCCCCAATATAATCTTTCCCCCACGGGAACCACACCTTTTGACATTCTCACAAACAATCGCAATATTGTTTCAATAATATATAGAACTTTTCTCACTGCTTTGGTATATAAAGCTATTTTGAGGCCTTGCTCAGAATTCATTCTGTGGCAGCACAATTACCAAACGATATTGTCACACCCTGGCCATAGAGTGGCTTTAGTTCTCTATTTTGGTTAGGCCAGTGTGTGACTAGGATGGGCATTCTAGTTTCTTTATTTCTATATTTTCTATTTCTTTGTTTTTGACCATGTGTGGTTCTCAATCAGAGGCAGCTGTCTATCGTTGTCTCTGATTGGGAATCATACTTAGGCAGCCTTTTTCCCACCTGTGTTTAGTGGGAAGTTGTTTTCTGTATAGTTTATTTGCCTTACAGAACTGTTCGTTATTCCCTTTGTTATTCTGTTCGAGTGTTTTGATCAATAAATATCATGAACACTTACCACGCTGCACTTTGGTCCGATCCTCATTCTGACAAGAGACGTTACAGATATACTGTATGTGAGGCTCTTGATCATATCTTTGATCATGATACTGGTGAGAAGGAGAGTCCTTGTTAAATTTTAAACTTTGACACAAAGTAGTCTGTGATAAATAGCACAATATGTTTCATCTGAGTATTTGTTATAGTCAAAATAATCCATACATTATGCTTTTTTAACTCAAAAGCGAGTTGAATGAGCTCAGGTCAATGAGGCCTACAGGCCATAAATAGCAAATAGAAAGTTCAAAACTTGCAATGTTCACAAGAACTTCAGTTGATAAAAAGTTCTATCACAATATTAGTGATAAAGAACTTCAGTTGATAAAAAGATCTAACACAATATTAGGTGATAATATATGTATTATTATGGATTTATAATCAGCTACAATGGGGCAGTCGTTTTGGACCGGGAACACAGAATGAATTAACATTAAACGAAAACAACAGGAGGGTTAATCTGTCTGTCTGCATATTTTAAGACATGGCATATGGGGGTGTAGTGAGATACCCAATGGTCTGGACCATTCTCTTCTCACCACTCATGTTGAAAAAAACGTATATTCAAAACTTGGAAATCAATCAATCCGCAATCATTAACACAATGGAAAAATGTAATGATTTACTATTGAAATATTGAAATAGCATGGGCGACTGAGAAAAACAATTGGTACAATTTAAGGCCAAGTGGATAACAATAATGCAGGCACTTGGGATGGAGGTGTGAGAATGTGGTTCTGGTCAGATGAGATGTAGTCGTTGTTTGTGTGCGTCTGTAAGTTGTTGTTATTTGTTTGTATTATAAAAAATTACGTTTTCAAAAAACATTAGATTTTACTGTCTGTCCCTCAGTTGTATGTCACCATCTTGAAAATCACTCATTACATAGATATGCAAGGACCTTGAGCATTCCCCCCAGTGGCAAACTGTTATCGAGTGAGGGATCTATATTAAATACAATTATTAGCTTCCTTTTAGTATGTCATTACTTTGAGGATTCTATTGATTCTTTGGTGTGTCTAAATCCAAAGTGTAATTTCGTGTTACTCAATTTATAACATGATGGTGCCAATAGACATGGTCACCCTATTTCTAGCTCCTAGCCAACTTTGCAGTATTCTTTTAAATGTTTGTATTATTTCTTACATGATTTGCTCAGAAAGTTACTTGTATTATTACCTACAGCCGGAAAATACTTTTGGACATTAGATTGGCGGTCACTCACCAGAAATTCAAGCAAAAATGTTACTTCCCTGACCAGGGTCCTTCATTTTAACTTCCAGAGGCAGTTTTATTCATCACGGGGCCTGCACCAAAACGCTGATGCCAAAGACAGTGAAGAACAAGTGGGGCCGAAGTCAAACTCAAGCGGTGTGCATACCATCCACCACTTCTGAATATATCACTCGCTAACGTTCAGTCCCAGGACAATAAAGTAGATGAGCTGGGAGCGAGGTTCTACTTCCGGAGAGACATCAGGGAGTGTAACATACTTTGGACTATGTGCAATCTGTAAACCACATATCGCATAAATCATATTTATTGTATCTGGGGACTTAAATAAAGGAAATCTGAGGAAAACGCTACTGAAATTCTATCAACACATCTCCTGTGCTACACACACACATCACACATTCTTGATCAGTGCCCTCCCATCAGCAAATCAGATCATGCCTCCATTCTGCTCCTCCCCACCTATAGTCAGAGACTTAAACAGGCAGCACCCTTTGTAAGGACTGTTCAACGTTGGTCTAACCAATCGGAATCTATGATTGCACCTGGTGTATTCTACTCTTCTTACTCTCAATAGTAAGTTGAGACCCCGATTGAGTGGCCGTGGCCCTAAGAGACCGCTTATGTCACTAATTCCTGGAACAGGCTCTGCTCATACAGTATGAGGGTGCAGACAACTGGGAGCTGCTAGCATCTCTCTGAATAAAGCTGTGTTGCTGACTGTAAGATAATGCAGCATTCTGTGCTGCTTAATAGTGCCCATTATCCATCATCACATCCTCCTTTGATCTAAGCTCAGCCACTTCATTCCTCCCCTCAATGCTGCCCACACCCATCTCATCTCATCCTGGAGAGTGGGCATGGCAAGGGAGGACACTGTTGCCCTATATGTCATTAAATGGCAGTGTGAACACTGAAGATCTGTCCTCTGTGCCTGGTGGTCTTCATCACTTTGGGAGGCTTGTCTTGCCATTTACTCCCATATGTCCTCTTCCTGGTTTCCAAAATCTTTCATCTGTGGTTTTTTAGGGCTGTTTGCTCCTCGAAGGCTTTTTGCAGCAATAATTGGAGACGAAAGGGGCAGATTTTAATTACGCTCTGATAATTGCTTTTGCAGCATCTCAGCCTCTGTAGTTAGTATCTCTCCACTCCATCTCTCTTTATCACAATCTACACTGTGCCGACACCTACACTCAAACTGATATAATGCATCATTTACCATAATGTCATAATGTAAAACACATCTTTCCATCTGCCCCGCGTTACATGTTTTCATTTTAGTCATATGGAATTATGGTAAACACCGTCTTTGTTGTCAAAGTAAATGCTTAAGGTTTGAAATGAATTTATTATTCCAGAGCCTGTTTTTACTATATATGATGTAACATACAAATAATGACACAAGGTCTGGAAATGGTATAAAAAATATGAGGAAAAAAGTATTTTATTTTTGCTTGCTCCTCAATATACAACATACAGTATTTGCGTGTGTAAATCACAACAAACTCAGTGATCGTTGAATGATTCTAGCAAAATCAAAAATAAGATTCTGAGAATTTAAAAAGCTTTATGTCTACTTACCTAGTTATTAAACATTCATATTTCTATTGCTGGTTCATGGTATTTTCTCTGCAAACTTAAGTTCTTAATAAAAAATTACTGTTTGTTAATGTCAAAAAAGTCATTCAAATGATAGTTGATACAACATTACAGAACAATTGCTAACATTATTCAATAGACAGTATATCAAGTCTAAACTTACTTTGTCAGCTTATATTGTAGTCCATAGACAAATTGGTTTATATATTGCATTGTACAACAGTTAACACTTAAACTGTTTTATGAGAAAAAAACCATTGTATTCTCTAAGAATACTTCCAGAGAAAGAAATCTAAATGGATCCAATTCCAGCTCCAGCAAGTTGATCCAGACTGAATCCATGACAATACCCATGCTATGATATCAAAACAAGTACTCAAAATAAAGCACAATGACTACCAAGTCCTGGGAGCTAAACAAAGCTGCCATATTGACTGTCAAAAAGGGGGCAAGAGAAGAAAGGCAATACACTATACTAAAAAGTCTGAAATATCTGTCTGTTCTTCGCCTCAAATGAGCAAAGCAGAAAACTGCAAAAAAATATTTCATATTACTGTCACACAAAGAAGCAAAATAAGTGCCTTTGTGCTCCTAAAATGTGTTATTTCTGTTTTACCCCCACATGTAGTGGCTTTCA
The DNA here is from genome assembly GCF_021184085.1 of Oncorhynchus gorbuscha. Taxonomy (NCBI): domain Eukaryota; kingdom Metazoa; phylum Chordata; class Actinopteri; order Salmoniformes; family Salmonidae; genus Oncorhynchus; species Oncorhynchus gorbuscha. The sequence goes on from NC_060175.1 coordinate 49,734,309, forward strand.
CCACATGTAGTAGCTCCGTGTTGTGTCCACCTGGCCTGGTTTGGTCTCTGATGAGGAGGAAACCTCTTTCTCCTTCTCACTGTCCGCCTCCCACAGGTTGATGAGGGGAGGGTAGAGTTCATTTAGGGGGATGGAAGATGTTTTCTGCATGTACTTTTTCAGGGAGTGATTGTAGTTTTTCCTCTTCCACCTCTTGGAAATGTACACAGCCATAGAAGCCAGGCTGATGATGCCGAATATGGTACCCATGACCGCTGCGAGAGCGGTGTTAGTGCCTTGGTCAGATATCTCCACAGTGAAGGCAGCGTGCTTCGTTGTGACATTGACACAGGACTTCTGTGTCTGCTGGTGGATGTTGGAGACGGTGAGACATACCTCATACTCGGTGGAGGGCTGTAGGTGTGTGAGGTTATACTCATGGACATCCACTGGGACCCTGGCTGTGTAGGTGATGTGAGGGTTGTCTATCTTCATTGTGGCAGATGACCACTTGAGGTTGGAGGTCATGACGTTGGAGTTGACCTTCCAGGAAACCAGAATGGAGTGGGACTCAGTCTTCTTCACGTACACTTTCATCAACTGGGTGCTGTCTAAGAGAGTACCATTCACCCTAATAGCAGTCACCCGAGTGTCCGCCCCCTCAGCATTCTGAGCCACACAGGTATACCTGCCAGAGTCCTCGACCTGGATTTGAGAGATACGCAGTGTTCCCTCACTACTGAGGCTGTATTTATCAGACAGGGTTTCCACCATCACCTTGTTCCCTACAGGTGTGACCCAGTAGATATCTGGCTCAGGCTGGGACATGGCACGGCAGTCCAGGTCCACAGTCATGTCTATGTCCAGGTTCAGGTGGTTGGGAAAGCTGTCGTGGGAGATCATGGGCAAGCACTGCTCTGATGAGTCCTGCTGGAACAACTCCCTCACATGCTGGCCTCTGACCTCGACTGGAAGAGCACAGAACATGGAGAGGGGTTCCATGAAGCGGATGCTGGTCTTGTTGGAACTCATCCACTGGATGACGCAGTCACATCGCAGGGGGTTGCTGTGGATGCTGATCTCACGCAAGTTGGGCAGGGAGTCCACAGTGGACTGGTAGAGGGCGTTAAGGGCATTGTTGTTCAACATGAGGCTCTCCAGGGCAGGGACGTCACGGAAAGCCTGGCGGTTCACGTAGGAAAATTTGGGGTTATTAGTAGCCTCCAGCTTGGTAAGCTCAGGGAGGTTATCGACGGCAAAGCGGTCAACGGAGACCAGCTCCCCCATGTTGTTTATGCCCAGCTCTTTCAGCCTCAGCATGTTCTTAAAGTCCCCTTCTTGGATTTTGTGCACAGGGTTTTTGTTCAAGTCCAAGAACTTGAGGTTAGGTAGTTTCTGAAGGGCATTCTGAGGAACTCTAATTAGCTTATTGTCGTAGAAGGAGAGACTCTCAAGGTTGTCTAGTCCCACAAATGCATTTCCAGGGACGTCTGTTAAATCCATTCCAGCCAGAACCAAGCTCCTCAGGTTTACAAGCGGCTTGAAGTTAAAGTCCAGGATGCCAACAACAGGATTTTCCCCGATCATGAGGATCTCAAGGTTGGGCGTTGACTCAAACCAGCGACTGTCAATGGCCTTGAGCCTGTTGGAGTTGAGATGGAGCCTGAGCAGATTGTGCAGACCAGAGAGGGCATTTGGGGAGATTATGTTGATCTGGTTATGGTTGATGTAGAGCTCTTGGAGGTTGCTGAGGTCCTGTAGGCAGTAGTCAGGCATTTCAGTAATCTGGTTCTCCTCAAGGTGTAGTGTGGTGAGCTGGGACATGTTGGTGAGGCCCACATCGTGGATGCTGCTGAAGTTGTTCTGAGACAGGTCCAGCTCGGTCAGGTTGAAGAGCTGCTCCAGCTCTTCACTGGTTCTGGCGATGTAATTGCTCTGCAGGAGGAGCACCTGAGTGTCGCTGGACAAGTTGCCTGGAATGCGTGTGAGACGGAGGTCGTTACAGTCCACCGTTGTGGCTTCTCTGTAGGTGGATTGGGGGGTGAACCAGGGTCGGATCTCACACACACACAGCTGGGGACACTCATTATCTCTCTGGATGGAGGATAGACCAACGGACGCCAGAAACAGGCCAGCCAACAACTGCCCTAGTAGACAGTAGATGAATCTCCCTCTAGCCATGCTGTCTGTCTGTGTTCACCGGTCCAAACCCACAGAGGGTTGGACACCAGAAAAGGTTGATGACCTTGGCAGGAGCTGTGTTATTGTCATTAACCAGAGGTTTTGCTGACTTGTAGGTGTATCCCTGTAAAAGGGTCCAGGTGGGAAAAGATGTGCAGGGGGTTCCAGTGAAACAGTCCCTGAGTTACAGTGAGCCTCCCACTGTTCAGAGTGTTTCTTTCATCAAAACCTCAGGACTGCACGGTGAGTCTGTAAAACAAAGACAAAAAAAGACTATGGGTTACTGTACAGTTTAGTTTAATGCATGGACAACCAGGAACACATACAGTTGAAGTAGAACAATTACATACACTTTAGCCAAATACATTTAATACAAATTCCTGACATTTAATCCTAGTAAAAATTCCCTGTCTTAGGTCAGTTAGGATCACCACTTTATTTTAAGAATGTGAAATGTCAGAATAATAGTGGAGATAATGATTTATTTCAGATTTGATGTCTTTCATCACAAACCCAGGGGGTCAGAAGTTTACATACACTCAATTAGTATTTGGTAGCATTGCCTTTAAATTGTTTAACTTGGGTCAAAAGTTTCAGGTAGCCTTCCACAAGCTTCCCACAATAAGTTGGTTGAATTTTGTCTCATTCGTCCTGATAGAGCTGGTGTAACTGAGTCAGGTTTGTAAGGCCTCCTTGCTCACACGCCTTTTCAGTTCCGCGATTGAGGTCAGGGCTTTGTGATGACCACTCCAATACCTTGACTTTGTTGCCCGTAAGCAATTTTGCCACAACTTTATGCTTGGTCATTGGAAGACCCATTTGTGACCAAGCTTTAACTGATGATGTCTTGAGATGTTGCTTCAATATATCCACATACTTTTGCTTCCTCATGATGCCATCTATTTTGTGAAGTGCACCAGTCCACTCTTGCAGCAAAGCACCCCACAACATGATGCTGCCACCCCCGTGCTTCACGGTTGGGATACTGTTCTTCGGGCTTGCAAGCCTCCCCTTTTTTACTCCAAACATAACGATGGTCATTATGGCCAAACAGTTCTATTTTTGTTTCATCAGACCAGAAGACATTTCTCCAAAAAGTATGATCTTTGTCCCCATGTGCAGTTGCAAACCGTAGTCTGGCTTTTTTATGGCGGTTTTGGAGCAGTGGCTTCTTCCTTGCAGAGCGGCCTTTCAGGATGTGCTGATATAGGATTCATTTTACTGTGGATATAGATACTTTTGTACCTGTTTCCTCCAGAATTTTCACAACGTCCTTTGCTGTTGTTCTGGGATTGATTTGCACTTTTCGCACCCAAGTTCATTAATCTCTAGGAGACAGAATGCATCTCCTTCCTGAGCGATATGACGACTGAGTGGTCCCATGGTGTTTATTGTGTACTATTGTTTGTACAGATGAACATGGTACCTTCAGGCGTTTGGAAACTGCTCCCAAGGATAAACCAGACTTGTTGAGGTCTACAATTTTTTTTCTGAGGTCTTGGCTGATTTTTTTTTAGTTTTCCCATGATGTCAAGCAAAGAGGCACTGAGTTTGAAGGTAGGCCTTGAAATACATCCACAGGTACAACTCCAATTGGTCGAGGCTTGCAATTGACTCAAATTATGTCAATTAGCCAATCAGATGCTTCTAAAGCCATGACATAATTTTATGGAATTTTCCAAGCTGTTTAAAGGCACAGTCAACTTAGTGTATGTAAACTTCTGACCCACTGGAATTGTGATACAGTGAATTATAAGTGAAATAATCTGTCTGTAAACAATTGTTGGAAATATTAAATGTGTCATGCACAAAGTAGATATCCTTACTGACTTGCCAAAACTGTAGTTTGCTAACAATAAATGTGTGGAGTAGTTGAAAAACAAGTTTTAATGACTCCAACCTAAGTGTATGTAAACTTCCGACTTCAACTGCACAGCATAAACAATTTGATTTATGAGACAGGGAGTTGGTGAAAAGTAGTGTCTGGGGTAAATGTAAGGCTATCATACGTCTAGTCATATCATGTTAACCAGAAGTGACATGTCAGCCATGTTAAATAGAACAATGAATGTAACACAGCTCATGATGATGTTGAGAGCAAACCTTCTGCTTGGCTGTCGTTTACATCTTCATCTCCCTGAGAGATTGTTAATGTGAATTATGCGGCATCATCAGTTGAGGGAAAATGCTAAATCAGATCCTTATAATGCAGGCACAATTAAAATAAAAAAATAAAAAATTGTATATACTTGGACACAGATCAAATTCACTTGAGTGCTTTCATCTATCCAACAGGCCCATCAGCAATAGATCATTAGCGTCTCCGCACATCATTAAATACTCTGAGATATGTCAGTATTCTCCATGCCTCTGAAGAAAATAAATGATGGCAAAAATATGTTCCTAGATTATTAATGAAAGAGCCCCTGTGTCCTGGTTTTGGTACAGGGATATGGTGGATTTCTTTAACATGTGTTGTGTATTTCTGAGAGAAGCCTTCAGTGAGCATTGCAAGTACAGTATTTTGTAAAAAAGCATACATCACACTTCTCCTCAGCCTCAACTGTCAGTTATTCATCCATAACTACTTTTGTCCAAGGACAGGAATTTCAGGAGAAGGACTTGTAAATCCAGAATCTAGTCTTGTGAGGAGCCATAACAGGAGCACTGGCATCTGCCGTACCATACAGTGCTGACTAACAAATAGGCCACAATACTATTAAACCTCAAGTTAATATGTGATATCAATTAACATTGACTTTAATTGTGGTAATGTTCTTGAACATAATGATTTCACTGACAATTGAGTTGGTTCCTAGGCTTTTGCTCCCATCACTAAAGAGTGCTAGTGATTTTGCAGAGGAGAGGCAAGCACATATGCCCACTTGAGCAACTACAAGGTTCTGTAATTGAGTTCTGAATGTGGCAAGTGGAAATCAATAAGCACTGATTCCTCCCTGTAACTACCGGAACATTCAGACCATTTGAAATAGTGCTTAACTCTTTGAGTACCAACCTGTTCTGTATGTGTAGTAAAACTATATAATGTAGATGGGCTAGCTTGCTCTACCATGTTGGAATCCTGTAGGGCATTATAGGGCAACACTTAAGAACCTAAGTAACCTAACTAGGTGAATTTACTAAAGGAGGTATCAATCTCAGTGAGTGAGTACTGAATTGCCATAGGCCTTCTTAACCTAACAGAGTCTGTGGTCAACACTCGCTAATAGGCTTTGGAACTAAAGAGCTGACTAATTCATCTGAGTGCAAAACTGCTTGGCAACAGAACAAGGGTGACATGAAATAAGTTTAAGCTCTTCCTGCACAGGGGATTTTTCTCCTGGGACAGGGTGAAATAAGGGTTATACAGACATGTTCCTGAAGCTAAAGCAGAATAAGTGAGTGGTTAGTTAGAGGTGGAGATCAATCCAAGGAAATGGAACAGTTGAAAACCTCAGGAGAGATTTATTTTTATTTTGTATTAACCTTTATTTAACTTCGCAAGTAAGAAAAAAATATTATTTACAATGACGGCTTAGGAACAATATTTCTTTCTTACTTGCGAATAAAAAAAACAGCCTTGATCAGGGGCAGAACGAGAGATTTTTACCTTGTTAACTCGGGGATTCGATCTAGCAACCTTTCGGTTACTGACCCAACACTCTAACTACTAGGCTACCTGCCACCCCGAGATACAGCTCACTGTCTAACTACTTTAATTAAAAACAACTGTAGCCGATCTAATCATGTTATTCACGGACTATTCACAGAACAACAACATATTCAAACCATTCTATTGAAATGTAAGAAAACTGCTTATTATTGGTCCCTTATGTCATTGCACTAATGCTTTTAATGCACCACAGCATGATAGTAGTGTATGTATTCTGAACACACCGTTTGAGACAAAGGTTGAGCCAGAACAGAGAGTCCTCCGACAGCCATTACTGATAGGCTTAAATAGGCTTAGAAGTAGCCCACAATGCCTCAAAAACACATAAAAGTGACAAAGTTATGCAAGTTCTTAAATCCTGAAGTTTAAGGCAATACATATGGAGCCTAAAAGGGTTCACAAGCTAAAGGATTGCCATTGATACCATTGGTTTAAATCTGATATTTCATTTTACTCCTACTGTAGTTATGCATTCTCTCATAATGCCTTCATTTATCACAATGGGGCTAATCTGAGATTCTGTTCATGACTCCGAACGACCTTAGAGATGGGACCATTTCATTGTGAGAGGTGACATTTAAGAGGCCATCATTTCATGTAAGTCTTTGTGTTCCAGACAAGGGCTTCAGTTTAAATATTATCTAAAAGGTCTAAAGCCAAAGATTAAACACATACACGTTTTTGTTTCTTTTACTCTCGTAGCTTCCCTGACAACAGTTGAAACCAATGAAAACAAAACAAATATTGTTGTGTGCACTTATCTCTGTCAGACAGAGATAAGTGTCATTAAACATGTACAAGTATCAATATGATTATATTGGAAACAGTTTAGTTTTATAAGGCAGGTAGGGCGGGCGGGATGGGGGCACATTTAAGAAATGTATATGAACGTTTAAGTGGTGTGGGTGTATCATTACTGCTTGGAACCATGACAATACAGCTGAAGAGAGCTTGTGAACTTGGCCAATGCTGTGTTAATAAACAGCTGTAGAGCCACGTTGACACTACCCTGAAACAGCCCTGACCGTGTTCTCCTGACCCAAAGGGCTCAGAGCCAGAGGAAACTCAGCCTTGAAACCTGGCCTCCACAGCCACACAGCAGAGGGGGGGGGAAGAAAACAACACTACATGGAAGGAAAGAAAGAGAAAGCTATTCAGTTTGAATCACGACAGCCTTTGTATCTTTCAATGGGGGTACTTAACCTAAATACAGCAGTCACAGTTAATACTATGTGATCCTATGGGTAAGTGATTTGAAGATCACAATTTTCTGTGATATTGTATTACAGCCTGAGATGTGTATGTGTATGAATTCATATGGGTACAAAACTACTTTAGCACATGATATGTAAGTGCAAAATTCCTTGGTATACATGATTCTTGGGCATCATAGGTTAATGGTACGCACAGTAGTCGTAGCTTGTCTGCTATGAGCCAAAATGGCATATGACAACCATGAAAATGACTATTCATGAGCGATACACCTGCCATTGTCTATCCAGAAAACTCTCTGTCCTTTGTCAAGAACACATACTACTTCTACCTTGGTGCACCTGCTACAACATGTAATATCTGCTAAACTGTGTACACGACCAATACACTTTGATTTGATTTGAATGCCAACTCGCAAAACAGTGTCAATCAAAAATATGTTTTCAACACCAAGTTATTGCAGTCAATGTTACAGTTATTCTGTGCTATTCTGTTTCGTGTGAACGTTTCCATGTTGGCTTTCATCTGATGTACTCCATTTTAAATATAAAGAGACTGCGACAAAATAATGGCGTTCATAGTCTGACTGTGTGTCCTTGAATGGGTGGTTAATGGAAATAAGGGTGTTCTTGAATGGATGGTACAACTAAACAAAAGTATGTATGGGAAAATTCAACATTTACAGTGTATACAATACTTCAATCAAACACCAAGAGGACAACCGCACAGTAAATATCTGGTACACAGACACTGAGACTACACATAATACACATCAACACAGAGCTTATAAAAAAATCAAATGTTAGCTGTACTCTTGTTATATAGTTACACATTACAATACAAATCTGTGTAATCAAATAGAAGAGACTGTGCTGGAAAATCTAATGGTTCACTTCACTACAGTACCTCTAGTTGTCAGATAAAACTGAATCATGCAAAGAATACATGAATACAAATTGACAATTGAGAAATATTATATATATATATATATATATATAGATATTATATATTATATATATATATTTTTGAATGCTGATAGTTAAGGATTTGCTTGTTCCCAGGTCTTTGATATGTAATGAGGAGTGAAATCCATTTTTCCATGAGAAGGGTGTTTACTTTCAATCCTGTGTAAATAAACAAGATAAGGCTTCCCTTAGGGACAATCAAATTTAAGTCAATTCTCCACCATCACCAATTCCTCGAGAACTCCCTCTAAACCAAGTGAATAAACAAATTCCACAGAGGGCCGAGTGTCTGCGGGTTTTCGCTGCCTTCCTTGTACTTGATTGATGAATTAAGGTCAATAATTAGTAAGGAACTCCCCACACCTGATTATCTAGGGCTTAATTGAAAGGAAAAAATAAAAACCTGCAGACACAAGGCCCTCCATGTAATGAGTTTGACACCCCTGATCTAAATGGACACTCACGCTCAAATAAATGTTTTTATTTGGTGGTCCCAGCGCGCATGACCCACGTGGAGTTCCAGGTCTCCGGTAGCCTCTGGAACTGCCGATCTGCGGCCAACAAGGCAGAGTTCATCTCAGCCTATGCCTACCTCCAGTCCCTCGACTTCTTGGCACTGACGGAAACATGGATCACCACAGACAACACTGCTACTCCTACTGCTCTCTCTTCGTCCGCCCACGTGTTCTCGCACACCCTGAGAGCTTCTGGTCAGCGGGGTGGTGGCACCGGGATCCTCATCTCTCCCAAGTGGTCATTCTCTCTTTCTCCCCTTACCCATCTGTCTATCGCCTCCTTTGAATTCCATGCTGTCACAGTTACCAGCCCTTTCAAGCTTAACATCCTTATCATTTATCGCCCTCCAGGTTCCCTCGGAGAGTTCATCAATGAGCTTGATGCCTTGATAAGCTCCTTTCCTGAGGACGGCTCACCTCTCACAGTTCTGGGCGACTTTAACCTCCCCACGTCTACCTTTGACTCATTCCTCTCTGCCTCCTTCTTTCCACTCCTCTCCTCTTTTGACCTCACCCTCTCACCTTCCCCCTACTCACAAGGCAGGCAATACGCTCGACCTCATCTTTACTAGATGCTGTTCTTCCACTAACCTCATTGCAACTCCCCTCCAAGTCTCCGACCACCACCTTGTATCCTTTTCCCTCTCGCTCTCATCCAACACTTCCCACACTGCCCCTACTCGGATGGTATCGCGCCGTCCCAACCTTCGCTCTCTCTCCCCCGCTACTCTCTCCTCTTCCATCCTATCATCTCTTCCCTCTGCTCAAACCTTCTCCAACCTATCTCCTGATTCTGCCTACTCAACCCTCCTCTCCTCCCTTTCTGCATCCTTTGACTCTCTATGTCCTCTATCCTCCAGGCCGGCTCGGTCTTCCCCTCCCGCTCCGTGGCTCGACGACTCATTGCGAGCTCACAGAACAGGGCTCCGGGCAGCCGAAATGGAGGAAATCTCGCCTCCCTGCGGACCTGGCATCCTTTCACTCCCTCCTCTCTACATTTTCCTCCTCTGTCTCTGCTGCTAAAGCCACTTTCTACCACACTAAATTCCAAGCATCTGCCTCTAACCCTAGGAAGCTCTTTGCCACCTTCTCCTCCCTCCTGAATCCTCCTCCCCCTCCCCCCCTCCTCCCTCTCTGCAGATGACTTCGTCAACCATTTTGAAAAGAAGGTCGACGACATCCGATCCTCGTTTGCTAAGTCAAACGACACCGCTGGTTCTGCTCACACTGCCCTACCCTGTGCTCTGACCTCTTTCTCCCCTCTCTCTCCAGATGAAATCTCGCGTCTTGTGATGGCCGGCCGCCCAACAACCTGCCCGCTTGACCCTATCCCCTCCTCTCTTCTCCAGACCATTTCCGGAGACCTTCTCCCTTACCTCACCTCGCTCATCAACTCATCCCTGACCGCTGGCTACGTCCCTTCCGTCTTCAAGAGAGCGAGAGTTGCACCCCTTCTGAAAAAACCTACACTCGATCCCTCCGATGTCAACAACTACAGACCAGTATCCCTTCTTTCTTTTCTCTCCAAAACTCTTGAACGTGCCGTCCTTGGCCAGCTCTCCCGCTATCTCTCTCAGAATGACCTTCTTGATCCAAATCAGTCAGGTTTCAAGACTAGTCATTCAACTGAGACTGCTCTTCTCTGTATCACGGAGGCGTTCCACTCTGCTAAAGCTAACTCTCTCTCCTCTGCTCTCATCCTTCTAGACCTATTGGCTGCCTTCGATACTGTGAACCATCAGATCCTCCTCTCCACCCTCTCCGAGTTGGGCATCTCCGGCGCGGCCCACGCTTGGATTGCGTCCTACCTGACAGGTCGCTCCTACCAGGTGGCGTGGCGAGAATCTGTCTCCTCACCACGCGCTCTCACCACTGGTGTCCCCCAGGGCTCTGTTCTAGGCCCTCTCCTATTCTCGCTATACACCAAGTCACTTGGCTCTGTCATAACCTCACATGGTCTCTCCTATCATTGCTATGCAGACGACACACAATTAATCTTCTCCTTTCCCCCTTCTGATGACCAGGTGGCGAATCGCATCTCTGCATGTCTGGCAGACATATCAGTGTGGATGACGGATCACCACCTCAAGCTGAACTTCGGCAAGACGGAGCTGCTCTTCCTCCCGGGAAGGACTGCCCGTTCCATGATCTCGCCATCACGGTTGACAACTCCATTGTGTCCTCCTCCCAGAGCGCTAAGAACCTTGGCGTGATCCTGGACAACACCCTGTCGTTCTCAACTAACATCAAGGCGGTGGCCCGTTCCTGTAGGTTCATGCTCTACAACATCCGCAGAGTACGACCCTGCCTCACACAGGAAGCGGCGCAGGTCCTAATCCAGGCACTTGTCATCTCCCGTCTGGATTACTGCAACTCGCTGTTGGCTGGGCTCCCTGCCTGTGCCATTAAACCCCTACAACTCATCCAGAACGCCACAGCCCGTCTGGTGTTCAACCTTCCCAAGTTCTCTCACGTCACCCCGCTCCTCCGCTCTCTCCACTGGCTTCCAGTTGAAGCTCGCATCCGCTACAAGACCATGGTGCTTGCCTACGGAGCTGTGAGGGGAACGGCACCTCAGTACCTCCAGGCTCTGATCAGGCCCTACACCCAAACAAGGGCACTGCGTTCATCCACCTCTGGCCTGCTCGCCTCCCTACCACTGAGGAAGTACAGCTCCCGCTCAGCCCAGTCAAAACTGTTCGCTGCCCTGGCCCCCCAATGGTGGAACAAACTCCCTCACGACGCCAGGACAGCGGAGTCAATCACCACCTTCCGGAGACACCTGAAACCCCACCTCTTTAAGGAATACCTAGGATAGGATAAAGTAATCCTTCTCACCCCCCTTAAAAGATTTAGATGCACTATTGTAAAGTGGCTGCTCCACTGGATGTCATAAGGTGAACGCACCAATTTGTATGTCGCTCTGGATAAGAGCGTCTGCTAAATGACTTAAATGTTATGTAATGTAAATGTAATATTCAAATGTAACCTTTACTGAACTAGGCAAGTCAGTTAAGAAAAATTCTTATTTACAATGATGGCCTATCTGGGCCAGTTTGTGCGATGCCCTATGGGACTCCCAATCACGGCCGGATGTGATACTGCCTGGATTCAAACCAGGGACTTTAGTGACGCCTCTTACACTGAGATGCAGTGCCTTAGACCATGGCGCCAGTTGGGAGTCCTATGCTAACTCTATAATTGAGTAACAATGAGCAATGCAAAATGAGAAAGTAGATTTTCAACACACTCGTTCATTTGAGTAGTGTAAACATGAAGTCAAAGACAACGAAAAGTGTTGATAAGCCCTGCGGCACTCGAGGGGCAGGCGTGAAGGGTGCTCAGAATCCATTATTCTAATTCCTAAAAGCCCATGAACATTTACACCTCCGTAAGAGTCTGATGGGCTGGGATTGGGAAAGGAAATTGGTAGCTAGCACAGAGAAGATTTTTAAGAACAGTAAGTATTAAAATAACTATATTCCCTTGAATGGGTGGGAGAGGTGAAATAAGTTACATACAGGAGAGTTTGGGAGGGAACTATGTTGTACAGTATGATACAATGAGCAGAATCAACTGGCCGGCTCAAGTTATGTCCTGCATTAAATGGTTCAGCCTCTTCATGTCCTGTCAACATGAGAAGATGCATGTTGATTATAGGCTAGATTAGAATATGACAAATATTAATATTGTACATCTCTGTAGTCATAAGATATCTGTGAGAGAGGTGTGTTGAGTCTTTCCGGTATTAAGAACACTGTAAAGTGAAGCGTTACCTGAAATGTATGCTCGTATTTGTAGCCTGTGTCCTTCACACTGAGAAAATAGAACAGTAATGTCCCACCACTAAGCCTGGGGTGTTTGGGCCCCTAAGCCCACTGTAAAATTTCCATTCTGCACAGAATGATTTCTTCAGCTGATTATGAGGACAGAATTAGTTGAACAGCTGCTGAGCCTGTGCCATGCCTTATCTCTGAGATCCACACAAAGACTAATGTGTTGCAACACCCTCCACCCACCCCTCCCCATCCCAACCCAGCCCCCCTATCCCCAGCCCCAGCCCCAGGGGAACTCCCTTCTCCATGGTGGAGAGCATTGTGGCTTTCTCAGCGACTCCTAACAACCCTGCCTGGTGGACAGACACACGCACCCTATTAGCAGGCCTTTGTCATAGAGTGTTCTCACAGTAAAGTGTGTGTGTGTGTGTGTGTGTGCGTGCGTGCGTGCGTGCGTGCGTGCGTGTGTGTGTGTGTGTGTGTGGAGGGGGAGGGGGAGGGAAAGGGAAAGGGGGAAGGGTTATACCCCAGGGTAGACAGAAGAAAAGGCCAGACCCCCTCATCAGGCACCTTGCCACTCTCTAATACTTTGTTCTTTGAGTTTTGATAAATGGATTTGCCCGCTGTTCACTGTCAGTTCTGGTCTTGGATTGTAACTTGACATATCACATGGGGCTCACAACAAGGTCAAGTGTTGTGTCTTTAGCATTACTCATCTCTTTATTTGAACTGCTGTAAGAAAAAGGTCATCCTCAACACTTTATTTTTCAGTCTAGACTCTGACAGCCTATGCCATACTGCCAACACTGACTGAGGCTCAGTAGGCAAAGTGATGACTTGACAATTCTAGCATAAGCAACTTGAAACCACAGCAATGAGTGACATTGTATAAAACAATGAAAGTCTGTAGCTAAGTGATAACAAATGACAACTTTAACAGACTGACCGATAACAAATTGGATTCGGTTAGAACTATAATTTTGGATGGTCAGTCCTTGAATCCATAGCTCAGTCTATGAATTTGAGAGTGGTTACATTTCTCCAACCCCATCCCTCAGCTTTTTACCGAAGTATGGGCTGGGATCATCTTTGTTATTGTTTCTACTGTTGATTACTGCTTTAAAACAGTGCCAAAGATACTGCTCCACTACCATAGCCTAGCCTTAGTGTTGACAAAAACAGTTAATAATACAAAGGGGGAATAAGAAGCTTGTGAGACAATAGTCTTTAAGTTAATAACCTCAGCTATTGCATAGGAGCAACAGCTGCAAAACCGCAGACGCGTATATACAATGACAATAGGCTACCCCACTCCCTGCCCCCCTTGTACAACCTGTTCTCACTTAATATTCTTGAAACATTGAACTTTTTTTTCTCACAGACCGGTTGCCTGTTCGAATTCTGCCGATATAGACTAATGAAATAATCGAGACATCTGCCCACATGCTTTCGCATCTATATGCAAATCACATTTTCCCTACGTTGCGTGCACCACGCGAGCCTACCTACATTTATGCGCAGCGGTGAGCCACACGAGGATCAAAGTTTGTTTCCGAGCACGTTATCTGACGCATTGAGATGTTGAAATTTGTATAATTCTGACTGTGAATGACCGGAATATAATTACAAGAATAATAGATGCAGATATAAAACAACAGGCAGAGTAATCTTAATCCTGATCAATTATATAGATCGCCTGATATTACATTATTATAGAAATCGGTTGTCTATTAGTTATTATGTCGTATAAAAGGCTATTGCCTTGGGTCCCTCCACCCCATGCACAGCAAGACATGCCCTGGCAGTGATGCAGTAACGGTAGTAGGTTGTTGGCAAACAAATACAATTTTGTTGGGGAAATGTCCTTCACAGAAAAATTGATACTATGACCCCTGTTTTTTTTCTGGCCACGTTTAACCTTATTGTGAAGGTAAGTGTCAGACAATCGGTGCACAGCCACGGAGTTCCAGTTTTCATAACATCCACGTCCACCTGTTCTCATGGTACTGCAAAATACCTCGAAAGAGCATGGCAGGCTACAAAATAAACAGCTTCCGTTTAATATATTTAGACTTTGTTCAAACATTAGCCTAATTAAAGCAATAATTGTACGTATTGGCCTCACCTCGTTGACATGCAATCCCCTCTCTTCTCAGTTGCATCCAGTTTCTTTGGACATCAGTAAGGTTTATGCAAATAGCCTTCACCTCTATGCGTCAACAGCCTACATCCCCAACAAATGCATACAATACATACATAGATAGCCTGAACGGATTCCTTAAATATGATCATGTACAATTAATCTTCCTCTATTCCATGTGATTCAAGCAGCAACTCAGGTAAGCTAACCTTCGAGCAGAGCATAGTGCAGATTGCAGAGACATCCAAACGCCAACTGAAGCCACATTGACTAGTTGCCTGCCGATATTCTACTCTTCGCCCGTAGCCCACTGCTCCTTCAAGGAAAATATTAAAACAGCACCTGGCGCTGTCCAGACGAGTCAGCTGATTCCTGACTACGCGATTGGCTGCTGGCTGGTGCCTGTCATTCTCGCCCAAGCATGCACCATCTGTTCGATGATTGTTGTGATGGGGACAAAGGCAGGCGCTAGGGCTGCGCAGTTGGAGAACGAGGGGAGTGGATAGAGAAACGCAAAGGGGGGCTCTTTTTCTGGATTTTCCTTGTGAGAATGTCTTCTGCCTGCGGCCCCCTCCTTCATCCAGACTGCATTGCTACGTCTGATGCCCCAGCTTGACAAGGAGACAATGTGCCTCATTGTTTTGCGTTCGTTAAGTTGCTCTGATTAAAGTTGTTTAATATGCAACCCATTCTATTTGTTGCTCCACTTGAACTTTGTAACATTGTATACTTTTAACAAATGTCAGCAATAACTGGAGGGGTCTTTTTGTTTGAATAGAGATATATTGCAGACCTTCAGGAAAGTTGAATTGGCTGATTAATTATTGACAGTCTCACCTATTTTAGACCAGATAGACAGAACCCTAGGTTCATGGCAAGACCTGAAAATGATTTAAATCCCAAACCAGATATTTTCAGGTCTCCCTAGGCAGTGACTCAGATGTAATGGACCCAACACATTATTCAGTGTTGTAGTTGCAGCATTAAGATTTGCGCAATAGTGTATGATGGCATCACATTTATCACAGGGGACAGTTTTAGTATGCATCATTGTGTCCTGTGTCAAAAGGTTGGCTGGTCCTCATTAATGTCCTGTAGGTCACTTCATTACTCCCTCTTTGTTTACAAAGCTCTGCTAGGCCTACATGAGCTTCAGACTTGCCTAACTTCGGTGTTTCGAAGTATAAAAACGTGAGTTACAAAACGCGTTGGTTAACTCTTGAGGTTCCTCAGGTCTCCACTGAATTAGGTAAATTCGCTTTTAGTTTAATGCAGCTCACTGCTGGAACAATTCACAGATCTTATTCAAATAGGGTGTTCTGGTGCCACTTAGGCACCAGAAGATGTCTCAGTGTAGACTCCTTGTTAAAATAAAGGTGAAATAAAATGTAAAAAATAAAAAATTAATGATGCTGAGAATCGTTTTAGTGAGGGGTGAACCCACATGAACCCACTCCAGGTTCAGGAACATACGAGGCTGTGTGAACCTGCTCATGCAACACAACCCTGTTGCCATGTCTCAAAGTACATGGCAACAAACCAGAGGGGAGCCAAGTGAAAGCTGAAAGGGTTGAAGTGGAAGACCTGCATGAATAATTTCTCCTCCACCTCTATTCTCCATCCATCTCCTGCTCTCTTCACATCCATGTGTTGCTGGAGAGCTTTTCTTTATTAGAACAAGAACTATGAACTCCAAGCAATCCAAGTCATTTTGAATACAGTAGACCTAAATGTTTTTTCTGGTAGACACCCCATACCCTGCTCTGTAAATGTCAAAAAGGTCCAGTTTATTTTCACGAAAGTGAGGCTTGATGTCACTTGGACTGCTCTCCTTGAGTGTTCTTCACTTTGAAGCACCTTGATCTCAATGCACTCCACAACATGAGATAGATGAGACATGCACACTCTTGAAATCTAAGGTTCACGACTGGCAAGATGAACTATTCCAAGTCTATGCTCAGTGATTCATTCCAGTTGAATGTGAACACATCAGGTTGAGACTGAAATCATAACAGATTTAAAGATTTAATCCTGAACCTAATCTATCCTCGATCTACGATCCCTAGGCATAAAAAGACTTATGTGTTTGTGAACCGATTGACTGGTCAAACATGATATAAAAAGGACTGATACCAAGCCTTTAAAAAATGACCCTGAGCTTTCATCCTTTCTGGAAAGATAAACTAAACCGTTTTAGCTGTAGACCAGAAAGTAGATCTTGCAGACTGTGCAAGACCCATGGCTTCAAAACCTCCCTTGGTGAGGTGACAGGAGAGGTGGGCAGGGAGGAGGCAGGTAGGGAGGAAAGTTCTTATCGACTCCTCCCAGGGCCCTGTTTGTCCGTCCCTGTCCACGGAGAGAGATGAAGACAGATGGCCAGCTCTGGCCCTGATAGAGAGAGGCTGCAGTGAAAGCACAGGCTGTCTGGAGGTGGATGGGCAGATGGATTGACCAAATAAGGTAGGGAGGAATGTCAGGAAGAAGGCTCCATCTTGCACCGCTACCTCTTCCAGGTGTATTGTGGTGCTATATGACAGTGGAGCTGCTTTTTGATGATTCATGTCTGTTCATATCGGAAAAATGCAACATTAGGGTGATCATAGGCATCGACTGTTTGTAATTAAAGCAAAATTATGATGTATTGTTACTCATGAGAACTTCACAGCTTTTTCATTGAGGAACTTCTCGAAGGGACATCTCCCACCGGTCATGACAGTAGATCTGAAGGTCTTGTAGTGTAGTTCTTCAAGGTCTTGATACATGGTCCTTGGTGTAGTCAAATGGGCCTATCACACACAAGAGAATATAATGGCGGTAAAGACTATATTGTCTCATTAAGATCACGACACACAGATAGTTGCTCCAGTTGTGATAGACTCTTTGGCAAGCGTGTCCTGCTTTCATTCCAGAGATTTTGTATTCACAGTATCAATGCCGGGTATTGATTCCTCCCATTAACTTGTGCTGTAAACAGTGTGGTTTATCAGGTGTTGTCATCTGCTTCCAGTATGATTCTCTGTGAATACTAAAGTCCACATCGCATAACAAGCGTTAAAGGGGAGCTCGGGAGGACAAACAACAAACACATTTGTGCTTGGTGTCTCCGTTTCTAATATCCCTTAATCTCACAAAGGGACAGTCTCTGGAATGGCCAAAAAGCTACCACTCACAGCTGCCAGCTGCAACTGAATGACTGTGATGTTTTATGTGAAATGTTAGGGGGTGTGAGGAGAAAACTAAAACAGTTCAGAATATGGACCATGTAAGGAATACTTGTTGGTAACTAATACTGTTTAGGAGTGCGTATATATATAGCTGTATCAAGTTAATTTGTTTCCATCGGTTTAACTTCACATCTGATGATGGACAGTGATAACAGAGAGTGTGATTAATGTGACTGATGATCGTTACTCATTTCCAGGATGATGTGTCAAGTCGAAGTGAGAGGTGCTGTGGGAGAGTCTGGTCAGACTGTGAGCATGATGCCTGGCCAAAGTGACATGGCATTTAGCCGTGAGTCAGCCAGGAGGTCAGCCTGTCAGGACCACTGACCGTCAGCCATGTACGTGCCTACTGACACTACTTTGAGGAGGCAGCACCAGATGGAGACATTCACTCAGCCTCATATAACTGTTCTACAGAAGTATCAACAGTATCTCTCTTCACACTCCAGCCCTACTGACTGAATGTGATCGAGTGGGAAGGAGCTCAGACACTCCTCCTCTTGGACAAGTCAAACATCGTCCCACTGCAGCACATCGTGACCTTTCTCTCTTTGAACATGATCTTCTCAACATTCACCACAGATCACACTGGTCTTTACTGCAACAGAGCACAGCCCTGCTCTTCCCAGACTTGTCCAAAGCAAAGGTGGTGGATAAATTAAGATAGTTCCCTCAGGTCTACTGAACTGGGTGTGTCTCCCATAGACACCAATGCATTTTCAGCTGGGCCTGGTGTACTTAATTCACTGACTTTCATTGAACTGAAAAAAGAGAGAGAAAAAACAGGGAGGGGAATGGTGTCTCGCTTCCCCTTTAGTTTCTGTTTAAAGGTCTTTCCCTCTCACCCCACCCCCCCTAAGTTTTAGATGCACTATTGTTAAGTGACTGTCCCACTGGATGTCATAAGGTGAATGCACCAATTTGTAAGTCGCTCTGGATAAGAGCGTCTGCTAAATGACTTAAATGTAAATGTAAATGTTTTCTGCTCTGCATAGCTCTGACGGCTCTTCCAGCACTTTTCCAGTCATGCCTCACACCACACTTCTCGCCTCCACTGGCTGACTGAAGTTTGTTCATATTTCACTCGGAGATGAGAATAAGAATGTAGGGCAGGCTTAAGCCAGAGCCTCTGCAGGATATTGAGACCAACTTGTCCTCTTAATCTGCTACCTGAGGCAGAGGTAGTGCAAATTGCAGATATGTTACTGTTAAGTTATTTAATTTCCATGCAACGTCCCATTCTTGCTTGTAATAAAGGATGCAGGATTATGGCAGTTTAGACATAATAGTTTCAGAGCACTGGCCAATAGAAAAGAAGGTTATGTTATCATTTCATCTATTGGAGGAATCCACAGTTGTATACTTCCCCTTAACCAGCACATAAACAATCTGGTGACATTAGTTCCATTTACAGTCACAGGACTTGAACATGACACATGCTAGATTCATGAGCTCTCATATTCCATCTGAACACCTATAACATTAGCATGACAAAAATAATCTGTGAGTGTGTGTTTTCAGAAAGTATTCACACCACTTGACTTTTTCCACATTCCACATGTTCTGTTACAAAGTGGGATTAAAATGGATTTTATTGTTTTTTTTTCAACAAACTACACAAAATACTCTGCAAGGAAAAATAAAACACTAACATATCTTGGTTAGATAAGTATTCAACCCCCTGAGTCAATAAGTGTTAGAATCGCCTTTTGCAGAGATTACAGCTATTACAGTGCCTTTCTGGATAAGTCTCTAAGGGCTTTGCACACCTAGAATGTACAATATTTGCCCATTATTCTGTCAAATTGGTTGTTGATCATCGCTAGACAACCATTTTCAAGTCTTGCCATAGATTTTCAAGCAGATTTAAGTCAAAACTGTAACTCGGCCACTCAGGAACATTCATTGTCTTCTTGGTAAGCAACTCCAGCATAAATGCTGTCTTGTGTTTTAGGTTATTGTCCTGCAAAAAGGTGAATTCATCTCCCAGTGTCTGGTGGAGAGCAGCCTAACCCAAATTTTACTCTAGGATTTTGCCTGTGCTTAGGTCCAATTCATAAATGTTTTATCCTGAAAAACTTCCCAGTCCTTAACAATTACAAGAATACCCATAAAATGATGTATCCACCACTTGAAAATATGGAGAGTTGCTTTGCCACATTATTTTCCATATTACTTTGGTGCCTCGTTACAAAAAGGATGCATATTTTGGAATAGTTTTATTCTGTACAGGCTTCCTTCTTGACACTCTTTCAATTAGGTTCATATTTTAGAGTAACTACAATAGTGTTGATCAATCCTCAGGTTTCTCCTATCACAGCCATTAAACTCTGTAACTGTTTTAAAGTCGCCATTGGCCTCATTTTTAAATCCTTGAGCAGTTTCCTTCCTCTCCAGCAACTGAGTTAGGAAGGACGCCAGTAGCGTTGTAGTGACTGGGAGTATTGATACACCATCCAAAGTGTAATTAATAACTCCACTATGCTCAAAGGGATATTCAATGTCTGTTTTTTTTTATTTTGACCCATCTACCAATATGTGCCGTTCTTTGAGAGGCATTGGAAAACCTCTCTGGTCTTTGTGGTTGAATCTTTGTTTGAAATTCACTGATCGACTGAGGGACCTTACAGATAATTGTAAGTACAGAGATGTTGTCATTCAAAAATCATGTTAAACACTATTATTGCACATAGAGTGAGTCCAAGCAACTTATTATGTGACTTATTAAACACATGTTTACTCCTGAACTTATTTAGGCTTGCTATAAGAAAGGGGTTGAATACTTAATGACTCAAGACATTTTAGATTTCATTTTTAATTAATCTTGAAGAACAGAATTCCACTTTAACATGTTGGGGTTATTGTGTGTAGGCCAGTGATTTAAAAAATAATCGCTATTTAATTTTAAATTCAGGTTGTAACACAACAAAATGTGGAAAAAGTCAAGGGGTGTGAATACTTTCTGAAGGCACTGTACAGTATGTGTACATCTGAGTGTGTGCCTCTAGGTATGAGATTCCTCATTGCCCCCCCACCCCACCCCACTCCTCACTCCTCCTCTCACTTTCAGTAAATAACCACCCAGGTGGCGTTGAGGAGTAAATACCAAATGTTAGTGCTTCTGTGTTCAGAATGGCTCTATCCTCAGGCAATGTAGTAGCTAGTGACTGTGGGTCAAAAGTGAGAATCACAAAGTGGATGTCTGGGGATAACAAGGTCAGGGGTAGTGCAGTGATAGGGATGGGAGGAGACAGGCAGGGAGAGAATATATAGCAGATAGACTAATAATGCGTGCATTGCTTCAGTTGCCAGGCAGATTTGATATCTTGACGTTGGCTATGCAGCCTGTCCTTTCCCTGACTGGGGGAATCTCATCTCTTCTGCTTGCCTACGCTCTCTCTTTCTCCCTCAGGTCTAAAAGGTTTTTATCCTTCTCTCTTAAACACACACATACATACACACAAACGCACACTCACATGCACACACACACACACATACACACAATACATAGCTAACAGAAATATTCAGGTTAGATAAATTCATAAAAATGGAGGAGCTGGAAGTGAACCACCTCAGTACCTGAGTATTTCAATAAATAAACATCCAGTAAGAGAGTTTTGCTGTAAGCTGTCACTCATGAGAAATGGTGGTAGTGTAGTCATCAGTTAAACATCCACAGGAATCCCCCAGCATTTCTCCTGGGGAAGGTACACTGCCTCTGCATCACTGGAGATCGCATAAATGAATTTACTCAGCACATGCACAGGACCACGCCTTTTAAATACTGAATAACCTCTATCTAGTATCTACACATGTGCCTTTCATGGGCTGCTATACTGTACGGCCATCTCCCACAGAGTAGTGAGACAATAAAGTAGACGAGCTCAGGCTGAAGATCTCCTCCCAGAGAGACATCAGGGACTGTAACATACTCTGTTTACGGAATCATGGCACTCTACGAATATATTGTCCGGTCCCTTCAGCCAACAGGGTTCTCCTTTATCGCACAGACAGGAATAAAGAACTCTCTGGGGAAAATAAAGTTTTTTTTTTTTACAGGAACTCAAGTCCTTTTGTCCTCCCAATCAGGAATACCTTACCATCAAATGCTGACCGCATTATCTCCCGAGATAATATTCTTTGGATCATCTTCGCTGCCATGTACCTGTATATTCCCCCCCAAGCAGACACAGCGACGGCTCTGAAGGGACTATGTGCAAACTGTAAACCTCATATCCGGAGGCCGCATTTATGGTATCGGGGACTTCAATAAAGGAAATCTAAGGAAAACGCTATTGAAATTCTATCCACACATCTCCTGTGCTACATACGCAACACAGACCCTGGATCATTGCTATCATTGCTAATTTCCCAGTCTGGGAAATGTTCTCGGTTGCTCCTGAGAATAGTGTCCACGTATAGACTGACGCAGCGACTGGGTTCATCAGGAAGTGCATAGAGATTGTTGTTCCCACTGTGATGATGAGAACAAGAAAAAAACATGGATAGATGGTAGCATTTGTGAAGATGGAAAAGCGCAAACCACTGCATTTGGCAAGGGGACTGGGAATATGGACATGTACAAAAATACCAGCTATGACCTCTGTAAGGCAATCAAAGAGGCAAAACGACAGTACAGGGACAAAGTGGAGTTGCAATTGAATGGCTCAGACACGAGACGTATGTGGCAGGGACTCCAGACAATGCACGAACGAAACACCTTCTTCGCCCCCTTTGAGGAAAACATCATCAAGCCACGACGCTGACGAGGACTTTGTGCTCTCATTTTCCGTGGCTGACATAAGTAAATAATTTAAGTTTTTTAACCCTCACAAGGCTGCCTTTATCCAACTTTATATCCCTTTTACTGCCCGGAAGGCCTCTGCTGATCCTGTAGCTATTGTATGCTATTTAGAGTGTTGGACAAGTAACCGGAAGGTTGCAAGTTCAACCCCCCGAGCTGACAAGGTACAAATCTGTCAGTTAACCCACTGTTCCTAGGCCATCATTGAAAATAAGAATTTGTTCTTAACTGACTTGCCTAGTTAAATAAAGGTTAAAAAATGTTTTTTATAAGCCTATGAACCAGAGTAATACTGTTACTACTAAGGTGGTGTGCCCTAGTAGGAAGTCCAACGTGTGCAGCTCACCCTGCACTAATAAAATAACCTGAATATGTCTCTCTCTGCTAAACTACCCAGTAAAGCAAGAAGCAGAATTAAGCATCCCAGAAAAGTGTTAAAAATAGCCCACGTTAACATTTGTAGCTGAAGAAACAGGCGAAAGATGTAACAGATTACATTCATATTCTGACAGTCTCTGAAACTCACTTTAAAAATACCTTTGATTATAAAGTGGTGCCAAAGGTGGAGGTGTGGCTGTTTATATTCAGAACCACATTCCTGTAAAGCTTAGAGAGGATCTCGTGTTAAATACTGTTGAAGTAATATGGCTACAGGTTAATCTGCCTCACCCACCCATTCTGGTGGGAAGCTGCTATAGACAACCAATTGCTAAACAGTCAGTATCTAAATAACGTGTGAAATGTTTGATAATGTATGTGATATCAATAGAGAGTTAATTCTTTCTGGGTGATTTAAACATTGACTGGTTTTTATCAAGCTGCCCATTCAAGAGAAAGCTTCAAACTGTAACTAGTGCCTACAACCTGGTTCAGGTTATCAGTCAACGTACCCTGGTATTTACAAACAGTACAG
This sequence comes from Oncorhynchus gorbuscha, assembly GCF_021184085.1. NCBI lineage: Eukaryota > Metazoa > Chordata > Actinopteri > Salmoniformes > Salmonidae > Oncorhynchus > Oncorhynchus gorbuscha. The sequence goes on from NC_060175.1 coordinate 49,757,691, forward strand.
GAATGAAATCATCAACATGTATTGATCATATCTTACTAATGCAGCAGAAATTAGTTTAAAAGCGGTATCCAAATCCATCTGGTATAGTGATCACAATATAAACTCGGCGAAAAAAGAAACGTCCTCTCAATGTCAACTGCATTTATTTTCAGCAAACTTAACATGTGTAAATATTTGTATGAACATATCAAGATTCAACAACTGAGACATGAACTGAACAAGTTCCAAAGACATGTGATTCCACAGACATGTGAATAATATAATTTGAATAATGTGTCCCTGAACAAAGTCAAAATAAAAAGTAACAGTCAGTATCTGGTGCGGCCACCAGCTGCATTAGGTACTGCAGTGCATCTCCTCCTCATGGACTGCACCAGATTTTCCAGTTCATGCTGTGAGATGTTACCCCACTCTTCCACCAAGGCAAGTTCCCGGACATTTCTGTAGGGAATGGCCCCCCTCACCCTCCAATCCAACAGGTCCCAGACGTGCTCAATGGGATTGAGATCCGGGCTCTTCGCTGGTCATGGCAGAACACTGACAATCCTGTCTTGCAGTACATCATGCACAGAACGAGCAGTATGGCTGGTGGCATTGTCATGCTGGAGGGTCATGTCTGGATGAGCCTGCAGGAAAGGTACCACATGAGGGAGGAATATGTCTTCCCTGTAACGCACAGCGTTGAGTTTGCCTGCATTGACAATAAGCTCAGTCCGAAGATGCTGTGACACAGCCCTAGACCATAACGGACCCTCCACCTGTAAATCAATCCCGCTCCAGAGTACAGGCCTCAGTGTAACGCTCATTCTTTTGACGATAAACGCGAATCTGACCATCACCCCTGGTGAGACAAAACCGCCAAACTGAAGTTTATTTAGTGCTTTATCTGGGTAGTCGGAAAGTAGAGCATTGCAGTAGTCTAACCTAGAAGTAACAAAAGCATGGATACATTTTTCTGCATAATTTTTGAACAGAAGGTTTCTGATTTTTGCAATGTTACGTAGATGTAAAAAGCTGTCCTTGAAACAGTCATGTTTGTCAAAAGAGAGATCAGGGTCCAGCGTAAATCCTTCACAGTTTTAGTTGAGACGACTGTACAACCATCAAGATTTATTCTCAGATTCAACAGAAGATCTCTTTGTTTCTTGGGACCTAGAACAAGCATCTCTTTTTTGTCCGCGTTTAACACATTATGAACTTGACACATTATGAATTGTGCATCATGAAATTGCTTATCCCAGTCACTAATAAGCATGCACCCATTAAGAAAATTATTGTAAAAACTGTTAAATCCCCATGAGGAATTGAACAATTGTATGGTTGAGTGGGATGAGGCAAAATAAATGGCAAATAGGTCTGGCTGTACAACCGATTGGCAAACGTACTGCAAATTGAGGAATTATTTGACTAAACTGAATAAAAATAATAAACCTGTCACAGTTATGAGTGAAGAGGTGTGGAGTCAGGCGCAGAGAGCAAAGATGTGGGAAAAACAACACGCTTTAATGTCCCGAAACACAACATGTACAAAGTGAAAACACAAATGAACAGAAATATAACCGGACAGCGTGAAACCCAAAATACAACAAAATACACTCAACCAACAAAACAGACGAACAAGCCCGCACGAAACAGAAGCGGGCTAAACAGACTATATATACCCTATCCTAACAATCAAACTAGAACCAGGTGCTACCAATTAGACAAAACTAAACGAACACAGAACAACGGATCGGCGATAGCTAGTAGACCGGCGACGACGACCGCCGAGCGCCACCCGAACAAGAAGGGGAGTCACCTTCGGTAATATTCGTGACAAAACCACACAATGAAGCTAAGATAAATTACATAAAGAATGATAGTAAAAAGCTTTGGAGCACCTTAAGTAAAATTTTGGGCAAAAGGCAAACTCTGCTCCATCATTCATAGAATCAGATGGCTCATTCATCACAAAACCCACTGACATTGCCCACTACTTGAATATTTTTTTCATTGACAAGATAAGCAAACTTAGGCATGACATGCCAGCAACAAACACTAACACTAACACATCCAAGTATATCTGACCAAATTATGAAAGACAAACACTGTAATTTTGAATTCCATAAAGTAAGTGTGGAAGAGGTGAAAAAATGATTGTTGTCAATGAACAATGACAAGTCTGACAACACGGATGGAAAATTATTGAGGATAATAGTGTACAATATTGACAGTACTATTTCCCATATCTTCAATTTAAGACTACTAGAAAGTGTGTGCCATCGGGCCTGGAGGGAATAAAAAGTTATTTCCCTACCTAAGAGTAGTAAAGCCCCCATAACTGGCTCAAATAGCCGACCAATCAGCTTGTTACCAACCCTTAGTAAACTTTGGGGAAAAAATTGTGTTTGACCACATACAATGCTATTTTACAGTAAACAAATTGACAACAGACTTTCAGGACGCTTATAGGGAAGGGCATTCAATGCTACTTAATATAATGTTTACATTACTCATCTCATATGTATATACTGTACTCTATATCATCTACTCCATCTATATAATCTACTGCATATTTATGTAATACATGTATCACTAGCCACTTTAAACTATGCCACTTTGTTTACATACCCTACATTACTCATCTCATATGTATATACTGTACTCGATACCATCTATTGCATCTTGGCTATGCCGTCGTGTACCATCACTCATTCATATATCTTTATGTACATATTCGTTATCCCTTTACACTTGTGTGTATAAGGTAGTCGTTTTGGAATTGTTAGGTTAGATTACTTGTTGGTTTTACTGCATTGTCAGAACTAGAAGCACAAGCATTTCGCTACACTCGCATTAACATCTGCTAATCATGTGTACGTGACAAATACATTTGATTTGATTTGATTCAACAAGCACAGCACTTATAGAAATGACTGATGATTGGCTGAGAGAAATGCATGATACAATTATTGTGGGAGATGTTTTGTCAGACATCAGTGTGGCTTTTGACATTATCGATCATAGTCTGTTGCTGGAAAAATGTATGGGTTATGGCATTATACCTCCTGCAATATTGTGGAGAAAAGAGTTACCTGTCTAACAGAACACATATGGTGTTCTTTAAGGGAAGCCTCTCCAACAAAATCCAGGTAGAATCAGGAATTCCCCAAGGCAGCCGTCTAGGCCCCTTACTTTTTTCAATCTTTACTAATGACGTGCCACTGGCTTTAAGTAAAGCAGGTGTGTCTATGTATGCAGATGACTCAACACTATACACGTCAGCTACCACAGCAATTAAAATTACATTAACACTTAACAAAGAGCTGCAGTTTATTTTCAAAATGGGTGACAATGAATAACTTAGTCCTAATTATTTAAAAAACGAAAAGCATTGTATTTGGGACAAATCTGTCATGTTTTGTCTTATATCATCTTGTCATTTTGCTTTTCCTTCTGTTCGTTTTCCCCCTGCTGGTCTTTTTAGGTTCGTTCCCCTTTTTCTCTCTCCCTTCCTCTCTCTCTTCTCTCTATCGTTCCGTTCCTGCTCCCAGCTGTTCCTATTCCCCTAATCAATCATTTAGTCTTCCCACACCTGTTCCTTATCTTTTCCCCTGATTAGAGTCCCTATTTCTTCCCTTGTTTTCCGTTCCTGTCCTGTCGGATCCTTGTCTATTGTTCACCGTGCTGTGTTTGTGTATCGCCCTGTCGTGTCGTGTTTCCCTCAGATGCTGCGTGGTGAGCAGGTGTCTGAGTCTGCTAAGTTCAAGTGCCTTCCCGAGGCAACCTGCAGTTCAAGATCAAGTCTCCAGTCGGTTCTCGTCATTACGAGTGGAAATTGTTTTATTTGATTGTATTTTTACTTTACTGGATTAAAGACTCTGTTTTCGCCAAGTCGCTTTTGGGTCCTCATTCACCTGCATAACAGAAGGATCCGACCAAGAATGGACCCAGCGACTATGGATTCTCTCTACTCTACTCTCGAGTTCCAGGGAGCGATGCTCGGCAGACACGAGCAGGAATTGTCTGCTGCTCGGCATGCCGTTGAGACCCTGGCCGCTCAGGTCTCCGACCTCTCAGGACAGTATCAGAGTCTTCGTCTCGTGTCACCAGCTACTTCCGGTTCTTCCGAGCCTCCGGAACCTAGGGTTAATAACCCACCATGTTATTCTGGGCAGCCCACTGAGTGCCGTTCCTTTCTCACCCAGTGTGATATAGTGTTCTCTCTCCAACCCAACACATACTCAAGAGAGAGAGCTCGGATTGCCTACGTCATATCACTCCTTACTGGTCGGGCTCGGCAGTGGGGCACAGCTATCTGGGAGGCAAGCGCTGAGTGTACTAACAATTATCTGAACTTTAAAGAGGAGATGATAAGGGTTTTTGATCGCTCAGTTTTTGGGAAAGAAGCTTCCTGGTCCCTGTCTTCCCTATGTCAAGGTAATCGATCCATAACGGATTACTCTATAGAGTTTCGCACTCTTGCTGCCTCCAGTAACTGGAACGAGCAGGCGTTGCTCGCTCGTTTTCTGGAGGGACTCCACGCTAAGGTTAAGGATGAGATTCTCTCTCGGGAGGTTCCATCCAGCGTGGATTCTTTGATTGAACTCGCTATTCGCATTGAACGACGGGTAGATCTTCGTCACCGAGCTCATAGAAGAGAGCTCGCGTTAACTGTGTCTCCCCTCTCTCCGACACTACCGTCTTTCCCCACTGACTCAGGTGTTGAGCCCATGCAGCTGGGGGTATTCGCATCTCGACTAAGGAGAGGGAACGGAGAATCACCAACCGCCTCTGTCTCTATTGCGGTTCCGCTGGTCATTTTGTCATTTCATGTCCAGTTAAAGGCCAGAGCTCATCAGTAAGCGGAGGGCGACTGATAAGCGCTACTAGACGGTCCTCTCCGTCAAGTACATGTACTACCTTACCGGTCCATCTACGCTGGACCGGATCGGCAGCTTCCTGCAGTGCATTAATAGACTCTGGGGCAGAGGGCTGTTTTATGGACAAAGCCTGGGCGCGGGAACATGACATTCCTCTCAGACAGTTAGGGGAGCCCACGGTCATGTTTGCCTTGGATGGTAGTCCTCTCCCCAGTATATTATATGAAACACTACCTTTAACCCTCACTGTATCTGGTAACCATAGTGAGACCATTTCTTTTTTGATTTTTTGTTCACCTTTTACACCTGTTGTTTTGGATCATCCCTGGCTAGTGTGTCATAATCCTTCTTTTGATTGGTCTAGTAATTCTATCCTTTCCTGGAACGTTTCTTGTCATGTGAAGTGTTTAATGTCTGCTATTTCTCCTGTTTGTTCTGTCCCCTCTTCTCAGGAGGAACCTGGTGATTTGACAGGAGTGCCGGAGGAGTATCATGGTCTGCGCACGGTCTTCAGTCGGTCCAGAACCAACTCCCTTCCTCCTCACCGGTCGTATGATTGTTGTCCTGTTCTCTTCAAGAAGCGTTTTGCATCCGCTCCTATCCTTGTTGCACCTGACGTCACTAAACCATTTATTGTTGAGGTTTACGCGTCGGGGGTGGGCGTGGGAGCCATTCTGTCCCAGCGCTCCGATACTGACGATGGGGTCCACCCTTGTGCGTATTTTTCTCATCGCCTGTCACCGTCGGAACGTAACTATGATGTGGCTAACCGCGAACTGCTCGCCATCCGTTTAGCCCTAGGCAAATGGCGACAGTGGTTGGAGGGGGCGACCGTTCCTTTTGTCGTTTGGACTGACCAAAGGAACCTTGAGTACATCCATTCTGCCAAACGACTGAATGCGCGTCATGCTCGTTGGGCGTTGTTTTTCGCTCGTTTCGAATTCGTTATTTCTTATTGCCCGGGTACTAAGAACACCAAGCCTCATGCTTTATCCCGTCTCTTTAGTTCTTCTGTGGCTTCTACCGATCCCGAGGGGATCCTTCCTGTTGGGCGTGTTGTCGGGTTGACTGTCTGGGGAATTGAGAGACAGGTTAAGCAAGCACTCACGCACACTGCGTCGCCGCGCGCTTGTCCTAGTAACCTTCTTTTCGTTCCTGTTTCTACTCGTCTGGCTGTTCTTCAGTGGGCTCACTCTGCCAAGTTAGCTGGCCATCCCGGCGTTCGGGGTACGCTTGCTTCTATTCGCCAGCGGTTTTGGTGGCCTACTCAGGAGCGTGACACGTGCCGTTTCGTGGCTGCGTGTTCAGACTGCGCGCAGAAGAAGTCTGGTAATTTTTTTTCTGCTTCTGCTCCTGGTCTTGCTGGGTCTCAGTCTGTTCCCTGCCATCGCATCTCTCCTGTTCTTGTTCCTGCCCTTGCTGTGTCTCAGTCTGTCCCTAGTTGTTACTCTCCTGGCCTGTTTGGTCCTGTTTGCTCTTAAGTTTTCAGTTCTCTACCCGTGTCTCATTTTTTTTTTTTGAGTAGTACCCTAGTTTCCCTTTTTTATCGTTTTTCGTTACGGTCCTGAGGAGAGGAGTTGGGTTCTTTCTCGGGACGTGCTGGACCGTTTGTGATCTATGATTTCCTCCGTTGCCGCCAGTGTTCCTCCTCGAGAGCGCCAGGAGGCGCTCGGTGAGTGGGGGGGTACTGTGATGTTTTGTCTTATATCATCTTGTCATTTTGCTTTTCCTTCTGTTCGTTTTCCCCCTGCTGGTCTTTTTAGGTTCGTTCCCCTTTTTCTCTCTCCCTTCCTCTCTCTCTTCTCTCTATCGTTCCGTTCCTGCTCCCAGCTGTTCCTATTCCCCTAATCAATCATTTAGTCTTCCCACACCTGTTCCTTATCTTTTCCCCTGATTAGAGTCCCTATTTCTTCCCTTGTTTTCCGTTCCTGTCCTGTCGGATCCTTGTCTATTGTTCACCGTGCTGTGTTTGTGTATCGCCCTGTCGTGTCGTGTTTCCCTCAGATGCTGCGTGGTGAGCAGGTGTCTGAGTCTGCTAAGTTCAAGTGCCTTCCCGAGGCAACCTGCAGTTCAAGATCAAGTCTCCAGTCGGTTCTCGTCATTACGAGTGGAAATTGTTTTATTTGATTGTATTTTTACTTTACTGGATTAAAGACTCTGTTTTCGCCAAGTCGCTTTTGGGTCCTCATTCACCTGCATAACAAAATCATTCACTAAAGCCTAAATCTCAACTAAATCTTGTGACGATTAATGTGGAAATTGAGCAAGTTGAGGAGACTAAACTGCTTGGAGAACTGCTAACTCTGGATTGTAAACTGTCGTGGTCAAAACATATTGGTACAACAGTAGCTAGGATGGGAAGAAGCCTATCTATAAAAAAGTGCTGCTCTGCATTCATAATAACAGCTCTATCAACAAGGAAGATCCTACATGCCCTAAGTTTTGTCGCACCTGGACTACTGTTCAGTTGTGTGGTCAGGTGCCACAAAGAGGGATTTCGTAAAATTGCAGTTGGCTTAGAACAGGGCAACACGGCTGGCCCTTGGATGATAGAGAGCTAAGATCAATAATATACATATCAATCTTTCCTTGCTCAAAGTGGAGGAGCGATTGACTTCATCAAACCAAATAAAACTTTATTTGTCACATGTTCCGACTACAACAAGTGTAGACCTTAACGTGAAATGCTTACAAGCCCTTAACCGACAGTGTAGTTCAAGAAGAGTTAGGAAAATATTTACCAAATAGACTAAAGTAACAAATCATAATAAAAAGTAACACAATAATAACAACAATAACGAGGCTATATACAGGGGGTACCGGTACCGAGTCAGTGTGTGGGGGTGCAGGTTAGTTGAGGTAATTTGTGCATGTAGGTAAGAGTGAAGTGACTATGCATAGATAATAAACAATGAGTATCAGCAGTGTACAAAGGGAGGTGGGGGGTGTCAATGTAAATAGGCCTTTGGCGATTTTATGAATTGTTCAGCAGTCTTATGTCTTGGGGGTAGAAGCTGTTGAAGAGCATTTATGATCCTAGACTTGGCGCTCCGGTACCGCTTGCCGTGCGATAGCAGAGAAAACAGTCTATAACTTGGGTGACTGTCTCTGACAATTTTATGGGCTTTTCTCTGACACTGCCTATATTTTATAGGTCCTGCATGGCAGGAAGCTTGGCCCCAGTGATGTACTGGGACATATGCACTACCCTCTGTAGCGCCTTATGATCAGATGCCGAGCAGTTGCCATACCAGGCAGTGATGCAACCGGTCAGGATGCTCTGGATGGTGCAGCTGTAGAACCTTTTGAGGATCTGGGGACCCATGCCCAATCTTTTCATCGCTACTTGTATTTGTAAGAGGTGGTGACATGTTGAATGCACCGAGCTGTCTGTTTTAACTACTGGCAAACAACTCAAACACCCATGCATGCCCCACAAGACATGCCACTAGATGTCTTTTCACAGTCCCCAAGTCCAGAACAGACAATGGGAGGCACACAGTACTACATAGAGTCATGACTACATGGAACTCTATTTCACATCAAGTAACTCATGCCAGCAGTAAAAGTTGCCAAATCTACTAAAAGGCAAAAGGCCTCCTGCGGGGACGGGGAATTAAAAATTAAAAATAAAATAAAAATATAGGACGAAACACACATCACGACAAGAGAGACACCACCATACTACATAAAGAGAGACCTAAGACAACAACATCGCATGGCAGCAACAAATGACAGCACAGCATGATAGCAACATAACATGACAACAACATGGTGGCAACACAACAACATGGTAGCAGCACAAAACATGGTACAAACATTATTGGCCACAGACCACAGCACAAAGGGCAAGAAGGTAGAGAAAGCAATACTTCATGCGAAGCAAAATAACTGCCTTCATTTTGCTGGTCCCCAGAAGAGTAGCTGATGCCTTGGCAGGAGCTAATACAAATTCAAAGTACAGGTGCATCAAAGCTGGGACCGAGAGTGCAACGACGAGAAGCAAGTTCAGCGAGTAAGTGTTTTATAAAATAAACAGAATTTAATGCAAAACAAGAAACACTAACAGCACACAGACAAGAAACAGAAACAATGACACCTGGGGAAGGAACCAAAGGCAGTGACATATATAGGGAAGGGAATAAGGGAAGTGATGTAGTCCAGGTGAGTCTGATGACATGCAGGTGCGCATAACGATAGTGACAGGTGTGTGCCATAACGAGCAGCCTGGTAACCTAAAGGCCGGAGAGGGAGCACAGGTGACAGAGAGACTAAGAAAGAGCTTCTATCTACAGGCCATCAGACTGTTAAACAGTCACTGCTAGCCGGCCTCCACCCAGTACCATGCCCTGAACCTTAGTCACTGTTCTAGCAGGCTACCACATGGTAGGTACTCTACACTGTACCTTAGAATTCAGCCCTATCTCCATAGAGTCATTGAACCCCGGCCACTTTAATAATGTTTACATACTGTTTACCCATATTAAATGTACATACTGTATTCTAGTCACGGTTCATCCTATCTAACTACTGCGGTACACACCTTTTATTGTCATATACTTTCCATACTGTCTATATACACCATTCTATGTATATATACAGTATCAGTCAAAGGTTTGGACACACCTCATTCAAAGGTTTTTCTTTATTTTTACTATTTTCTACATTGTAGAATAACAGTGTAGACTATCAAAACTATGAAATAACACATATGGAATCATGTAGTAACCAAAAAAGTGTTAACCTTTTGTGACTAGGGGGCAGTATTTTCATTTTTGGAGAAAAAAAAACGTTCCCGTAGTAAACAGGATATTTTGTCAGGACAAGATGCTAGAATATGCATATAATTTAAATCTTAGGATAGAAAACACTCTAAAGTTTCCAAAACTGTAAAAATATTGTCTGTGAGTATAACAGAACTGATGTTGCAGGCGAGAGCCTGAGACGAACCCAAACCGGAAGTGCCTCATGTTTTGAAAGCGCTGCGTTCCAATATGTCCCTATTGAGCAGTGAATGGGCTATCAACCAGATTACTATTTCTCCGTATTCCCGAAGGTGTCTACAGCATTGTGACGTAGTTTTACACATTTATGTTGAAGAATACCCGTAGGCGGCTACATTGCGCAAGTGGTCACCTGATGCTCACAGAGAGATTCTCGCGTAAGATACAGAGGTAGCCATTACTCCAATCTGTCCTACTGAAAAATGAATTGTCCCGATGGATATATTATCGAATAGATATTTGAAAAACACCTTGAGGATTGATTATAAACAACGTTTGCCATGTTTCTGTCGATATTATGGAGCTAATTTGGAATATTTTTTGCCGTTTTCGTGACTGCAATTTCCAGGCGATTTCTCAGCCAAACGTGAAGAACAAACGGAGCTATTTCGCCTACAAAAATAATATTTTTGGAAAAAAGGAACATTTGCTATCTAACTGGGAGTCTCGTGAGTGAAAACATCCGAAGCTCATCAAAGATAAACTATTTAATTTGATTGCTTTTCTGATTTCCGTGACCAAGTTACCTGCTGCTAGCTGGACAAAATGCTATGCTAGGCTTTCGATAAACTTACACAAATGCTTGTTTAACTTTGGATGTAAAGCATATTTTGAAAATCTGAGATGGCAGGGTGATTAACAAAAGGCTAAGCTGTGTCTCAATATATTTCACTTGTGATTTTCATGAATAGGAATATTTTCTAATAATATTTATGTCCGTTGCGTTATGCTAATTAGTGGCAGATGATGACAACGGTCCCATTCACGAGGTTAAACAAATCAAAATATATTTTATATTTGACATTTTTCAAAGTAGCCACCCTTTGCCTTGATTGACAGCTTTGTACACTCTTGGCATTCTCTTAACCAGCTTCATGAGGTAGTCATCTGGAATGCATTTCAATTAACAGGTGTTCCTTGTTAAAAGTTAATGAACCGCTATCGGTACACCTACGACAACATCCGGTGAAATTGGAGAGTGCAAAATTCAAAATACAAAAATCGTAATATAAAAATTCATGAAAATACAAGTGTCATGCATCATTTAAAAGCTTAACCTCTTGTTAATCAAACCGCGTTGTCGGATTTCAAAAAGGCTTTACGGCGAAAGCATACCATGCGATTATCTGAGGACAGTGCCTCATATCAAAATACGTTTTCAACCAGCACAGTGAAGACTTACAGAAAACGTTTGACCTCTGTCATTGCCAACAAAGGGTATATAACAAAGTATTTAGATAAACTTTTGTTATTGACCAAATACTTATCTTCCACCATAATTTGCAAATAAATTCATAAAAAATCCTACAATGTGATTTTCTGGATTTTTGTCCCTCATTTTGTCTGTCATAGTTGAAGTGTACCTATGATGAAAATTACAGGTCTCTCTCATCTTTTTAAGTGGGAGAACTTGGTTGGTGGCTGACTAAATACATTTTTGCCCCACTGTATATATAGTTTTATGGATTGCGTGTGTATTTTTTACAAGTTTTATTGCTAGGTATTACTGCACTGTTGGAGCTAGAAACACAAGCATTTCGCTGCACCTACGATAACATCTGCAAATCTGAGGACGCGACCATTAAACTTTGATTAGATTTGAGAGAAGTCTAGCCTGAGAGGGGTTTATTTCCTGCTTAATGGTAGATAGATAGATAGATATATATATATAGAGAGAGAGAGATAGAGAGAGAGAGAGAAATGTTTTGAAAAAAAAACGAATACGCTCCCACTGGATTCATGATCCTACCAGTTGTGTTTTCTGGCTTTGACTTCCCCTGTCCAGCTCCATTTTTTGTATTAATGTGTATAGACGTAATAACCCTGGGCCTGTAGGGTAAAGTGTAGACCTGCAGCTGTGAGGCTGTTATACTCCCAGTGTGTATTTGTTGTAACCTCTTCCAGAAATTGCTGCACAGCACTCACACAATTATGGGTCCCAGCATGAGTCTCTCATGGTGATATCAGCACCACGGACACTGGCAGACAAGTACTGTAGGGCAAATTTAATACAAGTTCACCTCTGAAAACACCTGTATCGGGACTGCAAAGGGCATGTAAAGGGGCCTCTCTATTTACACTAAGCAAAATCCTATGTGCACACATACAGTTGAAGTCGGAAGTTTACATACACTTAGGTTGGAGTCATTAAAACTCGTTTTTCAACCGCTCCACAAATTTCTTGTTAACAAACTATAGTTTTGGCAAGTCGGTTAGGAAATCTCTATTATGCATGACACAAGTCATTTTTCCAACAATTTTTTACAAACAGCTTATTTCACTTATAATTCACTGTATCAAAATTTCTGTAGGTCAGAAGTTTACATACACTAAGTTGACTGTGCCTTTAAACACTTTGGAAAATTTCCGAAAATTATGTCATGGCTTTAGAAGCTTTTCATAGGCTAATTGACATAATTTTAGTCAATTGGGGGAGTGCCTCTTTGCTTGACATCATGGGAAAATCAAAAGATAAAAAAATGGTTGACCTGCACAAGTCTGGTTCATCCTTGGAAGCAATTTCCAAACGCCTGAAGGTACCACGTTCATCTGTATGAACAATAGCACGCAAGTATAAACACCATGGGACCACGCAGCTGTCATACTGCTCAGGAAGGAGATGTGTTCTGTCTCCTAGAGATGAATGAACTTTGGTGCGAAAAGTGCAAATCAATCACAGAACAACAGCAAAGGACCTTGTGAAGATGCTGGAGGTAACAGGTACAAAAGTATCTATATCCAAAGTAAAACGAGTCCTATATCGACATAACCTAAAAGGCCGCTTAGCAAGGAAGAAGCCACTGCTCCAAAACCACCATAAAAAAGCCAGACTACAGTTTGCAACTGCACAAAGATTGTACTTTTTGGAGAAATGTCCTCTGCTCTGATGAAACAAAAATAGAACTGTTTGGTCATAATGACCATTATTATGTTTGGAGTAAAAAGGGGGAGGCTTGCAAGCTGAAGAACACCATCCCAACCATGAAGCATGGGGTGGCAGCATCATGTTGGGGGGGGGTGCTTTGCTGCAAGAGGGACTGGGGCACTTTCCAAAATAGATGGCATCATGTGGACAGAAAAGTATGTGGATATAGTGAAGCAACATCTCAAAACATCAGTCAGGAAGTTAAAGCTTGGTCACAAATGGGTCTTCCAAATGGACAATAACCCCAAGCATACTTTCAAAGTTGTGGCAAAATGGCTTAAGGACAACATTGTCAAGGTATTGGAGTGGTAATCACAAGGCCCTGACCTCAATCCCATAGAAAAAAATTGTGGGCAGAACTGAAAAAGCATGTGTGAGCAAGGAGGCCTACAAACCTGACTCAGTTACACCATCTCTGTCAGGAAGAATGGGCCAAAATTCACCCAACTTGTTGTGGGAAGCTTGTGGAAGGCTACCCGAAACGCTTGATCCAAGTTAAACAATTTAAAGGCAATGCTACCAAATACTAATTGAGTGTATGTAAACTTCTGATCCACTGGGAATGTGATGAAAGAAATAAAAGCTGAAATAAATCATTCTCTCCACTATTATTGTCACACCCTGACCTTAGTTATCTTTGTTTTCTTTATTATTTTGGTTAGGCCAGGGTGTGACATGGGTGATGTATGGTTTTTGTCTCATCTAGGGTGTTTGTACTGTCTATGAGCTTTTGTAGATTTATGGGGTTGTTTTCATCTAGGTGTCTATGTTAGTCTATGGTTGCCTAGATTGGTTCTCAATCAGAGGCAGGTGTTTATCGTTGTCTCTGATTGGGAACCATATTTAGGCAGCCATGTTCTTTGGGTATTTTGTGGGTGATTGTTTCCTGTGTCAGTGTTTGTGCCACACGGGACTGTTTCGGTTAGTTCATGTTTTTGTATTTGTGTTCATGTTGTGTTTTTCTTATTAAAAACCATGGACACCTACCACGCTGGGTATTGGTCCGATCCTTGTTTAACCTCTTCAGAGGAAGAGGAGGAAATCTGCCGTGACAATTATTCTGACATTTCACATTCTTAAAATAAAGTGGTGATCCTAACTGACCAAAAACAGGACATTTTCACTATGATTAAATGTCAGGAATTGTGAAAAACTGAGTTTAAATGTATTTGGCTAAGGTGTATGTAAACGTCCGACTTCAACTGTACTTCAACTGTTCATCCCCATAAATATTCCTTTGAGAGTACAAGAGAATCTGTATGAATGTTCAATATGCACACATTAAAAACACATTAAAAACACATTGTACACACAGGATTTTTTTTCCCACCCTCGCACTAATCCCGAAGGTAATGCGTTTTGAATACTAAATTATATTACTATCACAGCATTCCATTCCATAAACCCTATAGTACGTATTATGATATTTCTATTAATACCCCAACGTCTGCCAGAGATTAAGGAGAATTTATTTTTTCCTAAAGACAGTACACCAACCAGAAATCCTCTTAAAACAACTAAACAACATACTGTAATCCTTATAATCTGATCATTGACAGATTATGTCTGCTGGGAGTCTGGCACTGAAAACTTTTAGTTTTGTTTCATTTGATTGTTTCTCTTGTTCTTTTGTTTTTACTCTGTTTCCATCACATATCCGGTGGAATGATTGCTACAGAGGATCAACCAGGATGTCTATCCTCTGCAGTGCTTGCCAATGTCACATAGATAATACAGCAAAAATGTATCTGTACCAGCTCTCATTTATAGATGTCACCCACATAAGCCCATATATTTTATTGACTGTACAGTAATATACAGTGAAAGGTTAGAATTGTTCGGTCACAGCCAGTGGTAAGGATCTTTTTGTCATTTATTCATCATTATGAACAATATCAAGTGATCCCCATCACTGCTGTTAGGCTGAAATTAAACCCTGAGTTGGATATACGCGTTTTAAACTTGTTCTTCAAAGAACATCAAGTGTGAGCCCCAGGGAACACCATGCAGGAACTCTTTATTTGAGCAGCACTCAGGTTAAGAGAAGTGTTCTCCCTATTTGAAATATCATACTACAAAGGTTCAGGAAAATGTGGCAAAGCTTTTTAACTCATTTCATCATGAAAACATAACAAACCAAAACCATATTTAGCTATTCCCTTTGGTCATAAAAATATGACGTGTGTCAATTGTGAACTTCTAACTACTACAGCTCCAGGGTTTTCAACATAGAGAAGTGGTATTCACCTCCTACTTGTCACACAGTGTAGTGTTGATCATTAGAGACTGAGATGCCCAAACAATAAGTCTGTTCAATTGAACAGTGAGTGGGTCATCTTCCAAGATTTGGCCATACCTCAGGGGTTTGACGAGATGTAATATAGCTTTTGCCAGATTTGAATTTACATCAGGTTTGACAAGAGTTGTATCCCTTCTAGCCATGACCATACTTCAGGGGTTGTTATTTGTCCTCCAGTGGGACTGATTGCCAAGTGCTACAGTGGACTGCTGTAGAAGCCCAAAGTATTGTGGGTATTATAATGTCCAAACCCCAGATTTCTACTCTAGTTTTGGATTTCAGTAAACATTTTATTATCTGTTCTTCTCTTTTTCAATGCTTGTCTTAGATTGAGTAGGTACGTTTGGGCATTGCATGTTTGCGAATGAATATAAGCTTCAATGAACACAAACACACAAGCAAAGAAAGAACAGCTACTCCAAAAGAGTTCAACAAAGACATAAGCTAACAGTGGGCCTATAAAATATAGAGACTAAAAATAATAATTAAAATTGGGACTGTGTCCTCTGAAATTGAGCTTGAAAGTTGAACAAAAGAAAGAAACAACAAAGAAACATCAATTGAAATTGACAGAAGTTGCACTTACTGGTGTAAAATGAGCTTTGGAATAATGCCCAGACATTTGGGGTATAAGAAAGCTGTTGAAGGAAGTCTGAGGCTTGCCATTGTACTGTATGAATAGCAAAACCCTGCTACCACTAAGCTGCTTGAAAACGCTGTACAAAGTAAATTATTGTTACACCTGCTGCTCCTCGGCAGGGAGAACACAATGCTGCTCTTTTAAACACATCGTGGTGACATTTGCGAAGGGGGATGCATATGTATTCCGTCCCCTCCCCTGACTGGCACTTCAGAAAGAAGGAGCTTAGAGCCCTGCCCCATGGGGATCACACATAGAGAACCCAACTAACAACCAACATTAAACCCCATGGACAACAGCTTGAAATCTTATCAAGATCGCCAGACAACGCTGGTCTGATTGGCTTCCTCACCCACCAAGCCTCAAAACTAGTTATCTTTAATTAAGTACTCTCTCTAAAAATCCTTTATTATAAGCATCATGATGTCTCTCCTCTTCTCTCTCTGTCTCTGTGTCTCTCTCACTCTCTCTACACACCCCAAACTATTTATACTCGGCGGAGCTCCCTTTATTACACTTTTAACAACACAGAGGATCTTCTGTTGTTTATACTGCCATCAAGTACCTTCCACATCATTATCAGGTGACTAAACCGAGCTGGATAGAAAATGACTGAAAGTTAGGCTGACTTAGACACAGGCTGATAAGTCCCTAGGGGACTGTTATCGAAATAACAAATCCCCCCAGCAATTACATGACCAAGCACCCACTCAATGTGAAGCAGTGAACAAAATGTAGAGGCCTAGGCCTAAATGAGGCATACATCAAAATATGTAACATTATAAACTATCATAGCTTTTTATTTAACATTTTCACAGCAAAGGTTTTTGCGTTGATTACTGTAGTGATTTATTTATTATCTTAAATTGTTGTGTCATCACATATTCATATGTCTGTTCATTGCACTTTTGCTAAACATTTATTGAATAGCCAAACTCCCAGGCCAACATGTTGAACCAATGCCATGTTGGTCTGGCAGTGCTACTCATTGAGCCTCAGACGCCAGCGCTGTCTATTTGTTTACAGACGGCAGTGGAGCAGATGGAGAGGCTCCATCCATATTCATGATCCAGCACCTGTCACGTTGACCCTGCCGTGGGACTCCGATCCTGGGCTCTATGGGGAGTGAATGGGGATGGGCTACGCCACGGTAGAGCCCTGTGTGAGGCGCTTTATCCCAGGCATGCATGGGGGAAAAATGCATGAGCTTCATGCCTCCAGTGAGACTCGGTATTCAGAGTGTGGTGGAGTGCAGGCCTCTTATAGTTTAGAACATCTGCCTGCCTGGTCACCTTTTCAATAAGCCATGTTGGTTGGTGATGGATGAAGATACAAACAAAGAGGAGTAAAGCCCACAATGCTGACCGTTCAAGCGGAAGCCTGAAGTCTCAGCTAAGAGAACAAAGCTGATCAATTAGTCTTGAGTGGTGAGGGTACATGGACCAGCATGACCATTCGTTTCCCACATAGCCTGGTCCTAGTCTGATTTCAATAGGGAAAATCCTGAACCAGGACTAACAGTGATATGAGTAGGTTTATTGAGGAGTGGGGAACAGAGCAATGATACTGAATAATCTGTACTCTGTTGCCTTGTGCACTGGAAAACAAAAGCAGGGATGGCCACTTCATAATGCAATTAACCTTTATACCCATGCCAGGCAGAGAAAAACAATCACAGTGAAAATGGAAAGGAAATGGCTGCTTTCAATAATTCAAATGGCTATTTATGCTCTGCCTATGATCTGTTCTGCCCAGCATGGTATTTCGTGGGGAAGTGATTTTTTATACTATGATGGGAATTTAATTTTCAGTCTTGAAAGGCCCTACTGTCTCCGAATGGCAATTGATTACAGTGACCTTTGCATACAAAAGGGCTGGAGGCACAGTGACATGCTACTTACTAATGACATCAGAGTGACACGCATCACAATACAGCTCTACACTCCTAGAAAAAAAGGGTTCCAAAAGAGTTCTTCCACTGTCCCCATAGGAATGCCCTTTTTGGTTCCAGCTAGAACCCTTTTTTGGTTTCAGGTAGAATCCTTTTGGGTTCCACGTAGAACCCTCTGTGGAAAGGGTTCTACCTGGAACCAAAAGGGGTACTTCAAACGGTTCTCCTATGGGGACAGCCGAAGAACCCTTTAAGGTTGTATATAGCACCTTTTTTAGTATTTCCTAATCACTCAGTCATTCATTAACAGCCAACAAATTGTAAGGCCAGTGCAACTCAAAAGTTCAAAGGCAAATGTAGTGAGGTCAAACCCCTCAAGAAGGTAAGAAAGAGATAGAATCAGCAACATACTGTGGAGCTCATCGCCTCTCTGCAGTGCAGTTTCCCCTAAAACCAACGTGTAAACCAGACCCCTGAGGACATAAACATACAGCAACTACACACTGCATAAACTGTATTAATCTTCTGCAGTAGATCTAATCTCTGACGGCACCATGCGTCTGTATTCCCCATCCATAGGCCACTACAGAAACACATTACTCACTGTGACTATGGGAGCCCCATGTGGGGAGTATCATCTCAGACACACAGGAGAATGCTTCTCCGAGATCCAGATTTATCTCGCACTATTCTGCAGTGCCTGTACCTGAGAGTGGTGTCTGAGGTAGGAGGGCAGGGTGCCATTGTGATACACAGCAGAAAAAAAGAGGAGGTTGCCTCAGAGCATTGGGCAAAAGTCCTCCCTGGACCCAGGAAGTGTGTCTGTTTCTCCTTGAGAACTCACTGTGCTGAGGCCGCAGAACTAGGTGAGTGCAAAATACAAATATAGTGTCTCTTCTGCATTAGACAGGGCACCTTTCGAGTCCTTTTTTATTCCTAAGAGGCCATTGCCTCCACTGAGCTGTTCTCACTTTAACCTTATGAATTTTGTTGAACAATTCAGCGCCAGATTCTGATGACACCATGTGAAGGCTCTGATCAGGGAGGGTAGGAAAGACATTATTACAGGTAAATCGTCATATTTCTCTATGATTGCTTTTGGTGGTGAACAAAGTTCAATTCCCATATTCAAATCAAATCAAATCAAATGTATTTATATAGCCCTTCGTACATCAGCATTCTCTTCCTTATTGTTCATTCTAATAATGTAATTCAATGTTCTACTACCAGAAGCCTTCTTAATTAAACTAATTCAGCTCCACACAAAGTTCTGTGACAAATAGGATTTCCAATGTCTGTAAGCAGTAGGAGTCCCATGTATCTCTAGCATCAAATCAGGGTGCGGCACGGGACGCCTGCACAAAAAAACTTGGAATGGTGACATTTACGCGATCAATTTTTTATCGCTCATTTGCACATCATGTCAATGATATCATGTCACCGTTAGGACTGTGGGTCAATTAACTTGTCGGAGTGGGCGCACTGATTCTAGTTTGTGAGCCAGGCAGGCTTCTCCCACTCAGAAGTACAAGATGGGGAGGGGGTGGGTGTAGGTTGACCTCAGGTCTCCCCACTGGAAGTCCGAGGTAGGGGAGTGGAGGAATCTATCAAATAGCGCACCTCTAACTTTGTACAGCGCTAATGCAATTAGTAAAATCAGTCACACTACGAAATGCTACCAGATAAAGCCCAATTCATTCATAATACTGTGAATATATAGTTTACAGACATATTGTTGCATTTTTTTCTGATTTGTACGAAATCGTTAACATCTTCGAGACCGGTGTCCTGTCCACTGGACGGTTGAGCTAACGTAGGCTAATGCAATTAGCATGAGTTTGGAAGTAACAAGAACAGTCAGCCACCAATTGTGCAAGTTCTCCCACTTAAAAATATGAGAGAGGCCTGTAATTTTCATCATAGGTACACTTAGACTATGACAGATAAAATTAGGAAAAAAATCCAGAAAATCACATTGTAGGATTTTTAATGAATGTATTTGCAAATTATGGTGGAAAATAAGTATTTGGTCAATAACAAAAGTTTATCTCAATACTTCGTTATATACCCTTCGTTGGCAATGACAGAGGCCAAAAGTCTTCACAAGGTTTTCACACACTGTTGCTGGTATTTTGGTCCATTCCTCCATGCAGATCCCTTCGAGAGCAGTGATGTTTTGGGGCTGTTGCTGGGCAACACGGACTTTCAACTCCCTCCAAAGATTTTCTATGGGGTTGAGATCTGGAGACTGGCTAGGCTACTCCAGGACCTTGAAATGCTTCTTACGAAGCCACTCCTTCATTGCCCAGGCGGTGTGTTTGGGATCATTGTCATGCTGAAAGACCCAGCCACGTTTCATCTTCAATGCCCTTGCTGATGGTAGGCTTTGTTACTTTGGTCCCAGCTCTCTGCAGGTCATTCACTAGGTCCCCCCGTGTGGTTCTGGGATTTTTGCTCACCATTCTTGTGATCATTTTGATCCCACGGGGTGAGATCTTGCGTGGAGCCCCAGATCGAGGGAGATTGTATGTCTTCCATTTCCTAATAATTGCTCCCACAGTTGATTTCTTCAAACCAAGCTGCTTACCTATTGCAGATTCAGTCTTCCCAGCCTGGTGCAGGTCTACAATTGTGTTTCTGGTGTCCTTTGACAGCTCTTTGGTCTTGGCCATAGTGGAGTTTGGAGTGTGACTGTTTGAGGTTGTGGACAGGTGTCTTTTATACTGATAACAAGTTCAAACAGGTGCCATTAATACAGGTAACGAGTGGAGGACAGAGGAGCCTCTTAAAGAAGAAGTTACAGGTCTGTGAGAGCCAGAAATCTTGCTTGTTTGTAGGTGACCAAATACTTATTTTCCAGCATAATTTGCAAATAAATTCATTAAAAATCCTACAATGTGATTTTCTTGATTTCTTTTTCTCATTTTGTCTGTCATAGTTGAAGTGTACCTATGATGAAAATTACAGGCCTCTCTCATCTTTTTAAGTGGGAGAACTTGCACAATTGGTGTCTGACTAAATACTTTTTTGCCCCACTGTATCTGATATTGGCAAAAAGCTTAAATTCTTGTTAATCTAACTACACTGTACAATTTACAGTAGTTTTTACAGTGAAAGAATACCATGCTATTGTTTGAGGAGAGTGCACAATTTTGAACACAAAAAGATATTAATAAACAAATTAGGCAAATTTGGGCAGTCTTGATACAAACTTAACAGAAATACAATGTTTCATTGGATCAGTCTAAAACTGTGCCCATACACTGCTGCCATCTCGTGGCCAAAATCTAAATTGCATTTGGGCTGGAATAATACATTATGGCCTTTCTCTTGCATTTAAAAGATGGTACAAATAAAATACCAACTAATGTAGTCTTTGTATTATCTTTTACCAGATCTATTGTGTTGAATTATCCCACACCTTTTAGATTTCCACAAACTTCAAAGTGTTTCCTTTCAAATGGTAACAAGAATATGCATACCCTTGCTTCAGGGCCTGATCTACAGGCAGTTAGATTTGGGTATGTAATTTTAGGCAAAAATTTAAAAAAGGGGCGGAGCCATTTAAGAGGTTTTTAATAATAATATAAAACCAGTCTACACACCACAAAGGTGAATTGGTTTAGTCTTGACTCTTGGTTGATAGTGTTGGGGATGGGTAATGTATTGATGCTCGAATGCCAAATCAACACAATTTTGTTTCTTTGAGTCTTATTGTTGTATATATTGTTATATTTATATAGTTGTAAATGTTATGATTGTAAAAATTACAGTTAGTGCAGAATGGTGCTTTTTTAGGTGGCGGAGGGGGGTTGGGGGTGCTGAAGGGGTGGTTCACCCAGGGAGCCATACAAGCTAGAACCGGGAATGTGCTATTGCTCACACACAAAAACAGCAGTAACCAAAAACTGATACACTAATAGGCAAGAACAGTCAGTGTGTGTGTCATTTCACAGACCCTATTGTGCCATGAGATGTTGTTTGATATATTTTTAAAATGTCATTATATGCTGTTTGCTTCAATAATTGGAGATGGAAGGGATTTCCATGCGATCATGGCTCTGTATAATACTGTGCGTTGCCATGAATTCGTTTTGGACTTGGGGACTGAAGTATGTATGGGATATGTCTTGTGGGGTATGTATGGGTGTCTGAGATGTATGTTATGTGATTATGCAGACAATCTGGAATTTTCATCACAATAATATTTCTCATAAAATCTAGAAGAGAAGCAGTTCATCTCTCATCAACCCTCAACCAGGAAAGACAGGTATGTATATTGTTGATGTTAGTTCTGTATGTGCAAGGCGTGCTTCTCTGTTAATGTCATGTTTTGTCTTATATTGTCTTGTCTTTTTGCTTTCCCTTCTGTTTGTTTCCCCCTGCTGGTCTTATTAGGTTCGTTCCCTTTTCTATCCCTCTCTCTCTCCCTCCCTCTCTCTCCTCTCTCTATCATTCCATTCCTGCTCCCAGCTGTTATTCATTCTCCTACTCACTCATTTAGTCTTTCCACACCTGTTCCCTATCTTGTCCTCTGATTAGAGTCCCTATTTCTCCCCTTGTTTTCCGTTTCTGTCCTGTCGGATCCTTGTATATTGTTCACCGTGCTGTGTCTTTGTCTCGCCCTGTCGTGTCGTGTTTCCCTCAGATGCTGCGTGTGAGCAGGTGTCTGAGTCTGCTACGGTCGGTGCCTTCCCGAGGCAACCTACAGCTTATGGTCGAGTCTCCAGTCTGTCCTCGTCACTACGAGTGGAATTAGTTTTTTATGCTTTGTTTACCGCTCCGATTTGTCTAGGAGTATTGCATATTTCCATTACTGGAATAAAGACTCTGTTTTCGCCAAGTCGCTTTTGGGTCCTCATTCACCTGCATAACAGAAGGATCCGACCAAGAATGGACCCAGCGACTTTGGATTCTCTCTACTCTACTCTCGAGTTCCAGGGAGCGATGCTCGGCAGACACGAGCAGGAATTGTCTGCTGCTCGGCATGCCGTTGAGACCCTGGCCGCTCAGGTCTCCGACCTCTCAGGACAGTATCAGAGTCTTCGTCTCGTGCCACCAGCTACTTCCGGGTCTTCCGAGCCTCCGGAACCTAGGGTTAATAACCCACCGTGTTATTCTGGGCAGCCCACTGAGTGCCGCTCCTTTCTCACCCAGTGTGATATAGTGTTCTCTCTCCAACCCAACACATACTCAAGAGAGAGAGCTCGGATTGCCTACGTCATATCACTCCTTACTGGTCGGGCTCGGCAGTGGGGCACAGCTATCTGGGAGGCAAGCGCTGAGTGTACTAACAATTATCTGAACTTTAAAGAGGAGATGATAAGGGTTGTTGATCGTTCAGTTTTTGGGAAAGAAGCTTCCTGGTCCCTGTCTTCCCTATGTCAAGGTAATCGATCCATAACGGATTACTCTATAGAGTTTCGCACTCTTGCTGCCTCCAGTAACTGGAACGAGCAGGCGTTGCTCGCT
The DNA here is from genome assembly GCF_021184085.1 of Oncorhynchus gorbuscha. Classification (NCBI taxonomy): domain Eukaryota; kingdom Metazoa; phylum Chordata; class Actinopteri; order Salmoniformes; family Salmonidae; genus Oncorhynchus; species Oncorhynchus gorbuscha. The sequence goes on from NC_060175.1 coordinate 49,780,784, forward strand.
CGTTTTCTGGAGGGACTCCACGCTAAGGTTAAGGATGAGATTCTCTCTCGGGAGGTTCCATCCAGCGTGGATTCTTTGATTGAACTCGCTATCCGTATTGAACGACGGGTAGACCTTCGTCACTGAGCTCATAGAAGAGAGCTCGCGTTAACTGTGTCTCCCCTCTCTCCGACACTACCATCTTTCCCCACTGACTCAGGTGTTGAGCCCATGCAGCTGGGGGGTATTCGCATTTCGACTAAGGAGAGGGAACGGAGAATCACCAACCGCCTCTGTCTCTATTGCGGTTCCGCTGGTCATTTTGTCATTTCATGTCCAGTTAAAGGCCAGAGCTCATCAGTAAGCGGAGGGCGACTGATAAGCGCTACTAGACGGTCCTCTCCGTCAAGTACCTGTACTACCTTACCGGTCCATCTACGCTGGACCGGATCGGCAGCTTCCTGCAGTGCATTAATAGACTCTGGGGTGGAGGGCTGTTTTATGGACGAAGCCTGGGCTCGGGAACATGACATTCCTCTCAGACAGTTAGGGGAGCCCACGGTCATGTTCGCCTTGGATGGTAGTCCTCTCCCCAGTATATTATGTGAAACACTACCTTTAACCCTCACTGTATCTGGTAACCATAGTGAGACCATTTCTTTTTGATTTTTGTTCACCTTTTACACCTGTTGTTTTGGGTCATCCCTGGCTTGTGTGTCATAATCCTTCTTTTGATTGGTCTAGTAATTCTATCCTTTCCTGGAACGTTTCTTGTCATGTGAAGTGTTTAATGTCTGCTATTTCTCCTGTTTGTTCTGCTCCCTCTTCACAGGAGGAACCTGGTGATTTGACAGGAGTGCCGGAGGAATATCATGGTCTGCGCACGGTCTTCAGTCGGTCCAGAACCAACTCCCTTCCTCCTCACCGGTCGTATGATTGTTGTTCTGATCTCCTCAAGAAGCGTTTTGCATCCGCTCCTATCCTTGTTGCACCTGACGTCACTAAACAGTTTATTGTCGAGGTTGACGCGTCGGGGGTGGGCGTGGGAGCCATTCTGTCCCAGCGCTCCGATACTGACGATGGGGTCCACCCTTGCGCGTATTTTTCTCATCGCCTGTCACCGTCGGAACGTAACTATGATGTGGCTAACCGTGAACTGCTCGCCATCCGTTTAGCCCTAGGCAAATGGCGACAGTGGTTGGAGGGGCGACCGTTCCTTTTGTCGTTTGGACTGACCAAAGGAACCTTGAGTACATCCGTTCTGCCAAACGACTGAATGCGCGTCATGCTCGTTGGGCGTTGTTTTTCGCTCGTTTCGAGTTTGTTATTTCTTATTGCCCGGGTACTAAGAACACCAAGCCTCATGCTTTATCCCGTCTCTTTAGTTCTTCTGTGGCTTCTACTGTTCCCGAGGGGATCCTTCCTGTTGGGCGTGTTGTCGGGTTGACTGTCTGGGGAATTGAGAGACAGGTTAAGCAAGCACTCACGCACACTGCGTCGCCGCGCGCTTGTCCTAGTAACCTTCTTTTCGTTCCTGTTTCTACTCATCTGGCTGTTCTTCAGTGGGCTCACTCTGCCAAGTTAGCTGGCCATCCCAGCGTTTGAGGTACTCTTGCTTCTATTCGCCAGCGGTTTTGGTGGCCTACTCAGGAGCGTGACACGCGCCGTTTCGTGGCTGCGTGTTCGGACTGCGCGCAGAATAAGTCTGGTAATTTTTTTTCTGCTTCTGCTCCTGGTCTTGCTGGGTCTCAGTCTGTTCCCTGCCACCGCATCTCTCCTGTTCTTGTTCCTGCCCTTGCTGTGTCTCAGTCTGTCCCTAGTTGTTACTCTCCTGGCCTGTTTGGTCCTGTTTGCTCTTAAGCTTTCAGTTCTCTACCCGTGTCTCATTTTTTTTTTTAGAGTAGTACCCTAGTTTCCCTTTTTATCGTTTTTCGTTACGGTCCTGAGGAGAGGAGTTGGGTTCTTTCTCGGGACGTGCTGGACCGTTTGTGATCTATGATTTCCTCCGTTGCCGCCAGTGTTCCTCCTCGAGAGAGCCAGGAGGCGCTCGGTGAGTGGGGGGGTACTGTCATGTTTTGTCTTATATTGTCTTGTCTTTTTGCTTTCCCTTCTGTTCGTTTCCCCCTGCTGGTCTTATTAGGTTCGTTCCCTTTTCTATCCCTCTCTCTCTCCCTCCCTCTCTCTCCTCTCTCTATCGTTCCGTTCCTGCTCCCAGCTGTTCTTCATTCTCCTACTCACTCATTTAGTCTTTCCACACCTGTTCCCTATCTTGTCCTCTGATTAGAGTCCCTATTTCTCCCCTTGTTTTCCGTTTCTGTCCTGTCGGATCCTTGTATATTGTTCACCGTGCTGTGTCTTTGTCTCGCCCTGTCGTGTCGTGTTTCCCTCAGATGCTGCGTGTGAGCAGGTGTCTGAGTCTGCTACGGTCGGTGCCTTCCCGAGGCAACCTACAGCTTATGGTCGAGTCTCCAGTCTGTCCTCGTCACTACGAGTGGAATTAGTTTTTTATGCTTTGTTTACCGCTCCGATTTGTCTAGGAGTATTGCATATTTCCTTTACTGGAATAAAGACTCTGTTTTCGCCAAGTCGCTTTTGGGTCCTCATTCACCTGCATAACAGTTAAGCCAGCTGCAGGTTTGCTAGGTCTTTATTTGTTGCACTTGACCATATTACCAGACAGTAGTAAAGATAGGACAAGACCAGAGCCTGAACAATTAGTTCAATTGATTTTTGTATCAAAATATTTTTAGAACAGACATACCCCTCCCCATCTTTGTGTAAGACTAGTGGCAAATCATTTGTAAAAATAGAGAAGAGTAAAGGCCCAAGGCAACTGCCCTGAGGGGCACTATACTATACATATCTGATGTTAGAGAAGCTTCCATTGAAAAACACTCTCTTGGTTATATTGGATAAATAATTTTCCGACCATGTGATGGCAGGTGATGTAAAGCCATAGCAAGTGAGTTTTTTTATAACAATTTATGATCAATAACATCAAAGATTGCAGTGAAATCTAACAATACAGCTCCAACTATCATTTCATTATCCATTTATTTTAACCAATTATCAGTCATCTGATTCAGTACATTACAAGTTGGATGTCAATATTTAACTTTTTATCAGAATCTTTTAAAATTGTATTTGGTCAAAAAAATTCTAAATCAATTTACCAAGAACAGGCAGCAAACTGATTGGGTGTCTGTTAGACTTTACTAAAGGGTACTTTACAATTTGTAGGAAATGGAATTACTTTAGCTTCCTTCCACACCTGTGTACACATACACTCCTTTAGTCTGCTACCATTCTCAATATTCTCAATAGTTTCCCATTAAGGTTGTCTATACCTGGTGGGTTATCATTATTGATAACAATAGTTTCCCGTTAAGGTTGTCTCTACCTGGTGGGTTATCATTATTGATAACAATAGTTTCCCATTAAGGTTGTCTATACCTGGTGGGTTATCATTATTGATAACAATAGTTTCCCGTTAAGGTTGTCTCTACCTGGTGGGTTATCATTATTGATAACAATAGTTTCCCATTAAGGTTGTCTATACCTGGTGGGTTATCATTATTGATGGATAGTAATAGTTTTTCCACCTCCCCTAACCTGACCAAACTTCAAACAGCAATCCTTCTCTTTCATTATTAGATATTTTATGTAAAAAATTGATAGTTCACTGTTGTCATTTCATTTCTGAGTTTTTCCACTTTACTCGTGAAGTAGTTATTGAAATTATTGGCAAAATCAAAAGGTTTTATTGTAAATGACCCATCAACTTTAATTAACGATTTAGACTTAGATTTAGTTTTTCACTTGACCGACGATACAACCACTGAAAACCTTGAGAGTAAAAGTGACCTGAGATTAAAATGTTTGACTCTTTGTGATAGTTCTTCAGCTGCATACGACTTGAAGCTAAAATGTTCCCTGGAGACATAAACATACCATACCTCCCTCTGGGACTCCATCTCTTCTGCTCCTCCAATAAGAGGCTTTCCCTCCAGCTACCCAACACAAAAACCTCTCTGACAATAATGCAGAAATACCAAATCCCCTTCAAATGTACATTTTCTTCTCTATGGTCTATGCAAACTAGCAGTTCACTGCATAGAGCTCAAGACACGGCTAACATTGTAATGAAAAAGGGTAGACATTTTTCTTACCTAATGTAAATGCAATACTCAGATACTGTGTAGTAGGCACTCTCAAAATCCTAGATGAAAATATGTATGAGAAGAATAGAGAGGGATCCTCTTTTCAACGGGACATACGGTGCTTTAAACAACGTTAATTATATGGTTTTCTTAAAGTTACATTGTGCATTGTTTTGACACAATCTTCTACAGTTGGACTTCAGAGTTGGATGAGGGAAGCTGATGCATCTGTCCTTTTCCTGCACTTAAATGACCTAGTGGCCTCATGGGTGGAATGTTATTCATATTTTTCATCATTTCATAATTAATAAACATATATTATACTTTTTTTCGGTAATCTGATGTTTCTATGTCAAACGGTTTTATTATATTTCAGTCTTCTGTGATGTATATAAATTGCAATATCGGGATGCAAACTCAAAATGGAATACATTTCAACTCTATATCTAATATGGTACAGATGTCTTCTTGTTTTAAAGCCTATAACCATGTGTGTCAGGTGGATTTGTTTAAGACTACCAAGAAACTCTCTGTGTACACCCTGATTTAGCCCATGGCAGTAAAAGGTTATTTATGGTACCATAAAAGCAAATCAGGGATGCAGACTCACCTTTGTGATGTATGTGTGCACGTGTGTATGCACGCACACAAAAGTATGTTTGCTTTTTGAAATCCCTGGCACACACTGTAGCAGGCTCCTCTGCCCTCTGATGTGTCTTTGATTCCTAGAGAGATGGATCGTTGTCCAAGCCAATAAACCACAGGTGCCAGTTTGTGACGGAGTGTGGTTGACATGGTTACGCTCTCGTCGCCATCTCTGGGTGGATGTAATACAGAGTAATAGCCTCTGAGGTTAGGGGGGAGGGGTCCTTGATTAGAGAGGCATATTGGGCTCCCTGGAACACTGTGGTCTGACAGCCAACTCTACAACATCTGCAATACTGCCCATATACAGAATGACATGTAGCATATTCATTAGTTGAGGTAACTTCCTGCTCTCTGCTATTGACAACATGAGGGCCTAAGTGGAAGCGTGCTGAACAGATATTCCACAGTGCTTTGGGTAATGGACAGGGCCGATTCCACATTATTTCTAATAAATATGCATTTATATTTTGACCTGAATAAAGGCTGTCTATATTGAAGATACTCAATATTGAAGTTACATTCCTTATAACCAACCATTCTGAACTTCATTCGACATGAGAGAGGTCAAAGATTGGATAGAGAATATGTCTAACAGATCGTCACAGAGTACACAGTGACAGTATACTGTCACGCCCTGACCTTGGAGATCCTTTTTACGTCTCTATTTTGGTTTGGTCAGGGCGTGAGTTGGGGTGGGCATTTCTATGTGTTGTGTTTCTATGATTTTCTATCTCTATGTTTTGGCCGGGTATGGTTCTCAATCAGGGACAGCTGTCTATCGTTGTCTCTGATTGGGAACCATACTTAGGTGCCTTTTTTCCCCACCTGTCTTGGTGGGAAGTTAACTTTGTTTATGGCACTTAGCCCAGAGCTTCACGGTTGTTTGGTATTGTTTTGTTGGCGTCATCACCAAATAAAAGTGAATATGTACGCTCACCACGCTTCACCTTGGTCCAGTTCATTCAACAGCCGTGACATATGCAGTATGTTCAATAGAATATATAACTATTGTCGTCTCCAAAAATGAAGATGTACCTGGTAGACTTTGATTATGAGCATGTTTTGAGCAGTGTTCATCTTTGCTCTATTTTTGCCTAAGAATAATGTTAGAGAGACGTCAGGGAAAATCTAGAGAGATGAAATGGTGTTTCAAAAATATTTATCTTATCTCCCCAGATGGGCCTAGAATGCTGTGCACACCAGATGAGTTATCATTTTGTTTGAATAAAAAAGGTCATTTAAATTAACAGCAAATGAGATTTGGTGATCAAGCGATTAGCGAGCGCTGCGGTAGGCAGGAGCCAGTGTTTCATTCCAGGTTGACTGTATCGGCAGCAACTGATTTCCTCCCACAAGGAGATCTTCACAAGGCCGTTCACTTTTATCAGCACTGAATGAACCACTTTCTCATTAACAGCCAGGGATGGATGTCTGCAAAGAGAGAATTTAAACAAGCAGCAACCAAAATAATATCTATCTATGTCACAACCATAACTCAAGATAGAGATGGAAATGAAAACAAATATAGTAAGACATAGATCGCTGTGTTACTAATGTGAGGTTCTATTCTATTGCAGTATGTGCATTTTGGTTTGGTTTCATACTGGAGAAAATCATTTGGCCCTCTTCTAAGCTAAAATTACATTTGAACCGGACTGATCTCCCATCTCTTATCACTCAGCAAGGGACCAGGAAATGGGAATTGGTGAGAGGCAGTTTGCGATATTCTTTTTGGGGACTTAAAGTCGAATAGGAAAGTGCTCTAGAGACAAGCATTGACAGAGCCTCTGCTGGAGAGCCCCCATCACTCCTCCTTGGCTTTCCCTGTCACACTCCACCCATCATCCCGCAGCTTAATTTCACGACCAGAGCAGGGCTGTATGTGAGCGATGGGGCCTGTGTCAGTCCCTCACCTGCAGATTGATACCATTTACTGGACCCCCGCATGGTCAGTGGCTCGGATCAAGAAGAGAGAGAACTAGAGGGAAGCAGAGGTCTCTGCACTGCAAGCATGAGTGTGAATCACTCCTTTAAAACAGACCATTGATATTACTGCAGCAGATGAGCTGTAGGGTCAGGCTGTCAGGGTCACAGAGAGAACTCCATCATGTAGATCGCAAACACCAGGAAGGCTTGATGGAGATTGGACACAGTTCATCTCCCCTTCTAAAAAAGCCTTGAGAAAACCTAATGTTTTACAGGTGTTGGTAAGCAAACAGAAAACCCAACAGGCTTTGTAGACATGATAAAGAGGCCTTGGTCCCAATAATAAAATGTATAAACTTTGTATGGTCGTCATCTGGATCGGTTCTGACGAGCATCTGGGGGCTAATGAGGAGGCTACATATAAAGTGGTACTGTACATATGAAAGCTGTCCTATGAGAGGCGCCTGACTGGTACTAAGCAGTTATAAAAGCTATTTTATAGCACCATTTACTGCATGAGCGCCAGAGAAGGTCTATAAAAATGTGCATTGTCACCACGGAGATGTAATGTGGAAAGGCCAGTAAATCAAAGTGAGTATAAATGGAAGCAGATCCACATTAATGATGGCTAATTAGCTCATAATGATGGTGGCTGGAGGGCTTCTGTTGGTTCAGAGTAGTGTCCTATGTGACAGACCGCCTCGATTCGGTCTTATGTAGCCAAATTTGAAATAGTGTTTTTTACTTTGGATAAAAGTAGAGACTCAGAGCTATAAAATTGCATATCATACACTGCAGTTGAGGAACAAGGGCAATATAATTCTGCTTTGAAAGTTGATAAATGTGTAGCCCCTTGAATGATTTGGTACACCTACTGGAGAGCTCTTCTTTGTCTACACCCATTCAGCATCATTCACAGCCTCTTAAGCCTTAGCCCCACCCATCTCTTTAAGGATTCACATGTGAGGCCTTGTGGGAAGCACGCTATATCAAATCAAATCTAAGTTCATTTGTCACATGCACAGGATACAGAAGGTGTAAATGGTACACTGAAATGGTTACTTGCATAATAGCAATATCAAAAACAGAAATTGTACAGACACAAATATCTTATAAATATTTTATAATTATTGGATGATGATTACCTGACAGACGTCTAAATTAATTGTCATGTGAAAGAAATGCTATAACCACCCCCCAGCCACATCTAGCTAAGTGGATGAGTCACTATTGTCTAGACATGTACACATGTTCATGAAATACAATAGATGGCCGTAATCCCCCCAAGACACACCTGGCTAATTTGATGGGTCATGTAATAATCCGGCCGAAGTGGAGTCTTTTGTTTAGACATGTAGCTAGCAATTGACTGATCTGTGGATACCGCCTTCTAAATTCAGGGCATCAATGTTGTTGAGAAAAGTAGGACATTTTTTGTAGTTCTCGATGGCTAATGTTAGATTTTTCAAAATAGTGTGGTAGAAAGGACTATTAACACATACTTAATACCTCACATTACAGACAGAAGCATTCTACATGGCTGGGCCACTCATCTGCCGGCATGCCCAGGCCATTCATTATCTCAGCCAATCATGGCTAGTGGGAAAGATCCTCTCTTTTTCAGTGGCTAAACCAACTAGGCTCGTAATTTAACAATTTTATTCATATTTATGTATGAAATACAAGTTTGGTATTAAGGCACATGAAAGTTCACATGTTCCAGAAGGTATTTGATTTAAAAAATAAAATGTTTTCGTTAAAATGGCTCTCCTGTGAAGTAGTGACGTGTGACATACGTGTGTGACTAGTTTACTGAAACGAGACACATATGTCAGGGCCGTAGGTTGCTTTTATACAGATCATTTTACCTATCCCCAGGGCGCTTTAAAAAATGACATATTTGGACATTTCAAAAGGCGGTGTTGTTCACAATAAGACAAATTTAACCAAATGTATATCAATAGGAAATACCTAGAAACGGATTGACTTCACAGCAAGGGTTGTACTGTATTATTGGGAGTATAATAATAAACGGTGTACCAACGGGAGGACAGGACTCACCTGTGTTCTGAGCTTTCACTGTGACTGTTTATTACTCAGTACCATAACACTCATCTAGTCCCAACACCTGCACATCCTTTCTGCTTCTCACTGTCGAGAAGATGCTGCATCTGCCTCCAGGAAGAGCAAGTTAGCGTTTTTCATCATGAATCTTGTTTTGGAGGCAGCTCTGAAGAGTGGTCACTAGCTGGCAAAGCCACAACATCAGAAAACTTTCTCTGGTCATAGGAACAACATGAATTAGTACATGAGACAGATGCAGTGTGACTCGAGTTTCGCAATCAGATGGAAGAAGTTGTCCCCTCTCTATAGAGGAAAGGAAGGAGAGAGCAGGGACCATGTGCTGCTCTCTCCTTCCCTCTGCTGCTCTCTCCTTCCCTCTGCTGCTCTCTCCTTCCATCTGCTGCTCTCTCCTTCCCTCTGCTGCTCTCTCCTTCCCTCTGCTGCTCTCTCCTTCCCTCTGCTGCTCTCTCCCTCTGCTAAGACTAATGCCGTGATCAAAATAACTGGGAACTTGGAAGTGGAAAACCTCAGACTTCCAACGTCAGTGCGTTCAAGACAACTGGGAACTCCAATTGGGAAACTTGGGCATCTTTCTAGAGCTCTGACTTTCCGACCTGAAGATCACTCGTACACCTCGTTTTTTCCCTTGAGTTTCCAGTTGCCTTGAATGCACCATGGCCATCAGATGCAGGTAATATCAGTCGAGTAAAATAAAAAAGCAAATTATTTGAAAATGATTTCAATTTATGCTCGGCTGTGCCTCGCAAGTCTACAATATGCTGTGATAATGTTTTAAGCCTACTGCACAAACCTCATTCCTTCAGAACTGTTCTTATTAGGTTCATATAAAAAATGTAAGTCATGTAAAAAAAACATCTGAGCGGTAGATCTCGGCTTGCTTTTTGACTGCGAAAGTGATCTTGAAATGTCTGCCTTAAATGAAGACCAGAAAGCATTTTTTTTTATTTTCATACATTTTTCAAATATAGCCAATTTTGACTTTGCAGCTGGCCTGTCTAAGGGGAAATCACTCAGTTCTGCCTCCAGGACAAGATGTCAACCTGCTCATGAAGACTGTCATCTGTGGTTATTCATTCTGAAGGCACTTTGCAGACAGGAGGACCTCTGGTAAAATAATCCATGCCTTCCTGTCAGACTCTTTTGAAATGCAAACCTCGTCTTCCACTGTAGAGTCCCACCAACGACTTTCAAAGCCTTAGGAAAAAAAACAGTGGTGATATGACTGTCACAGCCTAAGAAGAACCCTGAGGCACATTGCCTTCATCTCAAAATAGATGACTGGGCAAAAAAAGGCAAAAATGCTGAAAGATTACAAAGTAGTGGCTGTGTGGCAGTGTCAGCTGGGTGCAAGGAATAGTTGATGTTATACATTACTGCTTTTCTAAGTGAAGGAATTTCATACTTAGAAACCCAAACCTGTTATGACAGAAATGTCATAAAGAGTTTTAATGGGAAGCAGCTTAACCACATTTTAGACATGTGCTTAGAATAATTCCAAGCAGTCAATCCAAGCAGCACAAATGAAGACGGTATTTACTTCTCAGTACTCAAATACGTAAATCAGTGTTGATTTGACAGGACTGCGCGGTGCACAATGAAATGTTTTAATAAATGCGAAACAATGGTAAGAATTGCAGATACTGTACATTCTGAGATATGGTTCAATTGATGAAATTAGCCAAGAAAAACATTTGGAATAGTGCATGCTGGGTTCTAGTCATTCTGCTCTCCCTGATAAATGAATAACACTGCCCATAATAATTATAGTTGATTCATTTGTTCTTATCCAAGTGTGAAGTATTCTACATGAATCATGTACTGTCAAATACATTTTACTTACACCGACCTAAGCAATTTTTCTAAACATAACCGGGTCATAGCTGATATTGTTTTTCGTTCCTCCTTGGTCAGTAAATGTAACTGGGAAGAGAATATGTTGTTCTGGAATGGAGATATCTTATTTCACAGCAAGTTATAGTCGAATGCTCTGCTCACTCTTCTCACGATGGAAATTGTATTGAAAATGTATTTGATATCTTGACCCAGTCAATCCAAGATAATACCATGATGGCAAATACCTGCTCTACCCCACTGTTTCCTTTTATTTATTATATGAATTATAGGGCTCTAACAAACATGAGGACTGTCTGGTGGCGCCCCAGGAGAGGGTTGGGAAACACTGATATAACACATCAATGTGGAGAGCCTACTGTATATTTGGCTTAAATAGTTCCATATCACTTCACAGAGTTTTTATTGCTTTTACTGAACAATCAACACCCACAGATGATAATGTGCAATGCCGCATTTTATATTGGTCGACCGGTCTCAAAAGGAGATGATAAAAATTCCTAAATTGGATGCCTTCCTCTCTGCTAATGGATTCTGTTCTGTTCTTCTGTGACCTTCCTTGTCAATGCAGCTTCACGGTTCATCGGAACGGTTTATTTGAGGACGGTGGCATAGACCTGTACACATATCATTGTATATTAGTATGTGAGTGAGCATGAGCTACGTTACTGTGCATTTAATTATTGGAATTTATCCCATGTTACATTCAGTGTAACAACACCCTTAAACAAAACATATATGCACATGCACTGTACAGTATGTCCAGAGAGCCAACCCACCTACACCGAGTCAGCCACCCTGCAGTGTAAAAGCATGTGATAACTGCAAACACCACAAAAATCATATGTAGAGGGGTCTCTCTCTCTCTCTCTCTCTTTCTTTCTCTCTCTCTCTCTCTCTGGAATTGTACGAGCGAAGGCGTGTGTGTGTTGTGTAGAGTCAGTTTTCTTTCGGTTTTCTATTCTTCTGTGTATGATTAAGGTTATTATGACTAGTCCAGATGCCCACTACGAGTAATGAGGTTCAGGTGGGGCTAGTCTCCCAGGTAGTGGAGGAGATGCCTGGTACGATTGATGGGGTGCATGTGGGGAGTATTGCAAGGGATGTGGTAGAGGGGAGTCAGTTGTGTGTGGCCTCAGCTTAGGAGGATCAGGAGAAGGATATGGATATCTCTTTTGATATGATAGCAGCTGGTGAGGACTCAATTTACAATCTAGAGGAGGTAAATGGGTTTCTGGATCAGACTTTTGGGAAATCTGTCAAATTGGCAGATTATTTTGATGTTGATAAGTTTGTGAGGTCAGCTGTGATGTTGCAGAAGACGGTGGGGTTAGACCAATTGAGTGAGAAGAAGCGGTTTGGCTTGAGGAAATATGTTACTGCTGTTGCAGCAGCAAAAGGTGGTGGGAAACGTGGTCAGGTTAATAAGAGAAGATTTAAACAATGATGATGATCATGCTTCATAGGGTGTCTTTTTTCTCTTTAGTTTCTCTGTGGTTTCTTCTGCTTTTCTTTTTTTCTATATGGAGGTACTAAGGGTAGGTTCTCTCAATATTAATGGGGGTAGGGACAGGAATAAGAAGGCTTGGGTATTAGAAGTAATAAAACAGAAAAGGCTATGTGTAGTTTTCCTACAGGAGACACATAGTGATGAGGAAAATGAGGTTGACTGGGGTATGTGGTGGGAGGGGCAGCATATACTCAGTCATGGTACTAATGTCAGTGCTGGGGTGGCAATCTTGTTTTCCTCAGGTTTAGGGGTGACTGTGGTATCTACAACACAAGAGTCAGGTTTTATTGGTCAAGGTGGATATATACATTTTTTAAATGTTTATTCTCCTAATGAGGGTACAGAGCGTATTGCTGTATTTGATCAAATAAAGGAAACCTTAAGACAGTGTGACCAAGAGGGGTGTATGGTTTTAGGGGATGACTGGAACTGGACAGTGGATTTTACTGTTGATCGCACCGCTGAAGAACCTCACCTGCGGTCAGCCACTTGCCTGTCTGGCCTATTAACTGAGTTTGAGCTTTCTGATGTGTAGAGAGTAAGGAATGCAAAAGTGAGGCAGTACACATGGCTAAAAATTAATGAAGGTCGTGTCAGTGCAGCAAGGTTAGACAGGTTGTATGTACCTGAGCAATACTGTAGTAGGGTTGGAAAGTGTGCCATTATGTGCCGCCTTGAACTTCACATGACAACGTAAGAATTCCAGGTAATGAAGTCTAATGTGAGACCAATTGTTATGACATACCGGCAGGAGATGACTCCTGTGGGTTTCTCTGATCATCATATTGTTACTGTTGATATTTACTTGTCCTGTCCACGAAGGTTATCACCTTACTGGTATTTGAATGTTAAATTGTTACATGATGTCATGTTTTGTGATAGGTTTTTGTTGTTCTGGAAAAATGGAGGGTTACAAAAGGGAATTTTGAGTCCTTGTAACAATGGTGGGAGGTTGAAAAGTCCCAAATGCGATTATTTTGTCAACAGTATATTGCTCTGTCTCAAATTGAAGTTGAAGAGACTATCAATGCCCTTGAACAGGACATCAAGTCTATTGAATTGAAGCTGCTTACGACCCTGGACTAGTCATGAACTTACAGGACAAGAGACATGAACTGAGGTTGTTTCTGAGGTTGTTTCTTCCCTCAAGGATACGGATGAAAGCAAGTAAACAGAATGGTCTGCCTAAGGGGAGGTGACCACGGATGACAGTGAAACGTCCATGCCATGGTCGGCCCTCTATAAGGCGGAGGATTGTGACTCTCTGTGAGAAACAGTCAATTGAGACCTTAACCCCAACTGCAAGAGCTGTCAGGACCTGGTTACTGAAATAGTCACTTAACCAACTGAGCCACAGAAACCAGAAGATGAGGCAGACACAGCAGTACTTGAGACGGTGTATTTAATGAAGTAAAAAGTGAAGTTCTTCAGGAAAACATGTAACTCCACAACCTCAAAAGGAATTCCACAAGAACAAAGGTAATCCTCCAAGACAAAAAGGTACATCCACAAGGTGGAAGGTATAGCACAAAAAGCCTCAAAAGATACTCGAAAACAAACAAACAAGAACAAAAAACAGAATTCCACAAGAGAGTCCACCGGGATCAACAAGAGTTCACAGAGTACTAGGGCTGGGTGCTAACATACAAACACAGAGCAAAGAACAGAGGAAAACAAAGGGTTTAAATACAATCAGGGGAAACGAGGCACAGGTGCAAATAATAATGGGGATCAAGGGAAAACAAAAGGTCAAAAGGCACAATGGGGGCATCTAGTGACCAAAAACCAGAACAACCCTGGCCAAATCCTGACACTGTCCACAGCAGTTATGCAGCTCTCAACAGGCCGAGCCCCTGGCATTGATGGTTTACCATCTGAGTTTTATAAGCACTTTTGGGGGTCTATTGGGGAGGATTTTTACGAAGTGGTGTGTGAATCATTTCATGAGGGTTCTCTTCCTGTACCCTGTCCACGTGCGGTGCTTTCACTGTTGCCAAAAAAGGGGGATTTGGCTCTCGTAAAAAATTGGAGACCTGTTGCTTTGCTGTGCGCAGAATACAAAATTGTTTCTAAATGTCTCTCAAACAGGTTGAAAGAGTATCTGGGATTGTTGGTCCACAAGGACCAGTCCTACTGTGTACCTGATCGCTCTATCGTTGATAACTTGTTTCTGATAAGAGATGTTTTAGACATTTGTAAACTGTCTGATGTAAATGTGGGTTTACTTTCTTTGGATCAGGAGAAGGCTTTTGATCGTGTGGACCACCAGTACTTGTTTAAAATGATGAAATCCCCAAACCCAAAGGCTGTTTTTTTGTCTTGGATGAATTTACTGTATGCTGGGGCCTCGTGTATGGTGAAGGTGGGGGGTGGTTTGAGTTGCCCCATCCCTGTCCAAAGGGGCACCAGGCAGGGATGCCCAATTTCAGGGCAGTTATATAGTCAGGCGATTGAACCAATGCTTTGTTTTTTAAGAGCGAAGCTTACTGGTTTCTCTGTGCCAGGTGTAATGAAGGGTCCCACGATAGCACTGTCTGCGTATGCAGATGACGTGATAGTTTTTATTACTGGGGGTGAAGATGATAAGGTTCTCTCAAACGCTTTAAAGGTGTATGAGGGGGCCTCCTCAGCCAGAGTCAATTGGGGAAAGAGTGAAGCGCTGTGGGCAGGTCAGCTTTATATGGGATCTGCTCCACGGTTCCAGGGGGGCTTCAGTGGGATGAAGACATTGTTTTTTTTTCTAGGCTCTGATGTCTTTCAGAAAAAGAACTGGGAGGGTGTAGTGGAGAAGGTGTGTGCCAGACTGTCAAGATGGATATGGTTGCTGCCCCCGCTGGCTTATAGGGGAAGGGTAGTGGAGAAGCTAATAATCATGCTGCCTCTACCCTGTGGCACAGACTAATGATTTTGCTGCCACCAAAGGGTCTGATACAAGAGCTTCAGAGGACCCTTGTCAATTTCTTCTGGTCTGGACAACACTGGATTAAAGCTGCAGCCCTGTACCTGCCACTGCACGAGGGTGGGCAAGGCCTGGTGGACATTTCCTCTAGGATCATGGCATTCCGGCTTCAAGCAGCCCAGAGACTGTTGTACAGTGACGGTTCTAGCTGGGTCGACACATCCTGCACACTGATGAGTAGAGCGGGTTGTTTGGGCTTAGACAAACACCTTTTCCTCTTAAACACATGGAATTATAGATATACCTCTCCTTAAATGCAACCACTGTGTCAGATTTCAAAAACACTTTACGGAAAAAGAACTGCATGCAATAATCTGAGACGGAGCTCAATTTAAAAACACCACAGCCGCAAAGATGGCGTCAACATAAACAAGAAATTACATGATAAAAAAATTCACTTGCTTTTGATGATCTACATCAGAAAGCACTCCAGGAATCCCAGGTCCACAATAAATGTTTGCTTTATTAGATAATGTCTGTTATTTACATTTAACATTTTACATTACATTTAAGTCATTTAGCAGACGCTCTTATCCAGAGCGACTTACAAATTGGTGCATTCACCTTATGACATCCAGTGGAACAGTCACTTTACAATAGTGCATCTAAATCTTTGCTTTATTAGATGGTGATTGACTCCGCTGTCCTGTTGAGGGAGTTTGTTTTATGTCCAAATACCTTATTTTGTTAGAGCGTTTGGTATACATATCAAAACGCTAATTCTGGTCAGCCTTATATCGGACAAAAAGTGATATTACCAGTCGAACAAACATTTCAAACTAAGTACAGAATCAATCATTAGGATGTTTTTAACATATAGCTTCAATAAAGTTCCAACCGGAGTATTCCTTTGTGTCTTGATGAGCAATGGGACACAAAGATATACCATGAGGAAAAAGTGGGATCACAAAATGGCTGCTTGATGGACATCTGATATATTCTGCTCTCATTCACTCCCACAACAACATAGAAGCCTCATTATAATTTCTATTGATGGTTGACATGTAGTGGAACCCCTAGGCAGTGCAACATCATTCATATCTCAAGGGGATTTCATT
Source organism: Oncorhynchus gorbuscha (assembly GCF_021184085.1). NCBI lineage: Eukaryota > Metazoa > Chordata > Actinopteri > Salmoniformes > Salmonidae > Oncorhynchus > Oncorhynchus gorbuscha. Next base: position 49,796,960 of record NC_060175.1, read on the forward strand.
GGGGACTCTAGTGAATACATACAAGCAAAAAAAATTGCGATATGGAAGACCCGAAAGAACAGTATTCGGGGACAGGGGTCTGTGGATGTGGTGGGAATGCTGGAGGGAATGTTGGCAGCGAGACTGAGGGTTGAGTTTGCCTATTATAAACTTGTCAACAATATTGATCTGTTTATGAGTATATGGGGTATTCTGAGGCTGTTGTGTTTAGTTACTGTGGAGGAGGAATTGGAGTTATGTTTTTAATTGATGTGTAACTATGGTTTTGTATGAGTATTTATTGTGTTGTGGGCTCCCAGATCCAATAAAGATTATTTAAAACCAACCCACCTTCTCCGAGTCAGCCTCCCTGCAGTGGAAAAGCATGTGATAACTGCAAACACTACAGCCATCATATGTGGAGGGGTTACCAACAGGCCAGGGTTTTCTCTCTCTCTCTCTCTCTCTCTCTCTCTCTCTCTCTCTCTCTCTCTCTCTCTCTCTCTCTCTCTCTCTCTCTCTCTCTCTCTCTCTCTCTTCTCTCTCTCTCTCTCTCTCTCTCTCTCTCTCTCTCTCTCTCTCTCTCATAAATAAACACCATATGTTTGTGTCTGGAGCCCCCATGGTGATGGACTGCAGCTCAGACAGGATATGACATAGTGATGGTGATGAGAGCCCATAAAGCCATAGTTGAAGGGCCTGCAGCATTAAGCACAGATGGCTGTGGCAGTGTGTGTGACTGCCTGCGTGTGCAAGAGCAGGTATGCCCTGTTGCTGTCTTGTGTGTGAAGGTTAAGCGCAACCATAGGGAGAAGAGCTGTCAACAGTCTGAATCTCACTGCTGCCCACTTCAACACTCTACCGAAATAAAAAACCCACCTGTGAAATATGCTTATTGCTCTGTCATCGCTGCAATTCAACACTGCTAATATCACATAAATGGATGCCAAGTCTGGCAGCTTTCTCATCAATGACTAAACCATCCATAATACTGCTGTAAATTGCTTTAAGGAGGCTACTATTTAGGACATAATTATGCGTTGTTTGGGCCTGCGTTCCCCACAGCTCCTTGTCTCTGATGTCAGCTAGGCGTCCTGGCAGATGTGAGTCATGTCACAGCTCCAGGGTGTCTGCGTCTGGATGTGTGGGTGTGTCTACAACTTGGAGATATCACCCAGTTAACAATTCAGTGTGTGCACAAAATCCCATAGAAATATCAAGTTAAGAGTGCCTCAATAGGCTATACTCTTACTGGAGAGAGTCCCAAGGAAGCGAAGAGTAATACTAAATTAGCTGTGTTTAATTTTGGATTGGGTAGAGATGTGTCTTTTCAGGATCACTTTTCATCACCATAATTGTCTCTTAATATTGGTTGAATTGTAGATATTTGGTCATGTGAATTGAGTCTGGTATCTGGTCACAAAGCATTATCAGCAGATTTGTAATCCCTTCACTATGATAATATGTGACAGCGTTGCGGTCAATTCTATTTCAATTACAGTCAATTCAGAACATCAAGCAAATTCTAATTCCACATTTTTGTCATTGAAAAGCAATGGAGATAATTAGGATGAGAATTTGATTGTACTTCCTGAATTGAAATGGAATTTACCCCTACTCTGTTATGCCCTTTCCCACAAATATATGTGTGCGTGCGTGCGCGTGTTTGTGGGAATACAGTACGAACTGTCATCCGACACAGAATTCTTTATATACAAACATTTGAGACGGCAGCAGCATTTGCTTAATGATGTAACATTTAGGTTAAAGGTTTCCAAACATCTCGCGGTGAGAATATCTGTTTTTCCCAGTCTCTCAGACATTCATGGCAGTAGTCCTCAACAGACCAGATGTTGAGAGGAACCCTAAGGTGCCAGACAGAGAAAGACAAAATCCTCCCCATCCTCTCAATAATTCAACACACAGAGTAACAGCAATTATATAAAGTGCCTGATCAATTATTAACGCAACCACATGCATTATTGACTTGGCAAGCCAGAACATTATTGTGACTTTGTTGTTGTGACTGTGCAGAAGCAGCAGTGTCAAACCAACTGCCTGTACATATTGTGGTTTCATTTCTTGAGTTGACCACTGTGGATACACCCGGAGGACAGCAGACTGGGATGGAGTTGAGACAGGGCACACAGCACTCGTTAAGTGATTCACCAGCAATTCCTTTTCCATAAATTGTTGGACCCTGATTGCGATGAACATCCTGGAACCATTGTCACAGAAATGTGTTTTTCTCCTTGCATTGATTTCCACTAGCTTTCAATGGCATTGGTTTTTACTGTAATTTCAACCACTGTGTGTGGAGACAGTCTGTGTCTATTGACATAAAAAGGTAAGCCAACTAATAAGCAAAATATGTTATTGTGCACACCAGTAACTTTATCTAAGAGTATACAGTAATGTGACAAATACATTGTTTCCTTTATATGTATGTATATATATATATAGGGCTCCTGAGTGGCGCAGCGTTCTAAGGCACTGCATCTCAGGGCTAGACGCATCACTACAGACCCTGGTTCGATTCCAGGCTGTATCACAACCGGCCATGATTGAGAGTCCCATAGGGCAGCATCATCTAGGTTTGGCCCGGGTAGGCTGTCATTGTAAATGAGATTTTGTTCTTAACTGACTTGCCTAGTTAAATAAAATATGTGCTTTATGCATTATATTTACTGTGTGGCCTACATGACTGGGGAGTCTGTTATACTCCACTAATGCAACTTGAAGCAGAGAGTTTCAAGAATTTCTGATGAGAGAAACTTTTTCACAGCCGATCAGTGTAAGCTGCAGGCACATCAAAAGGCGTGTCAAACAACTACTGAGGAGCTGTTGAGTTACTTACTGTATATCACTTTAGGATTTTCATGGCATCATATGCAAGGCTCCTGTCAGACTGTTTCCTTCATCTTTCTGTATTGATGCATGTTGGAGTGTATGCTGTTTCCACGGAAGGGAGGGGGGAGAGTGTGCTGACCCTTTGAGCAGCACAGGGGCATTCACACACCAGTCATGTCTCACTCTGACAGTGGAAAACAAATTCACCAAACACAGGGACAATAATGGAGGGAGGGAGGGAGGGAGGGAGGGGGGAGGGAGGAGGGAGGGAGGGAGGGAGGGAGGGAGGGAGGGAGGGAGGGAGGGAGGGAGGGAGGGAGGGAGGGAGGGAGGGAGGGAGGGAGGGACAGATACAGAGAGACAACAATGAGGAAAGGGACTGATTTCTGTGATTGAATTAGTCTGGAACAAGTAAACTGTCAACAAATATGCATCACCCACATGAGAGAGCATTTCCATATTCAAGCAATGCCATTTCAAATGATCCATGTCATCACATTAAAACTCATGCAGAATACAGGGCCTAACCATATCCTCATTAAAACACCATAAGATTAATACCTATTGTTGCAGTTCCTTTAGATAATGCAGTTGAACTAGGAGGTAAACTCTATTAGTTGATCAGTCTGAAATCATGTCGCTCCTGGAAGGCTAAACAGAACGGAGGAGCAGGGTGTGTGTGTGTGTGTGTGTGTGTGTGTGTGTGTGTGTGTGTGTGTGTGTGTGTGTGTGTGTGTGTGTGTGTGTGTGTGTGTGTGTGTGTGTGTGTGTGTGTGTGTGTGTGTGTGTGTGTGTGTGTGTGTGTGTGTGTGTGTGTGTGTGTGTGAGAGAGAGGACTAAAACAAACAACAGAGTCAGCATTGAATTTTTGGGATTTTTGTTTAAATGTAAGGCACATTCAGTTAACTTTAGTTCAAGGCAAGCCTAGTCATCATCCGTCAGTATCAGAGTGATTTATCTATCTCTTTTGACAAGTATCAGTTTCATGATGCATCTTCAATAACTGAGCATCTGGTTCGTGTCAGCGAGCCTTGAGCTCATACCAGAGAAAGAGCCTGGGCAAAACAGCAGTTTAGTCTGGACAAACCACAGATGTCTGAAAGAATGCTTCTGAATATCTATTACTGTATAATAGAGCTTGCACTTACATTTAAATTGAGTTATCTCCCTCAATTGAGCAATTTAGGGGTGACTGACTGCAATAAAAGCTGGGCTCCACGCTTGTGCCATCAAACCCCTGCAACTGATCCAAAACGCTGCAGCCCGCATGGTGTTCAACCTTTCCCATGTCACCCCTTGTAGTGGAAGCTTGCATCCACAAACAAGACTATGGTGCTTGCCTACAGAGCAGCAAGAGGAACTGCCCCTCCCTACCTTCAGGCTCTGCTCAAACCCTACACCCCAACCCGAACACTCTGTTCTGCCACCTCAGGTCTATTGGTCATCCCACCCCTACGGGAGAGCAGCTACAGCTCAACCCAGTCCAAGCTCTTCTCTGATCTGGCACCCCAATGGTGGAACCAGCTTCCCCCTGAAGCCAGGACAGCAGAGTCCCTGCACATCTTCCGAAAACGTCTTTAAAGAATATCTTAAATAATCCCACTGCACACACACCCCCCCGGAAAAAAACCTAAGCCTTTCTGTGAACTAACACTTTGCTCTTTTATTTATTACTAGCTCTGACTTTGCTACATAATTGAGGACAAATGTACTTACTCTGACTAAAATGTAAATAAAACAATACGTTCCTGTATGCCCCACCGGTAATGTGTTGGAATAAAATGAGGGTCACGTATCAAATGAGGCCTTGAAATTCAGGCAAGCCTGGGAGAAAGGGTCAGGTGGAGGTAAGGTATATTTACGTAAAAAAAATAGGCATTCTATGACACAAAAATGATATGACAGTGTAAGCCCATAATTTCATTCTAATTCTTATACTGATCATAATTAATTTGACATTCTCCTGCCCCTATCCTGATACAGCTATGAGATCCAACACTGGGCTTTTGTGAGGAATGCTGTCAGACACATATCAAGTGAGCCATCCAGGAAATAATAAGATGTTATTTGATATAACAAATATAACAGATGGAGTGGTGATGCCCTGAGCCCAAGTGCCCAACACCTCCCTGGCCTGGCTTGGCCTGGGTTTGCACCCACTTCAAATGACTTCCTGCAGAGCAAGGAGGCCAATAATCAGATTAACTAAGGACTTGAGGAGTAAAACATAACATGTTGTTTTCCTCATGAACTCCGAGACCCCGAGACATTCCCGGCCGTCAGCCATCCTCTTCAACATTTGCCGTTGTCCCTGATCTCCTGTCTAGGCCTTGTTCTGGGCTTGGATCACTGGGGAACAAACCAATGTACCGACATTGAAACATTACAGCACTTCTAATGTATCTGAGTCATTGTCACATAGAGAGAAAAACGAATGTACATTGATCATGAAATTCAATTTGAGGTTGGGACAAAATAATACCACATTTATTGCAGTTTTCTTTTGTGGCTTTTCATGGTCTGGAGCTGCATGTATAACATTGTTGACTGTGTTTGTTATGTCTATTTTGTGATGTTCTTTTTTTATGTTGTAGGAAAACTCAATACATATACAAAAAGTATTATTATACACCGTTGGTATCACGTTCGTCATGCGGAGTAGACCAAGATGCAGCGTGTGATATGTTTCCATCCTTATTCCATCCTTGGAATAGAAAACTTCAAAGAACAAAACAACAAAGCGAACAAACGAAACGCTACAATAATGCACACAGGCAACTATACATAGACAAGATCCCACAAAACACAATGGGGAAATGGCTACCTAAATATGATCCCCAATCAGAGACAACGATAAACAGCTGCCTCCGATTGGGAACCATACCAGGCCAACATAGATATACAATTCCCCTAGATAACCTACCCTTAATCACACCCCGACCTCACCAACATAGAGAATGGTCTATGGTCAGGGCGTGACAGTTGGCCTAAATGGAACATCCTATCTGTGGCTCAATAAACAGCTGTAAGGTGAAGCATGTATGAACTCTGTCCTGCTCTGTTCCTGACACCTTGGGCTCCATCGCTCTGCTATTTTCCAACACTGGCACCAGAGTTGGTAATTTACCTGTCTAACATCAGCTCGCTAGCACTGAGGTGGGAGTGGTGTAAATACTTGAGTGTCTTTAAAAACATGCATCAAACTGCCAATTTTGGGCAGTGCACCTTGAGATTTTTAAGACCGACCAAAAGCTAGTCTTAGCAGTTGGTTAGGGCTTCGATTTTGACATGGCAGTAGCCTAATCAGTGGCATATCATCAATGTTTTATGAAAATATCACCTTTGAGAGCAACAAAACAGTCAACAGACATTCCCCTTTTTTCTGTGTATTATAGTAGTCCAGCTTCTTTGAAAGGTTTGGATTCATTAGGCTATGTGTGATGCCCATTGAATGAAAGGTAAGTGACTGTGGGAACCCTGTTTGGGAACATCAAGTCATTAAAAAATACTATTTATTGCAGTGGTAGGCCGTCAGGGCCAGCAAGGCCTTCTCTGCTGGCCTAAACTTCATCAGAATATATATATATTTTTTAATATATATATATTTTAAAATATATTTTCCCACAAATATGTATTAAATTATTCCCCAGAGTAAGAGTTATACTCTTCATTTCATAGCTTTCTTCTTGGTTGCACTGCTTCCAGCCCCAGGTTGAGATTTGGAGGGCTGGTCTTTATGTTAGATCTTTTATCCAATCATATTCAGCCATCATGTGTTGCCAGGGGTCTAAAATCTGCCCTCAGGCCTTCAGAATCAACAGTGCAGGCGCTTGTAGCTTAAAGTGAATGGAAATTAAAATTTAGTGTCAACCAATCAGCTTTAGAGTTGGCTATTGTACGCCTGCTGGCTGGCTCCAGAGTTACACAGGAGCCAGCTAGCAGGCGTAGTGCGTGCATGTCTTTTAATTGGATTACCAATATTGAGAGGCAGGTCCTATGGGCAGGTCTATGCAGAACCTCAGAACTAGGAAACTGAATTGGATAAACAAATGAATTTGCGTACTACTAAGCTGTTTTTTCAACCCACAATGGCGGAAGGAGAAGATATTGATTTGGTCGAGGATATAATTATAACGCCATTCTCAAGACAAACTTTTCAAGAAAAGTTAGACATTGTAAGGAGAGGACGCCCGACGCTGACGCTACAAAGCCTGTCACAGGCGGGAAAGGGGTTCGTTCGCCACTTTCAAGTTCCAACTACGAGCGCTATCAATGGCTCACAGGCTCCGAGAAGCACTGCAAACTGTACTGCTGGGAATGCCTATTATTTGCAAGTGATCGATTTGGTGTTTGGAGCCACACTGGCTTTGCAAACTTGAGTTGTCTAACCAAGGCAGCAACGAGACACCAAAGTACGGCTAGGCACTTACAAGCAATGGTTCTTTTGAAAACTTTTGGGGACACCCGAGTGGATCTACAGCTCAACGAACAAGCGCGCAGGGCAACGGAGCTGCACAATGAAAAGGTGAAGAAAAATAGGGAAATATTGAAAAGACTCATTGATTGTGTCATGGCATCATAATGATGTAGCTCATAGAGCATCAGGGTAATCCCGGGATAGAATGTATGCACACATGACTGTAAGATAAAAGCGTCTGCTAAATGGCATATATTATTATTATATATTATTAATTCGGGTGAGACTGTGTAGGACCTCACTGAAGGCCCAAGCCCCAGGCCACAGGCCCACGGCCCCAGGCCCACGGCCCCAGGCCCCAGGCCCACGGCCCCAGGCCCACAGGCCCACGGCCCACGGCCCCAGGCCCACGGCCCCAGGCCCACAGGCCCACGGCCCCGGGCCCACGGCCCCAGGCCCCAGGCCCACGGCCCCAGGCCCACGGCACGCCACTGATTTATTGTTTAACATTTGCATCCTCCACTTTCCTCTCACCGAATTTTTTGAATTCCGATCAATCCCTCTAAGTGGTGCTGAATTTGAAATATGAATGCAATGTGTAGACTCATTTTTCCATGTTGAAGCCAATTACGTATTTCATGCAAAAAAGAAAAACCAGGCTCCATGTTTGTTATAATTAGGTCTATTGTAAAGGATACATTATTTGTATCCTATATTTAACTAGTTAAGAATAAATTCTTATTTACAATTACGGTCTACTGGGGAACAGTGGGTTAACTGCCTTGCTCAGGAGCAGTATGACAGATTTTTAACTTGTCAACTCAGGGATTCAATCCAGCAACCTTTCGGCTACTGGCCCAACGCTCTAACCACTAGGCTACCTGTCACCCCTATATTCCATGTATAGGATAAACATCCATGCTTCCTACATGTGCAAACAGTGCCTTACGCTCATGGAACGAGAGATACAATTCATGCTTCTTTCCGCATATTATTTAGAACATACTGTTCTTGTGTAAAAAAATAAAAATTAAAAATTAAACTATTGCTTGTTTTTCGTTGAATTTGATGAAACACAAACAAATTATAATTATTCACCCTCCATGTCGCTTTATGGTGAGAAGGTCCATGGGTTTCATGCAATGCGGTTTAGGAGCCGTCTGCTAGTTCTGGAGAATATGATCGGTAAGATGGTTCCATGACATTTGGGAGCAGTAAGGCTGTAATAATGTTGAGTGGACATTCCCCTTTTCTGTTTCTATTGGATCTTTGTCTAGCTCCTGTGAAAAGTTTGGATGCATTCGCAAAACCATCCAGTCTATGTTAATATTACAACATATGCATGCCCACGGGAAGCAATTATGGTGCCTGTAACTATATTTAGACAGAGCCTGTTTAAAATAAGTTGTTCAAATTATTTTGGAATATGATTAGCCAATAATATTTTTTTTGTCGCCTTTTTCAATAGTGAATTTCTTGCTTATTGACAATGTTTGGCTGAGACATAACACAATTTACTGCAGGCCTAGCCCCTATATCAGTGTGGGTATGTTTAACATATTTCCACAGGCCTGTTGAAGCCATGCAATTACTTAGAACGATGTGGACTTCAACCATGTTCAATTTACGTTATTTACAGCATATGTTATAGGGCAAAATGTTGTTATTTTGTTTCTGTAGGCTATTAAACAAACTAGGCTATTGCGGACTAACATTTGAATTGGAGTTGATAAAAACGCAATACATAAAATACCATAAATGCACAGCTTGAAGCAACCACATTTTTAGACATGAAATGTGTTCTGATTGGCCAGCATAGGGTCAAGCCCTTTCGCGCCACCACCAGCTACTGCGCCCATAATTCCCACTGTGAAACACGCCCAGACCAATAGCTCTACCGCCAGCGCTAAGATTAACCATTGCATTTGGTTTGTTAAAGCAGACCCTTAAGTTAATTCTTAGCTGTGCAAAGCCAAACCAAAACTTTTTATTTGATCAAAAAATTCACTGACATTTATTTTAGATTTTTGTAACAGTTCACTGTAACTCTGCAACTATTGATGCAGTACCCAACAACTATTGATGAGGGTTCAGGTGGGCCTTCTCGCTTCAGCAAACAAAGGCAAGGAGGGGTGCTCAACAACGACAGAGATCATGAGAAGGGCTTACCAAGAAAAACTTCTAAAATAACTAACTCCAGGCAGAAAGGAGTTAGAGCACTCAACAACCGAGATAGCTTTCTCTTATTTTTGTTGTTGATGAGTGTTCCAATTCCTTTCTACCTTGAATTAGTCCTTTGGAAGTCTTTCTTGGTAAGCCCTTCCCATAACTATTGATTACGGTTTGGTTGTTTTCATCTCAGTCTCCACCTGATACCTTCCACTTAACATTATAATGAAAGAGGCTGTATGCAGGCTGTATCACAACAGGCCTTGATTGGGAGTCCCATAGGGCGGCAGATATTTGGCCCAGTGTCGTCTGGGTTTGGCCGGTGTAGTCCGTCATTGTAAATAAGAATTTGTTCTTAACTGACTTGCCTAGTTAAATAAAAGTTAAATAAAGGTAAATACATTTTAAAAAGAGGTAAAGTAAACACCATAGAGGACAAAAAGTATTGATTCCTGGTATGATGGCAGACAGCCTGAGGAGTTGTCACAGACATGCTGTAACAACAGACTGAGGCCTAGGCCTGGACTGGATCCTCTGCTCTGCAGTGGCACGGCTACCAGTAGGACATGGAGCAGGGAACACAACAGACGTAAATAATGTAGTCTGTTTTCACTCTACCAGACTAGTCATTTAGCTTGTATCCCCTTATGGCTCCCCAAAATCCCCAAATGTGGTGTGTTTGCCTCCGGTTGTGGTGAGTGACTTTCACGAGCTTAGACATGACAGGGACGGAACAGGGTGTGACAACTCCCGGGCTCGTTAATATTCATAAGTTATAATAGGAAGTTCTGTGGCTGCGGGGCATGCCAAGGCACATCTGTACCAGTGGGATTTTCCTGGAAGAGGAGGGCGGAGAGAAAGAAATAGAAAAGAGTGGAGAGGAGGGGTTGAAGTGGCAAGTAAAAAACGTGTGCCAAGGCTGAGTAAAGGCAAATCAATTGGTCTCAAAGTAGGATTGTTAGACATTGAGTCTACATGTTATTCATACCAAGAACCATCTAGTGTCAGTCATCAGTAAGGGCCTCGTCCCCCAGACTGCTTAAAATAAATAATAAAAATACTGCTATATTGTATGCTATTTTTATCAAAATACAGTTGCTCAGAGAAAGAGATAGAGTAATACAAACAAATCAAAAATAGATAGGGGTCAAAATGCTTGGCACCCCTGTTTTCAATACCCTAGCAACCTCCGCTTGAGAGGATAATGACACAACCTTTTTCTAAAATGTTTTATGAGATTGGAGAGGGACATATTGAGAGGGATTTTAGACCATTCCTCCAAACAGAATCTATCCAGATCCTTGATATCCTGTGTCTGTTTCGTGGACTGTCCTCTTCAATTCAAACCATAGGTTTTCAATGGGTTTAAAGTACAGAGACTGAGATGGCCATTGCAAAATGTTGACATTGTGGTAAATGAACTATTTATTTGTGGATTTTGATTTGTGCTTGGGGTTATTGTCTTGCTGGAAGATTCACCTATGGCCAAATGTCAGCGTCATGGCAGAGGCAAACAGGTTTTGGGATAAATGTTCTAGTAAGTAAAGTTCATGATGCCGTTGACCTTAACAACTGCCCCAGGACCAGTTGAAACAAAATAGACTCATAACATCAAAGCTCCGCCACCATATTCTACCCTAGGTATGAGGTACTTCTCTGAATACGCTTCTGTTTTTCCAACACCAAACCCACCACTGGTGTACATGGCCAAAGAGCTCTTTTTTTCATGTCATCTAGAGTAGGGTACTACTCTACCTGCCGCCCTTTCCTGTCCTTTACCCTGCTCTCAAAGCTGAGCAGGAATTCCGTAACAAGGGAATAATAATGAAGCCTAATATGTTGACATTCAGTGATTAGACTTAATCAGAACTCAATAGCCCTGAAGACATACTGGGTTCCTAAACAGCTTACACCAATCAACAAGGGAATGAAACATTGTAGAGGAAAATGCTAACGTAAGCACTTCAAATTAGGTGAGAATGATTTCCACCAAAAATATGATGACATGTACGTATAGTCTGTGCCTATCATCGTAGGTGATGACAGGCACGGGCCATTTTACATGCCCTTCCCTGCGTCTACAGAGTATGTGTTAAAACTAGGCGGCTGGCTGTGATGAGATTCATAATGAAACCCATAGCCTTCTGGCAAGGGGAGGCTTGACAGTGAGTGACAGCTGATGACACGGAGGAGATGAGAACAGAGGCATCCACACGGCCACTCAGAGAAAACATCAACTGTGACATTCACTAAAAGGTGAACTCTCTCACTCTGCCACTGCACAATCAATACAGACTGCATAGGTGTAGATATACACATCAAGTACGCACAGAGACACTCGCTGCACACACGCACATGCTTGCATGCTCACACGCTCGCACACACGCATGCACGCACACACATTCATGCACACACTCATACACACTTACACGCACTGCATTCTATGATGCCAGGGTCTTGTCTGATCCGGTCTTATTGATTTCAGTGGCAGTGCAGCTTTATCAGGTTTTTTGTAGTTCTAATGGAGGTCAGCGGGATGTTGCAGTGAACACTTGCCGGCATCATTATCTCTAAATGGAAATGTACAGTATGGAGGTATTGCTCCACAACATACAAATGGACCCTGTTCATTTTGTTAACAGGCCAGTGGTCTGGTATCCTACCGTAACTGTGGAAGCGGAAACCATGATTTGATTTGATTTATTAGGATCCCCATCAGCCGACGCCAATGGTGACAGTTAGTCTTACTGGGTTCTGGCACATAAGAAAAAAGACATTACAGAAAAAATACATCAAAATGTACAGACAATTAAAAACAATGCTTTCCCAATAGCGTAACATCTACTAGCTTGAAATACACTAGACCAGGAATGGGCAGCTGGTGTAGGCCCGCGGATCAATTTCCCCAAAAAAGGAACTCAGTTTGGGTCTGAACTTACTGTTGAGAGTTAGAATAGGTGCAATTTCTAAATGTGGTCGTGCACCAGCAGGATATTCTCATTTTATGTCATTTACTGACAGTTGCTCAATTAGCCCATACTGGCTTCAATTTTTTAGATTGATAACTAGGTCTAGCCAACTATCTAAACGTATAGTAACCGTGGTAGAATTACCGACCTGGGGGCACCCATTGATTTTGTTTTCGATGTCACTCAGATATCACATTAACATGGCATAAGTCAGGGCAAAACGTGTGGAATTGCTTGAAATTTGTTATAAAATTGCTAAATCTTCTCTCAGCCCCATGACAAAATGTGTAGAATTGCACTAAACTGGCTTCAAAAGAGCAATATTTTCGTTAAGCCACATGGCAAATTCAGTAGAATTGCAGGACTCCTTAACTTCCTCCAAAAGGCTATGACTGCATGTGTGGGTACACAGACCCCCGAGACTCTGCGGCTCCTCATTATGAGTTCAGATTTTTTTGTGGCCCCTAACCCCATCAAAGTTGTCCATCCCTGCAATAGACAATCCTTTTGCAGACATTCCCAAGAAAAATGCAGAATTAGAGGCAGTGTATATACAAGTACTGTATCAAAGTGCATGTGCAAGGATGTGGCCATTTCAAAAACCAAAGCCATTCAACATCAAAAATGGATATTAATGAAGACATGCTATGAGCAGTGTGGCCTCTACTAAAGTACCTCTCGTCTCAGGAATTATCAATGTTAGACTAGAGGCTAATGTAGTTTTACCTGCTCTGTCAAAGAGGATTATTAGCATTGCCAGTTCAGGGAGAATCACAGTTAGGTTTTCTACTCAAGTTAACTTTAGAACAGAGCTCTGCAATATTCATTCCTGTGGATGAATACTTAGTTAAATGATGCATCAGTTCCTGCCTGCCAGCTGAAGACCTCCTCGGCATCCAATGTAATGTAGGTGGTGGGGGGGATGAGTGCATTGCTGAGTTATGCCCTGCATGTGCTGCACAGGTGCTTGGTCCACCTGCTATGTGTGATGCTCATATACCAAAGGCACTGATGTGTCACTAAGGGAATACTTGGTCACTAGGAGCATACTAACACCACAAAAATAATTATAGCTTATATAAACTAAGTAGCCAATAGGCAAGAGGTTAGAATAATGTGTCTGATTCTCTGTAATAATGGTATGATGGCGTCAACATAAACAAGAAATTACATGATAAATATTCCCTTTAATGATCTTTATCAGAAAACACTCCAGGAATCCCAGGTCCACTATAAATGTTTGTTTTGTTCGATAATGTCCGTTATTTATGTCCAAATACCTCCTTTTGTTCGAGCGTTTGGTATACATATCCAAACGCTAATTCTGGTCAGCGTTATGTCGGACAAAAACTTCAAAAAGTTTTATTACAGGTCGAAGAAACATTTCAAACTAAGTACAGAATCAATCATTATGATGTTTTTAACATATAGCTTCAATAAAGTTCCAACCGGAGTATTCCTTTGTGTCTTGATGAGCAATGGAATGCAAGTGGATACCATGAGGAATGCGCGTGATCAGAAAATGGCTGACTGCCAGTCACCTGATACATTTTGCTCTCATTCAGTCCCATAACACAGTAGAAGTCTCATTCAAATTTCTATAGACGGTTGACATCTATTGGAAGCCTTAGGAAGTGCAACATCATTAATATCTCAAGAATATTTCAATGGGAACTGTGGTGAATACACACCAAGCTCAGATTTCTCACTTCATGTTTTGATTTCTCCTCAGGATTTTGCCTGCCATATGAGTTCTGTTATACTCACAGACATCATTCAAACAGTTTTAGAAACTTTAGAGTGTTTTATATCCAATACTAATACTACTATGCATATATTAGCAACTGAGACTGAGGAGCAGGCCGTTTACTTTGGGCAGCAAGAGAAATATCAGCCCAAGGACAGAAGCATGAGATTGAACTTGCTAGAGTTTTCCATGTTAGTTAACACTATCAATGTTGCCCTTTACTGTGGCAATTGTGATGGAATCAATAAATATGATCCATTTTCAATGTAAAATACAGAAAAAAAACTATTCAAGACTTAGAATGCAAACAAACTATGCAAGAGATTTTGTTCTAGGCAGAAGACATCAGAGTAGGGTTCTATTGTACATGACTCAGCCCGTACTCTACACAAACCGGTGCGGCATAACCAATCAGAGCTGTAGGCCTAGAGTGCATTTGGAAAGTATTCAGACTGTACAAGTCAGAGCAAAAACCAAGCCATGAGGTTGAAGGAATTGTCCGTAGAGCTCCAAGACAGGATTGTGTCGAGGCACAAATCTGGGGAACGGGACCAAAACATTTCTGCAGCATTGAAGGTCCCCAAGAACACAGTGGCCTCCATCATTCTTAAATTGAAGAAGTTTGGAACCACCAAGACTCTTCCTAGAGTTGGTCATACAGCCAAAGTGAGCAATCGGGGGAAAAGGGCTTTGGTGAGGGAGGTGACCAAGAATCCGATGGTCTGTGGAGATGGGACAACCTTCTAGAAAAACAACCATCGCTGAAGCACTCCACCAATCAGTCCTTTATGGTAGAGTGGCCAGACAGAAGCCACTCCTCAGTAAAATGCAAATGACAACCCGCTTGGAGTTTGCCAAAAGGCACCTAAAGGACTCTCAGATCTGATGGGGATGTTTTTCAGCGGCAGGGACTGGGAGACTAGTCAGGATCTAGGTAAAGATGAATGAAGCAAAGTACAGAGAGATCCTTGATGAAAACCTGCTCCAGAGGGCTCAGGACCTCAGACTGGGGAGAAGGTTCACCTTCTAACAGGACAACAACCCTAAGCACACAGCCAAGACAACGCTGGATTGGCTTCGGGACAAGTCTTTGAATGTCCTTGAGTGGCCCAGCCAGAGCCTGGACTTGAACCCAATCGAACATCTCCGGAGAGACCTGAAAATAGCTGTGCAGCAACGCTCCCCATCCAACCTGACAGAGCTTGTGAGGATCTGCAGAGAAGAATGGGGGAAACTCCCTTAATACAGGTGTGCCAAGCTTGTAGCATCATACCCAAGAAGACTCTAGGCTGTAATCGCTGCCAAAAATGTTTCAACAAGGTACTGAATAAAGGGTCTGAATTCTTATATAAATGTGATATTTTCATTTTATGTTTAGTAAATGTGCCACAATTTCTATAAATCTGTTTTTGCTTTGTCATTATGGGGTATTGTGTGTAGATTGAAGAGGGGTGGAAAAATATTTGATCCATTTTAAAATAAGGCTGTAATGTCACATTTTGTTAAAGAATTCAACGGGTCTGAATACTTTCCAAATGCACTGTATATGCAAATAGACCATTGCCTAATATGGATCTGTTCAATTTACTTTGAACTGGACTGTGTTTACAGCTGTGGTCATGAGTAGATGTATTGTTTTGATATCAAAGCAAAAGCTGCATGTAGCCACGTGTGCACATGTTGTTCATATCCTTTGCTAGTTAGTGAGTTATTTGCCCAGTTATAGATCATTTGTAGTCAGCAATAGGGGAGTGATTGCTTCCCACAAGAACACAAAATGTGTACATTTTTAGACATCTTTGAAAAGCGAGTCTGGTATTTTATTTTATTTCGTAAAGTGGTTTCTTGCATCCAACAACACCACAACATTTTCAGTCACCTCCTTGTCTGAAGGACAAGTAGATAAACAGGTTAATGTCAAGCCCTGCATGTTTTTTTTTTCAAAATTATCTTGGAATGTACGTTGAACACCACACATTGGCTGCTCTGTAGGCTAAATAATAGAACAGTTGTTTCCATGTACAAATGTTGTGGGATGCATTTTTTCCATTGTGTTTGATGGTAGGCCTACATTATGATCAAATGGCCACAGTAGCGTACTTGGCCACTGTTAAAACTGTAACTTTAAGCGGCTACAGCCTCCATTTTCACAGTAAACGTGCACTGGAAGTTGCACAGAATTTTCACAATGTTCAAGTTTGCGCTCAGCAGACCTGACATTTGCTCAGTGCCAGAAAAAAAAATAGAGGGAACATTGATCCTTACAGTTGTTGGTTTGTTAGCTTGCAAATGTTTGCTATATTAGTGTAAATATTACATCAGTCAAAGACCTCAAAACAAGTGCGGAACAGTGGGGGACAGAGAGCGAGAGAGGTTTGCAATAAAAGTAGTTACAGTTTTTTTCCAATCGCTTTGGTGCTATTTTCAAAAGTATGTTGTGAATTTTAAAAACTCCAAACTGGTAACACTTGTAATGCAGAAAGTATTATATTAAAAACCTTTTTTTTGTCCATTCATTTTGTTTGGAGACGTCCTTCGCCACAACACCATTGATCCAAAGTTTACTGTGAAATACCATGAGAACATTGATTTAATCATAATGTTTAAAAACTAAAACACTCTCAGTGTGTGTGTGTGTGTGTGTGTACTTCACAATGTTTTTAAAAGTCAAGCATTGGGTCTCTGTAGAGACACCTTGTTCGAAAGCAACATATAATATATGTAGGTCACCTTACATCTGATACACAGATTGTGGCAATGGATGTGTTGGTATACAAACTGCTGAATCATGCTTTCAATGGACCTATTGACAGACTGTCTCTGTCCTTGAGAGGATAGCAGATAAATGCCAAGCACAACAAAGACATGGCAATCAATCCCTGAGAGTCTTCCCAAGCCCTGACTGATCCCTAAAGTGGGGAAGACTTCTACAATGAATTTACAGTAATCTCACCTTACATCAGGTTAGCGAATACCATGGAGTTATGGAGTTTTGTTGTGTAACCACATAGTAGTCAAGCAGGGCTGCCAACCTTTGAAGAAAGCTTGGAATGAGATTTGCTAAGTGAATTTCATTGCCCCCTGGCACAACCCTTAGAGTGAAAATGTTACCATTTTAAAGCTAATTTCTTATAATTCCACATATTTTGACATGGTTTAGGCATATGACCAGGGTGGGAATATATTTTTAAAAATTAAAACACAGGTCAGGTGTATTCAGGATGCTTTGTACATTAAATGAACACTCCATTTTATGACTTTGTTATATTGAGATTTTGGGGAGAAGAAATGTAAGATACCATTATTATTGTATTGGTCGATGACAGTGAGTAACCAAATCATAGATTGCTATCTCCTTGTCCATGAACTGCTTTCAAGGTAAGGACACAAATATTTAGTCATTTGGGTGAACTATCTCCTTAAAATTGGTCTGGATGAAAATCCTGCTTGCTCTCCAGGAGGGCTGGCCAAGTGCTGGGTGTTTGAGAATGTTCTTGTTATAATAATACATTTCTCAAAATCACCAGACATTCAAGAAAAATTGAAAGAATATCAACATTCAGGTGGTTTATGCCTACTAGTTGAAGATGAAATGGAATAAAGAAATATGTTTGGGAAATAACAGTAGTGTTCTTGCTGACAAACACACTAATTGGACTATATTATAGCCCATTGTTAAGAATGATAATTGTTCTACTGATCAGAATAAAGTAAAAAAATAAAATAAAAATCTCCCGAAGACAAGATTACATAAATCTGCCCCTACACCCTAAACAAATTATTCTAAATCTGGTCACCCTGCCTTTTCGTTGTCACAGCCTAAACGCCAATCATCAAACGAGGGGACAAATGCAAATGTCGATTAAATCGACTTTAGTACGTGCTGTCAAAAGGCTGCATTCTGCATAAGGGACTGAAGTAACAGCAACCAATAAACATGTTCCGATAAGTGAAATAAGCAGTGACAAGCAAAAACTTGGTTTAGAAAGTTTTCAAACAAATAATCAATAATCACAACAAAGGTACAGTATCTTTTGGGTATCACTATGGCAACAGCCTCCAGGAACAACACAATATTTACATCTAAGAAAGTAAGGAAAAGGAATAAAACAACAATGTGTACATAAGAACTGCAACCACTGCCGGCTTGCCTTTGAAGCAATGCAGGGTTGGTCGTGGTCGGTCCCTAGATGGGAGACCAAATGCTGCTGGAAGTGGTGTTGGAGGACCAGTAGGACACTCTTTCCTCTGGTCTAAAAGATATATATACAGTGCATTTGGAAAGTATTCAGACCCCTCGACTTTTTGAACATTTTGTTTGGTCACAACCTTCTTCTAAAATGGATTAAATCTACACACAATACCCCATAATGACAAAGCAAAACAGGTTTTTAGACGTTTTTAGACAAAAACAGCAACACCTTATTTACATAAGTATTCAGACATTTGGAAATTGAGCTCAGGTGCATCCTGTTTCCATTGATCATCCTTGAGATGTTTCTACAACCTGATTGGAGTGCACCTGGGGTAAATTCAATTGATTGGAAAAAGGCACACACCTGTCTATATAAGGTTCCACAGTTGACAGTGTATGTCATAGCAAAAACCAAGCCATGAGGTCAAAGGAATTGACCGTAGAGCTCCGAAACAGGATTGTGTCGAGGCACAGATCTGGGGAAGGGTACCAATTATTTTTTGCTGCATTGAAGGTCCCCACGAACACAGTGGCCTCCATCATTCTTAAATGGAAGAAGTTTAGAACCACCAAGACTCTTCCTAGAGCTGGCCATACAGCCAAAGTGAGCAATCGGGGGAGAAGGACTTTGGTGAGGGAGGTGACCAAGAACCCAATGGTCTGTGGAGATGGGACAAACCTCCAGAATGACAACCATATCTGAAGCACTCCAAGAATCAGTCCTTTATGGTAGAGTGGCCAGACAGAAGCCACTCCTCAGTAAAATGCACATGACATCCCGCTTGGAGTTTGCAAAAGGCACCTAAAGGACTCTCAGACCATGAAAAAAAATATTATCTGGTCTGATGAAACCAACATTGAACTCTTTGGCCTGAATGCCAAGCCTCACGTCTGGAGGAAACCTGGCACCAATCCTATGGTGAAGCATGGTTGTGGCAGCATCATGCTGTGTGGATGTTTTTCTTCAACAAGGACTGGGAGACTAGTCAGGATCGGGGGAAAGATGAACGGAGCAAAGTACAGAGAGATCCTTGATGAAAAACTGCTCCAGAGGGCTCAGGACCTCAGACTGGGCCGAAAGTTCATCTTCCAACAGGACAATCACACAACCAAAGACAATGCAGGAGTGGCTTCAGAACAAATCTTTGGATGTCCTTGAGTGGCCCAGCCAGAGGCCAGACTTGAATACGATCTAAGAGACCTGAAAATAGCTGTGCAGCGACGCTCCCTATATCAAACCTGACAGAGCTTGAGAGGATCTGCAGAGAAGAATGGGAGAAACTCCCCAAATACAGGTGTCCCATGCTTGCAGCATCATACCAAAGAAGACTCAAGGCTGTAATCGCTGCAAAATACTTTCCAAATGCACTGTATTTCCCAATGCCCCAGGGCAGGGATTGGGGACATTACCCTCTGCAAGGTGCGTGTGGCCTGACTCTCTGTGGTCACTAAAGTGCCCATGGCACTTATTGTAAGAGTAGGGGGGGGTTAACCCTGGTGTCCTGGCAAAATTCCCAACCTAGACCTCATACCATCATGGCCACCTAATCATACCCAGCTTCCAATTGGCTCATTCACCCCCCCCCCCCCCCCCCCCCACCTCCTCTAACTATTCCCCAGGTCATTGCTTTGAATGCGTTCTTCGTCAACTTCGTCAAGATTGTACATAAAACAGCCCTACCTAACTACTCTTTTTAGAGGTTTAAAAACTCTGCAGAGAACGTTCTCTCTCGCCATTCAGCTCCACTCTAATCTTAAGGGGTGTTTCTTTAAAACCTGCATCCAATCCCCTTGATCCCTTACATAACAAGACCAATCATATACGTCAATGTGCCGTGCAGCAAGACAGCACAAATATACATATGTTGATCTGGGCATACTATACTGTTGCAAGTTGCAACCCAGTCCACCGCCCAAGCCTAAATGTAACAAAACCTCAGTCTGAGTTCATCATGCTGTTACAAAAGAACACTAGTGACATCTTCTGGACTAAGTGTCAGACACAAGAAGAGCTCATGAGAAAATGAATATACATAGAAAGTATACATTTACTCATCAATCTTGCAACCCCCCCCCCTCCCAAATAAACATATATACTTAAAAAATATAAAAAGACAAAAAATTATATAAAATCCAACCAGTTCACCATCATCAACCCAATCAAAGACACTGATTGATTGTAAAATTAGCAAGATATTTATCAATATTGAGTATTCAATGTTTGATGTAATCATCTCTCTTTCCACAAGACTGTCACATGAGACTAGAACAGGAACTGAACAGTTATCACCACAAGAGATCATCCTTTATTTTCCCACTACATTTCAACTGCTCTGTGTGCCGATTTGCCAATAAACCCCTAGTCAATGTCTGCACCCCTGCCTAAGTCTAATTAGCATAGTAAAACAATCCACATCAAAAATCCGACTGTTTAAACTAGAGACAACCACAATCGTCACGGAGTACCACCGATCTGCCAATGTCTGACGTCGATACCGCTGATCTGCTAACTTCTGCAAATAGTGTCCGAACAGTTTGGACTACACACTAATTTGGAAAGGTGACACTCACGAACACGTACATACATGTCGGTTGCTTTGATTTAGGACGCCCACAAGCCTCACAAAACTAGTCTGAAGCTCGTCTGGTACCAGTTAAAATATTTATGGAAGTATACAAAACATTAGGAACACCGGCTCGTTCCATGACATAGACTGACCAGGTGAAAGCTATGATCCCTTATTGATGTCACTTGTTAAATCCACTTCAACCACTGTCGATGAAGGGGAGTAGACAGGTTAAAGAAGGATTTTCAATGGATTGTGTATGTGTGCCATTCAGAGGGTGAATGGGTGAGACAAAAATATTTAAGCGCCTTTGAACAGGGTGCGAAGCGCACCGGTTTGAGTGTGTTATGAACTGCAACGCTACTGGGTTTTTCACGCTCAACAGTTTCCCATGCAATCCGTATCAAGAATGGTCCACCATCCAAAAGGACAACAAGTGACCTTTTGATTTATTCTTTGACTATCTGTTTTTCCATGTATAAATCTGTCCTTCAATGCAAAAGCCAAACCAAAACTGCAGTGCAATACATGCTGATCACACTGAAGTCTGACTCTGTGTTTCTATTGTCACCATTATCCGAAGGAACCTAAAGCCTCAGGAATGACTAGGGCCCTATAATATTCTGAGGTTTGACAATACATTTATCAAACACATAACAAAGGTCTAACCCTAAAATGGTATCACAATGTCCCTACAGCTGTAATGATAACAGCTACCGTAACCCTGAACCTGACCCTAACTCTAGAATGGTATTACAATATCCATACAGCTGTAATATTAACTGCAAACCTGAGTCACACGTCAGTCAGTCACATATAATGGACAACATAAACACGTTGCAGGATCTCGGATTTCCTATGGCTGAAATGAATCGACCTTTACACGTACTACCACTCAGGACCACATGGTGGGGTAATTTCTCCATCATAATCAAATAATCTGTGATTTATCTTAAATCAGAATAGACTCATATTTCCCATTTTTGTTCAAATAATTTGTTCTTATTCTTTATAATTGATCATGAAAAGAATAATCACCTTAGTTGAAACAACATCTAACGGAGGGTATTCTTAGTCACTGATCTGACTGATATCGGCACCTATGACATTCAAATTAGTGGTATAATTCTGTTAATTAGGTAACAACAGCTCATCCCTTTTCAATTGTTCTGTATGATCACTATCATCAGTGGGAACTCATATCAATCATACCTTATCATCTGAATGTAGTGCACTGCTGTTATCTGAGGATGATAAGGAAAACAGACCACACTTCAGACTCATTTAGTTTCACGTGAAGCCTATCTGAACTCTAATGAAGGCAGGTTCTAGTCCTGTTTCAGCCATGTCCTGAGTGTCTACACCACTAATGGTATGAGCCTAGCCACCTATGCTACTTTTCGTCCAGTCACAGAGTGGGAGGGTGGATTTCAAATGGAAGGGAGGGCTCATTAACAGTTGACGTCATACACCTTAGCCAAATACAATTAAATGCAGTTTTTCACAATTCCTGAAATTTAATCCTAGTAAAAATTAACCACTTTATTTTAAGAATGTGAAATGTCAGAATAATTGCAGAGAGAATTAATTATTTCTGCTTTTATTTATTTCATCACATTCCCAGTGGGTCAGAAGATTACATACACTCAGTTAGTATTTGGTAGCATTGCCTTTAAATTGTTTAACTTGGGTCAAATGTTTCAGGTAGCCTTCCACAAGCTTCCCTGACAGAGCTGGTGTAACTGAGTCAGGTTTGTAGGCCTCCATGCTCTCACACACTTGTTCAGTTCTGCCCACAAACCTTCTACGAGATTGCGGTCAGGGCTTTGTGATGGCCACTCCAACACCTTGACTTTGTAGTCCTTAAGCCATTTTGCCACAACTTTGGAAGCATGCTTGGGGTCATGGTCCATTTGGAAGACCCATTTGCGACCAAGCTTTAAATTCCTGACTGATTTCTTGAGATGTTGCTTCAAAATATCCACATAATTTTCTGTCCTCATGAAGCCATCTATTTTGTGAAGTGCACCAGTCCCTCCTTCAGCAAAGCCCCCCACAACATGATGCTGTCACCCCCGTGCTTCACGGTTGGGATGGTGTTCTTGAGCTTGCAAGCCTCCCCCTTTTTCCTCCAAACATAACGGTGGTCATTATGGCCAAACAGTTATATTTTTGTTTCATCAGACCAGAGGACATTTCTCCGAAAAGTACAGTCTTTGTCCCCATGTGCAGTTGCAAACCGTAGTCTGTTTATTTTATGGCGGTTTTGGAGCAGTGGCTTCTTACTTGCTGAGCGGCATTTCAGGTTATGTCAATATGGAAATCGTTTTACTGTGGATATAGATACTTGTGTACCTGTTTCCTCCAGCATCTTCACAAGGTCCTTTGCTGTTGTTCTTGGATTGATTTGCACTTTTTGCACCGAAGTACGTTCATCTCTAGGAGACAGAACGCATCTCCTTTCTGAGCAGTATGACGGCTGCGTAGTCCCATGGTATTTGTACTTGCGTACTATTGTTTGTACAGATGAATGTGGTACCTTCAGGCGTTTGGAAATTGCTCCCAAGGATGAACCAGACTTGTGGAGGTCTACAATTTTCTTTCTGAGGTCTTGGCTGATTTCTTTTGATTTTACCATGATGTCAAGTAAAGAGGCCCTGAGTGTAAAGGTAGGCCTTGAAATACATCCACAGGTACACCTCCAATTGACTGAAATGATATCAATTAGCCTATCAGAAGCTTCTAAAGCCATGACATAATTTTCTGGAATTTTCCAAGCTGTTTAAAAAGGCACAGTCAACTTAGTGTATGCAAACTGCTGACCCACTGGAATTGTGATACGGTGAATTATAAGTGGAATAATCTGTCTAAACAATTGTTGGAAAAATTACTTGTGTCATGCACAAAGTAGATGTCCAGTAGATGTCCTAACCGACTTGCCAAAACTATAGTTCATTAACAAGAAATTTGTGGAGTGGTTGACTCCAACCTAAGTGTATGTAAACATCCGACTTCAACTGTACCTAAAGATTACAGCAATAAACACTGTAATCTTTATGAGGCATTCAGATTATCCAATGAATAAGCGTTTAAAATTAATATTCTTTAACGCAAACCAACCATATCAAAAGCCTAATTTATGTGCGTGTCTCTCTCTCACTCTGTGTATTGCTGGGCCGTGTTAAACGGTGTGATGTTCAATATCTCCCCCTTCTTTTCTTAGTGGTGGCGTGGCACCGCACTACTGCAGCAAATTGTGTATGTCTGTGTTTGTGTGGGCGAGCAAGATGATGTGTGTGTTCTGTTTGTGTCAGTGACTGACACATCCCTGATGTGAAACAGTTTTGTAATAGACAACTATATAGCTACGCAACAGTGTGTGCAGACGCTGACACACATGAATAGTGTAGGTAGGGTATGTACCAGCAAATAAGAACAAACATCATTACACAAAGTCAAACATCTGAAGACTGAGGCTCAGTCAAGTGTCCATGTGCTGTCCAGATAAGAGTGATCACACAAGTATTATGCAATAAAAAACCCAGACATGGATCAAACCCAGGTAGCTACAGAGGTAAAAGCCCTGGTCCTTGTCATGTCTGGCATGTCCTTTCATGGCTATGTAGAGAGGTGCATGCTAGATGTCCTGGTCGGTGGTGGGTGTTGGAGATAAACACAGGCATACTGTCATTTTATGGAACCATACTTCTCACCGAGACCCCAACACAGAGCAACCCCTTGCCTATCGCCACTGTGTTTCTACTGAGTTTCTGTGGCATCGTTCCAGTATAAGATTGCAGGCTTGAATGCAATCAGTCCAGACAGGGAGGTTGGCTGGCAGATTGATTTTCTCAGAAGAATGTAACAGCAGGTGTGGCCACAGTTAGAGGCGTCATGCCCACAGGGGGCGCAAGGGTACGTGCCTCCTCAGATTTTTCATATATTCAATTCATTACTAAACTTGATTTTTAAGCCCACATTTTTATCTTTTTTGTGTGTTTTTTAAAGATCTGTCAGCAGTATTTCTTTTGGGGGGGGGCACACTGACTGGCCCAGGCAACGAGTACCCACCCTCCCAACCTATTCTCCCTAGTAAGTGGTTCTTTACAAGGTGCACCACGGAGCAAAGATATGCTGGGCAGGATGCTAGATACTTTAGTGTGTGACACACGTAGCGTTTGATTTGATTTTAGCTGCTGGTGATGGGCGGCAGGGTAGCCTAGTGGTTAGAGCGTTGGACTAGTAACCGGAAGGTTGCAAGTTCAAACCCCCGAGCTGACAAGGTACAAATCTGTCGTTCTACCCCTGAACAGGCAGTCATTGAAAATAAGAATTTGTTCTTAACTGACTTGCCTGGTTAAATAAATGAAAAAAAAGGAAACACAGGAGGTATGTTTGTAAAGGAATTTGATCAAGCTATGTAGCCTATTGATTAATGTGCGTAATACTAGCCATCTAGCAAAGTTATGAAGTGGGCTTGAGCTAGCCAGCTAGATAGGTTCCCAATCTCCCAACCTCATAACTAGCTACCAAGCCATTTCAGGCTATCAATAAAGTTAGAGTAGCTTGCCTGCTGGCAAGGTTGCTAAACTTTAGAAAAGCAAGCAATTACTAAATATACTGAATAAGACTCACAGAGAAGCATATTTATTTTCTTTAAAAAAATAACCACCAGTCAGGAGGATACAGAACACTCTACATGTATGCTTAGATATGCATAAAAATACTTGTTTTAAATATAAACTGGCACCTTATGATAATATCATGATATTTGCGTATTAAAGGTGCAATATGCAAAAATAACTGTCATTTCCTGGTTGCTAAAATTCTGATAGTTTGCCTAATTTAAGTTTATTTGACAAAACAAGCCATGTATAGTGTAGAGAATTATTGTGCCATAAATAACTGTGAAATCTATTTTCAATAACAAAAATATTGTATTTTTGGCCGTTTGAAGCTGGTGTAGAAAACTGCAAAAGACGCAAAAACAAAACTTAAGAACATGAAGCATAGAAATAGCACACAGAACAGATATACCGCTTCTTAGAATTGCTTTCAATGAGTATGACAGATCTATAACTCATAGTTCTATGCGAATTTGGTCAGACAGCACAAAAAGCTGCATATGCAGTATGTGCATGTATTGCTGGTGTGATATGACCTCATGTACTTTGTTATAATTTGAATGTAAAATCCTAGGCATGCTAGTGCAGTATATTGAGTCCTGTGATTTACAACAGTCAGAATGACACCATCAATAAAATTACTATTGAACAGCTAAAGAGGTATGCTTAGACATATTCTTTACATAGAATTAGGCATAATGATTTTGGCTCTAAATTGCAGGAAGAATCTCCTTCAGGTGTTTGAAAAATGCTTAAGTTCAACACATACTTTGTGCCCCCTCAAACATAACAGGTGTATGATGCCCCTGGCCACAGTCTATTATCCTACCTCCCACAGTCTATCTGGACCAGGCAGACACACTGGTGACAGCAGTGTTAGTCATGCTGATTCCCATTCAAATGAGTCTGTGACAGTGCATATTACTGTGGCATATATTATGTTTGCTTCTCAGCTTTGCAAAATCAAAATTGATTACTGTCCTCATATTGTGAGAATGTTCATATTGCTGCCGTTTTGTAATGGTATACAGTGCCCTACGTAATTATTGGAACAGTGCATTTGTTGTTTGGTCTCTGTAGTCCAGCACTTTGGATTTGAAATGATACAATGACTATGAAAGGTGCAGACAGGCAGCTTCAATTTGAGGGTATGTTCACCCATATTATTATTTATTTTTTTACCTTTATTTAACTAGGCAAGTCAGTTAAGAACAAATTCCTATGTTCAATGACGGCCTAGGAACAGTGGGTTAACTGCCTGTTCGGGTGAACCGTTTAGAAATTACAGCACTGTTTGTACATAGTCCCCCCATTTAAGCGGACCAAATCTATTGGGAAAAATACACTAATATGTGTTTAAGTAGTCAAGTGTATTTGGTCCCATATTCCTAGAACGCAATAATTACATCAAGCTTGTTAATCTACAAACTTGTTGGATGCATTTGCTGTTTGTTTTGGTTGTGTTTCTGATTATTTTTTGCCAAATAGAAATGAATGGTAAATAATGTATTGTGTAATTTTGGAGTCACTTTCATTGTAAATAAGAATAGAATATGTTTCTAAACACTTCTACATTAATGTGGATGCTACCATGATTAGGGATAGTCCTGAATGAATCGTGAATAATGATGAGAAAATTATAATACCCCTCCAAAAATGCTAACCTCCCCTGTTATTGTAATGGTGAGAGGTTAGCATGTCTTGGGGGTATGGGTATTTGTGCGTCTGCAACACCGGAGAAGTGAGAGAGAGGTCAACAGTCAGGTGAAACTGCCTGCGGAACAGCTCTTAATAATACAATTGACCTTTACCAGGCACAATGTGACCATATCCTCCTTCACTTCAATTAACCTTTACCAGAGGTGCTGTAAGTGTAATGTAGCTGAAAGGGTAAAAACACAGACTACACTATATACACAAAAGTATGTGGATACCCCTTCAAAGTTGTGGATTTGGCTATTTCAGCCACACCCGTTACTGACAGGTGTAAAAAATTGAGCACACAGCCATGCGATCTCCATAGACAAACATTGGCAGTAGAATGGCCTTACTGAAGAGCTCAGTGACTTTCGACGTGGTTCCAACAAGTCAGTTCGTCAAATTTCTGCTAGAGCTGCCCTGGTCAACTGTAAGTGCTGTTATTGTGGTAGGCCACACAAGCTCACAGAACAGGACCGCCGAGTGCTGAAACGAGAAGCTCGTAACAATCGTCTGGCCTCGGTTGCAACACTCACTACAGAGTTCCAAACTGCCTCTGGACGCAACATCAGCACAAGAACTGTTCGTCAGGAGCTTCATGAAATGGGTTTCCATGGCTTAGCCACCGCACACAAGCCTAAGATCACCATGTGCAATGCCAAGTGTCGGCTGGAGTGGTATAAAGCTTGAAGCCATTGTATTCTGGAGCAGTGGAAACGCGTTCTCTGGAGTGATGAATCACGCTTCCGACAGACTAATCTGGGTTTGGCGGATGCCAGGAGATGGCTACCTGCCCCAATGCATAGTGCCAACTGTAAAATTTGGTGGAGGAGGAATAATGGTCTGGGGCTGTTTTTCATGGTTTGTGCTAGGCCCCTTCATTGCAGTGAAGGGAAATCTTAACGCTACAGCATAAAATGACATTGTAGACGATTCTGTGCTTACAAATTTGTGGCAACAGTTTGGGGTAGGCTCTTTCCTGTTTCAGCATGACAATGCCCCCATGCACAAAGTGAGGTCCATACAGAAATTGTTTGTCAAGATCGGTGTGGAAGAACTTGACTGGCCTACACAGAGCCCTGACCTAAACTCAATCAAACACCTTTGGGATGAATTAGAACGCTGACTGCGAGCCAGGCCTAATTGCCCCAACATCAGTGCTCGACCTCACTAATGCTCGTGGCTGAATGGAAGCAAGTCCCCACAGCAATCTAGTGGAAAGGCTTTCTAAAAGACTAGAGGCTGTTATAGCAGCAAATGGTGGACCGACTCCATGTTAACGCCACTGATTTTGGAATGTTATGTTCGACGAGCAGCTGTCCACATACTTTTGGTCATGTAGTCTATTTCCTCCATCTTCACATCCTTCACTTTCAACCAGGTAGTCTACTTACAACCCCCATGCGATTACTTTAAATGGACAAAGGCTGTAGGGAAAAGTAAAAAGTTGAAACTATGTCTAGTTAAATTCAGCTTGAATATTCCACTTTTTGAATGAGTCACCACTCAAGGAAGATTGAATGGAAGTGATTTAGAGGTAAGTGGCAAATGCCTTGGTGGAATTTGATGAAATGGTCTGACGAACATTGCTTTCTTTTTGCACTCAGTTTTTTTGTTGTTGATGAAACTGAAAAGGGGACAAAGAACAAGTACCAGCAATCTTCCATTAAAACACCATACAAAAAGAACCTAACTTATGGTAAATTGCAAGAGATAAAAAGTACAGTCGATTTCTGGTGTAGAGGCTATTTCTCCACTCAGAGCAAAAGCATGAGAATGACTTGAGGGAGAAAGCGTCAAATCTCACTGACAGTGCAATTACAAATAAGTGCAGGGAACGTGAACAGTGATGGGTGTGAGTAGATGTAAGTAATAAGAGGAAATAGACAAGGGAAAGAAAAGTATCAAAAGGTCAGAGGTGTCTCTGCTCTACTGCAGATGATGAAATGGAGTTCGCTTCTGGGTTTGTTCTTGTCAAACATTAATATGTGGCTGATCATAGATATAAAAACGTTACATTTTACATCTGTAATAGTGTATAATTAGTGACTGAGTTTTATGTGGTAACTGCTCAAAATCTCTATTGGAGCTGTAGCTTCACCTCAGGGTTCAAGTCAGAATAAACCTATTAGGACCCTAAGAAGCCTTCCAATGATAAATGCCACATCCATCGCTGTTAATCCTGACATTAAAGTCTCCCGCATGTTCTTTGTGAGAACGGCCCTGTTCCGAGAATAGTATGTTATGGTATGGCCTCAGTGGCTGGTTCTCTCTCCCATTCATACTGAAGCCACCCACCGACAGACCTAAGGGACTGATGAGATGCGATGGCTGCATTCACACGTTCTCAGATACGTCCCACCTGGCCTCCTGCCAGCCTGTCTGCAGTGACTCTACCCCTCAGACTCATTACGGGTTATTGGAACTTGGACCTACTCCTGGCATTTTCTTGGCGAAGCTGGTTTACTTGTGTCAGTGTATTCCCTCAGGATTTGGCAGTCTCATCTAGAGCTATAGGTTTATGTTGTATGAGGTGAAGCATTGACACTGCGACAAGCATTGGCCCAGTACAAATACAGACAAATGCATCAACAACAAAAAACTCACACATTGCTACAGGTGCTTTGACAGTTTGTTCAGAGAAGGAAATCATATGATAAATGCTACAAAATAACAGGTGTAGCACTTTATTTTTGCATAATAAGTTCATTCACAGGCATGTCCTGACAATACCTAAAAAAAATCACACATTACTACAGGTGCTTTGACAGTTTGTTCAGAGAAGGAAATCACATGATAAATGCTACAAAATAACAGGTGTAGCACTTTATTTTTGCATAATAAGTTCATTCACAGGCATGTCCTGACAATACCTAAGATAGGTGGTTTTCTTTCCAGCCAAGAATGCCATTACTTTCAGTGAGCACAAGTGTGGTGAAAGCTAAATAGGCTGTGTAGGTATTTGTACATTTTATCTGAATGAACAAAGACACATACAGTGTGATATTAATGTTGGGACATCAACAGCAGTGTGCACACATTCCTGGCACTTGCAAAGCACCAAACTGTTCAGAGCACCAAGTAGATCAACACCATCATCTGGAAACCCTAGACCCACTGCAATTTGCGTAACAGCCAAACAAAACCGCTACTGTGGGTAGTGCATACAGCCCAGTATGTCACTGGGGCAAAGCTTCCTGCATTCCGGAACCTATATACTATGCAGTGACAAAGGAAGGGCCATAAAATTGTCAAAGACTCCAGTCATCCAAGTCATGCTGTTCTCTCTGCTACCGCACAGCAAGCAGCACAGCACCGCCAACTCTAGATCCAAAAAGCTCCTTAACAGCTTCTAACCCCAAGCCATAAGACTGCTGAACAATGAATCAAATGGCCACCCAGACTATTTACATTGACACCCCCCCCCCTTTCTTATTACACTGCTGCTACTCGCTGTTTAATATCTATGCATAGTCACTTTACCACCCAGCTACATGTACAAATTATCATGACTAACCTGTAGCCCCGCACATTGACTCAATACCCGTACCCCCTGTATATAGCCTTGTTATTGTTATTTGATGTTACTTTTAATTTTTCTTTAACTGCATTGTTGGTTAAGGGTTTTTAAGTAAGCATTTCACAGTCAAGTCTACAGCTGTTGTATCCGGCCCATGTGACAAATACAATTTGACTTGACCAGTAGTCATGACACGTGCCGCTCTCCCCTGGTCCTGTGATGAGACATGGAAGTAGTCCCTAATCAGACACCAAGGACTTGTGCCGCCTTAAAGGGACGAATAACTGCTCCACATGAGAGGCTCTCCAGACGCCACTCACAAAGCAGGTGGCCATGTGAATGTGTGTGAGCAGAGATTTTCAAGCTCAAGCGTAACAGATCAACAGTTTATTTCTCAGCTTTACAATTCAGCCTGAGAATGGATTCCCACAATAATGTAGAAGGTAACCACAGAGGGTAGGAAGCAATGTAACAACATAGGGTGGTCAAAGACTTAGTAACGTAGTTGTAGTCACGATCTGGTTACCTATAACTACAAACAGTTATGTTTTTGTGTTTTTACATATTTAGAAATGTATTTCCGGAGATCTTCGGAACTACCCATAATGCAATATTTCTCAACATCATATGCAGTGGCGATTTTAGCATGTAAATCTTGGTGCATGCCAGCAAAGGCACTACACAACACAATATTAAACAATATATGAATTGCACTATGACGGTGACCAAACTGTTAGGGCCTACATAAAGCTGTCCCACACCTTACCACTGCTACACCTGGCTATCAGCGGAGCCTTTGGCAGCAAAAGTAAATACAGCCTCATTTACTGACTTAAAAAAAAAAAAAGTGGTTTCCACTAACAACTGAGATGTACAAACTTATGGCATAAGGGAATGACGAGTGGATAAGAGGTGTCTTTTATACTGATAACAAGTTCAAACAGGTGCCATTAATACAGGTAATGAGTGGAGGACAGAGGAGCCTCTTAAAGAAGAAGTTACAGGTCTGCGAGAGCCAGACATCTTGCTTGTTTATAGGTGACCAAATACTTTCCACCATAAATATTTTCCACCATAATTTGCAAATAAATTAATTAAAAATCCTACAATGTGATTTTCTTGATTTCTTTTTCTCATTTTGTCTGTCATAGTTGAAGTCTGTCATTAGTAACACACTACGCCGTCATGGATTAACATCCTGCAGAGCACACAAGGTCCCCCTGATCAAGCCAGCGCATGTCCAGGCCCGTCTGAAGTTTGCCAATGACCATCTGGATGATCCAGAGGAGGAATGGGAGAAGGTCATGTGGTCTGATGAGACAAAAATAGAGCTTTTTGGTCTGAACTCCACTCGCCATGTTTGCAGGAAGAAGAAGAATGAGTACAACCCCAACAACACCATCCCAACCGTGAAGCATGGAGGTGGAAACATCATTCTTTGGGGATGCTTTTCTGCAAAGGGGACAGGATGACTGCACCGTATTGAGGGGAGGATGGATGGGGCCATGTATCACGAGATCTTGGCAAACAACCTCCTTTTCCTCGGTAAGAGCATTGAAGATGGGTCGTGGCTGGGTCTTCCAGCATGACAACGACCCGAAACACATAGCCAGGGCAACTGAGGAGTGGCTCCGTAAGAAGCATCTCAAGGTCCTGGAGTGGCCTAGCCAGTGTCCAGACCTGAACCCTATAGAAAATCTTTGGGGGGAGCTGAAAGTCAGTATTGCCCAGCGGCAGCCACGAAACCTGGAGGATCTGGAGAAGGTCTGTATGGAGGAGTGGGCAAAATCCCTGCTGCAGTGTGTGCAAACCTGGTCAAGAACTACAGGAAACGTATGATCTCTGTAATTGCACACAAAGGTTTCTGTACCAAATATTAGGTTCTGCTTTTCTGATGTATCAAATACTTATGTCATGCAATTCAAATGTCATACTTATGTCATGCAATGCAAATTAATTACTTAAAAATCATAAAATGTGATTTTGTGGATTTTTGTTTTAGATTCCGTCTCTCACAGTTGAAGTGTACCTATGATAAAATATTACAGACCTCTACATGCTTTGTAAGTAGGAAAACCTGCAAAATCGTCTGTGTATCAAATACTTGTTCTCCCCACTGTATCTATCCATCATCTAACTTACGTTTCACATTTATTATAATGTACTAGTAACGTTACTTGTAAGGCTACACTGCCTGCAGTGTTTTTGACCAGACAACATAGCTAATGTGTCATAGCCTCTTCTCTGTTAGCTAGCAAGCTTATCCAGATTGTCCTTGT
This sequence comes from Oncorhynchus gorbuscha, assembly GCF_021184085.1. Classification (NCBI taxonomy): domain Eukaryota; kingdom Metazoa; phylum Chordata; class Actinopteri; order Salmoniformes; family Salmonidae; genus Oncorhynchus; species Oncorhynchus gorbuscha. The sequence continues at coordinate 49,829,975 of NC_060175.1, forward strand.
GACTGTGCACCAAAGACACATGTCAACACATTGCTGGGATTGAGACATGGGGGCCAGCCAGCCACAACTTGCCTAGCTAGCTAACGTCCGTAAAAGTTATTTTTGCCGATGATCTTGTTTGTCAATGTCATTGCATTGCACACCAAACGTTGGACGCCAAAAAATTGGCTGACCAAATTTGGTCAATATCATTGCATACCAAAAGTCCCTCAAAGGATCAGACAGTGAGGGAGTAGATTACGTAAAGTGTAGGTCTTTTTTAAATGCAGGCGGCTTTCCTTATGCCTCAGCTTCTCCGGCCTACTCTGGAACAGTTTGAGATAGTAATAATATGATCTAAATGTTTTTCAATATGTGAGAACTTGAGTATAACATCCTCATTTATTTTTCTTTCTTTCTCCCTCTTCCTCTAGAAACCTGAGTACCATCTCAGTCCAACATCAGAGACCTGACCACTGTGTGGTGCATGGACAACAACCTCTCCCTCAACATGATCAAGACAAAGGAGATGATTGTGGACTACAGGAAAAGGAGGACTGAGCACGCCCACATTCTGTAGTGGAGCAGGTTGAGAGCATCAAGTTCCTAGGCGTCCACATCACCAACAAACTAACATGGTCCAAGCACACTAAGACAGTCGTGGAGAGGGCAAGACGAAACCTATTCCCCCTCAGGAGCCTCAAAAGATTTTGCATGGGTCCTCAGATCCTCAAAAGGTTTTTACATTTGCACCATCGAGAGCATCGGGACGGGTTGCATCACTGCCTGGTATGGCAACTGCTCGACCTCCAACCGCAAGGCACTACAGAGGGTAGTGCATACGGCCCAGTACATCACCGGGGCCAAGCTTCCTGCCACCCAGGACCTCTATACCAGGCGGTGTCAGAGGAAGACCCTAAAAATTATCAGACTCCAGCAGCCCTATTCATAGACTGTTCTCTGTTACTGCACGACAATCAGTACAGGAGTGCCAAGTCCAGGTCCAAGAAGCTTCTAAACAGCTTTTACCCCCAAGCCATAAGACTCCTGAACAGCTAATTAAATGGCTACACAGACTATTTGCATTGCCCCTGCCCCCTCCCTCTTCTATACCGCTGCTACTCTCTGTTATTATCTATGCATAGTCACTTTAATAACTCTACCTACATGTACATATTACCTCAATTAGCTCGACACCGGTGCCCCCGCACATTGACTCTGTACCAGTAGCCCCTGTATATAGCTATTGTTATTTACTGCTCTTTAATTATTTGTTCTTCTTATTTCTTACTTTTTATAAGGTACTGCATTGTTGGTTAAGGGCATGTAAGTAAGCATTTCACTGTAAGGTCTAAATCTGTTGTATTCGGTGAATGTGACTAATAACATTTGATTTGATCAGCCTTCTTATGTCACACTGCCATTAACACCCCTGTATTCAGCCCTAGGTGATTCCTGTCTGTCTGCTAGGGTAGAGCTATAACTGTAATTAGGGTTTTGTTACACAGTGTTGTTCCCTTGTACCCTTTGCCTTTGTTCATTTCCCATTACTGAGCTGAGATCATTGGATAAATTGAAGCAGCACCTTGAGCCGGTAACAAGCCGAACTCCACACCTACACACCCGCCTGCGGTCTATGTTCATCGGACATTGGGCTCCTTGACACTCCTCACACCAAGCACTGCACATCTTTGCCGCTGCCACCAAGCTTTCAGAGTGGTGTACCGCCCAAGATTCCAGATGAAGAACTGAACTGCCTGTAGGCAAAGTGTCTGAACTTTCTAAAAAGAAAGGGAAAAATGTAATACTATTGGTCGGGGGGGGGGGGGTGTAAGATTATTAGATCTTATTATTGCATTCGATTAGTGAACTATCTACGGCCCTTACTTCGGGGTCAAATCGAACGGGGAAAGTGATCCCTGCCTCAGCTGCCTGTGCTAACGTTACCACAACCTTGTCTTCATCGTATTCTCCAAAAAGGCCCAGGGGAAACAGAGTTCCTGCTTTGCTCAGAGTTGCTGCTTTTGACTGGCGTTTTGACATTTCATATAATTTCATAGCTGGCAAGGCTAGTTAGCTGGCTAAAATAGCTAGCTAGACTTCTCACATCGGAAGTGACTCCCTGGCCCTGGCTTTGGTTGTTAGCTAACTCAGCCTACAGTCCTTACCATGATGGGCCCCAGCTGTCAATATTTTTGCTTTTATTACCTGCTGAAGGGTTTTGTTTTAGTTATGTGGGTTACTGCCTGTGTTCGCTGGTCTTCATTGTTGCAATGCTAGCTGGCTAAAATGGCTAACATTAACTGGCCGACTAGTTTGCTGGCTAAGATAACGTTAACTGCATATACCATTATTTTATAACTGGTTAGATGTGGTTATGTATTTCAAAAACGTTGGTTTACTTTAATGTAGCTGTAAGTTTAGGCGTTGATAGCATCTAGCCGACTCATGATGTTCTAACATTTTGTTAGCAGGCTGGTAGTGCTAAAATTAACAACCTAGCAGGGCTAACGTTAGCAGGCTACTATTTGGCTAGCCACCTTGCAATATATTCATAAAGCATTTGCTTGTAAGTTGGTTGCAAATTTAACAATTTTGGTTTAATTTGAAGTTATTTCCATTAAAGTTTACATTATAGGGAATAGGCTGGCTTGTTGGGTCCTCAATATTATGTCACAACCCGCAAATCTTTTTTACCCGGGATGACTTCGGCAATCTTCGTAATTCTGATCAATTTTATGTAATAACTTGAAAAATAGAAAAGTTAGGTGTAACTTTGATTTGGGACTTTTGATGTGTATTCTAATGCAAATCCTCATGTTACATATGGTTACATTTATGCTACCCACACTTTAATAAGATGAGAGAGTATTCCTCCTCAAATCATATTGCTTTCACAGACATTCAATGTGTGATAATTATTTGTATTAATTATATATATATGCCATTTAGCAGACGCTTTTATCCAAAGCGACTTACAGTCATGCGTGCATACATTCCACGTATGGGTGGTCCCGGGGATCGAACCCACTACCCTGGCGTTACAAGCGCCATGCTCTACCAACTGAGCTACACAGGACCATTAGATTTTAAAAAATGTGAAAATAGGAAACAGTTTTTCTATTACACACACACAACATTAAAATACACAAATATATATGAGGCTATGTAAAGACAGTATGGACAGTATATACATAGAAAAGGTGTGTACAGCAGTAGTTCTATAGGATGAGCCATGACTAGATTACAGTATATAGTGGGTAAAACAGTAAACATTATTTAAGTGACTCTATGTATATAGGGCAGCAGTCTCTAAGGTGCAGGGTACAGTACCATGTGGTAGCCTGCTAGAAGAGAATAAGGCGAGTGGTGACTGTTTTAACATTCTGATGGCCTGGAGATAGAAGCTGTTTCTCAGACTCTCAGTCCCAGCTTTGATGCACCTGTACTGTCTCTTCCAAGACAGAAGCTACTCTTCCTGGGGTCCAAACACATTAAGGCACTTACATTACATGTAAAACAAAAGAGAAAACAGTACATCATATTACATTATTAAACTTCTACATATCTACAATACAACAAGTATAATACCACCATACAACAATATTACAATGTATGTGTTTGTGTCTCTTGTTTGTGTCTCTTCACAGTCCCTGCTGTTCCATAAGGGATATTTTTACCAGTTTTTTTAAAATCGGATTCAACTGCTTGCATCAGTTCCCTGATGTGGAATAGAGTTTGATGTAGTCGTGGCTCTATGTAGTACTGTGCGCCTCCCATAGTCTGTTCTGGACTTGGGGATTGTGAAGAAACCTCTGGTGGTATGTCTTGTGGTGTATGCATGGGTGTCTGAGCTGTGTGCTAGTAGTTTAAATAGACAGCTCGGTGCATTCAGCTTGTCAACATTTGTTACAAAAACAAGTACTGTTGAAGTCAATCTCACCTCCACTTTGAGCCATGAAGACTGATATGCATTTCATTAATGTTATCTGTCCTGTCTACTTTTAAAGCCCAGCCATGATGCCCTGTTCTGAGCCAAAATCCCTCTTTGTGGCACTTGACCATGCAACTGAACAGTAGTCCAGGTGAGACACAACTAGGGCATGTAAGACCTGTTGATAGTGACCTTGTTGATAGTGTTGTTATTAAGAAGGCAGAGCAGCACTGTATTATGGACAAACTTCTCCCCATTTTAGCTACTGTTGTATCAATATGTTTTGACCATGACAGTTTACAATCCAGGGTTACTCCAAGCTGTTTAGTCTCCTAAACTTGCTCAATTTCCACATTATTCATTACAAGATTTAGATGAGGTTTAGGGTTTAGTGAATGATTTGTCCCAAACACAATGCTTTTCATTTTTTATTTATATGTAAGACTAATTTATTTCATTCTGAAACTAACTGCATCTATTTATTGAGTGTTGCAGTCATTTCAGTCATTGTAGTGGCTGACTTGGTGTTGAGTCATTCGCATACATAGACACACTTGCTTTACCCAAAGCCAGTGGCATGTCATTAGTAAAGATTTTTAAAAGTAAGGGGCCTAGACAGCTAACCTGGGGAATTCCTGATTCTATCTGGATTATGTTGGGGAGACTTCCATTAAAGAACAACCTCTGTGTTCTGTTAGACAGAATATAGCAAGGGTTGTAAAGTCACAACACATACGTATTTCCAGCAGCAGATTAGGATTGATCATATCAAAAGCGGCACTGAAATCTAAAAAAAGAGCCCCACAATATTTTATCTTGAGGTTCTGCTCACTTGAGTTAGAATACTTCATGATAAGGGCCTCCCGAGTGGCTCAGCGGTCTAAGGCACTACGTCACAGTGCTGGAGGTGTCACTACCGACCTGGGTTTGATCCCGGCCTGTGTCAAAATGGCAGCGCACAATTGGCCCAGCATCGTACGTGTTAGGGGAGCGTTTGACCAGGGGGACTTTACTTGGCCCATCATGCTCTAGCGCCTCCTTGTGGCGGGCCAGGTGCCTGCAGGCAGATCTCGTCGTCAGTTGAACAGTGTTTCCTCTGCGTGTGGCTAGGTTTTGGGTTAAACTGACGGGTGTTAAGAAGCGCGGTTTGGTGGGTCATGTTTCAGAGGACGCATGACTTGACCTTCGCCTCCCAAGCCCATTGGGGAGTTGCAGCGATGAGACAATATCAAAAGAAAACTTCTTGATAAACTGTAGACTATACTATTTAACAAGAAAGTTTATCTATATTTTTCGTAGCTGTCTATTTACAACCGCAAACAGATGCTATTTCTAAGACTGCACTCAATGAGCTGTATAGGGCCCCTAAGCAAACAAGCAAATCCAGAAGTGGTGCTCCTAGTAGCCGGCGATTTTAATGCAGGAAAACTGAAATCCGTTTTATCTCATTTCTACCAGAATGTCGACTGTGCAACTAGAGACTAAAAAACTCAGATTGAATCCTACAACACCGGCGCTGACACTTGTTGGATGTTGCAAGTCCTGCAAACTATCGCGGATTACAAAGGGAAACCCAGCCCCGAGCTGCCCAGTGATGCGAGCCTACCAGATGAGCTAAATGCTTTCTATGCTTGTTTCGAGGTACCAGCTGTTCTAGATGACTGTGTGATCACACTCTCTGTAGCCGATGTGAGTTAGACCTTTTTAAACAGGTTAACATTCACAAGACAACAGGCCCAGGTACCAGGACGTGTACTCAGAGCACACGCTGACCAGCTGGCAAGTGTCTTCACTGACATTTTCAACCTCTCCCTGATCCAGTCTGTAATACCTACATGTTTCAAGTCCTTGTGCCCAAGAACGCAAGGGTAACCTGTCTAAATGACAATCGACCTGTAGCAATCACATCTGTAGCCATGAAATGCTTTGAAAGGCTGGTCATGGTTGACATCAACACCATCATCCCAGAAACTCTGGATCCACTTCAATTCGCATACCGCCCCAAAAGGTCAAGAGGAACACCTACGTGGGAATGATGTTTAATGATTACAGCTCAGCGTTCAACACCATAGTACCCTCCAGGCTCATCACTAATATAAGGACCCTGGGACTGAACACCTCACTTTGCAACTGGATCCTGGACTTCCTGATGGGCCGGCCCCAGGTGGTGAGGGTAGGCAACAAACAACACATCCGCCATGCTGACCCTCAACACGGGGCCCCTCAGGGGTGCGTGCTTAGTCCTCTCCTGTACTCCCTTTCCCTCCCTTAGCCTCTCCCTCGATGTCAGCAAGACAAATGAGCTGATCATTGACCACAGGAAACAGAGGGTCAAGCACACCCCCATTCAATTCGACAGGGCTGTAGTGGAAAAAAATTGACTCCAGCCATCCAAGTCATAGACTATTCTATCTACCGCATGGCAAGCGGTACCGATGCACCAAGTCTGGAACCAACAGGACCCTGAATAGCTTCTACCCCCAAGACAGAAGACTGCTAAATAGTTAGTTAAATAACCAAGTAGCTACCCGGGCTATCTGCATTGACCCTTTTTACACAAACCTTTTTTTACTTATCACATACGCTGCTGCTACTGTTTACGTGTATTGTCTGTCACTTATTCCTACCACATGTCTACCACAATTACCTTGTACCCCTGCACATCGACTAAGAACTGATACCCCATGTATATAGCCAAGTTATCATGAATCATTGTGTATTCATTATTACTTTTATTATGTGTTTTACTTGTCTATTATTTCTCTATTTTCTTTCTCTGCATTGTTGGGAAGGGCCCGTAAGTAAGCATTTCACTGTTAGTCTACACCTGCTGTTTACAAAGCATGTGACAAATACTATTTGATTTGATTTGAACAATGGTGGACATCTTGAAGCAAGTGGGGACATCAGACTGGGATACAGAGAGATTGAATATGTCCGTAAACAGTCCAGCCAGGTGATCTGCACATGCTCTGAGGACACAGCTTGGGATGCAATCAATGTGTTCCACTATGGATCCCCTCTTTTCATCCCCATCATCAGGGGCAATTTACTTTCACAATAATCCCTGACTTCTACCTCTGAAGCACTGGAGATTCAGCCGAAGATGGTCGATAAATGAAGATGTCCCACTCAGGCTGTTTAACATTGAAAAATATTGTCACAGTTGTGATCTGCTTAAGGGGTGGCTCTCCTATAGGCACCAATGCATTAGCAGCTGGGTCTGGTTTGCTTAGTTCATTGACTGTTAATGAACCAGAAAAAAAGGGGCTCCTCTTCCGTCTCAAGTCAGTTAAGAACAAAACCCAGATGATGCTGGGCCAATTGTGCGCCTCCCTATGGGACTGGCCGGTTGTGATACAGTCTGGAATCTAACCAGTTTCTGTAGTGATGCCTCTAGCACCTAGATGCAGTGCCTTAGACCGCTGCGCTGAAACTGCCACGTCCATTTACTTCCAACAACAAACACAGTTTTTTTCCCTCGGACATCATTGCACGTGCAATAGTACAGCAGATTATTTTGCCAAGATTCTGGATTCTCCTCTCCTCCTTTCACAAAACAAACAAAAATAGCTGCAAGCAGCAATGATTGGGGTTCACAGGATGACACAGTGACAACCCAGGTAGCACATTTATTTCCTTGGAAATTGTGGGAATGTAAGTTTTTGGTCTCCCATTGGTTCTGGGAACAAAGCCATCTGTTTTTTTAAAACATTCTTAGAACAGAAGTGAACATTTTGCTTGTTCTAGGAACGTACAGTTAGGTTGCAGGGAGGTTCTGAGAATGTTTTACTATGGTCGCCTGAAAGTTTCCTTGGAGAATTTATTAAAGTTCGGAGAAGGGAAATGATCAGTTTTTGAATAACTTCCATATAACTTTCTCTGAATGTTTTAATAACACTGCTAGCTTAGTTTTGGTTAGCTGTTTGGAACTCCAAGCACAGATAAGCAGGATAAACATTAATCATGCAAACACATTTATTCTTTATTGTGGCCTACGATCTTCTATTCTCTGTCCATGTAAATTAGTCCACTGCGCCACCTGGATGGAGCTAAGAGACCATATTTTTTTCTTTAATCATACAAAGCTGTTCATTTTAGGGTATGTTCAAAGAACACTGAGAATGTTGTTGAAAAACATATATATTCCATGCTCAGCATCAACAAAACTTGCTCTATCCTCTATCTTGTTAAGCGTATTCCGGGTGTTAGCTTATGCCTCTTAATTGGCCACACCTGGTCTTAATGAGTGCTTGAGTCATGACCGCAGTCAAATTCCACGTGGCTGTTGGGTCACGGTAATCTACTTAGTTTTAAAATTATTATTATTTATTTTTTTGCATGCGTTCTACGGGAGGTTGGTTGCACCTTAATCGGGGAGGATGGCTCGTGGTAATGGCTGGAATGAGTGAGTGAAATGGTATCAAACACATGGGTTCCAGAAGCCATTCGCTCCTTTCCAGCTATTATTATGAGCCATCCTCCCCTCAGCAGCCTCAGCTGATACGTTAAGAGGTACCCAATTTGCTAACAACCGCCAGGTCGCTAATGGCCTTGTACTCTGCTCTATTATCCCTCTAACCACTCTGACCTCTCCTCACCGCAACAGCCAACAGTTCAATTAAATGTGTTTTGTTGTAAAAACATGCTACAATCAATGTTCCTGAACAGATATCACTTGGTTTCTTAAATTGAGCACTGGGTAGCTGCAGGAACAGGGTTGGAGAGCCCAAGGCATACAGAGTTTTGGCAGAATACCACCTGTCACGCAGCAAGAGGCTGCATGCTCCTCAAACAGGTTGATGCGTGGAATGAAATATGTGTTCTTAAAAGCCCAGACATTTCTATATACAATCCCGTTTGATAGTTGATGGTTGCCAATAAAAAGAGAGGGATCCCAGCTGCTACTGTATTTATGTCTCAGCTGCTAATATTAAGCACATGCTCCACTATAACATTGAAAAACTCCAGAGCGCCCACTCCTTCTGGACAGGAGAAACACAATGATTCCACTTCATGTTACTTTCCCAGACAACAGTCGCCAACTTCTTCTCCACCCAACCTGACACCACATATGGATCAGCCAGAATACAAGGACTCATTCTCTACACAACACTCACTCCCACTGTGCCAAAATCATCCTTGTCATCATCGGGACGAGGCTCGAAATCAGCGGTCTTCACCGCAGGTACTTCAACTTCACTTGTCAGGTTCCATCTCTGAACTACTGGAGCACATATCCCTATTTTTGCTTCCTCACCACACTTCCTCACCACACCGCTTCCCTCTACACTTAGCTCCTTCTCGTCGGTCATCACTCCACCTGGCAGAGCATTGAATTAATCCACACTCTCGTCACATTCAAATTCCTTCTCTAGCTCTTCCAAAAGTGCTGTGTAATCATCCATTCCATATTCACTCAAAACATATTCCAATTTTCTATTTTTTTTTCTTGTCCATCATCTTCTCCTTCAACAGATCCCCCACTCTATATTTATTCATAATATGTTCCACTTTGCTCATTTTTTTCTTGTCTGCCATCTTCCAAGAGCGGTCATACCCTTTAGACAAAGAAAAACCCTTCTTTAACCTGTTTCCTCCCCTTCATCTACACTGATTGAAATTGATTCAATATTTTTGTAATACAGTAAATAGCCTAAAGTTAAGGCTCTTACAAACAAATGTAAGAGTATTTATTCAACCTTACAATGAGTAATAGATCCCATGGTCACATCTTGAGGTTAGCCTACTGTAACTATAAATGTCTTATGTAATCATAGAAAGCACGCATGTTAAAAGTGGTATGCAAAGGTCACAGTTCTGTGGAGATGTTCACATTTGCTTTAATAATCTGTGCAGAACCTTGAACAGCATTGATAATTTGCACTTTTAATGTAATCTCAACTGAAATCCAGGTCATTTGGTTGTGCTATTAGATGAAGCACAGTAATAACACATTGAGTAGTTAAATAAATACAAAATATCTGACATTGTATTCCCATTTGAACTTTGTTGTGCTTTTAAATGGTTGAAAGAGCAGTGATAGCACATTGCGTTGATGTATAAACACAAAACTCAAGACATTGTTTTTCCATTGGAATTTGGTTGTGCTTTTAGATGGTTGAAAGCCTAGTAATAACACATTGTTGAATTCCCAAACTTCTAGCTGGCTTTTTGAGTGGATGAATTGTGGTTGAAATCTCATTGATCAAAGTCTCAAACAAATATTACCCAAATGTCCATGTTGAGATGATGTGGTGTGCCCAGTGGGCTGCCACTCCACTTTATAATCCACAGTTGTCTTAAGCAAGACGAGACGAGTTTAGGCAAGTTTGCCATTTATCGCAACAGTTTTTGTGACGACAACCATTGTTAGAGTTGAAAATGTGAAATAAACACATCAAACTTTTGATTTTTATTCAGTACATGAAAGCGTATGCAAATAACGGCCTTGTGCACTACACACAGCTTTTTATCTACAACAAGTTAGTTTGATAGAAACACACCACTAGTGGGAAGATGTGCATATTTTCATTATGGATATTTTATAATATTAGCCTACCTAGCTACTGTCAGATCTGAAGTATCAACAATGAATCAAAGTGATACTTCCCAGAATTTATATCAGATATGACTGAGGTAAAAACAGAGTAGCCTAAATTGCCTCAAAATACAGCATACTGTACAATTTAATAGACCAACCTTATATAAGCCCTGAGAGACACATAACAAAGCAAATCATCTACAATACTTGTTTTTCTCAATAGGCTCCAGAGTTTCCATAGCTTAGCATACTATTAAGTAATCAATGACCTTCCTGTCAATCTTTACCTCCGCTCCACTCCCTTCCCACTGGGCACAGACATCAGTTGAACATCTAGTTTTGTTCAATGTCTAGCTTTGATTTACATTTGGTTGAGTTGTCAACTAATATGAATTCAATGTTAAATCAACAAAAAAACGTTACCATTTCACCAAGTCATTGGATTTGGGTAAAAAAAAAGAAGACAGAATTCCCTTATGTTGATGACAATCAGTTTTCCATGTTGATTCAATGTCATCACATTGATTTTTTGGATTGAAATGACATGGATGAAAACAACGTTGATTCAACCAGTTTTTGCCCAGTGGGCTCCCTCGGCTCCCCTCCCCGCGGATCCCCTCCCCGCGGCTCCCCTCCCCGCGGCTCCCCTCCCCGCGGCTCCCCTCTAGCTCACATTAACATTGAAGACACTGATGGCTTCAATGATCAGAGAGGCCCTAGCTATCTACACTGAACAAAAATATAAAAGCAACATGTAAAGTGTTCGTCCTATGTTTCATGAGCTGAAATAGGCACAAAAAGCTTATTTCTCTCAAATTTGGTGCGCAAATTTGTTTATATTCCTGTTAGTGAGCATGTATATTTTCCCAAGATAATCCATCCACCTGACAGGTGTGGCATATCAAGAAGCTGATTAAACGGCATAATCATTACACAGGTGCACCTTGCGCTGGGGACAATAAAAGGCAACTCTAAATTGTGCAGTTTTGTCACACAATACAATGCCACAGATGTCATAAGTTTTGAGGGACCGTCCAATTGGCTTACTGACTGCAGGAAAGTCCAACAGAGCTGTTGCCAAAGGATTGAATGTTAATTTCTCCACCGTAAGCCACCTCCAATGTTGTTTTAGAGAATTTGGCAGTACGTACAACCGGCCTCACAACCGCAGATCATGTGTAACCACGCCAGCCCAGGACCTCCACATCCAGCTTCTTCACCTGTGGGATCATCTGAGACCAGCCACCCGGATAGCTGATGAAACTGTGGGTTTGTACAACCTAATCATTTTTTCACAAACTGTAAAAAAAACTAATTCTCAGGCAGCTCATCTGCGTGCTCGTAGTTCTCACAAGGGTCTTTACCTGACTGCAGTTCGGCATTGTAACCGACTCCAGTGGGCGAATGCTCACCTTCGATGGCATGTTGGAGAAGTGTGCTCCTTATGGATGAATACTGATTTCAACTATACCGGGCAGATGGCAAACAGCTTGTATGGTGTCGTGTGGGAGAGCAGTTTGCTGATGTCAACGTTGTGCACTATGGCATGTGCAGGTATAAGCTACGGACAATGAACACAATTGCATTTTAAAGATGGCAATTTGAATGCACAGATGTTGTGTCTACACTTAACACTTACATGCAACTTCTGCTATCAGAATACGAATTTCGCATTGAAAAAAATGCACAAAAGTCACTTTGTGGTCTGATTGTGTTCAGATGTGTCTGCCCACTTCAGGTGGTCAGGGATGCATTTTGTGTGGATTTCTCCACAGTCTGGATGCAATCAGGCTACCGAAAACGCATACAGTGAACGACATCATCAGTACTCGTCCCACAAGTCTCCAGAGAACATGTCACCCATTGAGCCCGTTTGGGAAGCGCTGGATCGACATGTACGACAGCGTGATCCAGTTCCCGCCAATATCCAGCAACCTCACGCTGATTGAATGTGAGGCTGCGCTGCACACAGTCATTGAAGAGGAGTGGGACGACATTCCACAGGCCACAATCAACAGCCTTATCAACTCTATTCGAAGTAGATGTGTTGCGCTGCATTAGGCAGATGGTGGTCACACCAGATACTGACTGGTTTCTGATCCAGGCCCTTACCTTTTTTTCAAGGTATCTGTAAACCACCAGATTCCCGGTTGTGGTGTATTGAGAAATGTGTTAATGAGTTTAGATTTAAAATGGTGCAAATAGCCAATGGGAATTGTTTGCAGGGGTTGAGTTATTTGAATTAACAAATGACAATGGGGTTTCCGTTCTGGCATTAAAGTGATTGGATTACGAGACGCAAAGGCGGTTAGAGTTCAATGATGTATGGGAGAGTTGGGCTGAAGACACTGTAGAGAGTGGTCAACTGTAATGTGATAAGGAGAATATGAAATAAATCTGTTCCATTTATTATAAACCCGCTTCGGAGGCTTCAGTAAGAGAACCCGGCATCTTAGGATGAAAGACCAGTCATGCGAAATCCATAATGAATTTATTTCAATTGACAGATTTCTTTATAAGAACTGTGTCTTCGTAAACTCTTTGAAATTGTTGCATGTTGTGTTTAGATTTTTGTTCAGTGTTCCTGCTCTCTGAAAGAAGTACTCTTTTTTTTAAACACAGACTCCAGAGTCATTTGACAACTCTCTCCCAAACAATCTCATGTCTGCACCTGAGTTTTGGGGGCTTGTCTCCAATTGTTTGCCACGTATTAAGAATGATTGGAAGGCAGTGGAGGCATGAGGATGTCTCTGCTCTTCTTAGTGTCACAAAGTTGTCAACTGTTCAATGTGTGGTACTTTAGAGATATGCATTCACAATGCACTCTGTGACATCTCTGCTTTGTGAGTTTAGCTGAAGCTCTGATTCCTTGACATTTCCTTCAAGCTTTGTGTGCCATGGATGCCAAGAGCCCAAACTTTTTGGATGTGAACAAGGTCAATGACTTGTTGGATCTAACCAAAACTGAACCAGTGGAAGTGGATTTTATTGCGGGTCGCATATTCTTGCAAAGTGAAATCGCAACCACAACCAGCAACAACAAATGGAACCTTTCTCAGTGTTCTTCAAGGATATGACGGGCCTTTGTCAGCAATGCCGACTATGCTGTTGGCACTGAACCATTGATTTGGGGCATCTACAGCAATGTTCGAATATTCATTCTCCACCCTGAATAACATATTCAGTGAACACAGCATGTTACATCAAGGAAAGCCCAGCTGGCATTTAAGAGGGACCTGGCAAGTAAATTTCGCCAGGAAGGATAATGTAATCAAATGTATCATGAGGTTCAACACATCATCAAGGAGGCTGCAGCTCTTCTAAACGGTAAGCTACAACCTTTATGGCCATGCCAGAATGATTCATTAATTGGTTTTCCACTCACGTAAGCCTGGCAGATTTAAAAAAATGTTATATGTAGTTACTTTAGGCCTTTCCTTTTTACTTCAATGCATTTGAGATTTATCTATGATTCTTAATGTCATTGCTTGCTTTTGCGGGTCTAATTGCTATTGATAGATATACACCTATTTTATTTTGTGTTTAGGGACAATGACCGATGTAGCCTATTGGTTGTACTCAGAGGCGAGCCCTGGCACAATGCTCCTGTTGTCCTGGCTGTCCACTTCGGTGGTGCTGAAATTGGCAGTGCATCCTTACGTTGCGCTGACTGGCGGTAGCCTTCTATCCATGTCCCTGAATCGATGGTTACGGTGTGTGCTGTTTCAATGAGTGCATCTTGGGCTGCCAATCTTCGTGGGGCTTCTCTTCAACATTGTGTACTTTCGTGTACTTTTGTTGTGTGCTATATGGCTGCATTTCAGATAGGAATAACGCAAGGACGCTGAGATGCAAAAATAGTATAATTGAATCCATGCTTGAAAGAATACAAGAGCTGTACAAACAAATGAATAAGACACCTACTTAAGACACCGGCTGTGCATAACAGATGCAAGCAGATAGTTGATTAGAGACTGGCGAATAGGGAGTCAATGCATATTAACAAGGAATAATATAGACTATCAAATAATTGGAAAGAGACAACTGTCTGGGCTACATAACAATATCAGAAGCAAATATATGTAATACTCTAGTAGGCTAAAAAGTTCAGAGAGTGGCAGAGTACCGAGGTAAAGTTGGTTTTACATTCAACAGACATTCGCCAAAAGATATTTACAAATGTAAAAATCGATACCTAATTCACCGTTTGACACAGAATCATCAAACTATATATGATTTATTCTATAAATGTCTAGCATACTTTTACAACCTTTGTTTTGAGTAAACATTCCAGTTCTGATTTGATGGAAATACATAACATCTATCAAATGCCATTTAAAGCGGTATAAATCAATAACGTTTTCACTGATTACGATAGAATCATCAAACTAGATTGGATTTATATGGCTTTTTCTTCGCAATTCCGCCTAGAAGGCCAGCATCCTGGAGTCGCCTCCTGTTGACATTGAGACTGGTATTTTGCGGGTATTATTTAATGAAGCTGCCAGTTGAGGACTTGAGAGGCGCCCGTTTCTTAAACTAGACACTCAAATGTACTTGTCCTCTTGCTCAGTTGTGCACCAGGGCCTCCCACTTCTCTTTCTATTCTGGTTAGGGATGATTGCGCTGTTCTGTGAAGGCAGTAGTACACAGCGTTGTACGAGATCTTCAGTTTCTTGGCAATTTAACACATGGAATTGCCTTAATTTCTTAGAACAAGAATAGACGGACGAGTTTCAGAAGAAAGTTCTTTGTTTCTGGTCATGTTGAGCCTGTAATCGAACCCACAAATGCTGATGCTCCAGATACTCAACTTGTCTAAAGAAGGCCAGTTGTATTGCTTCTTTAAATCAGCACAACAGTTTTCTGCTGTGCTAACATAATTACAAAAGGATTTTCTAATGCTAAACTTGGATTAGCTAAGACAATGTGCCACTTGAACATAGGAGTGATAGGAATGACCCAAAACTTTTGAACGGTAGTGTATGTTATGGTTCACTCTTAGTTTTCCTTATCTCCACTGTGGAATGTCCATGTTAATCCTCTTGGTTGTCTTGGTCGTCTTGATCCATCCACCTGTCTTCTTTGTTAGTCAGGCCTGACCCCTTCATCCCGTAGTTTAAAAAAAACCTGTAATCTAATTTAATATGACTGAAGATGCAGAATTGTATGCCAGACCCCTTCTAATAGGGTATAACAGACTCATTAAAACTTTGACCACATGCCCTCTAGACGGACTACATGCCCTCTATCAAATCATAACTGGAATCATTACTCAAAACAAAAGTTGTACAAGTATGCTAGGCATTTATAAAATAAATCATACCTTGTTTGATGTTTCCGTGACAAACGGTGAATTAGTTATTGATTTATACAGCTTTAAATTGCATTTGAAAGATTTGATGTATTTCCATCAAACCAAAACTGGAATGTTTATTCAAAACAAAAGTTGTAAAAGTATGCTAGACATTTATAGAATAAACCATATCTAGGTTTATGTTTCAGTGACAATCGATGAATTAGTTATTGATTTTTACAATTGAATTTTAAATGGCTTTTGGTGAATGTCTGATGAATGTTTGTTGAATGTCAGTTGAATGTATGAAAGTGTGAATATAAAACCAACTTCACCTCGGGGGGGGCGCGCTGCTGGTGCGTGTAGACAACACTACAAAAACAGGAAACATACAAGATCCAGGTCCTCATTAACAAGGAATATATAGGATAAAAAAATTGACAATTAAATGTCACAAATAATTGGAAAGAGACAACCGTCTGGCTATATAGCAATATCAGAAGCAATAGATATGAACTACTCGAGTAGGCTAAAAAAAAGATCAGAGAGCAGCGGGGAGAACATTTTAACATCTAAAAAGTCCAACAAATTCAGTTCTTTCGTGATAAATAAATAATACACCATCAATAGATTAATTAACGGTGGATCTAACAATGTATGTTCTTGTCCATGCGGCTTGCAACACTGGTATTACGCGCAGACAACTACGGTTACGCATCAACGAGCATAGCAGTGCCATCCGAAGAAATTACCTAAAATCACCAGTGGCCAGACATTTTCATGTGACTAATCATACATTCTATGCCATTTACTGTTTTCTTAAGCCACAGATGCCGCAATTTGGATGAGCGCCTTCTCCAGCGCGATGTCCAATGGATCTTGGAATTAAAAACTCTACATCCCCAAGGGCTTAATGTGCATTGATTCCCTATTCGCCAGTGTAATCACGTATCTGCTTGCACATGTTGTAATGCCCAAAACGTATGCTCCTTGCCTTTTATTCATATATATATATATATTTATACACCTTGCACTTTCACATTTTGTGAAGAGTCATTTTATAGTGTGCAGTGTTTTAAACTTTAACGGTAGGGAATGGCATTGTGTATAGTAGCACAGTACCTGCACTGGGAAAGCTGTTGTCCTGTCAACGTAGGTTTGATATATGGACGGATTTGGAGGTATTGTGCTGCAATTTGGTAATTTGCAATCTGTGTGTGGGGCTTGTTTTGAAGTTTGTTGTAGTGGTAATTTTGTAGCCTGTATATGTATTTCTTATTGCAGTAGTAGTGGTAATTTTGTAGCCTAGGATCAGGAATGTGCAACAAATTAACGTTTACACCCCTGAATCAATCTTATTGAGTGATACATGCTTCCCTAACGCCGTCTCTTTGGAGTCCCCCACAAAGTCTTCCCCATGGTGATTTTGTAAACACATGGCAGTAGCAGGTCATTTTATCATTCAGTTGCCGGAGAATACACGATTGTTATATACAAACCCGAATATTAGGAAGACTTCTCTTCAATGATCAGAGAGCGAGACAGTCCGCATAAAATTGCATTGGCATTAATTCTCCTGTGAATTTTCCGTTACATCTTGGTCATATTCATGTTTACTCTTATGCAATGCGTTGCATAATTAAAACATGATAAACATGATGCATTTCTTATTATGAACAATCATGTT
Organism: Oncorhynchus gorbuscha; assembly: GCF_021184085.1. Classification (NCBI taxonomy): domain Eukaryota; kingdom Metazoa; phylum Chordata; class Actinopteri; order Salmoniformes; family Salmonidae; genus Oncorhynchus; species Oncorhynchus gorbuscha. The sequence continues at coordinate 49,847,415 of NC_060175.1, forward strand.
TGTAAAATGGCTGTTGTTTAAAAAGTAATTTCACAAATATTGGTTCGATGGATGATCCACCAGGAGCAGTGCATTTTTATCTCGTTAATGATCCCGGTTGAATAGCCATCTGGATAGTGGGAACATAATATATAATAATAATATATGCCATTTAGCAGACGCTTTTATCCAAAGCGACTTACAGTCATGTGTGCATACATTCTACGTATGGGTGGTCCCGGGAAACGAACCCACTACCCTGGCGTTACAAGCGCCATGCTCTACCAACTGAGCTATGCAGACCTCTGACAGCTCTGACAGCGTCAAAACTGACAGAGAAGGCAACATTAAAACCCCAGTAGATGACTTTTCAACATTGATGAACCAATCTGATTCATACTGTAGCCTACGTCATACAACAAGACATGATCGATGTTCCCTGCCATTCTGGAAACAGACATCGTCTGCTTTGTCAGTGTCAGCCCAAGCTTGGAATCGATCATGATGTTACGTGGCTTCGTGTATTGTGTTTCACAAAATACATCACTTCGAGCTGTCCTATCTTGCATGGGGATCTGACATGTATAGCTGATCTCGATGCATCATACAAACCATCACCTCAACAGTGCATGGAACCAGCCCAGCCTATGGAACAGTCAGCTAATGTATTGGGTTTAGTTGTGTCCACTTCATTTATTTAGCTTTGTACTAAAGATTAAACATGTACATCCTCACCGGACATTGACACATGTGCATTGCACAAAGCGATGTTATTTATCTACCACAAACCTCTGTTCGCATATACTTGGTAAAGCAAGTTTGCCATGAAAACAGATAAGATATTTTGGAGATGTCGAGATCAGTTATTCAGTAAAATATATTTAAGACGATCTATTTTATATACAATGGTGTGAGATTTAATCTTACAAAATATTATGAAAATGTTGAACCATGTAGTCATTTTCGCTTTCATTTGATGTTCACACTACTCTTAACAAAACCATACAAAAGGAGACCGAATGTTTTCACCAGAATAGTTCTCCCCATGCTCTCACTTATCCACTGGTTTTGTTTTCATGCGGTACTCGTGGATCGATGTCGGTGGTCGTTATCACAGTATGAAAATCCACCTCTTTGGAATCGCAGTGAGCTACATTGGTGGATCCTACATGCAAAGTAAAGCTCAAACACGGCGTTAAATGCACTTAGAGCTAGCCCATTCTGCTTTTCTATGTTGACCGTTAGATTTGTTTGGAGTTAATTGAACCCTCTACAATAACCTTTGTGCAAATGCAAACACAGGTGTTTACCAAATTACGAATGCATTTGAGCCATTGAGGGTGACTGTTTGTTTAATTTGTATTTCTAATCAAATCTATTCTGTGACATAGGCTATGGTAGTTTTAACGAAATACCTTTCAACCATAATGTGCGTCATCATCACCTTTTACACACTTACTTTGAAGCAATTATTGTCAGATGACAATAAACAAACAAACAAGTAAATACATGTGTGTAGTAAGCCTATGTGTGGTTTGATTCCTAATGAGTTTTTGAGTCCACTCGCCAGGATGTCTTCCTGAATGAACAGACTTACAGAGTCGTCTGGTTGTCAGAAATCAGGCCGATGAATGGTGGGAGCCCTTTATCATAAAAGGTCCAAACTGAGACAGCTGCCACACTGGAGAAGACAACAGGTCTTAGCAGTATTGTGTGAGTGTTGATTCCACTATCCCAAGGCTTTTAGTCCACCAGACTTCCAATGGGATTTTGTGGGAGTGGAAAAGAGTTTCTTGAAATTTCTTAAGTGTCATTGATTCAGGATAAGATCCTCATTTTCTATTATTGCCTGTGCAGGATACTTTCCAAAATGTCTCATATAAATGGACCATGGTGTAGTAAAATAGGAGCCAACTCTTATTTCTTACTTATTTTGTCACAACTAACTTAAGTACAAAGTAACTAAGAGCCAAGGTGTCCTTCCTTGTAAATATATGTTTTATTTTGTCTTGAGGACATCATTAGGCTATTTTATTGGAATTCATCTTACCTCCTATGTCTACCCATCACCTCCCTTGGCCGTGGGACACAGTGTCCTCGGATACTCCTTGAAGTAGCCTAGCTCTGCTGTGAATATACCCAACCCACTCTCCTGGATCAAATGAGGAAAACAGATATAGTCTACATTTACTGGCATCCTAGATGTATGGTAGCCTACATCATAAAGTAGCTTACTTTCTGCACATAGTTCATATTTTATAATTGATATATTCATAAATTGCATATCTGAAATCAATATATTTTCCACCCAGCATTTGAATGCTGACATAATTTCATAAATCAGATGTGCAAAACACTGAGGCTAACAACAGTTACAATAACTAAATTGCAATAAATATGAATTCAAACACTGACAGTATGTTGGGCATAGGCCATTTTTACATAAGCTAATTTCACTGCGTATATGTCACCTTAACCAGCTCGATGCTTGAATGTTCAAATTCATGCCATGAGAACATTCCTGAATCACAATGACTATCTGTGTTCAAAACAGATGCAATGAGGTTTCTTTATAACACTGTCAGTGTCAGTATTTACATCTGTGTACACAGCTCCCTGTCTATATTCATTTTCAGTGCCTGAGAAACGTATAAACATACATGTGCTGTAACAATTTGCAGATGTAGCTAGATCTTAAGAGTTATAGCAGCAGGAAGATGTTTGAGGGTGGGGGTGCTGCGATTTTTATTTTGCCTGCGCTATAGACTGCTAAACTCAGCAATAAAAGAAGTGTGCCTTTTTCAGGACCCTGTCTTTCAAAGATAATTCATAAAAATCCAAATAACTTCACAGCTCTTCCCATGCTTGTCGAGGGAACCATAAACAATTAATGAACATGCATCTGTGGAACAGTCGTTAAGACACTAACAGCTTACAGACAGTAGGCAATTAAGGTCACAATTGTGAAAACTTAGGACACTAAAGAGGCCTTTCTACTGTTTCTGAAAGACACCAAAAGAAAGATGCCCAGTGTTCCTGCTCATCTGTGTGAATGTGCCTTAGGCATGCTGCAAGGAGGCATGAAGACTGCAGATGTGACCAGGGCAATAAATTGCAATGTCTGTACTGTCAGACGCCTAAGACAGAGCTACAGGGAGATCGGACGGACAGCTGATTGTCCTCGCAGTGGCAGACCACGTGTAACAACACCTGCACACGATCGGTACATCTGAAAATCCCACAGGTACAGGATGGCAACAACTGCCTGAGTTACACTAGGAATGCACAATCCCTCCATCAGTGCTCAGACTGTCCGTAATAGGCTGAGAGAGGCTGGACTGAGGGCTTGTAGACCTGTTGTAAGGCAGGTCCTCACCAGACATCACCGACAACAACGTCGCCTACGGGCACAAATCCACCATCGCTGGACCAGAAAGGACTGGCAAAAAGTGCTCTTCACTGACGAGTCGTGGTTTTGTCTCACCAGGGGTGATGGTCGGATTTGCGTTTATCGTCGAGCGAATGAGCGTTACACCGATGCCTGTACTCTGGAGCGGGATCGATTTGGAGGTGGAGGGTCCGTCATGGTCTGGGTCGGTGTGTCACAGCATCATCGGACTGAGCTTCTTGTCATTGCAGGCAATCTCAACGCTGTGCGTTACAGGGAAGACACCCTCCTCCCTCATGTGGTAGCTTTCCTGCAGGCTCATCCTGACATGACTCTCCAGCATGACAATACTGCTCGTTATGTGCGTGATTTCCTGCAAGACAGGAATGTCAGTGTTCTGCCATGGCCAGAGGAGAGCCCGGATCTCAATCTCATTGAGCACGTCTGGGACCTGTTGGATCGGAAGGTGAGGGCTAGGTCCACTCCCCACAGAAATGTCCAGGAACTTTCAGGTGCCTTGGTGGAAGAGTGGGGTAACATCTTACTATAGCAAGAACCGGCAAATCTGGTGCAGTCCATGAGGTGGAAATGCACGCAGTACTTAATGCAGCTGGTGGCCACATCAGATACTGACTGTTACTTTTGATTTTGACCCCCCTTTGTTCAGGGACACATTATTCCATTTATGTTAGTCACATGTCTCAGTTGTTGAATCTTGTTATGTTCATATAAATATTTACACACATGTTACGTTTGCTGAAAATAACCGCAGTTGACATTGAGAGGACGAGTTTATATCGGTCCCCTAATACAGGCCTCGTGAAGGCCTGTATTAGTTTAACATAATATATATATTTTTAAATGCCTGCACTACAGACAGCTATTTTGGGTCTTTAATACAGGATTATGAAAGGCCCAGTGCACTACTTTTGTGGAGAAAAAAATAACATTTTCGAAGAAAAATGTGGCTATGCTTCAGATGGCTATATTGGTCAGCTAATACAGGACTCGTAAAAGGCCCAGTGTGTGCGAATGTATTATTCTCAAAATTATTCAAAAGGTATTCTGATTTTTCAGCAGGTGCTGAAGCACCACTACTTCCCGCAGCTATGCTTAGTGAGCTGAATATTTAATATATGCTCTTTACATATATATACACCAAGCTCTATCAGCATTAATCATCTGTGTTTGCTAGGGATGGAGAAAAAGTGCGATACCAATCAGGCCCCCGAGGACTGGAGTTGCCCACCCCTGAGCCAGACTGAGCTCCTGTCAACTTGTTTCATCTGGAGTTAGAAAGGCTCTTGGAACTGTACCGCGAGCTAACCACAGTGGCGTCCTCTTGTATGGAGTCATTCATGTCCGACTGGCTAACACACACTAAAGCCACACGTATCTTGGGGCGCTTCCCACTGAAGAGCAGGTAGATGCAGGGGTTTGCACAGCTGTTCAGACTTGCCAGGAGCATCAGGATGGTGAAAGTTGCAGCTGAAATATACATCAAAAGATGTAAAACACTCAATATTATCTAAAGCATCCTAAGGTAGTTCCTTAATTCCTTAATACATATAGGAGGTGGCGCCAAAATGGCAAGTACATAAACTATAGTAAACATACATTGCAAGTAAAGTTGTAATCCAGGTATTAAAACGTGTGACAAAAAGGAGGGATTTCTTAGATATACAGATTGAACAGCTCTTACTCTCAGTGGGTGCTTGGACATCCCAGACGGACCACAGCTGGACAGTGAAGAAAGGAGTCCAACAGATAATGTAGGCAAGAACAATGACCAAAGTCATCTTCACGGTCTTGATCCTTGCTTTGGATACCCCAGCAACGCTACTTGCCCTGGAGGGCAGCGGTTTGGCGAGAAATGTCGATACTTGTTGAGTTTTCATGTGAAAGTTGATTTGAACAGCTCGGCAAATACGCACCTGGCACACGATAACAGTTAAGATGGGCAAGACAAATATCACTAGAGAGACTCCCGATGAGGGATGCAGACCAAGCAACGCACACAGGCACGTTCCAGCGCGCTCTCCGCCTCTGGAAAGTAACCATTGGGTTACAGATTGCTTGATAGCGATCAATGGTCATCACTACAATCATGTAAGTGGAGGCAAACATGCCAACGACCTGCAGGTATTTCACCAGGCGGCACAAAACGTCAGGACCGAAGAATCTGTCCGTTACATCCCACATCAGCTGCGGACAAACTTGGAAAAATGTGACAACAAGGTCTGCCAGGCAAAGGTGAAAAACAAAGACGCGCATCCTCGACAGCTGCTTCCTCCTCTTCCACAGCACAAACAGCAGTCCAAAATTTAAGATTGCTCCATTGACAAATATTATGCTTAAAAGGGCTATTTCAACTCGAGCCAAGCGCTCATCCCGGGACAAATTCTCGGCCAATTCCGTTTCCAAACTTCTATTACTAATATTTGGACTAAAGAAAGTCATACTTTGAAGCAAAATGTCAGTTTTACAGATAAAAACGAAAACAATTTGGCACGTACGTCCACATGTAAAATATTGGCTAGTACAGTAAACATGAACCAAAATCTGCCTAAATGTATACAACTGAAATACACGTTTATGTAAATGTGCAATTGTTGAAAGTGTAGAGTAGAAAACGTAGACGCGGGAAAACTTTGGAGACTGCACCACCACTGCGAATGAAGAGGAGCGGCGGCGGTGGCAAAGCATTTATATCTACGGATGCACCCCAGGAGGGAGGGGCTACCCTTCTGCACCTTTACAATAACCAAACGACGCCTTAAATACATTCACATTTGAGTCATTTAGCAGACGCTCTTACGCAGAACGACTAACAGAAGTAAGTGCATAGATTTACATACCTTTTTTTCGTACTGGTCCCCCGTGGGAATCAAACTCACACCCTGGCGTTGCAAACGCCATGCTCTACCAACTCAGCCATAAAAATATATATAATGCAATACATCTGAAAATAATATAGGCTACCAGCAATAAGGATTCACTGCAAACATGCAGAAAAAGGCATGCATTAGTGTTCAAAAATTATTTTGATGACTTATTTACTTGTGTAGGCTACACAGTAAATTGCATAGGGAGGTAAACTAAGAATTAAGAATAATATTTGTTCTAGTCAAACTTGGGATTTATTCTTGTCACTAAAGTAACATCCTTTAGCTTGTAACTTTTTATACACCCGCTTTATCCATAAAAAAGAGCGATTCCTCGCGAAACCAGGACAAAGAAATGTCATTATGTTGGGGGATTTGTATGCAGAACCCTTTAGTTTTCCCACGTTTTGTTACGTTAGAGCTTTACTCTAAAATGGATTAAATTCATGTTTTTCCTCAATCTCCACACAATACCCCATAATGACAAAGCGAAAACAGGTTTTTAGAAATGTTTGCAAATGTATTAAAAATAAAAAACAGAAATACCTTATTTACATAAGTATTCAGACCCTTTGCTATGAGACTGGAAATTGAGCTCAGATGCATCCTATTTCCATTGATCATCTTTGATGTTTCACCCGTGGAAAATTCAACTTATTGGACATGATTGGGAAAGGCACACACTGGTCCCACATTTGACAGTGCATGTCAGAGCCAAAACCAAGCCATGAGGTCGAAGGACTTGTCCGTAGAGACAGGATTGTGTCGAGGCACAGATCTGGGGAAGGGTACCAAAACATTTCTGCAGTATTGAAGGTCCCCAAGAACACAGTGGCCTCCATCATTCTTAAATGGAAGAAGTTTGGAACCACCAAGACTCTTCCTTGAGCTGTCTGCCTGGGCCAAACTGAGAAATCAGGGGAGAAGGGCCTTGGTCAGAGAGGTGGCCAACAACCCGATGATCACTCTGACTGAACTCCAGAGTTCCTTTGCGGAGATGGGAGAACTTTCCAGAAGAACAACCACCTCTACAGCACTCCCCCAATCAGGCCAACAAGATTGTCTGGTCTGATGAATCCAAGACTGAACTCTTTGGCCTGAATGCCAAGCGTCACGTCTGGAAGAAACCTGGCACCATTCCTACGGGGAAGCATCGTGCTGGCAGCATCATTCTGTGGGGATGTTTTACAGCAGCAAGGACTGGGAGACTAGTCAGGATCGAGGGAAAGATGAACAGAGCAAAGTACAGAGAGATCCTTGATGAAAACCTGCTCCAAAGCTCTCAGGACCTCAGACTGGGGTGAAGGTTCACCTTCAAAGAGGTCAACCACCCTAAGCACACAGCCAAGACAACACATGAGCAGCTTCAGAGCAAGTCTCTGAATGTCCTTGAGTGGCCCAGCCAGAGCCTGGACATGAACCAGATCGAACAACTCTGAGACCTGAAAATAGCTGTGCATCGACACTCCCCATCCAACCTGACAAAGTTTGAGGATCTGCAGACAAGAAATGGGAAAATCTCTCCAAATACAGGTGTGCCAAGCTTGTAGCATCGTACCCAAGAAGACTTGAGGTTGTAATCACTGCTAAAGGTGCTTCAACAAGTACTGAGTAAAGGGTCTGAATACTTACGTAAATTTGATCGTTTTTTTTTGTTATAAATTTCCAAAAATGTAAAACACACACACACACACACACATTTGACTTTTGTAGCTAAAAGCATAATTTATAAATAATTAAAAAGTTGTCATATGTATGAAATTTGATTTGGCATTACCCAGTGGCGATTTTAGCATATAAATCTTTGTGGGATAAAAAAAAAAAGAAAAAAAAAAAAAGATTTGCACTATAAAGGTGACAAAACAGTGTCCACAAACTGTTAGGGCCTACATAAAGCTGTCCCAACATCAGAGTCCCAACACAGCCACTGCTAAACCTGTCTATCAGCGGAGCCTTGTCTGGCAGCGAAACAGTTCATTCAGCCTCAATTACTGACTTTTAAAAACATAGTTGATATGGCTGACTTGCTTAAACAAATGTGGTTTCTACTGACAATTGAGATGTACAGTACAAACTATTGCATAAGGGGACGACAAGTGGATAAGAGGCAATCCGTAATTTCGATTAAGACATTAATGAGCAAGGTAGGACAGACATAGTCAATATAACTATTTGTTCAGCACTTTTGAAATGTACAGCAACATAATTCAGAACATGGGCTGTTCTTAGGGTGTTCTCCCTGTACACCAAGTCAGAACAGTAGGATAAATAAAAGGGGGCATATAAGCAGACAATGAAAGCTTTTATAATATTCAATGATTACATTTCTAAAAAACAGTTTAAAGGCTACATGTGCACCACCAAGTCAGAACAGTCGGTGAAATTAAGAGGTGAAAATAGACCAAATGATTAGGGTGAGGCACATGGGCAACTAACAGCTTACTACACAACATACACTTGGTATTACTTTCTTAGTTACAGTATACATATCTCCCTGGCATATTAATAATTTATGCAGCAACATATGAGACAATTTTGGACTCACCTTGTGCTGTGCTCACTTGAACAGGAAGGTGGTGAAGAGAAGTTCCTTCGTGGGAAAATGTTGTCATCAAACTGTCATCAAAGTCTGGTATTCTCTGGATTGATGGTGCTTTCAAGACAACTGGAAACTCGGGGGTTGGGGGGCATAACCATGATGACATCAGTGATCTTTAGGTGGCAGCTCTAGACAGGCCTGGGCAACTCCAGTCCTCGGGGGCCTGATTGGTGTCACACTTTTACCCCAGATCCAGCTAAGACACCCAACTCCAATAATGAACTAATCATGATCTTCATTACAAAATGCAATTAGTTTAAAATCAGGTGTGTTTGCTAGGGATGGGGAAAAGCATGACACCAATCATGCCCCCAAGGACTGGAATTGCCCAGGCCTGCTCTAGAAATTGCCCGAGTTCCGAATGTACAATTCCTAGTTGGATGAAAGTTCAAAATGTATTTTTCCAGTCGAAGCTCATTTTTACCGAGGTCCCAGTTGTCTTGAACTCACTAAAGTCTGATTTCGCAGTTCCGAGTTGTTGTTAGAGCGCGGCAAAAATCATGCTTCATTGGCCATGCTGTCAATGTTGAATGTATATAATTTTAAACTAGGAAAAGAGACCCTTAATCTTAGACTTAGGTCCAGACAGCTACTCAACTGAATAGCAGGCTAATGATTGCTTTGCAATGCTTGCAGTTTGCCACTGATTCCTTCCAAACCACTCATTGTTGAATTTGCGATTTCTAACTTGTGTAATATTTATGTCCAATGGCCGATGAGCACCGATTTGTTTTATCTATAATTTCTCTTCATTATTTCGCTTCATACAGTTGAAGTCGGAAGTTTACATACCATAGCCAAATACATTTAAACTCAGTTAACAATTTCTGACATGTAATCCTAGTAAAAATTCCCAGTCTTAGGTCAGTTAGGATCACCACTTTATTTTAAGAATGTGAAATGTCATAATAATAGTAGAGAGAATAATTTATTTAAGCTTTTATTTCTTTCGTCACATTCCTAGTGGGTCAGAAGTTTACATATACTCAATTAGTATTTGGTAGCATTGCCTTTAAATTGTTTAACTTGGGTCAAACATTTCAGGTAGGCTTCCACAAGCTTCCCCCAACACGTTGGGTGAATTTTGGCCCATTCCTCCTGACAGAGCTGGTGTAACTGAGTCAGGTTTGTAGGCCACCTTGCTCGCACACACATTTTAGGTTCTGTCCACAAATGTTCAATAGGATTGAGGTCAGGGCTTTGTGATGGCCACTCCAATACCTTGACTTTGATGTACTTAAGCCATTTTGCCACAACTTTGGAAGTAGGCTTGGGGTCATTGTCCATTTGGAAGACCTATTTGCGACCAAGCTTTAACTGCTTGACTGAAGTCTTGAGATGTTGCTTCAATATATACAAATCATTTTCTGTCCTCATGATGCCATCTATTTTGTGAAGTGCATCAGTCCCTCCTGCAGCAAAGCACCACCATTTCATGACACTGCTACCCCCGTGCTTCACGGTTGGGATGGTGTTCTTTGGCTTGCAAGCCTCCCCCTTTTTCCTCCAAACATAACAATGGTCATTATGGCCAAACAGTTCTATTTTTGTGTCATCAGACCAGAGGACATTTCTCCAAAAAGTACAATAGTAGTCTGGCTTTTTTATGGCAGTTTTGAAGCAGGGGCTTCTTACTTGCTGAGCGGCCTTTCAGGTTATGTCGATATAGGACTAGTTTTACTGTGGATATAGATACTTTTGTACCTGTTTCCTCCAGCATCTTCACAACGTCCTGTGCTGTTGTTCTGGGATTGATTTGCACTTTTTGTACCAAAGTACGTTCATCTCTAGGAGACAGAACACGTCTCCTTCCTGAGCGGTATGGCAGCTGCGTCGTCCCATGGTGTTTATACTTGCATACTATTGTTTGCAAAGATGAACGTGGTACCTTCAGGCATTTGGAAATTGCTCACAAGGATGAACCAGACTTGTGTAGGAACACAAAAATGTTTTCTGAGGTCTTGGCTGATTTCTTTTGATTTCCCATGATGTCAAGCAAAGAGGCACTGCGTTTGAAGGTAGGCCTTGAAATACATCCACCTCCTATTGACTCAAATGATGTCAATTAGCCTATCAGAAGCTTCTAATGCCATGACATAATATTCCAAGCTGTGTATTGGCACAGTCAACTTAGTGTATGTTAACTTCTGACCCACTGTAATTGTGATACAGTGAAATAATCTGTCAGTAAACAATCATTGGAAAATGACTTGTCATGCACATAGTAGATGTCCTAACTGACTTGCCAAAACTATTGTTTGCTAACAAGAAATGTGTGGAGTGGTTGAAAAACAAGTTTTAATGACTCCCACCTAAGTGTTTGTAAACTTCCAATTTCAACTGTATGACAAGGATTAAAAAGGATTTGCCAGTAGATTGTCAACTTGATTCATGATGACTGCTAGCTAAGATTTTGAAAGTATGATGTTGACATGTCCTATCAAAGCTACTGTAGATATGTGATTTTACGTAATTTTATCTGTGGCCAATGACCTTGAGCCTTCTTGGATGGCCACTTCTAATATAACTCTATGGCAGCACCCAAGGGGCTTGAATTGTATAGCTCTACCCTTAAACTTGGCGGAGAGGTAGTGTTCCCATGAGTGACAGAACACTGAGCCAATCACGGCGCAACGCACCGTGGCTTGCTCCACCACCACAGAAAGCACTGAGATAGGCTGAAACACCTGCATTTTGGAGCTGCCTTACAATTTTTATTTATTTATAGACCATGTTTGTATGCGGCTATATTAACACAATGATATATATATATTTTGTTTGCAAACGGATATGTGACATGTATTAATGCCAAAATAACATGCAAAACCAGAAATCCCTACACTGGCCTTATCAAGGCCTCATTTAAGACGTCATAATGTTTCATCTGTAGGCAGTGCTTAATTTGAGGATAGGATCCGGCACCTATCAGATTTGACTTTGTTTGTTCCGGCACCTATTTGCCCGGATCTGGTACCTGTCGCGGCATGATTTATTAATTGTTTAACTGTTCGCACTATAGACATTCTAATAAAAGCAATCAGCGTTAAATCAAGTTGCCTCCTTGTTATTTCTCCTGTCCCCAGAAAGACCATTGTGTAAAAGCGTGGTAAAGGCTTTCGATTTTGATGACAATATTCAAGTCCAAAAACCTAGAGGAAGATGGTGAATCAAACTCGGAACAAGACAGAAAACTGTCAGTGCCAGAGGAGAGGAGTACGGGGCAAACTGTTCCTGATGGCGATGCTTTAGCTAGCAGCGATACTGATCCCGGCAGTGTATCACCACTGGCAACTCCACTAACTAGTAAGCCTACTAGCGAGTCAGACTCGGAGGGAGACGGGAAGCTGGGGGGGGGGCAGTGCATTCACCGACAAAGTGCTCTGAGCAGGTGCAATTTGCAGTTCAACAACAAACAAAGGTATAACCCCTGGCTTGTCAAGCAGAATTCAGAGTTGGGTTGTACAACATGCAAAAAGATAGGGGGTTTGGGTCTAGAAACGACTGGAGAGATTAAAGTAGCAAAAGAGTGGGTGGAATGTACGGTAATTTAACATCACATGCCATAGGCGTAAACAAAGAACAAAAAGCCCTCAGAAAACTTTTTTTTAAAACATGCCCGAACCAAGGCACATTTAAAGAGGACACCCAGGTTATAGTTAACACTCAAAATGAAAAAAATATACTCTACAGCCAGTCTTCCGGACAGTTTAGGAGGCTAAACATCACAGCCACAGGCCCGCTCATGGCTTTGTGCAAGAAATTGACTCTCATGAGTTAAATGGACTTGACATGGTGAGAGTCAATGTGGGAGGTTTTGGAAACTAAGGTAAGATTTTTTTTCTTTACAAACTTGTTCTGTACTGTGAAGGTAATTTGAATATGTGCTTCACATAGGCAGGATGCCTATATATTCTCATGTGTGTGTTCTGCTGCAGCCAACATTGATTTATTTTATTTGAAGTTATATTCCGATATTGTGATTTGTTCTACTGCTACATTGAGGTCTTACAATTTTATGAAATGTGTGTCTTGTAAGCTCCACAGCTGAGTATGTGTGTATATGCATATGGCATTTTTTTCTCCCAGTGTCGTCTAAAAATGTTGCTGTACATTCATGTCTAGAAAATCAGACTAAGAAATTTGGAGTTGTGTAAGCCTGGCAAATATACTAAAGTATGTGTGCATACTGCAGTAACGTCTAAAATGCTTTGAATTAAATCAGCACTTTGTAGAGTGCTGTCTGTTTCCCCACCATGGATAGCCTACTTGGCTGTTTACTCTGTCTGCCACGCTGCTATGTTGTTTGACAAAATGTATTTCTCATTGTGTTCTGGTACCTCAGAGCCCCCCAGGATAACCCCCCTCTTCTCGCACTCACTGTGTTCCGGGACCTCCCGATTTGACAAATTAAGCACTGTCTGTAGGTGCTACAAAGCAAACATTGGCGTCATCTGAAACTTCACCGCTTGCTCTGTAATATCAGTAGCATTTTTATTTCATTAACACATTTCTTACATTAATATAGAAAAATATAAACATGCATATTGAAAATATACATTTGTTTTTTATTTGACCATTTTTTATATACAGTGGGGAGAACAAGTATTTGATACACTGCAGATTTTGCAGGTTTTCCAACTTACAAAGCATGTAGAGGTCTGTAACAAAAATCCAGAAAATCACATTGTATGATTTTTAAGTAATTAATTTGCATTTTATTCCATGACATAAGTATTTGATCACCTACCAACCAGTAAGAATTCCGGCTCTCACAGACCTGTTAGTTTTTCTTTAAGAAGCCCTCCTGTTCTCCACTCATTACCTGTATAAAAGACACCTGTCCACACACTCAATCAAACAGACTCCAACCTCTCCACAATGGCCAAGACCAGAGAGCTGTGTAAGGACGTCGGAGATAAAATTGTAGACCTGCACAAGACTGGGATGGGCTACAGGACAATAGGCAAGCAGCTTGGTGAGAAGGCAACAACTGTTGGCGCAATTATTAGAAAATGGAAGAAGTTCAAGATAACGGTCAATCACCCTCGGTCTGGGGCTCCATGCAAGATCTCACCTCGTGGGGCATCAATGATCATGAGTAAGGTAAGGGATCAGCCCAGAACTACACGGCAGGACCTGGTCAATGACCTGAAGAGAGCTGGGACCACAGTCTCAAAGAAAACCATTAGTAACACACTACGCCGTCATGGATTAAAATCCTGCAGCGCATGCAAGGTCCCCCTGCTCAAGCCAGCGCATGTCCAGGCCCGTCTGAAGTTTTCCAATGACCATCTGGATGAACCAGAGGAGGAATGGGAGAAGTTCATGTGGTCTGATGAGACAAAATAGAGCTTTTTGGTCTAAACTCCACTCGCCGGGTTTGGAGGAAGAAGAAGGATGAGTACAACCCGAAGAACACCATCCCAACCGTGAAGCATGGAGGTGGAAACATCATTCTTGGAGATGCTTTTCTGCACAGGGGACAGGACGACTGCACCGTATTGAGGGGAGGATGGATGGGGCCGTGTATCGCGAGATCTTGGCCAACAACCTCATCTCAAGGTCCTGGAGTGGCCTAGCCAGTCTCCAGACCTGAACCCAATAGAAAATCTTTGGAGAGAGCTGAAAGTCCTTATTGCCCAGCGATAGCACCGAAACCTGAAGGATCTGGAGAAGGTCTGTATGGAGGAGTGGGCCAAAATCTGTGTGTGTAAACCTGGTCAAGAACTACAAGAAACGTATGATCTCTGTAATTGCAAACAAAGGTTTCTGTACCAAGTATTAAGTTCTGCTTTTCTGATGTATCAAATACTTATGTCATGCAATAAAATGCAAATAAATGACTTAAAAATCATACAATGTGATTTTCTGGATTTTTGTTATAGATTCCGTCTCTCACAGTTAAAGTGTACCTATGATAAAAATTACAGACGTCTACATGCTTTGTAAGTAGGAAAATCTGCAAAATTGGCAGTGTATCAAATACTTGTTCTCCTCACTGTATATATTGCAGACCATAATATACTCTGCAGGCAATTCAAATTTCCCGTGTGGGATCTCTGCTACTTCTAGAGTTATAATCCTGTTTGTAAGCATTAAAAGCAGAGTGAATGTTAAAATGGATTCAAAATGGTTGCGTTTGCTGGTAATTTGCAGGATGTGCAATGATGCAAGTAAAAGGTAATCCAGTGATTGGATTGGTTACATTGCCTACTATGCCATTTTCTCTGTATATAATTTATCATAACTCTAACAGTATCAGAGATCTCACTCTGGAACTTTGTAATTCCATAACGGTAAAGCAAAATGCAAACAATACGCCAACTTTGATTCATTATTTCTCATGTTTGCTTTTAGATACAAATGTCAAATATATGTCAACAATTCTTCCTAAATCATGGTCTTTTTTTGTCCTGGTTTCATGAGTAATCACCCAAAACCTTCATTAAATAGCCTAAATATTTCACCAGAGAAACCACACTATACACAAGCTGCTTTCACCCTCAAGCCATTTGATGAGTCATTCTCAAAACAAAATGGAAAATTCCTGGATTAACGTTGTTTTTTTTCGCCCCACAAAGACCGCCTTGCTGAGATATGATTATGGGACATTTAAACCAATCCCACATTACTCATTAGACTTTCGTTGCTCTAATCTCACCAAGCACCATTGAGAATTGGCAAACTATCCAGTTTTCAGTTACTCTTATTGACTGAATCCAAACTAAACACCAGATTGCCCAATCTCAAAGGCATTTCAGGGCAGGCAATATACAAATGGTCCCGGTATCTATACTGCCACAGATGCTGAGAGATTGCAGTGGCTCTGGTTGATTACAAACAAAACAAAACATGTCAGACAGCTGTTTAGCTGAGAGCACAATATCCAAACTCTATGTGCTGCACTGGGATAAATTAGTTCATTTCAACGCTGTAAAAAAAAAAGTAGGGTTTCTCTCTCATTCTCATATCCAACACTTAAAGATGTGTGTGGGGGTAACGCCTGATGGTTGCAGACGTTTACAGTTCTGTGAACCAGTGCAATCAACAGATTTCAGTCAGGGCCGTGCACACACACACTCAGCCCCTTCCAGCCCTGCACACACTGGGATCATGTCTTGTTGACATGACAAAGCAGCTCGGCTTTGTTCATCTCTTTTTTCCACATGTCTCGTAGGTTCTGTAGGATAGTGCCAATCTCCTTGCCAGAGGTGATGCCCATCTTCCTCAAGTCGTGCCTACATGCGGGGAAGCGAGGAGTGGACCATCTGCTCATCTCTGCCAGTAACTTGTCCTCGCCCTAGTACTTAAGCAGCTGACACACTTTACTTTGAGCATCCACCTCTCAACTCTGCAAACAATATACATAAAATGATCTACTAGACCATGTGCTGCTGTCAGGTTAGGCCATCCATGGCAAACTCATTTCCAAAAGGACACCATCTTGACAGTCATAAAATTCTAAATATAGTTAGTATCATTACATCAACTCATTTTGTTATGCAATGGCTGTGCTTACATCTATGATATAGTCAGTGTAGGGCTTCATGCTGTCTGAATCATCCTGCGGATTTATGGAGGTCTCGTCTGTGTTTGACCAGGAAGTCATGGGCTTGGGAGAATGGTCCTTCACGTACTGCCAGACCTGCTTCATCTCCTCCACGTCGCCCTCTGCAGGTAAACCTGGGAATAAAAGCATAACTCTTACACAACTATAATTATGGGACTATCTAAAAAAAAGAAGCTCTAGCTGAGAACATTTCTAGTGATCTGTCACCATGAGGACCTAAACACAGTGCTTTGAGGTTTGCTTTACGTAATTGGTTGCATGACTCCTACATGCATACTTTAGGTTTTAGTTTGGACTTAGTAAGACTCATTGTAAACTGGATAGTTTGCCAATTCTCAATGGTGCTTGGTGAGATTAGAGCAATGAAAGGCTAATGATTAATGTGGGATTGGTTTAACTGCTCCATAATCATATCTCAGAAAGGTGGTCTCCCCACACCAATGTCTGGGGAGGAAGGTGGTCTCCCCACACCAATGTCTGGGGAGAAAGGTGGTCTCCCCACACCAATGTCTGGGGAGAAAGGTGGTCTCCCCACACCAATGTCTGGGGAGAAAGGTGGTCTCCCCACACCAATGTCTGGGGAGAAAGGTGGTCTCCCCACACCAATGTATGGGGAGAAAGGTGGTCTCCCCACACCAATGTCCCCACACCAATGTATGGGGAGAAAGGTGGTCTACCCACACCAATGTATGGGGAGAAAGGTAGTCTACCCACACCAATGTATGGGGAGAAAGGTGGTCTCCCCACACCAATGTATGGGGAGAAAGGTGGTCTACCCACACCAATGTATGGGGAGAAAGGTGGTCTCCCCACACCAATGTATGGGGAGAAAGGTGGTCTCCCCACACCAATGTATGGGGAGAAAGGTGGTCTCCCCACACCAATGTATGGGGAGAAAGGTGGTCTCCCCACACCAATGTATGGGGAGAAAGGTGGTCTACCCACACCCAATGGTCTAGGTGGTCTCCCCCACAGGTGGTCCAATGTATGGGGAGAAAGGTGGTCTCCCCACACCAATGTATGGGGAGAAAGGTGGTCTCTACCCACACCAATGTATGGGGAGAAAGGTGGTCTCCCCACACCAATGTATGGGGGAGGTGGTCTCCCCACACCAATGGTGGTCTCCCCACACCAATGTATGGGGAGAAAGGTGGTCTCCCCACACCAATGTATGGGGAGAAAGGTGGTCTACCCACACCAATGTATGGGGAGAAAGGTGGTCTACCCACACCAATGTATGGGGAGAAAAAAAAAGTTAATCCAGATATTTTCTATTTTGTTTTGAGAATGACTCATCAAATGGCTTTAAGTTGAAAGCAGCTTGTGTTGCGTGTTTTCTCCGATTGAACATTTAGGCTATTTAATAGTGCTGAGCAAATAACCAACATTTAAAAGGGGGGTTTTGGTTATTAAACAACTAATTGACCGAAGTTGGTTCAATTACTTGAATTGCATTTAGTTCATTTTTTTTTTGTAAACCCAAAGTGCCGTTTCTCTAGAGAAATGAAATCTTTCACAAGATAAATCAAGTCCAACTTTGTGGGGTGCTGGGCTGAAGGGAGTTGTCATTAAGCAAATATTCAACCTAGTTCAGCGCAGAAACGTGGTAATGAACAAAAATTACCATAATCCATTGCACCGGTTTCCAGTTTCGACAAAGATGGATACAATTTTACACCTGCCTTGTTAGATACACACAGACCACAGAGAGGAATGTACACAACACAATGATACGAGCAAGGGATAGACACAGTTTATGAAAGTATGCCTTATCTACTTTGAAGAACTAGTAAAATGGTTTGTAAAACAGCTCTGCAGCATGCATAGGAAGGCTAGCCAAGCTAAATTGGATGACTAAAGACAGTACAGTATGTGGTGCACGAGATAACATTGTCTGGCTGTATATATATATATATATATATTATTTTAAGTTACCGAAATCTAAAATAAATAATCTAACCGAAACGATCTCAAAAGGCACTAATTACTCAGCTATAATGGTTTTGGGTGATTCCTCACAAAACCAGGACATAAAAAGGCCAGGCTTTTTTGGAACTTTAAATACATTTCCTCCATAAAATGGTCCTTTTGAGTAAGGATTTTTGATATATTTGACATCTCCCCATACCATATTTCCTAGGAAACAGGGCTTTCTACCTCACCTATATACTGAGCCAGGGCCAGCTCATACATGACCTCTAGTGAGTGAGCAGCATGGGTGTCTAACACCATCTTCTTCAGCTCAATCCAGATGCGCTCCACTGATATGGCTTCTAGACTACGGGCGTTCTCCCTGATAGCCTCCAGGGGTGCAGGGTCATGTTCCCCTGCCTTGACTGACCATAAAACCTGGGGGCAGACCGGTAGATATTGACAAGGACAAAAACGCCATACAGAAACACTCACATACTAAAGTCGAATTTGTTAATTGCCATAGCCATGTCCAACATTAACACCTGTCCCATTTACACCCCCAGACAACTCTGGATGAACTGAAATATCGTAATATTCAAATCAAATTTATTGGTCACATACATGTGTTTAGCAGATGTTATTGCGAGTGTAGCGAATTGCTTGTGTTTCTAGCTCCGACAATGCTGTAATATCTAACAAGTAATATTTAACAGTTTCACAACATATACCCAAAATACATGTAAGTCTAAGTAAGGAATGGATTAAGAATATACACATGTCAGAGCGGCATTGGACTAAGATACAGTGGTGTAGTATAGAATACAGTTTATACATATGAGATGAGTAATGTAAGATATGGAGACATTATTAAATTGGCTAGTGTTTCATTTCCTTAAAGTAGCCAGTGATTCCTAATCTATGTCTATAGGCAGCAGCCTCTGATGTGCTGGAGATGGCTGGTTAACAGTCAGTGGTGTAGTATAGAATAAAATAGAGTATGTATAGCTGAAGTCAGAAGTTTATATACACCTTAGCCAAATACATTTAAACTTAGTTTTTTTTTTTTTTTAAGAAAACATTCTTCTTTATTTACACGAAGACCACTAAACAAACTAACAAAACAACCGTGACTCTATACAACACGAGTGCTGACAGGCAACTACACATAGACAATAACCCACAAAACCCAAATTGGAAAATGGCAACCTAAATAGGATCCCCAATCAGAGACAACGATAAACTGCTGCCTCTGAATGGGAACAAATTCAGACCACCATAGACCTACATTTGACCTAGATATACAAAAACCCCATAGATGTACAAAAACCCTAGACAAGAAAAACACACATACCACCCTCGTCACACCCTGACCTAACCAAAATAATAAAGAAAACAAAGATAACTAAGGTCAGGGCATGACAGATAGCCCTATTTGGTAAAAGACCATGCCCGTATTATGGCAAGAATAGCTCAAATAAGCAAAGAGAAATAACCGACCATCATTACTATAAGACATGAAGGTCAGTCAATATGGAAAAGTTCAAGAATTTTTGAAGTTTCTTCAAGTGCAGTGGCAAAAACCATCAAGCGCTGTTATGAAACTGGCTCACATGAGGACCGCCACAGGAATGGAAGACCCAGAGTTACTTCTGCTGCAGAGGATAAGTTCATTAGAGTTACCAGCTTCAGAAATTGCAGCCCAAATAAATGCTTTACAGAGTTCAAGTAACAGACACATCTCAAAATAAACTTTCAACATCAACTTTGGATCAACTTTGAATCTGGAGGCCAAATGGGAGGTTTTTGGTTCCAACCGTTGTTTCTTTGTGAGACATGGTGTGGGTGAACGGATGATCTCAGCATGTGTATTTCCCACCGTAAAGCATAGAGGAGGTGTGAGGGTGCTTTGCTGGTGACACTGTGATTTATTTAGAATTCAAGGTACACTTAACCAGCATGGCTACCAGAACATTCTGCAGCTATACACCATTCCATCTGGTTTGGGCTTAGTGGGACTATGAAATTGATTTTTTTTTTTTTTTTTTTTTTTTTCCAAAATATTTTTATTAAACACACACAAGATTGGTGTATAGGTATACATGACAGGTATACAATTCTTATCTAAACATAAAAGAGCATACAGGAACAACAAGACCCAGAGTTCTGGGTGCAGAACAAATAATACAGAACACGACATACAAAACAAGGACACGTAGAAAGAAAGAGGGAAGATGTCCCCCTATCCCCCATCCCCTATTTCCCCCCCCAACTGCTCGGGTGGTAGGGCCAGCACACGCTGCCCAAAGGTAGATAAAAATTTTACCATTGAGAGTGCGTTAATAAGTACAAATTCACAGCGCCGACTGTCCAAGTAGGAGAGGAAAGGCTGCCAGATTTTATCAAATGTTGATAATTTATTGTTCAGAATATATCTAATTCTTTCTAAGTGTACAGTGTTTGCCAATTCACTGAGCCATAATTTGGTAGAGGGCGCTTCCCTCCTTTTCCAAAACAACAAGATTAGTTTTTTTGCCGAGATGAGACCATACGAGATTAGTTGTTTTTGGGGGTTGGTTAATCTGTTTAGGGACTCAGATACTCCCAGGATTATCAGAAGCGGGTCTGGATCTATTGAAGTCTCCAAAACTTCAGAGAGGATCCTAAAAATTCCACACCAATAACCATGCAAGCTAGAGCATAGGGCAAAGCAGTGGAGTAGTGTACCCTGCGTGGCCTGACATTTATCACATGTAGGGGATGTATCAGGAAATATCCTATGCAGTTTAGTTTTGGAATAGTGTAATCTGTGTAATACCTTGAATTGTATGAGACGATGTCTGGAATTAATGGAGCATGTGGATATACTCCAAGCTCTCTTCCCAGTCTGCCACTGAGATGTCAGTCCCTAGTTCTTCCTCCCATTTTGCCTTGATGGCATCAGTAGAAGGTGTGCTAACAGATTGAAAAGCATCATATAGACGCGATATCAGTTTATCTGAGGTGGGGCATATTTTTATGCATCCGTCAAACATGGAAGGTTTAGCATTCTCAAATGTTGGGAGGTGTTTTCTAACGTAGTCTCTAATTTGTAGGTATCTGAAAAAATTACTTCTGGGAAGATTATAAGTTTCCCTCAGCAGCTCAAAGGAAGCAAAGGTCCCTTCTATGTATAAATCCCCTATGGTGCTTATCCCCAACTCTCCCCATCGCTCAAAGGTGTTATCAAGGTTAGAAGGGGCAAAGGAGGGATTCCTGGCGATAGGGAGCATGAATGACATTGGTCTGAGCTCAAAGTGGTCTTTAATTTGCTTCCAGATTCGGACTGTGCTATGTATTATAGGATTGTTACAATAAAGTGACATCTCCAGATTGACAGGCGACAAAATCACAGCGCCAATAGAGAAGGGGTGACACTCCTCCCGCTCCATACTAAGCCAGCTGGATGCCGGGAGTACGTCATCCAACAGAAACGTAACAATGCGGAGGTTAGCGGCCCAGTAATAAAATATAAAATTTGGGAGAGACAATCCTCCTTCCATCTTGGATTTACAGAGGTGTTTTTACCTATCCTGTGTGTTTTATAATCCCAGATGAAAGGATTGATAATTGAGTCCAGTTGTTTATGAAAGGATTTAGGTATGAATACTGGGATGTTCTGATATAGGTAGAGCAGTTGTGGGAGGAAGACCATTTTAATGGCATTAATTCTTCCGAGCAGAGAAATTGGGAGAGTTCTCCAAAATAGTATGTTTGCTTTGAGTTTTTGTATCAGAGAGGGGAAATTCTCTTTAAATAGTAAGGAGTATTGTTTGGTAACTACAATTCCTAGGTAGGTACATTTTTCTGAAGATAACTTAAATGGGAGATGTTCTAGCCAGGAGGTATTTTGCGACCGTGTGGGCATTAATTCACTCTTGTTCCAATTTATTCTGTATCCCGAGAAGGTACCAAACAAATTGATCACATCAAGAATAGCTGGGATACTAGCCTGGGGTTCTGTTACATAGAGGAGGATGTCATCTGCGTATAGGGAGATCTTATTTAGAGTATCTTTAGTATTATAACCGTGTATTGCTGCATGAGATCTAATCGTCTGAGCGAGCGGTTCGATAATTAGGGCGAAGAGCATAGGCGACAGCGCACAACCCTGCCTTGTCCCCCTGTTGAGGTTAAATCGGGGCGACAATGATTGGTTAGTGAGTATTCTGGCACAGGGGTTCCTATATAAAAGCTGGATCCAATTTATGAACCCATCTCCAATATTAAATTTCTGTAGGACCTTGAATAGATAGGGCCACTCAACTTGGTCAAAGGCCTTTTCGGCCAAGAGATATGACGGCAAGGTCCACGTTGGGTAACCTCTGAGAATACATAATATTGAAGAGAAGCCTGAGATTGAAGAATGAGTTTCTGTTAGGGATAAAGCCGGTCTGATCCGAATGGACCAATTTGCCAATTAAAGTGCTAAGCCTGTTAGCCAGAGTTTTTGCTAAAATCTTTTGGTCTGTATTAAGGAGAGATATTGGTCTGTATGACCCTACCTCTTCTGGATCTTTACCCTTCTTATGTATAACTGTAATGAACGCTTCATCCAAAGTAGAAGGGAGAGCTCCATCCTCATTGGCCTGAATCAACATTTTGTGCAGATAGGGGAGAGCATGTTGCTGAATGTTTTATAGAATTCACCAGGGTATCCATCTGGGCCCGGGTCTTGCCACTCTTTAGAGATTTAATTGTTTCTCGGATTTCATCAAGAGATATTTCCTTATTCAGGAAGTTAGAATCTTCCTGGTTCAGGGCAGGAAGATTACAGTCCTCCAAAAATGTTTGCATAATTAAGGGGTTAGGATCCGCTTTAGATGTATATAGAGTCTCATAAAACTGCCGGAATCTGTCATTGATGTCTTTGGGGGAAGAGAGTAATTCCCCAGATGCAGATTTAACCCTGTGAATCATTCGGTCACTCACATTTTTTCGAAGTTGTCTGGCGAGTAATTTGTGTGGTTTGTCACCAAACTCAAAATATTTTTGCTTGGCATAGAGAAAAGATTTAGCGATTTTAGCTGAGAGAATCTGATTATATTCAAATTTTAAAGAGGTAATTTTTTTATGTTTCTCCATAGATGGGTGGCTAGCATTCTCCCTATCCAGTAAGTGAATTTATCCCTCTAGTTCTTCCAGTTTTCCTCTGTTTTGCCTACTCCTGGCAGCCTGAAAGGAGATGATACAGCCTCTCAGATAAGCCTTCAGTGTTTCCCACAATAATGCTGGGGAGGTCTCTGTGTTGTCGTTGGTATCAAAGAAAAATTTAATTTGGTCTTTAAGATATTCACAGAATGTTGGTTCTGTGAGGAGCTGAGGATTCAACCTCCAGACCCTCTCGTTTGGTACAATGTCACCCAATCTCAGGGAGAAGGTGAGTGGACTGTGGTCCGAGATTATAATATCATGATACCTCACATTACAGGTATAGGGGAGTAGTCTAGCATCCAACAAAAAGTAGTCAATTCGAGTGTAAACCTTGCTATAATGGTTTTTGAACATGAGAGTAAAAGGAGTATTCCCTACCCGTAGGGTTAGCGATCCTCCATATATCAAATAAGTTTGAATTTTTTATGTAGGTATTCAAGAATTCGCTTGAATAGGAGGTAGGGGTTCGCCGGGTAGAGGATCTATCCAAATATTGGTCTAGCACACAGTTAAGGTCCCCTCCAATGACCAGGTTAGTATGGGAGATATCTGGAATCAGGGCAAGGACTCTTTTCAAAAAGAGGGGTTGTCAATGTTTGGCCCATAGATATTTAGTAGAGTTACTGAGGTAGAGTGGATTTCTCCTATTGCGATCACATACCGACCCTCTTTATCCCAATAGTGGTTTTATGTAGAAAGGGAATTCCTTTCCGTACCAGAATCGCTGTGCCTCTCGTTTTGGCAGAGAAGTTAGAGTGATACACTTGCCCCACCCACCTACACCTAAGTCTGCTATGAGAGTTATTCTTCAGATGGGTTTCTTGCAAAAATATAATATCAGACGAGAGTGCTTTCAAGTGGGCTAGGACCTTGCCCCTCTTAATTGGTTCGTTTAAACCCTTGACATTCCAGGAAGTGAATGTAAGCCCCACCCTCCTCTCGTTCCTATGGTGGCCTGCATATCATGTAACTTGATAAAAAGGTAAGAAAGCGCACCAAACCATCACGATCAGCATATGTAGCACCCA
The DNA here is from genome assembly GCF_021184085.1 of Oncorhynchus gorbuscha. Taxonomy (NCBI): domain Eukaryota; kingdom Metazoa; phylum Chordata; class Actinopteri; order Salmoniformes; family Salmonidae; genus Oncorhynchus; species Oncorhynchus gorbuscha. Next base: position 49,871,968 of record NC_060175.1, read on the forward strand.
CACCCGAGCAGTATCCAACCCACCCCTCCCCCTGCAAGCACCTTTACTTCCCCCCTGTTCCCCTAATTTCCACAACACTTACCCCCCTTCAACCCACCTTTAACAGGAATGTACAAACAGGAGAGAAAAAAAAGGAAAAATAAAAATAATAAACACATTGTCTGGCCGATGCCAAAAAGCACGGCGCGACCTCGAACCAGAGGTAAAACAAAAATAAAATACCAACTATACGTTCACCTCTCACTATCCTAGAACTTCTACTAACATATGAACTGAGGAGGCTCCCCGAGTTAAGTGTTCAGTTAGCATCTAATAAACCTAAACCGAATAAGTTGCAACTTAAACATATTGCGCATTTAAGCGTCATCCTGGGTCAATCCCAGAAATAAGCAAGATATAGCCTCAAGATAATATTGCTAAGCACTGCCGGTCAAAAAATAAACCATCCGCAACCGACCTAGTCAGCCGTACCTTTACATACTGTGGGTCAGGAGATCGGAACAAGGATTTGTTAAATTAAACGTTCCCCCCATAAAAAAATATGTTTAATAAAAAATAAGTAAAAATATATACCTTATATATATATATATATATATATACACATACATACACACATACACATGCATACACACACACACACACACACACACACACACACACACACACACACACACACACACACACACACACATACATACATACATACATACATACATACACACATATATACACACACCCATATATATCTACATACACACATATATACACACACCCATATATATCTACATACACACATATATACACACCCATATATATCTACATACACACATATATACACACACCCATATATATCTACATACACACATATATACACACCCATATATATCTACATACACATATATACACACACACACACACACACACACACACACACACACACACACACACACACACACACACACACATATACATATATATATACATACACACACACACACACACACACACACATATACACACACCCATATATATATATACATACACACACACACATCCATACATATACATGTATGTATACATACCCACACAAAAAAAATCATATATAAAAATATATATTTAAAGAATATGTATATACATCCATATGCACACATACACATACAAACATTCATACCCCAGAATAACAATCTACACTGATTTAAAATATACACATACATAATACTAAAATGCTAAGAGAAAATAGTAATAAAGTACAAATAGTAATTATATTTACGCACACCTACACATACATAAGCACTACAGAGGGCTGGTGGGACTCTAGTCGGGAGAGAGGCCCACGGCCAGACAAAGGCAGAATGGCACAAAACATCAACTTGCTAACCAGGCGTCTGCCCCCTCCCAACCACCACCCCCAGTCCCCCGCAAGCAATAAATAAATGGTATGGTAGTAAGAGTGATGTAAGGATTGTAAAATAAATAACGAAACAAAAAAGTGGGGGAATATAAGTATATCCGTCCGAAGGTGTCAGTGATCAAACCTGGAAGTAAAAAATATGCATCGCTGAGCACAGCCGGGATGAAAGTGAATTTAACGTTAAATGAGAGCTCTGACCGCCATCCATTGGTCTGCTCAGCGTCTTACATGCTCGGTAGCCCTTGTTGAGCCCGTTTAATACGTTTTCACCCAATATGGTATAGTATGGATTCGAGTCCATGAGCAGACCCTAACACGCACTAACAAGGCACTCTAACCTGTACGGGGGATTGGTGTATATCCCTGGATAAACTTCTCTGCGTCCAAAACCGAGGAGAGCCAAATCTTCTCACCGGAAGGCGGGGTAATTCTTAGTCTTGCAGGGAAAAGTAAGGCTGGGCGAAGATGGAGTTTGTAGAGTTTAGTCATGACATCTCTGTAGTCGGCGCGATGCTTTGCCACATCGGGCGCATAATCCTCATAGACACGGAATGGATGCCCTTTATGTGACAGGTTGCCCCTCATTCGAGCTTCACGCAGGATAAGATCCTTGGTCTTGAAACTGTGACAACAGATTATTACTGGGCGAGGACGTTGGCCCGGTCCAGGCACTGGGACAAGGGAGCGATGTGCGCGGTCCAGCTGGGGATCCGAATCCAAAACATCCGATCCCATTGCATCCTTCAGTAGCTTGGCGAAGAAGTCGGTAGGGCGAGAGCCCGCCTCTATCCCCTCTGCCAGACCAACAACGCGAAGGTTATTACGTCTGGATCGGCCCTCCAGGTCCACCACTTTCACAGAAAGCCTCTGCACAGTATCCTGCAATGACGAGCATAGCTTCTCTAACTCGTCGATCCTACCAGCGTTGAATTCAGAAGCTTTCTCAAGGTCCACAATACTCTGGCCATGCGAAGCGACCGTTCGAATGACGCTCTCGATTTTGGTGTCCAGCTCAGCAATAGTGGCCTTAAGATCCTCAGCTATAGCAACACGTAGCTCCCCCAAAGCCCGGGTAAGTTCTGTAAGTGTCACGTTGTTGCAGGTGCCTCCCGTCATGTCTGTCTCGTTGTTTAGTGGGGAGTAGGCCTCTGCTGTGGATTTATTGTCCTTTGGTCGCTTATTACTCGGCATTTTCATATAAAAAGTTACAATCTTGTATTAGAAAGAAACGTTTGTTGTAAAAAGTGCAATAAAGTAGGTTAAATTAGATTATTTTGCAAAAAAGTTGCAGGAGCCTCTCACGCACAGCCGTTCACTCCAACATGCTAGCTCCGCCCCTCTAAACTTAGTTTTTCACAATTCCTGACATTTAATCCTAGTAAAAATGCCCTATTTTAGGTCAGTTAGGATCACCACTTTATTTAGTATTTTATATTTCAGCTTTTATTTCTTTCATCACATTCCCAGTGGGTCAGAAGTCTACATACACTCAATTAATACTTGCTAGCACTGCCTTGAAATTGTTAAACTTAGGTCAAACGTTTCGGGTAGCCTTCTACAAGCTTCCCACAATAAGTTGGGTGAATTTTGGCCCATTCCTCCTGACAGAGCTGGTGTAACTGAGTCAGGTTTGTAGGCCTCCATGCTCACACACACTTTTTCAGTTCTGTCCACAAATTTTCTATAGGATTGAGGTCATGGCTTTGTGATGGCCACTCCAATACCTTGACTTTGTTGTCCTTAAGCTATTTTGCAACAACTTTGGAAGTATTCTTGGTGTCATTGTCCATTTGGAAGACCCATTTGAGACCAAGCTTTAACATCCTGACTGATGTCTTGAGATGTTGCCTCAACATAATTGTCCTGCCTCATGATGTCATCTATTTTGTGCACCAGTCCCTCCTGCAGCAAAGCACCCCCCACAAGATGATTCTGTTTCACGGTTGGGATGGTATTCTTCGGCTTGCAAGCCTCCCCCTTTTTCCTCCAAACATAACGATGGTCATTATGGCCAAACAGTTCTATTTTTGTTTCATCAGAGCAGAGGACATTTCTCCAAAAAGTAAGATCTTTGTCCCCATGTGCATTTGCAAACTGTAGTCTGGCTTTTTTTATGGCTGTTTTGGAGCAGTGGCTTCTTCCTTGCTGAGCGACTTTTCAGGTTATGTCGATATTGGACTCATTTTACTGTGGATATAGATACTTTTGTACCTGCTTCCTCTAGAATCTTCACAAGGTCCTTTGCTGTTGTTCTGATAATAATTTTCACTTTTTGCACCAAAGTACGTTCATCTCTAGGGCGTCTCCTTCCTGAGCGGTATGACGGCTGCGTGGTCTCATGGTGTTTATACTTGAGTACTGTTGTTTGCACAGATGAACGTGGTACCTTCATGCATTTGGAAATTGCTCCTAAGGATGAACCAGACATGTGGAGGTCTCCAATTTGATTCTGAGGTCTTGGCTGATTTCTTTTGATTTTCCCATGATGTCAAGCAAAGAGGCACTGTTTTTGAAGGTACACCTCTTATTGACTCAAATGATGTCAATCAGCCCATCAGAAGCTTCTAGAGCCATGACATAATTTTCTAGAATTTTCCAAACGTTTTAAAGGCACAGTCAACTTAGTGTATGTAAACTTCTAACCCACTGGATATGCGATACAGTGAATTAAGTGAAATAATCTGCTGTAAACAATTGTTGGAAAAATTACTTGTATCATGCCAAAATATAGTTTGTTAACAAAAAAATGTGGAGTGGTTGAAAAACGAGTATTAATGACTCCAACCTAAGTGTATGTAAACTTCAGACTTCAGCTGTATGTGGTGCCAAACTGGATCAGAACATCTACTGCTTTCTCAGCCAGGCAGGAGACCGCTTCCTGGTGTAGATGAGGAGCCCAGAACTATGTCAGTGTGTGTGCCTCAAAAAGCATCTTGCTTCAATCAGTTTACTCTAGTTCAGAATAAAAATTAACTGTATTTTAACAGCAATAGTTACAACCTAGACTTGTTTTCAACAATAATTTCTACAGCGAAATGTACAGTAGGCCTGAATTTTTAATCTTCAGCTGTGCTGTTTCTTAGGGTTGCACTATCAGTAGCTAGCTAGGTTGCTTTGGCTAATGTTAGTTATTAGCTGTGTAACATCACAAGGCCAGGGGATTGTTTGAAAGAGGATCTCACATCTACTACTATGAGAGATAGTACTCCCTTATTTCTGCTTACAGTATCATCATCACCTGTTATAAAAGGACAACAATGCCTTGTTGGCTGACTTACTTTCCACTGTCAAAGTTTCCTGAAGCACTGTTTCCTGAAGCATTCTGCCCTGTTCTGAAAGGACTCCCTGTGTTTACAGTCATGTTGTGCCTGGATATTTAGTCAGGACGTGTCATTTGATTAATTTGTTCGTTTTGAGAGACTCATTACTAAACACTTCCCCACACAAAACACATTGTGGGTGCTCCTCGTTATTTCTCAAAGTTAGTATGAAAGAGCAGCATGTGGGTCGCGGAGTGAACTTCAAGAAAACTGCAGAAAAAAGATCCGGTAAACTGCAAAGCACACAGGCATCTTCCCCTTTACCTCTCCCACTCACACAGCTGTCAAACTGAGCAGAGACCGCTGCTAAGCAGAGAGCGCACTGAACCGAGAGCGCAGTTGCACTTGGCCAAATCAATTCCAGTAATTAATGAAATATTATAGATTAACTTCGCGACCCTCCATTAACAGGTCCCCAAACCAAACTTTCAGAAACGCTTATATAGAATTCCATCTAACCCAGTTTGGACAGAAATCAAACCAGACATGTTTTTTGATTTTCTAATGTCAAGTTTGACATGAACACCAGAAGAGGTGAATATATATACTATAAACACACCTAAAAACATGGAGAGGTCTCTACGGCGAGGTCTCTACATCTTTCTGCCAGTCTGTAAGTGAACATCCACCTGCAGTGTGGTCACCTCAAAGTTCTCATTGTGAAGCTAGAGATGAAAAGACAAATGTGTTTTAAAGGCATACACACCTCCTGTACAGCATAATTTGCACTACAATGACTGTAGTGTGAAAGTAATTATTCCCATCATGGCAAAATCATAGTGTAAAAGAAAGGTCGCTAGTTGAAAGGCAACATCACTTTCTTTTACAACAGCAGTCTTACATCCTGTATCTTTAATTGGATTGTAAAAGCAGGGAATATTTGTGTATAGCTGGTCAAACTTCATAGTAATCTTGAGATGCGCTTACTCGGGCAGTGATGGTCCCATGCTTCTCCCATTTATTGTTGATCCTCCTGATCCCTGCAGTCTGGAACATGCTCTTCATATCCTCTGGTGTTGCCATGGTCACAAGTCCACATCCTCTGGCTGTTTCCCAGACAAGAGGTCCCGCACTACACCCCCTGCTATCCTCAGCTCAAACTTGTACTTCTCAAAGAGCTCTATGGAGAAAGACAGACATGCCTAAATACATAAGTTGATCAGATCTATACTGTTGACATGCATTGGCCCCTGCATCACCCAATTATAATTACAAAAAAGTAGACACACTGATTAATACATTCGGATCCAAACCTGCTTACATTTACATTTACATTTAAGTCATTTAGCAGACGCTCTTATCCAGAGCGACTTACAAATTGGTGCATTCACCTTATGACATCCAGTGGAACAGTCACTTTACAATAGTGCATCTAAATCTTAAAGGGGGGGGGTGAGAGGGATTACTTATCCTATCCTAGGTATTCCTTAAAGAGGTGGGGTTTCAGGTGTCTCCGGAAGGTGGTGATTGACTCCGCTGTCCTGGCGTCGTGAGGGAGTTTGTTCCACCATTGGGGGGCCAGAGCAGCGAACAGTTTTGACTGGGCTGAGCGGGAACTGTACTTCCTCAGTGGTAGGGAGGCGAGCAGGCCAGAGGTGGATGAACGCAGTGCCCTTGTTTGGGTGTAGGGCCTGATCAGAGCCTGGAGGTACTGAGGTGCCGTTCCCCTCACAGCTCCGTAGGCAAGCACCATGGTCTTGTAGCGGATGCGAGCTTCAACTGGAAGCCAGTGGAGAGAGCGGAGGAGCGGGGTGACGTGAGAGAACTTGGGAAGGTTGAACACCAGACGGGCTGCGGCGTTCTGGATGAGTTGTAGGGGTTTAATGGCACAGGCAGGGAGCCCAGCCAACAGCGAGTTGCAGTAATCCAGACGGGAGATGACTTGCTTCTCAAGTCCTGGCCTCATCACTAATTAGAGAATAAAAAAACTACTTGAGAGGATCAATTCTGAACAGTGCTACGAATGAATTTGCATGCCACAGACCTTGAAAGGCAGTTATGAATATCTAGACTTTGATCCAGATAAATTGGTTGGTAGCTAGCTAAGTAAAAGTTGATGAAAATGTGATAGAGTTGATGAAAATGTGATAGAGTAGACCTGGCTTCTGCTCTCACCTGCTATTCCATTCAGTCCATCACTGAATAAGGACTGTACCTCTGTAGTCTTCAGCTGCATGGTAAGGAGACTTCTGAAACTCGAAGTGAGACGAACTCTGCTAATCACCACAGGATTCAGGATTCTTCCCCACATCTAGATGATGTTGAGCAGAGGGACTGTTAGCTATAGCTAGCTGTGGTTAGCTAGCTATGATGTGCAGTGGCAATTAATGAACTAACGTTTAGTGGTGGTTGCAACACACATTCTGCTAATGTTAGATACCCCTAGTGACCAAGCAGCTACCGTAGACATTTCATTACAGCTAGAAGCTAGCCTGCAGACATTCCATGTTTTCCATATAACCAGGTTCCGCTAGCTACATAACAGTAGCTAACTGAAGCAAGCATATTGGTTAATGTGAGCGAAAATATATATATAAATAACAAGTAAATGCGATAAAGTATACTTATATCGTCATGCAGTTGGGTATACATTTCATGTGAACTGACCTTCAACAAAATATGAAGAACTTCACTACTTTAGGAGTGTTAGAACCATACCCATACCATACTTATTGAACAGCAGGAAGTGTGCTTTCACAACAAGAGCTCGCTGACCAATGAGAGTGCGTTTCGTCGTAAAAAAAAAGGCGGGGTAAAGTAGAACAACGTGAGATGTCACGCAAATATTTGCATGAACTGTTACTTTGTTGTACACTTGTGTTCTCGGTCTGTTACTTTGTTACGACTTTTGGACAGTCTCTACCTAAGCCTAACATTTTCCCCAAACTAAATACTTAATGTCATAATTCCACTTGTCAGCTAATTTTGACTGCGCTATACACAGATTAATAGAGACTGGAAATATATGGTTGATGACGCTTACATTGATTCATTAGATTACTCTGAAATATATATATAACGTCATCAGAGAGATTAGTGTTGCGCAGTATGCCGAAACTTTTTCAGTACGAGAACATGAAAAACGGTTCGGTACTATAGTTTGTGTACTTTCCGTACTTATGTCAAATGTGTCCACGTCATCTACTGATTGGGAGAGGATCAAGTATGTTGGTGCGTTCAAGATTACTGGAAACTGAAAAATATGATGTCGTGATGTCAGTGATCTTCAGGTCAGAAAGTCCCGAGTTGGAATTCCGAGTCGGATGACCGTTCAAAACGATTTTTCCCAGTTGGAGCTTGTTTTCCCCCCGAGTTTACAGTCGTCTTGAACGCAGTGGAGTCGGAATTTAGAGATTTCTGAGTTCCCAGTTGTTTTGAAAATGGCATGTCTATCAGTGCAGCAAATTCCCCCCTTATAATGTGAGAGCACCATACCTGCTCCACTGATGCCTCGTTCAAAACAACGTGCTACTTCTATACAAATGATGTTGAATAGTACAATAAAATAAGTCCCAAATAAAAGTCCCAAATGGAAGGGAAATAGATTATAGTCCCATGAAATCAGCCAAAACAAGCTCAATAAATCAATGCATGCACACACTCCTATTAAATATGAATTAAACTGTATTATGAATAGGCCTAGGCTACGTCTTTATTTTCCCAGTTTATCAATGTACTAGAGATATACCATTCAAATAAATTATTACCATTTTGTTGTTATGTAGTTTGATTGGTAAAAAACAAAGTCAAATTGAGGATATTTAAAAAATATATATTCATGTTTTATTTTTATGTTTAACTCACATAATACAATTTAAGCATATGCATTAAGGTGTCTAATAGAATACACGTGGAAAAAACAAACACGTTTAGACATTAATAAATGCATTCCTATACCTTCCAAAATATTTGTTTACGCTGGTGGGGTAGTGCCAAGATGGAGGCGAGTTGGCTTCAAAATAGTGCCTTGAAAGTCATCTAGTGTGTATATAAATAATTGGTTTATATACATCATTGGTTGACTGGTTGGTTTGAAAGCTATCGCGAGAAATGGAAGGGGTATTTTTTTAATGATATTTGAGCGTAATCTTCCTTTTGTTGTAGCCAGTCATACGTTCTGTAGCCTACAACAAACATATTAATTATATTTCATAGTCTTCATACAGTAGCAAAATGGCTAAGGTAGAACTCACACCGCTGAGACCCTGGGACGATTTCTTCCCAGGTTCTGACCGATTTGCTAAACCAGACGTGAGAGATCTACCTAAATGGAACAACAGGGTTGTCAACAACTTGCTTTACTATCAGACGAACTATTTGGCGATGGCTGTCATGGTTTTCCTTATTGTGGGGTAAGTAGCATGAGACGCTCTCCACAATTTGTATCGTCAACATAAAATATCTGGAAATCTGCTTTACTGTAGGCCACCATTGCCTAGTCTATTCATCGATGTTTAACTCTGGCCATCACCATAACTGTTGTGTTGACGTCTATAAAAGCTGCAATCTGCGATTCGTTTTTGAGCAAAATGACAGCCCCGCCACTTGTTTTGGCATAGAGGCCTACATTATTGGTATAGAGGCCTACAATTATCGCTAATTGTTTTTGTTGTTGTGAACAATGGAGTACATGTTGGGTTATGATAGGGTAAAACAGTTGCGCTAAAAGCTGAGGCATACATTCTTAAAGAATACTTTTCAGTGGGTAGCCTATAACCAATGAACATATTCCCATATCTAAGATTGTAATTTTAACTGATGCCCGCCTGAAATTAAAGTGTTGGGTATCATTTGCGAATTTTGGTGGCAGAAAGACTCACTTTAAAGTCTAATCATAGGAGCTTCCTGCCATGTTAATTTCTACCAAAGCATATGTTGGCGTTTTGTAATTTCTTACAATTCATCTTAATGAGCTTTCTCATTCTATTGCCATGTCTGAAGGATTGGCAGCATGACAAGGCTAATGCCAAGGGAGACTGAGTGCATGATTGGTAAAACAAAGTCTCCAGACATATTTTGGGCATAGAGGATGTGGGCACGCTTCACATGTTGAGAGACTTGTCTTGCATCCCCCTGAAACTCGACTTGCAACGTCTTATTGCAAATGTAGTTAAGCTTTTCTCTTTATGATGTTCACATTTAATTTCACAATCATTTTAGAAAATTAATATAAAGGCCTTGCAAGTGTCTAATTTCTTCATTTGTTTCTAAAGTTGCTCCGATTTATGAGTCTTTTCACAAATGGTGGAACATGACAGTGCATTACTAACACTTGATCACAAAAAAAATACTTAAGAGGAAGAGTTTCCACTTCAGAAATGTGGAGTTAGGGTTTCTAAAAATAGTCATATTTTGGCTAGACCTACTTGATTATGATGACACACTGTTGCTATGGTGGTCAGATACTAGGCCCCTAATCCCTGCTCACTCATCAGCTGCTGTTCTAGATAACAGGAATCTGAGATGAATAGAGCACAGAGAGTAAGCTGTCCTTAATCAAATAAATAAAAATAACTGTGGGTTGGGGAAAGCTCACCATTGGAGTCTGAAGATGTAACGTCAGAGCGTCGTATGATCTAAAACAACACTCTAGAATAAAGTCTGAGACAAACTATTGGAAATTGTAACATCCTTAACATAGCCTGTGAAGCAATGTCAAAACTACTTGCTGTTTAAAAGTTCCTCTCATCCTTCATCAGGCCATTTCTTTTGCTAGTTATAGTAAATGTCACTGCTTTGTAATCTCTTGATGATGTAGATTCACTTCAGTAAACACGTCACCATAATCTTTGAAATTGCTCTTATTCTGATTATGAGCTAATAATGTTTTGTAGAAATACACATTTTCATTGGAAAAATTGAAGTCATGTTGATGTATTGACAGTCTTTCACCACTAGATGGTATCACTGACCACAATGTATGAAAGATCAACTGTTCCACACTGTTCCAGCCAGTGTATGATCCTACCCGTTCAGTATGTTGTGCTTCCCTGCAGGTTCCTGAACCCTATGGAGATGTTCATGGGCATGGCGGTGGTGTCATTGGTCTTCCTGGGCTCAGTGTGGGCTGGAGAGAATAAGGCCATGATCAAGGACTTTAAGCGGCAGAACCCCACATTGTTTGTCATGGCAGTGATGCTTGCCAGCTACTTCCTCATGTCTCTCTTTGATGGCGTCATGGTCTTCATATTTGGGATCACGTTTCCTCTTCTCTGTATGTTTTTTTTTGTTCGTATTAATTGTTTCTTTTAGCCTACACTTCATTATGTCATCACATTAGTTCTAGGCAGAGAGGTGTCGTGCACATTTAAGAATATTAATCTGCATCCATTTCTTTGGGATTTCAGTGATCTTTGCACATGCCTCATTTCGCCTTCGCAACATGAAGAATAAACTGGAGAATACAATGGAGGGGGCGGGGCTAAAGAAGTCACCAATAGGTATTCTACTGGATGCACTGGGCCAGCAGGAAGAGAGTCTGCATAAGATCCAAGAATTCTTGGAAGGAAAACTAAAGGAAGGATGAGAACTCCACACAGACGCCACAGTCCCTGTGTTGTCGTAAGTCCCCTATCAGCCTCCCTGGCCTCTGACCGGATGGGAAAGGATTTTTTGCACACCTCCTTTTAACTTGCAGTCTCATTGCATGCAGTCAATGTTGAATGGGAATGATTGTAATACATCTCAGCTTGTTTGAAGACTTCAGCTAGAAACCATATTGCCTATTGCACATGCAAGTGTATGTGTGTTTAGACTAGAGAGCATGTGTTGAAAACACAAGCGTTAGTTTAACCTCAGGGTATTTGTTACTCCACCCAAAACTTGTCAGAGCACTTTGTTTTTTAAAAGTAGTGATGTCTGCATCTCAATAGTTCACATGTGAGTCTTCCCCGATGAATGGATTCGTGTGTGTAGTTGGGCAAGTGTTTCCAAATCCTGTATGCAATATTTATACAACTTATTTATATTTTGTGACCTTTGTAAATATAAGGAGTGAAAATATTGTGGCGGTAAAAGCAAAACTGTGACCGGACTGATTGAGGTCACTTGGTTTGAAAAATAAACAGAATTAACTAGGTGTAGTGTTCCATAGATGAATTCACAATTTATCTCGCAAATTAAGCAGTAGGGACTTGCCTTTTTAAAGTGCTGTGCATTCTCCCTTTTATTGATGCAAACATTGCAATGTGAAAATGCTGATTTGTGGAGAGTAGACCTTTACTTTGCTACTAAGCTGTACTACCTTTCTTATTGCTCTCTTTCCTCAGAAGAACTGGAGGTATTTAATCTATGTTTAATTATTTTCAATTAAGAGAAACAACTGACCGGCTTGGCTACGAAGGAGAAATTGTGAAATCACTAAATTATTAGTTGTGAATTTTTGTTTTCAACAAGTGTTAAATAAATACGGTACCAGTCATGTTTGGACACACCTACTCATTCAAGGGTTTTTCTATTTTCTACATTGTAGAATAATAGTGAAGACATAAACTATGAAATAACACAATCATGTACTAACCAAAAAAGTGTTAAATCAAAAAATAGTTTAGATTCTTCAAAGTAGCCACCCTTTGCCTTGCTGACGGATTTGCACATTCTTCGCATTCTCTCAACCAGCTACACCTGGAATGCTTTTCCAACAGTTTAAGGAGTTCCAACATATGCTGAGCACTTGTTGGCTGCTTTTCCTTCACTCTGCGGTCCAACTCATCCCAAACCATCACATTTGGGTTGAGGCCGGGTGATTGTGGAGGCCAGGTCATCTGATGCAGTACTCCATCATTCTCCTTGGTCAAATAGCCCTTACACAGCCTGGAGGTGTGTTTTGTGTCATTGTCCTGTTGAAAAACAAATGATAGTCCCACTAAGTGCAAATCAGATGTGATGGCATATCGCTGCAGAATGCTGTGGTTGCCATGCTGGTGAAGTGTGCCTTGAATTCTAAATAAATCACGACAGTGTCACCAGCAAAGCACCATCACACCACCTCCATGCTTTACGGTGGGAATCACACATGCAGAGATCATCCGTTCACCTACACTACTTCTCACAAAGACACAGCGGTTGGAATAAAAAATCTCACATTTGGACTCAGACTTCCACCGGTCTAATGTCCATTGCTTGTGTTTCTTGGCCCAAGCAAGTCTCTTCTTCTTATTGGTGTCTTTTAGTTGTGGCTTCTTTGCAGCAATTCAACCATGAAGGCCTGATTCACGTAGTCTCCACTGAACAGTTGATGTTGAGAAATGTCTGTTACTTGAACTCTGAATAATTTATTTAGGCTGCAATCTGAGGCTGGTAACTAATGAACTTATCCTCTTTTCTGGATTGACTGACCATGTTTTAAAGTAATGGTGGACTGTCATTTGTCTTTGCTTATTTGAGCTGTTCTTGCCATAATTTGGACTTGGTCTTTTACCAAATTGGGCTATCTTCTGTATACCACCCCTACCTTGTCACAACACAACTGATTGGCTTAAACACATTGGAAGAAAATAAAAAACAAGGCACACCTGTTGATTGAAACGCATTCCAGGTGACTACCTCAAAGCTGGTTGACAGAATGCCAAGAGTGTGCGACGCTGTCATCAAGGCAAAGGGTGGCTACTTTGAAGAATCTCAAATGTAAAATGTATTTTTATTTGTTTAACACTTTTTTTGCTTACTACATGATTCCATGTATTATTTTATAGTTGTCTTCACTATTATTCTACAATGTACAAAATAGTACAAATAAAGAAACCCTTGAATGAGTAGGTGAGTCCAAACTTTTGACTGGTACTGAATATGTTTCAAGCAGAAAACCACAGTTCCTGTGCCCAAGAACGCCAAGGTAACCTGTCCAAATCGCCCCATAGCACTCACATCTGTAGCCATTAAATGCTTAGGGTGTTTTTTTCTCACTGAATTCAAAGGTTTATTTAATAACAACACGGGACAGAAAGTAACCTGACATTCTACGCTAATAAAAGGACCAAACAAAAGAACCAAGCCAATTGTGTCCTAATAAACTATATGAGAGATATTCAATATTGTGAATTTCATAATCAAATGACCTTTGAACAAGCGTTTGATTTAGAACTTCAAAGGAATGTGGGATCCTAACCTATGTCCCATCAGCATTCACTCAGCGCCTCACCCTGTTTTATCTCCACAGTACCTCCAGGGTGATGGATGGCCTAACTTTTACCTTCTCTCCACTTGTCTCAATGCTAATCAATAGGCTGCAGTAGATTATAGTGAAGAGCGGAATACTGCAGTCAGTGACAGAGTGGATTCATCTGCAGTCACTCAACGCCAAACTTTCTCTGGATTGCTGTTGTCAGCTACTTCGACCTCTCATAGGCGCACATTGGAAATTCATTTCAAATCACAAAGTGATCATTCTATTGCACTTACAAGCCTTGGAGAGAAAGTTATATGATTTACATAACGGTGTCTTTTTTAAGGGTGTGAGCGTGAGAGAGATGGAGAGAGAGAGAAAGATAGACAGCAGGAACTGATGGCCTGGGTGTACTCTGGTGCAGCGTTTTAAGTGTGAGCGGTAGAGAGAGTTCAGCTGCAAGGCCTTATCGGTCCTCCCGGAGAACTGCACAAGTGTGATTTATGTCTCCTCCTGCGCCACTTTCCCTTCATGCGGACGACATTGAGCAACCTGGGAGCACACGAACGCACAAGCCCAAGAGGCATTAAACTCAAGTCTCAGAGCAGAGAACACGATGGGAGGCCCTTGTTCTCCCTCGCTCTCCCCTCCAGCTTTTGTGCTGATTTACACAAACATGTCTGTTGTGCGAAGCAGCTCGTCCAACAGACACGTGTTTGGTGCATCGCCTCCTGATCTGAACAGATGTTTAGTGTGAGGCTTTGAGAACATACGTGTTACTCTGGCAAGGAGCCCGGTGAGGAAACATCCTTCGTGCTGCCGAGACTCTCCCCAAAACACACGCATCTTTGCTGTAGTGTGTGTGTTTGGAATATTTTGAACAGGGATTCAAAAAAAGTGTTTCCTAACTAGCCATTACTGGCAGACCATGACCAGTGTAACCCTCCCGATCAGGCTTTTTAACTTTGCTGTGTGAATGCATTTGACCACAGTTTGCTGACACCGCACATGTAGTTTTGTATTTAAGCATTTTTTTCGGGCTGTTGTGTTCTCATGTGCTGTTATGGGTTTGGGGATGACAACATCTGTCTCTTGTTGTTTTTGTTGCAACAAGTCAGTCACTGGGCATGAAATGGAGTAATTCAGCATAATGCAACATTCATGAAGTCAGGTCAACACAGTCAGCTGGCTGTGCCTTAATCCATCTTGCCATCAGAACCCTGTATCATTCGGTCATATCCCGCATGAGACCACTTTAATCTGCAGTGCTATGAGACATCTACCCATTATTACTGTTTCTTCATGATCTCACAAACAATAACTCCACCCCCCCAGTTTAGGTGCAGAACACTGATCCAGCTAACCCCTCAATTACAGGTCAGGAATATTGCTCCCTGAGCAGAAGTAAGACCTGCTGCCCTGAGGCGTGATGACCAATTATCATCCGGATTGACAGCTGCTTTACCCTAAGCAGGGTAAGCAGCAGGCAGGGTCTAGCTAGCCACATGTCTGCACTTGACATCAGGGGAGTGTCTTTGTGGTCTATCGACACACACAGGAGCCCATTGTTTATGTGGTCTTGTGTCAGCTGGAACAGCCATCGTCCAGGGAGGAGGTGGAGAGACACTGGGGAAGACAGCTGTTGTCCAGGGAGGAGGTGGAGAGACACTGGGGAAGACAGCTGTTGTCCAGGGAGGAGGTGCAGAGACACTGGGGAAGACAGCTGTTGTCCAGGGAGGAGGTAGAGAGACACTGGGGAAGACAGCTGTTGTCCAGGGAGGAGGTGGAGAGACACTGGGGAAGACAGCTGTTGTCCAGGGAGGAGGTGGAGAGACACTGGGGAAGACAGCTGTTGTCCAGGGAGGAGGTGGAGAGAGACTGGGGAAGACAGCTGCAGAAGTATGTCTCTCTCACGCTCTGCCTCGGGTAAACTCAAGGACCTGGAACCCTCCGAACCCTCCCCAGAGTTCAGTGGCGTTAAGAGCCATAACACTTCAAGGAGGGATACACAATGCAAGCTGGTGAACTGTAGCCTCAATAGTAGGGTCAACAGTGGTGGCATGGTAGTAGGATATACTTGAAGTGCTGAGAAATGTGTGCCGGCTGGCTGGGGAGGGAGGAAAGAGGTGAAGGGTCACATTCTGCTCCATGGATGAGTTGAGGCGCCATGTTCCGGAAACACACTCGCACTACATGGACAGAGTTTTGACTAGTAAGTGAAGTGAAACGTTGCAAAATGTAGATAGAAATCTAATGAATAGAGCGGACTCCTTTCCCTATTCAGCATGACCATTATATCTGTACTGCATTTCTTTTTGAATGTTCTTCAATGTTGTACCCTTCTGAACAGGCCCAGGTTTAGAGCAGTTTACTCTAGCTTGTAATCTATGGGAAGGGCAGTGGGTGTCAGCCTTTAAACAAACTGGTTTGTCTGGTTTACAACTTATGCAGACACATAACCAGCTTGACTACACAGTGGTCAGAAAATGGAGCCCGAGCACCCTAACTGAGTCTTAAATTCTGAGGCTAGCAACAGTTGTTTACAGCTGACAGGTTATACTAGTCACATTTCACCCCAATAAGTTGCCACTAGCAAGTGCAGGGGAATATACACCGAGCGTACGAAACATGAAGGACACCTGCTCTTTCCATGACAGACTGACCAGGTGAATCCAGATGAAAGCTATGATCCCTTATTGATGTGACTTGTTAAATCAGCTTCAAAATCAGCGTAGATGAAGGGGAGGAGACAGTTTAAAGATTTTTAAGCCTCGTGACAATTGAGACATGGAGTACGTGTGCCATTCAGAGGGTGTATAATACTGTGACATAAGTGTAAGAGCCATTTGAAAAGACTGCCTGAGATTTCCGTCTGTTTTGGTGAGATGGCGTTATGGCCTGCCTGGTGACCTCACCAGGCGGTACATTAGTTACAAGGCCAATAAGAAAAAGTTCCAAACCTCTCTGCCAATAAGTTTTTGGTTTTCCACTCCCCACTCAGACCACTCCCAGGCAGTCCGAGCAAATTTCATACATGAGAAATTGCTCTTTGATAAAGTTATTTGTTTCTTTTTGACCATTGTAATTAAACACAATCACAGTAAGGTACTTCATTGTTACCCAGAAATTATTTGATATAAAACGGCTGCATTGGAACTTTAAAAAAGTCATTATATTATTGTCCTGAGCTCTAAATTCATCATTTGAAGTTTTAAAAAAGCATTGTACTTTCTTTACGGTAAAACCCAATGAACTAATTACCCTGGCTGA